>NC_135329.1:209911250-211391818 GCF_023851605.1 Tamandua tetradactyla
GTTGGTGGACATTTTGGCTGTTTCCATCTCTTTGCAATTGTAAATAATGCTGCTATAAACATTGGTGTACAAACACTCGTTTGTGTCCTTGCCTTCATGTCCTTTGAGTAAATACCTAGCAATGGTATTGCTGGGTCATATGGCAATTCTATATTTAGCTTTTTGAGGAACCAACAAACTGCCTTCCACAGTGGTGTACCATTTGACATTCCCACCAACAGTGCATAAGTGTGCCTCTTTCTTCACATCCTCTCCAGCACTTGTCATTTTCTGTTTTATTGATAATGGCCATTCTGGTGGGTGTGAGATAATATCTCATTGTGGTTTTGATTTGCATTTCTCTAATAACCAAGGAAGTTGAGCATCTCTTCATGTGCATTTTGGCCGTTTGTATTTCCTCTTCTGAGAAGTGTCTGTTCAAGTCTTTTACCCATTTTGTAATTGGGTTGGCTGTCTTTTTGTTGTTGAATTGAACAATCTCTTTATAAATTCTGAATACTAGACCTTTATCTGATATGTCGTTTCCAAATATTGTCTCACATTGTGTAGGCTGTCTTTTTACTTTCTTGACCAAGTTCTTTGATGCACAAAACTGTTTAAATTTGAGGAGTTCCCAGTTGTTTATTTATTTCTTCAGTGCTCTTGCTTTGGGTGTAAGTCTAGAAAACTGCCTCCTAGTATAAAATTTCTAAGATATTTCCAAGATTCTTGATTCTGGGTCTGGGTTGAAGTTTCTCTTTGGGCATGGCCACTGTTTGTTTTGCTCTGCCTACAGGGAGCTCTGGCAGTCTTCTGTCGGCAGCAGACAACACCAGGACCTTGGGACCAAACAGGAGACCTAACCCAGCCAGAAATCCCACAGGGAGGCAGACTCTTGCAATGACATCTCAGCAAAATGTGTAGTATACATCACAGTGACTGAGGGTTGAAGCCAAAAGAATGGAGCCTAGCAGCAAACTCTATGCCATTTCTGACCCCTCTTCCCTTAGACCCAGGGTGAATGTCCCCTCCATTAGGGATGGCCCCTCGACCCCTTAAGGAAAAAAAGTTTTCCTTGTGTTCTGTAAGACTCAGGATCCCTCAATACCAAGATGTATCAAAGGGTTGGGGCAACATTTCCTAGACTAATCAGGTCTGAAGCTGAGTAGTAATTATTTGAGGCTCTTTTGAGGTTCATGGTTACTTTTGTGAATATTCCGGGATTCCTGTCCCAAATGGTTGGCAGAAGATAAAAAAAAATGGGACTCTTGTCCGTACAAATCGTGTTTTATTTGATATTTTTGTTTCCTCATTGATGCTGTGTTATATAAGCTATTTGTTATGCAATCTCCACCTGTGCTGGTTTGAAACTGTTATGTACCCCAGAAAAGCCATGTTCTTTTAATCCTAATCCAGTCTTGTGGGGCAGACCTATTGTAGGGTATGATCTTTTGGTTAGGTTGTTTTCATGAAGATATGACTATGTCCATTCAAGGTGGGTCTTAATTAGTTTGTTGGAGTTCTTAAAAGAGCTCACAGATAGAGAAAGAGCTCAGAGCTGATACAGAGAGCAGAAAGATGAAACCAGGACACAGACATTTGGAAATTATTAGCTAAGAGATGAAATCCAGAGTTTGCCCTAGAGAAGATAAGTGAGGATCCACAGAGACTTGGAGAAAAAGCCACTGGAAAATGGAGCTGACAGAGCTGTTTTAAACCAGAAGTTGGGGGAGAGGGCCAGTAGATGTCACCAGTGACTTCCCCTGTGCCAGAGGAACCTAGAAGCAATAGGTCTTTCTTGAGTGAAGATATCCTCTTATTGATGCCTTAATTTGGACATTTTCATGGCCTTAGAATTGTATTTAGTAAATCCCCTTTGTAAAAAGCCAATCTATTTCTGCTTTTTTGTATTCCGGCAGCTTTAGCAGACTGAAACACCACCCAAGTGATTTTTAAATAAAGATCATGTTTATCCATGGGTTATTGTTTTGAATTGCTAAGGCTACTGAAATGCAATATATCAGAAATGGATTGGCTTTTCCGAAGGGAATTTGTTGAGTTACAAGTTTACAGTTCTAAGGCCTCTGATGAAAGGCCAATGGCATTTCAGGTTTCTCTGATACTGGAAAGTCACATGATGATGTCTGCTGGCCCTTCTGGTTTGTTGCTTTTAGCTTTTGATTCTAGTGGCTTTCCCTCTCTAAGTATCTATGGGTCCTCACTTAGCTTCTCCGGGGCAAACTCTGGATTTCATCTCTTAGCTTAGCATCTCCAAATGTCTATGTCCTGGTTTCATCTTTCTTCCCTCTGTATTGGCTCTGACCTCTCTCACTCTCTAAGCTCTTTTAAAGATTCCAGTAAACTAATTAAGACCCACCTTGAGTGGGCAGGGTCACATCATCATGGAAATAATCTAATCAAAAGTTCTCATCCAAAGTCTCAGCCTTGCTGCTGGAGCCCCCCAGAGATGGCTGAACCCTGTCTGCTGTTGCCACCTACTGCAGACGCAGAAGATCTAGTCTTGGATAAAAATGAGCTGGTACAGAAGGCCAAACTGGCAGAACAGCTGAGTGATATGATGACATGACAGCCTACATGAAATCTGAAATTGAGCAAGGAACTGAATTATTCAATGAGGTGAGAGATCTTCTCTCAGTTGCTTATAAAAATGTTGTCAGAAACTCTGTAGGTCATCGTGGAGGGTTGTCTCAAGTATTGAGCAAAAGATGGAAGGTGCTGAGAAAAAAACAGCAGATAGCTCAAGAATACAAAGTAAAAATGGAGACTGAGTTAAGAGATATATGCAATGATGTACTGTCTCTTTTTGAAAAATTCCTGGTACCCAGTGCCTCACAAGCAGAGAGAAAAGTCTTCTATTTGATAATGAAAGGAGAGTACTGTTGTTATTTGGCTGAGGTTGCTGCTGATGATGACAAGAAAGTAATTTTGGATCAGTCTCAACAAGCATACCAAGAAGCATTTAAATCAGTGAAAGGAAATGCAACAACCGCATCTTATCAGAAGGGGTCTAGCCCTTAACTTTTCTATTATGAGATTCTTAATTCCCTGGAGAAAGCCTGTTGTCTTGCAAAGAAGGCTTTTGATGAAGCCATTGCTGAACTTGATACATTAAGTGAAGAGTCATACAAAGACAGTGTAGAAGCCAAGAGTTTAAAGCAAGACCTACAGAATTTGTTGCAAGCTGCTGGCCTCGGGATGGCAGCGGTAAACTGTGGCGATTGTTATGTAGAGCAGTCTGGGAGGAAGAGAATGTTTACCCAAAACAGTTATGTTAAGTATGAAGGACACTGTGAGATAAGAATCTTGCTCCCTCAGGAAATGCCTGCATATCTATTGACATCCTGTGGTATATAACTAGGATCTGGTTGAGAATAAAGTTGTCTGAAGTCTGTCTGAAGTAAACTCAAGCTTCAGACCCCCTGAGCCCGTCTGTGTCTTTCTTTCTTTCTTTCTTTCTTTCTCATCATTCCTTAATATCCTTCGAGCTCCGTTTCTACAGGAAGCAACAAGACAGCATGCTAATAATGCAATTACTGAGAGACAAATTGGCATTGTGGACATCAAATACCCAAGGAGACAAAACCTAAGCAGGAGAGGGAGGGGGAAATTAACTGGCCTTCCCACTCTTGTCTGCCTCATTCTAAAATTTGCACAGTAGACCATTTGTCATCCATACTGTCCCACAAATAGTTTTTTATTTATGATTTATGACAGATTTATGTTACTTCTATTTGAATTTCTGTATGTCCTATGTGGTTTTTATGTTTAATATTAGGAGAGTAGAGCCAGTTAACATTTAGAGAGTTATTTGCTTTCATACGAAGTGGCCAATATGGGGATGTGGAACTTTTAAACAAGTTATAATAAATGTTTGCTGTAGTACTTTTGGTACGTAGTAGCTTCCCAAGGGCCAGTGTTAAAACTGCTTCCAAGTCTAAGCAAAGAAAACTGCTCTAAATTGTTTTGTCCTGGTGGGGGATAAAAGGGATCATTGGTTCTAGTCATGGGTGTAGTTACTATTTTTTTTAACTTTTTTATTGCATAGTATAGCATATATACAAAATGAAGAAATAAAAAAGCAATAGTTTTCAAAGTAGTCAACAAGTAGTACAGGACAGATCTCAGAGTTTGTCATGGGCTACCATACAATCCTCTCAGATTTTTCCTTCTAGCTGCTCCGGAATATAGGAGGCTAGAAGGCTTAAATATTTTTTTATCATCACAATTGACTTTCTTCCTTCTTTTTTCATGAAAAATAACTGTGCTGGTTTGAAAGGATGTATGGCCCCTAGAGAAGCCATGCTTTAATCTAAATCCCATTTCATAAAGGCAGAATAATCCCTATTCAATACTGTATGTTTGAAACTGTAATCAGATTATCTCCCTGAAGATGTGATTAAATCAAGAGTGGTTATTAGGCTGGATTAGGTGATGACATGTCTCCACCCCTTTGGGTGGATCTTGATAAGTTTCTGGATTCCTATAAAAGAGGAAACATTTGGAGAAAGGAAAATCGGAGAGAGCAGAGAATGCTGCAGCACCACAAAGCAGAGAGTCCACGAGCCAGTGACCTTTGGAGATGAAGAAGGAAAATGCCACCCAGGGAGCTTCTTGAAACTGAAGCCAGGCGAGAAAGCTAGCAGATGACGCTGTGTTCTCCATGTGCCCTTCCAGCTGAGAGAGAAGCCCTGAGTTGTTTGTCATGTGCCTTCTCACTTGAGAGAGAAACCCTGAACTCCATCGGCCTTCTTGAACCAAGGTATCTTTCTCTAGATGCCTTGGATTGGACATTTCTATAGACTTCTTGTAATTGGGACATTTTCTCGGCCTTAGAACTTTAAACTAGCAACTTATTAAATTCCCCCTTTTAAAAGCCATTCTGTTTCTGGTATATTGCATTCTGGCAGCTAGCAAACTAGAACAATAACATATCTACAAAAAAGCAATAAATTTCAAAGCACAGCACTACAATTAGTTGTAGAACATATTTCAGAGTTTGACGTGCGTTACAATTCCACAATTTTAGGTTTTTACTTCTAGCTCTTCTAAGATACTGGGAACTAAAAGAAATATCAACTTAATGATTCAGCATTCATATTCATTTGTTAAATCCTATATTCACTGTATAACTCCACCATCATCTTTGATCTTTCCATCCCTCTCTTTAGGGGTGTTTGGGTTTTGGCCACTCTAACTTTTTCATGTTGGAAGGGTCTCCCACTATGGAATCTTATATATTGCCGTAGGTGTTCTTTAGGATTTGCTGGTATAGTTCTGGTTGGGGTTTGGCAGGTTGCAGTAGGTAGCAATGTCTAACTGAAGTTTGCGTAAGATCAACCTCCAGAGTAGCCTCTTGACTCTATTTGAACCTCTCTGCCACTGATACTTTATTGTTAGACTTCTTTTCCCCCTTTTAGTCAAGATGGGAGAGCAAAGATCTTGAGTGTGAAATCCCACCAAATTTTTCCCAGCAGAGGAAGTTTGAGGAAGTTTGTAAAAATGCCTCACTGATGCACTGAGGAAATGATGGGCAGAATAGACAAACTCTCCGAAGATTAGGAACCTCTAGTCATCTCTGTCAATTGAACAGAAATGAAAGAACTGCCCAAATGGAAATAATAGTAACTTCCCTGTAGGCAGGGCTAATTTCATGCGCATGCAACCTGTGCCGTCACACAGGATCCCATACTCAAAATGGCCCCACATTTACTTAATGCTCTGCTTGGAATTCTGAATAATTTGTTAACAAGGAGCCGTGTTCAGGTTCCTGCCATATATGTAGACAGTCCTCCTTTCATAGTTTTTCTGAGGGTTGAATGAATTAATACAAATAAAACATGTAAAATGATTTCAGGCACCACAATTAGCTTAGTAATATCAGTTGCTGTTACGTCTTCTTCCTCCTTCTCCTCCTCCTCCTTCTTCCTTGTCCTCCTCCTCCTTTCCCCCTCTTCCTCCACCTTGTCCTTTTCTTCGTATGCTCCAGAAATACTGGGAAATGAGGGGGTGACCTCAGTCCCATGCAAGCTTCACTAACCTTATAACCACCTGCCAAAGGAGGATAAGTGGTTAGGAAAAGACAAGGTGTTCTAAATACCAGTGTCAGTTTTAATGACCATCTGTCTATCTCAGAAGAACAAATGTGGGCCATTTTTATTAAGCAACCATAACAGCAACAGCAATAATAACAACCAGCAATCAGAACGTAAGGGCCCAAGTCTTAAGCCTTGTACCTAAGTCACAATACATACATACACACATGCATACATGCATACAGAATTGTTGCCTATTCTTTAACGTCTACCAAGTATTCTGCTGTTCACATTATCTTCAGGTTTAATCCCCACAACGACCTTATGGGAGTGGCCCAAAGTCACACACTTATGGAAAATGCCCAATCCCACCATTCTGATGCCACCAGAGGGACTCGGCACTACTCTCGAGGACTCACGCTACTTTAAGGTTGGAGCCCTTTCGAGGCTGTGGTAGAAATAGCCCATGGATATTACATGTTGAACCATGAGTATCTGTGGAATGCACAATCTCAACATGCACCTTTGACTATAAATGCAGTATTCGTTTAGACGAAGTTGTGACCCAGTTTTCTGTGGAGAAGAGCAGAAATGGCTCACATTCCATTGTTTGTAAAGTTACCTGCTGTTTACTTTCTTTATTTTTTGCTACACTGGTTTTATTTGTATTTAAGTGTTTCAGGCAACCTAAGAATAAATGAACAAGTAATGAAACAGTAAAAATGTGTTTCTTGATATTTATTACTTCATGTATATCAAGCACAGCAGTAAAATAAAAAACCCATGCATTTAACTTTTTAAACGTTTTTGCTTTTGCGATTTTTTTTTTGATACTTGCCTAATGTGCATGTGCTGTAGAAATAGTTAACAGGGAAGTAACTTGATGATGGCTAGCTTTGTTTAATGTCTTATGAAATGTTCATGAACAATTCCAGCACGCTTGTTAAGAAGATGTATATTAAAGTTGATTAAGTGGAGTAAAAGTTTTATGAATCGACTTTTCAACTACTTTCTCTACAGCTTTTCATGTAAATTAGTCTTTTGGTTCTGAAACTTCTCTAAAAGAAATTGTACATTTCCGGAAATTTATTCCATATTCCCTTTTGGTAGCTAATGAGCTTTTACCAAGTTTAAATAAGAAGTTCATCATAATGACAGAAATATTACTCATATAACTACTGTTCCCAGCCATGTCCCATTTTCCTTTCCCCCTCTCCTCCCCTCCCTCCCTCCCAAATCAATTTCTGTTGGAGAGGCCTGTGAATTGGATAACAGTCATGTGTTTCATTTAGGTTTTTGTTATATGACATATTCTAACTTAAGAAGCCAAAAGTCACAATGTTCTTGGCCATCATGATCTTGGGTAGCATTAACTATAAGTTTTGTGCTTCCACTTTGGTTTTTAAGCATTTCTTGATACTCTTGTAGCCTGCCTTTTATTTTGATCTTTATTCCTTCTATTTGTCAGGTGCACAGGATTACCCTCCTTTTTTTAGCCTTCTTCTGTCTCCTCACCACCCATCCCTACCTGGTAGCTGTGTACTTGGAAAAAGGCCTCATGGCCTTTCTGGCACCACCCAATATCTAAGATACCACCCTACTTCCTTTGCTTGCATCCCACAGCTATTTCCCTCGTCCTATTTACTGCAGCAAATCTCTCTTTAGTTTATGAGATGTGTTTATCTTTCACCAAGCCCTACCTATCTTGAATGGTCTGTGATTATCTGCCTTTATCTCTTCCTCTCTTCTCTAGATAATAATAGGTCTAAGTTATACCCAAAGCTCACCCTACAGACTATTTCCTCAGTACCTTGCATTAATAACCAAAGAAAAATACCTTTTTAAAAGAGGTGTATTTTTTTTCTTTTAGAATGTAAGCTCCTTAGTAACAGGGACAATGTTTCCTGTACGCTCTATTTGTACCTAGTAATGCTGTTAATGCTTAATAAATATTGACGTTGGGGGAAAAAAAGGCCCCATCCACAATAGGTCTGCTCCCGCAAGTTTGGATTAGAAGAACATGGCTTTTCTGGGATACATAACAGTTTCAAACCAGTGCAGTTATGAAATCTATTTAGGGGGTTGACATCAGCATTAAAAGAAGAAGCTGATGGAAAGAATTAAAATAGAATTGGATAGAAAATATCAGAGTCAGGTAACGGGTGTTTTGAGGACCTTCCAGATACATGGATACATGTTTGTGCACTGAGTTGTCATGGCATCTGTAAATTATTACCATGGGTCCTGGCCCAAATAGTTGGAAAGCCACCGACTTCAACCTTGCACCAGCCTCCACACCCATTACTGCAATCTCTGCACAGTGTGGGCCAGTGGTTGCCAAGGTGGGAAGGACAAGACAATATTTTGGAATACTAGAATCAAATGAAGCCTGTACTTATGCTGATTAATTAGCAGTATTTAACAGCTTTTTGAGGTAAGCCAGCATACAGTAAAGCACACCCATATGAAGTGTACAATTTGATAGATTTTGACGTATGTCAACACTATGAAAAAATAACCACCATCAAAATCACTAACCACTCCCCAAAGTTTCCTTGTGACCCCTTTATAATCCCCCCATCCTGCCTTCCCTATCACATTTTCTTCTCCACCGCTGCTCCCCCACTCCCTCCTCCCCAGGCAACCACTGATCTGCTTTTATAGATTAGTTTGCATTTTCTAGAATTATTATCTAGATTTAAATGGAATTATACAGTATGGGCTCTTTTTGTGTCCATCTTATTTTATTCAGCAAAATTATTTTGAGACTCACCCTGTGGTGGTGTGTCAATAATTCATTCCTTTTTATTGCTAAGAAGCGTTCATCAGCTGGATAGACCACAGTATGTTTATCCATTCACCTGTTGATGAACATTTGGGCTATTTCCAGTTTTTTATATTACAAATAAAAATGTAATGAGGGTGCACGGGTGGTTCGGTGGTAAAATGCTCACCTTCCGTGCAGGAAACCCAGAGCCCAAGTCTGATTCTGGGACCATGCACCTAAAAAAAAAAAAAAAAAAAAAAAAAGTGTAATGAGTATTCATATACAGGTCTTTGTATGGAAGTATGCTTTCTTTTCTCTTAGTTAAATCCCAACGAGTGGTGTGGCTGGATAACATGGTAGGTGCATGCTTACGTTTTTAAGAAACTGCCAAACACCCGCCAAGTGGCTGTTAGCATGGTACCACTTCCCATCACTGTGGGAGAGGTCCAGCTGTTCCACATACAGGGCTGGGCGGTCTTTTAAGTTTTAGTCATTTTAATAGGGATGTAATTTAAGATGTGATTTTAATTTCCGAGTTGCTAACAACGTTGAGCATCTTTTCATATCTCATTTTGCCATCTGTATATGTTTTTTAATGAAGTGTCTGTTCAAATCTTTGCTCATGTTTAATTGGTCTTTTGCTTTCTCATATTGAATTTTAAGAGTTATTTATGTGTTCTGGATTCAAATCCTTTATTTGATATATGCTTTGCAAATATTTTCTCCCAATATGTGACCTGACATTTTTTTCTGTTTTGTAATAGTTTGATTGTTAGCCAGATTGCAAAAATAGTATGAAGAATTCCCTTCTATATTGCATCCAATTTTCCCTTATTGTTAGATTACTATGGTATTGTTTTAGTTTCCTTGGCTGCTTAAAGCAGATCCAATAGAATGGTTCAGCTTAAGTATTGGAAATTTATCAGTTTACAGTTTTGAGGTGGAAAAAGTGTCCAAATCAAGCCATCATCAGGGTGTTGCTTTCTTCTTGAAGACCAGCTGCCCATGATCCTTGATTCCTCTGCCACATGACAAGGCACATGGAGGCATCTGCTGGTCTGTCCCGTTTCTTCCAGGTTTTGTAGCTTTCACTTTCTTGCTTCCAGATGTTCTCAGTCTACAGATGTGAACATTCCCATTATGAGTAGAGAGAGACTTTTGGGACAGGCTTGGCAGAAATGCTTGTCTCGTATTTTAGTCAAGTTGCTTCTCAAAAATGTAAGCTAATATGTGTCACATGCTTGCCAAGAACCAGGAGTTATCCTAGGTAGGCACTGTAATAGGCCTCATCTTCCAGATGATGAAACTGAGGCAAAATGAAATTGATTGTTTTCTCCAAGGTCATGCCCCTGGTAAGCAGAGGAGCCAGGGTTCAAACCCTGATATCCCTTTTAAAAATTCATATATAATTCTGATACCATGAAATACACCTTTTACAAGTTGTGCTGGTATGAAACTGCTGTGTACCCCAGAAAAACCATGTTCTTTTAATCCTGACCTAGTATTATAAGATGGGGTCTTTTTTAAAAAAAATTTATTTGTTAATTAAAAAAATTAACAAATGAAATAAAAATTAACATAGATATTCAGTAATTCACAATATCATCACTCAGTTGCATATTCATAATTTCTTAGAACATTTGCATTCATTCAGAAAAAGAAATAAAGACAATAGAAAAAGAAATAAAACGAAAACAGAAAAAAAAAGATCATACCCACCATATCCCTTACCCCTCGCTTTCACTGATCACTAGCATTTCAAACTAAATTTATTTTAACATTTGTTGCCCCTATTATTTATCTTTGTTTCATGTATTCTACTCATATGTTGACAAGGTAGATAAAAGGAGCATCAGATACAAGGTTTTCACAATCACACAGTCACATTGAGAAAGCTATATCATTATCCAATCATCATGAAGAAACATGGCTATAGAAACACAGCTCTACATCTTCAGGCAGTTCCCTCCAGCCTCTCCCTTACATCTTGAATAACAAAGTGATATCTACTCAATGCATAAGAATAACCTCCAGGATAACCTCTTGACTCTGTTTGGAATCTGTCAGCCATTGACACTTTGTCTCATTTCATTCTGCCCCCTTTGGTCAAGAAGGTTTTCTCAATCCCTTGATGCTGAGTCTCAGCTCATTCTAGGGTTTTTCTCAATCCCTTGATACTGAGTCTCAGCTCATTCCAGGATTTCTGTCCCACATTGCCAGGAAGGTCCACACCCCTGGGAGTCATGTCCCACGTAGACAGGGGGAGAGTGGTGAGTTTGCTTGTTGTGTTGGCTGGAGAGAGAGGCCACATCTGAGCAACAAAAGAGGCTCTCTTGGGCATGACTCTTAGGCCTAAATTTTAAGTAGACTTGACCTATCCTTTGTGGGGTTTAGTTTCATATGAACAAACCCCAAGACTGGGGGCTCAGCCTATAGCTTTGGTTGTCCAGACTGCTTGTGAGAATATCAAGAATTCGACTTCGGGAAGTTGAATTTCTCCCCGTTCTCACCATTCCCCGAAGGGGGCTTTGCAAATACATTTCCACTCACTGATTGAATCACTCTGGGATTCATCAGAGCATCACTTTGGGCAAACCAACAAAATCTCATGTCCTACCTGAGATTCCAAGTACTTATGGTGTTCAATCAACTATCTACATAAGTTATATTAGGAAATGCACTAGTCAAAATATAAATTTTGTACCAAATAAACATTTTTTGCTTTAGTCTTACACATAAGGTAACATTTTAAAATATTAATTACCGTCTATTTTCAGCACCCTGCAGTAATGACATTCCTTTGTTCTTCCTCATGCAAAAACATTTTTAAAATTTTTACATTTAGTCTCTATTATTATACACTCTAGGTATTCCTAGATTATATCATCTCAATCTTTAACATCCATCTTTCTTTCTGATTTCATTTATGCCCCCAGCCTTCCTCCCTCTATCATTCTCACATGCAGCTTCATTCAGTGTTTTAAAAAAATTGTATTACAGTTAGGTATTGTGCTGTCCATTTCTGAGTTTTTATATTCAGTCTTGTTGCACAGTCTGTATCCCTTTAGCTCCATTTACGCAATGTCTTACCCTATTTCTGTCTCCTGACGGTCTCTGTTACCAACAAAATATTCCAAGTTTATTCACTAATGTCAGTTCATATCAGTGAGACCATACAGTATTTATCCTTTTGTTTTTGGCTAGTCTCACAGCATAATGTTCTCAAGGTCCATCCATGTTGTTACATACTTCATAACTTTATTCTGTCTTAAAGCTGCATAATATTCCATCGCATGTATATACCACAATTTGTTTAGCCACTCATCTGTTGATGGACATTTTGGCTGTTTCCATCTCTTTGCAATTGTAAATAATGCTGCTATAAACATTGGTGTGCAAATGTCCGTTTGTGTCTTTGCCCTTATGTCCTTTGAGTAGATACCTGCAATGGTATTGCCGAGTCATATGGCAATTCTATATTCAGCTTTTTGAGGAACCGCCAAACTGCCTTCCACAGTGGTTGCACCATTTGACATTCCCACCAACAGTGGATAAGTGTGCCTCTTTCTCCGCATCCTCTCCAGCACTTGTCATTTTCTGTTTTGTTGATAATGGCCATTCTGGTGGGTGTGAGATGATATCTCATTGTGGTTTTGATTTGCATTTCTCTAATGGCCAGGGACATTGAGCATCTCTTCATGTGCCTTTTGGCCATTTGTATTTCCTCTTCTGATAGGTGTCTGTTCAAGTCTTTTTCCCATTTTGTAATTGGGTTGGCTGTCTTTTTGTTGTTGAGTTGGACAATCTCTTTATAAATTCTGGATACTAGATCTTTATCTGATATGTCATTTCCAAATATTGTCTCCCATTTTGTAGGCTGTCTTTCTACTTTCTTGATGAAGCTCTTTGATGCACAAAAGTGTTTAATTTTGAGGAGCTCCCATTTATTTATTTCCTTCTTCAGTGCTCTTGCTTTAGGTTTAAGGTCCACAAAACCGCCTCCAATTGTAAGTTTCATAAGATATCTCTCTATATTTTCCTCTAACTGTTTTATAGTCTTAGACCTAATGTTTAGATCTTTGATCCATTTTGAGTTAACTTTTGTATAGGGTGTGAGAGATGGGTCTTCTTTCATTCTTTTGCATATGGATATCCAGTTCTCTAGGCACCATTTATTGAAGAGACTGTTCTGTCCCAGGTGAGTTGGCTTGACTGCCTTATCAAAGATCAGTTGTCCATAGATAAGAGGGTCTATATCTGAACACTCTATTTGATTCCGTTGGTCAATATATCTATCTTTATCCCAGTACCATGCTGTTTTGACCACTGTAGCTTCATAATATGCCTTAAAGTCAGGCAGCGTGAGACCTCCAGCTTCGTTTTTTTTCCTCAGGATACTTTTAGCAAGTTGGGGCTCCCTGCCCTTCCAGATAAATTTGGTTATTGGTTTTTCTATTTCTGAAAAGTAAATTGCTGGGATCTTGGTTGGTATTGCATTGAATCTGTAAATCAATTTAGGTAGAATTGACATCTTAACTATGTTTAGTCTTCCAATCCATGAACACGGTATTCCCTTCCATCTATTAAGGTCTTCTGTGATTTCTTTTAACAGTTTCTTGTAATTTTCTTTGTATTGGTCTTTTGTCTCTTTAGTTAAATTTATTCCTAAATATTTTATTCTTTTGGTTGCAATTGTAAATGGAATTCGTTTCTTGATTTCCCCTCAGGTTATTCATTACTAGTGTATAGAAACATTACGATTTTTTAGTGTTGATCTTGTAACCTGCCACTTTGTTGTACTCATTTATTAGCTCTAGTAGTTTTGCTGTGGATTTTTCAATATATAGTATCAATGCATCTGCAAACATTGAGAGCTTTACTTCTTCCTTTCCAATTTTGATGCCTTGTATTTCTTTTTCTTGTCTAATTGCTCTGGCTAGAACTTCCAACACAATGTTGAATAACAGTGGTGATAGTGGACATCCTTGTCTTGTTCCTGATCTTAGGGGGAAAGTTTTCAGTTTTTCCCCATTGAGGATAATATTAGCTGTGTGTTTTTCATATATTCCCTTTATCATTTTAAGGAAGTTCCCTTGTATTCCTATCCTTTGAAGTGTTTTCAACAGGAAAAGATGTTGAATTTTGTCAAATGTCTTCTCTGCATCAATCGAGATAATCATGTGATTTTTCTGCTTTGATTTGTTGATATGGTGTATTACATTAATTGATTTTCTCATGTTGAACCATCCTTGCATACCTGGAATGAATCCTACTTGGTCATGATGTATAATTCTTTTAATGTGTTCCTGGATTTGATTTGCTAGAATTTTGTTGAGGATTTTTGCATCTATATTCATTACATAGATTGGTCTGTAATTTTCTTTTTTTGTAACATCTTTGTCTGGTTTTGGTATGAAGGTGTTGTTGGCTTCATAGAATGAATTAAGTAGCTTTCCCTCCTCTTCAATTTTTTTGAAGAGTTTGAGCAGGATTGGTACTAATTCTTTCTGGAATGTTTGGTAGAATTCACATGTGAAGCCGTCTGGTCCTGGACTTTTCTTTTTGGGAAGATTCTTAATGACTGATTCAATTTCTTTCCTTGTGATTGGTTTGTTGAGGTCGTCTATTTCTTCTTGAGTCAAATTTGGTTGTTCATGCCTTTCTAGGAACTTGTCCATTTCATCTACATTGTTGTATTTATTAGCATAAATTTGTTCATAGTATCCTGTTATTACTTCTTTTATTTCTGTGGGGTCAGTGGTTATGTCCCCTCTTCCATTTCTGATCTTATTTATTTGTATCCTCTCTCCTGTTTTTTTTTGTCAATCTTGCTAAGGCTTCATCAATCTTATTGATTTTCTCATAAGAACCAGCTTCCGGTTTTATTGAGTTTCTCAATTGTTTTCATGTTCTCAATTTCATTTATTTCTGCTCTAATCTTTGTTATTTCTTTCCTTTTGCTTGCTTTGGGGTTAGTTTGCTGCTCTTTCTCCAGTTCTTCCAAGTGGACAGTTAATTCCTGTATTTTTGCCCTTTCTTCTTTTTTGATATAGGCATTTAGGGCAATAAATTTCCCTCTTAGCACTGCCTTTGCTGCATCCCATAAGTTTTGATATGTTGTGTTTTCATTTTTGTTTGCCTCGAGATATTTACAATTTCTCTTGTAATTTCTTCCTTGACCCACTGGTTGTTTAAGAGTGTGTTGTTGAGCCTTCACATATTTGTGAATTTTTTGGTGCTTTGCCTATTATTGATTTCCAACTTCATTCCTTTATGATCTGAGAAAGTGTTTTGTATGATTTCAATCTTTTTAAATTTGTTGAGACTTGCTTTGTGACCCAGCATGTGGTCTGTCTTTGAGAATGATCCATGAGCACTTGAGAAAAAGGCATATCCTGCTGTTGTGGGGTATAATGTAAATGGAGAAAGAGCAGCAAACTAACCCCAGACTAACAGACTAAATGTCTGTTTAGTCTAGCTCATTTATTGTAATATTCAAATTCTCTGTTTCTTTATTGATCCTCTGTCTAGGTGTTCTGTCCATTGATGAGAGTGGGGAATTGAAGTCTCCAACTATTATGGTAGATGTGTCTATTTCTCTTTTCAGTGTTTTAGTGTTTGGCACATGTATTTTGGAGCATTCTGGTTCGGTCCATAAATGTTTATGATTGTTATGTCTTCATGCTGAATTGTTCTTTTTATTAGTACATGGTATCCTTCTTTGTCTCTTTTAACTGTTTTACATTTGAAGTCTAATTTGTTGGATATTAGTATAGGTACTCCTGCTCTTTTGTGATTGTTTTTGCATGAAATATCTTTTCCCAACCTTTCATTTCAATATATGTTTATCTTTGGGTCTAGGATGTGTTTCCTATAGACATCATATAGATGGGTCCTGTTTTTTAATCCATTATGCAGTCTATGTCTTTTTATTGGGGAGTTCAATCCATTAACATTTAGTCTTATTACTGTACAGGTAGTACTTTCTTCTACCATTTTGCCTTTTGGATTTTATGTGTCATATCTAATTTTCCTTCTTTCTACACTCTTCTCCACACCTCTTTCTTTTGTGTTTTCGATCTGTCTCTAGTGCTTCCTTTAGTATTTCTTGCAGAACTGGTGTCTTGGTCATAAATTCTCTCAGTGATTTTTTTGTCTGAAAATGTTGTAATTTCTCCCTCACTTTTGAAGGACAATTTTGCTGGATATAGAATTCTTGGTTGGCAGTTTTTCTCTTTTAGTAATTTAAATATATCATCCCACTGTCTTCTTGCCTCCATGGTTTCTGCTGAGAAATCTACGCATAGTCTTATTGGGTTTCCTTTGTATGTGAGCGATTGCTTTTCTCTTGCTGCTTTCAAGATCCTCTCTTTTTCTTTGACCTCTGACATTCTAATTAATAATTGTATTGGAGTACATCTATTTGGATCTATTCTCTTTGGTGTACGCTGCACTTCTTGGATCTGTAATTTTAAGTCTTTCATAAGAGTTGGGAAATTTTCAGTGATAATTTCCTTTATTAGTTTTTCTCCTCCTTTTCCCTTCCCTTCTCCTTCTGGGATACCCACAACGTGTATATTTGTGCACTTCATATTATCATTCAATTCTCTGAGTCCCTGCTCATATTTTTCCATTTTTTCCCCTATAGTTTCTGTTTCTTGTCAGATTTCAGATGTTCCATCCTCCATTTCACTAATCCTATCCTCTGCCTCTTGAAATCTACCATTGTAGGTTTCCATTGTTTTTTCATCTCTTGTACCGTGTCTTTCATTCCCATAAGTTTGGTGATTTTTTTTTTCAGACTTTCCATTTCTTCTTTTTGTTCATTCCTTGCCATCTTCATATCCTCCCTCAATTCATTGATTTGGTTTTTGATGAGGTTTTCCACATCTGTTCGTATATTCTGAATTACTGTTTCAGCTCCTGTATCTCATTTGAATTGCTGGTTTGTTCCTTTGACTGGGCCATATCTTCAATTTTCCTGGTGTGGTTTGTTATTTTTTGCTGGCATCTAGACATTTAATTACCTTAATTATTTTATTCTGGAGATTGCTTTCACTTCTCTTACCTACGGTTTTCTTGCTGGATGAATTTGTTGTCTGTCTGTTCTTTGACATTTAGTTCAGCTTTATCTGGACCGCTTGCTTAAGTTTTGTTTAACAGAGGAGAATTTTTCAGTTCTTGTTTTCTTGTTTCTTGCCCTGCTTGTATGGTGCCTTCCCCCACCCCCAACACTTAGGAGGGTGTATGTAGGTATTATAGACCCCTGCTGGGTTTTCCCAAACAAACTGGCCTCCTATCAGGGGAAGGAGTCACCTGCAATGGTTTTCCCTGAGGGTGAGACCCAGCAGGTTGAAAGACTTTCCTGTGAAGTCTCTGGGCTCTGTTTTTCTTATCCTGCGAAGTATGTGGTGCTTGTCTGCCTGCAGGTCCCACCAGCATAAGATGATGTGATACCTTTAACTTTGGCAGACTCTCCCTGCTGGGGCATGGTGAAGATGGAGGAGAGGTTGTAGGCTGGTTTTAATGGCTTCAAATTACCAAGCACTGGTTTCTGAATTCCTTGAGGGAGGGATTCCACCTGAGTTGGGCTTCACCCCTCCCCTGGGGAAGGCACAGGCTGGAAACAAGCCCTGAAAGGATTTGTTTCTGCCTGTGCCTGGGTAGTTGCAGCCTGAAAAGTCCTGCCGCTTAATCCAGAGGCAACCAAGCCTTTGTAAAAACACAGCCACAAAAACCTCTGTTTCTTTTCTTTTTTTTCTCTTTCTTTTAGCCCAATGAGCGACCTCCGCTTTGACCAGGTTCACCTGAGCGGGGGGCCTATTTTTAGTAGTCAGAATGTGTTAATTAATGCCACAATTGGTGTTTGGTTGGACTCAGCCCCTACTGCTGTTAAAGTCTCTTTCCTTTTCTTCTTGGAAGCAGCCTGTGGGGAAGGGCGCCAGCTGCTGCGGCTTGGGGAACTCATGGTTCTGGGGAGGCTCACAGCCAGTCCAGCTGGCCCAGACTAGGGTACGCTGTGTGTCTGGTCACTGACGTGGCCCCAGGAGCTGTTCTGTACTGTTTCTGGTTATTTAGCAGTTTATCTGGAGGATGAACTAATATGTGCACATTGCTAAACTACCATCTTGGCCACACCCGTCAAGATGGGATCTTTTGATTGATTTGTTTCCATGGAGAGGTGAACCACCCAATCATGGCTGTGATTTTTTTATTTAATGGAGATGTGATGCCGCCCATTCAAAATGGGTCTTAATAGGTTTACTGTAGTCTTTATGAGAGCTCACAGAGAGAGAAACAGTTCAGAGCTGACACAGACACAGACATTTGGAGACTGAGACAGATCAACCCCTGGGTGCTAAGCAAGGACTTACAGAAATAGAACGTGAAGGGAAGAAATCTCCAGCCCTGGAAGATGCTAAGCTAAGAGATGAAACCCAGAATTTTGTCCTGGAGTGGCTAAATGACGGTCCTAAGATGCTTAGAGTGGAATCAGTGGATTCAGAAGTAGGAAGCAATGGAACTCAGAACAAGAACCTGCAGATGCCTCCCAGGTGCCTTCCCATGTGACAGTCATGGGCCTTTCTTTAGAGTCAAGGTATCTTTCTATGGATACCTTAATTTGGACATGTTTAAGGCCTTAGAACTGTAAACTTATAACTTAATAAATCCCCTTTATGAAAGCTGATCCATTTCTGGTATATTGCATTCCAGCAGCTTTAGCAAACTAAAACACAAGTGTGCAATTTCATGTTTTGTAGTGTATTTACAAGGTGGTGCAGCCATCATCACTATTGAATTCCAGAACATTTTCACATGTGAAAGGAAATCCTATACTCATTAAGCAATCACTCCCTAATTCCTCCCTGCTGCCAGCCACTGGCAACCACTAATCTACTTACTGCCTCTATGGATTTGCCTGTTCTGGACATTTCATTTTGTGTTCTGGCTTCTTTCACATAACATATAATATTTTCAAGCATGAATCAGTACCTCATTCCTTTATACTCCTGAGGATGTTAATCTGTTCATGAGGTGATGGCAGGATGTAATAGGCTTTTCTGAATAATCTTGAGGACTGGTAGGGAATTGATACCCACGTTTGGGGATAAGCCCACCCTGGGCCTTGTCCCTTTGAAAAGAAGGGATTTGGGTAGGGGACCTTATCTACAGAGATAGAGGGGGAGGGGAGCTTACAGTTAGGTCACTGAAGGTGTTCCTGATTCACCACATGTCAAGGGACACGTGACATTGAGCCTTAATTTTAGACCACACACCACCCTGAAGATAACCCTAGTACTACAGCAACGTGCTGGGATCCCTTTAGTATCTCCCCATCCTGTCACTGGTAGCATGCCAGGTTCTTCATCCATTTGTCCAGTGTAGAGCCTCAGACCACAGCCACACACACACACTAATGCTTACAAACAGAGGCCCATCAACTTCATAAGGAGAAAGAGAAATGATTTTAACTCCCTATTAATTTGCAGGGCTTCTTTCTCACTCAAAGTGGCATGAGTCCCTTTCCTTCATCTCCTGCCTCTGTTTTATGTCCTTTTGGTCCTTTGGGGACAAGCAGAGGACCCATAGCTGAGCCATGGGTTCTTTACTGGTCTCCTATTTAGCTCCACAAAGACCAGGGCAGAGTTTTGGTGGTCAGGGCCCAGGCAAAGGTCTTTATCTGAGTGGTGTCCCTAAGGAAGAATTGCAGGTTTCTGCCACCTCCTGGTTCCCCTGGTCCTGCAGCTGGCTTAGGCCATGCTCTCTCCCGAGGCCCTGACCACAGAGCCCTCCCTAGGCTCTCCAAGCCCTGGGGGGTGGCACAGCACTGGGCTCCCTCCGCCACTTGCCAGGGTCTTGTTGCTGTCTAGATGCCATCCCCCTCCTGTCCGGTCCTCGTAAGTAGAAATCCCTGCTGGTGCCTGTCCTCCTGGGAAGCTGTGCCCAGCTGGGGCTGAGCAGAGTCTTTGCATGCCCTTGAACAATGCGTTTGGATATTGGCTGCAATCCTGGGGCGAGTCCTATACTCGGATGGAAATTTAACCAGGTTCCTGAACCTTTCTCCTTACTTTAGTCTCAGCACTCTACCTCCTGCTCGACTGGGTTGGTTTGGGCCTTGGGTGACGGTTCTGCTGTGTGTGACTATCACTGGGCAAATTGGTTCAGTAATTCTAGGAACCGCCTCTCACTTGGGCAGCCTGGTTTCCACACCCATCATCATCTTGTACCTCCATCAATAATACAGTGAGTATGCAGAACAGATTACTCTCCCAACCTTTTTAGGGAGTATAAACCATTAATGGATATCAGTATTACTTTCATTTGCGGCAGCATGGCCTTCCCTCTTTAGGCCTTGCAGGGAGTTCCTACTGGACTGTGCTGGTTTGAAAGGAAGTATGCCCCCTAAGAAAAGCCATGTTTTGATATAAATCCCATTTCATAAAGGTAGAATAATCCCTATTCAATACTGTATATTTGAAACTGTAATGAGATCATCTCCCTGGTTGATGTGATTTAGTCAAGAATGGTTTAGGGGATGACATATCTCCAGCCATTTGAGTAGGTCTTGATTAGTTTCTGAAATCCTATAAAAGAGGAAATATTTTGGAGAATGAGAGATTCAGAGAGAGCAGAGAATGCTGCAGCACCATGAAGCAGAGAGTCCACCAGCCAATGACCTTTGGAGATGAAGAAGGAAAACACCTCCAGGGGAGCTTCATGAAATAGGAAGCCAAGAGAGAAAGCTAGCAGATGACACTTTGTTCACCATGTGCCGTTCCAAGTTGAGAGAGAAGCCCTGACTGTGTTTGCCGTGTGCTGTCTCACTTGAGAGAGAAACACTGAACTTCATCGGCCTTCTTGAAACAAGGTATCTTTCCCCAGATGCATTTGATTGGACATTTCTATAGACTTGTTGTAATTGGGACATTTTCTCGGCCTTAGAACTGTAAACTAGCAACTCATTAAATTACCCCTTTTAGAAGCCATTCTGTTTTGGTGTATTGCATTGCAGCAGCTAGCAAACTCGAACATGGACTTTTCTTCTTAGTACTTTAGGCATGGTTGGAGGTGAGATTGTGCAGTTGTCCCTCAGGATGGAATCCACTGGCTCAGTATGAAGGAAGTGAGTGAGCGCCTTGGTGATTTTCCTGGTCCTGATATTCACCAGCTGTGAGAGCTTCCTAAAGGACTCCAACACCATGAGTTTCCTCAGGGAGAACACATTTGATGTCCTCTTCACAGACCCAGCCTTACCATGTGGGTGATCGTAACCAAGTACCTGGGCCTGCCCTCTGTGTTCCTCTTCAGTCCCATGCATTCTGGAGCACATGCTCAGCAGATGTCCCAACCCTGTGTCCTACATCCCCAGGTGTTATGCTCAGTTCTCAGACCAGATGACGTTTTCCAAGTGGGTGGCCAACTTCCTCTTGAATTTCTTAGATTTCACTATACTTTAACTTGTGTATATGAAGAACCAAAACCTGGTGTCAAATCTCCTCAAGAGAGATGTGTCCCTCCCCACCTTGTATTGGAAGGCCTCCATTTGGCTGCTAAGGTATGACTTTGTGTTCGAGTAGCCATCCATGGTTAACATGAAATTCATTAGAGGAATAAACTGCAAAGAGAGAGGAAATGTATCTCAGTTTGGCTTGTTTTTTTTTACTTTGATTTTTCTGTTCTTTAGGTGAGTAAAAATCATTCTTATATACGTTGGCTTTCCTCAGTCAATTGGCTCCTTCTGCTAACTCACATCTGGAAGAGTTCCTAAAGAAACATACATTCAAGCAGAGGTAGAATGCATACGCCATTCTTGGGTTAAAGGGGAGTTGTAATTCCTTAGGGCTGTTATAATAAAGTACCACAAACAAGAGATATTTATTGCCTCACAGTTCCAGAGGCTAGATGTCCAAACTGGGTTTGTCAACAGGTCCTTGCATCCTCTGGTGGCTGGCTGGCAGCCCATGACTCTCTTTGACTTGAGCCATAATTCAACTCTGCCCTTAAGTCTTCTCTTTCTATTTGTCTCCTAACTCTGTCTAATTTTCTTCTAACTCTAGGCGTATTGGTTTAGACCCATCTTAAAGCAGTTTGGCCTAATTTTAACTAATATCATCTTTGTAACAGTTTGAAGCTGTGGGTACCCCCAAAAAGATCATATTCTTTTAGTCCTTTCCAGTGGATATAGATCTATTGTGAGTGGGACCATTTGATTAGGTTTTACAATTGATGCGTGCTCCAGGTGAGTGTTAATCCTTTTACTGGAGGCCTTTATAAGAGGGCAGAACACATAGCGAAGATCAGAGAAACTCATAGAAAAGGAAAACTGAGAGATAAGGACACAGACAGACTTTAGAAAGGAAACCACCAAAGGCAGAAGTTGAAAGCAATACAACCTTGAAAAGGAAAGATCAGCAGACGTCACATCCAAAGTAGTTGAGGACCACCAGTAGCCGGTCTTCAGGGAGAACATATCGTCCCGTTGATGCCTTGGACATTTTCACAACCTCAGAACTGTAAACTTCTAAGTTAATAAATTCCCATTGTAAAAGCCAACCCACTTCTTGTATTTTGCATTCTGTCAGCTTTAGTAAATGAAAACAATCTTCAAAGACACTCTTTCTAAATAGGATCACATTTGAGGGACTGGGGATTAGGACTTGAGCATATCTTTTGGTGGGACACAGTTCAAGGTATAGTGGGGGGTCTGTGTGAAATATGAGGCTGAGGTGACACAGAGACAGTTGGGTGAAAATGGCTGATGTGGGGCTACAGTAAGAAATTATGTTTAGTGAGGGCCTGGGGACAGTCATAGAACCTTAGAATGAGGCTTAGAAAGGTTCTAGTCCAAATCTCACACTTTCTTGTCAGGGAGATAAGGAGACCCAGAGCTGGGACCAAATCCATTCTCCCAATTTTGTCTCATACTTTTCCCCTAATCACTAAGTCAGGGGTCAGCAACTACAGCCCTGGGCCAAATTCCGACAGAGGCCTGTTTTGTATGCCCCAGACCTAAGAATGGCTTTTACATTTGTTAAGGGCTGTTAAAACAAACATACAAGACTTTTCGGATCCAAGATGGCGGCTTAGTAAGGTACATGCATCTTAGTTCCTCCGACCCCAAATCAACTAATAGGTGAACAGAAACAGTACAGAACAGCACCCGGGTCTACGACAGGGAATGGATACACAGCGTAACCCAGTCTGGACTGGCTAGTCTGACTGCGAGACTCGGCTGCGGTGAGAACCCCGAGTGGCACGCGATTTCCCAAGCAGCGGCAGCTGTGGCGGTCGGAGCTAATCCCTCCCTCCTTCCCGGGCCAGCTGAGAGTCTCGGAGAGGCAAGTTTCCCAAGCCAAGGCGACCGGCACCCCTCTTTTGCGGGCGGCTTCGAGTCTCGGCTTCGAGTCCGCGGCTACGAGTCTCGGATCAGAGGGCTATCCAAATCCTGGACTGGCTAGTCTGACTGTGAGACTCAGCTGCAGTGAGACCCCCGAGCGGCGCGCGATTTTCCGAGCAGCGGTAGCTGCGGCGGTTGGAGATACTCCCTCCCTCCTTCCCGGGCCGGCTGAGAGTATCAGAGAGGCAAGTTTCCCAAGCTGAGGCAACCGGCGCCCCTCTTTTGTGGGCGGCTTCGAGTCTCAGCTTCGAGTCCTCAGGTACGAGTCTTGGTTCAGAGGGCTATCCAAAGTCTGGACTGGCTAGTCTGACTGTGAGACTCGGCTGCGGTGAGACCCCCGAGCAACGCACGATTTCCCGAGCAGCGGCAGTTGCGGCGGTTGGAGCTACTTCCTCCCTCCTTCCCGGGCCGGCTGAGAGTCTCGGAGAGGCAAGTTTCCCAAGCCGAGGCGGCCAGCGCCCTCTTTTGCGAGCGGCTTCAAGTCTCGACTTTGAGTCCGCGGCTACGAGTTTCGGATCAGAGGGCTATCCAAGCCGTGGTGCCCCCCCACCCCCGCGGGAGTCTTCCTGGTCCAGTGGGGAATCCCCCAGGCCCGCTGCGGCCCGCGACCAGCCACAGGGTCCCCTCAAGCCACGGCAGCTGACGCCCCCACCACGTGCGGCCCCTGAACCAACGGAGAGAATTGGATCGGAAATCCCCAGGCCGCGGAGATCGGTGACCGGGGAGACCCATTCCAAACACTTGAGACAAACGTGTGCCAAGTGCGCCACCTACTGGGCAAGATAAGAAAAACAGATCCCAGAGATTTCACAGAAAAATCTTACAACCTTGCTGGATCCGACACCCAGAGAAAGCTGAATAAATGCCCAGACGCCAGCAGCAGAAGATAAGTGTCCATGCTCAAAAGATTGAGAATATGACCCAGTCAAAGGAACAAACCGGTAGTTCAAATGAGATACAAGAGCTGAGACAACTAATGCTGAATATACGAACAGAAATGGAAAACCTCTTCAAAAATGAAATCGATAAATTGAGGGAGGACATGAAGAGGACATGGGCTGAGCATAAAGAAGAAATAGAAAAACTGAAAAAACAAATCTCAGAACTTATGGAAGTGAAGGATAAAGTAGCAAAGATGGAAAAAATAATGGATACCTACAATGATAGATTTAAAGAGACAGAAGATAGAATGAGTGATTTGGAGGATGGAACATCTGAATTCCAAAAAGAAACAGAAACTATCGGGAAAAGAATGGAAAAGTTTGAACAGGGCATCAGGGAACTCAAGGACAATATGAACCGCACAAATATACGTGTTGTGGGTGTCCCAGAAGGAGAAGAGAAGGGAAAAGGAGGAGAAAAACTAATGGAAGAAATTATCACTGAAAATTTCCCAACTCTTATGAAAGACCTAAAATTACAGATCCAAGAAGTGCAGCGCACCCCAAAGAGATTAGACCCAAATAGGTGTTCTCCAAGACACTTACTAGTTAGAATGACAGAGGTCAAAGAGAAAGAGAGGATCTTGAAAGCAGCAAGAGAAAAACAATCCATCACATACAAGGGAAACCCAATTAGACTATGTGTAGATTTCTCAGCAGAAACCATGGAAGCTAGAAGACAGTGGGATGATATATTTAAATTACTAAAAGAGAAAAACTGCCAACCAAGACTCCTATATCCAGCAAAATTATCCTTCAAAAATGAGGGAGAAATTAAAACATTCTCAGACAAAAAGTCACTGAGTGAATTTGTGACCAAGAGACCAGCTCTGCAAGAAATACTAAAGGGAGCACTAGAGTCAGATACAAAAAGACAGAAGAGAGAGGTATGGAGAAGAGTGTAGAAAGAAGGAAAATCAGATATGATATATATAATACAAAAGGCAAAATGTTAGAGGAAAATATTATCCAAACAGTAATAACACTAAATGTCAATGGACTGAATTCCCCAATCAAAAGACATAGATTGGCAGAATGGATTAAAAAACAGGATCCTTCTATATGCTGTCTACAGGAAGCACATCTTAGACCCAAAGATAAACATAGGTTGAAAGTGAAAGGTTGGGAAAAGATATTTCATGCAAATAACAGCCAGAAAAGAGCAGGAGTGGCTATACTAATATCCAGCAAATTAGACTTCAAATGTAAAACAGTTAAAAGAGACAAAGAAGGACACTATATACTAATAAAAGGAACAATTAAACAAGAAGACATAACAATCATAAATATTTATGCACCGAACCAGAATGCCCCAAAATACATGAGGAATACACTGCAAACATTGAAAGGGAAATAGACTCATATACCATAATAGTTGGAGACTTCAATTCCCCACTCTCATCAATGGACAGAACATCTAGACAGAGGATCAATAAAGAAATAGAGAATCTGAATATTACTATAAATGAGCTAGACTTAACAGACATTTATAGGACATTACATCCCACAACAGCAGGATACACCTTTTTCTCAAGTGCTCATGGATCATTCTCAATGATAGACCATATGCTGGGTCACAAAACAAGTCTTAACAAATTTAAAAAGATTGAAATCATACACAACACTTTCTCGGATCATAAAGGAATGAAGTTGGAAATCAATAATAGGTGGAGTGCCAGAAAATTCACAAATACCTGGAGGCTCAACAACACACTCCTAAACAACGAGTGGGTCAAAGAAGAAATTGCTAGAGAAATTAGCAAATACCTCGAGGCAAATGAAAACGAAAACACAGCATATCAAAACTTATGGGATGCAGCAAAGGCAGTGGTAAGAGGGAAATTTATTGCTTTAAATGCCTATATCAGAAAAGAAGAAAAGGCAAAAATTCAGGAATTAACTATCCATTTGGAAGAACTGAAGAAAGAACAGCAAGCTAACCCCAAAGCAAGCAAAAGGAAAGAAATAAGAAAGATTAGAGCACAAATAAATGAAATTGAAAACATGAAAACAATAGAGAAAATCAATAAGGCCAGAAGTTGGTTCTATGAGAAAATCAATAAGATTGATGGGCCCTTAGCAAGATTGACAAAAAGAAGAAGAGAGAGGATGCAAATAAATAAGATCAGAAATGGAAGAGGAGACATAACTACTGACCTCACAGAAATAAAGGAGGTAATAACAGGATACTATGAACAACTTTACGCTAATAAATACAACAATTTAGAGGAAATGGATGGGTTCCTGGAAAGACATGAACAACCAACTTTGACTCAAGAAGACATAGATGACCTCAACAAACCAATCACAAGTAAAGAAATTGAATCAGTCATTCAAAAGCTTCCTAAAAAGAAAAGTCCAGGACCAGACGGCTTCACATGTGAATTCTATCAAACATTCCAGAAAGAATTAGTACCAACTCTCCTCAAACTCTTCAAAAAAATCGAAGCAGAGGGAAAACTACCTAATTCATTCTATGAAGCCAACATTACCCTCATACCAAAACCAGGCGAAGATATTACAAGAAAAGAAAACTACAGGCCGATCTCTCTAATGAATATAGATGCAAAAATCCTCAATAAAATTCTAGCAAATCGTATCCAACAACACATTAAAAGAATTATTCATCATGACCAAATAGGATTCATCCCAGGTATGCAAGGATGGTTCAACATAAGAAAATCAATTAATGTAATACACCATATCAACAAATCAAAGCAGAAAAATCACATGATCATCTCAATTGATGCAGAGAAGGCATTTGACAAGATTCAACATCCTTTCCTGTTGAAAACACTTCAAAGGATAGGAATACAAGGGAACTTCCTTAAAATGATAGAGGGAATATATGAAAAACCCAAAGCTAATATCATCCTCAATGGGGAAAAATTGAAAACTTTCCCCCTAAGATCAGGAACAAGACAAGGATGTCCACTATCACCACTATTATTCAACATTGTGTTGGAGGTTCTAGCCAGAGCAATTAGACAAGAAAAAGAAATACAAGGCATCAAAATTGGAAAGGAAGAAGTAAAACTATCACTGTTTGCAGACGATATGATACTATATGTCGAAAACCCGGAAAAATCCACAACAAAACTACTAGAGCTAATAAATGAGTACAGCAAAGTAGCAGGTTACAAGATCAACATTCAAAAATCTGTAGCATTTCTATACACTAGCAATGAACAAGCAGAGGGGGAAATCAAGAAATGAATCCCATTTACAATTGCAACTAAAAGAATAAAATACCTAGGAATAAATTTAACTAAAGACACAAAAAACCTATATAAAGAAAACTACAAAAAACTGGTAAAAGAAATCACAGAAGACCTAAACAGATGGAAGGGCATACCGTGTTCATGGATTGGAAGACTAAATATAGTTAAGATGTCAATCCTACCTAAATTGATTTACAGATTCAATGCAATACCAATCAAAATCCCAACAACTTATTTTTCAGAAATAGAAAAACCAATAAGCAAATTTATCTGGAAGGGCAGGGTGCCCCAAATTGCTAAAAACATCTTGAGGAAAAAAAACAAAGCTGGAGGTCTTGCACTGCCTGACTTTAAGGCATATTATGAAGCCACAGTGGTCAAAACAGCATGGTATTGGCATAAAGATAGATATATCGACCAATGGAATTGAATAGAGTGCTCAGATATAGAACCTCTCATCTATGGACATTTGATCTTTGATAAGGCAGTCAAGCCAACTCACCTGGGACAGAACAGTCTCTTCAATAAATGGAGCCTAGAGAACTGGATATCCATATGCAAAAGAATGAAAGAAGACCCATATCTCACACCCTACACAAAAGTTAACTCAAAATGGATCAAAGATCTAAACATTAGGTCTAAGACCATAAAACAGTTAGAGGAAAATGTAGGGAGATATCTTATGAATCTTACAATTGGAAGCGGTTTTATGGACCTTACATCTAAAGCAAGAGCACTGAAGAAGGAAATAAATAAATGGGAACTCCTCAAAATTAAACACTTTTGTGCATCAAAGAACTTCATCAAGAAAGTAGAAAGACAGCCTACACAATGGGAATCAATATTTGGAAACGACATATCAGATAAAGGTCTAGTATCCAGAATTTATAAAGAGATTTTTCAACTCAACAACAAAAAGACAGCCAACCCAATTACAAAATGGGAAAAAGACTTGAATAGACACCTCTCAGAGTAAGAAATACAATTGGCTAAAAGACACATGAAGAGATGCTCAATGTCCCTGGCCATTAGAGAAATGCAAATCAAAACCACAATGAGCTATCATCTCACACCCACCAGAATGGCCATTATCAACAAAACAGAAAATGACAAGTGCTGGAGAGGATGCGGTGAAAGAGGCACACTTGTCCACTGTTGGTGGGAATGTCAAATGGTGCAACCACTGTGGAAGGCAGTTTGGCGGTTCCTCAAAAAGCTGAATATAGAATTGCCATACGACCCAGCAATATCATTGCTGGGAATCTACTCAAAGGAATTAAGGGCAAAGACACAAACGGACATTTGCACACCAATGTTTATAGCAGCGTTATTTACAATTGCAAAGAGATGGAAACAGCCAAAATGTCCATCAACAGACGAGTGGCTAAACAAACTGTGGTATATACATACGATGGAATATTATGCAGCTTTAAGACAGGATAAACTTATGAAGCATGTAATAACATGGATGGACCTAGAGAACATTATGCTGAGTGAGTCTAGCCAAAAACTAAAAGACAAATACTGTATGGTCCCAATAATGTGAACCGACATTCGAGAATAAACTTGGAATATGTCATTGGTAACAGAGTCCAGCAGGAGTTAGAAACAGGGTAAGATAATGGGTAATTGGAGCTGATGGGATACAGACTGTGCAATAGGACTAGATACAAAAACTCAAAAATGGACAGCACAATAATACCTAATTGTAAAGTAATCATGTTAAAACACTGAATGAAGCTGCATCCAAGCTATAGGTTTTTGTTTTGTTTTGTTTGGTTCTGTTTTGTTCTTACTATTATTACTTTTATATTTTTTTCTCTATATTAACACTCTGTATCTTTTTCGGTTATATTGCTAGTTCTTCTAAACCAATGCAAATGTACTAAGAAACAATGATCATACATCTATGTGATGATGTTAAGAATTACTGATTGCATATGTAGAATGGTATGATTTCTAAAAAAAAAAATGGTCAGCTCAATACTGCCTAATTGTAATGTAATTATGTTGGAACGCTGAATGAAGCTGCATCTGAGCTATAGTTTTTTTTTTTCTTATATATTTTTGTACTTTTTATTTTTATTTTTGTTTTCTCTCTGTGTTATCATTTTATTTCTTTTTCTGTTGTCTTGCTCTTTCTTTCTCTAAATCGATGCATATGTACTGAGAAATGATGACCATATACCTATGTGATGATATTAAGAATTACTGATTGCATATGTAGGATGGAATGATTTCTAAATGTTGTGTTAGTTAATTTTTTTTAATTAATAAAGAAAAAACATACAAAAGCAAAGAAAATGTGGCAGAAGACTGTGTGGCCCACAAAGCTACAGATTTGTGCAAAACACATGCTGACCCCTGAGCTAAGGCAAGCATTTTCAGATGAGGTAGATGAGGCCCAGAATTACTCTGAAAAATAAAATATATTAACTTTTTAAGTATTTCCATTTATGAAAAGTTTCAGACCATCCCTAATTTTCATACCAGAATTCTCTTTTTCAGTACATTTTTCATCAGAGAGAAAGCATCAAATAGGTCCCAAGGGCAATTACCATCCTACTTCAACAACTTCTAATTTCTTTGTTAAGCAGTTGAACAATGGACTGTAGCTAATTGGAGAGGTTTTTAGTTTACTAAAACTGACAAAGTGCCATATACCAGAAATCAGTTGGCCTTTACAATGGGGATTTAATAACTTCCAAGTTTATAGTTCCAAGGCCATGAAAATATCAAAATCAAGGCATCAACAGAATGATAACTTCCCCCTGAAGACCGGGCAGCAGCATCCTCAACTCCTGTGTCACAAGGCCAAGCACATGGCAGCATCTTCTGGTTTCTCCCTTTTCTTCCAGGTTCCATTGATTTCAGCTTCTGTGGCTTTCTCTCTCTCTCAGAATCTTTTTTAAAGGACTCCAATAGGAGGATTAAGTTCATCCTGAAAAGGTCCATCACACCTTAACTGAAGTAGCCTCATCTAATGATCCTACTTACATGGGCTCACACCACAGGAATGGATTAGGTTTAAGAGCAAATTTTTCTGGAATACATATGGCTTTAAATCACCATAGAACAAAATTTATGGACTGTGTAACTACTTATTTATTTTTTGAAGGACTTTCAGACTGTTTTCCAAAGTGATAATACCATTTTATTTTGTTGTGGTAAAATACATGTAACATATAATTTACCACTTTAACCATTTTAAAGTGTGCAATTAAGTGGACTCAAGTGCTTTCACAATGTTGTGCACACTGTGAACATTGCCTGGTTCCAAGAAGTTTTCATTACCCCAAATGGAAACACTCTACCCTTCAGACAGTCACTCCCCATTTTCCCTCCATCCAGCCCCTGGCAGCCGTCAGTGTGTTTTCTGTTACTATGGATTTGCCTATTCTGGATATTTCATGTAAATGGAATCATGCGATATATGGTCTTTAGTATCTGGCTGCTTTTGCTCAGCATAATGTTTTCATGGCTCACCCATGTTGTAGCATGTCAGAACTTCATTATTCCTTTTTATGGCTGAGTAACATGCATTGTACGGATAGACTACATATGGTTTCCGTTCATCAAGTGATGGACATTTGGGATATTTCCACTTTTGGGCTGCTGCTGACACACAATTCACTCTCTTTCCCTTATTTAGTATAAATGTCCTTCATCCAGCAAGTATCTCTTGAGAGCCTTCCCTGCCCTTGGGGAAGTGCTGGGGGACACTACTGTGGATGCCTAAATCTTGCAGTCCCAAGGGAAAACATACTGATCAGCCACAAATTGTGATGTCCACTTTGAAAGAGGGTAAAGGGCTAAAGAGGGCTGACAGTAGGGGCTTTGCAGGTTGAGAGGGTGCAAGCTTGGGGGATAAGTGTACAAAACAGAGAAGACCTCGAGTACAGAAGGAGAGCATTGCAAGGTCTTTCTCCTCTCTCCCTCTGTGTTTGAGGGTCTCCTTACTCTCATAAATATGAGTATGTGGAAATCCTATCTATGGGTCTTCTGAGTGGTCTCTTTGTCATTGCTATTGCATGGCTGTGTCCTCCCCACTGCTCTGGGGCTCCTGGGCCTCCACTTGCATTGCTGGAGCATCCCTAGAAAGTCATAGCCACAATCCCTTCATAGAACAGGTGCCCTCCAGAGATCTGGGGCCAGGAAGGCCATATTCCCTTTGCTGCCCTCTTCCTTCCATGGGCCATTTGGACTTGACCAAGCTGGGCCATTTTGGACCTTGGTCAAGACTTTGACCAAGACACTGACTTTTTGTTGCCCTCCTCACCCTCACAGCCTGTCAAACAGATTAAATAGCCTCCATATCCCAGGTCAGATATTTTTATCTAACTTAATGAACTGAACTATTGTTAACTAATTTATATGTAATTATATATCATAGTGACTTAATTAAACATGTCAATGTGATTTAGCCACTTCTATCTTCAGAAAACAGTAAATTTCTTTTTTTTCCAACCTCAAACCTTTTTTCAGCTCTCTGGATATGTATCTCATAAGCACTGGCCCCGATACTAAAGGATTGGGGGTGATACAAGAGAGTTAGCAGGAAAGAAGGGGCCAAGCCTGACTTTCTCCATAGGGAATGAGGGAACAGCCAAGAAGCTCAGCCCTTCACAGGGTCAAACTTTCGAGACATCCCTCTGTTCCTAACATGAAATTACCCCCATGCACACCTTTCAATCTCCCCTTCACACAAATTGCTAGTTGTCCTCCCTCACTTTTGGGGAAATCCCGTTCATACCCACAGAGGTTGGTTTCATCCCAGGCTCTCCCCCTGCACCCCACTGGTATATGACCCAGCCTGAGTCACTTGGTCTGCAGTGAGCTCTGAGAGGGGTTGGCCTCTTTCTGGACACTCAGGGATGGCCAAGTGTTCTCTTTGTCTCCTCTGCACTCAGTTGGTGAGAAAGGGACTTCTGCCTTTGGGTTCTGAGGGTGTCTGGACACATAACACCCAACCACGGACAGATGAGTGTGGCAGCTGTTTATTAGCCACATATACTCAGCCTGGGGAAGAGGACACCACATGCTATGAAGGCCCACATGGGGCCTACATTGGGCACCGTGTTCACAGCCAGGGTCTCAGGAGGCAAGAGGGTGGGATGCACCCCCATTCCATGACATGATGTCATTGGCCCGTCTGAATGATCTCAAGGACCGGCAAGAAACTGAAGCCCCCTGCTTGGGCATAGGCACACCCTGGACCTGATCCCTTTGAAAAGAAGGAGTTTGGCTAGGGGAATTTATCTACCAAGACAGAGTGGGAGGGGAGCTTGCAGTTAGGTCACTAGAGGTGCCCCTGATTCACCAGATGTCAAGGGACACGACATTGAGCCTTAACTTTCAGCCTCACACCCCCCCCCCCACGAGGTTACACCAAGTACCATAGCAATGTGCAGAGAGGGCTGGTCCTCCAGGTTGGTTCCCTTTAGGATCTCCCCATCATGTCACTGGTAGACATGCCAGGTTCTTCAGCCTTTTGTCCAGTGTAGAACCACAGACCACAGGTGCACACACACACACACACACAAATGTGTACAAAGAGAGGCCCATCAACTTCGTAAGGAGAAAAAGAAATGTTTTCTAACTCATTCTTAACTATAGGGCTTCTTTCTGGCCAAGTCAGGTAAAGTGGCGTGAGTACCTTTCCTTCATCTCCTACTTCCAATTTACGTCCCTTTGGACCTTTGGGGACAAGCACAAGACCCACAGCTGAGCCATGGGTTCTTTACTGGACTCTTTTTTAACTCCACAAAGACCAGGGTAGGAGTTTGCAAGTAAGGCTCAGGCAAAGGTCTTCATCTGAGTGGCATCTGGCAGGAAGAATTGCAGGTTTCTGCCACCCCCTGGTTCCCCTGGCCCTGAAGCTGGCTTAGGCCAAGCTCTCTCCCGAGGCCCTGACCTCAGAGCCTTGCCTCTGAGCCCCGGAGGGTGGCACCACTTAGGCTCACCCTGCTACCTGCCGGGGTCTTGTTGCTGTCTCAATACCATCCTCCTCCTGTCTCTGGTCACTTTGAGTAGAAATACCTGCTGGTGCCCATCCTCCCAGAAAGCTGCGTCCAGCTTGGGCTGAGCAGACTCTTTGCACGCCCTGGAACAATGCGTTTGGATATTGGCTGCAATCCTGGAGTGAGTTCTGTCCTTGGACAGAAACTTAACCTGGTTCTTGGAGCTTCCTCTTCTTTGTCTGGAATCAGGATGCTGCCTCCTGCTTGACTGGGTTAGGGTTGGGCTTTGGGTGACAGTTCTGCTGTGCATGACTAACTCTGGGAAAATCGGTTCAGAAATTCTAGGAACCGCCTCTTACTTGGACAGCCTGGTTTCCACACCCATCATATTCTTGGACTTCCGTCAGTAATGCAGTGAGTGCACAGAGCAAATTACTCTCCCATCCTGTTTGGGGAGTATAAACCATTAACGGGCATCACTATTACTTTCATTTGCTGCAGCATGGTTTTCCCTCTTGAGGCCTTGCAGAGAGTCTCTGCAGGGCTTTTCTTCTTAGCACTGTGGGGCCTGGCTGGAAGAGAGAAGGTGCTGGTTGTCCCTCAGGATGGAAGCCACTGGCTCAGTATGAAAGAAGTGAGTGAGCGCCTCAGTGAGAAGGGGCATGAGGTTGTGGTGCTAGTTCCAGAAGTTAATTTGCTGCTGAAAGAATCCAAATTCTGCACAAGAAAATTTACCCAGTGCTGTACACCCAGGAAGATCTGAAGAACCAGTTTTGCTCCTTTGGAAACAGTCATTTTACCATCAGTTCATACCCCGGCCTCCTTCCTACTGAGCTCAGGAATGTGATGATTTTCCTGGACCTAATGTTTGCCAACTGTGAGAGCCTCCTGAAGGACTCCGACACCCTGAGTTTCCTTAGGGTGAGCACATTCAATGTCCTTTTCACAGACCCAGCCTCACCTTCTGGCGTGATCCTGGTCATGTACTTGGGCCTGCCCTCCGTGTACCTCTTCAGGGCTTCCCCGTGTCTCCCAGAGCATGTGGTCAATAGAAGCCCATACCCCATGTCATACGTCCCCATGTGCTACACTCAGTTCTCAGACCAGATGACGTTCCCCAGCGGGTGGCCATCTTCCTTGTGAATTTCTTAAGAGTTCACTATATTTCAGTTTGTGTATAAGATGTATCAAAACCAGGCATTTAATCTCCTTGAGAGAGATGTGTCCCTCCCCACCTTGGATTGGAAGGCCTCCATTTGTCTGCTAAGGTATGACTTTGTGTTCGAGTACCCCTGGCCATCCATGCCCAACATGATATTCGTTGGAGGAATAAACTGCAAAAAGAGAGGTGAGATATCTCAGACTGGTGTTTGTTTTTTTTTTATTAATTAACGGAAAAAAAGAAAGTAACGCAACATTTAGAAATCATACCATTCTACATATGCAATCAGTAATTCTTAACATCATCACATAGATGCATGATCATCGTTTCTTAGTACATTTGCATCGGTTTAGAACAACTAGCAACACAACAGAAAAAGATACAGAATGTTAATATAGAGAAAAGAAATAAAAGTAATAATAATAGTAAAAGAACAAACAAACAAAAAAAACCAAAAAACCTATAGCTCAGATGCAGCTTCATTCAGTGTTTTAACATGATTACTTTGCAATTAGGTATTATTGTGCTGTCCATTTTTGAGTTTTTGTATCTAGTCCTGTTGCACAGTCTGTATCCCTTCAGCTCCAATTACCCATTATCTTACCCAGTTTCTAACTCCTGCTGGACTCTGTTACCAATGACATATTCCAAGTTTATTCTCAAATGTCCGTTCACATCAGTGGGACCATACAGTATTTGTCCTTTAGTTTTTGGCTAGTCTCACTCAGCATAATGTTCTCTAGGTGGTGTTTCTTTTTTTTTTTTAATTTTCCTGTTTCTTTGAGTAAAAATCATTCTTATGTGCTCTGTCTTCCCTCAGTCAATTGCCTGCTTTTGCTGACTCACATTTGGACATTTTCCTAAGAAACATACCTTCAGTGGAGATAGAATCATATGCCATTCTTGGGGTAAAAAGGTACCTTAATTCCCTAGGGCTACCATAATATAAAGTACCACAAAGGACAGAAATTTATTGCCTCACTCTTCTGGAGGCTAGATGTCCAACCTGAGGTGTCAGCAGTTCCTTGCATCCTCTGAAGGCTCTAGGGTTCTGGTGGTGGCTGGCTGGCAACCCATGGCTCATTTTGCCTTGAACCATAATTCAATCTCTGCCCTTGATTCTTCTCTGTCTGTTTGTCTCCTGACTCTGTCTAAATTTCCTCTGCCTCTAAGAATACTAGTCATATTGGTTTAGACCCATCTTAAACCAGTTTGGCCTCGTCTTAACTAATATCATCTTTGTAAGAGTTTGAAGCTGTAGGTATTCCCCAAAAGATCATATTCTTTTAATCCTTTCCTGTGGCTGTAGCTCTATTGTAGTGGGACCATTTGATTAGGTTTTTCAGTTCATGCATACTCCAGGTTGGTCTTAATCCTTTTATTGGAGTCCTTTATAAAAGGACGAAACACATAGGGAAAATCAGAGAAACTCACAGAAAAGCCCAGAGAAGCTGAGATATGATAACATACACAGAGTTCAGAAAGGAAACCACCGAAGGCAGAAGCTGGAAGTGATACAACCTGGGAGAGAAGGGAGAGACCAGCAGATGTCCCAATGTGCCAGGCCATGTGTCAAAGGAGTTGAGGATCTCCAGTAGTCAGTCTTTGAAGGTATTGTCCTGTTGATGCCTTGATTTGAACATTTTCACAACCTCAGAATTGTCAACTTCCAAGTTAATAAATTCCTATTGTAAAAGCCAACCCACTTCTTGTATTTTACATTTTTTCAGCATAGAAAATGAAAACAATCTTCAAAGACCCTCTTTCTAAATAGGATCACATTTGAGGGCCTTGGGGTTAGGACTTGAGCGTATCTTTTGATGGGACACAGTTCAAGTTATAGTGGGGATCTGTGTGAGATCTGAGGCTGAGGTGACACAGAGACATTTGGATGAGAAAGGCTGATGTGGGGCTGTAGTAAGGAGACATGTTTAGCGAGGTGGCCTGCGGAGAGTCACAGAACCTTAGAACGAGCATTAGAAAGGTTCTAGTCCAAATCCCACACTTTCTTGTCAGGGAGACAAGGAGACCCAGAGTGGGGACCAAACCCATTCTCCCAATTTAGTCCCATGCTTTTTCCCTGAACCCTCAGGAAACTACAGCCCTGGGCCAAATCCTGCCAGAGGCCTGTTGCCAGAGGCCTGTTTTGTATGGCCCAGAGCAAAGAATGGCTTTTACACTAGTAAAGGCTGTTAAAACAAAGAAAGAAATGAAAGCAAAGAAAATGTGGCAGAATCATTTGTGGCCTGCAAAGCCTACACTTTACTATCTGGCCCTTTATGCAAAACGTGTGCTGACACTGTGGGCCCTGCCCCCTCATGCAGGGCCATGGACAGCATGTGAAATGCTCTGTAAACCCTGCAGGGAAACTCCATCCCTATCCCTTTCTTCCTTGGGCCCAAGTGCAATGCAGCTGGAACTCTTTCCCTGGGAGGTGATGAGAGCACCATGGTTTTCTTGCAACATTCTTTGGGGAGCAGTTACACAGAAAACTAGATCCCAAGTCCTCAGGGGTACCCTTGTGTTCCCGTTTCCTCTTCATGTGTTCCAGAACCACTTAGATCTGTGGTGCTTCAGGGCATAATATCTGGAAATATTTTTGGTGTCACAATTGGGGGTATCTCTCTTACTTCTGTAAGTGGCAGGCAGGGAGGCTGCTAAACATCCTACAATGCCTGGTCACACCTCATTCCCAGAGTAATAAGAAACACTGACTTTAATAAATTGAAAATATCAGCCATGTCTCTGAGCAGGGTGCCCGCTGGGGTGGTGCGGGGTAGCAGGGGTGCTTTTCCAACCCTCTGTGATCACCTTGTCTTCCTGGGGCTCTCTGATGCAGGCTGACATTTCAGCAGTCATTGACTGAGCAGAGGGGGGAGGCAGGGGAACAATGCCTGAAAATGCCAAGTCACTCTTTTTTTTTTTTTTTTCTTTTATGAATTCATTAATTATTTATTTTTACCTTAAAAGCTTTAACACATAAAGGTAATTAACTTTTAGTTTTAAAACTAGTTGGTCAAACTGATGGGGGGGGAGAGAGAGAGACAGAGAGAGACAGAGAGAGACAGGGATAAAGAGAGAGAAAGACACACACAGAAAGAGAGCCTGAGAGAGAGAAGGGTATGAGAGAGAGAGACACAGAGAGAGGCAGAGAGGGAGAGCAACAGGAGAGAGAAAGAGGCAGAAAGGGGGAGAGACAGAGAGAGGGAGAGAGACAGAGATAAAGAGAGAGAGGGACAGAGAGAGAGAGAGAGAGAGAGAGAGAGAGAGACAGAGAGACAGAGAGACAGAGAGACAGAGAGAGAGAGCCCAAGTCACTCTTTATAAACACTTTTGAAAATATGTGAGGTGAGGCAATGACTACCATGTTTGCTTCTCTTTCAAAACTCAGTGTTTATCTTTACAACTGTTTACCTTTGAGATTACCAGACATTTTGGCATAAATGTGTTTCTGTGAATGAGTAGTGTTCTAAAGAGTGGTTACATTTTAGAGGGAGTCAGAGGTAAAAGTATACATATTTGACATGAATACCCCAAAATCTAGAAACTTGATTTTTTAAAATAACTGAAAAATCTAGGAAATGATTGCATGTGGAGTGCTTTTTTTTTTTTTTTAACTTTTTATTGTATAGTGTAACATATATACAAAGCAAAGAAATAAAAAAGCAATAGTTTTCAAAGCAATCTTCAAAAAGTGGTTACAGGACAGATCCCAGAGTTTGTCATGGGCTACCATAGGATCCTCTCATAATTTCCTTTCTAGCTACTCCAGAATATAGGAGGCTAGAGGGCTTAAATAATTTTTTATGATCACATCGACTTTTTTTTCCTTCTTTTTTTTGTGAACAAAAACATAATTACAAAAAAGCTATAAATTTCAAAGCACAGCACCACAATTAGTTGTAGAACATATTTCAGATTTTGACATGGGCTACAATTTCACAATTTTAGACTTTTACTTCTAGCTGCTCTAAAATACAGGAGACGAAAAGAGATATCAATTTAATGATTCACCATTCATATTTATTTGTTAAGTCCTATCTTCTATGTATAATTTCACCATCACTTTTGATCTTTCCATACCTCTCTTTGGATTGTTTGGGCTATTGCAATTCTAAATTTTTGTTATTAGAAGGGTCTGTCACTAATATGGGGTAGAGAGATGGAACCATCTGATGTCCTGGAGAAGCTGGGCTGGATTTCAGGACGTATCTGGACCAGGGACCCATCTGGAGGTTGTAGGTTTCTGGAAACTTACTCTAGTGCCTGGAGCCCTTGTGGAATCTTATATTGCCCAAAGTGTTCTTTAGGATCGGCTGGAATGGTCCTGGTTGGCTGTTGGCAGGTTATGTTAGGTAGCAAGGTCTACCTGAAGCTTGCTGAAGAGCAACCTCCAGGGTAGCCTCTCAAATCTATTTGAACTCTCTGCCACTGATACTTTATTAATAACACTTCCTTCCCCTCCTTTGGTCAGGATGTAATTGTTGATCCCACAGTGCCAGGTCTGGATATATTCCTGGGAGTCATCTACCATGTCACCAGGGAGACTTTCACTCGTGGATGTCACATCCCATGTAGAGAGGAGGGCAATGATTTCACTTGCAGAGTCAGACTTAGAGAGACAGAGACCACATCTGAGCAACAACAGAGGTCCTCCAGAAGTAACTCTTAAACATACCTATAGGTAGTGTAAGCTTCTATGCTACCTACATAAGCTTCACAAGAGTAAGCCCCATGATTGAGGCCATGGCCTATTGATTTGGGTATCCCTAAGGTTTGACACAGTATCAGGGGATTCCCTGATGGTAAGGTTTAGTAGTTTCATAGTCTTTCTCCCCTTCCTCAAGGGACTTTGCCAATACTTTTTTGACTCTCTGCATAATATACTCTAGGATGTTTCCAGGCATTACAATAATCTATACAGGATTAAAGAACCTTTGTCTTATTCTGAGTGTCCTGTGTTTCCGTTGTTCACATGAGCTATACAAATAGGTTGAATTAGATTATGCACCACAGAAAATTTCAGTTCTAGATCAAATAAACCTTTCTTCCATTGGTCTCAGAGACTATGTGTGGTTCTAAAATGTAGACACAGTCTTCCTTATCCCTATGTTCTGAATTACTTTAACCCCAACCTGTTCGGCTTCATTCTTATCTCTAAATGTCAGGTTATATATATAAAACAGCCTCTCAAAACCGAGAAATAATCACGACTCAAGACTTAATATGTCTTCTCTAAAAGCTTACACTCTAGGCCCCTGTTTTCTTATAAGTGTTTTCTGAAGGTGATCATACCATTGTTGTTTTTTTGTTTCTGGCTTATCTTGTCTCACCAAATGTCCAGCATGTTCATTCACATTGTTGCATACCTCACGACATCGTTCCTTTTTGTAGCCGCACAACCTTTGTTCATAAGTGTATACTATTGTTCGTTAATCTACTTCTCCATCAGTGCAACCTTCAGCCACCTGCATTCATTTGGGCATTATGTAGAGGGCCCAAAGACCACAGTCCATCAACAGTTTCAATATTAGATAAATGCATTGCTCCCAAGAGACAGAAAACCAATAAACACACCCTCACCAAATAGGAAATCTAACTCCTCTTAACTCTTGTCCCTCACCCCGTTATTTACCTCTGTTGTTGCTGTGGTAGTGCTGATGGTTTCCTTTTGAACAGAGCTATAGCATGCAATAGCAGTTTTACCCCTGTACCCTGGACTTGAACACTCTTTATACAAGAATCAAATCTTTGAAATAATTCTCATGAGAACTCATTCATATTTCTAGTGTAGTCAGTGGGACGTGTAGGTGTATAAAACCCCTTTCAATCTTGTTCATCTTCAATATGGTATATTACTTCTAGACCCACTAGAGAATCACCTTCACTCCTATCTATTCCCTTACATTGGAGTTCAACCTCATTTGGTAACAGTTCACCCATCTCTAGCTTTTATGTATCTCTAAGTCCCCTATATTCTGTATTATAAGCCTGTGATTATACCTTTATGCTGTCATAAAAGTGGAATCATATCGTATCTGTCCTTTTGTGTCTGGCTAATTTCATTTAACATTATGTCCTCAAGAATCATCCATCTTGTCATGTGTTAAAGACATCATTTCATCTTACTGCTGCATAATATTACTTCCTATATACATTCCACATTTTGTTGATCCACTCATCTGTTGATGGGCATTTGGTTTGTTTCCATCTTTTGGTGACTGTGAATAATGTTGCTATAAACATTGGTGTACAAATGTCAGTCGTTGCTTTCAGCACTTCTGGGTATATACCAAGTAGTGCTATTGCTGGATCATAGGGCAACTCAATATTTAGTTTCGTAAGGAACCGCCAAACAGTCTTCCATAGTGGCTGTACCATTATACATTCCCACCAGCAGTGCAGTAGTGTCCCAGTTTCTCCACATGCTCTCCAACGTTTATAGTTTCCTGTTTGTTTAATAGCAGCCATTCTTATAAGTGTGAGGTGGTATCTCATTGTAGTCTTGATCTGCATTTCCCTTACAGCCAGTGAAAATGAGCATCTCTTCATGTGCTTTTGAGCCATCTGTATTTCCTCTTCAGAAAAATGTCTATTCATACCTTTAGCCCATTTCATAATTGGATTGTTTGTTCTTTTGTTGTTGAGTTGTATGATTCCTTCATATATACAGGAAATCAAATATTTGTCTGATGTGTGATTTCCAAATATTTTCTCCCATTGAGTTGGTTGCCTCTTCACCTTCTTCGCAAAGTCCTGAGATGCAGAAGCATTTGATTTTGAAGAGTTCCCATTTATCTATTTTTTTCTTTTGCTTGTGCTATGGGTGTAAAGTTTAGGAAGGTACCTCCTATTACTAGGTCTTGAAGATATTTCCCTACATTTTCTTCTAGAAGCTTTATGTTGCTAGTTCTTATATTTAAAGTGTTTGGTCCACTTTGAGTCCATTTTTGTGTAGGGTGTAAGAAGGGGTCCTCTTTCATTCTCTTGGCTATTGATATCCAGTTCTTCCATGCTCAATTATTGAAAAGACTATTTTGTCCGAGTTCAGAGGATTTGGGGGCTTTTTCAAAAATCAGTTGACCATAGATTTGGTGGTCTATTTCTGCACTCTCAATTCAATTCCATTGGTCAATGCTTCTGTCTTTGTGCCAGTACCATGCTGTTTTGACCACTGTGGCTTTATAATAGGTTTTAAAATCAGGGAGTGTTAATCCACCCACTATGTCCTTCTTTTTTAGGATGCTTTAAGCTATTCAGGGTCTCTTTCCCTTCCAGATGAATTTGGTAGTTAGCTTTCCCAAATCTTCAAAGTAGATTTGGAATTTTGATTGGTACTGTGTTGAATCTGTAGATCAATTTGGGTAGAATTGACATCTTCACTATATTTAACCTTCCTATCCATGAGTATGGAATGTCTTTCCACCTGTTTAGAGCTCCTTTGATATCTTTTAGCAATGTTATGTAGTTTTCTGTGTACAAGTCATTTATGTTCCTAGTTAAGTTCATTCCTAAATATTTGATTGTTTTAGTTGTTATTTTGAATGGAATTTTTTCATTGACTGTCTTCTCAGCTAGGTCATTGCTTGTGTATAGAAATGTTACTGATTTTTGCACATTAATTTTATATCCTGCCACCTTGCTGAATTTATTAGCTCAAGTAACTTTGCTGTAGGTTTCTCAGGGTCTTCCATGTATAGTATCATATCATCTGCAAATAATGACACTTTTATTTCTTCCTTTGCAATTTGGATGCCTTTTATTTCTTTGTCCTGCCTGATTGCTCTAGCTAGAACTTCTAGCACAATGTTGAATAATAGTGGTGACAGTGGGCATCCTTGTCTTGTACCTGATCTTAGGCAGAAGGCTTTGAATCTCTCTCCATTGAGTATGATGCCAGCTATTGGTTTTTCATATATTCCCTTTATCACATGGAGGTAGTTACCTTTGATTCCTATCTTTTGGAGTGTTTTTATCAGAAAAAGATGCTTAATTTTGTTGAATGCTTTATCAGCATCAATCGAGATGATCATGTGATTTTTTTTCTTTTGATTTGCTAATGTGCTGTATTACCTTAATTGATTGTTCTTGTGTTGAACCATCCTTGCATTCCTGGTATAAATCCCACTTGGTCATGATGTTTAATTCTTTTAATGTGCTGTTGGATTCAATTTGCTAACATTTTATTCAGAATTTTTGCATCCATGTTCATCATGGAGATTGGCCTGTATTTTCCTTTCTAATAGCATCTTTACCTGGTTTTGGTATTAAAATAATATTACCTTCATAAAATGAGTTAGGTAGAGTTCCTTTCCCTCCATTTTTTTGGAAAACTTTGAGCAGGATTGGGGTTAGTTCTTTCTGGAATGTTTGATGAAATTCCCCTGTGAAGCCATCTGGTCCTGGGATTTTTCTTTATAGGATGATTTTTGATGACTGATTGAATCTCTTTATTTGTGACTGGTTTGTTGAGATCTTCTGTTTCTTTCTGCATCAGTGTACCTTGTTTGTATGTATCCAGGAATTTGTCCATTTCATATAAGTTGTCTAGTTTGTTGGCATAGTATCCTCTTATGATTTCTTTTATTTCTCTAGGGTCACTGGTAACACACCCCTTCTCATTTCTGATTTTGTTTATTTGCATCCTCTCTCTTTTTTTCTTTGTCAGTCTTGCTAATGGCCCATCAATTTTATAGTTTTTCTCAAAGAACCAACTTTTAGGTTTATTGATTCTTTCTATTGTTCTTTTGTTCTCCCATTCATTTATCTCTGCTTTGACCTTTGTTATTTCTCTTCTCCTCTTTGCTTTGGGGTTAGTTTGCTGTTCTTTCTCAAGTTCCTCTGGTTTTGCTATTAAGTCTTCGATTTTTGCTCTTTCTTTTTCTTAATATAGGCATTTAAGTCAATAAATTTCCCTCTCTGCACAGCCTTTGTCACATCCTATAAGTTCTGATAAGTTGTATTCTCATTTTCATTCATCTCCGAATAGCTACTGATTTCTCTAGCAATTTCTTCTTTGACCCACTGGTTGTTTAAGAGTGTGTTATTTAATCACCATATATTTGTGGATGTTCTTGTTCTTTGGTGGTTATTGAGATCCTGCTTCATCCCATTGTGATCAGAGAAAGTGCTGTGAATAATTTCAATTTTTAAAAATTTATAAAGACCTGTTTTGTGCCCCAGCATTTGCTCTATCCTGGAAAATGTTCCGTGAGTACTAGAGAAGAATGTATAACCTTGCGCTTTTGGGTGCAATGACCTATGTATGTCTGTTAGGTCTATTTCATTTATCAAGTTGTTTAACTTCTCCATTTCCTTGTTGACCTTCTGTCTGGTTGTTCTATCTATAGAGGGGAATGGTGTATTGAAGTCTCCTACTATTATTGCTGAAACATCTGTCGCTCCCTTCAGTTTTGCCAGTGTCTGCCTCATGTACTTTGGAGCTCCTTGATTGGGAGCATAAACATTTATGATTGTTATATCCTCTTGGTGAATTGACCCTTTGACTAGTATATAGTGTCCTTTGTCTCTTATGATGTCTTTACATTTAAAGTCTATTTTTGTCTGATATTAATATAGCTGTTCCTGCTTTCTTTGGTTACCACTTGCGTGGAAAATCTTTTTCCATCCTTTCACTTTCAATCTATTTGTATTCTTGTGTCTAAAAATGAGTCTCTTGTAAGCAGCATATAGCTGGATTATATTTCTTAATCCATTCTGCCAATCTGTATCTTTTAATTGATAAGTTTAGTCTGTTAATATTCAAACTTATTACTGAAAAGGCATTTCTTAATTCTACCATCTTATCTTTTTAATTTTATTTGTCAGATCTATATATTCTTTTCCCTCTTTCTCTTTGTATTATTTAAATTACCCTTAGAGGTACTCTTCAATTCTGTGCCCTCTTCCAGACCTCCCTCTCCTGTCTTTTTATTTTCAGCCAGCAGAACTCCTTTCAATATTTCTTGTAGGGCCGCTCTTGTTAACAAATTCTTTCAGGACTTGTTTGCCTGTGAAAACTTTAATCTCTCCCTCAGTTTTGAAGGACAAAAGCTGAAAGTCTTTCTCTTTCAGGATCTTGAATATATCATACCACTGCCTTCTTGCCACCAGGGTGCTAGTGGAGTAGTCTGAACTCAAGTCTTATTTGATTTCCCTTGTATGTAGTAGATTGTTTTTCTTATTGCTTTCAGAATTTTCTGCTTCTCTTCAACATTTGACAGACTGATTAGTATATGCCTTGGGGAAGGCCTATTGGGTTTAATCTGTATGGAGTTCTTTGACTTCTATAATTATGTCCTTTATGATGTTTGGGAAGTTTTCCCCCATTATATCCTCAACAACTCTTCCTAGATCTTTACTCCTCTCTTCTCCTTCTGGAACACCAATGACTCTTATATTTGTGCACTTTGTTTTGTCTATGATTTCCCTGAGTTCCCATTCAATTTTTTCCCATCTTTTCTGCCATTTGCTGTTTTGAGTCTTTGAAGTCAATTATCCTGTCCTATATATCACTTATTCTTTCTTCTGTCTCTTCAAATCTGGTGTTGTGTGCCTCTAGTATGTTTTTTCAGTTGATCAGCAGAGTCTTTAATCTCTGTGATTTCTGCTATTTTTCTGTTTATTCTTTCAAATTCCTCTTTGTGCTCTTCAACTATCTTTTCATCTCCTTTATGCCATTTGCTATCCCATTGATTTTATTTAGCAGAGTTGTATGAACCTCTGTGATTAGTTGTTCCAATGTTTGTGTCTCCTCTGGTGTTTTAATTTGGTCATTAGGCAGGGCTTTATCTGTCTGCATTGTGATATGCTTAGTGATCTTCTGCTGTCTTCATCGCATGTAAATATCCTGATTGGTTTACTTTGGGAGTTGGTTTCTTTCAGTAGTCTAAGGCCTTTTGTTTGTGGGATGGTTGTACAGCAGGGAGCAGGGCACGGGGTGGAGGACTCAGTATGGTGATTTGTTTCAGGGCAGGTATGGATGCATGTTGGGGATGTTATGCTGAAGCTTGTGAATGTGGGCATCCAGTGGCAAGGGAGGGTGTAGCTGTGTGGGTGCACCACTCTGGGGTGTGTAACCCTGGTGTGCGTTGGTCTAAGGCATGGGGCCCTTTTCGTGCATGCATAGAGCTGTGGGAGCAGGTTGGTATTATGCCTTCGTGGATTGGGGGCAGATGTGACTTGGATGCATAGGTTGGCAATTTCTCAGAGCTGGGAAGTGAGGCTGAGGGCTGTGCACATGTGCAGTTCTAGGACTGCTATAAAGTGCGGTTCCCAGAAATGAATGACGTGATTGGGAGCCCGAGCACATGCATGGGCCTGGGAGTTCTGTAAACGGATGGCTTAGCTCAGGGAGGGTGGATGAGGCTGTGTGACACTATGGGCGGGGGTCAGTGGTAGTCTAGGTATGGAGATTAGTGCCTGCAACCTTTATGCACTGGCAACAGTCTGCAGGGAACAGGGAGGGGGAGGTAGTGCTTGGGAGGTGTGCAGGAGAGGTGGGTTGGGCAGCACTTGGGGTGGGGGGGTGGGGCAGGTGTTTGCACTAGGGACTGGTGGGGTGGGGGTGCCTGGAGAAGGTGATGGGGTTCAAGTGCGTAGGGTGAGGGATGAGTCGCCGGTTCTGGGGCTGTGCTGGTGAGGGTAGCACACCCCAGGTTCATGGACTGGCTTGCTTCCTAGTCCCATGCTCCTGTCCATGCACTCCCATGGGCTCTGCAGCTCCACTCCATGCTCCAGCTTTTTCCCTCACAGGTCCTTGGCCTCTGCAACCAGGGCTGCTGCATGTGGTGCAGGAGGCTCTCCCAGGTCAGCCGCACTCCCGAATTGCCACTTCAGTTGCCCTCCAGTCCCTTCTTTAATTTTTCTGTGGAGCAGGGCTAATCACAAGCTACTCTAGTCGACCATTTTCCTTGCATGTGGAATTTTAAAAAAACTAGCTTTACTGATATTTAATTCACATACCATACAATCCACTCATTTAAAGTTTACAGTTCAATAGTTTTTAGCAGATTTTTAGAGTAGTGTGACCATTACCACAATCAGCTTTAGAACATTTTCCAGTTATTCCCCCAAAGAAATCCTGGACCCAGTAGCAGTCACACTCCATACTCTCCTTCCTCCAGCTCCTGTCAGACACTAATTTACTTTCTATCTCTGTGGATTTTCCTACTCTAGGCATTTCATAGAAATTGAACCATACCATATATGCCTGGCTTTCTTGACTTAGCATCATGTTTTAAAGATTTATACATGTTGTAGCCTTACTTTTTATTGCCAAATAATAGTCTATTCTATGGATATTCCACATTTTATGAATCTAGTCATTATCTGATGGACATTTGGTTTTTCCAGTTTTGGGCTATTATGCATAATGCTGCTGTAAACATAGTCATAAGGTGTTTGTGTGGACATAGATTTCCAATTCTCTTGAGTCTATATCTAGGAGTGTCTTTTAGTTTCCTAGCCTGTTCAAAGCAATACTATGGAATGGGTAGGCTTAAATAATGGCAATATATTCACTTATGGTTAAAGTTCAAGGATACTGTCCAAATCCAGGCATCCTCAAGGTGATCCTTTCTTCCTGAAGACCGACAACCAGCAATCCTTGACCCTTCTGCCACATCGCAAGGCACATGGCAGCATCTGCTGGTCTCTCCCTTCTCTTCCAGGTTCTTTTGAATTCAGATTCTTGTTCCTGTGGATTTCCTGATCTCTCTCAGTATTCCTTTTAAAGGACTCCAGTAGGAGGATTAAGTCCCATCCTGAACGATGTGCATGACACCTTAACCTAAGTAGCCTCACCTGAAGGTCCTACTTACATGGGCTCACTCCCACAGGAATGGATTTGGTTTAAGACATGTTTTTCTGCGGTGCATATAGCTTCAAATCACCACAGAGCCAAATTTCTGAACTATATGATAACTACACAATATCTTTTGAGTGACTTCCAAACTGTGTTCCAAAGTGGCTATACTGTTTTATCTTTTTGTGGTAAAATACACATAACATATAACTTACCTTTTTCTTTTCCTTTGTATGCTGTATGTCGGGCATCACATTTCATTCTTTTTCCATGTGAGTATCCCTTATTGCAGCACCTTTTGTTGATTTTTGTTTGTTTGTTTTTTCTTTTTTGGGGAGCAGGCGCCAGGAATCGAACCTCGTCTCCAGCATGGCAGGTGAGAACTCTGCCTCCTGAGCCATCATGGACCACCCTGCTCATTTTTTCTTTTGTTTGTTTGTTTTTGGAGAAGTGCATGGGCCAGGCATTGAACCTGGGTTTCCTGCATGGCAGGTAGGAATTCTACCACTGAACTACCCTTGCACCCCTGTAATTTACCATTTTAAAGTGTGCAATTCAGTGGACTCTAGTGCTTTCAGAATGTTGTGCACCATCAATATTGCTTGGTTCCAGGATGTTTTCATCACCCCAAATGGAAACCCTCTACCCTTTAGACAGTTATTTCCCATTTTCCCTCCATCTGGCCTCTGGCAGCAATCAGTGTGCTTTCTGTTACTCTGGATTTGCCTATTCTGGATAGTTAATGTAAATGGAATCATGCAATATGTGGCCTTTTGTGACTGGCTGCTTTCACTCAGCATAATGTTTTCATGGCTTCTCTCTGTTGTAGCACATATGTGCTACAGAACTTCATCCCTTTTTATGGCTAAAGAATATTCCATTGTATGGATAGACCACATTTTGTTTTTCTTTCAACAGATGATGGACCTATTGTGACTCCTTCTGCTAAAAACGTTGATGTATACAAGCTTGTGTTGAATACCTGTTTTCAATTCTTTTGGGTATATACCTAGGAATAGAATTGCTGGTCATACGTAATTCAATGTTTAACTGATTAAGAACTGCCAAACTCTTTCCTACAGTGACTGTACCACTTTACCTTTCCACCAGCAATGAATGAGGGTTCCAGTTTATCCACATTCTTACTCACATTTATTCTTTTTTAAGTTTTTAAAATTTTTATTTTTATTATAGCTCTCTTGTTTGGTGTGAAGTAGTGTTTATTGTGATTTTGATTTGTGTTTCCCTAATAACTAATGACATTGAGCTTCTTTTCATGTACTTGTTGGCCATTTGTATATCTTCTTTGGAGCAATTTCTATTCAAGTCCTTTGTTCAGTTTATAATAGGGTTTTCTGGTTTTGTTGTTGTTGTTGTTGAGTTGAGCATTTATTTACAGATCTGGATATTTAACTGTTGTAGGATATATAGTTATTTTTTCTCCCATTCTGAAAAAGCTACAAGAATGTAGCTTTTTCCACTACATTCTTGATTGTATCCATTAACGCATAAAAGTTTTTAATTTTGATGAAGTACAATTTGTCTAGGTCTTTTCTTGCTTTTGCTTTTGGTGTCATATCTAAAAAGACTTGTCTAACCCAAGGTCACAAATATTCACACATCAGTTTCCTTTATAGGTTTATGCTTTTAGCTCTTGTATTTGGTCAATGATCCATTTTGAGTTAATTTTTTAACAGGATGTAAGATAGAGGTTCTCTTTCATTCTTTTGGTTATGGATATCCAGTTCTCCCAACACCACTTATTGAAGAGACTGTTCTCTCTCAATTAAGTGAGCCCACTTAATTATCAAAAATCAATTAACCATGGATCTAAGGGTCTATTTCTGTGTTCTCAATCTGATTCCATAGATCAGTATGTCTATATTTATGCCTGCACCATGCCGTTTTGATTATTGTAGCTTTATAATGTGCTTTAAAGTCATGAAGCACGATACCTCCCATTTCATTCTTATTTTTCAGGATGTTTTGGTTATTTTAGGCCCTTTACTCTTCAAAATAAATGTGATAATGAGCTTCTCCATTTCTGCAGTTTTTGGAATTTTGTTTGGTGTTGCATTGAATTGTACATCAATTTGGGTAGAATTGATATCTTAATAACATTTAGTTCTTCTATTTATTCAGGTATTCTTTGATTCCTTTTAGCAATGTTTTATAGTTTTCTGTGTATAAGTCCTATACATCCTTGGTTAGGTTTATTCCTAGATATTGATTCTTTTAGGCGTATTGTAAATGGAATTTTTTTCTTGATTTCCTCCTCAGATAGCTCATTACTAGTGTATTAAAACACTACTGACTTTTGAATATTCATCTTCTATTCTACCACTTTATTGAACTCAACTAGTAGCTGAATTAGCTTGGCTGTTGTTTTTTCTGGATTTTCTATATAATAGGATCATGTCATCTGCAAATAGTGACAGTTTTACTTCTTCCTTTCCAATTTCAATGCCTTTTGTTTCTTTTTATTGCCTAATTGCTCTAGCTAGAACTTCTAGCACAGTGTTAAGTAGCAATGGTGACAGTGCGCATCTTTGTCTTGTTCCTGATCTTAGAGGGAAAGCTTTTAGCCTTTCACCATTGAGTATGATGTTAGCTGTGGGTTTTTCATATATGCCCTTTATCATGTTTAGAAAGTTTCCTTTCATTCTAACTTTTGAAGTGTTTTTTATCATGAAAGGATGCTGAATTTTGTCAAATGCCTTTTCTGCATCAATCAAGATGATCACGTGGTTTTTCCCTTTTAATTTGTTAATGTGGTGCATTACATTAGTTGATATTCTTGTGTTGAAACATCCCTGCACAGCCTGAATAAAATCCACTTGGTCATGGTGCATAATTCTTTTAATATGCTGTTGGATTCTTTTTGAAAGCATTTTGTTGAGGATGTTTTACATCTCATTTGAGAGATTGGTCTGAAGTTTTCTCTCCTTGTAGTATCTTTATCTGGCTTTGGTGTTAGGGCAATGTTGGCTTCGTAAATGAGTTAGGCAGTGTCTCCTCTTCTTCAAGATTTTGGAAGAGTTTGAGCGGGAATTGTATTGATTCTTCTTGGAATGCTTGAAAATGCACCAGTGAGGCTTTCAGTCCTAGGCTTTTCTTTGCTGATAGATTTTTGATGATTGATTTGATCTTTTTACTTACTGATTGGCTTGTTGAGGTTTTCTATTTCTTCTCAAGTCAGTGTAGGTTGTACATGTGTTTGTAGTAAGTTGTCTATTTCATCTAAGTTGTCTAGCTTGTTGGCATATAGTTGTTCATAGTAATTATTTCTGATCTTTTTATTTCTTCAGGGTTTGTGGCAATGCCCATACTCTCAGTTCTGATTTTATTTGTTTGAAGCTTCTCTCATTTTGTCTTTGTCTAGTTAAGGGTATTTTTTATTTTATTGATCTTCTCAAAGAATGAATTTTTGGTTTTATTTATTCTATTGTTTTTTATTCTTCATTTGGGGGTTAGCTGATGGCTGGTTAGCTGATGGCTGGGGGTAAGCGGCCATACTGAGTGAGTCACACAGACACAGAGCACACAGCACACGACTCAGGAGACAACCCTCAGGGGAAAATGGAAGGCGTCTGCTTTATCCAGGAAGTACACAGGCTTATATAGGCTGGGAAGCATGCAGGGACATGTGTCGGGCTGGGATTGCTGGTCGTTGTTGCTAGGCTGGAGGGCAGATTTCCGGGATTGGTCAACGCTGTTGCTAGGGTGGAGGGCAGATTTCTGGGATTGGTCACCGTTGTTGCTAAGGCAGAGGGCAGATTTCAGGTCAGCCATTTTGTTTTGCCTTGCATCAGCCACGGCACCCATGTTAGTGATATTTTATGGCTTCTCCAACGATAGCGATAGTTTATGGCTTCTCCAACAATTCCTCCTTTTTTGTTCTTTAGCTTTCTGGGTAACTGTGCCTGTCTTAGGTTGCCTCCTCTGGAGGTCTTACCCGTCTTTGGTTACCAGCTAAGCCACTGGAAGCGAGGGGCAGCAGTGCCTGTCTTAGGTTGCCTCCCCAGGAGGTCTTACCCATCACTGGCTGCCTGCTGATCTGAGCATCACACAGGAGGACTGAGATGCGCAGCTTAGGCTGGCTAGTATGGAGACTGTAGAGATGCAGGCGATGCAACTTTATGACAAAGCCAAAGCCCAGAGAGCGGGAGTGCATGCGGGAGGGGGTAGGCCAAAACCACCGGTATTCAGGTAGGGGATGGGGGCCCCAAGGAACCCGAGGACTCCCTTGCAACTCAGGGGTACACAGCAGCTGCTGGAAAAGCAGGTGGGAAGGGTGCACAGGGGCTTGTTAATGGCAGCTTGCAATAAAAATCTTCAACATGTTTTTCCAGCACTTAATGTCCTCTCGGGCACGTCTGCAATAAGTCTTAAACAAATGGTTTAGCAACAGGCCTTTAAGCTAGGGGTTTTGTCATACTTTGGTTGCAGCATCATCGCACATAGAGCTAGGGGAAGGAATAGGTTGGTATTGCTGCATAAGCACCATAAGGTGGAGAGCATTAACTTATGCTTTAACAAAAGCTAGGAGGCGCTTAAGTACCCATGGGCCTATAGATATCAGGAGAAGGACGATGAAAAGGGGTCCCAGAATAGAAGAGATTAGGGTGGTTAGCCATGGGGATTTATAGAATAATTGTTGGTACCAGGTCTCTTGGGCATCCCACTCATGCTTACGGGTCACAAGTCCTTCCCTGAGTTTGGTCATGGACTCCTTAATTACACCGGAATGGTCAGCGTAAAAACAACATTCCTTGCCTAAAGTGGCACAGAGTCCTCCTTGCATGAGGAAAAGCAGGTCTAAGCCTCCCCTGTTTTGGAGAACGACTTCTGATAGGGATGTAAGGGATTTTTTGAGGTGGGTGATGGAGCTTTCAATGCGGGTTAGGTCTTCGTCTACCGCAGCACGGGAGCTCATCCATTAGACATGGCGGGCTTGGTCAGCTGACTGGGGATCCAAAGGGGCTGGTCTGTGTTTTCTGGAAAGACACAAGCAAACCCTCGCCCTTGGGTTAAGAGTGGGTGTGGACCCTTCCATGCGTTTGTGAGTGGGTCCCTCCATGTAACCAGAGGGATGGGTGTAGGCACCTCCCGAAGGCCGGCCCAGTGCTTTACCCCAGGTGAGCACCAGTGAGCGTCAAAGGTCAGAAAGTTTAAGGTGACGAGGGCCTTGTTAAGACAATCTCGGGGGCACCCTGCTGGAAATTGCTCCTTCAATTTTTTTAGTTGCTGTTTAAGTGTATGATGTGTTCGCTCAACTATGGCTTGTCCTTGGGGGTTGTAGGGAAGGCCAGTTTTGTGCATTATGTGCCAATCAGTGCAAAACTGATGGAAAGCCCTTGATGAGTAACAAGGCCCATTGTCTGTTTTTATAGCCCATGGCACCCCCATAGAATTGAATGCCTGGAGGCAGGTGGAGATGACATGTTTTGCCTTTTCTCCAGAGAGGGTGGAAGCATGGACAAATTTGGAGTATGTGTCTACAATGACATGGAGATACTTGAACCTACCAAGGCCAGGGAAGTGTGTAACGTCCATTTGCCAGATGGCATTAGGTCGTAGGCCACGTGGATTTACTCCCTGTGGTTGTAGTGGGCCTATCGGAAGAAGGGGCCCACACTGAGTGCAGGTACGTGTGAGGTGTTTGCACTGTTGCGCAGAAAGTGAGGGGAAAAGCCGTTGAAGGGATTGTGCTGGCATGTGAAATTTAGCATGGAGTACACGGGCCTAGTGGATGTTGGAGCTCAAGACATGGACCCTAAGCGCAGAGTCCACAGCAGCGTTACCCTCAGCGAGGGGTCCAGAGAGCTCAGTGTGTGACCGAATGTGCTGGATGAACCAGGGACATGTACGGTTTTCCAAGAGGACTCTCATGGCTATAAGCATGTCGTCTTGGAGAGACATCTTGTTTTTAAGAACCGCATGTGGCGGTGCCCTGACAGTTTGGGCTGCATATGCACTGTCTGTGAAGATGTTTAATGAGGAGTTTTGGTGGTGAAGGAAAACCAAGAGGAGGGCATAAAGCTCCCCCTGCTGTACTGAGCTGGAGTGTGGGTGTATCTAAACAGTATTTGGGGTACCGGCTTGCTTAAGAACAATAGAGCTGTGAGTCCTGTTAGCATCTGTAAAAACAAGGGGGGCTTTGGGGATGGTCTTGGAGGTGGGAAATGCGTGTGAGTTGAGGATAAAGGGAAGGAGGGTCATGGATGTGATGAGTTTGTGTTTGGACAGGTGATTGTCTATTTTCTCTGTGTAGCTGGCAAGGAGGATTTGCATGTTGAGGTCGGATTGGCAAAGGTGATTAATTTGTTCCATAGTAAAGGGGAGAACTAGCATATCGGGCTCTAAGCCGAACATGCGGACAGCAGTGGTCCAAAGTTTTCTCCCAAGAATACAGACTGCATCCCAGCACGGAGTGATCGTTCCCAGAGAAGTGAGTGCCAAATGCACCCAGAAAAGCGGCCCATCTTGGTACAGGAGACCTGTAGGTGTCCCTGGGGTATTGATAACTAGGGCCAAGAGAGGGCACTCTGGTTGTAATCGGGCGAGGCTCATGGCCTTGATTTTGTCATTTATAAGGGATATGCACATTCGTGCAGGGTCACTAAGAGTACAGTAGCTGGAGGGGTTAGAATCTCCCTCTAGAAGTTCAAACAGGTGCCTAAGTTCATGAGTGGTGATATTTAGGTGGGGACGCAGCCAATTAATGTCCCTGCAGATGTGTTGGAGCTCATTAAGGGTGCATCGGTCTGGGAGGTCCAGCCTAGGGTAGGTGGGTATGATCTCGTCAGTGATGGTGTAGCCCAGGAATGTGAAGGGGGGACAATGTTGAATTTTGTCAGGTGCAACAGCAAGCTGTAGCTGTTTGAAATTATCGAATAAAGGTGTAAGACAGTCTGATAAATGACTCGGGTCTCAGTGGGCAAAAAGGATATCATCCATGTAATGCACCACCTGACAGTATGACAGAAGCAGGTTAGTAGTGACCGAGGCATAAATCTGACACATTGCCAGGCTGTTTTTCATTCCCTGAGGAAGGACCTTCCATTGGAACCTCTGATGAGGAGTGGCATTGTTAATTGTAGGGACTGAAAAAGCAAAATAAGGGCGGTCCTCTTCATGGAGAGAAATAGAAAAGAAACAGTCCTTGATGTCAACGGCAACGATATGGTAGCCATGTGGAATGGCTGAAAGATGGGGGCGTCCTGGCTGCGGGGATCCGATTTTTTCGATCTGGGCGTTAATATTATGGAGATCATGAATGAAATGCCATTTGCCAGTTTTATTTTTAATTACAAAGACTGGCGAATTGTGAGGACTGATGGAAGGCTCAATGTGTCCAAGGGAAAGCTGTTCCTGGACAAGGGAGTGCAGGCCGGAAAGTTTTTCTTGAGGCAGCGGCTACTGCTCCATCCAAATAGGGGCGGTTGTTAGCCACCTTAACTTGATGGGCACTGGCTTGGTGACTGAAAATTGGTGTGGATGAGCAGTGGCCTCTATGCTTGGGGGTGGACCACAGGGTGGGCTGTAAGAACAGCATTAAGCTTTGGGAGGATGTCCCGGCCCCAGAGTGGGTAAGTTAGATTGGGAAGAACCAGAGGGCTAAATGTGCCTGTGGTTCCATCGGGGTCCACCCAGGTTAGGCGGCTCGTGAGCTGTTGGGCAGGTTTGAGGCCTCCAACACCCTGCACTAAGGGTCCTGACTTATTTCCACGAGGGGTTGAGATCTTGGGGCCGAAGGACGGAAACGTCGGCCCCTGTGTCCAGTTGACCAGAAATGGCTTTGTCCTGAACCCTTAGTGTCAGAAAGGCCTTGCTTTGCATGATGGGAATAGCCCATAGAACTGCGGGGGAGCACGCCTCTCTTGGGGGCGGAGCTGAGAGGTGCCCCGAGATTAGTTTAAAGGTGGCAAGGGACGCCCTTGAACGCCAGAGATAGCCCTGCAGTCCTTTTTCCAATGGAATCCACGTTTACATCGGGGACACACAGAGTGTGTGGGGGGGCGGGACCAGAGGGGTTTTTAGGAGGAGTTGGGGGGGGAAATGTTAAAGGTACACTCGCGAGCATAGTGGCCGGGCTGATGGCATTGATAACAGGTTCTAGGCCCTAGGGGGAATTAAGGTGTTCTATAAGGGTGGCAGCAAGAATGGAAGCACTGTCTAGCGGAGGCAGCGGCAGCAGCAATCGCTGCGGGGGAGGAGGAAGAGATGTCCCTACAGCCCAGGACCCAACTGTCTGGCTCTTGATTGCAGATGGGGGTGATAGCTTGTCTGCACGGAGTATTTGTCCCTTCCCAAAGGAGTTCCTTGAGAAGGGCATCAGCGATGGGGCCTGCTGACACCTTACGATGTACAACATCTTTAACACAGCTGAAAAAGGTGGAAAAGGGTTCGTCCAGACCTTGTAAGAGTCCAGCTAATGGAATGGGTTTACCCTGCGGGTTGAGCCTCTGGAAGGCAGACCTAGCAATATTATGGACCTGCTCAAAGAGGAGAGGCGGGCAGAAGGCTTGCATCAAAGGAAGAGACCACTGTTCCATGCCCTTAAGGGCATCAGGGGGAACTTCGGTGTGACCATTGGTGAGATTCCGGACACCAGTTCGACTGGATTCATCATTCTACAATGCGTTCCGGGTAACAAAGTCTCCCGGCTTGATAATAGCGCAGGCAAGGTTTTTCCAGTCTACCAGGCAGTTGTATTCATAGGAAAGATTCTCAAGAAGCATCTGAGTGTAAGGGCTATGGAAGCCGTCCTCCTGGATGGCTTTGCGAAGGTTAGAGATGGTCTTGTGATCATACGGGTACCAGGAGAAAGGAAAGGAAGACATGGGATTAAGATTAAGGGGAAACAGGTGAGGGTGCTGCGAGGCCGCAGAGGGGTGGGGGAGGGAAGGGCATGCGCAGTGGGAAGGGGGAGGGGCCACAGGAACCTGAAGCATGGGTGGAAACAGGGAGGGGGAGCAGGCTGCTGGCGGTAAGGGAAGGGAAGGAGGAGGGAGTGCAACAGGAGGGGAGGGGGTGGAGGCAGGGCCGGCAGGCTGTGGGGCGGGGCCGATCGGCTCAGGGGTGCGGAGAGTGGAAGGGGGAAGGGGGCAGGGGTTGTCGATAGAGGCGGCATCTAGCGAAGGAGTGTTAGTAGGGGGAAGAGGAGGTAGAGGGGGAGGGGTGGAAGGAGGGGGAAGTAAGATTGAAAGAGAGGGAGCAGGTCGCAGCGGCCTAGAGGGCTTAGGAGGAGCAGGGAGAGGGGCAGCCATGGCGGCGGCAACTGCAGGGAGTGAGGGTAGAGAAGGATACAGCGACGCTACCGGAGGTGGAGAATGGTTTGTATGGAGGCGGGGAACACTTGGGTTTGGAAAGGGGAGGCTCGGTTTGGAAGCAGGCAGAAGTTGAAGCGCGGAGGAGGGTGTGGAGAGGTTGAAGCCGGTGTGGCAGGCGAAAGCGAAAGCGCATCAGAAGGGGCTCCCGTGAGGCATGCGTATATCACTAGGAGGGTGGGAACAAGACCTAGGGGAAAGGTTTTTCCCTCATGTTCCTCAACAGCATGAACGCGCGCTGAAGGAGTTTGCACCAAGTATTCGGGTCCCATACCAAGGCTGTTTCAAGCCAGGGGTTAGACTGTGTAAGGACTTCCCAGTACTCATGCAAGGTTTTTTCAGACATTTTAACCCACCTTGCGCCCAATAAGATGTGGATAGCTTGAGCCTGAGGCGCGAAATCAGAGGAAGGAGTGTTGCCTATGATAGGGAGAATTTAGAGGGGGTGGTGTACACAGAGAAACCGCCGAGGGGGCCACTTACCAAGACGGGTGGCTGTCACTGAGAACCACCAAAGGGGGCGACTATCATGGAGAATCGCCGAGGGGGGGGCTGTCACTGAGAACCACCGAAGAGGGCGGCTATCACGGAGAACCACTGAAGGCAGCAGCTCTCACGGAGAACCGCCGAAGGGGGGGGTGGCCCCACGTTGAGCACCACTTGAGGGTTAGCTGATGGCTGGTTAGCTGATGGCTGGGGGTAAGTGGCCACACTGAGTCAGTCACACAGACACAGAGCACACAGCACAAGACTCAGGAGACAATCCTCAGGGGAAAATGGAAGGCGTCTGCTTTATTCAGGAAGTGCACAGGCTTATATAGGCTGGGAAGCATGCAGGGACATGTGTTGGGCTGGGATTGGTGGTCATTGTTGCTAGGCTGGAGGGCAGATTTCTGGAATTGGTCACTGTTGTTGCTAAGGCAGAGGGCAGATTTCAGGTCAGCCATTTTGTGTTGCCTTGCATCAGCCATGGCAGCCATGTTAGTGATATTTTATGGCTTCTCCAACATCATTTCATTAATTTCTGCTCTAAGCTATATTATTTATTTCCTTCAGTTTGTCTTGAGATTAGTTTGCTATTCTTTCTCCAGTTTCTCAGCTTGCCCAGTTAGGTCATTGATTTTAGTGCTCTTCTTTTTTTTTTTTTTTTGCATGGGCAGGCACTGGAAGTTGAACCCAGCTCTCTGTTATGGCTATCGAGAACTCTGATTGCTGAACCACCGTGGCCTACCCTCACCTCCTTTTTAATGTATGAGTTTAGGCCTATTAATTCCCTCTCAGCACTGCCTGTATAGTTTTTATATGTTGTGTTCTCGTTTTCATGTGTGTGATGCATAGTAGCATGTTTTTTAACCTCCATACGTTTGTGTCTTCTCCAGGTCTCCATTTGTTATTGATTCTGAGCTTCATTCCATTATGATCAGAGAAAGTACTTTGTATAATTTCAATTTTTAAAAAATTCTTTAAGGCCTGTTTTTTTCCCCAGCATGTGGTCTACTCTTGAGAATGTTTCATGAACACTTGAGAAGAATTGTATATTTCTGCTTTTGAATGCAGTTTCTATACATGTCTGTTAGTTCATTACTCATATTATTTAGACTCTCTGTTTCTTTACTGAGCCTCTGTTTTGTTGTTCTATCTATTGGGGAGAGTGATATGTTGAAACTTCCCCTTATGATGGTAGAGTTGTCTACTGCTCCTTTTAGTTTTGCCAGTGTTTGCCTCATGTACTTTGGGTCACTTTGATTAGGAGCATAGATATTTATGATAGTTATTTTTTCTTGTTGAACTGCCCGTTTTATTGATATATAATGTCCTTATTTATCTCTTATAACATTTTTGCATTTAAAGTCTATTTTGTCTGATATTAGAATAGCTATTCAAGCTTTCATTTGGCTACTACTTGTGTGGAATGTATTTTTCCATCCTTTACTTTCAATATATTTGCATCTTTGGGTCTAAGATGAGTCACTTGTAAACAGCACATATAGGGATCATATTTGTTAATCCATTCTGCCAATCTGTGTGTTTTGATTGGTGGGTTTAATCCATTAACATTCAAAGTTATTACTGTAAAAGCAATTCTTGATGCAACCACCTTATCCTTTGGTTTTTGTTTGTCAGATCTATTTTTTCTATCTTTTTAATCCTTTAAGTTACCCTTACTAATATTATTCCTTTCTGTAGCCTGCTCCAGATCTCCCTCTCTCTCTCTCTCTCTCCTATCTTTTGTTTTCATCTGGCAGGACTCCCTTCAGTAGTTCTCATACGTTGGTCTCTTATTAGTGAACTCTGTCAGCTTCTTTCTCATCTATGAATATTTTAAACTCTTCCTCATTTTCTTTTATGACAGCAAAAATCTGTTTAAGGAAGGTGTTGAAAATGGAGCTGATACAAAAGCAAGCCATTTTGATACCATGGCAAAGGACTGAAAATACAACCTTATCGATACAGAAATGGGATGTTTGCTGAAAACTGTTTTCTTCATGGGAAGAATTTTATATAGCAGAGGTAAAATGTAGAGGTGAAATAACTGAAAAGGCTTTCAGAATATTCCATTTAGATGTTACCTTGACCTTTTGGCACAAGAATATCCTTTCCAAGTACTTTATATATCTCTGAGCATCTTGTCTTAGTTAGTGGGAAAACATGCTTAAAACTGGTTGCTTTATTCTTCCTTGATTTTTCAGAATCATTTCCAAGGAAACACCATTTCAAATACTGGAATATATTAATCCAAATGAGGTCTGAAGAGGAATAAAATTAAAATTGAACAACTTGCTGTTTGATTCCTTGATTTTTCTGAACAACTTCTGTTCTAGTTTGCTAGCTGCCAGAATGCAGTATACCAGAAACAGAATGGCTTTTAAAAAGAGGAGTTCAATAAGTTGCTAGTTTACAGTTCTAAGGCCAAGAAAACATCCCAATTAAAACAAGTCTATAGAAATGTCCAATCAAAGGCATCTAGGGAAAGATACCTTGGTTCAAGAAGGCCAATGAAGTTCAGGGTTTCTTTCTTAAGTGAGAAAGCATATAGCAAACACAGTCGGGGTTTCTCTCTCTTCTGGAAAGAGGCAACATGGCATCATCTGCTAGCTTTCTTTCCTGGCTTCCTATTTCATGAAGTTCCCCAGGAGGCATTGTCCTTCTTCATCTCCTAGGTTCACTGGCTGGTGGGCTCTCTGCTTCATGGTGCTGAAGCATTCTCTTCTCTCTCTGAATCTCTCTTTCCCCAAAGTGTTGCCTCTTTTATAGGACTTCAGAAACTAATCAAGACCCACCCAAATGGGTAGAGACATGCCTACTGCTAATCCAGTTTAACAACAACTCTTGATTAAATCACAACTCGAGGGAGATGACCTACTTACAGTTTCAAACATTCAATACTGAATAAGGATTAGAAGAAACGACTGCCTTTACAAAATGGGATTAGGATTAAAGCATGGCTTTTCTTGGGTATATACATCATTTCAAACCAGCACAACCTCCATTGAAACTTTAGCCTCATATAGGGGAATAGGTTCATCTGGGGTCTAAAAACATCAGGTGATAACTTCTCCATCACATCTTTTAAAATTCAAAGATATTTCCCCTGTTGTACATTTGACAAATTCCAAACTTCGTCATTAAGGAAAGACACCATTGCTCCATTGACGAAAAGGATCCAACTGAAAGGTTTCTTCTGTTACCCAATGGCCTCCAACACCAAGAAGTGTGATGATATCATGCTTATGTGGCAGTAGTTGTAGTTTTATAGCCTTTTCATCATCTTTACTATATAATCTCACTCCAGCATCTAGGACAATATCTACCCCCAGGCCACCTGTTTCTTCCTAACAGCTTTCAGCAATGCAAACCTTTCTGTTAGATACATCAATCACTTGGGCTGTAGATGGCCTAAATATTTCAAGGTACTGCTTGTCTTCAAGGCTGTATACTGTTGAAATCACTTTGGCTCCTCTATGTTGTGCTAACTGAATAGCTACTATACCAAATGTACCTGCCCCATCCATTGTCATGGAAAATCCATGATTTTCCAAGAGAGAGATGAGAAAGATAATGCAGAGTTGTGTAGGCTCATACCTCATTCTGAATGGTTCCAGCTGCTTCTGTCTATGTAACCTTTTCAGGCCTATAAAGCAAGCAATGCTCATGCACCTTAACAACTTCACAAAGTCCAGGGTCCTCGGAATCCTGGGGTAAAATTCTGACTACTTTATCATCTGGATGAAAGAATAATACCTTGCTTCCAACATCTCACACAATTTCAGCAACTTATCTCCCAATAGGAAACAAATCCCACTCTATCTTCATTTTGGCCAGAAGCTTTATATTTCTCTGGCTCAGGGCACAAGCTTTAACTTGAAGTTTCACAAAGTTATCCTTTGTAACAAGAACATTTTCCCTTTCTTGAAACACAAATGTTATTTCTTTATTTGTAAAACTTTGTTGAAAATGTAAGCCTTTCATAGTCACCTGCCTCTGAGTCACCTCAACAGCCTCTCCCTCATTTTTGAAAGACAGCTTTGCCAGATAGATAATTCTTGCCTGACCTTTTTTTCTCTTTCAGTGTCTTAAATCTATCTTACCATTGTCTTCTCATGTCCATTGTGTCTGATGAGAAATCAGCACTTAGTCTTATTTGGCTTCCATTGTATAAGTTAAATCGCCTTTCTCTTGTTGCTTTCAAAATTTTCTCCTCTTCAGCATTTGACAGGCTGATTACTATGTGTCTTGGAGTGATTCTATTTGGATTTATTCTGTTTGGAATACATTGGACTTTTTAGAACCCAGGTGGATAACCTTCATTTATAAAGGTTGGGAAATTTTCAGCCATTATTTCTTCAAATATTCTTCCTGGCTCTTTGCCCTTCTCTTCTCCTTCTGGAACACTCACGATGTGTTTATTTAGGCACTTTGTATTGTCAGTCATTTCCCTGAGACCCTGTTCAGATTTTTCCACTTTTTTCTCCCTTTGCTCTTTTGTCTGTTCAAAGTCAGTTGTTCTGTCTTCTATTTCATTGATTCTTCTTTCTGCCTCTTTAAGTCTGCTGTTGTGTGTCTTCAGAATATTTTAAATTTTCATCTACAGTGTCTTTCAAATTCTTCTTTATGCTCTTCTAGTGCCTTTTTAATATCATTTATCTCTTTATACACAATTCCTCATTTCTTTAAATTCATTCAGGAGTTTTTTTTTGCACATATTTGATTAGTTGTCCCAAATTCTATATCTTCTCCAACTTTTTAATCTCTTCCTTTGGTTGGGTCCTTTCTTCTTGAGTTTTAGTATGCCTTGTTACTTTTGCAGATTTCTGGTCGTCTCATTATCTTGGTGGATCTATCCTGAATTCTCTCTCATCAAAGATCTAGCTGTTGCCTGGGATTGTAGTAGGGCACTGCTTTGACAGCTGGATCATCTGTATTTCTCAGCCAAAACAGGGCCAGGTATCCATGAAGGGGATGCAGAACAGCTCCAATGGCCCTGGGATAGTATCTGGAGAGGCTGTGAAGGGCCCTGTAGTTGCCCTGGACTTTCCAGCCTGCTGAGCAAATGGCACTCTTCAGTGACTTAACCCTCCTCAGCTGTTTAACTCTTGGGGCCCTGGAAGGGTCTGAACAGGTGCGGCTGAAACTGTGGGGTCTCCTTTGCTGTCACTTTGCTGGCCAATATCTGGCTCAATGGGGAGGGGCTGTGTCCCCCACTTTACTTGGGATAGTGGACTCCCCCATCTGCCCCAGTAGGCAGCCATACCCCAGGCAAGGTTTGGGCCTCCAGGTGATGTTTCCCTCAAGAGTGGGGAATGGGCATCAAGACCCAGGGCTGGAATCACAGTCTCTGTCCATGTTTTCTCAGGATCTTCATCCCTAATTGGCCTGAGCTTTGAAATGTCCTCCCCTTTCTCCCGGGTCCGTAAACAGTTGGTTTGGGTAGTTTCTGCTTGGCTACTTGCTGCTTTTAGGGACAATTTTGTGGTTCTCTCTCTGATCCTCCATTTTGGAAGCTCTTCATTGTTGCCCTTTTGTATTCTGCCCTTCCTAGTGGCTTAATTACTGCATTGGGTCCTTGTGGGCTTGGGTCTGTGTCTGGATATAGTGGGGATCTGACTCACTGCTGCGAGAGATCTTATAGTCTGTGTCCTTGGTGGAAGGTGGCAGTTATCCTCTGGGAACTTTACAAGGTGTGTGAGATGGAGTGAGGGGGAGGGGAGAGGACCAGCCTGTTTGGGACAGAAGTTTCCAACCTGATATTTTTCTCTTTCTTTGATTCAGCATTTGTGGGAACCTTCCCCAGTCTACCTTCCTCCAGAGATCTGAAGAAGTGAGAATTGACCCTTTTTCACTGAATCACTGGGGGGGAGGTTTTTAGTAGCTGTTTACATTGCCATGTTGATGACATCATGTCATATAGGTACTTTTTTAAACTTAAATTTGTAATTCAATGTTTTTAATAGGACATGAAAAGAATATTAGGTATTTGTCTTTTTCTATTAATGTTTCATGGACTATGGAATATACAGTAGATTCTAATCTTTATCAGCTCAGGACAATTTTGTCTTTACTAACTTATGATATATCCTCAATTTCTGCTCTTTTAAAGATCAACTTTGTTAAGGTATTTCTTCAGATTCTTCTACAAAGTGCAGGATACTAGGACAGAACCCAGGGCCCTGCCACCCTGTGCAGTGATGCTGCCACTCCTGTATACATGTTTCCTTTTTTAGTGACATATTCATGGAAAAGAAAAAATTGCTGTGGGAATATAAAAAGTGCTTATGTTCTCATTTTCCACTGTTCTTCCTTTTCTTGACTATTCTACCCCAACTGCTTATTCCTTTCCCTTATTTGATTTCTCCCACCAGTTCTGCTCAGCTTACTTGCCGTTTGATATCCAGAAATTTGATTAAGGCAGTGAATGGGGTAGAACAAAGCATAACATTGGGTGTCCCTTTTGAAAGTGCTCAGCATTCTCACATTGGAGAAATGCCTTTTGGATAGAAAGCAAAGGAGTCCTGGCATGAGTTATTCTGTGTATGTAGCCAGCATACAGGTTTGTGTTTACACAAAGGAGCCTCCCAAGTATTAGTCTTTGTCTATACCAAGGTCTTGTAGATGAATTAAACATTGAAAGTGGTTCGGTTTGGATTAAGTAGGATTTCCCACCCTACTTTATTATGTATGATGATGATGATGATGATGATGATGATGATGATGATGATGATAACAACTAGTTCTGAATTGCCAGTAAGAGGCATTTTGATTATTTCTCTTGTTGTTTTTTGACTATTTCAGTGTATAGTGCATGGGGGAGAATGAGGGGGGCATGGACAGGCTCAGAAAGGTAGCCACTGTTTACAAAATTTATATACATAACTCAAAATATCCCATGTAGGCCATTTTCAAGTGTAACATTCAGTGGTATTAATTACATTCACAATGTTGTCCCCTATCACCACCATCCGTTACCCAAACTTGTGCCCACTTACAAACTACTTCCTGGCCATCTAAAAACAGAAAAAACAAGCAAAAACTCTGGGCTCAGCTCTCAAACTGAATTCGTTCAGAGGGTCTCCTTTTGCCCTGAAGTTGGAAATGTGTTTCCTCTGTAGGAGCTGTGAAGCCAGACAGAAAAGGTACTTGGAGGATCCCGTGTGGGATGTGCTAAGGCATGTGGGTGCCATTCTGCAGGCAGGAGCCCCAGGTACCCAGGGAAGGGGTGCCATCATTTGCTTGAATGGTTACTTATTCCAGAGTCTCTTAGTAATTTACTGATTCACATTCATTTGTCAAATATGTCTTAATTTCTACTTTCATTTCTGTGCTTGGTGCTGAGGGAGTTAACATGTATAAACCATAGTCTCTTCCTCCAAGAAGCTTGTGGGAAATCCAATAAATACACAAATGGCTGCAAAATCATTAGTCGCCAATTGACAGTAAAGAGCATTTAAGTTGTTCCCCCCCCCCCTTTTTTTTTAGCTATTTCACGTACCTAGACTTAGGGGAAGAATGAGGGGGACAGATACAGCCTCACAAAGGAAGCCAGTGTTTAAAAGTTTTATATACACAACTCAAAAAACTCCATTTTAGCCATTTGCAAGTGTACAATTCAGTGGTATTAATTACATTCACAATATTGTGCTCCCATCACCACCATCTGTTACCTAAACTTTCCACTCAGCATCCCTTAAGCACTACCTCCCATTCCCTTCATGTCCTATTCCCTGCTTACCTGCAATCTACGAGCTATAGCTATTAATTTTCTAGTTCTAGGTATTTTATATGAGTGAGATTATATCATATATGTCCTTTTGTGTCTAGGTTATTTCACTCAACATGATGTCTTCACGATTCATCCATGTTGTAGCATGGATCAGAACTCTGTTCCTTTTTATGGTGTAATATTCCTTGTATAGCTAGACCACATTTTATTTGTCTATTCATCTGTTGAAGGACACTTGGGTTGCTTTCACTTTCTCACTATTGTAAATAATGCTGCTATGAATGTTATTGTACAAAGATCAATTTGAGCACTTGCTTTCAGTTCTTTTGGATGCATAACAAGAAATAGGATTGCCAGGTGTATTAGCTAGGCTTCTCTAGAGAAACTGAACCAATAGGAGACATCTGTGAATAGGAGACTTATTAAAGTGTCTCACGCAAACCAAGCGGGTATAGAGTCCAAAATCTGTATGGCAGGCCACAAGCTGGCAGCTCCAATGAAGGTCCTCAACAAACCCTCACAGAGGCTGGTTGGCTGAAGCAGAAAGAGGGATTGTTTCTTCTGAATCCTCCTTAAATGCCTTCCAGTGATTAGATTAAGCAAAAGACACCTTTACTCATTCGGTTTATTTACCCTTAGACTTGACTTCTTTGAGTAGCTTTTGCAATTCTTCTCTAAGATGAAAGATCAAAGTCTAAGTCTTTTATTTGTTTGCTCTCTATCTTTCTTTGTTAATCTAAAGAATTATAAAAGATTGAATTTTTTTTTGGTCTTCTTAAAGAAATAGGTTTTGACTGTGTTTATTCCTTCTGCTTTTTCAAATTTTATTTTCTTAATTGGAGCGTATTTTAAAAATTGATGATGTCATCCTTGCTTTGAAGCATTTTGGTGTTGACAGCTGTAAATAAAACATTTCCTATTGGTTAGGTTTTGGTATGCATTTCTCTTCCTTTTGTTGTTCTTAAGAGAATTTTAATTTCAGCTTTTGATTTCTGCTTCTTTTTAATGGCTATCTAAGAGTCTGTTTCTTAATTTATAATGTAATAATATACCTAATATTTTTAGCCTTTCCCTTACATTTTCACAAATTATTTTGTATTCAAATTAGAGGACTTTTTTCAATGAAGTCACAGCTTTTGATTTCTCAATGAGTGTTCTTGTCATCTAGTACAGAATTGTTTACAGAAGTACAATGCAATGTAAATAAAAATTTTCTTGCAGGTACCTCTTAAGTAAAGTAGAAAACATATAAAATTAATTGTAATAATATGTTTTATTTCTAATATAAAATATCCTTTCAGCATTTATTTATTCAGTATTAAATTATTAATGAGATGTATATTCTCATTTTTAATACTGTCTTCAAAATCTGTTATATATTTTACACTTATCGCATTTCTCAATGTAAACTAAGCAGAATTCACATGCTTGATAGTCATATGTAGTTAGTGACTCATATATTGGATACTATGCAATGGATTTTTGTGACTATTCCATGGATACATCTAAGAATGTATTTTTAAGGGCCTGTTTGCCACTGTAATATTGACTGTTGGTTGTATAATCCAATTTTTCTATTTTAAAGAGATTTTTACTGAGTCTGTCCAATTTTGACAAATATCTTAAAAGATCCCCTTCTAATGCACTTTGGTTAAGTTTTGAAGTTCAAATATTTTTGCTTTATATATATATATGTATACACACACACACACACATATACATATTCGATTGCTTGGAACACAAAGGTTTATGGTTCTTATATTTTCTTTACAGAATTTACTTTTATCATGAAATAACATCCCTTAGGATCCACCTTATCTGATATCAATATTGCTATCCATGTTTTTTGTATTCCTTGTCTCTTTACTTTAAAAACAAACTCATGCTTTTAAAGTTTACTTGTGAAGAGTACATTTATGAAGACTCCATTTTGACAGTCTTCCTTTAGTGTGGCTCTGATCACCTTGTAAGGTTCAGATTTTACTTGATTGGTTTTCATAAATATTGCAATAGATTTTTAAGAGACAGGGAAGAAAGATTTCAAGAGTGGTGAGATAGTGACACGGCCAGCAGAGAGTTTTACGGTGGGGTGAGGCCTCAGTGATCCCCTCAGAGCTCAGTTAGAACTTGAGCAATGGCAGTTCATAGGAGAAGGGGAGGCGAGGATATGAAACCATTGTCCCCATACCTGTTTGGCAATTGGATGAAAAAAAGTGGATGAGGACATGGCCCTGTGAAGGTGGCAGGGTCAGGGGAGTTTATTGGAGAGGGAACGTGGACATTGCCCTGTGTGCAGACAGAAAGGGCCTGCTGAGTAGGTGGAAGGTTTATTCTGTAATGATTCACTTAAGGAGGGTCTGTGCCTTCCAATCACACTCTGTCTTGCTCAATGGCTTGGTAATAAGTGGGTGAGAAAGGTCAGGTGGAGGTACAGGCTTGTGTGGAGTCAGCTGCCGTGGATTCTGCTGAGATGGTGACTGGCCTCCAGCTTCCCCTGTGGCTGCTCCCGGGGCTGCTGCTTTTCCTGGACCTTGGGCGCTGGGCTGAGAGCGGGAAGGTGCTGGTGGTGCCCTTCGAAGGCAGCCACTGGCTCAGCATGCAGAAGTTGGTGCAGGAGCTCAGTGCCAGAGGCCACCAGGCTGTTGTCGTCGCTCCAGAGGTGAACATGCACATCAAAGAAGCCAACTTTTTCACTATGAAAACCTATGCCATTCCCTACACCCAGGAAGAATATGACCATATTTTGTCAGGCCTGCAGCCAGTTGTTTTTGATCAAATTCACTATCTGAAGATGTTTTTAGAAAGTATAGAATTGGTGAAAAATGTGTCTAGTCTCTATCATACATCTTGTACAGGGCTCCTGAGTGACAAGGAGCTTATCAGGTCCCTGAATGCCAGTTCATTTGATGTAGTTCTAACTGACCCCGTTTACCCCTGCGGGTCCTTGCTGGCTGAGTACCTGTCTATTCCTGCTGTGTATTTTTTGCGTTTCCTTCCATGTGACTTGGATTTTGAAGGCACGCAGTCCCCAAACCCTTCTTCATATATTCCTAGGTTATTAACGGTGAATTCAGACCACATGACATTCCTGCAGCGGGTCAAGAACATGCTCTATCCTCTGGCCATGAAATACATTTGCCATATTTCTTATTCCTCCTTTGTAAGCCTTGCCTCTGAGCTCCTGCAGAGACAGATGTCCCCAGCAGATATTTTCAGATATGGATCCGTGTGGCTCTTCAGAGGAGACTTTGTGATGGACTATCCCAAGCCCATCATGCCCAACATGGTCTTCATTGGAGGCATAAACTGTGCCCACAGAAAGCCACTGCCTCAGGTCTGTATGGGTGCCTTTACACAATCAGTTTTTAAAACTTTCTTTCAAGTGCTTACTTACCTACTAATCTCTCTAAAGATGTCTATGTCTCTCTCTCCCTTTAACAGTCTTTGTGGAGATGCATTGTTAAAGTGTCCCCAGTTGTGTGGATAAGTTGGAATGTCACTGAGAGGAAGGACAGGCAGATGTGGGGATCCATAATCGGACCAATAAGCAAGGGGTGAGGCTCAAGCAAGAACATCCATTTGTTGAGGTGCTGTGTTCATGGTTGTACAATTTTCTATTGCTATGTTGGAGAAGAAAAGCTGAAGCAGCTGGGGAACTGATCTATGTGTGGATTTTTGCTTGTAGGTGTTTAATAGAAGGATAAAGGAAGGAGCAAATTGGCTTAATAAGAGGATAGGTCTTAGAGGTCTTGTCTTGGAAGAGATGGAGATGTGATGACAGGACGATCTAATTGGTCAATGAATGTAGAAGTTTCAAAAAGGTTGAATTACTTAAGTGGAAGTGAGACAATGCCAGAGAGGGAAGACTGGGGGTTCCCATCAGAGATTGAAATAATGAATTCCAGCATTTCTGCGCTTTTCTGACAGGAGGGTCCCTGACTTGTAGTTGGTTTCTGGAGTAGAATGTGTGGATATTTCAGATTTGGGAAGGCATCATGGAGGTTGTATGTAAAATGGGTCTTCTACTTGAGACACTGAAATCATGAAAGGATGGTAGTATGGGTCACTGAAATCAAACCATGAGCCTAAGAACCCAGCGAAGGTGGTGTCAGAATGAAGTGATATGAGTGTAAGTGGCAAAGAGTTTGTCTGGAAAGTTTACAGTTGGTTTCCGTGGTGGACACTACTGCTGTACCTACAATTTCTGAGGAATCTTACATCAATCCTCAGTATTTGTGTTTGTTGGCTTGAATTCTTGGGGCCTGGATTTTGTTTCTTAATCCACTGAGCCAACTATCACTTTCATAGGGAAATCAGCCCATTTTATGTCCTGTGGACCTAATTTATATGACTCCCATGATGTTAAGTGTTTTATAGGTGTTGTGTTCTTATTCTGTGCTTCCTTTTATTAATGAATGTATTATTATAAAGGGCTCTAATTTTCATCCTTCTGTCCGATCCAATCAGGAAGTATCCATTCTTACTTGATTTTCCCCCTTTATTGCTGTGTTTTTTTTACATAATAAATATATATTCATCTACTCTATTTGTAATACTGCTGAAAGGTAGGAAGACATTTTAAATGAATTGTAGCTATTTTCTCTTAGTTTGTAAATATGTTCTCTGGAGTTAACTGCATCCATTGAAATCTTCAGTGCCATTTTTCTAGCTAGATGGCCTTGATCATAATCAGCCCCCAATAATAAATCACCCAACAAATATTTCCTATCACCTTTATTATTACCACAATCTAAATATTGTCCAGGTGGACAAGGTGTGTCATCTGGAGACTGGCTGGCAGCCCCACTTGACCTTAATTGTCCATGATCCTTGTGGTCCAGGATCTCCCTTCACCCTTGGCTGTCTCCACAGCGCAATCCCAGCAGCTATTTTCTTGTCTGTTTTGACATCTGTAGCTCTTGTAGACTTACAGTTGTGGGTTAACCTCCTGAAATACAAGTATATTTATGAGAATGTCTGCCTGTATTTCTGTTTTTCCTTTAGACATGTTGATGTCAGTTTGTTTGATGCATAAAGATCATTAGATGTGATTTTTTATCATCTGTTATACATGATAGGCTCAATATTATGATTTTTGTCCCTTTAATTCTTCTTTCTTGAATTTTGAGTTATTGTCACCTTTGCTTATCTGGTTTATTTACCCTTAGACTTGACTCCTCGTAGTAGCTTTTGCAGTTCTTCTCTAAGTTCAAAGATCAAAGTCTAAGTCTTTTATTTGTTTGTTCTCTTTCTTTGTTAATCTAAAGAATTATGACAGATTGAATTATTTTGTTGGTCTTCTCAAAGAAACAGCTTTTGATTTTGTTCCTTCTTCTTGCTCTTTTTAATTCTACTTTGCTAATTTGAGCTTATTTTAAAAATTGACCATGTCATCCTTGCGTTGAAGCATTTTGGTGTTGACAGCTATAAATAAAACATTTCCTACTGGTTAGGATTTGGCATACATATCTCTTCCTTTTGTTGTTCTTAAGAGAATTTTAATCTAGGTTTTGATTTCTACTTTTATTTAATGGCCATCTAAGAGGTTGTTTCTTAATTTATAATGTAATAATATAGTTAAGATTTTTAGCATATCCCTGTCTATCACAAATTATTTTGTGTTCAAATTAGAGAACTTTTTTGTGTGAAATCACGGTTTTTGATATCTCAATAAGTGTTCTTTGTCATCTAGTACAGAATTGTGTACGGAAGTACAATGCAATGTAAATGTAAAGTTTTCTAGCAGGTACCTTTTAAATAAAGTAGAAAACATAGAATATAAATTGTAATAATATATTTTATTTCTAATATAAGAAAATATCCTTTCAGCATCTATTCAGTATAAAATTATTAATGAGATGTGCATTCTCATTTTTCATACTGTCTTCAAAATCTTATACATTTAACACTTATAGCATTTCTCAGTGTAAACTAAGGAGAATACACGTGCTCAATAGTCATATGTAGTTAGTGACTCATATATTAGATACCATGTGATCAATATTTGTGAATATTCCATGGATACATCTGAGAATGTATTTTAAAAGGCCTATTTGCCACTGTTTTGTTGACTGTTTAACTCAAGTTTTCTAATTTAAAGAGATTTTTACTGAATCTGTCCAATTTTGACAAAGATATCTTAAAAGATCCCCTTCTACCTGAACTTTGGTTAAGTTTTGGAGTTTCAATATATTTGCTCTCTATATAAATGTATATATATACACACATGCTTGATTGCTTGGTACACAAAGGCTTATCATTCTTGTATTTTCTTCACAAGGTTAATTTTGTCATGAAATAACATCCCTTAGTATCCACCTTATCTGATATCAATATTGCTATGCTTGTTTTTTGTATTTCTTGTCTCTTTACTTTAAAAACAAACTCATGCTTTTAAAGTTTACTTGTGAAGAGCACATTTGTAAAGACTCCATTCTGACAGTCTCCCTTTAGTGTGGTTCTGATCAACTTTTAAGGTTAAGATTTTACTTGATTGGTTTTCTTAAATATTGCAACAGATTTTCAAGAGGCTGGGAAGAAAGACTTCAAGAGTGGTGAGATAGTGCCACGGCCAGCAGAGAGATTTACGGTGGGGACAAGGCCTCAGTGACCCCCCTCAGAGCTCAGTTAGAACCTCTGAGATGGCATTTCACAGGAGAAGGGGAGGTGAGGAAATGAAACCAGTGTCCCCACACCTGTCCGGCAATTGGATGAAAAAAAAAGTGAATGAGGACATGGCCCTGAGATGGTGGCAGGGTCAGGTGATTTTATTGGAGAGGGAACATGGGCCTTGCCCTGTGTGCAGACAGAAGGGCCTGCCGAGTGGGTGGAAGGTTTATTGTATAATGATTCACTTAAGGAATCTGCCTCCCAATCACACTCTGTCTTGCTCAATGGCTCGGTGATAAGTGGGTGAGAAATGTCAGGTGGAGGCACAGGCTTGTGTGGAGTCAGCCACCATGGATGCTGCTGAGATGGTGACCAGCCTCCAGCTTCCCCTGTGGCTGCTCCTGGGGCTGCTGCTTTTCCTGGGCCTCATGCCCTGGGCTGAGAGCTGGAAGGTGCTCATGTTGCCCTTTGAAGGTAGCCACTGGCTCAGCATGCGGAAGCTGGTGCAGGACCTCAGCGCTAGAGGCCACCAGGCCATCGTCCTTGCACTAGAAGTGAACATGCATATCAAAGGAGCCATTTTTTCACCCTGAAAACCTATGCCATTCCCTACACACAGGAAGAATATCTTTTGCCGGCCCACATTTGTATGATTTTTGAACAAATTCATTTTCTGAAGATATTTTTTAAAAGCATGGAAATGTTGAAAAAGGGATCTATGCTCTACCAAAGATTGTGTAGAGCTCCTGCATAACAAGGAGCTGATCAGGTCCCTGAATGTCAGCTCATTTGATGTGGTTCTAATGGACCCTATTTACCCCTGTGCGTCCTTGCTGGCTGAGTACCTGTCTATTCCTGCTGTGTATTTTTTTTTTTTTTTTTTTTTTTTTTTAATTTTTTTATTAATCAAAAAAAAGAAAAGAACTTAACACAACATTTAGAAATCATTCCATTCTACAAATGCACTCAGTAATTCTTAGTATCATCACATAGATGTATGATCATCATTTCTTAGTACATTTGCATCGATTTAGGAAAAGAGCTAGCAAAACAGCAGAAAAAGATATAGAATGTTAATATAGAGAAGAGAATTAAAATAATAATACTAATAATATATATATATATAAAGGAAAAAGAAAAAAACAAAAACAAAAGATACAAACACACAAACAAACAAAAAACCATATTTCAGGTGCAGCTTCATTCAGTGTTCCAACCTAGTTACATTACACTTAGGTATTATTGTGCTGTCCATTTTTGAGTTTTTGTATCTAGTCCTGTTGCACAGTCTGTATCCCTTCAGCTCCAATTACCCATTATCTTACCCTGTTTCTAACTCCTGCTGGTCTCTGTTACCAATGATATATTCCAAGCTGATTCTCCAATGTCGGTTCACATCAGTGGGACCTTACAGTATTTGTCCTTTAGTTTTGGGCTAGACTCACTCAGCATAATGTTCTCTAGGTCCATCCATGTTATTACATGCTTCATAAGTTTAGTCTGTCTTAAAGCTGCATAATATTCCATCGTAGGTATACGCCACAGTTTGTTTAGCCACTCGTCTGTTGATGAACATTTTGGCTGTTTCCATCTCTTTGCAATTGTAGATAATGCTGCTATAAACACTGGTGTGCAAATGTCCGTCTGTGTCTTTGCCCTTAAGTCCCTTGAGTAGATACCTAGCAGTGGTATTGCTGGGTCGTAATCCATTCTGCCATTCTATGTCTTTTGATTGGGAAATTCAGTCCATTAACTTTTAGTATTATTACTGTTTGGATAATATTTTCCTCTACCATTTTGGCTTTTGTATTATATATATCATATCTGATTTTCCTTCTTTCTACACTTTACTCCATACCTCTCTCTTCTGTCTTTTCGTATCTGACTCTAGTGCTCCCTTTAGTATTTCTTGCAGAGCTGGTCTCTTGGTCACAAATTCTCTCAGTGACTTTTTGTCTATAAATGTTTTAATTTCTCCTTCATTTTTGAAGGACAATTTTGCTGGATATAGGAGTCTTGGTTGGCAGTTTTTCTCTTTTAGTAATTTAAATATATCATCCCACTGTCTTCTAGCTTCCATGGTTTCTGCTGAGAAATCTACACATAGTCTTATTGGGTTTCCCTTGTATGTGACAGATTGTTTTTCTCTTGCTGCTTTCAAGATCCTCTCTTTCTCTTTGACCTCTGACATTCTAACTAGTAAGTGTCTTGGAGAACGCCTGTTTGGGTCTATTCTCTTTGGGGTGCGCTGCACTTCTTGGATCTGCAAATTTAGGTCTTTCATAAGAGTTGGGAAATTTTCAGTGATAATTTCTTCCATTAGTTTTTCTCCTTCTTTTCCCTTCTCTTCTCCTTCTGGGACACCCACAACACGTATATTTGTGCGCTTCATATTGTCATTCAGTTCCCTGATCCCCTGCTCAAGTTTTTCCATTCTTTTCCCTATAGTTTCTGTTTCTTTTTGGAATTCAGATGTTCCAGCCTCCAGTTCACTAATTGTAGCTTCTGTCTCTTTAGATCTACCATTGTAGGTATCCATTGTTTTTTCCATTTTTTCTTCTTTGTCCTTCACTCCCATAAGTTCTGTGATTTGTTTTTTCAGATTTTCTATTTCTTCTTTTTGTTCAGCCCATGTCTTCTTCATGTCCTCCCTCAATTTATTGATTTGGTTTTTGAAGAGTTTTTCCATTTCTGTTCGTATATTCAGCATTAGTTGTCTCAGCTCCTGTATCTTATTTGAACTATTGGTTTGTTCCTTTGACTGGGCCATATCTTCAATTTTCCGAGCGTCATCCATTATTTTCTGCTGGTGTCTGGGCATTTGATCAGATTTCCCTGGGTGTGGGACCCAGCTGGTTGAAAGCTTTTTGTGAAATCTCTGGGCTCTGTTTTTCTTTTCCTGCCCAGTAGGTGGCGCTCGTGGTGCTCGTCTGTCTGCATGGCAGTCGGCCGGGAAACTGCGTGTGGAGGCGGGGGTCGCTGGCCGCCGTGGCTTGGGAGAGTGCCGGTCCTAATTGCCCAGCTGGCCCGAAACGCCAAGCGTGACGGGAGGGCCCCGCTATCCAACGTTCCCAGTCAGACCGGGGAGCCACGTGCGTGGAAGGGACCCCAGTCGCCAGCCGCCCCGGCCGGGAAAACGCGCGCCCCTCGGGTATCTCACCGCAGCGGATTCTCTCTGCCCGTTCAGCTGTTCCAGAATGGGGTACGCTGTCTTTTTGGTCTCTGTCGTGACTCCGGGAGCTGTTTCGTATTGTTTCTGTTTCTTTAGTTGCTTTTCTGGAGGAGGAACTAAGACCCGCGCGTCTTACTAAGCCGCCATCTTCTCCGGAAGTCCCTGCTGTGTATTTTTTGTGTCTCATTTCATGTGACTTGGATTTTGAGGGCACACAGTGCCCAAACCCTTCCTCGTATATTCCTAGGTTATTAATGGTGAATTCAGACCACATGACATTCCTGCAGCGGGTCAAGAACATGCTCTATCCTCTGATCCTCAAATACATTTGCCATGTTTCTTACTCCCCCTATGGAAGCCTTGCCTCTGAGCTCCTGCAGAGACAGATGTCCCCAGCAGATATTTTCAGATACGGATCTGTGTGGCTCTTCAGAGACTTTGTGATGGACTATCCCAAGCCCATAATGCCCAACATGGTCTTCATTGAGGGCATAAACTGTGCCCACAGAAAGCCACTGCCTCAGGTCTGTATGGGTTTTTTACCTGCTCAGGGTTCCCGGTGGAACACAGTTTTTAAAAAACTTTCTTTCAAGTGCTTTCATATCTACTAGTCTTTCTAAATATGTCTACCTCTCATTCTCCCTTTAACAACCTTTGGGGAGATATTTTGTTAAAGCATCTCCTGGAGTGTGATTAAGTTGGCATGGTCACTGAGAGAAAGGAGAGGCAGGGGTGGGGTCCATTATACGATGACAAGCCACTGTGCATCTCAACAAAGACTGTCCATTCATAGAGGTACCTTTTCATGGTTGTGGAAATGTCTTCTGCTATGTAGAAGAAGAAAATCTGATCCAGCTGGGGAATTGACCTAGGTATGGGTTTTAGGAACCAGCAAATTGTCATTGTTGACAATACACGTTTTCAAGTTCCTGTCTTGGAAAGGATAGAGATATGATTACAAGGGGACCTAACCAGTCAAACCAGTTGAAGTTTCAAAGACGTTGAATAAGTTAAGTGGAAATGAGACAGTGCCAGAGAGGGAGGTCTAGGGCTTGTCATTAGAGTGAAAAATAATGAATTCCAACTTTTTTGAGCTTCTCCGACAGGATGACCCTGACCTGGAGTTTGTCCCTAGAGTAGAGTGGGAAATGTTCCTGATTTGGGTATGCATCATGACAGTTGCATGTCAAATGGGTCTTCTACTTGGGAACCTGAAATCATGAAAGGATGGTAGTAAGCATCATTGAGATCAAACCATGAGCCTAAGAACCCATGAAGTTGGGGTCATGGGTGAAGAGATGGGAGTATAGTATGTGAAGGCTTTGTCTGGAAGTTGACCATACCACAGAATCGATCCCACACCACCCCAAGTGTCTCTGATAGTAACTCCTGTTTATCATTGATTTCAGAGGCATCTTACATTAACCCTCTACATTTGGATGCATTTGTTTGAATTTGGTGGGGGGGGCTGGATTTCATTTCTTAATTCACTGAGTGAACTGTCACTTTTGTAGGGAAATCAGCCTATTCATGTCCTATTCATCTAATTTATATAACTCCTACGATATTAGATGTTTTATACTTGTTTTCTTACTCTGTATTTCTTTTTATTAATGAATGTTTTATTATAAAGGATTCTAATCTTCATTCTTCTTTTTGATCAAATCACAAGGTGATTGATACTTGATTCTTCATACTTGATTCTTCCCCTTTGTTGTTATATTTTTAAAATTATCAATGTATATACATCTAGTGGATCTGTGAACTGCTGAAAAGTAGGAAAGTGTTTAAAATGATTTATTGCTAATTTAGTTTGTCTATATAAATACGTCCCCTGAAATTAACTGCTAGGTTCAAATTTCAGTGCCCTTCTTCTATCTGGATGAGTGTGATCATAATCAGTCCCAATAATAAATCACCCAATAAATGATATCTATCACCATTATTATTGGCATAATCAAAATATTGCCCAGGTGGTCAAGGTGTGTCATCTGGAGACTGGTTGTCTGCCACTTGACCTTCAAGGTCCATGATCTTTGTGGTCCAGTATCTACCTTGAACCTTGGTAATCTCCACAACTCAATCTCAGCTGTTATTTCTTGTTTATTTTGACATTTGTAGCTCTTGTAGACTTGCAGTTGTGGGTTAAGCCTTGGAAATACAAGTGTATTAAGGAGAGTGTCTGCCAGCATTCTGATTTTCCTTTAGACATATTGAAGCCTAGTTATTTGGTGCATAAAAGATCATTTACTTGTGATACATGATAGGCTCAATTATTATGATTTTTGTCCCATTAATTCTTCTCCTTTTTAAATTTTGAGTTACTGTCACCCTTACTTATTTAGTTTAGTTTACCCTTAGATTGACTCCTTTAGTAGCTTTTGTTCTTTTTCTCTAAGATGAAAGGTCAAAGTCTAAGTCATATATGTTTGCTCCTTATCATTCTTCCAACTTAAAGGCTTATGATAGATTATTTTATTGGTCTTCTCAAAGAAGCAGCTTTGTGATTTGTTTACTCCCTCTGCTCTTTTTAATTCTATTTTGCTAATTTCAGCTTATTTTAAAAATTATTTAACTGATCCTTGCATTGAAGAATTATATTGTTGAAGACTATAAATACAACTTTTACTGTTTGTTAGGTTTTGATATACATTTCTCTCCGTTTCATTGTTTTGGAGATTTTGATTTCAATTTTATTTTATGGCTATCTTGGTGCTGTCTTTTAATCTATGTATAGTTTAGACTTTTAACTTTCCTTTTTTCTTCTTAATTATTTTGGATTATAATTAGAGAATTTTTTTGTGAAGTCACTGCTTTTGATAATTTCTGAAGGGGTCTTCTCTGTGGTCTAGTACAGTGTTGTCCACGGAAATATAATGCAAGCCACATTTGTAATTTAAAATTTCTAGTAGGTATGTTTTTAAAAAAGTAAAAGTAAACAAATAAAATCAGCATTAATAATATATTTTATTTATCCAAATATGTAAAATATTATCCTTTCAGCATGAATTCAGTATAAAATTATTAATGAGATATTTTGCATTCTCTTTTTTCCATATTAAGTATACAAAATCTTATATATATTTTATCCTTATATCTTACGTGGACTAAATACAACTCAAGTGTTCAATAGCTATATAATCAGTGACTAGTATAATGGACACCATATGATCATTATTTGTAAATATCATAGATACATCTAAAAATTTATTTTTTTGTAAGGGTCTATGTATAGCTGTAATACTTCGTCATTAATTGCATAAATCAATTTTTTATTTTAAAATCTACTGAATCTTCCCAATTTTTAAAACAGATATCTTAAAATATCCCCTTCTGAGGGTGTATGGGTGGTTCAGTAGTAGAATGCTCACCTTCCATGCAGGAGACCCAGGTTTGATTTCTGGACCATGCACCTAAAAAAAAAGAAAAAGTAAAAACAATATCCTCTTCTAACTGAATTTTGGTCATGTTTTGGAGCTTTAATAATTTTTGCTATATATGCTATATTTTTGCTGCACTTCGGTTTATAATTTTTGTATTTTCTCCATAAAATTTGCTTTTGTCATTAAGTAATATCACTTACCATCTATCTTATCTAATGTCAATATTGCTAAACTTGCTATTTTTGTATTCCTTGAATCTCATACTTTTACATGTTTACTTGTGAAGACCACATTTTATTATTATTATCATTATTTTTAGTATAAACACATTTTTAAATAAACTCCAATCTCACAGTCTCTTTTAACATATGATTTGGTCTGTTCATGCATGTATATGGTTAATTTTATTCTTTCCATTTACTGTAAGCTCATTCTCCTTATTGTTTTCTTTTTCCTTGTTAATTTTGGAATTCTACCTATTGCAAATGGAAAGGTGCCAAATCTTTCATGGTGTTTCTTGCCTGGGGCTTCCAATCAAGCACACATTTCTCTACTGTAGTATGAAAACAAAATACCAAACATTTCTTCCACCAAGGTACTTGGTTTGCTTTTTTATTTTACTTTTAATTCATCTTTGAATTAAGTCGATTATATCTTCCAGTATTTCTCCTGGAATATAATAGATTGACAATTTGGGAAGACTTTATATACCTGAGACTGTTTCTTACTCCACTCTGAGTGCCAATTTGTTTGGATACAGATTTATTCACTTCCTTGTTATCAGCTGGTGTATTCTAGTGTGCAGGAGAAATCGAAAGCTAGTCTCATTTGGTTGCTTCACAAGTAGCATACTTTTTGCTCCTTATTCTTATAACCAAGGGACTGATCTTTTTGCATAAAATTTCCCCCAATACAGTGGATTAGTTTCCCAATGCTGCTATAACAGATTACCACAAACTTAGTGGCTCAAACAACCCAAACTTATTATCTTACACATTTATTGCTGGAACACTGAGGTCTGAAATGTGTCTCACTGGGATAAAATCAAGGTACAGGACACTGTTTCTTCTAAAGGCCCTAGGGATAATCTGTTTCAGTGCCCTTTCCAGCTCCTAGAGGCTGTCCACTTTCATTGACTTCTGGCCACCTTCCTCCTTCCTCAAGGCAGCAGTGCAGCCTCCTGAAATCTCTCACTCTTCTGCCTCCCTCTTTCATTTATAAGGACCCTGTGATTACATTGTCCTCACCCAGATAATCCAGGATATTCCAGTTCAGGATCCTTCAATTAAGCATATCTGCAAAATCCCTTTTCTCATGGAAATAACATATTTACAGGTTCTGGGGATTAAGGCATGAAGTTATTATTCTGCCTACTGTGCACAGTAAGCCTAAAGTTAAACCCAGATTTACTGAAAGCTTGAAGATTGTCCTCTGTTAAATCATTGAACTTTTGGTTCTGATTTATGATTTGGGAACACTGTCATCCCTAGGTTTCCATTCTCCAGGCCTCATCACTATCATCTTTATCCTCACCTTTCTTATCTTCTCTATCCCTGCCTTCCCTGCCTTCATTCTGGGAGATCATATCTAAGTCACTGATTTTATTTTATGTATTACCAATTGTGGTCTTCATTGCTTTTAATATGCACTTTTTAAAAATTCATTTTTGGCTCGTTTCAAGTTAATTATTCCCTCCCCCCAGATATCGCCATAATCATGTTCAACAAATAATTTTGTTTTCATAAATTCCCAAAGGCAAAGGATTTCTCTGAATTTTGTCAATTATAGATACCCTAAATAAGAACTTTCACTAGCTTTACATAAATTTTCTTATCCCCTGAGTGGAAAAAAGAAAAAATTAAAAACAAATGAGGAGCTTGTTAAACTGGGTTAGTTTGGGTGTACTACCAGTTGCAGATTAACAGGAGGAAAGCATTGTAGAAAATACTAAAGAGCTCAAAATTCAGCTGAATAAGATAAAAGTGGAGAATAGGCTATTGTGGTCATTAATGAGGCCACTAACAACTTCTCAGATGGTAATCTCACTAGAGTGGTGAAAGAAGTTCTATTGAAAGGATTCAGAAAGAGTGGGAGGAGAAAAAATGAAATGAATATGCATTTACTGAGAAAGTTGGCTGAGAAAGTGGAAATAGATTGTTTATAGAGAGTCAGATGAATGATTTCCCACAGCAGGGGTCTGTCTTCCTGTTTTGATACAGAAGAGTAGGACCAGAGGTGGAAAAAGACTGATTTATCCTTTAATGGTTGTCTTCATTTGCTAGAGTTGCTATGACAAATACTGCACAATAGGTTGGCTTAAGCAACAAGCATTTGTCTCTAAGCTAGATGTCCAAAATCAAGATTTCAGCCAACCAGGCTTCCTCCCGCGATCAGCATGTACTGGTGTTGGCAGTCCTCTGTCATGTGGTGGTCTCTCCTTCCTGAACCTACTGCTGTCTGACTGCATCCTCCCTTCCCCTCTATAAGGCATCCTCCCTTCCCCTCTATAAGGCCTCTAGTCACATGGATCAAGACTCACCTGTTATCTGCAAAGGTCCTATTTACAAATGCCTGGCTCCCTTGACTTAAGCATCACATTTTAAAGGTTTTTACATGTTGTAGCCTTACATTTTATTGGTGAATACTTTAAGTTCTGTAGATATACCACGTTTTATGAAACTACTCATTATCTGATGGACATTTTTTTTCCATTTATGGTTCTTATGCATAATGCGGCTATGAATATTAGAATAGAGTTTTTGTGTGAACATATATTTCTAATTCTCTTGGGCATGTATATAGGAATGTTTTTCAGTTTCCTAGGCTTCTCAAGGGAATTCCATGAAATAGCTTTGGCTTAAATAATGGGAATTCATTTGCTTATAGTTAGAGTCTGGGAAACAGTCCAAATGAAGGCATCATAAAGAGATGTTTTCTCAAAGATCAGCTGCCACAAGTCTTGGCACCTCTGCCATATGGCAAGGCACATGAATGTATCTGCTGGTCTCTCCCTTCCTTCCAGGTTCTGTTGATTGCATCTTCTTTCTCCCTTGCCTTTCTGTCCCTACCCATATTCATTCCATGTGTAAAGGACTCCAAGAATAAGATTAAGTTCCTACCCTGGTTCAGGTGAGTCACAACTTACCTGAAAACGTCCTATCAGAAGGTCCTACTTACAATGGGTTCACATGCATTGGATTAGATTTAAAAACATGTTTTTCTGGGGTATATGAACTTCAATCCACTACAAAGGAAAATTGCTGAACTGTATGATAACTACATGTTTATTTTTTGAGGGACTTCTGGACTATTTTCCAAAGAGGCTATACCATTTTATTTTATTGTCGTGAAATACACATAACATATAATTTACCATTTTAACCATTGTGAAGTGTACAATTCTATGGCATTGAGTGGCTTTCATAATATTGTGCTCCATCACCATGATCTGGTCCAGAACATTTTCATCACCCCAAATGCAAACCCCCTACCCTTTAGGCAGCACTCCCCATTCTCCCTCCACCCAGCCCATGGCAAGGGTCAATCTCTTTCTCTTACTATGGAATTGCCTATTCTGGGTATTTTATGTCAATGGAATCATACAGTATGTGGTCTTTGTGTCTAGCTTCTTTCAGCATTACGTTTTCATGGTTCATCCATGTCGTAGCATCTATCAGAACTTCCTTTTTATGGCTGAAGAATATTCCAATGTATGGAGAGACCACATATTGCTTTCCTCTGTCAGTGATGGACATTTGAAGTGTTTTCACCTTTTAACTATTGTGAATACTTCTGCTATGAACATTCATGTATGCTAGTTTGTGTTTGAAGACCTGTTTTCAATTCTTTTGGTTATATACCCAGAAATAAAATTTCTTGGTCACGTGTAATTCAATGCTTAACTTACTGAAGAACTATTAAACTGTTTCCTACAGTGGCTGTAACAATTTACCCTGCCACCAGCAATGAATGAGGGTTCCAGTTTATCCAGGTTCACATTAATATTTGTTGTTTTTCATTAAAAAAAGTTTTTTTTATATAGCTCTCCTGGCTGGTGTGAAAAATCTTATTGTGGTTTGATTTGCATTTCCCTAATAACTAATGACATTGAGCATCTTTTCATGTACTCGTTGGTCATTGGTATATCTTCTTTGGAGAAAGGTTAATTGCGTTTGTTTTTTTTGTGTGTCGAGTTGTAAGAGTTCTTTATGTATCTGGATATTAAACCCTTATTAGATACATCATATATATTTTTCAACCATGTGTGGGTTTTCTTTTCACATTCTTGATGGTATCCTTTGAAGCATAAAAGCTTTAAATTTGATGAGTACAATTTGCGTCATTCTTTGTTTCTTGCTTCTGCTTTTGGTGTCATATCTAAAAAGACTTAGCCTAGTCTATGATCATAAAAATTTACACCCAGTTTTTCTTCTATGAGTTTTATACTTTTAACTCTTGTATTTGATCACTGATCCATCATCTTCAGGCTCATGAGACCTAGGCAGCATAGGCCCCAACCTTAAACTTTTCCCAGCCTTCCTAGTACAAACTTCTGTCTCATTGTTTCTGATTAAGTGAAATGCACATCTCTGAGCTAATGACTATGGCCAAGAGCATGAGATGTACCAAGTGTTTGAAGCCTAGGGCACATGTTCTGTCTGTGCGCTGTGCTACATATAGAGAGTCTGGGAGATGGGTGGTTGCTGGAGCTGGTGGGGGGCGGGGGGAGGGGAGGAAATGACTTGTTCAGCCTCAGAATTAATCTACAATTAAAGGTGTTTTCTCTTTAGATTTCAGATTTTTTCATTTCCAGATATCTTATTAATACATTATCTTAAAGTTTTATCTGTGTGTTTTGCTATGTTTCTTTTCAGAATATGATGGGCACAAATTCAGAATGTCTTCACGGCATTAAAGGATTATCTGGAAACCCTTAAAGCAATTGTTTAGGGCTTATGCCCTTTTTATATTTTAAGTCTCTGTCTTTTGTTCCCCTTAGGTATTTTTATTGTTGTTGTGATACATGTAGTTACTTTTTTTTTTAACCAAACACATAACGCAATAATTTTCCAAGACCTGAAAAGAATTTTATTAGGTATGTGTCTTTTTCCATTAATGTTTCATGGAGTATGGAAGCTTTCTATAGTAAACACTAATCTTTATTCTTTGGTAATTGTATTATATCTTCTCAATTTTTACTATTAAAAAATTAACTTTTTGGAGGTATTTCTTAAGGTTCTCCTGGAAAATGCAGGACATCAGGACAGAACCCATGGCCACTGACTCCCCTTGCAGTGATGCTGTTGCTCCTGTACACTTGCTTCTCTTTAAGCCACAAATTCCTAGACAATGGAAAAAATTATTATAAGAATATAAAAAATGTTTCTGTCCTCATCTTATACTGTCCTTCCTTTTCTTGATGATCTGCCCAAACAGCTTATTCCCTTTCTCATACCAGCTCTGCCCTGCTCGCCTGTCCTGTGGTGTCAAGAAATTGGATTGAGTTAGTGAATGAGGAAGAGAAAAGCAGAGCATTGAGCATCCCTTTTGAAAGTGTTCAACATTCTCACGATGGTCAAATGCCTCATGGGTAGAAAACAAAGGAGTCCCAGCATGTGTCATTCTGTGTATACAGCCAACTTCCTTCCAGGTTTATGTTTGCACAAAGGAGCCTCTTGTGCATTAGTCTTTGTCCATTCATGCCAAGGTGTTGTACATGAATTAAATGTAAAGTGGTTAGGTTTGGATTAAGCAGGATTTTCCACTCTGGTTTACTGTGGAAAGTAGCAACAGCTAACATTTGTGGAGTAGATCTATATGCAGGAACTGTTCTATGCACTATGCTTTAATTATCTCACAAATACCAGGTGGTGCCATGTTCCAGCTGTAGTCTTCTCATCAGCCCCTTTTGCTGATGATTATTGCTATAGCCTTAAAATCAGTAAACCCGCTTAATCCTCAAACCAATACCTAATGCTTCCTGTACCCAGCACCTTACTAGTTGAATAAATGATGGCATTCAAAAGGATAGGCCTGGGCGAGCCAGGGTGGCTCAGCAGGCAGAGTTCACACCTGCCATGCCGGATCCTGGGTTCGATTCCCAGTGCCTGCCCATTTGAGAAAAAAAAAAAAGGATGGCCCCAGTTCCCAGTTTGTCTTTGGGTCTAAGATGTGTTTCCTGTAGACAGCATATAGAAGGATCCTGTTTTTTAATCCATTCTGCCAGTCTATGACTTTTGATTGGGGAGTTCAGTCCATTAACATTTAGTGTTATTACTGTTTGGGTAGTACTTTCCTCTACCATTTTGCCTTTTGTATTTTATATATCATATCTAATTTTCCTTCTTTCTACACTCTTCTCCACACCTCTCTCTTCCGTCTTTTCGTATCTGTCTCTAGTGTTCCCTTTAGTATTTCTTGCAGAGCTGGTCTCTTGGTCACAAATTCTCTCAGTGATTTTTTGTCTGAAAATGTTTTAATTTCTCCCTCATTTTTGAGGGACAATTTTGCTGGATATAGAATTCTTGGTTGGCAGTTTTTCTCTTTTAGTAATTTAAATATATCATCCCACTGTCTTCTTGCCTCCATGGTTTCTGCTGAGAAATCTACACATAGTCTTATTGGGTTTCCCTTGTATGTGATGGATTGCTTTTCTCTTGCTGCTTTCAAGATCCTCTCTTTCTCTTTGACCTCTGACATTCTAACTAGTAAGTGTCTTAGAGAATGTCTGTTTGGATCTATTCTCTTTGGGGTGCGCTGCACTTCTTGGATCTGTAATTTTAGGTCTTTCATAAGAGTTGGGAAATTTTCAGTGATAATTTCTTCCATTAGTTTTTCTCCTCCTTTTCCCTTCTCTTCTCCTTCAGGAACACCCACAACATGTATATTTGTGCGCTTCATATTATCATTCATTTCCCTGAGCCCCTGCTCATATTTTTCCATTCTTTTCCCTATAGTTTCTGTTTCTTTTTGGATTTCAGATGTTCCATCCTCCAGTTCACTAATTCTAACCTCTGTCTCTTGAAATCTACCATTGTAGGTTTCCATTGTTTTTCCATCTCTTCTACTGTATCTTTCATTCCCATAAGTTCTGTGATTTGTTTTTTCAGACTTTCCATTTCTTCTTTTTGTTCATTCCTTGCTTTCTTCATGTCTCCCTCAATTGACTGATTTGGTTTTTGAAGAGGTTTTCCATTTCTGTTCATATATTCAGCATTAGTTGTCTCACCTCCTGTATCTCATTTGAACTATTGGCTTGTTCCTTTGACTGGGCCATATCTTCAATTTTCCTGGTGTGATTTGTTATTTTTTGCTGGCATCTGGACATTTAATTACCTTAATTAGTTTATTCTTGAGATTGCTTTCACTTATTTTACCTAGGGTTCTCTTGCTAAATGAGTTTGTTGTCTATCTGTTCATTGACCTTCAGTTCAGCTTTTTCTGGGCCTCTAGCTTAAGTTTTGTTTAACAGAGCGTAATTTTTCAGTTCTTGTTTTCTTGTTTCTTGTCCTGCTTTTAATGTGCCTTTTCCATCCCCATCCTTAGGAGGGTCTACATAGGTATTACAGACTCCAGCCGGGTTTTCTTGGACTAGGCTGGCCTCCTTTTGGGGGGAAGGAATCACCTGCGTCAGTTTTCCCTGAGTGTGAGACCCAGCAGGTTGAAAGACTTTCCTGTGAAGTCTCTGGGCTCTGTTTTTCTTATCTTGCCCAGTATGTGGCACTTGTCTGTCTGTGGGTCCCACCAGCAAAAGATGTTGTGGCTCCTTTAACTCTGGAAGGCTCTCCCTCCTGGGGGCATGGTGGAGACAGAGGAAAGGTTGTAGGCTGGTTTTAATGGCTTCAAATTGCAAAGCCCTGGGGTCTGAATTCCTTGAGAGAGGGATTCCACCTGAGTTGTGTTTCACCCCTCCAGTGGGGAAGGTTCAGGTGGGAGACAGCCCTGAAAGCAGCCTGTTTCTGCATTTGGGGCAGTTGCAGCTGAATCCAGAGGCAGCCAAGCCTCCATAGAAACAGCCTCAGAGGGCTCTGTTTCGTCCACTTTCCTCTTTTTTGGTTAGCCCAATAGGCGACCTCCGCCTTGACCAGTTTCGCCTGAGCTGAGGGCCTATTTTTAGTAGTCAGAATTTGTTTATTAATGCCACTATTGGTGTTTGGTTGGACTCAGTCCCTGCTACTGTTAGAGACTCTTTCCTTTCCCTCCGGGAAGCCACCTGTGGGGGAGGGGCACTGGGTGCCGGCCGCCGTGGCTTGGGGAACTGCGCGCAGCTTGGGGAACTCACTGTTCCAGAGACTCACAGCCAGTCCAGCTGGTCCAGACTGGGGTACGCTGTGTGTTCAGTCACTGTTGTGGCTCTGGGAGCTGTTCTGTACTGTTTCTGGTTATTTAGTAGTTGCTCTGGAGGACGAACTAAAAATGCACACACATTACTAAGCCACCATATTGGCCCCTCAGTTCCCAGTTTGGATGATGCAAAAGGAACTTCAGGATCTTCTTCTGATGACCCAGTATATCAGTCTCCCATGGCTGCCTGTATCAAAGTACCATAAACTTAGTGATGTAAATAACAGATTTATTATCTTACATTTGTTGACGTCAGAATTCTGCAGTGGGTCTTACTGGGCTAAAATTAAGGTTTCAGCAAGATTGTGGGCTTTTCTTGAGGCTCTTGGGTGGGGATGGGATCTGTTTCCTTGCCTCTTCCAGCTTCTAATGGCTGCCCACATTCCCTGGCTAGTGGCCCCTTCCTCCATCTTCAAAGCTAGCAAAGGTTGATGGAATCTTTCTCATGCTGCATCACTCTGGCCCCAACTCTGCCTCCTGTTTCCCTTGTGATCACATTTGGCCCACCTGGATAATCCAGGACAATCTCCTCATCTCCAGGTCTGTTTATGAGTGAACTTTTTGCTCCTTAATTTGCCTGTGCCATGTAGCATAGCATATTCACAGGTTCCTGGGAGTAGGATGTGGACACCTTTAGGGGGACTATTATTCTGCCAACCACACAGTTGCCACTGTTCTGAGGATAGGGAAGCATGCCAGGCCACAGAGGATTTTGAATCATGAGGAGTTGGGAAACAGCACTAAAATTTAGATTTAAATGCCTTCTGATGTGTGTGTGTGTTTATGATAGATACCAAATGCAAGTCATCTTTATACTTGCACATTATCTTTATACTAATATTAGATGCAGAACAAATGGGCTAAAAAGTAAAAAATTGGGAAGCACTACTCTCCTACCCTACTTGTTCAAATCCACACTGTGGATGCAACCTTCTTTGTAATGTTTTGAATAAAGTTGAAACATGAGTCATTGATGTAGCAAGCATTTATTGAGCACCTACTGGGTGCAGGTACCTACCAGGAATTCATGATAGAAAGATAAATGAGACTAAATCCCATCAGTGAGTGACTAGCAGTGAGATGGAGGCACAATCTAGACATTGATACTGTCAGTTATAACAGTCTGTTATAACACAGAACATGGCTGTGGGAACAAGGGGGCAAATGATTCTGCTCATGGAGAAGGTATCGGGATACTCCACAGAATGTCGACCACTGAGCTGAACCTGGCGGGTTTACCAGGACTTTGTGAGGTGAAGAAAGGAGGCAGTAGTCATCGTCCAAGACAGAACCCTGTGAAGAGTGTGCAAAGGAAGAAAAAGACAGAGAACGAGCCATTGGGTGTTGGCAGAGAGTGAGGTTTGTAGTTAGCAGATGTAGGCCAGGGGTTTCAAACTCAGAAGCCAAATAATTTCAAAGATTTAAAAAAGGAGAGGAGGTGGGGACTGTGGAAAATTGAACACCTTACATCCTTACATCCTTCTTCTCATTCCTCCCCTGATGACATTGAATTTGAATTACTTTTAAAATACTGGGCTCTGCAGACAGCAGCCTCCTTGGTTGTGTATGCAGCTGCTGCTCATATGGGTTGCCCAAAGAGACCTTGGAAATAGGCCTTATTTGTTGATGGTCAACATCTGTGGATGGACCTTGTGTGTGTCCAATCTAGGACGCAGACAGTTATGCAAGGTGCCTTTGAAATGTCCCAGGGCACAGAAACCAGGGCCCACATCAGTCAAGTCACCATATGCATCTGCACCAATGTTCAACACAAGGAGCATGTGACTGGGGTACTAGGCAGGGCCAAGGTCAAGTTCCCTGGCCACCAGAATATCCACATCTCCAAGAGGTGGGGCTTTACCAAGTTCAGTGCTGATAAATTTGAAGACATGTTGGCTGAGAAAAAACTACCTCAATCTGGATGGTTGGGGGGTCAAATACATGCCCATCATGGCCCCCTAACAAGTTGTGGGTCCTGCACTCAGGTAGACCTTCCCAGCACTTCCCTCACTCAACTTACATCAACAATAAACTACTTCTGGCCATGTAAAAACAAAAAGAAACAAGCAAAAATCCCCGGGCTCTGTTCTCCAAAGTGAACCCATTCAGAGGGCATCCTTCTGCCCCAGAGCTGTGAAGGGGCTTCCTCTGAAGGAGCCAAGAAGCTGCACTGCAGGGTGCACTAAAGGTATGTGGGTGCCATTCTGCAGGCAGGGCCCAGCCACCTGGGAAGGGATGCCATCATTTGGTTGAAGGGTTACTTATTCCAGAGTCTCTTACTAATTTAGTGATTCACATTCATTTGTCAAGTATGTCTTGATTTTTACTTGATCTCTGTGCTTGGTGCTGAGGGTGTCCACATGTATAAGCTATAGTCTCTTCATCCAAGAACCTAGTGGGAAAACCAATATATACACAAACAACTGCAACACACTAGTTGTCAATTTCCAGTAAGAGGCATTTTGATGATTTCCCTTTTAGTTTTTTGACTATTTCAGTGTATAGTGCATGGGGAAGAATGAGGGGGCAGGGACAGCCTCAGAAAGATAGCCACTGTTTACAAAATTTATATACACAACTCAAAGTATCCCATGTAGGCGGTTTTCAAGTGTACCATTCAGTGGTATTAATTGCATTCAGAATGTTGTGCCCACATCACCACCATCTGTTACCCAAACTTTTCACTCCACATCCCTTAAGCTCTACGTCCCCATTCCCCTCATGCCCTGGCCCCCGCTAACCTGTAATCTACCAGGTGTATTTATGTATTTTCTAGTTCTAGGTAATTCATATAAGTGAGATTATACCATAATTGTCCTTTTGGGTCTGGGTTATTTCACTCGACATGATATCTTCAAGACTCATTCATGTTGTAGCTTGGATCAGAACTCTGTTCCTTTTTATGACTGAATAATATTCTTGGATGGCTAGACCACATTTAATTTGTCCATTCATCTGTTGAAGGACACTTGGGTTGATTCCACTTTTTCACTATAGTGACTAATGCTGATATGAACATTGCTGTCCAGACATCTTTTGAACACCTGCTTTCAGTGCTTTGGGTTGTATACCAAGAAATGGGTTGCCAGGTCCTATGGTACTTCTCTGTTCAACTTTCTGAGAAACTGTCCATTTGATTTCACAATGGTTGCACCATTTCACAATCACACCTACAATATAAAAGGGTTCCAATTTGTCTGCATCCTCACAATGCTTGTTCTTTTCTTTACCTTTACATTAATCTCTATCCAATGAGTATGTTCCACAGTGGCTACACTATCTTATGTTTCAACCAGCAATGAATGTGTGCTCCTATTTCTTCACATCCTCTCCAACACTTATTATTTTCCATTTTTAAAATAGTTGCTACCTTTTTTTTTGCATGGGCAGACACCAGGAATCGAATCCAGGCATGGCAAAGGAGCGCTCTGCCACCGAGCCACCATGGCCTGCCTTTTTAATTTAATTTTATTTATTTATTTTTTTGCATGAGCAGGCAATGGAAATCCAACCTGGGTCCCTGGCATGGCAGGCGTGAACTCTGCCACTGAGCCACCATCACCTGCCCAGTACCCTTTTAATGAGTGTGAAATGCAAATTTTATTTGCATTTCCTGATGACCAATGAGGGTAAGCAGATTTTCATGGTACTTATTGTACATCTCCTTCAGAGAAATGTCTATTCAAATCCTTTCTCATTTTAAATTGGGTTATTTGTCATATTTGTCAACTAAAAGTCAACATACCTGCCCGTGCCATGGCCAGGAATTGACCTCCGACAAAGTCTGAACATGAAACACAACATGTCGTAAAGGTCCTGAGGGGGAATCCACACAGAGCCCAAGGCCAGGCTAGTGCCCACGCCCTGTATCTGTGGGGAGCCGACCTGGGTGTCGCGGGGTCACCCTGCACACGTAGGCCTCAGTGAACTGCGAATTTCTTCCCTGGGGTGGGACAGCCTCCTCCCCAAGTCCTTGTGTCATCCTCAAACCCTGAGCCCAGGAGGTGAACTCCAGATGGTCCCAATTTGAAAGCCCTTCACCAGTGCCTTCCTGACTTTAGGAGGAATACAGGGAAGAAAATGAGCAGAGCAAGCAGCCCCTCCCCATTTAGAGAAGGCTGTCCTGGCAATGTCACACTTTTCCTCGGTGTTACCCATTGATGGGAGGAAGAGGGTTTTCTTTTTTTATTATTATTTTAGTTTTTAGGTAAAGGCTTAAATATTCTTTGTTGACCTGCCACTCTGACCCCATCCAGTGCAATAAATAAAAATAAATAAATGAATGGAACAACTAATTAAAAACAGACAAAGGAAAACAATTCTAGGCCAAATTCTTAAAACAAAACTTCTCTGGTTTGAGAATTTATTGATTGTTCAGATGTAGGGAACTGACCTTCAATTTCCAAATGGCTGGATAGTAAACTATTGTCATTTTCCTTATGAAATATGTGCTTGGATTTTTAAAAAGGTCCCAAGTTTTTCTAAACCCTAGATAATTTGCAAATCTCTGATTCCCAAAGCAAAAATTCAATGAAGTAATTAATAACTTACCAAAGCATCTAAAACATCAGAGTGGAAATTGAGATTAAACATTGCCAAGTATATCCAACACTTATTTCATTGCATTGGCACTTGTGCTACTATTTTAGATTATTATGATTCACTTAACATTCAACGTAACTCTCATAAGTGCACTGTTGGATGAAGTAAAAGAATAATTTATACTGGTATAGTGTCTTATTTTTATTGTTTCCAGTTTGACCAAGTAAAGTTCAATTACAGATCTTCTCATTTTGTTTCATATATTCCCTCATTTGAAGTATTCTTCTCCAGTTAAGTATTTTATTTTCTCATGAATAGACATGACATGTATCATAAAACATTGTTTGTATTTTGAGCTTTGTATTGTGACTCTGATCAACTTTTAAGGTTCAGAGTTTATTTAATTGGCTTTCTTAAATATTGTAATAGATTTTTAAGAGGCAGAGAGGAAAGCGTTCAAGATGGGTGAGATAGTGGCATGATCAGCAGAGTTTTCCAGTGGGAATGAGGCCTCATTGACCCCCTCAGAGCTCAGTTAGAACATGAGAGACAGCAGTTCACAGGAGAAGGGGAGGCAAGGAGATGAAACCAGTGCCCCACACCTGTTTGGGCACTTGGATGAAAGATAAGAGAGTGGACGAGCACGTGACCCTGAGAAGGCAACAGGGTCAGGGGAATTTATTGGAGTGAGCACAGAGGGTCATCCTATATGTAGATAGAGGGGCCTGCCGAGTGGGTGGAAGGTTTATTCTGTAATGATTCACTTAAGGAGGGTCTCTGCCTTCCAATCACACTCCATATTTCTCAGTGGCTCGGTAATAATTAGGTTAGAAACTCAAGTGGAGGCACAGGCTTGTGTGGAGTCAGCCACCGTGGATTCTGCAGAGATGGTGACTGGCCTCCAGCTTCCCCTGTGGCTGCTCCTGGGGCTGCTGCTTTTCTGGGCCTTGGGTGGGAAGGTGCTGGTAGTACCCTTTGAAGGCAGCCACTGGCTCAGCATGCGGAAGCTGGTGCAGGAGCTCAGCACTAGAGGCCACCAGGCCATCCTCCTCATGCCAGAAGTGAACATGCACATCAAAGGAGCTGACTTTTCCACCCTGAAAACCTGTGCCACTCCCTACACCCAGGAAGAACATGATCATTTCTTGGTGAAGCAGACTCAGGTGAATTTTCAACAAATACATTATCTGAAGGTGTTTTATTTTTTGGAAAAACTAAATTTTATTACTACCAAAAAGTATTATGTAGACAAAGCTCATTCCCAGAGAATTTATTGGTTCTTATCATATATTAGAATACCAGTTTGGAAGCTTTTTTCAGAATGCTCTAAATTTTTTTCATAGAGCTCATGTTGGTTCTACCATCTTGTTTCTTGGTAAAGGTGTGTCTGAAATAAAATCTGCCTTCTTGGCAAAGATAACTCTAACATGAAATATACAAAATGCTTTGGTGGTGTGCCTTCTGCGACCTTACCTGCACCCTTTGGTTCAACCTCTACTTGCCCCTCGCCAGTCAGTTCAGTGCTGATATGGCCTTTTCTTCTCTGCAAAATGTATTTTAGCACTAAATGTATGGCTCATAAATACTCCTCTCTGTGCATGTGCATTTACCTCACCTGAAGGATTAATCTAACCTCATTTCTTCCATTTCTGCATGGTCTCTCTTGTCTGATGCCTTTTATTTTGTAGCTAGTTATGGTTGTAGTGACTCCACTTTCTCCTACATGACAGTCCTTATTTGATCTTTTTTATTTATTTTTTTAAATTTTTTTTTATTAATTAACAGAAAAAAAGAAATTAACCCAACATTTAGAAATCATACCATTCTACATATGCATTCAGTAATTCTTAACATCATCACATAGATGCATGATCATCGTTTCTTAGTACATTTGCATCAGTTTAGAAGAACTAGCAACACAACAGAAAAAGATATAGAATGTTAATATAGAGAAAAAAATAAAAGTAATAATAATAGTAAAAACAAACAAACAAAAACAAAACAAAACAAAAACCTATAGCGCAGATGCAGCTTCATTCAGTGTTTTAACATGATTACTTTACAATTAGGTATTATTGTGCTGTCCATTTTTGAGTTTTTTTATCTAGTCCTGTTGCACAGTCTGTATCCCTTCAGCTCCAATTACCCATTATCTTACCCTGTTTCTAACTCCTGCTGGACTCTGTTACCAATGACATATTCCAAGTTTATTCTTGAATGTCGGTTCACATCAGTGGGACCATACAGTATTTGTCTTTTAGTTTTGGTTAGACTCACTCAGCATAATGTTTTCTAGGTCCATCCATGTTATTATATGCTTCATAAGTTTATCCTGTCTTAAAGCTGCATAATATTCCTTCATATGTATATACCACAGTTTGTTTAGCCACTCGTCTGTTGATGGACATTTTGGCTGTTTCCCTCTCTTTGCAATTGTAAATAATGCTGCTATAAACATTGGTGTGCAAATGTCCATTTGTGTCTTTGCCCTTAAGTCCTTTGAGTAGATTCCCAGCAATGGTATTACTGGGTCATATGGCAATTCTATATTCAGCTTTTTGAGGAACCACCAAACTGCCTTCCACAGTGGTTGCACCATTTGACATTCCCACCAGCAGTGGATAAGTGTGCCTCTTTCTCCACATCCTCTCTAGCACTTGTCATTTTCTGTTTTGTTGATAATGGCCATTCTGGTGGGTGTGAGATGATATCTCATTGTGGTTTTGATTTGCATTTCTCTAATGGCCAGGGACATTGAGCATCTCTTCATGTGCCTTTGGCCATTTGTATTTCCTCTTCTGATAGGTGTCTGTTCAAGTCTTTTTCCCATTTTGTAATTGGATTGGCTGTCTTTTTGTTGTTGAGTTGAACAATCTCTTTATAAATTCTGGATACTAGACCTTTATCTGATATGTCATTTCCAAATATTGTCTCCCATTGTGTAGGCTGTCTTTCTACTTTCTTGATGAAGTTCTTTGATGCACAAAAGTGTTTAATTTTGAGGAGTTCTCATTTATTTATTTCCTTCTTCAGTGCTCTTGCTTTAGGTTTAAGGTCCATAAAACCGCCTCCAACTGTAAGATTCATAAGATATCTCCCTACATTTTCCTCTAACTGTTTTATGGTCTTAGACCTAATGTTTAGATCTTTGTTCCATTTTGAGTTAACTTTTGTATAGGGTGTGAGATATGGGTCTTCTTTCATTCTTTTGCATATGGATATCCAGTTCTCTAGGCTCCATTTATTGAAGAGACTGTTCTGTCCCAGGTGAGTTGGCTTGACTGCCTTATCAAAGATCAAATGTCCATAGATGAGAGGGTCTATATCTGAGCACTCTATTCGATTCCATTGGTCGATATATCTATCTTTATGCCAATACCATGCTGTTTTGACCACTGTGGCTTCATAATATGCCTTAAAGTCAGGCAGCGCGAGACCTCCAGCTTCATTCTTTTTCCTCAAGATGTTTTTAGCAATTCGGGGCACCCTGCCCTTCCAGATAAATTTGCTTATTGGTTTTTCTATTTCTGAAAAATAAGTTGTTGGGATTTTGATTGGTATTGCATTGAATCTGTAAATCAATTTAGATAGGATTGACATCTTAACTATATTTAGTCTTCCAATCCATGAACACGGTATGCCCTTCCATCTATTTAGTTCTTCTGTGATTTCTTTTAACAGTTTTTTGCAGTTTTCTTTATATATGTTTTTTGTCTCTTTAGTTAAATTTATTCCTAGGTATTTCATTCTTTTAGTTGCAATTGTAAATGGGATTCGTTTCTTGATTTCCCCATCAGCTTGTTCATTACTAGTGTTTAGAAATGCTACAGATTTTTGAATGTTGATCTTGTAACCTGCTACTTTGCTGTACTCATTCATTAGCTCTAGTAGTTTTATTGTGGATTTTTCCCGGTTTTCGACGTATAGTATCATATCGTCTGCAAACAGTGATAGTTTTACTTCTTCCTTTCCAATTTTGATGCCTTGTATTTCTTTTTCTTGTCTAATTGCTCTGGCTAGAACCTCCAACACAATGTTGAATAATAGTGGTGATAGTGGACGTCCTTGTCTTGTTCCTGATCTTAGGGGGAAAGTTTTCAATTTTTCCCCATTGAGGATGATATTAGCTGTGGGTTTTTCATATATTCCCTCTATCATTTTAAGGAAGTTCCCTTGTATTCCTATCTTTTGAAGTGTTTTCAACAGGAAAGGATGTTGAATCTTGTCAAATGCCTTCTCTGCATCAATTGAGATGATCATGTGATTTTTCTGCTTTGATTTGTTGATATGGTGTATTACATTAATTGATTTTCTTATGTTGAACCATCCTTGCATACCTGGGATGAATCCTACCTGGTCATGATGTATAATTCTTTTAATGTGTTGTTGGATACGATTTGCTAGAATTTTATTGAGGATTTTTGCATCTATATTCATTAGAGAGATTGGCCTGTAGTTTTCTTTTTTTGTAATATCTTTGCCTGGTTTTGGTATGAGGGTGATGTTGGCTTCATAGAATGAATTAGGTAGTTTTCCCTGCACTTCGATTTTTTTGAAGAGTTTGAGGAGAGTTGGTACTAATTCTTTCTGGAATGTTTGATAGAATTCACATGTGAAGCCGTCTGGTCCTGGACTTTTCTTTTTAGGAAGTTTTTGAATGACTAATTCAATTTCTTTACTTGTGATTGGTTTGTTGAGGTCATCTATGTCTTCTTGAGTCAAAGTTGGTTGTTCATGTCTTTCCAGGAACCCGTCCATTTCCTCTAAATTGTTGTATTTATTAGCATAAAGTTGTTCATAGTATCCTGTTATTACCTCCTTTATTTCTGTGAGGTCAGTAGTTATGTCTCCTCTTCCATTTCTGATCTTATTTATTTGCATCCTCGCTCTTCTTCTTTTTGTCGATCTTGCTAAGGGCCCATCAATCTTATTGATTTTCTCATAGAACCAACTTCTGGTCTTATTGATTTTCTCTATTGTTTTCAATTCATTTATTTCTGTTCTAATCTTTGTTATTTCTTTCCTTTTGTTTGCTTTGGGAGTAGTTTGCTGTTCTTTCTCCAGTTCTTCCAAGTGGACATTTAATTCCTGCATTTTTGCCTTTTCTTCTTTTCTGATATAGGCATTTAGGGCAATAAATTTCCCTCTTAGCACTGCCTTTGCTGTGCCCCATAAGTTTTGATATGTTGTGTTTTCATTTTCATTCACCTCGAGGTATTTGCTAATTTCTCTTGCAATTTCTTCTTTGACCCACTCGTTGTTTAAGAGTGTGTTGATGAGCCTCCATGTATTTGTGAATTTTCTGGCACTCAGCCTATTATTGATTTCCAACTTCATTCCTTTATGATCCGAGAAAGTGTTGTGTATGATTTCAATCTTTTTAAATTTGTTAAGACTTGCTTTGTGACCCAGCATATGGTCTATCTTTGAGAATGATCCATGAGCACTTGAGAAAAAGGTGTATCCTGCTGTTGTGGGATGTAATGTCCTATAAATGTCTGTTAAGTCTAGCTCATTTATAGTAATACTCAGATTCTCTATTTCTTTATTGATCCTCTGTCTAGATGTTCTGTCCATTGATGACAGTGGTGAATTGAAGTCTCCAACTATTATGGTATATGTTTCTATTTTCCTTTTCAGTGTTTGCAGTGTATTCCTCACGTATTTTGGGGCATTCTGGTTCGGTGCGTAAATATTTATGATTATTATGTCTTCTTGTTTAATTGTTCCTTTTATTAGTATATAGTGTCCTTCTTTTTCTCTTTTAACTGTTTTACATTTGAAGTCTAATTTGTTGGATATTAGTATAGCCACTCCTGCTCTTTTCTGGTTGTTATTTGCATGAAATATCTTTTCCCAACTTTTCACTTTCAACCTATGTTTATCTTTGGGTCTAAGATGTGTTTCCTGTAGACAGCGTATAGAAGGATCCTGTTTTTTAATCCATTCTGCCAATCTATATCTTTTGATTGGGGAATTCAGCCCATTAACTTTAGTGTTATTACTGTTTGGATAATATTTTCCTCTAACATTTTGCCTTTTGTATTATATATATCATATCTGATTTTCCTTCTTTCTACACTCTTCTCCATACCTCTCTCTTTTGTCTTTTCGTATCTGACTCTAGTGCTCCCGTTAGTATTTCTTGCAGAGCTGGTCTCTTGGTCACAAATTCTCTCAGTGACTTTTTGTCTATAAATGTTTTAATTTCTCCCTCATTTTTGAAGGACAATTTTGCTGGATATAGGAGTCTTGGTTGGCAGTTTTTCTCTTTTAGTAATTTAAATATATCATCCCACTGTCTTCTAGCTTCCATGGTTTCTGCTGAGAAATCTACACATAGTCTTGTTGGGTTTCCCTTGTATGTGATGGATTGTTTTTCTCTTGCTGCTTTCAAGATCCTATCTTTCTCTATGACCTCTGACATTCTAACTAGTAAGTGTCTTGGAGAACACCTATTTAGGTCTAATCTCTTTGGGGTGCGCTGCACTTCTTGGATCTGTAATTTTAGATCTTTCATAAGAGTTGGAAAATTTTCAGTGATAATTTCTTCCATTAGTTTTTCTCCTCCTTTTCCCTTCTCTTCTCCTTCTGGGACACCCACAACACGTATATTTGTGTGGTTCATATTGTCCTTGAGTTCCCTGATACCCTGTTCAAATTTTTCCATTCTTTTCCCATTAGTTTCTGTTTCTTTTTGGAATTCAGATGTTCCATCCTCCAAATCACTTATTCGATCGTCTGTCTCTTTAAATCTATCATTGTAGGTATCCATTGTTTTTTCCATCTTTTCTACTTTATCCTTCAATTCCAAAAGTTCTGTGATTTGTTTTTTCAGTTTTTCTATTTCTTCTTTTTGTTAAGCCCATATCTTCTTCATGGCCTCCCTCAATTTATCAGTTTCATTTTTGAAGAGGTTTTCCATTTCTGTTCATATATTCAGCATTAGTTGTCTCAGCTCCTGTATCTCATTTGAACTATTGGTTTGTTCCTTTGACTGGGCCATATTTTCAATCTTCGGAGCGTGGACCGTTATCTTCTGCTGGCGTCTGGGCATTTAGTCAGATTTCCCTGGGTGTTGGACCCAATAGTTTGGAAGATTTTTCTGTGAAATCTCTGGGTTTTGTTTTTCTTATCCTTCCCAGTAGGTGGCGCTCGTGGCAAACGTTTGTCTCACGTGTTTGGTAGGGATCCCCCCAGTCACCATTCTCCATGGCTGGGGATTTCTGATACAATTCTCTCAGTTGTTCCGGGGGGCCGCATGTGGTGGGGTCGCCAGCTGCCGCAGCTTGAGGGGACCCTGTGGCTCCTTTATTAATGCCCCTATTGGTGTTTGGTTGGACCCAGTCCCTGCCACTGTCGGAAATTCCCTCCTCTCCCTGGAGGGGTGCCGGTCGCCGGTCGCCGCGTCCCGGGGAAATCACCACCGGACCAGGAAGCTGCCCACGGGGGAGGGGTGTCGGTCACCGGCCGCCACGGCCTGGGGAACTCGCCACTGGACCAGGAAGCTGCCCGTGATGGAGGGACATCGGTCGCCGGCCGCTGCGGCCTGGGGACCTCGCCACCAGACCAGGAAGCCACCCGCAGGGGAGGCCACTGCGGCTTGGGTAGCCCTCTGATCCGAGACTCGTAGCTGGTCCAGGAAGCCGCCTGCAAAAGAGGGGCGCTGGCCGCTGCGGCTTGGGAAACTTGCCTCTCCGAGACTCTCAGCCAACCCGGGAAGGAGGAAGGGAGGAGCTCCGGCCGCCAGCTGCCGCGGCTCGGGGGAGCACACGCCGCTCGGGGATCTCACCGCAGCCGAGTCTCGCAGTTAGTCTAGCCAGTCCAGACTGGGGTATGTTGTGTGTCCATTCCCTGCCGTGGCCCCGGGAGCTGTTCTACACTGTTTCTGTTCACCTAGTAGTTGCTCTGGAGGAGGAACTAAGACGCGCGTACCTTACTAAGCCACCATCTTGGCCTGAAGGTGTTTTTTAAAAGTATAGAAATGTTGAAAAATATAACTATTTTCTTTCAAAAGTCTTGTACAGGGTTACTGCATGACAGTGACCTGATCAGGTCCCTGAATGCCAGCTCATATGATGTGGTTCTAACTGACCCCATTTACCTCTGTGGGTCCTTGCTGGTTGAGTACCTCTCTGTTCCTGCTGTGCATTTTTTGTATTTCATTTCATGTGACTTGGATTTTGAGGGTACGCAGTGCCCAAACCCTTCCTCGTATATTCCTAAGTTATTAATGATTAATTTAGATCACATGACGTTCCTGCAGTGGGTCAAGAACATGCTCTACTCTTTGACCCTGAAATATATTTTCCATGTTTCTTACTCTCCCTATGCAAGCTTTGCCTCTGAGTCCTGCAGAGACAGATGTCCCCGGTGGATATTTTCGTATACGGATCTGTGTGGCTCTTCAGAGGACACTTTGTGATGGACTATCCCAGGCCCATTATGCCCAACATGGTCTTCATTGGGGGCATAAACTGTGCTCACAGAAATCACTGCCTCAGGTCTGTATGGGTGCCTTCACCCAATCAGGGTTCCCAATGGAACCCATTTTTTTTAAAACTTACTTTCAAGTGTTTCCTCATCTGCCAATTCTTTCTAAAGATGTCTGTCTCTCTTGCTAACATCTCTCTAGTAGTGTGGTTAAGTTAGCATGGTCACTGAAAGAAAGAGTTCATGGGTGGGAGTCCGTAATATGATGAAAGCAACTGCATGGCTCAGACAAGATCTTCCACTGGTAGAGGTGCTGTGTTTGTTGTTGTGCAGTTTTCTTCTGCTTTGTAGGAGCAGAAAAGCTGATCCCTCTGTTGAACTGAACTTTGTCAGATTTTTGCTTGTAGTGTTCAGTAGAAGGATAAAGCAGCCAGAAAATTGCATTTGTTGACAGGATAGGTATTAGAGGTCTTGTCTTAGAAGAGATGGAGATGTGATTACAGATGATCCAATCAGTCAATCCAGGTAGAAGTTTCAAAAAGGTCAAATAAATTAACTGGAAGTGAGACAGTGCCAGAAAGGGAAGACTGGGGTTCTCCATAGGAGAAAAATAATGAATTCCAACATTTCTGAATTTTTCTGACAAGATGGTCTCTGACCTGGAATTGGTCACTGGAGTAGAGTGTGGGGATATTCCAGATTTGGGAAGGCATCATGGCAGTTGCATATCAAAAGATGTCTTCTACTTGGAACACTGAAACCATGAAAGGATGGTAGTAGGGGTCATTGAGATCAAATCTAAACCTAAGAACCCACGAAGGTGGAGTCAGGATGAAGAGATATGAGTGTAATTGGCAAAGGGTTTGTTAGGACGGCTGACTCATCTCACCCCACCCTAAATTTCCATGGTGGACACTATTGTTTTACCAATAATTTCTGAGGAATCTTACATTAACACTCAGTATTTGGGTTTGTTTGCTTGAATTTTCAGGGTCTGGCTTTTTTTTCTTCATTCAGGGAAATCAGCCCATTTATGTCGTATTCACCTAATTTATATAACTCTTCTGATCTTTTATAGTTGATGTGTTTTTATTCTGTACTTTTTTTAAATGAATGTATTCTTATAAAGTACCTCTAGTCTCCATTCTTCTTTTTGATCCTATCAGAAGGTATTTATTCTTACTTGATTTTCCCCCGTTATTAATGTGTTCTTAAAATTATAAATATAAATTCATCTACTGGATTGTAAAACTGCTAAAAATTTGGAAGGTATTTAAAATGAATTGTTGCTATTTTCTTTTAGTTTGTGATTATGTTCTCTGGAGTTAACTGCATTGGTTCAAATCTTCAGTTTCCTTTTTCTCACTGGATGAGCTTGCTCATAATCAGTCCCCAATAACAAATCACTCGATGAATACTATATCACCATTATTATTACTACAATCTAAATATTGCCCAGGTGGACAAGGTGTGTCATCTGGAGACTGGCTGTCAGCCCCACTTGACCTTAAGTGTCCATGATCCTTGTGGTCCAGCATCTACCTTGACTGTCTCCACAACTCAATCCCAGCAGTAGTTTTCTTGTTTATTTTGTCATTTGTAGTTCTTATAGACTTGCAATTTTGGGTTAATCTCTCTAAATACAATGGGTATTTATGAAAAAAGCCCACCTGTATTTCTGTCCATTTTTAGACATGTTGATGCCAATTTATTTACTGCATAAAAGATCATTAACTTGTGATCTTCATCATGTACTATTCATGATATGTTCAATATTATGATTTTTGCCCAATTAAGTTGTTTTTTAATTTTGAGATGTTATCTACTTATTTGGTTTAGTTTACTCTTAGATTTGACTACTTTAATTTGCTTTTATAATTTTTCTGTAAGATGAAAGATCAAAGTCTAAGTCTTTTATATGTTTGCTCCTATCTTTCTTCCTTAATCTAAAGGCTTAAGAGATACTGAATTATTTTATTGGTCTTCTCAAAGAAACAGCTTTTTGATTTGCTTATTCCTTCTGTACTTTTAAATTCTATTTTGTTAATTATAACTTATTTTTAAAATTAATTATCTCATCCTTGTATTGAAGCATTATATTGTTGACGGCTATAAATGAAACTTTTTCTATTGGTCTTAGGTTTTATCTCCCTTTAATTGTTCTTAAGAGAATTTTAATTTCAGTTTTTGATTTCAGCTTTAATTTAGTAGCTAAATAGGAGGCTTTTTTTGTATGGGTATGCACTGGGATTCGAACCCAGGTCTCTGGCATGGCAGGCACGAGCCACCGTGGCCCCCCCCGAGGTTTTTTCTTAATTTACATATAGTTAAGGCTTTTGGCCTTTCCCATACATTTTTTCAAATTATTTTGTATAATAATTTGATTTTTTATGAGTGTGAAGCCATTGCTTTTGACAATTTCTTAATAAATCTTCTTGTGGTCTAGTACAGAAATATTCTAGGAAATACAGTGCAAGCCACATATGTAATTTAAAATGATCTAGTAGGCACATTTTAAAAATAGTAATAAAATATAAAAATTAATTTTAACAATATATTTTATTATCATATTTTTAATATATTTATTTATAATAGAAAATATCCGTTCAGCATGTATTTATTATAAAATCATTAACAAGATATTTTCCAGTCTCTTTTTGCATACTAAGACCTCAAAATATAGTATATATTTTACACTTGTAGCCTATCTCATATGGACTAAGCGCACCTCAAGTGCCCAATAGTGATATGTAGTGGGCGGGCTATGGTGGCTCAGCAGGTAAGAGTACTTGCCTGCCATGCCCAAGGACCCGGGTTCAATTCCCAGTGCCTGCCCATATTAAAAAAAAAAAATAGTGATATGTAGTGGCTAGTATATTGGACACCATAAGATCAATATTTGTCAATGTTCCAGGATACCTCTAAAAATGTTTGTTTTTGTAAGGGTCTCTATATAGCTAGTATTGACTTGTTGATTACACAAATCAATTTTTGTATTTCAAAAACACATATTAAAATATCCCCTTCTAATTGAATTTTGGTCAGGTTTTAGAGTTTTAATAATTTTTGACATATATTATAATACATTTTGACATATATATATATATATCTTAGTTTGCTGAAACTGCCAGAATGCAACATATCAGAGATGGATTGGCTTTTTTTTTTCTCTTTTTTGGTACAATACCATTAGCTAATCTACAGACATTTTTTCTTTTTTTAACTTTTGATTTGTATAATATAATATAATATAATATAATATAATATAATATAATATAATATAATATAATATAATATAAATATAATATATATATATATATATACAAAGCAAAGGAAGAGAAAAGCAATAGTTTTCAAAGCACTCTTCAATGAGTAGTTAGAGGACAGATTCCAGAGTTTGTCATGGGCTACTGTATGATCCTCTCTGATTTTTTCCTTTTAGCTGCTCCACAATATAGGAAGCTAGAAGGAATAAATATTTTTCTACGTCACAGTCGACCATTTTTTTTCTTTTTTGTGAAAAATAACATATATAAAAAAGCAATATATTTCAAAGCACATCACTAGAGTTAGTTGTAGAACATATTTCAGAGTTTGGCATTGGTTACAATTCCACAATTTTAGGTTTTTACTTCTAGCTGCTCTAAGACACTAGAGACTAAAAGATATATCAATTTTTTAAAATTAATTTTTAAAAAAATACCAAAAAACACCAAACAAATGCAAACATTCTTAACTTTTTGATCATTCCGTTCTACATATATAATCAGTAATTCACAATATCATCACATAGTTGCATATTCATCATCATGATCATTTCTTGGAACATTTGCATCTATTCAGAAAAAGAAATAAAAAGACAATAGAAAAAAATTCATACATACCATACCCCCCACCCCTCCCGCTCACCGATCACCAGCATTTCAATCTAAATTTATTTTAACATTTATTCCTCCTATTATTCATCTTTATTCTATATGTTTTACTTGTCTGTTGATAAGGTAGATAAAAGGAGCATCAGACACAAGGTTTTCACAATCACACAGTCACATTGTGAAAGCTATATCATTATACAATCATCTTCAAGAAACATGGCTACTGGAATACAGCTCTACATTTTCAGGCAGTTCCCTCCAGCCTCTCCACTACATCTTGACTAACAAGGTAATAACTATTTAATGAGTAAAAATAACCTCCAGGCTAACCTCTCAACTCTGTTTGGAATCTCTCAGCCATTGACACTGTATTTTGTTTCATTTCACTTTTTGCCCTTTTGGTCGAGAAAATTTTCTCAATCCCTTGATGCTGAGTCTCAGCTCATTCTAGGATTTCTGTCCCACTTTGCCACGAAGGTCCACACCCCTGGGAGTCATGTCCCATGTAGACAGGGGGAGGGTGGTGAGTTTGCTTGTTGTGTTGGCTGGAGAGAGAGGCCACATCTGAGCAACAAAAGAGGGTCTCTTGGGGGTGACCCTTAGGCCTAATTTTAAGTAGACTTGATCTGTCGTTTGTGGGGCTAAGTTTCATATGAACAAACCCCAAGACTGGGGGCTCAGCCTATAGCTTTGGTTGTCCACACTACTTGTGAGAATATCAAGAATCCAACTTGGGGAAGTTGAATTTTTCCCCTTTCTCACCATTCCCCGAAGGGGACTTTGCAAATACTTTTTTATTCACTGTTCAAATCACTCTGGACAAACCAACAAAATCTCATGTCCTACTCAAGGTTCCACGTACTTATGTTGTTCAATTAAGCTATCTACATAAGTTATTAGGAAATGCACTAGTCAAAATATAAATTTTGTACCAAATGAACATTTTTTTGCTTTAGTCTCACACATAAGGTAAAATTTTAAAATATTAATTACCATCTATTTTCAGCACCCTGCTGAATTAGGTATTCTCACACCTAAACATGTATTTTCTAAAGTTTTCTTCTGTATCCTGTACTATACCATATACTTCCCTTTCACCTCCAAATCTTCAGGATGTTTCTTTTGTACTGAGAATATTTCACAACCCTTCAGTATCATTTCTTTTTTTAAGGTTACATAATCTCCATCCCACCTCTTTGGTACTACTAGATTCCAATTTCAGGGTTTTCTTGAATGGTTACATCAAATACTTGATTCATTTCCAGATTGTAGGCAAATGAAAAAGACCCACTGGTGTAGGTTAATCACCCCCCAAAATATTTGCATCCTACTCCCCGGAATCTGTAAAATGCTACCTTATGACAAACGGGACTTTGCAGATGTGGCTAAGGATCTTGAAATGGGGTGATTATCTTGGGTTATTTGGGTGTCCCCAAAAGTAATCTAAAGTGTCCTTATAAGAGGCAGAGGGAGATTTCATCAGAGAAGGCGGCAATGTGTAGACTGAAGCAAGATGCTATGCCTCTCCAGGAAGGGGCATGAGCCAAGGAACACAACTTTAGAAGTTGGAAAATGCAAGCGAGTGTGGCCCTACAATTGCCTTGATCTCAAACCAGTGAAATTAACTTCAGACTTCTGGCCTCCAGAAGTTTAAAAGAATAAACGTGTGCTGCTGTAAAGCACCAAGTTTGTGGTAGTTTGTTACAGCAGCTTTAGGAAACTAATACAGCACTTTGCCAGGTTTATCTTTTTAAAAAAGCTTTGGCTTAACATTAAACAGTCAATTTTTATTATTTCACCAGTATTCATGTGCAACTAAAAATAATCATCTTAAACCAGAAGTATTATCACTAACATACTCTCATTTCTCAGTATAATGTACAAAAAGTTGAAGTAAAGCCAGCCACCTTGTCAATGTTAACTTCACAGCAGACAAACTACCTGGCTTACAGTTCAAACAGAATGAAAAGGCAAGGTATAGGCTGCTGTGAACATTTTGTCCTAGGAAATAATCATGGGCTCCTTGGGATTAAGTTTAATAAGTAGCAAAGAGCCTACAGATATTTAGAACAGTGTTAAAGACAAACAGAGGCCCTATTTATGAAGTCCCAACAATAACAAACAGTTTGCAAGAACTGTTTATAAATTCTTACATACACCTGTTCTGAAAGTAGAGATAATTTTCAATTTTCAAAAAAAAAAAAAAAAAGTCCTGTTATTCTTCAAAATGTGTCTGAGGCAAATGTGACCTGGAACTACTTGGTGTCGATGCGCAGCTCTTTGCCATTTATTATTAGGGATTTTAATTCCCCGTCTTCTTCCACTTCCACCTTCTCTTGGCCATTCTCAATGACCCTCTTAGTAATGATTTTTTTGCCATTAACTATTTCGGTGGAAGTCGACATGGATTTGAAGTTGCCGGTCCCACCGCTACTACAGGACATGGAGAAGGAAGAAAGGCCCCCATTTCCCAGGGAACCAAAGGAAGAAAATCCTGTATCAAAAGAAGAAAATCCACCCCCAAAAGCTGGAAATTCAGTGAAGGTGGAGAAAAGGGATGGGGACCCTCTACTTCTGCTTCCCAGGAACTCCTCTGACCACCAAAAATGTTCTCCAGCGGGTCTCCGAAGAAGTCAAATGAAAATGGGTCCCTGCCACCAAAAAACTCCCTGAAGACATCGGCGGGGTCGCGGAAGGCGAAGACGTATTCGAAGGGGTCCTCGAAGGGCCCGCTGCAGCCGCCACCATTGGCTCCTGCTTCACCGTATCGGTTGTAAACGTCCCGTTTCTTGGCGTCTGACAACACTTCGTACGCCTCAGCCACCTGTTTGAATTTCTTCTCCGCTTCCTCCTTGTTCTCAGGATTTTTGTCGGGGTGCCACTTGAGCGCCAGCTTGCGGTACGCCTTCTTGATGGCCAAGGCCGAGGCCTGCCGGGGCACACCCAGCACCTCGTAGTAGTCCAGCATGCTGGACGGCGGGGTCACAGGCCGGGGGCGGGGGCCCAGCGGGGCCTCCCCGGCTCTTGCGGGCCTGAAGCCACGACGATCACCTGCTGCTTGCAGCCCCGGGGTCTCGGGCCAGACTGCGCCCCGCGTCTTGGCTTCCCCGGCTGGGGCGCCCCTTGTGACGCAGCCCCGTCTCATTGGTGGGGCGCCCCTTATCACGCAATCCCGTCTCATTGGTGGCGCACCCGTCCTGACGCAACACCGTCTCATTGGTCAGGGCCAACTTCGGTTCCGCATCCCAGAATGCAGTGCTCCCAGGGCTGGTCTACGGGCTGCTCTACGACGCCCACCCGCCCCGCCCACCCCAAGCGGCCCCGCCCGCCCCGGCCCCAAGCGGAGCTGTGGTTTCGGGAAACAGCAGGTAAAGGATCGATGAGGGGTAGTGGGCGCCGTGACTCCCGCTGGCTTCGAAAATGTTTTTGGTTTTGTTGTTTAAAGTTGATTTTGCATCAGGCTTTTCCCAGCGGCCTGGGGTTGGGGGAGGGTGGTGGGAGTGTTTAAGCCGACCCTGGGTTCGAGGAAAGGAAGTTATATCATCTGGGACGCAGTTCTGAAACGTTTTGGCCTCAGGCCCTGTTTGCTTATGTTATGTGTGTTATAGCTTACAATACTTAGAATATAAAAGTTCATTAATCAACTTAGTAATAAGACCATTATATGCTAAGCTAAATCATGTTTTTGTGGGGAAATTACTATATTTTTCAATCAGAACAGTTTAATAAGAAGAGTGGCAATTTTTTTTTGTACGTTTTTTCCAAAAACCTCTTTAGTAATGGACTTCGTGGCCGAGTTAGATTCTCATACCTGCTTTTGCATTCAGTCTGTTGCTATATTCCATATAGCCTCAGGAAAACTTCCCGGTACACTTATGAGAGAATGAGAGGGAAAAAATTCACATAACGTTATTATTATGAAAATAGTTTTGACTTTACAAAATTCCCCTGAAAAATTCTTGGAAACTCTAGGGTTCCCTGGGCCGTACCCCAGGTCGAGCATATCAAATCTTTAGAATCTATGACCATATTTTTAGTGCCGGCGCTAAACTTGGGTTATACATTTGGTGAATGTGGGAATTGACAGTGGATTTTAAGTGTTAGTTCTAGGTTCCAGGGCAGAAGTGCAATTGGATTGCTTAGCAGTGGTCCTTGGTAATTGTAGAGAGTGTGGATCTCCTGCTCTTCAGACCAGTAGGCAGCATTCCTGCTTCATGGGCAGAGTCGTGGTCCCAAAACATCCAGGTAGACAGCAGCCTCCAAAAGGTCTGAGGCTTTGCAGGATGCAGAAAGGTCATAACATCATCACAGTGGTGACCCTGTGTGTTTACCGTCTCTTTGCCCTGTGTAATCTATGCATGAACTCTTCTGACATTCAGACCCTGGAAGAATTGCCCTGTGAATTTCAGAATTGCAGATAAGGGCATGACAAACAGCAAAAGCATTGCAACATCTTTTTGCTCACCCTAGAATGTAGGTCCTAGGGAATAGAGGGGAGAGCACGCTTCAGGGTTTGTGTGCGTGTGCGTGTGCGTGTGTGTGCCCATAGCTTTAAAGGTAGCAGTTTGTATATGAACAGAGATGGATTCTTAAAGAAAAAAGAGATACTCGGTTGTGTCTATTGAGTGAGCACAACTGCCAATTTCATGTCTCCTGGAGAGGAGGATTATGAAGCCCTGGGTTTAACACTTGGTAAGCACTCAATGTACCGGAGCAGGAAGCTGGTCAGGAGTAAAGCCCAGTGTGAATAAAGCAAAGTGCAAAAGTACAAAGCCTGTTTGGGGAAGGCCAAGTGGCCCAGCGTGCTTGGTGGATAAAGGGCAGAGAGAGGGGGTCTAGCAGAAGGGAGGGAGTAGGAATGAGCTTGGACAGATGAGCTGGGGTCCATGTCCCTGGAGCCTGAAGGCAAGGCTGCGGAGTTAGAATTTTATTTTATGCCATAGGAAATTATTGTCTGAGGTTTTCTGAGGTGGTGGTGGTGGAATGAGGTGGGACAAGTCCTGAGGCTGTGAATGAGAAGAGATGGAGAGAGGAGAGGGGTAGGGGTTGAGACTCTGAAATATGACCATGGCAGCTGGGTCTGACAGCCATCTGACTTAACAACTCCTGGCCAAGTTTTCACCAGTATCCAAATGAGGGGTTGCCATTTAATATCAAAATTAATTATTGTTTTTTTGTGTGTGTGTGGCACTGGTATATCATTTATAGAGGTTGTTCTATATTAACTGGTTGGTGAATTGTCCTAAGTCCATTCTATGATGTGATTTTTTTTTGTGTGTGTGTTTATATAATTTCTTTTTTATTAGGGATCATTCTGAACTTCCTCTTTTACCCTCGTATCCTTTCTAAAAAACATTTTATATTGAAATAATTTCAAACTTACAGGACAGTTATAAAAATAATACAAACTCCTGCAAGAGAACTGCAACCCTCAGACACCCAGAGCCACCAACTTCAACATTTTGCCCACTCTGGCTGCACCATTCCATCTATCATCCAACATCCATCCATCTCCCTCCCTCCCTCCCTCCTTCTCTCCTTCTTTTCCTTCCTTCCTCCCTCTTTCTTTTTCTTTCTCTATCTTTATATTTGTCTATCTATCCACTTATCTCTCAGTCAATCATATATCTAATCTATCTACCTTCTGAACACTTGAGAGTAGGCTGCACACATCCTACTCCCTGAACATATGTAATATCTTCACGCACATTTCCTATGAACGAGGATGCCCATCTATGTAATCACCTTAAATAATTCAGTTAAGTGAGTTCAAGAAATGTAGCATTGATATAAAGCTTACATTCTATCTTCCATTTTTTTTCTTATGTCCCAGTAATGTCCTTTTGAGCTTTTTCTCTTCCGTTCCTAGATCCCATCTAGTAGCATGTATTGCATTTATTGTCATTCTTTCTTTCTTTCTTTCTTTTTGATTGTTAAAATATATATACCACCAAATTTCCCATCCCAATCCCTCTCAAGCATACAATTCAGTGGGGTTGATCACACTGACAATGTTGCAGTATGCTCAGTACCATCTATTACTAGAACTTTCTCTTCACCCTAAACAGAAACCCTACACAATTACTCATTAACTCTCCATGCCCTCCAACTTCGTAACCTGTACTCTACTTTCTGTCTCTGTGACTTTTCAAGTTCTCTGATATTTTCTTTGTGGTTGCCATGGAGCTTAAATTTAACATCCTAAATCTGTAACAAACTCCTTTGCTTTGATACCAGCTTAACTTCAACAGCATACATAAACTTTGTTCCCTTACCTCTCTGTTCCCCATGTCCCCTGACCTTTAAGTAACTCTTGTCACAAATTACATATTTATACATTATGTGTATAAAATCATTGATTTATCATTACATTTTCTGCATCTGCCTTTTTGGTCCTATAGGAAGTAAAAAGTGGAGTTACATGCCCAAAATATAATCTTACTGGTGTTTATATTTACCCATGCCTCTATCTTGCTGGAAACTTTAGTTCTTCATGTGGTTTCAGTCGATTGCCTAGTGTCCTTTCTTTTCAACCTGCAGAACTTGCTTTGCATTTCTTGTAGGCTGATCTAATGGTGATGAGGTCCCTGAGCTTTCATTTAGTTTGGAATTTCTTAATCTCTCCCTCAATAAAAAATTTTTCCTTGTAATACATTTATCATTGTTGAAATGTACACTTGTTTGGGCTATTTTGAAGCTGTGAGTGTAAAAACATTTTTATATTTCTTTCTCTGTGAATACATTAGTCCATCCCTCATTTTTGAAAGATAGGTTTTCTGGATACCGATTTTGGGTTGACAGTTTTTTGCTTTCAGAACTTTAAATACATCTTTTTGCCTCCATGGTTTCCATGTACATACAGCTTCAAACCATCACATGTACATTCATATTTTTTCTTTAACTTTAGGATATTTTCAGCTGTAATATCTTTGAATATTTTCTGCCACTTTTGTGACTCCCGTGGTGCACAAATTGGTATGTCTCATGTGTCCCGCAGGTTCCTCAGACTCTGTTCACTCTTCTTCTTTGTGCTCTTCAGAATGGATGAGTTCACTTATCTTATGTTCAAGTCCACTGATTCTTCTGTCAGGTCCAATCGACAGTTGAATCCCTCTAGAGAATTTTAAATTTCTGTTACTGTGGTCTTCAGCTCTTTTTTTGTTCCTTTCCATATTTTCCACCTTTATATTGATATTCTCTTTTGTGTTCATCTGTTATTTTCCTGATTTCCTTTAGTTCATTGCCTGTATCTTCCTGTAGCTCTTTGAGCATATTCAGAACCATTTTTTAAAAAAGACTTTGTCTGTAATGTTCCAGGTCTGATCTTCCCCATTGGTAGTTCCTACTGCTTTAATCTTCTCCTGTGCCTAGGCCCTCTTTTGTTGAAATGTGGATATTTTGCTATTCTTGTGTGTTATTACTGGATTTTAGACTCTGAGGTACCTCTTCCTTGGGCCCATATCCAGGTAGTGTTAAGATAGGACTTCCTGGGTTGCCAGGAGCTAAAGGAGAAGGAGAAAAAAAATAAATTTCCATGTCTTTGTACATTGACCTGTGTGAGTGTTATCCTTCAGATCTTATCCAATAAGTTTGGAGAATAGGTTAAGGCCAAAGCATAGGAACCTCTCTGATCCTTTCCATGCATTCATCTTATGGCCCTAGGAAGTCCTCTGTTTATGGTTCCGAATGTCCTCTCTTACTTGGGAAACAGTTTCCTTCCAGTCCTGGGCATTGAAATATACATCCTACAGCCAGCAATCCCTTGCCCCAGGAATTCTGTAGGAGAGTCCATGAGCTGCCTTCTCTTGGAAGAAGGGCAAGCTCTGGGACAGTGAACCCTCAGGCCACTACCAGACAAGCTGAGTAAGACATACATGTTCTCAGAATGTGCATGAAGTTTACTCTATTCTTTCTGGATTCAGGACCTGGGATCCTCACTGGGAGTACTGACTGGCTCTGTTCTTAGCTGGTGGTACTCTCATCTTTAGTTCTTTGATCCATTTTGAGTTAATTTTTGTATAGGGTATGAGATAAGAGTCCTCTTTCATTCCTTTGGATATAGATATCAGTTCTTCCAGCACCATTTAATGAACAGATGGTTCTGTCCCAATTAACTGAACTTGGAAGCCTTGTCAAAAATCAACTGACCGGGCGCCAAGATGGCGGCTTAGTAAGGTACATGCATCTTAGTTCCTCCTCCTCCAGAGCAACTACTAGGTGAACAGAAACAGTGCAGAACAGCTCCTGGGGCCACGGCCGGAAATGGACACACAGCGTACCCCAGTCTGGATTGGCTAATCTGACTGCGAGACTGCTGCGGTGAGATCCCCGAGCGGCGCGCGATCCCCCGAGCCGCGGCAGCTGTGGTGGCCGGAGCTCCTCCCTCCCTCCTTTCTGGGCCGGCTGAGAGCCTCGGAGAGGCAAGTTTCCCAAGCCGCGGTGGCCGGCGCCCCTCTTTCGCGGGCGGCTTCCTGGACCGGCTACGAGTCTCGGATCAGAGGGCTACCCAAGCCGCAGCGCCCAGTGCCCCACTTTTGCGGGTGGCTTCCTGGCCGGCGCCCCTCTTTTGCGGGCGGCATCCTGGTCCGGCTACGAGTCTCGGATCAGAGGGCTACCCAAGCCGCGGCGCTCGGCACCCCTCCTTTGCGGGCGGCTTCCTGGACCGGCTACGAGTCTCGGATCAGAGGGCTACCCAAGCTGCGGCGCCCGGCGCCCCTCTTTTGCGGGCGGCTTCCTGGCCAGCGCCCCTCTTTTGTGGGTGGCTTCCTGGTCCGGCTACGAGTCTCGGATCAGAGGCCTACCCAACCCATGGCAGCCGGCGACCGACGCCCCTCCCCCGCGGACGGCTCCTGGTCCCGTGGTGAATTCCCCGGGCCGCCGGGGCCAGCGACCGACACCCCTCCAGGGAGAGGAGGGAATTTCCGACTGGGTCCAACCAAACACCAATAGGGGAATTAATAAAGGAGCCACAGGGTCCCCTCAAGCTGCGGCGGCTGACGACCCCACCACGCGCGGCCCCCCGGACCAACTGAGAGAATTGGATTGGAAATCCCCCAGACCGTGGAGAACGGTGACTGGGGGGGATCCCTTCCAAACACGTGAGACAAACGTGTGCCACGAGCGCACCTACTGGGCAGGATAAGAAAAACAGAACCCAGAGATTTCACAGAAAAATTTTACAACCTTGTTGGGTCCGACACCCAGGGAAATCTGACTAGATGCCCAGACGCCGACAGAAGATAACGGTCCACGCTCAGAAGACTGAGAATATGGCCCAGTCAAAGGAACAACCAGTAGTTCAAATGAGATACAGGAGCTTAGACAGCTAATGCTGAATATACGAACAGAAATGGAAAACCTCTTCAAAAATGAAATCGATAAATTGAGGGAGGACATGAAGAAGACATGGGCTGAACAAAAAGAAGAAATAGAAAAACTGAAAAAACAAATCACAGAACTTAGGGAAGTGAAGGATAAAGTAGAAAAGATGGAAAAAACAATGGATACCTACAATGATAGACTTAAAGAGACAGAAGATAGAATTAGTGATTTGGAGGATGGAACATCTGAATTCCAAAAAGAAACAGAAACTATCGGGAAAAGAATGGAAAAATTTGAACAGGTTATCAGGGAACTCAAGGACAATATGAACCGCACAAATATACGTGTTGTGGGTGTCCCAGAAGGAGAAGAGAAGGGAAAAGGAGGAGAAAAACTAATGGAAGAAATTATCACTGAAAATTTCCCAACTCTTATGAAAGACCTAAAATTACAGATCCAAGAAGTGCAGCGCACCCCAAAGAGATTAGACCCAAATAGGCATTCTCCAAGACACTTACTAGTTAGAATGTCAGGGGTCAAAGAGAAAGAGAGGATCTTGAAAGCAGCAAGAGAAAAACAATCCATCACATACAAGGGAAACCCAATAAGACTATGTGTAGATTTCTCAGCAGAAACCATGGAAGCTAGAAGACAGTGGGAGGATATATTTAAATTACTAAAAGAGAAAAACTGCCAACCAAGACTCCTATATCCAGCAAAATTGTCCTTCAAAAATGAGGGAGAAATTAAAACATTCTCAGACAAAAAGTCACTGAGAGAATTTGTGACCAAGAGACCAGCTCTGCAAGAAATACTAAAGGGAGCGTTAGAGTCAGATACAAAAAGACAGAAGAGAGAGGTATGGAGAAGAGTGTAGAAAGAAGGAAAATCAGATATGATATATATAATACAAAAGGCAAAATGTTAGAGGAAAATATTATCCAAACAGTAATAACACTAAATGTTAATGGGCTGAATTCCCCAATCAAAAGACATAGATTGGCAGAATGGATTAAAAAACAGGATCCTTCTATATGCTGTCTACAGGAAACACATCTTAGACCCAAATGTAAACATAGGTTGAAAGTGAAAGGTTGGGAAAAGATATTTCATGCAAACAACAACCAGAAAAGAGCAGGAGTAGCTATACTAATATCCAACAAATTAGACTTCAAATGTAAAACAGTTAAAAGAGAAAAAGAAGGACACTATATACTAATAAAAGGAACAATTAAACAAGAAGACATAACAATTATAAATATTTATGCACCGAACCAGAATGCCCCAAAACGTGAGGAATACACTGCAAACATTGAAAAGGGAAATAGATTCATATACCATAATAGTTGGAGACTTCAATTCACCACTCTCATCAATGGACAGAACATCTAGACAGAGGATCAATAAAGAATTAGAGAATCTGAGTATTACTATAAATGAGCTAGACTTAACAGACATTTATAGGACATTACATCCCACAACAGTAGGATACACCTTTTTACAAGTGCTCACGGATCATTCTCAAAGATAGACCATATGCTGGGTCACAAAGCAAGTCTCAAGAAATTTAAAAAGATTGAAATCATGCACAACACTTTCTCAGATCATAAAGGAATGAAGTTGGAAATCAATAACAGGAGGAGTGCCAGAAAATTCACAAATACGTGGAGACTCAACAACACACTCTTAAACAACGAGTGGGTCAAAGAAGAAATTGCAAGAGTAGCAAATACCTCGAGGCGAATGAAAATGAAAACACAACATATCAAAACTTATGGGACGCAGCAAAGGCAGTGCTAAGAGGGAAATTTATTGCCCTAAATGCCTATATCAGAAAAGAAGAAAATGCAAAAATGCAGGAATTAACTGTCCACTTGGAAGAACTGGAGAAAGAACAGCAAACTAATCCCAAAGCAAGCAAAAGGAAAGAAATAACAAAGATTAGAGCAGAAATAGATGAAATTGAAAACATGAAAACAATAGAGAAAATCAATAAGACCAGAAGTTGGTTCTATGAGAAAATCAATAAGATTGATGGGCCCTTAGCAAGATTGACAAAAAGAAGAAGAGCGAGGATGCAAATAAATAAGATCAGAAATGGAAGAAGAGACATAACTACTGACCTCACAGAAATAAAGGAGGTAATAACAGGATACTATGAACAACTTTCCGCTAATAAATACAACAATTTAGAGGAAATGGACGGGTTCCTGGAAAGACATGAACAACCAACTTTGACTCAAGAAGACATAGATGACCTCAACAAACCAATCACAAGTAAAGAAATTGAATTAGTCATTCAAAAACTTCCTAAAAAGAAAAGTCCAGGACCAGACGGCTTCACATGTGAATTCTATCAAACATTCCAGAAAGAATTAGTACCAACTCTCCTCAAACTCTTCAAAAAAATCGAAGTGCAGGGAAAACTACCTAATTCATTCTATGAAGCCAACATCACCCTCATACCAAAACCAGGCAAAGATATTACAAAAAAAGAAAACTACAGGCCAATCTTTCTAATGAATATAGATGCAAAAATCCTCAATAAAATTCTAGCAAATCGTATCCAACAACACATTAAAAGAATTATACATCATGACCAGGTAGGATTCATCCCAGGTATGCAAGGATGGTTCAACATAAGAAAATCAATTAATGTAATACACCATATCAACAAATCAAAGCAGAAAAATCACATGATCATCTCAATTGATGCAGAGAAGGCATTTGACAAGATTCAACATCCTTTCCTGTTGAAAACACTTCAAAAGATAGGAATACAAGGGAACTTCCTTAAAATGATAGAGGGAATATATGAAAAACCCACAGCTAATATCATCCTCAATGGGGAAAAATTGAAAACTTTCCCCCTAAGATCAGGAACAAGACAAGGACGTCCACTATCACCACTATTATTCAACATTGTGTTGGAAGTTCTAGCCAGAGCAATTAGACAAGAAAAAGAAATACAAGGCATCAAAATTGGAAGGAAGAAGTAAAACTATCACTGTTTGCAGATGATATGATACTATACGTCGAAAACCCGGAAAAATCCACAACAAAACTACTAGAGCTAATAAATGAGTACAGCAAAGTAGCAGGTTACAAGATCAACATTCAAAAATCTGTAGCATTTCTATACACTAGTAATGAACAAGCTGACGGGGAAATCAAGAAACGAATCCCATTTACAATTGCAACTAAAAGAATGAAATACCTAGGAATAAATTTAACTAAAGACACAAAAAACCTATATAAAGAAAACTACAAAAAACTGTTAAAAGAAATCACAGAAGACCTAAATAGATGGAAGGGCATACTGTGTTCATGGATTGGAAGACTAAATATAGTTAAGACGTCAATCCTACCTAAATTGATTTACAGATTCAATGCAATACCAATCAAAATCCCAACAACTTATTTTTCAGAAATAGAAAAACCAATAAGCAAATTTATCTGGAAGGGCAGGGTGCCCCGAATTGCTAAAAACATTTGAGGGAAAAAAACGAAGCTGGAGGTGTTGCGCTACCTGAGTTTAAGGCATATTATGAAGCCACAGTGGTCAAAACAGCATGGTATTGGCATAAAGATAGATATATCGACCAATGGAATCGAATAGAGTGCTCAGATATAGACCCTCTCATCTATGGACATTTGATCTTTGATAAGGCAGTCAAGCCAACTCACCTGGGACAGAACAGTCTCTTCAATAAATGGTGCCTAGAGAACTGGATATCCATATGCAAAAGAATGAAAGAAGACCCATCTCTCACACCCTATACAAAAGTTAACTCAAAAAGGATCAAAGATCTAAACATTAGGTCTAAGACCATAAAACAGTTAGAGGAAAATGTAGGGAGATATCTTATGAATCTTACAGTTGGAGGCGGTTTTATGGACCTTAAACCTAAAGCAAGAGCACTGAAGAAGGAAATAAATAAATGAGAACTCCTCAAAATTAAACACTTTTGTGCATCAAAGAACTTCATCAAGAAAGTAGAAAGACAGCCTACACAATGGGAGACAATATTTGGAAATGACATATCAGATAAAGGTCTAGTATCCAGAATTTATAAAGAGATTGTTCAACTCAACAACAAAAAGACAGCCAACCCAATTACAAAATGGGAAAAAGACTTGAACAGACACCTCTCAGAAGAGGAAATACAAATGGCCCAAAAGCACATGAAGAGATGCTCAATGTCCCTTCCCGTTAGAGAAATGCAAATCAAAACCACAATGAGATATCATCTCACACCCACCAGAATGGCCATTATCAACAAAACAGAAAATGACAAGTGCTGGAGAGGATGCGGTGAAAGAGGCACACTTATCCACTGCTGGTGGGAATGTCAAATGGTGCAACCACTGTGGAAGGCAGTTTCGCGGTTCCTCAAAAAGCTGAATATAGTATTGCCATACGACCCAGCAATACCATTGCTGGGAATCTACTCAAAGGAATTAAGGGCAAAAACTCAAACGGACATTTGCACACCAATGTTTATAGCAGCGTTATTTACAATTGCAAAGAGATGGAAACAGCCAAAATGTCCATCAACAGACGAGTGGCTAAACAAACTGTGGTATATACATACGATGGAATATTATGCAGCTTTAAGACAGGATAAACTTATGAAGCATGTAATAACATGGATGGACCTAGAGAACATTATGCTGAGTGAGTCTAGCCAAAAACTAAAAGACAAATACTGTATGGTCCCAATGATGTGAATCGACATTCGAGAATAAACTTGGAATATGTCATTGGTAACAGAGTTCAGCAGGAGTTAGAAACAGGGTAAGATAATGGGTAATTGGAGCTGAAGGGATACAGACTGTGCAACAGGACTAGATACAAAAACTCAAAAATGGACAACACAATAATACCTAATTGTAAAGTAATCATGTTAAAACACTGAATGAAGCTGCATCCGAGCTATAGGTTTTTGTTTTGTTTTGTTTTGTTTTTACTACTATTACTTTTATTTTTTTCTCTATATTAACATTCTATATCTTTTTCGGTTGTGTTGCTAATTCTTCTAAACCGACGCAAATGTACTAAGAAACGATGATCATTCATCTATGTGATGATGTTAAGAATTACTGATTGCATATGTAGAATGGTATGATTTCTAAATGTTGGGTTAATTTCTTTTTTTCCGTTAATTAATAAAAAAAAAAAATTAAGTAGAAAAAAAAAAATCAGCTGACCATAACCTGATGGTCTATTTCTGAACTCTTAATTTGATTCTATTGATCAACATGTTTATCTTTATGCCAGTACCATGCTATTTTGACCACTGTGACTTTATAATATGCTTTAAAGTCAGGAAACATGAGTCCTCCCACTTCATTCTTCTTTTTCAAGATGTTTTTAACTATTTGAGGCTCCTTTCCCTTCAAAATGAATTTAATAATTAACCTTTCCATTTCAGTCAAGTAGGCTTTTGGAGTTTTGATTGGGACTGCACTGAATCTGTAAATCCACTTGGACAGGATTGGCATTTAGCCTTCCAATCCATAAACATATAATGTCTTCCCATTTGTTTAGGTCTTTGATTTCTTTTAGCAGTGTTATGTAGTTTTCTGTGTATGGGTCCTTTATGTCCTCAGTTGTTTATTCCTTGGTTTTTTTTGTTTGTTTGTTTTGCATGGGCAGGCACCGGGAATCAAACCCGGGTCTCCAGCATGGTAGGCGAGAACTTTTCCATTGCACCACCATGACCCGTCCTTTTCCTAGGTTTTTGATTTTTTTAGTTGCTGTTGTCAGTTTTTTCTCTTAAGACCTAGTATTGATTGGATGAAGCCAACCCTCATTATCATTTACTTAATGATAACTCATTGTAAATCTTGATCATATTTACAAAATACCCTCACAGCATCATCTAGCTTAGTATTTGACCAAATAACTGGGCACCATAGCTTAGCCAAGTTCACATAAAACTAACCATCATATTTTTTGCATGGATACGCATCAGTCCTCGGAGAGGCCTTCTGTACCCACATACTCATGTGGGTTTCCCCTTCCCATCATTCTCTTCCCCAGCGCCCCTTGCTCACTCTCCTGTTTATTACATTCTTAGCCATTTTTGTAATCTATAATGTCTCTAATTTATCTGTTCCTTTCATCCATCTTTCTCTATATATGGATCATGAGTTCTGGGAAGAGAGGAACCTCATCTGTTTTGATCACTTCCAGAGCCTCAAAGCCCAGCACTGTGCCATATTCAATAAATCTTTGTGGGATGAATGAATTTAAAAAATCAGGCAGGGAAACCTTCTAGATGAGCCACAGAAAAGGACAGTTCTAAAAGTTTTCCATGGGCCAAAGGTGGGGTTGCAATGTCATGTTCTTTTCTTTCTAAAAGAAATATTCTGCCTTGTGTTTTATTTCTGAAAAGAAAGACTAATTTATCACAAAATGGTCTTTTTCTCATCTCTCTTGGTTCATGGCAATACTAATTTAATGGATTCAGGAGTGCTGAAAATATTTTGCCTGGTTGAATGATGATAAGAATTTCCAGCCAGTTAAACTATTTTTGCCTATTAAGAAACTCAGTAAAGACAATGACAGTTAAATACGTGATCCTGGATGGTATCTAGCAAGGAAGGAGAGAAGGCTCTAAAGGACATTACTGGAACAAAAGAAGAATTGAAATACAGGCTTTAATTTTGTATCAATGTTAAGTTTCTTGAACTCAACTGCATTTAAGGTGGTTACATAAGTGCATATCTTTGCTTAGGAAATGTGCATGGCTGTATTAAGTGTTCACAGAGCTTGATGTGTAGAACCTGCACCCAGGTGTTCAGAAAATGATTGCTATATAGACAGAGTAACAGATGGATAGATATTTATTAAAATGTGGCAAAATGTTAAAATTGGTGGATCTGTGTGTGGGGGGCAGTATGTTGGAGTTCTCTGTATGGCGTTTGTATTATTTTTGTAGCTATTCTCTAAGTTTGAAACTATTTCAAAACAGTTCAAAGAAACCAGGTAACCCTAAAGCCCCACCCTCTTTATCTCTAAATGTAAATTTCCTACTATCTTTAGCACACCGATGGCCATTGTCATGTGACACAAGCAAACATTAACTAGGTGCCGTTATTAGTTCTTACAACATGTAGTGGGAGAGGCTGAACCTCTGACAAAGCAGCAGTCTATGCGCAATGGCCCCAGAGTCCCAGGGCCCATGTCCCTTTGTCCTGGCCCTGCTGCTGTGTGCACTTGGCCCCACTGTATCCCAGGGTGGGAAGCTGCTGGTGGTCCCAATGGATGGCAGCCACTGGCTCAGCATGCTCGGGGTCATCCAGGAGCTGCAGCAGAGGGGCCATGAAGTCCTGGTTGTAGCGCCTGGTGCATCTGTGCACATTAAAGAAGGAGTGTCCTACACCTTGAAGAGGTATCCTGTGCCATTCGGAAGGGAACTGGAAGCGGCTTTTGCTAGTCTTGGGCAGCAGGTTTTCAAGAATGAGGGTTTTTTCCAGCTGTGGTGGAAATGTACTAGAGAGTGCAACAGAATTCCGATATGTTTTTATCTGCCTGCTCCCAGTTCCTTCACAACCAGGAACTCATGAACTTTCTGGGGGACAGTGGCTTTGATGCTGTGCTGGTGGACCCTTTTCTAAATGTAGAGATTTAGAGATGGTATCTCCATGTTTCTTCTAAGGAAAATGGCCAGACTGAAGGTGGTTAAACAGTGCCTCCAAGATCTGGGAGAGATGGTGAGGAGAAGAAAGAGTGGTGAGCAATGAAGCTCGCAATATTTGTAGGTACCTCTTAGTAGATGATGGTAAAGTGACAGGAAACTCATCATTTAAGTGTTAAATAGGGATTCTTGAAAAACAAAAGACATCTGGAAGGGGAAAACTAATGAAAGCCTGGGAATAAAAATGCTAAACTTGCATAAAACTTTGGAACTTTTTTAAAGGTATCCTCTCGGGTGTAGAAGTGTCATCAGAATGGGGAAGAGAAAGTACTTTAGGGATCTCCTCCTTTTTGAAAGTGAATACAGTGGGGGGATTGAAGATATTTTCAGTTATGAAATTGCTTCACCCTCTTGGCCATTAGGGTTTGGATTTGCTTGGGTGGAGCTTTAGGGGCAGTTATGCCAAGTGAGGGATTAACTTCTCCTTTATGGAAAACCATAAGGGCTGTTCTGGAATTTGTCCTGCTCTGGTCTGTAGATGAACTTTGCTGGTGTTTCAACATTAGCCAAACCCTGTTTTACTTTGGATGTTTATGGACCCGTAAGTTTGATTTCATGTTGCTCGTGCCCTGCTGGTGGCCACAGGCGTGTGTGCAAGGAGGTGAAATTAGACTTGGCTCTTTCCTCAGTAGGTCGCATCTAACAGTGGCTTTTTTTTTTTTTTTAACTTAAACTGATTATTTATTGTGCGAGCAGTGAAGATATGGAAGGCAACTCACTTATATTACTATGGAATTCTCCTTATAAAAAATCAAATGAGGTATTAATCTAGATGATTTTAGCTACAATATAAAATTATTTTTGGATACTTCAACCTGGACATGGTATCTCATTCTATTTTTTAAAATTTTACTTAAAAAAAGCAATGCAACTTCTTTTTTTTTGCACTAGTCAAAATATAAATTTTGTAACAAATAAACATTTTTTGCTTTAGTCTCACACAGAAGATGACATTTTAAAATATTAATTACCATCTATTTTCAGTACCCTGCAATAATGACATTCCTTTGTTCTTCCTCATGCAAAACATTTTTAAAATTGTACCTTGTACATTTCACTATTATTATACACTCTAGGCATTCCTAGATTATACCATCTCAATCTTTAACATCTATCTTTCTTTCTGATTTCATTTATGTCCCCAGCCCTCCTCCCTCTATAATTCTCACACGCAGCTTCATTCAGTGTTTCCACATAATTGTATTACAGTTAGTTAATATTGTGCTGTCCATTTCTGAGTTTTTGTATCCATTCCTATTGCACAGTCTGTATCCCTTCAGCTCCAATTACCCAATATCTTACCCTATTTCTATCTCCTGATGGTCTCTGTTACCAACGAAATATTCCAAGTTTATTCATTAATGTCAGTTCATATCAATGAGACCATACAGTATTTGTCCTTTAGTTTTTGGCTAGTCTCACTCAGCATAATGTTCTCAAGGTCCATCCATGTTGTTACATACTTCATACGTTTATTCTGTGTTAAATCTGCAAAATATTCCATCGTATGTATATACCACAGTTTGTTTAGCCACTCATCTGTTGATGGACATTTTGGCTGTTTCCATCTCCTTGCAATTGTAAATAATGCTGCTATAAACATTGGTGTGCAAATGTCCGTTTGTATCTTTGCCTTTATGTTCTCTGAGTAGATACCTAGCAATGGTATTGCCGGGTCATATGGCAATTCTATATTCAGCTTTTTGAGGAACCACCAAACTGCCTTCCACAGCAGTTGCACCATTTGACATTCCCACCAACAGTGAATAAGTGTTCCTCTTTCTCCACATCCTCTCCAGCACTTGTCATTTTCTGTTTTGTTGATAATGGTGTGAGATGATATTTCATTGTGGTTTTGATTTGCATTTCTGTAATGACCAGGGAAGTTGAGCATCTCTTCATGTGCCTTTTGGCCATTTGTAGTTCCTCTTCTGAGAAGTGTCTGTTCAAGTCTTTTTCCCATTTTGTAATTGGATTGACTGTCTTTTTGTTGTTGAGTTGAATAATCTCTTTATAAATTCTGGATACTAGACCTTTATCTGATATGTCGTTTCCAAATATTGTCTCCCATTGTATAGGCGGTCTTTTTACTTTCTTGATGAAGTTCTTTGATGCACAAAAGTGTTTAATTTTGAGGAGCTCCCATTTATTTCTTTCTTTCTTCAGTGCTCTTGCTTTGTGTGCGAGGTCTATAAAACCGCCTACAATTTTAAAATTTATAAGATATTTCCCTACATTTTCCTCTGTTTTACTGTCTTAGTCCTGATGTTTAGATCTTTGATACATTTTGAGTTAACTTTTGTATAGTGTTTAAGATACGGGTCCTCTTTCATTCTTTTGCATATAGATATCCAGTTCTCTAGGCACCATTTATTAAAGAGACTGTTCTGTCCCAGGTGAGTTGGCTTGACTGCCTTATCAAAGATCAAATGTCCATAGATGAGAGGGTCTATATCTGAACATTCTATTCAATTCCATTGGTCAAAATATCTGTCTTTATGCCAGTACCATGCTGTTTTACCACTGTGGCTTCATAATGTACCTTAAAGTCAGGCAGCGTGAGACCTCCAGCTTCATTTTTTTTCCTCAAGATACTTTTAGCAATTCAGCGCACACTGCCCTTCCAGATAAATTTGCTTATTGGTTTTTCTATTTCTGAAAAGTAAGTTGTTGGGATTTTGATTGGTATTGCATTGAATCTGTAAATCAATTTAGGTAGAACTGACATCAACTATATTTAGTCTTCCAATCCATGAACACGGTGTGCCCTTCCATCTATTTAGGTCTTCTGTGATTTCTTTTAACAATTTCTTGTAGTTTTCTTTGTATAGGTCTTTTGTCTCTTTAGTTAAATTTATTCCTAAGTATTTTATTCTTTTAGTTGCAATTGTAAATGAAACTCGTTTCTTGATTTCCCCCTCAGATTGTTCATTACTAGTGTATAGAAACACTACCAATTTTTGAATGTTGATCTTGTAACCTGCCACTTTGCTGTACTCGTTTATTAGCTCTAGTAGTTTTTCTGTGGATTTTTCCAGGTTTTTGACATATAGTATCATATCATCTGCAAACAGTGATAGTTTTACTTTTTCTTTTCCAATTTTGATGCCTTGTATTTCTTTTTCTTGTCTAATTGCTCTGGCTAGAACTTCCAACACAATGTTGAATAACAGTGGTGATAGTGGACATCCTTGTCTTGTTCCTGATCTTAGGGGTAAAGTTTTCAGTTTTTCCCCATTGAGGATGATATTAGCTGTGGGTTTTTCATATATTCCCTTTATGATTTTAAGGAAATTCCATTGTATTCCTATCCTTTGAAGTGTTTTCAACAGGAAAAGGTGTTGAATTTTGTCACATGCCTTCTCTGCATCAATTGACATGATTTTGTGATTTTTCTGCTTTGATTTGTTTATATGGGGTATTACATTAATTGATTTTCTTATGTTGAACCATCCTTGCATACCTGGGATGCATCCTACTTGGTCATGATGTATAATTCTGTTACTGTGTTGCTGGATTTGATTTGCTAGAATTTTGTTGAGGAATTTTGCATCTATATTCATTAGAGAGATTGCTCTGTAGTTTTCTTTTTTTTGTAATATCTTTGCGTGATTTTGGTATGAGGGTGCTGTTGGCTTCATAGAATGAATTAGGTAGCTTTCCCTCCCACTTCAATTTTTTTGGAGAGTTTGTGCAGGATTGGTACTAATTCTTTCTGGAATGTTTGGTAGAATTCACATGTGAAGCCGTCTGGTCCTGGGCTTTTCTTTTTGGGAAGCTTCTTAATGACTGATTCAATTTCTTTACTTGTGATTGGTTTGTTGAAGTCATCTATTTCTTCTTTAGTCAAAGTTGGTTGTTTATGCCTTTCTAGGAAGTTGTCCATTTCATCTACATCATTGTATTTATTAGCATAAAGTTGTTCATAGTATCCTGTTATTACCTCCTTTATTTCTGTGGGGTCAGTGGTTATGTCTCCTCTTTCATTTCTGATCTTATTTATTTGCATCCTCTCTCTTCTTTTTGTCCATCTTGCTAAGGGCCCATCAATCTTATTGATTTTCTCATAGAACCAACTTCTGGTTTTATTGATTTTCTCAATTTCATTTATTTCTTCTCTAATCTTTGTTATTTCTTTCCTTTTGCTTGCTTTGGGGTTAGTTTGCTGCTCTTTCTCCAGTTCTTCCAAGTGGACAGTTAATTCCTGTATTTTTGCCCTTTCTTCTTTTTTGATGTAGGCATTTAGGGCAATAAATTTCCCTCTTAGCACTGCCTTTGCTGCATCCCATAGGTTTTGATATGTTGTGTTTTCATTTTCATTCGCCTAGAGATATTTACTAATTTCTCTTGTAATTTCTTCCTTGACCCACTGGTTGTTTAAGAGTGTGTTGTTGAGCCTCCACATATTTGTGAATTTTCTGACGATCTGCCTATTATTGATTTTCAACTTCATTCCTTTATGATCTGAGACAGTGTTGTGTATGATTTCAATCTTTTTAAATTTGTTGAGACTTGCTTTGTGACCCAGCATATGGTCTCTCTTTGAGAATGATCCATGAGCACTTGAGAAAAAGGTGTATCCTGCTGTTGTGGGGTGTAATGTCCTATAAATGTCTGTTAAGTCTAGCTCATTTATTGTAATATTCAAATTATCTGTTTCTTTATTGATCCTCTGTCTAGGTGTTCTGTCCATTGATGAGAGTGGGGAATTGAAGTCTCCAACTGTTACGGTAGATGTGTCTATTTCCCTTTTCAGTGTTTGCAGTGTTTGCCTCATGTATTTTGGGGCATTCTGGTTTGGTGCATAAATATTTATGTTTGTTATATCTTCATGGTGCATTGTTCCTTTTATTAGTACAGAGTATCCTTCTTTTCTCTTTTACCTGTTTTACATTTGAAGTCTATATTCTTTATGAAAGAAACTTTATGAAAGTCAACTTCTTTGTGAAACCATTTTTGATAGCTACTGCCTGATCTGATGTGAATTTTTTCTCACTAGAATGCAGAATATACAAACCAACATGTATTTAAATGAGCCCTACAAAGAATACTCATACATAGTTTTAAATTGCTTGTTAAAGGCACAGTTTGATTTATGACTGGTGGTTACTGGATGAATTTTAAGCAGCTTATTATTAATATGTTGAAGGGAAGAGAATTCCTGGTATATCCCAGGCACTCAACACATGAAGATAAGAGTTATGTTAGTATTTGTATGTTATGCTATCTCAATCATTCTACTTGTTTACTATCCCAGGTAGGAGAAAATATTAACTATTTTTATTGTTTCCCAGCTTTAATTGTCCCTAAAGGCAGGAAAAGAACAAGAGGAACTGGTAACTTTAAGACTACCAGAGAATCTGAAATATAATAAATAAGTATTCTAGTAATATTGTCCTAATAATACAAAGGACAAGGTAACTTTTAGATTCAAATGAGAATTTTCATTCTAAAGTGATGACAAAAAGGGTGAAGTCAAGAGGCAATTATTAAAAAAACATGAATCTTGATTCTTATATAATTGTTCTTTCAACAAGATCAGAACATTTTAATTTAAAACTAATAGATCACAATTGTATTGCTTTTAAGATGATTTTGTTAAAAAATGACACATTTCAGAATCACCCAAAGAAATTTCTACTACATGTTAGTTTATCCAAGTAAGTGAAAAAGAAACTACAGTGTACCTCCCTTAACCTAAGAGTCAAGTTGTAAAGTTAAAGTCCGTTGCCAGCAATGGACCTGCAGGTAACCATCAAAAAAAGTTATAAATTCAAAGCCAAATTTCTTCTACAAACTGAAACGCCCTTTACTGAGTCACAGGAACAAAAATGGGGCACTGGCACCATATTCGGTGAATATGGTGGTTATGTATGGAACTGCCTTCTTGAGTGCTCATGATGGTCACAGTCTTATCACCTAGTGGGTTTTCTATTTCATTGGTAGCCTCTTCTTTATTACAGTCGATCCAAATAACTGTTTATAAAGAATATTCAAATCTGGAATTCGAGGGGCATTGTAGTTTTCCACCAGAAATAAACCAGCTTGTTTCTGCAAAGTAATTTAGTAATAGCTGTAGAAGGCCAACATAATCTAGAGGAAAATGAACTCAAGAATCAAACTGAAAACAGAGACTAAATGCTGTAATGATAAGTTTCATTAATTATTTTACTCATATTTGTGAAACCTCTGCGTTATCAATAAAAACAGCCATTTCTATCCTTACCTTTATCTTAATACAGACATTATGGGAAAAATAGGAAATAAAACCCTGCTAGTTCCCCCACTGTACCCCCCCAACATCAGAATCATCTTTATTCATGATTTGTACTACTGTAGGATGGCAGGTACATTTGAAGTTAATTGGGAGGGGATAATGGGAGCACATTACCAGAACGAGCCACAGACTTTTTTCTTTTTATATGGCTCTTGACATGTCAGAAGGACAATATCTCCTAAAACAACACAACAAGACAAAAACAAGAGGAATGGAGCAGAGAAGAGGGAACAGGAGAGGGCACTCTAATAATTAATGCTATAGCGCTACAGAACTTTTTTTTTTTTTAAAAAACTTTAAAATAAAAGTATTGCTATTATCAAGCACACTTCACTTTTCATATTTTCCTTCCTTCAGTTTTTATACATAAATATTATCTCTTCATTTGAAAAAAAAATCTAACCCATGAATTCATTAAGATAAGCACTGTGTCAGTTCAGTTTATGTAGCCAGAAAGATGTTGGTGATGGGTTGGGAACAACGTAATTTACGGCAAATCACTATGCTTTACCAATTATAAGCTGCTTGCTTCTCTATGTATTCTGTCTTTTTTCCAATATAATCTCATTGAATTATTTTTTGAGTTCATCAAAGTTCAAGTCTCTCACTTTGTCTTTGTTTCCCCCAAATCCAACAGTGGCTTTTATGAATGAAGTTTAGGTAAGAGCTATTTCATCACTCAGTAAGGAGAGCTTAGAGATGTGCTCCTTCCCCCTGGGTAAGAGAAAGGGGGAGAGGGAGAGAGCTGTCCTGCAGATCCCAGAGAGATAGTGCCTCAGGATGTTCCTGCCACAGCCAGAAACCACAGCGGGGAGGATGACTTGGGCTCCCTGACCTCAGATGTGGAAGCCACCATGAGCTGAAGGACTTGGGTCGGATGAACTGGGCATAGGGTTGCTCCCGGGGGAGGCTGGTCAGTAACAGGCCTTTACAGGTCATCCTCAGAAACCAGCCTGGCAGAGGTCACTGTTAAAATCATATATGCTCAGCATCGTTGTCTCCTCTGTCTCACATCTGGGCTGACCAGCCTTCCTGGTCCGGTTGTAGCACTGGGAGCCCTGCGTTCTGGGAGACCCCTCCTTTCTGGGCAAACCCAACCTCATCTTGCAATATCATCAGTGCCCTCAGCGTTCTGTGGAAACATATGAAAAATGTGGGTAACACTTGGGATGGGGATGGGGGTATTAATTAGATCACTGATGTTCTGCAGTTGGAGAGGAATCACCATACTCATGCAAAAACCCTTCCTTTGTTTCCTCTGAGTGGATTTACTACTCTGTATGTGTGTGTGCATGCACACCCACGTGTTTCCTTAAGATGGAAGTACTTTGGAGTTGGCTTTTAAGGCTGGGGGCAGGTCAGACTGAGCTAATATTCTTGCTGAGGACACACCAACCCTCCTTATCTCCAGGTTCCCGTGTTTCAACTCTGCAGCTAATGCTGCTGTTCTAATTGGGTCATCTTTTTGTTGCCTCATTTCAGAGCTTTTCTTTGCCTGACTTGCATCTCTGACGCCTATTCCTTATTACCTTAGGGAGAGGCTTTTGATAGGTCATGCTGTATAATCCATATATATATATTTTTAACCGCAAGGAAGAAATTTAGATTACACTTACACCATTAAGCATCTTGCTATAAAAAGTTACTTAAAACTATCTTTTGCATATAAGTGAGGAAAGATTAGGATATTTGGTCAACTGGAAACATTGCTAGGCACGTGTCTGCAAAGGCACCCGGGCATGTCAGACTATGGGGGGAACCAGGCCCCGGAGCTGGAGAAGCGACCTTGGCCACATGGGGCCCTGCGGGCAGTGGGAGAATCACCATCACTTGATTAGGTGGGGGGACACCTGGCTGGCCTGCTCGACCCTGCTGGATGCCAAGTACATGATCCCACGCAGAAGCGTGGGGCTGGCCCCTGCTCTTGGCCCAAAGCAAGCTCATCTGAAGCTGTACCCCCTCCCCTAGTTCCCCAGAACACATAACCTCGAGGAGCCCCTTCGCAAACCGGCAGGTTGTATAAGGCACAAGGAGGCCGTTCTGTGGTGCAGGACACCCACCCAGAGCCCCCGAGCCCCACGGGCCTGGCTGGAAAAGGCATCACTGTGAGACCTGAGGGCGGGTGGGGCCCCACCCCAGTCATCAGGGGCTGAGGGTCACCCCATCACCGCAAGGCTAGCAAGGCAAGTTAGATTTAATTTTTTTAAAAACAGGTAAACTGATTCTCTTTAAAAAAATAAAATCTCTGGTCTTTTAAGGTCACTTCAGCTGCTTTTTAAAGTAGCTTTTTCCTGGGATGATGGAAGTTGCGGCCGGGGCCTGGCAGGTGGCTGCCTAGATGGTGGACTTGGAGAAGGAGACGCGCAGGTGGTAGTTCTCACCCAGGTCATGGTTGTGTAGGTCAATGAGAGCCTGGATGACCTTCTCCACCGAGGCCATCTAGATCAGCACCATTTTGTGGTCCTTCTGGAAGAACTTGAATCCTTTGACGATCCCTCCATTACTGGAAAACAAGATCTTGAGGTCCTCCTCAGACACTGAAGGCGGGACATTGGAGAGGTGTAGGGTGGCCGAAGGCGGGAAGATATTCTGGAAGTTCTTGGAGCCAGGCTTCTTGAAGCGGTGCAGGGGTGAGTGGCCATAGTCCTTGGTGAGACCCTGGTCCTCCTGGCCCTTGCGGGGACGCTGCACACTCTGGTGCTTGGACAGCGTGATACGGATCGACTTCCCGTGTAGTTTATGCCCGTTCAGGTGGCTCATGGCAAGCTGGGCCTGGCTGCCATCGGCCATCTGGACCAGAGCGTTCTCCTTCTTGTTGAACAGGACCTTCACCCGCTGCATGTCACCGTACACGCCAAAAAGAATAAAGAGGCTTTGGGGTGTGACTCTCTCTGGGTTGAGGTTGCTGACCAGCAGGACCGAGTTCCCTGCCCCCGCCAGGCCGGGGATGGCAATTCGGCCCGCACCGCCACTGCCGCTGATGGGATGGCAACGGGGCCAGGGCCCCATGGACATTGGGAACAGAAAGGCCTGCAGCTTGAGGAATGGCAAAGGTGGGAGGGAAACCAGCTCCTGCGTAGAGGGAGGCTGAGATTATACCAGGTGCACCAAAGGCAGTGGCCATGGTCTGGTCCAGGGAGGGCTGGCTGTCACCAGAGGGCAGGTCAGGGCACATGTAGTCCCGTCCTGGCTCTTGTCATTGTTGTACTTCATGTTGAGGCTGGTGAGCTTGGAGAAGTCGATGCGCAGTGTGCAGCAGGCGTTATAGATGTTCTGTCCGTCCAGGAACAACTTGGCGAGCTGTGCGCTCACAGGGTCTGCATGTTGGAGCAGTGGCTGAAACTGATTGTTCTTGGTGAAAGTGATGATTTTCAGGTCTGTAACGAACTTGGAAAAAATCTGGTGGAGCACATCCAGTGTCACTGGGTAGAAGAGGTTCTCCATGATGATATGGAGCATGGGGCTCTGGCCAGCCATGGCCATCCCAGCATCCACGGCAACAGTTGAGGCAGCCAGCGCTAGGTTCCCTGACTACACAGAGTTCACAGCCTGCAGGGCTGCCTGGGCCCGCGCTTGGTTGAGAGAGCTGTCCGTTTTGAGCTCCTTATGATTGGAGAATTGGATGTAGACAGGCTGGCCACGCAGCACACGTGTCACCGAGGTGTAGTAGTTGACCAAGGTAATAGCGGCCTCCTCTGTGGTCATCTCGAGAAAGGCCTGGTTTTTTCCTTTCAGCATCAAGAGGTTGGTGACCTTCCCGAAGGGCTGTCCCAGGGATATAACCTCGCCCTCAGTGACGTCACTCGGAAGCTTCCAGACATGGATCACTCTGGATGGGACCCCTGTGCTCCTGCTGTCCCCTTTGAACTTGCTGTCATTCCCATTTGCTGCAGAGGCCAAGTTGCTGCTCATGATAAAGGGTCCGTTAGTAACACAGGTAGAGAAAAGATCGTCTGATCCCCGCTTTGTACCAACTGCTATATCTGGGACAATGCCGTCCATTGCACATGGAAGAGACCCGCAGGGGACGGAGTGGAGGCACCAGAATCTATAATCCATATTTAATAATTGGGAATCCCTGCCATCAGTTTCTCACCCCCGACAAGCAAACATTTTGTAACACACTGTCCTGCTGCTTCATATAAGGGAACAACAAATTGCTCATTTCTATCATTGTAACTTTCATTATTAACTAGAAGATCATTCATCACTCACAGTTCAAATATACCAAAACTCACTTGTTGGAAACAGTCACTTCCTGATTTAAAAAAAAAAGGTGATATATAGACAATAGGAAGGACTTTGAATCAATTCTGCAAACTGCTTCCCTAACTCCTGTCAGTGATGCTGTTTTGCTTGCAGCAGGAAAACAGGTGTAATCTGTAGAGGTATTGTCACGCAAGTCTCTCTTTGTTCTTTCTTTCTTTTTTTTTTAACATGGGCAGGCACCAGGAATCGAACCTGGGTCCTCTGGCATGGCAGACAAGCATCCTTGCCTGCTGAGCCAACGTGGCCTGCCCTGTTCTTTTTTTCTTGATCCCTGGGCCATGTGGCCCAGAAGATTCTTTAGAGAGAAGTCCCCTGGTCTCATCTCCAACTTCCTCCCTATATAGCGAAGGCTGTGATGCCCAAGGGGATATTTGTGAGAGGAATCCTGAGATTCCTTCAGGTTTCTGTTCTCCCTCAGCTGACAGCGTGATCACGCTGCTATAGGAATTATCTTCTAGAACAGGGCCTGTGCCTCGAGGTGAGGATCATATGCTTAGTGGGCTGGGATTCAGCCCCGGTCAGGTCACGGGCACACTTGCAAGAGTTTCTCTCCCTGTTTTGTATCATTCACACTTTGGGGGGAACATTTTGCTTTTTATAGTGTATTATATAGCCAGCAAAGAAAGATTCAAATATATTTTAATATATTCTTGCTAAGGCAGAAAAGTTGACTTACACTTTAACTAACTCTTCAGCAGGAAAGGTTGAAAAATACAAGGTTGACTGGTTAAATTTCTGCAGAGTTAACATGAATATTATTGTTAATCATCCAAAATTTATTGTCCACCATGTACATAGAAGACCCTGCTACAGGTTGCAGGGGAAAGCTATAAGTAGTTAAAGGTTGTCTTTGCCATTTGAGGTTTGACCTTCATTGTGAGCCCAATACTTCATTTTCTGTTCCTTCTTTTAACACAGAAGGAATGGTCTTACTTACAGTAATAGCAGTGCTATTTGTCATTATCCTTTACACCTGTCACTGGATTATAAGTGCATTTTAGATTCCAAAAGCCTTGAAAGTAACAGATCTTTCCTATAGAATTTCTTAAAGGGGCAGTGCAGGAGTGTTACCTGATGCCTCCCACAGAAAGCTTCCTGAAAGTCCTCTTTGGGCAGATTTCCCCTCCCCCAAACTTTCCTTTTCCAGAAAGTGCTAGAAGTCTTCTCTCTCCGTGATCTCATTCACCTTAGTATGCTTCCCCCATGTGCTTCCTCTATATGTATGCCTCCATGTGCTTCCTCTGTGTGCGTCCTCTCTGTGTGTCCCTCCCTGCGCTTCCCCATGTGCTTCCTCTATATGTGTCCCTCCAGGTGCTTCCTCGGTGTGCTTCCTCTATATGTGTCCCTCCACATGCTTCCTCCTTGTTTATTGTCTTCTCTCCCTCTTTCAGTTCCTTCCTGAACACCTGCTTTCTCCCCTGGAACTCTGCAGCTACTTGTAGCCCTGGGGAAGTGGGTAAGATGATACCTTCCCTCTTAGCAAATTAGCCCATTACCTGGATTTTGCATCTTGAAAGAGAACCCAAGGGATACCCCAGTAGACAAGAAGCCTTCTTTCTTTGGAAGGGAAGAAAGGAGAAGGAAACACTGTAAAACAAAACATTAATAATTGCTGCCTCTAAAACATTTATTTGATATATATTATGTATGTAATATGTAATGATATAAAGTTATCAATATGTATATGCATACCTTTAACCACATTCTTAAGAGGAAGATATCTGATGCAGAGCTTAATGTATGCATGTAATCACCAAAGAATATACAAAAAATAAAAAATAAATGGAAATTTCTCCCCTGGTTCTAGGAGTTTGAAGCCTATGTTAACGCTTCTGGAGAACATGGGATTGTGGTTTTCTCTTTGGGATCATTTGTCTCAGACATTCCAGAGAAGAAAGCGATGGAAATTGCTGATGCTTTGAGTAAAATACCTCAGACAGTAAGTAGATTCTATATGACTCCTTTATATCTATCTTCATATGAGTTCTAACCCCAGACTTTAGTATTTGCATTAACTCTATTTGTGTTTTCCCTGCCAATTCTCAGTTCTTAATTGGAAAGTCGTTTTTGTAACTGAATGTTCAACCACTCTGTTAAACAATGATCCATTTTACTAGAAAGTTTCATTTTCCTAAGAGACTTAAAAGTGTGCTGAAGAGAACTTAAGGAATTCTGTCCTTCATATTAAATAGGGAAATTTTTCCAAAATGCTGTTAAGACACTAGGTTTACTTCTGTCTTTATGGTTCTATAACCCCTCATCTTACTAAGTAAACTTTTCGTTGAAGTACAGAAAAGTGTGAAAATCGTAAGTGCTCAGCTTGCTGAATTTTCACAAAGTGAGCCTGCCTCGGGAATTAAGCCCCCAGAATGAGAAAGAGGAAGTTAGATCACAGAGGCTCTCCTGGTCACTGCATCTCCCAGCCCTTTAAAGTTTATATTCATTCAGAGAACCTCATTTTCTAGCTACTCAAGTGGATTTTGTTTTTTGATCAGAGTGTGTTTTTTCTTTAAACCCTGTTCTTTTTTCTCTGCAATAGGTCTTCTGGCGGTACACAGGAAATCCACCTTCTAATCTTGGGAAGAATACAAAACTTGTCAAGTGGCTACCCCAAAATGATCTGCTTGGTGAGTTTGGGAGGATTTGATGTACCAGTTGAACCATGGTATTTTAGTCAGGGTTCTCTAGAGAAACAGAACCAGCAGGAGAGATCTGTAAGTATGAGATTTATAAAGGTGTCTCATGCATCTGTGGGGATGGAAGAGTCCAAAATCCGTAGAGCACGCTGTGAAGCTGGCATCTCTGATAAAGGGTGTGGACGAACTGCACAGGAGAGGCTTGCTGGCTGGAGAAGTAAGCGAAAGTCTCTCTTCTTCCTTAAAAACCTTCAACTAATTGGATTATCTCATTGTGGGAGGCATGCCCCAGTTTCTTGCAGATATAATGAGCCAAAGATGCAATCAAGTGACTGATGATTCAGTCAACCAGCCATGAAATATCCAATGGTCAGGCCAGTGCCTGCCCAACCAGACAACTGGGCATAACCACCTGGTCAAGTTGATACCAGAACCCACTGTCACACATGGTATGGAAGTAAATGAAGCCCACTCAAAAGGGCTCTTTATTCAGAGCTTGTTACAACAAGGGAGTCGGCCACCCTCAGTTGCTTTTGGCAGAGACTCAAAGGTAGGGAGGCAGAGGAGGAGGAAGACTTTTATAGAAGAACAAAGGGAAAATTTCAGGTGGTCCTGGTTGAAGGCTGGTGGCATGAGGAGGCTGGAGGTTGGCTAGTGAGAAGTGGAGCATTCTGTGTGATTGGTTAGGAGAGCATATTTAGCTTTCTCTGGTTGGTACCATGGTGGAGGTAATGGCAAACATTAGGGAAACTGTCAGGTATTGCTCGAGTCCTGGCTCTTCTGGGTTGAATGTTACAAGGACTGTGGTCTACCTTCCTGGACTGGTTGTTGTAGATAGTAGCCAGCTTCCTGGACCATTGTTGCAGGTAGTTGACCAGAGTTTCCTGGTCTGGTAACTTGAGGGTCAGAGTTTCCTGATAATTGTCTGTATGTTCAGTCTCTCTATTCCCAACCCAGAAAACCTCTCCACAAAGATAGAAGAGACAGAAAATCATTTCATTATTGAATAAGCATGAACCCAAAATTCATCACAGGCAATCCATGAAGAGACTGCAAAGAAAGAAAGAAATTTCTCTCTTTTTTATAGCTAAACACATACAACTGATTGCATTCATGTTTTCAAAATAAAATTACTAATTTTTTTTGTATCTTTATGACCAGAGCTAGGTTCTACAGCTTGGAGTCAAGTTGTTTCTATTTCCTAGGTTGCTGAAGCAAATACCATGCAATGGGTGGGGTTAAACAATGGGAATTTATTTGCTCATGGTTTTGAGGCTGGGAAAAGGTCCAAATCAAGGCATCATCAAGGCAGTGCTTTCTCCCTGAAGACTGTTGTGCTCTGGGGCTGGCAGTGTACATGGTGGCATCTCTTGGTCTCTCCTTTCTCTTCCAAGTTCTATTGATGTTCGCCTTCTTCCTTCCTGTGGCTTTCTCTCTCTCTCATATCTGAATTCATTCAATTTATAAAGGACTCCAGTAACAAGATTAAGACCCATCCTGATCGAGGTGGTCATACCTTAACTGACGTCACCTCATCAAAAGATCCCGCTTACAAAGGGTTCATACCCGCAGGAATGGATTGGATTTAAGCACGTGTTTTTCTAGGATATATGCACCTTCAAACCACTGCACATGTACTAGCTGAAATTAGGCCCATTTTCTCCCAGGAAACTGGGAGATAAGGTGTCACTTTCCTTGATAATTGCATTTCAGAGAATGGCTCTCAGATCCTTGATGAGCTGTGGGACTTGGCAAGAGGCCTATTGAGCATTTCACCTTACAGTGCAGGGTGCTTTCAAACCTAGAGGATGTCAGAGTGTACAACTCGGTAAGCTGACCGCAGCCGTCTCTCTCTCTCGTGCTTGGCTTCTCAGGTCACCCGAAGACTCGTGCCTTTATCACACATTGTGGCTCCCATGGCATCTATGAAGGAATATGCAATGGCGTTCCAATGGTGATGCTGCCCTTGATTGGTGATCAGATGGACAATGCGAAGCGCATCGATTCCCGGGGAGCTGGAGTGACCCTGAACATCCTTGAAATGACTTCTGAAGACTTACAAAATGCCATAAAAACTGTCATCAATGACAAAAGGTAAGAGAGAGAGTACAAAGGAATAAAGGGGAAGAAAGAAGATACAGAGAAATGCTACCTCTATTTGGCCATAGCATTCACAGTAAATATTCAGAGGCCAAAAGAAAAACATAAAATACCAGATTTCATAAGTAAAATAACTTGGGAGGTATTCACTTTATAGAAGAATTCTTTAATTCCTGTAGAATTTATCAGATTTATAATTTTAAAATTCATTTTCTCTGGAATATTTAAAACTTCATTTTTGAAAAAGCTAAAATGTTATCATAATAAACATCCTACTTATAAGATTCTGTTCATTTCTTTTTTTATGCCTATATATATTTTTTAACTTTTCTAATTGTATAATTTACATATATACAAAGCAACGAAAGAAAAAAGCAATAGTTTTCAAAGCACTCTTCAACAAGTAGTTTCAGGACATTTCCCAGAGTTTTCATGGGCTACCATACCATCATCTGAGATTTTTCCTTCTAGCTGCTCCAGAAAACTGGAGACTAGAAATGTTCCTGGACATTTCTATAAGTGGGTAACAGACTCCACATTAGAGGCCTTAGTGGCCAAAGCAAAGACAAAAATATCCAATTACAAGAAGTGTAGTGTCCATATGATAAAAACAAAACAGTTGCTTAGAGGTACAATTTTCCAGCACTGCAACCTGAGAGAAATTTTGTATATAGGACTGCATAAATGATATCACAGATAAAGCTCTTATAATAAAAGCAAAGATGAATTTGTTCAAACGTGGCCCTGAAAACTATTCTCCAAAAGACAAAAGCCACTACATCAAATTAGGAATGAAATTTAATGTATTGTTGTCATGCTTACTGATAACAGCCTGATCAGAACCCATGGGAGAGAAGTGATGGCCAGTGGTGGGACTTCATCCTACACTCAATAGAATGTGTGTGTACATATGAGTGTGCATGAGCATCAGTGTGCAAGTATGCGTGTTCATATGCATGCACATGTACACACACATGTATATGTGTGCATGTGTGTGCATATGTGCCGTGTGTGTGTGTGTACCTGTGTACATGAGTGTGTCAATGAGGGAATGTCAGGAGCCTTCCCCCATAGTAGCTTCCTTTTCAAAGAGACGTTAGTCAGGAATTCAGATGTGAGAAACTGGCGTGTGTTCAGAAGGGCAGAGACTCAACACAGCGGGTTACACCAGGCATGGGGAGGAGAAACCACGGAGAAACAGTGACTGCCTTCAAGCACTGGAGGTGCTCATATGTGAACAAGGCACTGGCCTTGCTCTGAGTGGTGCCAGTGTGTAAAAAGGAAAAATCCGTGTAACCTCGGGTCACGCTCATGGAGGGATTGTCAGGCTCTCCCCATAAGGCCAGTCCACTTCTCCCAGCAGCCCAGGGTGCCAGCCGCAGGGCCCTGCTGCTCACCCGCCCATAAAATTAAAACCTGACTTCTCTCGCTGCACTGACAACACTTGTTTCTGAGGTCCACATCATGTTACTAATTAGTGTAACAGTATTAATGCTTTATTTACTTTGATCTTTTGTTCCATGTGATCAGCAACCACTTGTAACTCAATAATTAACCTATAATAATGCATTAAACTTAGGGATTTGTTTAAGGTCACCAACGATCATAATTATTCCTGAATACAAATGTCTTCCTTTTCGTCTCCTTCTCCTCTCCTCCTTTCTCCTTCTTGTAGTGCAGTTGCACTCAGAGTTGAAGCATCTAACCCATCTTGGATTTGGATGTTCTGATTCAACTGTCTGTGCAGTCCACAGTAAACAGGAATCCATCCTACTTTGGTAGGCTGCATAGATCCAGCCTCATGCTAAATTTAGCATTCTTTCTTTATTAGAAATAACATTTATTCTGTGTGTGCATTTTTTGTTTTCTGGTTATAATGGAATCAGGCTTCCTCTACTGAATGTGGAGAGCCTGGTGGCCTTCCCCACGGTGGGCAAGCATGAGCGAGGGCAGCGCGCCGCGTCCCAGGCTCTAACGTGACTTCTCTGTGCTTAGCTACAAGGAGAACATCATGCGCCTGTCCAGCCTTCACAAGGACCGGCCCGTGGAGCCGCTGGACCTGGCCGTGTTCTGGGTGGAGTTTGTGATGCGGCACAAGGGGGCGCCGCACCTGCGCCCCGCAGCCCATGACCTCACCTGGTACCAGTACCACTCCTTGGACGTGATCGGCTTCTTGCTGGCCGTTGTGCTGACCGCCCTCTTCATCACCTGGAAATGCTGCCTCCTCGGTTACCGCAGATGCTTTGGGAAAATGGCGCCGGTTAAGAAAACCCCTAAAACCAAGGCACATTGAAAAGTGGGTGGAAAACGCGGAGACATTTTAATCCATTCCCTGGTCAGTTCCAATTTGGCAAAAAGAGTCGGAGTTTAATTCATTTTGTTGTTATTAAAGAAATACTTTTCGATGAAGTAGACACCCCTGGAGTGTTTCTTTGTAATGAAAATAATCTAATCTCCAGTCAATTTATAGGGAGATATTTGCGAATTTATATTACATCCCTCTTCCCAGACTCCCATATCCTTATTTAATCTGGACTGTGCTATAATCCTTCAAATGAATTGCTGAGAGGGTTGGATGGTTCTTCTCTCTTTCTCCATTACCCTTTTCTTGCTGAAATATGTAGCCTGGGTCTCTGTTGGGAAGCAAAGATGTGATCCTGGCTGCCACCACTACAGGTGACAGTTTTAACTTCACCCTCTGGTCTCTGTAGGCTGTTGTGACAGATTCCTTCACTGGTAACAGGTGCTCCTAATTCATACTCATGATGTGACAGGTGTCGTCACATTGTGTATTTCAAGAAGGAAATGTATTCCTTTAGGAATAAACTTTATACTTGAAATGAATAAATGACATAGATTCCATTGAGAACAATCTGGGATTTCTGATTTGGGGGAAAAGACTGATGCTTTTAAAATTTTAAAATTGGTGAGTGGTGTATTTGAGAGGACAATCATCGTTTATGACAAATGGATGCAGATTTGATAAAAATTCAAAGGATGGTGTCTGGCAAGTTAATTTTATATGAAGTTGCTCACAATTAAAAATATATTAATAAATCTATATAAATTATGTTCCTTAGGTGTCTTCCTGTTCATTAATATTGCATTTGTTTATTTCTTATTGCTAAGTTCCATTTTTTCTTTGTATGCTGTATGATGGAGGTCACAGTTCATTCTTTTTCCATAAGAGTATCCCCTTATTGCAGCACCTTCTTGAAATTTTTTTGTTTATTTGTTTGCTTGTTTGTTTGTTTGGGAAGTGCATGGGCTGGGACTCAAACCTAGGTCTTCCACATGGCAGGTGAGAATTCTACCACTTGGACCCCCAACTTACATTTTATAATTACAAAAGTAATACATGATTATGAAAGAAAATTTGAAAAACATAGACGTGCATGTGTGTACACACTTACATGTGCACACACAGATACATGCACGCAAGAAATTAAAAATCACTGGTGGTTTTCAAGAGTAACCATTTGTTACTCTTTAAGCAAATAATTCTAGGTATGAAAAATTGCAGATATACCAAATACATCCAGTGTTTTCTCACCTGCTTTCCTCACTTCATTCTATCATGAACATTCTCCTATGTTTTTGTATAACATTTAATTCACTTTCAGTGACTAAGGAGTATTCTGTTGCATCCACATACCTGCATTTGCATAACTATGGCTCCTTAGTGGTTTAACTTTTCTTTTCTTTTACAAACAAGGCTTTGACTATCCCAATAACTGAATCTTTGCACCAGTTCATGATTATTGTCTTGGAATAAGGTGTTACAACAAACATGGTTGGCTGTCTCAGTCTGGGTTCCCGCCAGAAGTGGGCTCCCCTTCACTCCTTTCCCTGCCAGCTGCTGGAACACCACTGTTCATGCCAGTACAGTTACCAGATAAAGGTGGTGGATTCTCTGCCTGGTACACTCAAGTGACCAATTCCTGAGATGCCGGAGTTTTGAAGGATTTTATTGTTAGATGAAAAGATTTTATTGTTAGATGAAAAGCAGGAGAACAGATGGCCTTGTGGTCTAAAAATCCATCTCCCCCAGTCTAGAGGGTTCAGGGTTTTTGTGGATCCTAACAAGAGGAGAAGAAGTCATTACAATTTCAACAGCAAGTTTAAGCAGAAATGGAGAGGGAGAGAATTATTTTTATTTCAATAGCAGGTATAGGCAGAAACAATTTACAAATGTAAAGGAGTGAAACTGTGATGGAGCCAGTTAATGGTTGGTTCTGAACTGATTCAATTTCCTCCATTAACATTAGGGGATTTGCCCTTATAAGTTACTTTGAGAAAAAGACTGGATAAAGAGAGTGCCAGCTTTTACAATCACAAAGGCCCAAGATAAAAGCTTTTTACCATCATTATAAGTGATCAGGGCAGCTGAAATATAGTTCAGAGATTTTGGGTAGTTCCCTCTTTCTACTCTAATATATAAGAAAGAAAAAAGGAATATTCATATAATAATTCAGTAGTCATAATCATTCATTAAATCTTAACTTCTCAGTTACATCTCCTCCCTCTCATTTGATAATTCTCCCAATCTTGAGGGATATCAGAGTGACGACATCTAATTTCTTCATGCTGAAAAGGGGTGTCAATACTATGGGGCAGAGGGACAAAAGTGGTTGTTGTCCTGGAGAGACTGGTACTTCTGTGTTTCTGGGCTTATCTGGCATAGGAATAAATCCAGAGGTTTTAAGTCTCTGATAAACAAAACTTATCGAGTTCAGGGTATCCTTAGGGTTTCCAGGAATATTATTGGTTGGGGCTTGCCATACTGTGGCAGTCTGTTAATACCTGCTGAAACTTTCATAGGGTCCGGAATGACCTCTTGACTTGATTTGAAAACTCTCAGCCACTAAATCTTTAATTATTTCTTTTCTCCTTTTTTTTTCAACTAATCCCACAATGCCAGATCCAGGCTTATCCATGAGAGTCCTGTCCCACATTGCCAGGGAGACTTAAACTCCTGGAAGTCATGTCTGGCATAGGGGGGAAGGTACTGAGTTTATTTCCAGGGCTTGGCTTAGAGAGAGATTACATCTGAGTAACAGAAGAGTTTCTGTGGGGGTGATGCTTGGCCATTAATTATAAGTAGGCTTAGCTTTGCCAGTACAGAAATAAGTTTTATAAGGTCAAGTCTCAAGATCAAGGGCTTGGCTTATTAAATTGGGAGGTAAATAGTTCCCTATTGCTTAAGAGAATATCAGGAATTCCTTAAGTGAGGAAGTTTAGCAGTTTCACTTCTTCTCAGGGTCTTTGCAAATAGTTTTGCATTTTCTGAATAAAATACTCTGAAATGAATCAGGGCATAACATTAACTACAGAATATTAAGGTTTTATTCTTTATTCTGGGTTCCATGTCATGTAAATCTGAATTAGGTTGTTTAAATAAAATTAGATAGTGTGCTACAGAAAATGTAAATTTTGGACAAAATAAACATCTCTTCTTTTGGTTTCACACAGAAGTTAAAATTGTAAAATACAGACAATATTATCTTTTACCCTGTATTCTGATTTTCCTTAGTCTTAACCAGATTAATTGCAATCACATCTCTAATCTCTTCTTCAGTTTCTTTAACAGTTGCTGTATGGAGTCATGCTGACTCTCAGGACTGCAGAGCTCTAACTCTGAGTCTCAGGTGTCACACAGATGCCTAAAGTTCCAGGGAACTACAAGGTTATACAAAGAGCAAAGTGTGGGATATTTTCATCTTCGGCCTTGTAGTTTTATTTTTGGATATCCTCTCCATCTTGTTACATCCGCTTCTTCTAGGCCTTTAAAAATCAGTCTCTCGCTGGTAACTGCAATCATCGCTCTTCTCCCCCCACCTACTGTCGAGTGATTGGTCCCTAACCCATCCTCCACGCCCTGTATTCCCCGCCCCCTGAGTGCGTGTATATATTCCGAGGCCATCCTTGCCTCGGGGTCTTCAGCAACTAGCAGCCCTTGCAGAAGCATCATCATCAATAAAGCTGCCCTGCTTCTAGCCTAATTGACTCGGCTGTCCAGTACTTTAGACCCGCAGTGGTCCCCTGCACGCGCTCTTCCGTCTACCCTCTCGAGCTCGACCCCTCAGCGCCCGGAGTTCTACTCCCCGCCCTCTGCGGGGGAACTGCGCCCTGGCCTCGGGTCTCTGGCTGCGGGTAAGGCGCCCCGAACCCTTTTGCGGGGGGGGGGGGGGGGGGGGGGTGTCGGGAATTCACGTAATTGGCGCCCAGCGTGGGGCTCCCTCATCGCCGCCCACCGGAGATATCGACCGCCAGCCCTGTTCCTGTCTGCACCTCGGACCCCTGACGCTCCTCTTCCCTGGACCTCATCGGAAGGTAAGCGCCCTCACAGTTAGCACTCTTATCCCCCTAGGTCCAAACCGGAGTTGCTAACTGTCCCTCTAAATTTTTAAACATGGGTAGCCAAATCTCTCGGCAACAAGCGCCTCAGGTGCGCGCCCTGGCAGCACTCCTAGACACACACAAATGCAAGGTTTCAGTTAAACAGCTGCAAGTATATTGGGATCTTCTCTTGCCTTTTAACCCGTGGCTCTCAACCTGCCACCTTTGGAGCACTGAGATGTATGATCAGTTAATTGATCGGGTGACCCAAAAAATGGAACATGAAGGGAAGCAATTTCCACCGGGGCTTCTCCCCACGCTCATCACGATTCGTTCGTGCCTTCAAGGTTCTAACCCGCCCGACAGAAGGGGTAAGGAAGCGCTAGCAGCGGAAGCCAGTAGTTCAGACTCTGAAGATGATGTAGAATCGCTGCTAGAGCAGCTAAACGAGCACTTAGAACGTGAGCCCCCTAAAGATTACAGTGCCGCTTGGAGACAAGATGGCGAACTTCCGCCTTCTTGTTCAAGCAGAGACAAAGAAAACAGGAAGTGCCTTTACCCCGCCCTTCCTCAAGATGGAGGTTCCGCGCCATCTTGCGAGCCACTTCTGCCTTCTTCTTCGACCCAAAAGGGGAAGTGCCTCCCGACGGCCCCCCCTCCACAGGGGGAGGGACCTTGTCCATCATTTTACAGACCCTGTCCACCATTTTGTCAGCCCAACTTCCCGCTGCCATCTTATAATGGGGAGGAAGCGTCTCATCTGCCATCTTGTAATAAGAGCTCTCGGCCGCCATTTTGTAATACCAGTGAAGGCCCTCAGTGGCCCGGCAATGCAACGGCAAGCCCCCCGACAGCATTGTGGCAACCTCTCGTTCCGCAGTCGGTGGGATGTTTTCCCAAGAACCTTAACCCATCACCGCAACGCCCATTTGCTTGGTACCCTCACGAAGCAGAGGACATCAAGCAACTGTGCAAGGCAGTTAAGGAAGAAGGGTTCGCCAGTCCGTATGTGACTCATTTACTTGACAATCTTTCCACTCAATTAAATACTCCTCAGGACTGGGTCTCTCTGGCTAGAGCCATTCTGTCCCCAGGCCACTTCGTGGACTGGAAAGCACACTTTAACTCGGAGGCCGAGCGGGCCGCTCAGCAACTGGCACACCAAGGGCCTCCAGGCATTGGTATGCCCCTGGAAGCATTTCTGGGGACGGGTCCTTACTTTGACCCTGCGGTGTATGCAGCCGCCCCCAATGGATTTTGGATTCAGTTGAGAGAAGTAGCAATGAGAGCTTTCCAAAATTGTTCAGCATCTAGACCGGAGAGCATAACTAAATTAGTGCAGAAGAGGGAGGAAGAATTCTCCTCCTTCGTAGCTCGGGTCCAGGAAGCATGTCGCAATAGAATCTCAGACCCTCAAGGCCAAATTGCCTTGGCTAAAGAACTTATTATGGAGGGCTGTCTGCCAGTTTTTAAGCAAGCAATCTGTAGTATCAGAGAGAAACCCATCACAGATTGGGTGCTGGCATGTAGGGGGATAGACCCGGCCGCGAGTGCTCTCTCTACAGCCTTATCTTCAGCCATGGCCTTGACTAATGAATGTTTCCGCTGTGGGGAAACTGGACATTACGCTAGGGAGTGTCCCAGTCATAGGCCCTGGCCAGCAACACAGCCCAATCGTAACCGACAACCGGAACAGGAAGGAGGGCAATGGCAAGAACGCAAACCTACCACCCCTTGCCCAAAATGTAATAATGGCTATCACTGGGCACGCAACTGCTGCCAGGTCAACCAGCCTTTAAACTTAAAAGGGGGCAAGTCTCAGCCCCGCCCCAAAGAGACACGGGGAGTTGCTCAGAGCAACCCCAGACCATAATGTGGACCATACCTATAACTCCAAACAAGCCCAAACGTGAAATAAAAGTAGGTACAAATTGGCTCATAGGTACAGTAGACTCGGGAGCAGAGATCAGTTGCCTCCCTGTACATTTTTCAAACATGTGCCCAACCACTTCGGGACCAGAGGTTGTCGGAGCTACAGGCTCTGCCCCCTCGGTCTGTGCAGCTATCCCTCTCGTGTGGAAAGACAAGGAAGGACACAGTGGTACTTTCAGACCCATATTTCTGACAACCATAGATCAAGTTTTATGGGGCCGCGATATACTCGCAGCCTCGGGGGCAATCATCACTACGCAGCCCCCCCAATAAGTTGCGCCACTGCTTGCATAACACCCCCAGCACCCACTCCTCTAAAATGGGATACGGAGGAGCCTATCTGGGTGGAGCAGTGGCCTCTCCCAACCCAAAAAATTAAAATCATGCAACAACTAGTTGAAGAGCAGTTACAAGCTGGTCATTTAGAACCTTCCACCAGTCCATACAACTCACCTGTCTTCATAATTCAAAAAAAGGGTATTAATAAATTCAGGCTATTGCATGACCTCAGGGAGATAAATAAATACATCCTCCCTATGGGCTCCCCTCAGCCTGGGATGCCGCACCCCGCTGCCCTTCCGGCACACTTGTCCATAGCCACCATTGACATCAAGGATTGTTTTTTTTCCATTCCCTTACATGAAAGTGACAAACCGAAGTTTGCATTTACAGTTCCTATCACCAACCACGGGGGGGCAGCCAAGCGCTATCAATGGAAGGTCCTCCCACAAGGCATGCGCGATAGCCCTACCATCTGCCAAAACTATGTTAATGTGGCTATTCAACCTCTAAGGGCGCAAGCTACCATTCTCCATTACATGGATGATTTACTAATTGCAGTCGAAAATCAGGAATCGCTGTCAACTGTCCTGTCACAGGTGACGGAAAATCTCAAAGCCATAGGGCTCGAAGTACAGGAAGATAAAATCCAGTTGCAGCCGCCTTTCAGATTCCTAGGGTACGAGTTTCACACACAGGTGACACCCACAAAATTTCAGTTTGAGATTCCAGACAGACTCACCTTAAGTGAGCTACAACAAGTGTGTGGACAAATAAACTGGGTTCGCTCTGCCCTTCCTATAACTACTGCAGAGCTTGAGCCCCTGTATAACCTGTTAAAAACAGCTGGAAAGACACGCGAGGTGTTGACTAAGCCCATTAAGTTAGACTTCTGGGCAAAACACGCTCTCTCTTTGTTCAATGATTATTTCTCCCAAAGTCAATTAGAAAGGTATCAGCCGGACCTGCCTCTCTCGGCGCTGGTGCTAAACACCTACCACTCGCCCACAGGCGTGCTCTGGCAGTCCGGCCTGCTTCTGTGGGTCCACCCTGCGAAGAGTAAGCTCAGAAAAATCTGCCCACAAATTAAGCTGTGGATCCTCCTTGCCATGGACTTAATTAAGTCCGTGGTACAGTTGACGGGTCGACCCCCAGACGCAATAGTCTGGCCATTCGAGGACAAGCAAACCACATGGTTGATTCAGAACAGTACAGACATGCAAACACTACTGGAAGGGTTCCACGGAACTTTCTGTAATCACTATCCATCTCACAAAATTTTTCAGGCAATTCTCCACTTTCCATTGAGACCTAAATCTCCGTTCCACCCATTTCCTAAGACTGCCCCCCTCCCGGGGGCCACCACAATTTTCACAGATGCCTCCAAGCATTGCTTTGCATTCACTGCTTATGTTCCTGAAAAGGAGAATCCAGTGTGTGTGGTAAAGTCCAATCCGAACTCAGTGCAAGTTGGAGAACTTGAGGCAGTCATTCTTGCTCTTCAACAGTTCCCAGAGGAACCAATCAACATTTTCACAGACAGTTTCTATACATATCAGGTTTGCAAAGTAATTGCACTTGCCATGTTCTACCCAAATTATGATAAGCCCATTGATGTGTCTCTAAATAAATTAAAGAAGGAGTTAGAGGACAGAAAACATGCCTGGTATATCTCCCATATACGCAGTCATACCGGCCTCCCTGGGCCGCTTGCTGAAGGCAACCGCCTAGCGGATCAGTTGGTCTCCACCTATGTCCTCGCGACAACCAAGGACCTAGTCAATGCTGCGAAGAAGTTGCACAGTACATTTCACCTTTCAGCACGTGCCATCCACCATCTCTGTAATTTGCCTCTAAGCACTTGCAAGCACCTGGTCAGATCCTGCGCTACATGCACGCCCTTCACACGGTTGGGGCCCCTGCAGCCGCAAGGGGTTAACCCCTGGGGCCTCAAACCAAATGCTAGGTGGCAAGTGGATGTCACTCACATCCCGTCCTTCGGACGCCTTAAATTTCTGCATGTCACAATAGACACCTACTCTGGTATGTGTCACGCTATTCCCCTCCCAGGAGAAACAGCCAAGCATTGTATCAAGGCACTCAGACAAAGTATTCTTTTTATGGGCGTCCCTTGGGACTTAAAAACTGATAATGGGCCTGCATATCGCAGTGTGCAGTTCAAAGCATTTCTGCAAATGTACAACATCACTCACCACTTCGGCATCCCTTATAACCCACAGGGACAAGCCATGGTGGAGTCACTAAATAAAAGAATTAAACTCCAAATAGAAAAACAGAAAGTGAATTTCCCCCAGGCCCCGCCTGGAGATCTGATTACTCAAGTACTCATAGTTCTAAATCTGTTAACCTTTGACAAGGACGGATTGTCCCCGCTTCACAAGCACTGGGGACCCTCTTACCGACCCTCTGTGGTCCCATCTGTGTATTGGCAAGACCCGGTGACCAAAGTTTGGTTAGGCCCGTCACCCCTTTTGGCACAGGGATGCGGTTTTGCTTGTATTTTTCCAGAAAATGAACCTCAACCAATCTGGATCCCGGGGAAAAACGTCCGCCCAGCCATGGCAAAAAAGGGACAACCCCGTCTCACAGAAAGTTCATCCAAATGAAAAATGCAGGAAACCCCTGCCCTCATACAGCTCTCTGGTAATGTATATGCTAATTGTCATTCTTTTTCAGCCTCTAGTCTCCGGAAAAAAGGCGACGGAACTCTGGACCGCAGTACATCATCCTCCAAGGCTCCTATTCGTTCCACCCGACAGTCCCACCTTCCCTAACCTTTTGCACACTTCCTGTAAGCTTGGTCTCCCTTGCAGTCACCGCTTTCGCCCTGCCGTTCACCTGGTAAACGTCTCCCTGTTCCCCCCCCCTCGCAGCTGCTCATCACCAAGTGTCTCTTTCGAAAACTCACCTCCTTCCGGAGGCAAGTTCGGGCAGAAGCCCAGCTCCTTGCCTTAGCCACCCTAGAGTTACAAAATCCTTTCCAGGATGTAAAACACCGTCAACAGGCAGAAACCTGGCTTGCAGGCATAGCTCACCCTGAGGACTGATCACCCTCCGGTCGGGGTCTGGTAGTGCGGCCACACTCCATGCCCCAGAGCTGCTTCGCAGCCGCCCACTAAACTCCTCCACTCTCCTGCGGGAGCTGCACGCCACCTGAGGGTTTGCATCTGGCTTGACCAGATTGGCACCGCTGGTTGCAAGCTCAGCATTGCAGGGAAGGGCCGCATCAATATGTGCAGGCCAACTCAGGCTTCCCGGAGGCACATGTTACTTGCATGGGGGTTGCTCAGCAAGCCCCCCCTCAAAACTGAGCAGGATGAAGGGGAGTAACATCACTACCTCCACCAGTAAAGGTTAAAGCCAAACAAAACTTTCGCAACTAACAGTTGCTTAAATGAAAAAAAAAGGAGGAATTGTGGGATATTTTCATCTTCGGCCTTGTAGTTTTATTTTTGGATATCCTCTCCATCTTGTTACATCCACTTCTTCTAGGCCTTTAAAAATCAGTCTCTCCTGGTAACTGCAATCATCGCTCTTCTCCCCCCACCTACTGTCGAGTGATTGGTCCCTAACCCATCCTCCACGCCCTGTATTCCCCGCCCCCTGAGTGCGTGTATATATTCCGAGGCCATCCTTGCCTCGGGGTCTTCAGCAACTAGCAGCCCTTGCAGAAGCATCATCATCAATAAAGCTGCCCTGCTTCTAGCCTAATTGACTCGGCTGTCCAGTACTTTAGACCCGCAGTGGTCCCCTGCGCGCGCTCTTCCGTCTACCCTCTCGAGCTCGACCCCTCAGCGCACGGAGTTCTACTCCCCGCCCTCTGCGGGGGAACTGCGCCCTGGCCTCGGGTCTCTGGCTGCGGGTAAGGCGCCCCGATCCCTTTTGCGGGGGGGGGGGGGGTCGGGAATTCACATACAAAGCATCTCAAAATTCAGAAATAACAGTTAAAGCTCAAGAGTAAATGTGACTGCTGTACAGAGCTTACAAACTAAGCCCTAATTTTCTTATAGATATTTTATGTTGAAAGTTACTTCAACTTTCATGATGGCAGTCATCTTATATTAACAAACCATAGCAGAGTTTTATTTTTCCTGTTTCAACCTTTTACATTTACAAGATATTAATCACAGGTAAAACATAATTTATATATTTGTACTGTTCCCCTTTTAAAATCCCTCCTTGTTGCAGAGAAACTCTGACCTATAGCTGACTACAATTACTTTTAGAGAAGCATTAGAGTAAAGCAGTGTGACTGACAAGAAAATTTGGTTCCATGATCTATAGCCATTTTCTAAGAATAACTAAAACCATGACTAACAACATCATTCCATTATCTTAACATCATACAGATCAGTATCAGGATATAACATGGACAGTAAGAACATTGTTAAGTCTTTATGAATTTTTATACAATCTCTAAATATATGAATAACATTCCACCCATGCAAATTGAGATTACTAAAGGATAGAAAATCCCCTTAACCAGTATAATACTTCCCAAACCTATGTAATATTTTTCTAGTTTGCTAACTGCCTGAATGCAATTACCAGAAACAGAATGGCTTTTGAAAAGGGGAATTCAATAAGCTGCTAGTTCACAGTTCTGAGGCTGAGAAAATGTTCCAATTAACCAGTTAAAATAAACCTATAGAAATATCCAATTTAAGGCATCTAGGGAAAGATACCTTCCTCCAAGAAGGCTGATGACATTCAGCATTTCTCTCTCATCTGGAAGGGTACATGGCAAACATGGCAGCATCTGCTGGCTTTCTTGTGACTCTATAAAAGGGACTCTCTCCAAAATGTTTCCTCTTTTAAAGGATTCCATAAGCAACTCCACCTTCAAGGTGGGAGACACACCTCCATGGAAATCATCTAATCAAAAGTTACCACCCACAGGGGTGGGCCGCGGTGGCTCAGCGGGCAAGAGTGCTTGCCTGCCGTGCTGGAGGACCCCGGTTCGATTCCCGGCCCCAGCCCATGTAAAAAAACAAACAAACAAACAAACAAAATATAATAAAACAAGAAAATGTTTAAAAATGTTTCCCTTTCTTCCTCCCTTCCTTCCTTCCTTCCATCCTTCCTTCCTTCTCTGTCTTTCCTTCCTTTCCTCCCTTTCTCTTAAAAAAAAAAAAAAAAAAAAAGTTACCACCCACAGTTCGGTGGGTCACATCTCCATGGGTACAATCAAAATACTCCCACCCAGCAGTACTGAATGAGGATTGAAGGACATGGCTTTTATGGGCTCCATAAAAAATTCAAACCAGCACAAATATGTTAAACTATTTTAGCCCCTCACTTTTACAAAGTGAATGGACAAATCCTTTGTAACAGTTTTCCTTTAAAAGTCAGAGGACTTGTCTTTTGAAATAAAGGATGATAAGGGAAACATAAACATTAACAAGGATATTATTCTGATATAAGATACTTCTCTTCTGGATAGAGTACTCAAGGCTAAGAACATTTTTTATGTACATTTTCATTAAGAGCAAATTAATCCACATTATTTTTTTATTCAACATAACAACATACAAACACATTCTTACCATATGTTCATTCCATTCTTGATATATAATCAATAACTCACAATAGCATCACATAGTTGTATATTCATCATCATGATAATTTCTTAGAACATTTGTGTCAATTCAGAAAGAGAAATAAAAACAAAAAATTTCATATGTACCATACCCTTTACCCCTCCCTTTCACTGTTCACTAGCATTTCAATTTACTAAATTTATTTTAACATTTGTTCCCCTATTATTTATTTATTTTTAATCCATATGTTTCACTTGTCTGTCAATAAGGTGGATAAAAGCAGCATCAGACACAAGGTTTTCACAATCACACAGTCACACTGAGAAACTTTATCATTACACAATCATCTTCAAGAAACATGGCTACCGGAACACAGCTCTACATTTTCAGGCACTTCCCTCCAGCCTCATGATTACACCTTAACTTAAGAGGTGATATTTATATACAATCCACATTATTTTAACAGAGTGAAAACTAAACTTTAATTTTGTATCTTATGCTGTTTGACACAAAAGCTTTTAAAAATTATTATAAATGGGCTTATCAAACTTTTGGTCAACATTGACTATGACAGACAAAATTCACTTTTGTAAACCTTCTACAACTTTCCATATTCATTCACGGCTTGTAGTTAGATGCAAAATTCACTTTCACAAATTTTTTACAACAAACAAAATTCACTTTAATCTGAAAATATCATCTTAGAGTTGGAAAATAATAGAAACTCTATCCATTCCACCTATAGTCTTTATTTACTCAGACTGCATACAGTTAGAAATAACTTTGATAACAAACTTACAAAGCTCTTTGTACATGCATACTACCTTCCAACACCAGTGTTCATGAAGGGAAGAAGAGACAGAGATACTACCAAATAATGGAAGAAGGAAGAAATGTATGCTTGTGTTTGGAATACAGCCAGAAATTTGCATGATCTATATTCACAATACACAAATGATAACTTTACAATAGCCTAAAATCCCTCAGTCCAATCCTGCACAACCTTCAAAGGTCAGATAAGCCCAAGTTTGAAATGCAAGCAGCTCTTCAATAACTAAGGGGCTTATCTCCAGGAAAAAAGTCAAAATTTTCTCAACATTATTCCCAAGTACTAAGTATTACCAGAAATACATTAGCTCACGAAATGAAGTTATGGTTTCTAAAAAAGAAATGAGTTCAGAGCACTATTTATTCAAATGCTACTTTCTTATTCAAAGGTTATACAAGTGTCCTCTCTTCTATGAGGTCTTCTTAGGTTACTTTTTATCTATCTGCCTTTAAAAATTCTTCCCACATTTTAATTCCTTTATTAGTACTGCCTTGTACTATGCCCTGGTATAAGTATATTTTAACTAGGATATAAACTCTTTGAAGCTAAGAATTGTCTTCCCTATTCATGACAGCACTTATTAATAAAAACACATGCATTTACATTAAAAAGTCACTACAAATTCAAGTTCTTCCACCTACTGGAGTAACAAATGGAAAAATAATTAAAAAGTCAGATTCTTTGAAATCCAAGTAATCAAGGTTACAAAATCTCATTTATATTTCTTACTAAACTTAACTGATATCTTAAAAAGGATGTAGTTGAAGCATCAGCATATACTTATTTTTATTATACCTTATAATATTTTATATTTTTATTATAGTTTATATGTGTCATCATTACCAGGTACATTGCTTAGTTGATGCAACCTCTCTAGTTAGGCTATTTTTAAAGAGGAATTTTAAGAATGTACTTATAATACTAGTTTACTTGATCAGCAAACATGTATAAATTTAGGGAGACCATATATAAGCAGAAAAAAATTGCATTTGATCAAAAAGTCATCATAAAAACAGGAATTGGATTAGACTTTGTCATTGCAACTTTTGCAACTATTTTGCTTTTTTATTCCATCTATTGGAAGTTAAAAAATCTCCTGTTACCATAATATCCAAAATACATGAACAACCTTCTTCCTTCTTCAGAGTATATTGACTGTCAAGCTGTGGAAAATATACTGCAATTGTTTAATTTGTCCCAAGTCAAATCCAGGAAAACTTTTCCATAGCTCTCAAGGATCTTCCATTATACTTACTGAAATTTGGCAGTTACAGATTTCATTAAATTATTCCTATACCAAGGCTATTTATATTTTAATAATGATTTGATTACTACAGTTACCACTGCAAAGGCATTATTGGAAAAAAATAATTTTGGCAAAGATGACCTATTCCATAGCATTTCTTCTATGCCTGCCATTTCTAATCTTCAGGTCAAGGAGAAAGAATTCTTTCTTTCACACCTCCCCCGTCTTTCTGCACCCAGCCCTTCCCTCATGGCTACGTTAGATGGTTAGGCTCTGGGGGCAAGGAGAGGTGGGACAGAAATAATGAGGGCTGTTCTGGCTGGGTGATAGTGACTTGGTGGCAGAGTTCTCACCTGCCATGGGGACCTGGGTTTGATTCCCGGTGCCTGCCCATGCAAATAATAACAATAATAATGACACAACAACAACCAAGTTGAACTTGGTTTTAAATATTTTAAATGAGAGCAGTTGGGTTTGAGAGTTTCTATGCCCTTCTTTTAATTATTTCCAATTATTAGGACTATTTCACTTAAATTTGTGACCTGGACAATTGGAAAAGGTCTTTCTTTGCCTTTTCCCCGAGGCAGCCCTTTAGTAGCTTAGGGAAACTCGAGGGACAGTTTTTTTTCTAATGTCCGGGTTTGTTACAGTACTTACAAAAACTAAGGCTTTGAACCCTAATGCCCAGAGGATTTCTTTTTAACTTCAGGAGTACTAATGTATCTATTTATATAAAAGAGCTTATTTGTCTTTAAGCAATTTGAATAGCCCTTTAAAAGAATTTTTTGTTAATTTGCTATTATTTAACATCCGAAGGTATGCGAACATACATTGAACAGGCAGACAGATACAAATAGAAAGTTAGTCACAGAAGAAATAGAAACACAAATACTTTTAAGAGGGACAAGTAAAAGATTGAATATACATCATTTCATCCCATTTTTGTAAAGCAGGACAACTTTAACTGCAATATAGTTTCTTTCCAAAAGAGTCATTCTCAGGCCATTTTTCTTCTGATTCTAAATCATACTGAGGCCAGATTTTGTTATAGAAATAAACCTTTTCCTCATAGCCTTATAACTAAAATCTTTCCAATTTTTCAATACAGCCTGAAGGTTCCCATTTTAAAGAATTTCTGTAATCAGTAACCAATTAGGATCACTTGACCAATACAAATGCAGTAAGACACTAACAAATTTAAAGACACTTAACACTTACTATATATTTTAGTAACACACCAAGTAATTGCTAGACCAAACACACTAACAATTAAACAGGCATTAAAAACTTACGATACCTAAGTAACACACCAGTTAAACAGGCATATTTAATTTCATTAAATACCAATTAATTATTGGATTACTTATTTTCCAGGAGTGTATTCAGCTGACAAACTCAGGTCAGAGCCTCAAACACCACACAGCATGGCACCCAGAAAAGAAAAATCTGTAGAGGTCAGAGCAAGGAAGGACTTGGACCACTGGACTAACTTCCTGATCCACTTTTACCTTGACCAGTCAGACATCCGGACTTGGAACTGGGAATGGTTTCTCTCTTTGAAACTTTTTGAGGCACCAAAAGGGTCTGGCGTGTCAGCAGAACAGAGAAAAACCCAACTGCCAAGCCTCTAGATGAAAGAATGTGCAGTGGCCACAAAAGTCTCGGTTACTCTGTCTCCCTGTCCTACCAGGGCTCTCAGACCACGGGCAGTTGGCTGCTTTGCTTCTTAGGACCTTTTGTCCTGTGAGAGTCGCCAAATAGTAACTGCACAAAGGCGGTGGATTCTCTGCCCAATGCGCTCTAGTGACCAATTCCCAAGACACCGCGGTTTCAAAGAGACAAAGAGTTTATTACTAATTACCAAGCAGGAGACCAGATGGCCTATCAGCCTGCAAATCTGTCTCCCCGAGTCTAGATGGTTCAAGGTTTTCATGGATTCTAACAAGGGAGATGAAGTCATCACAATTTCAATAGCAAGTGTAAGCAGAAAGGAAGAGAGACAGAGTTATCTTCATTTCGATAGCAGGTTTAGGAAGAAACAACTTACAAATGTAATGAGTGAAACTGTGCTGGAACCAGTTAATGGTTAGTTCTGAGGTGATTCAATTTCCTCCATTAGCATTAGGGGATTTGCCCTTATCTGCTACTTTGAGAAAAAGACTAGATAAAGATAGGGCCAGCTTTTACAGTTACAAAGGCAAGAGATAAAGGCTTTTACCATCATTATCAGAGACCAGGGCAGCTGATTTATAGTTCAGAGATTTCAGGGATTTCTCAAATATACCAGAAAGAAAAATGAGGAACAGTTACATAATAATTCAGTAGTCATAATCAATTGTTAAATCATAACTTCTTGTTCACAGAGCCCTCCCCATGTCTTTGTGGCTCTGCAGTGACTCTTGGACCACATCCACCCTCCTTCAAAGTCCTCCCCAGTCTGCCCGGAGTCCCTCCACATCTCACTGCCCACAGTTCCCTGATGCCCTCCCCTTTCTCAGGAACCCCCAAGCTGCTGTGGCCTCCCATCTGCTCAAGTTTCTTTGCACCTTTGTGTCTGTAGCATTGAGACCCCCATGTTACAAATAACAAAACCCAACTTGGGACATCTTGGCTTCCTAATGGCCAAGGGGCACAGCCACAGCTCCGGGGGCCTGGCACTGGTGGGGGCTCCCTTTTCATTTCCTTCCCTGCTCACTCTGGGAGCAGCTGTTTACACTTCTCTTCCCAAATGACTTTCCCTGTGCCCCTGCTCCCAGATCGTACAAAAGTGATTGGCTGGATTCTCTCTTACCCTCAGCTCCAAATTCCTAGGGAAAAGAATCTGATTGGCCCACCTGGATCGAGTGTTCACTCCTTAGTCAATCAGGGATGTGAAGGGAGGGATTACAGAGTCCAAAACGTGGCTACCAGGAACTATAACTGTACCCTATGGGTCATAGGTGGAGGGAGCATTGTGAGCTGGGCAGAGACCACAAAATGTGTCTACTATATACATGCTGTTCTTCAGTTGGCTCCCATAGGATAGTTCCACCTTTCCCACTTTTTGCTTTGGTCTTGTTCTGCCTTAAAGTGAGCAAGTTTTTATATAGTGCTGTTTAAAAATTCTATTTAGTGTTTATTTTTAGATTAGCTTCCATGGAAGTAGGGATGGGAATCCCAGAAGAATGCATGTAAGGGTGATATTTTATGAATGGATGGCTTATGAGTCAAATATTATTGTTATAATCAGAGAAAAAAAACAAGTATTTTTATTTAAGGACATCATAGAGTCCTATTCAAACCCCTCGATCTCATTGTCCTGGTGTCCTCTGTAGACAACCTGTCTCTAAGCATCTCACTTGTTATTTACATGTATACTGGGGAGTAGTCAACAAATGGTCCCTTACCCCACCCTCCTGATATCCATGTCCTTTGCAACGTGATCTCGCAGCTCTTTCCATCAAGATGTGGAATCTATTTCCCCAATCCTTGGGTCCAGGCTGGCCTGGTGACCTGCCTGGGCTGATGGACTATGGCAGAGGTGATTTGAACCCTGCCTAGCTGCTAGCAGAACAAGTCTGGGCTAGCCCTGCTGCATGATGAGAGGCTCATGCTCCAGTTACTTTACTTCAGCCAATAGCAAGCCAGCAGCCAGACATGAGTATGAGACCCTCCTAGGGCAGCTAGCCCTCAGCATATCACCAGCTGACTACAGGTGCAGGAGGGAGTCTAGTTGAGCTTAGCCAGACACAGCCCAGATCAGTAGAGCCAACCAACTGACCCATGGACTCATGAACAATAACACATGATTGCTTTAAGTCACCATAATTTGGGATGATTTGTTACACAGCAACTACTAACTGTTGCACTAACCTCTGGTTCTAAATCTATGATCTTTCATGTGTTCCATCTGAAGACCTTCAGAGAACAAAGGAGAGTTCTACCCACCTCTGTGTCCACCACCACATGGGTACCAAGTTTAGTTGCACACAGTAGGCATGGAGTCAGGGTCTGTGGAATGAAATTGCAACCTCATCAATTAATTGATCTTTGAAGGAGACAAGAAGGCCCTTAAAAGTGGGGAGTGGGAGAGATAAAAGAGAGGAACTGTGAAAGAAGGCATATGCCAACAAGTCTTCATGGGTCTCTTCCAGATTATCCGGTGTGGCTCCCAAGGGCATAACAAGGAGCAAGATAAGTGTTTTATGAGGAAGAAGTTTTCAGCACTATATAGAGGAAGCTCACTCTAATTATCTGGATTCAGTGAAGTAGAAATGGGCTATTGCCAAAGATAGTGAGCTCCCTGGAAATAACCCCATCTACACAAGGCTGAGAAACTCCCATCTGGCAGAGACAGGTGAATTTTGAAGCAGAGTTTTATCCAAAAATCCTGGACCTAGATGTTCTTGGGTCTTTCTTCCTTTTTTGGCTCTGGATCTTAATCTGTTGCCTTTCAATGGATAGAAATGTTCCCAAAGACCAATATTTCATTTTTCTCACTATTGATCTGCACAGCTACAAGTAATGTAGAAATCCTTTGGCTCTCACTTTTGGTGCAGGGAAGTAAGGTTCCTACCCTCCTACCTATCTTTGAGGTTCTTTATCTCCTAAGTATTCTGGTGGAGGAAACCCACTTCCTTGTCTTGCAAGTTATGCAGTCCTTGGGTAGAAGGAGTGCTCTCCCCAGCACTCCCTCTGACATCCCTCTGCTCCTATTCAGCTGCCCTGGCCAGCCCCACCCCCATTGTGGGCTCACATAACTGTATCTCCAGGGGACCCTTCATGCCCACCACCCTGCTTTCCCAAACAGGCCATCATGCATCATCACACACGTGTGGGTAATGGAAATTTAAAGGCAATGAGATATGGCATCTTCATCTTAGCTCCAACCATGCATCGAAGCTCTGGGTTGATAGCGACTCAAGGATGCAGTTGGAGCTCAGAGCTGCAAGGGTCTGGGACCTAATGGTGATGTTTCTCAAGAACCCCCTCCCCCTGTCGGGAAACCCACTCGTCATCAGGGTGATGACTGAGGAATCTATTTAACTTTGTTGACAGCTGCCCCCGCCTTTGTCCACATGACTCTTTTTGTGCATTATTAGTCAAGGATGGAGCTTTTTCTTGCAGTATTTGTGTGTGTGTGTGTGTTCCACCCAGAAGAGGACTAGCAGTAAAGGTCAGCATTTAGGTCCCAAAATAGTTTTTTGAAGGATTCACAGGAATAGTGAGGACCTTGAGGATAAGGGGACTGGGACAGGGGGAGGAAGCCCTGGCTACTTTTCAGCCCCCATCTTGACCCCTATGCTGGTATCAGTCATCCCACAGAGAGCTGCTGATGTTGAGAGGGCACCTTGAAAGGGATGGTGAGCATTGCTGAGGTGGATTTCTCATTAGTCATTAACTTTTCATTTCTAGATAGGGAGAATCAAGGGTTCTTCTTAACCAAGTGTAAAAGATCCAATTGCTGTGTAACTAATTACTCCACATGTAGGGGCTTAAAACAGCAGATACTTATGGGTTGTAAGTCTGGGCTTGGCTTAGCTGGGTCCTCTGCTCAGGTTCTCTCAAGTTTGTAATGAAAGTGTGAACCGAGCTGTCCAGCATAGAGGGCAGAATTCAGTTCCTTGTGGTTGTAGGACTGAGCCCTTCAGCTCCAAGACCACCCACAGTTCCCGGCCGAGAAGCCCTCTCCATGGGTAGTTTAATTAGGACTGTTGACTTTGCCAAAGCTGGTCTAAGAACCTCTCTTTGGTCTGTTAAGAGGATCTTATGTTATAACAGGATCATGTGGGGTGACATCCAGCACCTGAGCCATATTTCATGGTTTAGCAGGAAGTCACATGTTCTGTCCCCACTCAAAGGCAGGGGTTTATTCAAAGGAATGAATCACTGGTGGTCACCTGCGGGTATAGCCACTGCACCAAGTATTTTAATAGATCTTGTTTATCACCAAAGATAAACATCTCTTGAAGAAGAGATGGCAGAAGCAGCAACAGGCTCAAATGAGGATGTGTCAGAGGAAATGGAGGACCTGGAATCCATATAACCAGATGTACGAGGTAAGAAAGAATTGCTTCCCTGCATTCCTGCCCCTTCTCAACCACTTGTTCCTTAGGGGTAGGTCCCAGCCTGAGCCTCAGTTTTCCCATCTGTGCAGAGGAGGAGTCCTGTGCAAACATGAGTATGGTAGCTTTTAGCTGCAGGTGTAATAGAGCTGTGCAGGAGTAGGGCAGGCCAGGGGTATAAGAAATGTCTCCTGGAACTGTCATCTCAGCACCACACCTAGTGGCATCTTGGTTTCAGGTACTTTCCAACAAGTAACGAACCTCCTGGACGTCATGGACAGCGAGTTGACAAAGACAGACATTGCCAGTGGGCCTTGACATGCACAAAACCCTGGCCTCAGTGATATCATGGATAAGGGCTGTGCCGAGCCCTCCATGGTGATGAACACTCTGATCCGCTGCCTGCAGGTGCCGAAGGTATGGCCACCATGTCATGGACACCCTCCTCTGAGTCCAGTTACCTTCAGCGGTCAGTTTGTCTGTCCACTGCTGCGATACCAAGATGGACAAGACTGTGAAGTTCCCACTCCTTGAGGACCGATTATATCAAATCTTTGTTTGGGGTGGAGTCTGGGCCTTCCTGAATGTCCATAAGAACCCCTGTCTTCTGACACAGTGGGTTGAGAGCCATCGTTCAAGGGCCCATGGGCTGAGTTTACAAAGATGTTGAGCAAGAGCTAAGCAGGGGACCTGCTGGGGCAAAGACACACCAGACAGAGGGCCCAGCATGTGTCCAGGCAGGATGCTGGGCCAGAGGAGACTGGTCAGTTGGATGGAGGGGCCAGGGGTAGAGGATGATGAAAAATGCTACCAAGTATTTTAATAGATCTTGTTTATCCCCAAAGATAAACATCTCTTGAAGAAGAGATGGCAGAAGCAGCAACAGGCTCAAATGAGAATGTGTCAGAGGAAATGGAGGACCTGGAATCCCTATAACCAAATGAACAAGGTAAGGAAGACTCACTTCCATGCATACCTGCCCCTTCTCAACCACTTGCTCCTTAGGGATAGGGATAGAGATAGGGTAGGCCTGGGGTGAGAGGTGGTATCTGCATCAGTGATCCTGAATCACCTAGTGGGTTTATTAAAACACTTTTCTGGGCCCCATTCTAAGAATTTCTGATTCAGTAGGTGTGGGGAATGGGCTGAGAACCAGCAGCTCTCACAGGTTCCCAGGTGAGGCTGCTGGGGCTGGTTTTGTCTGGTGCAGGTGTGGCTGGTTCACACTTTGAGGACTGCTGGGTTTTTCACTAGCTTTAGCTTTTAGGGGGTAGCAAAGGAGTTCTGTCAGTGGGGGAACTTATTTATGGAAAGCTTTATTTAAAAAAAAAAGATGCATGGCATCCGTGGGGAATGTGGGCTGCAGTTGGGGAGCATATGCAAGAAGTTTGTGTAACATGCCTTAATTGGTGATCAGTGGCAACAAATGGACAATAGACAAGTAGATAAATTTTTAAATCAACATGTTGAATATTTTATTTAGCTCATTAGTGCATGAGGGAGCCAGGAAGGTGTTAAAATCTGTTCAAATGACAACTTCACTTATGGAGATTAATTTTCTCTACCAGGCAAAACTCATTTACATTGCTGGCACAGGAATGATTTTCATTGCTATGAACTGGAAACATCTGCATTGTTATCCATATTATATAGCTTAACTCTGTCTCTGCAGAGCTGGAAGACTGCCTGTCAGTCAAAGGCCCTCAAAGATGCCCACCCTTATGAGGTCAGATACTCCCCCGAGGGACTGCTACACACCAAGCTCTCCCCTGGCAGGACAGACACCAAGAATCACTGCAGCCAGTTTTCAAGTCTTTGACAATTCTTCTCTTGTAACCATAAATATTCTCCAAAGATAATCTTGATTACAAAAGAGGCTGGTCTTATAGTGACCTGGCTTTCTACAGAAAGTTAATTGAGCCCATAGACCTCCTTGAGTTTGCTCTGAAGATCTAGAGCATACATCATGAACAAGGCCATTGTTGCCCACAACAGGTGAAAACTGGTTCTTGGGGTAAAAGAAAATCCTGCTTTTTAATGTATAATGCACATATCTATACATATGTACACATGTGTGCATGTACATCTTAAGAAAACAGATATATAGTATAACTGTGATATTAACATTTCACAGGCAGAGGTGAAAAAAAGTCTGAAATAATGTAAAAAATGTTGAGAAACACCAACCTGGAGCCTACAGTATTGAAAGATTATGAAGGCCACATAATTAACTCATGTCCAGGAATCTCTGATTGGGTTTTTAGACATTTTTAAATGTGCAATATATATAAAAAGCAGTGCATTTCAAAGTACATTTTAACAGTGAGTCATAAAACAGATTTCAAAGTTTGATATGGGTTACATTTCCACAATTTCTTGTTTTTCCTTCTAGCTGCTCCAAGACACTGTAGACTAGAAATATCAATACAATGATTCAGTTGTCATACTCATTTGTTATCTCCTAACTTCTCTGTTATACTCCTTCTTCTCCTTTGATCCTTCTCCCAATCTTTAGAGATATTTGGGTTATCACCATTCCAACTTTTCTTCATGTTGAAAAGGGGTGTCAACACTATAGGATAGGAGATGGAACTAGTGGATGTCCTTGAAGAGATTGGCACCTCTGTGTTTCAGGAATTATCTGGCCTAGGAACCATCTGAAGGTTTTGGGTTTCTGAAAAGTAAACCTGGTGCATGGAACTTTTGTGGGATCTCAGATGGATCCTTGGATGTTTTTAGGGTAATCAGCAATGATGTTGGTTGAGGTTTGGCAAACCTTGGCAATTAGCAATATCTAGCTGAAGCTTGCATAAGAGCAGTCTCCAGAATAGCCTCTTGGCTCCTTTTGAACATTCTTAGCCACTGATATCTTATTTTGTTATATATTTTTTCCTCCTTTTGGTCAGGAAGGTATTGCCAATCCCACGTTGCCAGGGCCAAGCTCATCCCCAAGTGTCATGTCCCATGTTGCCAGGGAGACTCACACCTCTGGACGTCATGTTCCAAGTAGTGGGGAGGGTAAAGATTTTACTTGCAGAAGTGGGCATAGTAAGTGAGAGGCCACATCTGAGTGACAAAAGAGGTTCTCTGGAGGTAACACAGACATAATTATATGTAGGCTTAGCTTTTCTGCTACAGAAATAAGTTTCATAAGAGCAAGCCTCAGGATCAAGTGTGTGGCCTATTGACTTGGAAATTCCTAGTATCTGAGGGAGTATCCAGAGTTTCCCAGGTGGGAAAGTTTAATAGATCCATATTTTTTCTCCAATCTCTCAAGGGACTTTGCCTATACTTTTTAATTATCTGCCTAACATATTCTGGAATGTATCTTGGTATTACATTAAGCTATACAGATTTACAAGCCCTTGTTCCCATTCTGGGCTCCACGTATTTGGGTTGTTTAAATGAACTAACCAGACAGGTTGAGTTAGATTGTGTGCTACAGAAACTTTAGGTTTTCGACAAAATAAACCTCTCTTCCTTTGGTCTCATACAGTAGGTGAAGTTTTAAAATACAGACACTGTCATTCTTTACCTTCTATTATGATTTACCTTAGTCCCAACTAGATCAGCTTCATTCTTCTATCTAATTGCAGCCTGATCTCTTTTTCAATTTCTTTAACAGTTGTTGTATGTAGCAATGCTAACTTTCAGAGGTGCTGAAATCCAACTCCTAGTCTTAGGCATCACACAGATACCCAAAGTTTCAGGGAAATATCATGTTATACATATATAGCATGGCACGTCAGTATCTGGAAATAACACTTAAAACTCAGGAGTAAATATGACTGCTATAAGAGCTTACAATCAAGGCCCAAAATTTTTTATAAGTACTTTTATAAGAGAGACCATATAATATTTGTCATTTTGTTTCTGGCTTATTTTGCACAACACAATGTTCTCAAAGTTCATTCACCATGTTGCATGTCTCACAGCTTCATTCCTTTCTGTAGCCGCACAATATTTCATCATATGTATCAAAGTTCATCTTTCTGCTTCTCAGTCATTGTACCCTTCAGCCACCTCCATGGGCATCATGGATAATATCCAAAATAAACTATCCATGTTTCAAAGTATGCTCACTTAGTTGTACAATCACAATCAATCTCAATTTTAGACAATTTCCATTGCTCCAAAGAGAAAAATAAGAGATAAACCCACACTCACCAATGAGAAAATCCAAATCTCCACTTAACTGCTGTCCCCTTCCCCCAGTTATTAACCCCTAGTATTGTGGGTTATTTCTGGTGAAATAATCAGAAATATTATTTCTGGTGATATCTTCCTGTTAAATGTAGGCCATAGCATGCAATAGTAGCTTTTCCCCTCTACCTCTCTATTATTGACTCTTTGTACAAGATTTACACCTTTGAAGCATTGTCATACAGAACTTATTATTTGTAGTGTCAAGTGGTTCATACAAAAACATATTTATATTTGTAGTGTTAATCTTTGGAATACATCACTCTATATAATCCTTTCAATCATATTCACCTTCAATATGACAGTATTCCTTGTAAATCCACTAATGAACTATCATCGCTTCTGTCCATTACCATATATTTAAGTTTAACCTCATTTGGTAAGCATTTACGTATCTCTAGCTTCTGTGTATCTCTAGGTCTCCTGTATTCTACATTATAAACTCTGAATTTACCTTTATCAGGGTTATATTAACAAAATTATACAGTGTTTATCTTTTTGTGTCTGGCTTATTTCACCCAGAATTATGTTCTGAAGTTTTATCCATGTTGCAATATACTTTAGGACTTCATTCTGTCTTACTGTTCCATAATATTCTATCACATGTGTATACCACTTTTTTTTTATCCACATGTCTGTTGGTAGGCACATGGTGGTTTCCATCTTTTGGCACTTGAAAATAATGCTGCTATGAACATCGGTTTGCAAATGTCTGTTCATGTCATTGCTTTCACTTTTCTGGGTACACACTGAGGAGTGGTATTGCCGGGTTATATGGCAAAAACAGTATTCAGTTTTCTGAGGAAATTTCAAACTGTCTTCCACAGTGGCTGTACCATTATACATTCCCACCAGTAGTGAATAAATGTTCCTATTTCTCTACATCCTCTGTGGTGGTCAGATTCATGTGTCAGCTTGATTGGGTGATGGTGACTTAATTTGGATATTTTTATGACAAAATAAACCTCTTTTCCTTTGGTCTCATACAGTAGGTGAAGTTCTAAAATACAGATACTGTCATTCTTTACCTTCTACTATGATTTACCATAGTTCCAAGTAGATCAGTTTCGTTCTTACATCTAATTGAAGCCTGATCTCTTTTTCAGTTTCGTTGACATTATTGCATGTAGCGATGCTGACTTTCAGAGCTGCAGAAATTCAACTCCGAATCTTAGGTACCAATTATTTAGAACTATAAATTTGTGACTTAATAGATTCCATGTTTGAAAAGTCCTTTTGTTATGATATATTGCCTTCTGGCAGCTTTAACAAACTAAAACAGATTTTGGAATCAGAGAAGTGGGGTGCTGCTGCAGATTGCAAATACCAAACATGCTGAAATGGCTTTTTAAATGGGTTAGGGGAAGATTCTAGAAGAGTTGTGAGGAGCTAGATAGAGAAGGCCTAGAATGCTTGAAGAGACTGTTGGTAGAAATATGGACTCTAAATATACCTCTGATAAGGCCTTAGATAGAAATGATGCATATATTATTGCAAATTGGAAGAAAGGAAATCCTTGTTTCAAAGCAGCAGAAAATTTAGCAAAATTGATTACTGGTTTTGGAGGGAAGGTAGATTTTAAAAGTCAGGAACTTGGAAATTTAGCAAAAGAGAGTTCCAAATTAAATGTAGAAAGTATGGCTTGTTTTTTCCTTGCCCAGCTTATAGTGAAATGTGACGCAAAAGAGATAAACTAAGAATTGAACTGTTGGGTATGATGAAACAAAATATTGATAGTCTGGAAAATTCTGGGCTTCCAGAAAGAGAGACCCCAGAGAATAGTGCCCCACGTGAGGATTTAACCAAACATGGAAACAATCAGCCATTTTAGAAAAGGCCAGAATTGGAGATGGAGTTATCCAGGAAGGATTGTGGAAAGTCCTATTGTCTGATCCCTGCCTACTACACAGAAAACCAAAAAGAGTGTTGTGGGATCTGTATAAACTGAGTCATTGCCAGTCCGGCATAAAAGGGACAGAAAGGAGACAAATTGAAAGAAAAATAACTTCAAAAGCAGAACCATGGATGCTAAGGTCTGAAGCCAAAAAATCACAAGCCAGGAAAGTGGACCCACCCAAGCACTTGGAGATGGTGAGTTTGCCCTGAAGGCAGAGGGTGGGCCTTCCAATTTGATGTTCTGGAAGTTGTGCCCCAGTCCTTAGAAGGTCAAGCACATGCCTTGGGGAATGGGGGTGGCTGACTGCCAACCTATTTTTCTGTGGGGGGTGAGCATGTGCCCCAGGGATGGCAGAGAGCCTGGGTGCAGCCCCAATGTTTAGAGAGTGCAGAGCTGAGAAAAAAGGTGGTCTCCCCAATGTCCCCCAAGGTTGCATTTGGAGAGAGTTGGGCCACTTTAATCCTCATCCAGTATTGCTGGGTGAGATCGTTTTTATTTTTTCATGGTGATGTGACCCACCCAGTTGTGGGTGGTAACTTTTGCTTATGTGGTTTTCATGGAGATGACTCTCCACCCATTCAAGATGGAGGTGCTTACTGGAGCCCTTTAAGAAGGAAACGTTTTGGAAAAAGCTTTAGAGTCAACAAAACCAAAGAACTCTGAAAATGCAGAAGGAAAATGCCCTTGGGGAAGTCTTACGAAATGAGGAGAGAAAGCTAGTAGATATCGCTATGTGCCTTCCCAGCTGAGAGAAACCCAGAACTTCATCAGCCCTACTTTAGAATAAGATATCGTTCTCTGGATGCCTCAATTTGGACATTTCTATGGCCTTAGAACTGTTAACATGCAACTAAATAAATTTCCTCTTTCAAAGCCGTTCCATTTCTGGTATATTGCATTCTGGATGGGTATGGCTGCCAATGTGACAGGGGATGGACTGTGATGATCAGGTTAATATATCAACTTAGCTAGGTGATAGTGCCTTAATTTGGACGTTTCCACAGCCTTAGAACTGTAACTTGTAACTTAATGAATTCCATTTTTAAAAGCCATTGCATTTCTGGAATATTGCTTTGGCAAAGTAAAACACTCTCCAACATTTTTATTTTCCTATTTCTTTAATAGCAGCCATTCTTATAGGTGTGAGGTGATATGTCATTGTAGTTTTGGCTTCTATTTCCCTTATAGCTAATGAAGATAAACACATCTTCATGTATCTTTTAGCCATTTGTATTTGTTCTTTGGAAAAATGTTTATACCCATCTTTGCCTATTTTATGATTGGGTTGTTTGCTTTGTTGCCGAGTTGTATGATTTCTTTATGTATATAAGACATCAAACATTTATCTGATATGTGGTTTCCAAATATTTTCTCCCATTGAGTTGGCTGCCTCTTTATCTTTTTTGACAAAGTCCTTTGAGGCACAGAAGCTCTTCATCTTAAGGAGTTCCCATTTACCATTTTTTTTCTTTTGTTGCTTGTACTTAGGGTATAAAATTTAAGAAGCTACCTCCTATTATTAGGTCTTGAAGATGTTTCCCTATATTTTCTTCTAGGAGTTTTATGGTTCTAGGTCTTATATTTAGGTCTTTAATCCATTTTGACTTAATTTTTGTATAGGGCATAAAGTAGGGACTACCATAATCCATATGAGGACATTTCTTTTTCTTTGCAAAGAATCCCATACACCTCCCCCATGTCTCCTGTCTGTTGACTTTTAGTTTTGGCATACTGCCTTTATTACATTCAATGGAAGCATATTACAATATTACTGTTAACTACAGACTCTAGCTTGCATTGATTATATTTTTTCCTGTATACCATCTTATTTTAAACACCTTGCAATGTTGATATTCACTTGTTCTCCTTCACGCAAATACATTCTTATATTTATATATTTAATAACCATCATTGTCCACTCTAGGCATTCCTAAGTTATACCATCTCAGTCTTTATCCTCTATCTTTACTTCTGGGTCATACTAGCTCCCTAGCCCTTCTCCTTCAACCATACTCACATTCAGCTTCATTCAATGCACTTATATTATTGTGCTACCATCAGAGAGTATTGTGCTATCCATTTCTGAATCTTTAGAATCAGTTCTGCTGCACATGCTGTACTCCTTCAGTACCAAAGGTCCAGTGTCTATGCTCTATCTCCTGATAATATGTGTTCTCAACTTTAACTCTCAAAGTTCACTCATTAATGTTAGTAGTTCATATTAGTGAGAACATATAGTGTTTGTCCTTTAGTTTCTGGCTGATTTAACTCAGCATAATGTCCTCAAGTTTCATCCACATTGTTACATTCCTTACAACTGTGTAATATTCCATCATACGTTCATATCACAGCTTGTTTAGCCACTTGTCTACTGATGGACATTTGGGCTGTTTACATTTCTTGGCTATTGTGAATAATTCCACTATATACATCATCGTGAAAATGTCCATTTGTGTTCTTGCCTTCAGTCCCTCTGAATATATGCTTAGTAACGGGATTTCTGGATCATATGGCAATTCTATACTTAGTTTCCTGAGGAACCACCTAACTGCCTTCTAGAGTGGTTGTACCATTTTATGTTCTCACCAATAGTGAATAAGTGTACCTCTTTCTCCACATCCTCTCCAGCACTTGTTGTTTTATTTATTTTTATAATGGCCATTGTAGTGGGTTTGAAATGATATCTCATTGTGGCTTTGATTTGCATTTCTCTAATAGCCAGTGAAGTTGAGCATCTCTTAATATGCCTTTTAGCTTTTTTTATTTTCTCTTTTGAAAAGTGTCTGCTCATGTCTTTTGCCCATTTTAAAACTGGGTCCTCTCTTTTTCTTGTTGAGTTGTAAAATCTCTTTATATATTCTGGATAAAACCCTGATCTGATATGTGGTTTCCAAATACTGTCTCCCAGTGCATAGGCTGCTTTTTACTTTTTAAAATTTTTTTTTAATTTTTAACTGACAAAGTTCTTTGATGCACAAAAGTGTTTATTTCTGAGGACATCCCATTTATTTATTTCTTTTTGATTGCTTGTGCTTTGGGTCCAAGGTCTAGGAAAGAACTGCCTATCTCAACTGTTATTCACCATTGTGCTGGAAGATTTAGCCAATGAGCTAAATCTCTTATAAATCTCTTTATAAGAGATTTTCCTACATTATCTCCTAAAAGTTTTATGGTCTTAGCTCTAATGTTTAGGTCTCTGATACATTTTGAATTAATTTTTGTATAGGATATTAGATACACAAAAATGTGTCAGCGTGTGAAATATTAAAAATGAAAGGGTCCTCTTTCCTTCTTTTCATATGGATATCCAGTTCTCTAAACACCATTTATTGAAAAGACTGCTCTTCTCAATTGGGTTGGCTTGACCACTGCCATGGCCAGATTCATGAGTCAACTAGACCAGGTAGTGGTGCCCTCCTGTCTGGTAGGACAAGTGCTAGCCTGTCTGTTGCGATGAAGATGTTACATAGAATTAAATCATGATCACGTCAGCTGCATCCACAGCTGATTCCACTTGTAATCAGCCAAGGGGAGTGTCTTCTGCAATGAGGGACATTTAATCTCATCAATGGAAGGCTTTTAAGGAGGATTCAGAAGAGATAGTCTCTCTTCCTGCTTTGGCTGGTGGAACCAGTAGGGGAATGGAAGGAGAAAGGACCTGGAGGTCAACTTGAAGGGTCTTGGCAGGGTCTGTATTACGGTGAATGAGAAGATAAAAGAAGTCAAACCTGACTGAGGTGATAAGCTACAATGACGCCCTGGGAAATGTGCTTTCAGAACGAGGAGGTGTGAAGTGAGCAGGAGAAAAGCTGGTTTAAGGAAGATGATCATTATGTACTTGATTTTAGGCGCTATAAACCTGAGTTGTTGTGGAGTAGCCAGGGTGAAGAAACCAAGGGCTCAGAGTAGATCAATTAGAGAGCTAGTGATACAAAGGGGGTCAGCAATGAAGGCTGCAGCTATGGGAGCAAAGGAAACCTTGGGAGAAGAGCATGGATAAAAAGACCCTGGGGGAGGATCAGAAAGAGAAATATTCAGAAAGGTGGGAGAAAAAGTTAGATCCATATTGATTATCATAGGACATGAAGTAAAAACTACATGAATGTAAAAACAGAGGGGAGTGTTCTAGTCTGCTAGCTGACGGAATGCAATATACCAGAAACGGAATGGCTTTTAAAAAGGGAAATTTAATAAGTTGCTAGTTTACAGTTCTAAGGCCATGAAAATGTCCTAATTAAAACAAGTCTATAGAAATGTCCAATCAAAGGTATCCAGGGAAAGACACCTTTGTTCAAGACGGCTGACGAAGTTCAGGGTTTCTCTCAGAAGTGGAAGGGCACACAGTAAACACAGTCAGAGTTTCTCTCTTATCTGGAAGGGCACATGGTGAACATGGGATCATCTGCTAGCTTCTTCTACTGGCTTCATATTTCATGAAGCTTCCCAGGAGGCATTTTCCTTCTTCAATTCCAAAGGTCACTGGCTGTGAACTCTACTTCTCATGGCTATGTTGTTCTGCTCACTCTCCCTGAATCTCCTTCTTTCTCCAAAATGTTTCCTCTTTTATAGGACTCCAATAAACCAATCAAGACCACCCAAATGGGTGGAGACATGTTGTCACCTAATCCAGTTTAACAACCACTCTTGACTAAATTACATCATCCAGGGAGATGATCTGATTACAGTTTCAAACATACAGTATTGAATAGGGATTATTCTACCTTTATGTAATGGGATTTTGATTAAAACATGGCTTTTCTCAGGGGCATACTTCCTTTCAAACCACCACAGGAAGGAAAAGTGATATATTTAGGATGGTGAGATAAGGAGGGGTTTTTAAATTTTGTATTCTGATATTAGTGCTTCTACTAAAAGAAGGGGTGATATGGAATAATTGGAGGAAAAAGATAATGGAGGAAGATAGGTCTGGTCAAAAGGAGATTAGTGTGTAAGGATGAGAGAGATTATGGTCAGAAGAAGGGATTTTTGAGAGACTAAAATCCTGAGAGGCTGAACAGCTCCATGTTGGGATTAGGGGTGAAGGTGTTCTGGGGTCAGTGAACAAAGCTGAGGTCCCTGGAGCTGAGTCCTGAGACCAGAGCCTAGAAAGTATCATCAACACAGATCTTCAGAGGAAGACAAAGGGCTCAGAATCCTCACTGAGGCTGCGCAAGTACAGCAAGCAAGCTGTGGACATTGTCAGTCCAGACAGAAAAACTGATGGGGAAGGGGAGGAGCAAATGCACAGCATGTTCTTCAAAGGACACTAATGACACTATGTCAGGCAAAGGGGCAATATTGTTATTAGAGGAAAAGCTTCCACAAATTAGTTTCTTCTAAGACCCTTTTTTAAAGCAAAGGAAATATGGGAAACCCTTTATGCACACAGAAACACAAATGGCTTATAAGCCTTTGAAAGAATGACAAGATAATCCATTTTCCATTTAGCAGACACTTAACAATGAAAATATTCAATGGTTTGAAATTGAGGTGAAATAAATACTCTTAAACACCACTTGTGTGAACATAAATTGGTACAACTTATCCAGAAAGAAATTTAACAGCATATTTTAAGAGGTTTAAAATGCCCACATCAATTGATCCAAGGATTCCCTTCCAGGGACACAACTTGTATTAAAAGTGCAATTTTAGTTGTCCAAAACTAAAACCAAAAGCTATAGGCTGAGCCCCTAGTCTTGGGGTTTGTTCACATGAAACTTAACCCTACAAAGGATAGGTTAAGTCTACTTAAAATTTAGGCCTAAGAGTCACCCCCAAGAGAGCCTCTTTTGTTACTCAGATGTGGCCCCTCTCTCCAGCCAACAGGACGAGCAGTCTCACCACCCTCCCCATCTCTGTATGGGACACGACTGCCAGGAGTGTGGACCTTCCTGGCAACATGGAACAGAGATCCTGGAATGAGCTGAGACTCAGCATCAAGGGACTGAGAAAAACCCTAGAATGAGCTGAGAATTAACATCAAGGGATTGAGAGAAACTTCTCGACCGAAAGGGGGAAGAGTAAAATGAGACAAAGTGTCAATGGCTGAGAGATTCCAAACAGAGTTGAGAGGTTATCCTGGAGGTTATTCTTACACATTAAGTAGATATCACCTTGTTGTTCAAGATGTAGTAGAGAGCTGGAGGGAATTGCCTGAAAATGTAGTGCAGTGTTCCAGTAGCCGTGTTTCTTGATGATGATTGAACAATGATATAGCTTTCACAATGAGACTCTGTGAATGTGAAAACCTTATGTCTGATGCTCCTTTTAGCTACTATATCAACAGAAGAGTAGAACATATGGAATAAAAATAAATAATAGGGGGAACAAATGTTAAAATAAATTCAGTTTGAAAAGTGGTAAATGAAAGTGAGGGGTAAGGGGTAAAAAAAAAGTGCAATTTTATAAAATCAGTGGGATTAAGTGAGGTGAAACATGGTTGAGGAGCACTACTAGAGTTATATATATAACAAACAGGTTAACAACAAGAATGACAGTCACATCATCTCAGGGAGAAGGAACCTTGATATTTAGTTATATTTACAAAAAGGTCCTGAAAGATTTTCCTCTAGTGAAAAAATGAACAAGATGGTTGAATTGTAGACAACGTATGGGTATGTCTTTATTCAATGAAAACCACCGACTGCCTCTGAGCCAGGTACTATCTAGGTTTTGGGGATACAGCAGGAATTTATCAAATACAGCTCACAGTCTAGTCACAGGAGACAGATAGCAACATATAATAAGCACAAAGTGAATCTGGTGATGTTAGGAGGGAAACTGTATGCTGAGGAAGCAGAGAGACCGGGAGCTGTTAGAAACGAGTTGGATGACGGAATGTGTAAAGGTGCTAGTGAGCAACAGAGAGCAGCTTCTACAGCACAAGGGCACTGTGTGCTCCATGTGCATCTGGAGTCAGACTGGAAGATTCTCATTTACTGCTTTTATGGGAAAAAGAGTTTCTAGATACATGAAAATATTTCTAGAACACAAGCTGTTGCAAGTTGCCAGACTCAGTAGTAAAGGAAATACTCTCCTGTAGATTGAACAGTTGAATTTTTAAAGGACTAGCTGCTGACCATGACAAAACTCAATGTGCAGTAGGAGGTCTTACCCCAGACTTTCTTCTTTATGAAGGGGTTCGAAACAGACCTCAGTTCTTCCCAGTTTACATTCCCTGATAACAAAGGAAAAAAGATACCAAGTGAAATTTAATTTTTAAAAACATTTCTTTTGCCAATGCTAAGCTTTCTTCTTAAGCAAAAGTTTAGTCTCTGAACACTGTATAAGAACATTAAAAATTTTGTTATTTCTGCAACATAGAAAAATAAACTACATTTATACTTAACCTGAGAAACTGAAGTTGTTCCAGAGTTTAATCTGTGATAAAAAGAGTTAAGTCACAAAAGTGGAATTCCCAGGAATGGGGCTTTATGTTGTTATCTGATTTGAATGCCTGATTTCCCAAAACCCCGTCTCATCACCCAGCCCTGGAGAAGTGGGAAGGTCGAGTGTTGAATGAGCAGCCTACCTGAGATGCTGCTGGGGGTTCCGTAAGAGCCTGCCTGGATGCCTATTTTCCATGGTCCAGGCTCTGAGGAAGGATGGGGACAGGCCGACAATCTCCGAGAAAGAGGGTAAGGTCATGACCTAGAAAATGAAACAGATACTTCCCCAATAACTTAAAAAGGCACTCTTAACATACTGCTTTAGGGAAAACATGAAGCACTAAATATTGATATCAGAGACAAAGAGAAACTTGAGTAATGATAGAACCTATTAAAAAAAAAACACAGGAGAGCAGGCAACGGTGGCTCAGTTGCAGAGTTCTTGCCTGTCATGCCAGAGACCCAGGTTTGATTCCCAGTGCTTGCCCTTGTAAAAAAAAAACATACACACACACAACAAACAAACAAACAAACAAACAAAAAACATAGGAATATCTCTAAAAAATTGAAATAATCCTGAGCAATTTTTGTATTCCTATCCACTAAATCAGATCTACAGGTAAGTAGATCTTTTACTTCTAAATCTGAGCCCAAAGCTCCTTTTTAATTATTATGTTAAAAAAATGAAGCTTAATTTCTGAGTTTACCAGAATAGAAGCTCTTAAAAAAAAGGCATTGGTTGGTACTTATATAATTCCTCAACACTGCTTGTCTTGCTAATGAAATGTATTTCAAAATCAAAATTATCTTTGGATTCAACTGTTATGCCCAAATTGATGTGCTCTAGTTCTGTAGGAGTAGATGCCTTTAAGGATTATCTACTAAAATTGCCAATATTCACCCATGTTATTTTTTTGCCAAAGAAACCAGGAATTTCATATCTTTCAACCTAAAGTAAGGAAAAAGTCTTCCCACTTTTTCTCATGAGAATAAGACCATTAGCTTTTTTTTGAGGATGGTTATTTCATACATTTAGGACACACGGGAAAAGTCAAATATCAATGACTGAATCATATTATACATCCCCACTTTTTTCCCTTCAAGAGGAAGAAGGGATTTTCATTTCAGTCCAGTGATATTAAGATGTTTCTTCAACATTTTGCATTTTACTTAATCCAGTCTTTTCATTTGGACAAAACATTCCTTTTGCTATGAATGTTAATGAATAAGAAAACAATATAATATCTGGTTTAACATTCTAACATAAAAACTGATATTCTGATCTCCAAGGAAATCAATAAAAAAACTTTTAACTAGCAACATTTAACATACGGATCACAATGATAAAAAAGCAACATAAATAAAGGAGTAAAGTGAATTCTTTACAAATGTTTCAGTAACCATGTTTCCCCCCAAAATCAAAATGAACATAAGTCACAAGCTGCTGAGGACAGATTCAAATGAAAGCACAGCATGCCTGTCAGGGAGGAATACATGAAAGCCACAAGGGTAGCTGGGAGAAACATATACCAGGGAGAAGTCTGAGTCATGTGTTTGTGTGGCCTATTGGGTACTTAGCAGTGAACATGACATATAACAAATGCCACAACAGAACAAACTGTAATTGAGGGAAAAGGAAATAGAAGAAGACATTAATATCTCACTGGAAGAAGCCATGTCACCACTAATGTAGTCTGTGGTCAGAAGTCTAACCTGAAACTTCAGGTCCACCAAGGCAGCATCTTCTGAGATTTCTACGTCACCCAAGTAGTGGAAGGCAACTTCCTCGTGCACGTTGCCAGGAGCACCTTCACAGAAACAGAACTGGATGTTAGAAAGAAGCTTTAAACGCATTCCTTACCTATTTCTGAAATATATGCCATGTTCTGATATTGTAAGTAGGTTTATTAAGAGTCTGTTCAATGAATTTCAAATGAGTGTCTTGAACTTGCTCCCTCATGACTTCCAAAGTGAGGAAGCACTGTCTGGAAATGGTCAGGGTGCATGATTTTTGTAGAATTTCATGTTTTTCTCACAATCAAGGATTTGAGGAGCTTTACATTTGTTCTGTTTACCTAGAATGCTATTTTCCATACTCTTGCTTTCTTCATACAGGATTCTGCTGACCAATCTATATGAAATAGGTCACCCCTCCTTTTTCTTTATATTACCTACTTGTTTCTTTCTCTCATAACACTCCAACGTGTTACTGTTTTGTTAGTTGGTTTTCCTTGTGTATGGGTATGTTTTTTGTCTTTTTAAATCTATCTGCTCCAAAGCATATGCCTTTCAAGAGGGGTGGGCCATAAACTTGCTCCTCTCTCAGGACTACCACAGTCAATGCCCAAGAGAAAGTCACTGGACAAATAATTCCTTGGCAACAACAAAGGCTTTTCCTTGTGCTAAAAAAAAGGAAAGCGAATGCTCTCATCTAAAACTCTGTATATAAGAATTGGTAACTAATTCATAACTCGGAATATTTCCACTCACTTTTACTTTAAAAATGTCTTTGTTTATTGTTGTACATCCTGTTAATACACAATAAGAAATTCTATACAGATTATAAGAAATTAAGTGAAAAAGCTCTGTTCATGTATGGTTGGCTCTTCTCGTGCCTTAAGGACACTACAGACTGGCACTACCCAAAAGATACTTTTAGGAAATTCTAAAGAATGAAATGTAGTTCCCATATGTTATAATCTAGAAATACAACCAAAAAATTTAAACTTGTTCTTTTACTTTCATGGAGTAAATTTTAAAATGATTAAAAACATTAAAAAATTTGTATCCAACTCTATATGTAATTATTCTGTCACCAAAACGGTTTAGATTTAATTAACTTAAACAAATGTAATCCAACCAAGAAATAACTTTATGCCAATCTCATAGCTAATTCAATCATCAAATTTTTTATTAATTAAAAAAATTAACAACACAACATTTAGAAATCATTCCATTCTACATATACAATCAGTAATTCTTAATATCGTCACATAGATGCATATTCATCTTTTCTTAGTGCATTTGCATCGATTTAGAAAAAGAAATAGAAAGACAACAGAAAAAGAAATAAAATGATAATAGAGAGAAAAAAATAAAAGAAAAAGAAAAAGAAAAAAAAACACTATACCTCAGATGCAGCTTCATTCAGTGTTTTAACATAATTGTATTACAATTAGGCAGTATTGTGCTGTCCATTTCTGAGTTTTTACATTCAGTCCTGTTGCATAATCTGTATCTCTTCAGCTCCAGTTACCCAATATCTTACCCTATTTCTAATTCCTGATGGTCTCTGTTACTGATGAAATTCTCCAAATTCATTCACTAATGTCAGTTCATATCAGTGAGACCATACAGTATTTGTCCTTTTGTTTCTGGCTAATCTCACTCAGCATAATGTCCTTAAGGTTCATCAATGTTGTTACCTACTTCATAACTTTATTCTGTCTTACAACTGCATAATATTCCATTGTATGTTTATACCACAGTTTATTTAGCCACTCCTCTCTGTTGGTGGACATTTTGGCTGTTTCCATCTCTTTGCAATTGTAAATAATGCTGCTATAAACATTGGTGTACAAACACTCGTTTGTGTCCTTGCCTTCATGTCCTTTGAGTAAATACCTAGCAATGGTATTGCTGGGTCATATGGCAATTCTATATTTAGCTTTTTGAGGAACCAACAAACTCCCTTCCACAGTGGTGTACCATTTGACATTCCCACCAACAGTGCATAAGTGTGCCTCTTTCTTCACATCCTCTCCAGCACTTGTCATTTTCTGTTTTATTGATAATGGCCATTCTGGTGGGTGTGAGATAATATCTCATTGTGGTTTTGATTTGCATTTCTCTAATAACCAAGGAAGTTGAGCATCTCTTCATGTGCATTTTGGCCATTTGTATTTCCTCTTCTGAGAAGTGTCTGTTCAAGTCTTTTACCCATTTTGTAATTGGGTTGGCTGTCTTTTTGTTGTTGAATTGAACAATCTCTTTATAAATTCTGAATACTAGACCTTTATCTGATATGTCGTTTCCAAATATTGTCTCACATTGTGTAGGCTGTCTTTTTACTTTCTTGACCAAGTTCTTTGATGCACAAAACTGTTTAAATTTGAGGAGTTCCCAGTTGTTTATTTATTTCTTCAGTGCTCTTGCTTTGGGTGTAAGTCTAGAAAACTGCCTCCTAGTATAAAATTTCTAAGATATTTCCAAGATTCTTGATTCTGGGTCTGGGTTGAAGTTTCTCTTTGGGCATGGCCACTGTTTGTTTTGCTCTGCCTACAGGGAGCTCTGGCAGTCTTCTGTCGGCAGCAGACAACACCAGGACCTTGGGACCAAACAGGAGACCTAACCCAGCCAGAAATCCCACAGGGAGGCAGACTCTTGCAATGACATCTCAGCAAAATGTGTAGTATACATCACAGTGACTGAGGGTTGAAGCCAAAAGAATGGAGCCTAGCAGCAAACTCTATGCCATTTCTGACCCCTCTTCCCTTAGACCCAGGGTGAATGTCCCCTCCATTAGGGATGGCCCCTCGACACCTTAAGGAAAAAAAGTTTTCCTTGTGTTCTGTAAGACTCAGGATCCCTCAATACCAAGATGTATCAAAGGGTTGGGGCAACATTTCCTAGATTAATCAGGTCTGAAGCTGAGTAGTAATTATTTGAGGCTCTTTTGAGGTTCATGGTTACTTTTGTGAATATTCCGGGATTCCTGTCCCAAATGGTTGGCAGAAGATAAAAAAAATGGGACTCTTGTCCGTGAAAATCGTGTTTTATTTGATATTTTTGTTTCCTCATTGATGCTGTGTTATATAAGCTATTTGTTATGCAATCTCCACCTGTGCTGGTTTGAAACTGTTATGTACCCCAGAAAAGCCATGTTCTTTTAATCCTAATCCAGTCTTGTGGGGCAGACCTATTGTAGGGTATGATCTTTTGGTTAGGTTGTTTTCATGAAGATATGACTATGTCCATTCAAGGTGGGTCTTAATTAGTTTGTTGGAGTTCTTAAAAGAGCTCACAGATAGAGAAAGAGCTCAGAGCTGATACAGAGAGCAGAAAGATGAAACCAGGACACAGACATTTGGAGATTATTAGCTAAGAGATGAAATCCAGAGTTTGCCCTAGAGAAGATAAGTGAGGATCCACAGAGACTTGGAGAAAAAGCCACTGGAAAATGGAGCTGACAGAGCTGTTTTAAACCAGAAGTTGGGGGAGAGGGCCAGTAGATGTCACCAAGTGACTTCCCCTGTGCCAGAGGAACCTAGAAGCAATAGGTCTTTCTTGAGTGAAGATATCCTCTTATTGATGCCTTAATTTGGACATTTTCATGGCCTTAGAATTGTATTTAGTAAATCCCCTTTGTAAAAAGCCAATCTATTTCTGCTTTTTTGTATTCCGGCAGCTTTAGCAGACTGAAACACCACCCAAGTGATTTTTAAATAAAGATCATGTTTATCCATGGGTTATTGTTTTGAATTGCTAAGGCTACTGAAATGCAATATATCAGAAATGGATTGGCTTTTCCGAAGGGAATTTGTTGAGTTACAAGTTTACAGTTCTAAGGCCTCTGATGAAAGGCCAATGGCATTTGAGGTTTCTCTGATACTGGAAAGTCACATGATGATGTCTGCTGGCCCTTCTGGTTTGTTGCTTTTAGCTTTTGATTCTAGTGGCTTTCCCTCTCTAAGTATCTATGGGTCCTCACTTAGCTTCTCTGGGGCAAACTCTGGATTTCATCTCTTAGCTTAGCATCTCCAAATGTCTATGTCCTGGTTTCATCTTTCTTCCCTCTGTATTGACTCTGACCTCTCTCACTCTCTAAGCTCTTTTAAAGATTCCAGTAAACTAATTAAGACCCACCTTGAGTGGGCAGGGTCACATCATCATGGAAATAATCTAATCAAAAGTTCTCATCCAAAGTCTCAGCCTTGCTGCTGGAGCCCCCCAGAGATGGCTGAACCCTGTCTGCTGTTGCCACCTACTGCAGACGCAGAAGATCTAGTTGCGGGGATAGCTTCAGCCGGTTGCGCAGCCGGGCGGTTTCGGCTCCAGACTTCGGGTGGTTCGGGGGCGAGCTCGCTGGGATATAACCTGTGGTAAGCAGGGCCTGCTTGCCCGGAGGCAAGGGGTCTAAAGGACTTGAGCCAGAGGCCAATTAATCAGTACAAAGCTTCTTTATTGTTACATGGGACAAGCTTAGGTACCGAAGCGGCTCAAGTGCGCTAGAGACCCCGAGGCTACAGGGAGCTTAGGTTATATACAGTTGCACAAGGGGGGGGAGTAGGGGAGAGGGTAGGGGGTTCGGAGAGCCAATTACACAAGCTAAAAGGTAGTTGCTAGGCAAGGGCGGCAGAAGATAGCTAGAGGCAAGGACAGAATAACAAGAAGGCTTGTAGTTTTGAGATAAGCTACTGAGACGGGAGGTTTCTGACGAGAGGGGGAAGGGAGAACAGTGAGTTAGGCTACAGACATGAGAGGCAGGGAGAGAAGGTAGAAATGATTAAGAATTTTTAAGTATGACTAGGCTCCAATCCCTGAGAAATATGCCACATCTAGTCTTGGATAAAAATGAGCTGGTACAGAAGGCCAAACTGGCAGAACAGCTGAGTGATATGATGACATGACAGCCTACATGAAATCTGAAATTGAGCAAGGAACTGAATTATTCAATGAGGTGAGAGATCTTCTCTCAGTTGCTTATAAAAATGTTGTCAGAAACTCTGTAGGTCATCGTGGAGGGTTGTCTCAAGTATTGAGCAAAAGATGGAAGGTGCTGAGAAAAAAACAGCAGATAGCTCAAGAATACAAAGTAAAAATGGAGACTGAGTTAAGAGATATATGCAATGATGTACTGTCTCTTTTTGAAAAATTCCTGGTACCCAGTGCCTCACAAGCAGAGAGAAAAGTCTTCTATTTGATAATGAAAGGAGAGTACTGTTGTTATTTGGCTGAGGTTGCTGCTGATGATGACAAGAAAGTAATTTTGGATCAGTCTCAACAAGCATACCAAGAAGCATTTAAATCAGTGAAAGGAAATGCAACAACCGCATCTTATCAGAAGGGGTCTAGCCCTTAACTTTTCTATTATGAGATTCTTAATTCCCTGGAGAAAGCCTGTTGTCTTGCAAAGAAGGCTTTTGATGAAGCCATTGCTGAACTTGATACATTAAGTGAAGAGTCATACAAAGACAGTGTAGAAGCCAAGAGTTTAAAGCAAGACCTACAGAATTTGTTGCAAGCTGCTGGCCTCGGGATGGCAGCGGTAAACTGTGGCGATTGTTATGTAGAGCAGTCTGGGAGGAAGAGAATGTTTACCCAAAACAGTTATGTTAAGTATGAAGGACACTGTGAGATAAGAATCTTGCTCCCTCAGGAAATGCCTGCATATCTATTGACATCCTGTGGTATATAACTAGGATCTGGTTGAGAATAAAGTTGTCTGAAGTCTGTCTGAAGTAAACTCAAGCTTCAGACCCCCTGAGCCCGTCTGTGTCTTTCTTTCTTTCTTTCTTCCTTTCTTTCTTTCTCATCATTCCTTAATATCCTTCGAGCTCCGTTTCTACAGGAAGCAACAAGACAGCATGCTAATAATGCAATTACTGAGAGACAAATTGGCATTGTGGACATCAAATACCCAAGGAGACAAAACCTAAGCAGGAGAGGGAGGGGGAAATTAACTGGCCTTCCCACTCTTGTCTGCCTCATTCTAAAATTTGCACAGTAGACCATTTGTCATCCATACTGTCCCACAAATAGTTTTTTATTTACGATTTATGACAGATTTATGTTACTTCTATTTGAATTTCTTTATGTCCTATGTGGTTTTTATGTTTAATATTAGGAGAGTAGAGCCAGTTAACATTTAGAGAGTTATTTGCTTTCATACGAAGTGGCCAATATGGGGATGTGGAACTTTTAAACAAGTTATAATAAATGTTTGCTGTAGTACTTTTGGTACGTAGTAGCTTCCCAAGGGCCAGTGTTAAAACTGCTTCCAAGTCTAAGCAAAGAAAACTGCTCTAAATTGTTTTGTCCTGGTGGGGGATAAAAGGGATCATTGGTTCTAGTCATGGGTGTAGTTACTATTTTTTTTAACTTTTTTATTGCATAGTATAGCATATATACAAAATGAAGAAATAAAAAAGCAATTGTTTTCAAAGTAGTCAACAAGTAGTACAGGACAGATCTCAGAGTTTGTCATGGGCTACCATACAATCCTCTCAGATTTTTCCTTCTAGCTGCTCCAGAATATAGGAGGCTAGAAGGCTTAAATATTTTTTTATCATCACAATTGACTTTCTTCCTTCTTTTTTCATGAAAAATAACTGTGCTGGTTTGAAAGGATGTATGGCCCCTAGAAAAGCCATGTTTTAATCTAAATCCCATTTCATAAAGGCAGAATAATCCCTATTCAATACTGTGTGTTTGAAACTGTAATCAGATTATCTCCCTGAAGATGTGATTAAATCAAGAGTGGTTATTAGGCTGGATTAGGTGATGACATGTCTCCACCCCTTTGGGTGGATCTTGATAAGTTTCTGGATTCCTATAAAAGAGGAAACATTTGGAGAAAGGAAAATTGGAGAGAGCAGAGAATGCTGCAGCACCACAAAGCAGAGAGTCCACGAGCCAGTGACCTTTGGAGATGAAGAAGGAAAATGCCACCCAGGGAGCTTCTTGAAACTGAAGCCAGGCGAGAAAGCTAGCAGATGACGCTGTGTTCTCCATGTGCCCTTCCAGCTGAGAGAGAAGCCCTGAGTTGTTTGTCATGTGCCTTCTCACTTGAGAGAGAAACCCTGAACTCCATCGGCCTTCTTGAACCAAGGTATCTTTCTCTAGATGCCTTGGATTGGACATTTCTATAGACTTCTTGTAATTGGGACATTTTCTCGGCCTTAGAACTTTAAACTAGCAACTTATTAAATTCCCCCTTTTAAAAGCCATTCTGTTTCTGGTATATTGCATTCTGGCAGCTAGCAAACTAGAACAATAACATATCTACAAAAAAGCAATAAATTTCAAAGCACAGCACTACAATTAGTTGTAGAACATATTTCAGAGTTTGACGTGCGTTACAATTCCACAATTTTAGGTTTTTACTTCTAGCTCTTCTAAGATACTGGGAACTAAAAGAAATATCAACTTAATGATTCAGCATTCATATTCATTTGTTAAATCCTATATTCACTGTATAACTCCACCATCACCTTTGATCTTTCCATCCCTCTCTTTAGGGGTGTTTGGGTTTTGGCCACTCTAACTTTTTCATGTTGGAAGGGTCTCCCACTATGGAATCTTATATATTGCCGTAGGTGTTCTTTAGGATTTGCTGGTATAGTTCTGGTTGGGGTTTGGCAGGTTGCAGTAGGTAGCAATGTCTAACTGAAGTTTGCGTAAGATCAACCTCCAGAGTAGCCTCTTGACTCTATTTGAACCTCTCTGCCACTGATACTTTATTGTTAGACTTCTTTTCCCCCTTTTAGTCAAGATGGGAGAGCAAAGATCTTGAGTGTGAAATCCCACCAAATTTTTCCCAGCAGAGGAAGTTTGAGGAAGTTTGTAAAAATGCCTCACTGATGCACTGAGGAAATGATGGGCAGAATAGACAAACTCTCCGAAGATTAGGAACCTCTAGTCATCTCTGTCAATTGAACAGAAATGAAAGAACTGCCCAAATGGAAATAATAGTAACTTCCCTGTAGGCAGGGCTAATTTCATGCGCATGCAACCTGTGCCGTCACACAGGATCCCATACTCAAAATGGCCCCACATTTACTTAATGCTCTGCTTGGAATTCTGAATAATTTGTTAACAAGGAGCCGTGTTCAGGTTCCTGCCATTTATGTAGACAGTCCTCCTTTCATAGTTTTTCTGAGGGTTGAATGAATTAATACAAATAAAACATGTAAAATGATTTCAGGCACCACAATTAGCTTAGTAATATCAGTTGCTGTTACGTCTTCTTCCTCCTTCTCCTCCTCCTCCTTCTTCCTTGTCCTCCTCCTCCTTTCCCCCTCTTCCTCCACCTTGTCCTTTTCTTCGTATGCTCCAGAAATACTGGGAAATGAGGGGGTGACCTCAGTCCCATGCAAGCTTCACTAACCTTATAACCACCTGCCAAAGGAGGATAAGTGGTTAGGGAAAGACAAGGTGTTCTAAATACCAGTGTCAGTTTTAATGACCATCTGTCTATCTCAGAAGAACAAATGTGGGCCATTTTTATTAAGCAACCATAACAGCAACAGCAATAATAACAACCAGCAATCAGAACGTAAGGGCCCAAGTCTTAAGCCTTGTACCTAAGTCACAATACATACATACACACATGCATACATGCATACAGAATTGTTGCCTATTCTTTAACGTCTACCAAGTATTCTGCTGTTCACATTATCTTCAGGTTTAATCCCCACAACGACCTTATGGGAGTGGCCCAAAGTCACACACTTATGGAAAATGCCCAATCCCACCATTCTGATGCCACCAGAGGGACTCGGCACTACTCTCGAGGACTCACGCTACTTTAAGGTTGGAGCCCTTTCGAGGCTGTGGTAGAAATAGCCCATGGATATTACATGTTGAACCATGTGTATCTGTGGAATGCACAATCTCAACATGCACCTTTGACTATAAATGCAGTATTTGTTTAGACGAAGTTGTGACCCAGTTTTCTGTGGAGAAGAGCAGAAATGGTTCACATTCCATTGTTTGTAAAGTTACCTGCTGTTTACTTTCTTTATTTTTTGCTACACTCGTTTTGTTTGTATTTAAGTGTTTTAGGCAACCTAAGAATAAATGAACAAGTAATGACACAGTAAAAATGTGTTTCTTGATATTTATTACTTCATGTATATCAAGCACAGCAGTAAAATAAAAAACCCATGCATTTAACTTTTTAAACGTTTTTGCTTTTGCGATTTTTTTTTTGATACTTGCCTAATGTGCATGTGCTGTAAAAATAGTTAACAGGGAAGTAACTTGATGATGGCTAGCTTTGTTTAATGTCTTATGAAATGTTCATGAACAATTCCAGCACGCTTGTTAAGAAGATGTATATTAAAGTTGATTAAGTGGAGTAAAAGTTTTATGAATCGACTTTTCAACTACTTTCTCTACAGCTTTTCATGTAAATTAGTCTTTTGGTTCTGAAACTTCTCTAAAAGAAATTGTACATTTCTGGAAATTTATTCCATATTCCCTTTTGGTAGCTAATGAGCTTTTACCAAGTTTAATAAGAAGTTTATCATAATGACAGAAATATTACTCATATAACTACTGTTCCCAGCCATGTCCCATTTTCCTTTCCCCCTCTCCTCCCCTCCCTTCCTCCCAAATCAATTTCTGTTGGAGAGGCCTGTCAATTGGATAACAGTCATGTGTTTCATTTAGGGTTTTGTTATATGACATATTCTAACTTAAGAAGCTAAAAGTCACAATGTTCTTGGCCATCATGATCTTGGGTAGCATTAACTATAAGTTTTGTGCTTCCACTTTGGTTTTTAAGCATTTCTTGATACTCTTGTAGCCTGCCTTTTATTTTGATCTTTATTCCTTCTATTTGTCAGGTGCACAGGATTACCCTCCTTTTTTTAGCCTTCTTCTGTCTCCTCACCACCCATCCCTACCTGGTAGCTGTGTACTTGGAAAAAGGCCTCATGGCCTTTCTGGCACCACCCAATATCTAAGATACCACCCTACTTCCTTTGCTTGCATCCCACAGCTATTTCCCTCGTCCTATTTACTGCAGCAAATCTCTCTTTAGTTTATGAGATGTGTTTATCTTTCACCAAGCCCTACCTATCTTGAATGGTCTGTGATTATCTGCCTTTATCTCTTCCTCTCTTCTCTAGATAATAATAGGTCTAAGTTATACCCAAAGCTCACCCTACAGACTATTTCCTCAGTACCTTGCATTAATAACCAAAGAAAAATACCTTTTTAAAAGAGGTGTATTTTTTTTCTTTTAGAATGTAAGCTCCTTAGTAACAGGGACAAGGTTTCCTGTACGCTCTATTTGTACCTAGTAATGCTGTTAATGCTTAATAAATATTGACGTTGGGGGAAAAAAGGCCCCATCCACAATAGGTCTGCTCCCGCAAGATTGGATTAGAAGAACATGGCTTTTCTGGGATACATAACAGTTTCAAACCAGTGCAGTTATGAAATCTATTCAGGGGGTTGACATCAGCATTAAAAGAAGAAGCTGATGGAAAGAATTAAAATAGAATTGGATAGAAAATATCAGAGTCAGGTAACGGGTGTTTTGAGGACCTTCCAGATACATGGATACATGTTTGTGCACTGAGTTGTCATGGCATCTGTAAATTATTACCATGGGTCCTGGCCCAAATAGTTGGAAAGCCACTGACTTCAACCTTGCACCAGCCTCCACACCCATTACTGCAATCTCTGCACAGTGTGGGCCAGTGGTTGCCAAGGTGGGAAGGATAAGACAATATTTTGGAATACTAGAATCAAATGAAGCCTGTACTTATGCTGATTAATTAGCAGTATTTAACAGCTTTTTGAGGTAAGCCAGCATACAGTAAAGCACACCCATATGAAGTGTACAATTTGATAGATTTTGACGTATGTCAACACTATGAAACCATAACCACCATCAAAATCACTAACCACTCCCCAAAGTTTCCTTGTGACCCCTTTATAATCCCCCCATCCTGCCTTCCCTATCACATTTTCTTCTCCACCGCTGCTCCCCCACTCCCTCCTCCCCAGGCAACCACTGATCTGCTTTTATAGATTAGTTTGCATTTTCTAGAATTATTATCTAGATTTAAATGGAATTATACAGTATGGGCTCTTTTTGTGTCCATCTTATTTTATTCAGCAAAATTATTTTGAGACTCACCCTGTGGTGGTGTGTCAATAATTCATTCCTTTTTATTGCTAAGAAGCGTTCATCAGCTGGATAGACCACAGTATGTTTATTCATTCACCTGTTGATGAACATTTGGGCTATTTCCAGTTTTTTATATTACAAATAAAAATGTAATGAGGGTGCACGGGTGGTTCGGTGGTAAAATGCTCACCTTCCGTGCAGGAAACCCAGAGCCCAAGTCCGATTCTGGGACCATGCGCCTAAAAAAAAAAAAAAAAAAAAAAAGATGTAATGAGTATTCATATACAGGTCTTTGTATGGAAGTATGCTTTCTTTTCTCTTAGTTAAATCCCAACGAGTGGTGTGCCTGGATAACATGGTAGGTGCATGCTTACGTTTTTAAGAAACTGCCAAACACCCGCCAAGTGGCTGTTAGCATGGTACCACTTCCCATCACTGTGGGAGAGGTCCAGCTGTTCCACATACAGGGCTGGGCGGTCTTTTAAGTTTTAGTCATTCTAATAGGGATGTAATTTAAGATGTGATTTTAATTTCCGAGTTGCTAACAACGTTGAGCATCTTTTCATATCTCTTTTTGCCATCTGTATATGTTTTTTAATGAAGTGTCTGTTCAAATGTTTGCTCATGTTTAATTGGTCTTTTGCTTTCTCATATTGAATTTTAAGAGTTATTTATGTGTTCTGGATTCAAATCCTTTATTTGATATATGCTTTGCAAATATTTTCTCCCAATATGTGACCTGACATTTTTTTCTGTTTTGTAATAGTTTGATTGTTAGCCAGATTGCAAAAATAGTATGAAGAATTCCCTTCTATATTGCATCCAATTTTCCCTTATTGTTAGATTACTATGGTATTGTTTTAGTTTCCTTGGCTGCTTAAAGCAGATCCAATAGAATGGTTCAGCTTAAGTATTGGAAATTTATCAGTTTACAGTTTTGAGGTGGAAAAAGTGTCCAAATCAAGCCATCATCAGGGTGTTGCTTTCTTCTTGAAGACCAGCTGCCCATGATCCTTGATTCCTCTGCCACATGACAAGGCACATGGAGGCATCTGCTGGTCTGTCCCGTTTCTTCCAGGTTTTGTAGCTTTCACTTTCTTGCTTCCAGATGTTCTCAGTCTACAGATGTGAACATTCCCATTATGAGTAGAGAGAGACTTTTGGGACAGGCTTGGCAGAAATGCTTGTCTCGTATTTTAGTCAAGTTGCTTCTCAAAAATGTAAGCTAATATGTGTCACATGCTTGCCAAGAACCAGGAGTTATCCTAGGTAGGCACTGTAATAGGCCTCATCTTCCAGATGATGAAACTGAGGCAAAATGAAATTGATTGTTTTCTCCAAGGTCATGCCCCTGGTAAGCAGAGGAGCCAGGGTTCAAACCCTGATATCCCTTTTAAAAATTCATATATAATTCTGATACCATGAAATACACCTTTTACAAGTTGTGCTGGTATGAAACTGCTGTGTACCCCAGAAAAACCATGTTCTTTTAATCCTGACCTAGTATTATAAGATGGGGTCTTTTTTAAAAAAAATTTATTTGTTAATTAAAAAAATTAACAAATGAAATAAAAATTAACATAGATATTCAGTAATTCACAATATCATCACTCAGTTGCATATTCATAATTTCTTAGAACATTTGCATTCATTCAGAAAAAGAAATAAAGACAATAGAAAAAGAAATAAAACGAAAACAGAAAAAAAAAGATCATACCCACCATATCCCTTACCCCTCGCTTTCACTGATCACTAGCATTTCAAACTAAATTTATTTTAACATTTGTTGCCCCTATTATTTATCTTTGTTTCATGTATTCTACTCATATGTTGACAAGGTAGATAAAAGGAGCATCAGATACAAGGTTTTCACAATCACACAGTCACATTGAGAAAGCTATATCATTATCCAATCATCATGAAGAAACATGGCTATAGAAACACAGCTCTACATCTTCAGGCAGTTCCCTCCAGCCTCTCCCTTACATCTTGAATAACAAAGTGATATCTACTCAATGCATAAGAATAACCTCCAGGATAACCTCTTGACTCTGTTTGGAATCTGTCAGCCATTGACACTTTGTCTCATTTCATTCTGCCCCCTTTGGTCAAGAAGGTTTTCTCAATCCCTTGATGCTGAGTCTCAGCTCATTCTAGGGTTTTTCTCAATCCCTTGATACTGAGTCTCAGCTCATTCCAGGATTTCTGTCCCACATTGCCAGGAAGGTCCACACCCCTGGGAGTCATGTCCCACGTAGACAGGGGGAGAGTGGTGAGTTTGCTTGTTGTGTTGGCTGGAGAGAGAGGCCACATCTGAGCAACAAAAGAGGCTCTCTTGGGCATGACTCTTAGGCCTAAATTTTAAGTAGACTTGACCTATCCTTTGTGGGGTTTAGTTTCATATGAACAAACCCCAAGACTGGGGGCTCAGCCTATAGCTTTGGTTGTCCAGACTGCTTGTGAGAATATCAAGAATTCGACTTCGGGAAGTTGAATTTCTCCCCGTTCTCACCATTCCCCGAAGGGGGCTTTGCAAATACATTTCCACTCACTGATTGAATCACTCTGGGATTCATCAGAGCATCACTTTGGGCAAACCAACAAAATCTCATGTCCTACCTGAGATTCCAAGTACTTATGGTGTTCAATCAACTATCTACATAAGTTATATTAGGAAATGCACTAGTCAAAATATAAATTTTGTACCAAATAAACATTTTTTGCTTTAGTCTTACACATAAGGTAACATTTTAAAATATTAATTACCGTCTATTTTCAGCACCCTGCAGTAATGACATTCCTTTGTTCTTCCTCATGCAAAAACATTTTTAAAATTTTTACATTTAGTCTCTATTATTATACACTCTAGGTATTCCTAGATTATATCATCTCAATCTTTAACATCCATCTTTCTTTCTGATTTCATTTATGCCCCCAGCCTTCCTCCCTCTATCATTCTCACATGCAGCTTCATTCAGTGTTTTAAAAAAATTGTATTACAGTTAGGTATTGTGCTGTCCATTTCTGAGTTTTTATATTCAGTCTTGTTGCACAGTCTGTATCCCTTTAGCTCCATTTACGCAATGTCTTACCCTATTTCTGTCTCCTGACGGTCTCTGTTACCAACAAAATATTCCAAGTTTATTCACTAATGTCAGTTCATATCAGTGAGACCATACAGTATTTATCCTTTTGTTTTTGGCTAGTCTCACAGCATAATGTTCTCAAGGTCCATCCATGTTGTTACATACTTCATAACTTTATTCTGTCTTAAAGCTGCATAATATTCCATCGCATGTATATACCACAATTTGTTTAGCCACTCATCTGTTGATGGACATTTTGGCTGTTTCCATCTCTTTGCAATTGTAAATAATGCTGCTATAAACATTGGTGTGCAAATGTCCGTTTGTGTCTTTGCCCTTATGTCCTTTGAGTAGATACCTGCAAAGGTATTGCCGAGTCATATGGCAATTCTATATTCAGCTTTTTGAGGAACCGCCAAACTGCCTTCCACAGTGGTTGCACCATTTGACATTCCCACCAACAGTGGATAAGTGTGCCTCTTTCTCCGCATCCTCTCCAGCACTTGTCATTTTCTGTTTTGTTGATAATGGCCATTCTGGTGGGTGTGAGATGATATCTCATTGTGGTTTTGATTTGCATTTCTCTAATGGCCAGGGACATTGAGCATCTCTTCATGTGCCTTTTGGCCATTTGTATTTCCTCTTCTGATAGGTGTCTGTTCAAGTCTTTTTCCCATTTTGTAATTGGGTTGGCTGTCTTTTTGTTGTTGAGTTGGACAATCTCTTTATAAATTCTGGATACTAGATCTTTATCTGATATGTCATTTCCAAATATTGTCTCCCATTTTGTAGGCTGTCTTTCTACTTTCTTGATGAAGCTCTTTGATGCACAAAAGTGTTTAATTTTGAGGAGCTCCCATTTATTTATTTCCTTCTTCAGTGCTCTTGCTTTAGGTTTAAGGTCCATAAAACCGCCTCCAATTGTAAGTTTCATAAGATATCTCCCTATATTTTCCTCTAACTGTTTTATAGTCTTAGACCTAATGTTTAGATCTTTGATCCATTTTGAGTTAACTTTTGTATAGGGTGTGAGAGATGGGTCTTCTTTCATTCTTTTGCATATGGATATCCAGTTCTCTAGGCACCATTTATTGAAGAGACTGTTCTGTCCCAGGTGAGTTGGCTTGACTGCCTTATCAAAGATCAGTTGTCCATAGATAAGAGGGTCTATATCTGAACACTCTATTTGATTCCGTTGGTCAATATATCTATCTTTATCCCAGTACCATGCTGTTTTGACCACTGTGGCTTCATAATATGCCTTAAAGTCAGGCAGCGTGAGACCTCCAGCTTCGTTTTTTTTCCTCAGGATACTTTTAGCAAGTTGGGGCTCCCTGCCCTTCCAGATAAATTTGGTTATTGGTTTTTCTATTTCTGAAAAGTAAATTGCTGGGATCTTGATTGGTATTGCATTGAATCTGTAAATCAATTTAGGTAGAATTGACATCTTAACTATATTTAGTCTTCCAATCCATGAACACGGTATGCCCTTCCATCTATTAAGGTCTTCTGTGATTTCTTTTAACAGTTTCTTGTAATTTTCTTTGTATTGGTCTTTTGTCTCTTTAGTTAAATTTATTCCTAAATATTTTATTCTTTTGGTTGCAATTGTAAATGGAATTCGTTTCTTGATTTCCCCTCAGGTTATTCATTACTAGTGTATAGAAACATTACGATTTTTTAGTGTTGATCTTGTAAGCTGCCACTTTGTTGTACTCATTTATTAGCTCTAGTAGTTTTGCTGTGGATTTTTCAATATATAGTATCAATGCATCTGCAAACATTGAGAGCTTTACTTCTTCCTTTCCAATTTTGATGCCTTGTATTTCTTTTTCTTGTCTAATTGCTCTGGCTAGAACTTCCAACACAATGTTGAATAACAGTGGTGATAGTGGACATCCTTGTCTTGTTCCTGATCTTAGGGGGAAAGTTTTCAATTTTTCCCCATTGAGGATGATATTAGCTGTGGGTTTTTCATATATTCCCTCTATCATTTTAAGGAAGTTCCCTTGTATTCCTATCCTTTGAAGTGTTTTCAACAGGAAAAGATGTTGAATTTTGTCGAATGCCTTCTCTGCATCAATCGAGATAATCATGTGATTTTTCTGCTTTGATTTGTTGATATGGTGTATTACATTAATTGATTTTCTCATGTTGAACCATCCTTGCATACCTGGAATGAATCCTACTTGGTCATGATGTATAATTCTTTTAATGTGTTCCTGGATTTGATATGCTAGAATTTTGTTGAGGATTTTTGCATCTATATTCATTACATAGATTGGTCTGTAATTTTCTTTTTTTGTAACATCTTTGTCTGGTTTTGGTATGAAGGTGTTGTTGGCTTCATAGAATGAATTAAGTAGCTTTCCCTCCTCTTCAATTTTTTTGAAGAGTTTGAGCAGGATTGGTACTAATTCTTTCTGGAATGTTTGGTAGAATTCACATGTGAAGCCGTCTGGTCCTGGACTTTTCTTTTTGGGAAGATTCTTAATGACTGATTCAATTTCTTTCCTTGTGATTGGTTTGTTGAGGTCGTCTATTTCTTCTTGAGTCAAATTTGGTTGTTCATGCCTTTCTAGGAACTTGTCCATTTCATCTACATTGTTGTATTTATTAGCATAAATTTGTTCATAGTATCCTGTTATTACTTCTTTTATTTCTGTAGGGTCAGTGGTTATGTCCCCTCTTCCATTTCTGATCTTATTTATTTGCATCCTCTCTCCTCTTTTTTTTTGTCAATCTTGCTAAGGGTTCATCAATCTTATTGATTTTCTCATAAGAACCAGCTTCCGGTTTTATTGAGTTTCTCAATTGTTTTCATGTTCTCAATTTCATTTATTTCTGCTCTAATCTTTGTTATTTCTTTCCTTTTGCTTGCTTTGGGGTTAGTTTGCTGCTCTTTCTCCAGTTCTTCCAAGTGGACAGTTAATTCCTGTATTTTTGCCCTTTCTTCTTTTTTGATATAGGCATTTAGGGCAATAAATTTCCCTCTTAGCACTGCCTTTGCTGCATCCCATAAGTTTTGATATGTTGTGTTTTCATTTTTGTTTGCCTCGAGATATTTACAATTTCTCTTGTAATTTCTTCCTTGACCCACTGGTTGTTTAAGAGTGTGTTGTTGAGCCTTCACATATTTGTGAATTTTTTGGTGCTTTGCCTATTATTGATTTCCAACTTCATTCCTTTATGATCTGAGAAAGTGTTTTGTATGATTTCAATCTTTTTAAATTTGTTGAGACTTGCTTTGTGACCCAGCATGTGGTCTGTCTTTGAGAATGATCCATGAGCACTTGAGAAAAAGGCATATCCTGCTGTTGTGGGGTATAATGTAAATGGAGAAAGAGCAGCAAACTAACCCCAGACTAACAGACTAAATGTCTGTTTAGTCTAGCTCATTTATTGTAATATTCAAATTCTCTGTTTCTTTATTGATCCTCTGTCTAGGTGTTCTGTCCATTGATGAGAGTGGGGAATTGAAGTCTCCAACTATTATGGTAGATGTGTCTATTTCTCTTTTCAGTGTTTTAGTGTTTGGCACATGTATTTTGGAGCATTCTGGTTCGGTCCATAAATGTTTATGATTGTTATGTCTTCATGCTGAATTGTTCTTTTTATTAGTACATGGTATCCTTCTTTGTCTCTTTTAACTGTTTTACATTTGAAGTCTAATTTGTTGGATATTAGTATAGGTACTCCTGCTCTTTTGTGATTGTTTTTGCATGAAATATCTTTTCCCAACCTTTCATTTCAATATATGTTTATCTTTGGGTCTAGGATGTGTTTCCTATAGACATCATATAGATGGGTCCTGTTTTTTAATCCATTATGCAGTCTATGTCTTTTTATTGGGGAGTTCAATCCATTAACATTTAGTCTTATTACTGTACAGGTAGTACTTTCTTCTACCATTTTGCCTTTTGGATTTTATGTGTCATATCTAATTTTCCTTCTTTCTACACTCTTCTCCACACCTCTTTCTTTTGTGTTTTCGATCTGTCTCTAGTGCTTCCTTTAGTATTTCTTGCAGAACTGGTGTCTTGGTCATAAATTCTCTCAGTGATTTTTTTGTCTGAAAATGTTGTAATTTCTCCCTCACTTTTGAAGGACAATTTTGCTGGATATAGAATTCTTGGTTGGCAGTTTTTCTCTTTTAGTAATTTAAATATATCATCCCACTGTCTTCTTGCCTCCATGGTTTCTGCTGAGAAATCTACGCATAGTCTTATTGGGTTTCCTTTGTATGTGAGCGATTGCTTTTCTCTTGCTGCTTTCAAGATCCTCTCTTTTTCTTTGACCTCTGACATTCTAATTAATAATTGTATTGGAGTACATCTATTTGGATCTATTCTCTTTGGTGTACGCTGCACTTCTTGGATCTGTAATTTTAAGTCTTTCATAAGAGTTGGGAAATTTTCAGTGATAATTTCCTTTATTAGTTTTTCTCCTCCTTTTCCCTTCCCTTCTCCTTCTGGGATACCCACAACGTGTATATTTGTGCACTTCATATTATCATTCAATTCTCTGAGTCCCTGCTCATATTTTTCCATTTTTTCCCCTATAGTTTCTGTTTCTTGTCAGATTTCAGATGTTCCATCCTCCATTTCACTAATCCTATCCTCTGCCTCTTGAAATCTACCATTGTAGGTTTCCATTGTTTTTTCATCTCTTGTACCGTGTCTTTCATTCCCATAAGTTTGGTGATTTTTTTTTTCAGACTTTCCATTTCTTCTTTTTGTTCATTCCTTGCCATCTTCATATCCTCCCTCAATTCATTGATTTGGTTTTTGATGAGGTTTTCCACATCTGTTCGTATATTCTGAATTACTGTTTCAGCTCCTGTATCTCATTTGAATTGCTGGTTTGTTCCTTTGACTGGGCCATATCTTCAATTTTCCTGGTGTGGTTTGTTATTTTTTGCTGGCATCTAGACATTTAATTACCTTAATTATTTTATTCTGGAGATTGCTTTCACTTCTCTTACCTACAGTTTTCTTGCTGGATGAATTTGTTGTCTGTCTGTTCTTTGACATTTAGTTCAGCTTTATCTGGACCGCTTGCTTAAGTTTTGTTTAACAGAGGAGAATTTTTCAGTTCTTGTTTTCTTGTTTCTTGCCCTGCTTGTATGGTGCCTTCCCCCACCCCCAACACTTAGGAGGGTGTATGTAGGTATTATAGACCCCTGCTGGGTTTTCCCAAACAAACTGGCCTCCTATCAGGGGAAGGAGTCACCTGCAATGGTTTTCCCTGAGGGTGAGACCCAGCAGGTTGAAAGACTTTCCTGTGAAGTCTCTGGGCTCTGTTTTTCTTATCCTGCGAAGTATGTGGTGCTTGTCTGCCTGCAGGTCCCACCAGCATAAGATGATGTGATACCTTTAACTTTGGCAGACTCTCCCTGCTGGGGCATGGTGAAGATGGAGGAGAGGTTGTAGGCTGGTTTTAATGGCTTCAAATTACCAAGCACTGGTTTCTGAATTCCTTGAGGGAGGGATTCCACCTGAGTTGGGCTTCACCCCTCCCCTGGGGAAGGCACAGGCTGGAAACAAGCCCTGAAAGGATTTGTTTCTGCCTATGCCTGGGTAGTTGCAGCCTGAAAAGTCCTGCCGCTTAATCCAGAGGCAACCAAGCCTTTGTAAAAACACAGCCACAAAAACCTCTGTTTCTTTTCTTTTTTTTCTCTTTCTTTTAGCCCAATGAGCGACCTCCGCTTTGACCAGGTTCACCTGAGCGGGGGGCCTATTTTTAGTAGTCAGAATGTGTTAATTAATGCCACAATTGGTGTTTGGTTGGACTCAGCCCCTACTGCTGTTAAAGTCTCTTTCCTTTTCTTCTTGGAAGCAGCCTGTGGGGAAGGGCGCCAGCTGCTGCGGCTTGGGGAACTCATGGTTCTGGGGAGGCTCACAGCCAGTCCAGCTGGCCCAGACTAGGGTACGCTGTGTGTCTGGTCACTGACGTGGCCCCAGGAGCTGTTCTGTACTGTTTCTGGTTATTTAGCAGTTTATCTGGAGGATGAACTAATATGTGCACATTGCTAAACTACCATCTTGGCCACACCCGTCAAGATGGGATCTTTTGATTGATTTGTTTCCATGGAGAGGTGAACCACCCAATCATGGCTGTGATTTTTTTATTTAATGGAGATGTGATGCCGCCCATTCAAAATGGGTCTTAATAGGTTTACTGTAGTCTTTATGAGAGCTCACAGAGAGAGAAACAGTTCAGAGCTGACACAGACACAGACATTTGGAGACTGAGACAGATCAACCCCTGGGTGCTAAGCAAGGACTTACAGAAATAGAACGTGAAGGGAAGAAATCTCCAGCCCTGGAAGATGCTAAGCTAAGAGATGAAACCCAGAATTTTGTCCTGGAGTGGCTAAATGACGGTCCTAAGATGCTTAGAGTGGAATCAGTGGATTCAGAAGTAGGAAGCAATGGAACTCAGAACAAGAACCTGCAGATGCCTCCCAGGTGCCTTCCCATGTGCCAGTCATGGGCCTTTCTTTAGAGTCAAGGTGTCTTTCTCTGAATACCTTAATTTGGACATGTTTAAGGCCTTAGAACTGTAAACTTTTAACTTAATAAATCCCCTTTATGAAAGATGATCCATTTCTGGTATATTGCATTCCAGCAGCTTTAGCAAACTAAAACACAAGTGTGCAATTTCATGTTTTGTAGTGTATTTACAAGGTGGTGCAGCCATCATCACTATTGAATTCCAGAACATTTTCACATGTGAAAGGAAATCCTATACTCATTAAGCAATCACTCCCTAATTCCTCCCTGCTGCCAGCCACTGGCAACCACTAATCTACTTACTGCCTCAATGGATTTGCCTGTTCTGGACATTTCATTTTGTGTTCTGGCTTCTTTCACATAACATATAATATTTTCAAGCATGAATCAGTACCTCATTCCTTTATACTCCTGAGGATGTTAATCTGTTCATGAGGTGATGGCAGGATGTAATAGGCTTTTCTGAATAATCTTGAGGACTGGTAGGGAATTGATACCCACGTTTGGGGATAAGCCCACCCTGGGCCTTGTCCCTTTGAAAAGAAGGGATTTGGGTAGGGGACCTTATCTACAGAGATAGAGGGGGAGGGGAGCTTACAGTTAGGTCACTGAAGGTGTTCCTGATTCACCACATGTCAAGGGACACGTGACATTGAGCCTTAATTTTAGACCACACACCACCCTAAAGATAACCCTAGTACTACAGCAACGTGCTGGGATCCCTTTATTATCTCCCCATCCTGTCACTGGTAGCATGCCAGGTTCTTCATCCATTTGTCCAGTGTAGAGCATCAGACCACAGCCACACACACACACTAATGCTTACAAACAGAGGCCCATCAACTTCATAAGGAGAAAGAGAAATGATTTTAACTCCCTATTAATTTGCAGGGCTTCTTTCTCACTCAAAGTGGCATGAGTCCCTTTCCTTCATCTCCTGCCTCTGTTTTATGTCCTTTTGGGCCTTTGGGGACAAGCAGAGGACCCATAGCTGAGCCATGGGTTCTTTACTGGTCTCCTATTTAGCTCCAAAAGACCAGGGCAGAGTTTTGGATGTCAGGGCCCAGGCAAAGGTCTTTATCTGAGTGGTGTCCCTAAGGAAGACTTGCAGGTTTCTGCCACCTCCTGGTTCCCCTGGTCCTGCAGCTGGCTTAGGCCATGCTCTCTCCCAAGGCCCTGACCACAGAGCCCTCCCTAGGCTCTCCAAGCCCTGGGGGGTGGCACAGCACTGGGCTCCCTCTGCCACTTGCCAGGGTCTTGTTGCTGTCTAGATGCCATCCCCCTCCTGTCCGGTCCTCGTAAGTAGAAATCCCTGCTGGTGCCTGTCCTCCTGGGAAGCTGTGCCCAGCTGGGGCTGAGCAGAGTCTTTGCATGCCCTTGAACAATGCGTTTGGATATTGGCTGCAATCCTGGGGCGAGTCCTATACTCGGATGGAAATTTAACCAGGTTCCTGAACCTTTCTCCTTACTTTAGTCTCAGCACTCTACCTCCTGCTCGACTGGGTTGGTTTGGGCCTTGGGTGACGGTTCTGCTGTGTGTGACTATCACTGGGCAAATTGGTTCAGTAATTCTAGGAACCGCCTCTCACTTGGGCAGCCTGGTTTCCACACCCATCATCATCTTGTACCTCCATCAATAATACAGTGAGTATGCAGAACAGATTACTCTCCCAACCTTTTTAGGGAGTATAAACCATTAATGGATATCAGTATTACTTTCATTTGCGGCAGCATGGCCTTCCCTCTTTAGGCCTTGCAGGGAGTTCCTACTGGACTGTGCTGGTTTGAAAGGAAGTATGCCCCCTAAGAAAAGCCATGTTTTGATATAAATCCCATTTCATAAAGGTAGAATAATCCCTATTCAATACTGTATATTTGAAACTGTAATGAGATCATCTCCCTGGTTGATGTGATTTAGTCAAGAATGGTTTAGGGGATGACATATCTCCAGCCATTTGAGTAGGTCTTGATTAGTTTCTGAAATCCTATAAAAGAGGAAATATTTTGGAGAATGAGAGATTCAGAGAGAGCAGAGAATGCTGCAGCACCATGAAGCAGAGAGTCCACCAGCCAATGACCTTTGGAGATGAAGAAGGAAAACACCTCCAGGGGAGCTTCATGAAATAGGAAGCCAAGAGAGAAAGCTAGCAGATGACACTTTGTTCACCATGTGCCTTTCCAAGTTGAGAGAGAAGCCCTGACTGTGTTTGCCGTGTGCTGTCTCACTTGAGAGAGAAACACTGAACTTCATCGGCCTTCTTGAAACAAGGTATCTTTCCCCAGATGCATTTGATTGGACATTTCTATAGACTTGTTGTAATTGGGACATTTTCTCGGCCTTAGAACTGTAAACTAGCAACTCATTAAATTACCCCTTTTAGAAGCCATTCTGTTTTGGTGTATTGCATTGCAGCAGCTAGCAAACTCGAACATGGACTTTTCTTCTTAGTACTTTAGGCATGGTTGGAGGTGAGATTGTGCAGTTGTCCCTCAGGATGGAATCCACTGGCTCAGTATGAAGGAAGTGAGTGAGCGCCTTGGTGATTTTCCTGGTCCTGATATTCACCAGCTGTGAGAGCTTCCTAAAGGACTCCAACACCATGAGTTTCCTCAGGGAGAACACATTTGATGTCCTCTTCACAGACCCAGCCTTACCATGTGGGTGATCGTAACCAAGTACCTGGGCCTGCCCTCTGTGTTCCTCTTCAGTCCCATGCATTCTGGAGCACATGCTCAGCAGATGTCCCAACCCTGTGTCCTACATCCCCAGGTGTTATGCTCAGTTCTCAGACCAGATGACGTTTTCCAAGTGGGTGGCCAACTTCCTCTTGAATTTCTTAGATTTCACTATACTTTAACTTGTGTATATGAAGAACCAAAACCTGGTGTCAAATCTCCTCAAGAGAGATGTGTCCCTCCCCACCTTGTATTGGAAGGCCTCCATTTGGCTGCTAAGGTATGACTTTGTGTTCGAGTAGCCATCCATGGTTAACATGAAATTCATTAGAGGAATAAACTGCAAAGAGAGAGGAAATGTATCTCAGTTTGGCTTGTTTTTTTTTACTTTGATTTTTCTGTTCTTTAGGTGAGTAAAAATCATTCTTATATACGTTGGCTTTCCTCAGTCAATTGGCTCCTTCTGCTAACTCACATCTGGAAGAGTTCCTAAAGAAACATACATTCAAGCAGAGGTAGAATGCATACGCCATTCTTGGGTTAAAGGGGAGTTGTAATTCCTTAGGGCTGTTATAATAAAGTACCACAAACAAGAGATATTTATTGCCTCACAGTTCCAGAGGCTAGATGTCCAAACTGGGTTTGTCAACAGGTCCTTGCATCCTCTGGTGGCTGGCTGGCAGCCCATGACTCTCTTTGACTTGAGCCATAATTCAACTCTGCCCTTAAGTCTTCTCTTTCTATTTGTCTCCTAACTCTGTCTAATTTTCTTCTAACTCTAGGCGTATTGGTTTAGACCCATCTTAAAGCAGTTTGGCCTAATTTTAACTAATATCATCTTTGTAACAGTTTGAAGCTGTGGGTACCCCCAAAAAGATCATATTCTTTTAGTCCTTTCCAGTGGATATAGATCTATTGTGAGTGGGACCATTTGATTAGGTTTTACAATTGATGCGTGCTCCAGGTGAGTGTTAATCCTTTTACTGGAGGCCTTTATAAGAGGGCAGAACACATAGCGAAGATCAGAGAAACTCATAGAAAAGGAAAACTGAGAGATAAGGACACAGACAGACTTTAGAAAGGAAACCACCAAAGGCAGAAGTTGAAAGCAATACAACCTTGAAAAGGAAAGATCAGCAGACGTCACATCCAAAGTAGTTGAGGACCACCAGTAGCCGGTCTTCAGGGAGAACATATCGTCCCGTTGATGCCTTGGACATTTTCACAACCTCAGAACTGTAAACTTCTAAGTTAATAAATTCCCATTGTAAAAGCCAACCCACTTCTTGTATTTTGCATTCTGTCAGCTTTAGTAAATGAAAACAATCTTCAAAGACACTCTTTCTAAATAGGATCACATTTGAGGGACTGGGGATTAGGACTTGAGCATATCTTTTGGTGGGACACATTTCAAGGTATAGTGGGGGGTCTGTGTGAAATATGAGGCTGAGGTGACACAGAGACAGTTGGGTGAAAATGGCTGATGTGGGGCTACAGTAAGAAATTATGTTTAGTGAGGGCCTGGGGACAGTCATAGAACCTTAGAATGAGGCTTAGAAAGGTTCTAGTCCAAATCTCACACTTTCTTGTCAGGGAGATAAGGAGACCCAGAGCTGGGACCAAATCCATTCTCCCAATTTTGTCTCATACTTTTCCCCTAATCACTAAGTCAGGGGTCAGCAACTACAGCCCTGGGCCAAATTCCGACAGAGGCCTGTTTTGTATGCCCCAGACCTAAGAATGGCTTTTACATTTGTTAAGGGCTGTTAAAACAAACATACAAGACTTTTCGGATCCAAGATGGCGGCTTAGTAAGGTACATGCATCTTAGTTCCTCCGACCCCAAATCAACTAATAGGTGAACAGAAACAGTACAGAACAGCACCCGGGTCTACGACAGGGAATGGATACACAGCGTAACCCAGTCTGGACTGGCTAGTCTGACTGCGAGACTCGGCTGCGGTGAGAACCCCGAGTGGCACGCGATTTCCCAAGCAGCGGCAGCTGTGGCGGTCGGAGCTAATCCCTCCCTCCTTCCCGGGCCAGCTGAGAGTCTCGGAGAGGCAAGTTTCCCAAGCCAAGGCGACCGGCACCCCTCTTTTGCGGGCGGCTTCGAGTCTCGGCTTCGAGTCCGCGGCTACGAGTCTCGGATCAGAGGGCTATCCAAATCCTGGACTGGCTAGTCTGACTGCGAGACTCGGCTGCGGTGAGACCCCCGAGCGGCGCGCGATTTTCCGAGCAGCGGTAGCTGCGGCGGTCGGAGATACTCCCTCCCTCCTTCCCGGGCCGGCTGAGAGTATCAGAGAGGCAAGTTTCCCAAGCTGAGGCAACCGGCGCCCCTCTTTTGTGGGCGGCTTCGAGTCTCAGCTTCGAGTCCTCAGGTACGAGTCTTGGTTCAGAGGGCTATCCAAAGTCTGGACTGGCTAGTCTGACTGTGAGACTCGGCTGCGGTGAGACCCCCGAGCAACGCACGATTTCCCGAGCAGCAGCAGCTGCGGCGGTTGGAGCTACTTCCTCCCTCCTTCCCGGGCCGGCTGAGAGTCTCGGAGAGGCAAGTTTCCCAAGCCGAGGCGGCCAGCGCCCTCTTTTGCGAGCGGCTTCAAGTCTCGACTTTGAGTCCGCGGCTACGAGTTTCGGATCAGAGGGCTATCCAAGCCGTGGTGCCCCCCCACCCCCGCGGGAGTCTTCCTGGTCCAGTGGGGAATCCCCCAGGCCCGCTGCGGCCCGCGACCAGCCACAGGGTCCCCTCAAGCCACGGCAGCTGACGCCCCCACCACGTGCGGCCCCTGAACCAACGGAGAGAATTGGATCGGAAATCCCCAGGCCGCGGAGATCGGTGACCGGGGAGACCCATTCCAAACACTTGAGACAAACGTGTGCCAAGTGCGCCACCTACTGGGCAAGATAAGAAAAACAGATCCCAGAGATTTCACAGAAAAATCTTACAACCTTGCTGGGTCCAACACCCAGAGAAAGCTGAATAAATGCCCAGACGCCAGCAGCAGAAGATAAGTGTCCATGCTCAAAAGATTGAGAATATGACCCAGTCAAAGGAACAAACCGGTAGTTCAAATGAGATACAAGAGCTGAGACAACTAATGCTGAATATACGAACAGAAATGGAAAACCTCTTCAAAAATGAAATCGATAAATTGAGGGAGGACATGAAGAGGACATGGGCTGAGCATAAAGAAGAAATAGAAAAACTGAAAAAACAAATCTCAGAACTTATGGAAGTGAAGGATAAAGTAGCAAAGATGGAAAAAATAATGGATACCTACAATGATAGATTTAAAGAGACAGAAGATAGAATGAGTGATTTGGAGGATGGAACATCTGAATTCCAAAAAGAAACAGAAACTATCGGGAAAAGAATGGAAAAGTTTGAACAGGGCATCAGGGAACTCAAGGACAATATGAACCGCACAAATATACGTGTTGTGGGTGTCCCAGAAGGAGAAGAGAAGGGAAAAGGAGGAGAAAAACTAATGGAAGAAATTATCACTGAAAATTTCCCAACTCTTATGAAAGACCTAAAATTACAGATCCAAGAAGTGCAGCGCACCCCAAAGAGATTAGACCCAAATAGCCGTTCTCCAAGACACTTACTAGTTAGAATGTCAGAGGTCAAAGACAAAGAGAGGATCTTGAAAGCAGCAAGAGAAAAACAATCCATCACATACAAGGGAAACCCAATTAGACTATGTGTAGATTTCTCAGCAGAAACCATGGAAGCTAGAAGACAGTGGGATGATATATTTAAATTACTAAAAGAGAAAAACTGCCAACCAAGACTCCTATATCCAGCAAAATTATCCTTCAAAAATGAGGGAGAAATTAAAACATTCTCAGACAAAAAGTCACTGAGTGAATTTGTGACCAAGAGACCAGCTCTGCAAGAAATACTAAAGGGAGCACTAGAGTCAGATACAAAAAGACAGAAGAGAGAGGTATGGAGAAGAGTGTAGAAAGAAGGAAAATCAGATATGATATATATAATACAAAAGGCAAAATGTTAGAGGAAAATATTATCCAAACAGTAATAACACTAAATGTCAATGGACTGAATTCCCCAATCAAAAGACATAGATTGGCAGAATGGATTAAAAAACAGGATCCTTCTATATGCTGTCTACAGGAAGCACATCTTAGACCCAAAGATAAACATAGGTTGAAAGTGAAAGGTTGGGAAAAGATATTTCATGCAAATAACAGCCAGAAAAGAGCAGGAGTGGCTATACTAATATCCAACAAATTAGACTTCAAATGTAAAACAGTTAAAAGAGACAAAGAAGGACACTATATACTAATAAAAGGAACAATTAAACAAGAAGACATAACAATCATAAATATTTATGCACCGAACCAGAATGCCCCAAAATACATGAGGAATACACTGCAAACATTGAAAGGGAAATAGACTCATATACCATAATAGTTGGAGACTTCAATTCCCCACTCTCATCAATGGACAGAACATCTAGACAGAGGATCAATAAAGAAATAGAGAATCTGAATATTACTATAAATGAGCTAGACTTAACAGACATTTATAGGACATTACATCCCACAACAGCAGGATACACCTTTTTCTCAAGTGCTCATGGATCATTCTCAATGATAGACCATATGCTGGGTCACAAAACAAGCCTTAACAAATTTAAAAAGATTGAAATCATACACAACACTTTCTCGGATCATAAAGGAATGAAGTTGGAAATCAATAATAGGTGGAGTGCCAGAAAATTCACAAATACCTGGAGGCTCAACAACACACTCCTAAACAATGAGTGGGTCAAAGAAGAAATTGCTAGAGAAATTAGCAAATACCTCGAGGCGAATGAAAACGAAAACACAGCATATCAAAACTTATGGGATGCAGCAAAGGCAGTGGTAAGAGGGAAATTTATTGCTTTAAATGCCTATATCAGAAAAGAAGAAAAGGCAAAAATTCAGGAATTAACTATCCATTTGGAAGAACTGGAGAAAGAACAGCAAGCTAACCCCAAAGCAAGCAAAAGGAAAGAAATAAGAAAGATTAGAGCACAAATAAATGAAATTGAAAACATGAAAACAATAGAGAAAATCAATAAGGCCAGAAGTTGGTTCTATGAGAAAATCAATAAGATTGATGGGCCCTTAGCAAGATTGACAAAAAGAAGAAGAGAGAGGATGCAAATAAATAAGATCAGAAATGGAAGAGGAGACATAACTACTGACCTCACAGAAATAAAGGAGTTAATAACAGGATACTATGAACAACTTTACGCTAATAAATACAACAATTTAGAGGAAATGGATGGGTTCCTGGAAAGACATGAACAACCAACTTTGACTCAAGAAGACATAGATGACCTCAACAAACCAATCACAAGTAAAGAAATTGAATCAGTCATTCAAAAGCTTCCTAAAAAGAAAAGTCCAGGACCAGACGGCTTCACATGTGAATTCTATCAAACATTCCAGAAAGAATTAGTACCAACTGTCCTCAAACTCTTCAAAAAAATCGAAGCGGAGGGAAAACTACCTAATTCATTCTATGAAGCCAACATTACCCTCATACCAAAACCAGGCGAAGATATTACAAGAAAAGAAAACTACAGGCCGATCTCTCTAATGAATATAGATGCAAAAATCCTCAATAAAATTCTAGCAAATCGTATCCAACAACACATTAAAAGAATTATTCATCATGACCAAATAGGATTCATCCCAGGTATGCAAGGATGGTTCAACATAAGAAAATCAATTAATGTAATACACCATATCAACAAATCAAAGCAGAAAAATCACATGATCATCTCAATTGATGCAGAGAAGGCATTTGACAAGATTCAACATCCTTTCCTGTTGAAAACACTTCAAAAGATAGGAATACAAGGGAACTTCCTTAAAATGATAGAGGGAATATATGAAAAACCCACAGCTAATATCATCCTCAATGGGGAAAAATTGAAAACTTTCCCCCTAAGATCAGGAACAAGACAAGGATGTCCACTATCACCACTATTATTCAACATTGTGTTGGAGGTTCTAGCCAGAGCAATTAGACAAGAAAAAGAAATACAAGGCATCAAAATTGGAAAGGAAGAAGTAAAACTATCACTGTTTGCAGACGATATGATACTATATGTCGAAAACCCGGAAAAATCCACAACAAAACTACTAGAGCTAATAAATGAGTACAGCAAAGTAGCAGGTTACAAGATCAACATTCAAAAATCTGTAGCATTTCTATACACTAGCAATGAACAAGCGGAGGGGGAAATCAAGAAATGAATCCCATTTACAATTGCAACTAAAAGAATAAAATACCTAGGAATAAATTTAACTAAAGACACAAAAAACCTATATAAAGAAAACTACAAAAAACTGGTAAAAGAAATCACAGAAGACCTAAACAGATGGAAGGGCATACCGTGTTCATGGATTGGAAGACTAAATATAGTTAAGATGTCAATCCTACCTAAATTGATTTACAGATTCAATGCAATACCAATCAAAATCCCAACAACTTATTTTTCAGAAATAGAAAAACCAATAAGCAAATTTATCTGGAAGGGCAGGGTGCCCCAAATTGCTAAAAACATCTTGAGGAAAAAAAACAAAGCTGGAGGTCTTGCACTGCCTGACTTTAAGGCATATTATGAAGCCACAGTGGTCAAAACAGCATGGTATTGGCATAAAGATAGATATATCAACCAATGGAATTGAATAGAGTGCTCAGATATAGAACCTCTCATCTATGGACATTTGATCTTTGATAAGGCAGTCAAGCCAACTCACCTGGGACAGAACAGTCTCTTCAATAAATGGAGCCTAGAGAACTGGATATCCATATGCAAAAGAATGAAAGAAGACCCATATCTCACACCCTATGCAAAAGTTAACTCAAAATGGATCAAAGATCTAAACATTAGGTCTAAGACCATAAAAAAGTTAGAGGAAAATGTAGGGAGATATCTTATGAATCTTACAATTGGAAGCGGTTTTATGGACCTTACATCTAAAGCAAGAGCACTGAAGAAGGAAATAAATAAATGGGAACTCCTCAAAATTAAACACTTTTGTGCATCAAAGAACTTCATCAAGAAAGTAGAAAGACAGCCTACACAATGGGAATCAATATTTGGAAACGACATATCAGATAAAGGTCTAGTATCCAGAATTTATAAAGAGATTGTTCAACTCAACAACAAAAAGACAGCCAACCCAATTACAAAATGGAAAAAAGACTTGAATAGACACCTCTCAGAGGAAGAAATACAAATGGCCAAAAGACACATGAAGAGATGCTCAATGTCCCTGGCCATTAGAGAAATGCAAATCAAAACCACAATGAGATATCATCTCACACCCACCAGAATGGCCATTATCAACAAAACAGAAAATGACAAGTGCTGGAGAGGATGCGGTGAAAGAGTCACACTTGTCCACTGTTGGTGGGAATGTCAAATGGTGCAACCACTGTGGAAGGCAGTTTGGCGGTTCCTCAAAAAGCTGAATATAGAATTGCCATACGACCCAGCAATATCATTGCTGGGAATCTACTCAAAGGAATTAAGGGCAAAGACACAAACGGACATTTGCACACCAATGTTTATAGCAGCGTTATTTACAATTGCAAAGAGATGGAAACAGCCAAAATGTCCATCAACAGACGAGTGGCTAAACAAACTGTGGTATATACATACAATGGAATATTATGCAGCTTTAAGACAGGATAAACTTATGAAGCATGTAATAACATGGATGGACCTAGAGAACATTATGCTGAGTGAGTCTAGCCAAAAACTAAAAGACAAATACTGTATGGTCCCAATGATGTGAATCGACACTCGAGAATGAACTTGGAATATGTCATTGGTAACAGAGTCCAGCAGGAGTTAGAAACAGGGTAAGATAATGGGTAATTGGAGCTGAAGGGATACAGACTGTGCAATAGGACTAGATACAAAAACTCAAAAATGGACAGCACAATAATACCTAATTGTAAAGTAATCATGTTAAAACACTGAATGAAGCTGCATCCGAGCTATAGGTTTTTGTTTTGTTTTGTTTGGTTCTGTTTTGTTCTTACTATTATTACTTTTATATTTTTTTCTCTATATTAACACTCTGTATCTTTTTCGGTTATATTGCCAGTTCTTCTAAACCAATGCAAATGTACTAAGAAACAATGATCATACATCTATGTGATGATGTTAAGAATTACTGATTGCATATGTAGAATGGTATGATTTCTAAAAAAAAAAAATGGTCAGCTCAATACTGCCTAATTGTAATGTAATTATGTTGGAACGCTGAATGAAGCTGCATCTGAGCTATAGTTTTTTTTTTTCTTATATATTTTTGTACTTTTTATTTTTATTTTTGTTTTCTCTCTGTGTTATCATTTTATTTCTTTTTCTGTTGTCTTGCTCTTTCTTTCTCTAAATCGATGCATATGTACTGAGAAATGATGACCATACACCTATGTGATGACATTAAGAATTACTGATTGCATATGTAGGATGGAATGATTTCTAAATGTTGTGTTAGTTAATTTTTTTTAATTAATAAAGAAAAAACATACAAAAGCAAAGAAAATGTGGCAGAAGACTGTGTGGCCCACAAAGCTACAGATTTGTGCAAAACACATGCTGACCCCTGAGCTAAGGCAAGCATTTTCAGATGAGGTAGATGAGGCCCAGAATTACTCTGAAAAATAAAATATATTAACTTTTTAAGTATTTCCATTTATGAAAAGTTTCAGACCATCCCTAATTTTCATACCAGAATTCTCTTTTTCAGTACATTTTTCATCAGAGAGAAAGCATCAAATAGGTCCCAAGGACAATTACCATCCTACTTCAACAACTTCTAATTTCTTTGTTAAGCAGTTGAACAATGGACTGTAGCTAATTGGAGAGGTTTTTAGTTTACTAAAACTGACAAAGTGCCATATACCAGAAATCAGTTGGCCTTTACAATGGGGATTTAATAACTTCCAAGTTTATAGTTCCAAGGCCATGAAAATATCAAAATCAAGGCATCAACAGAATGATAACTTCCCCCTGAAGACCGGGCAGCAGCATCCTCAACTCCTGTGTCACAAGGCCAAGCACATGGCAGCATCTTCTGGTTTCTCCCTTTTCTTCCAGGTTCCATTGATTTCAGCTTCTGTGGCTTTCTCTCTCTCTCAGAATCTTTTTTAAAGGACTCCAATAGGAGGATTAAGTTCATCCTGAAAAGGTCCATCACACCTTAACTGAAGTAGCCTCATCTAATGATCCTACTTACATGGGCTCACACCACAGGAATGGATTAGGTTTAAGAGCAAATTTTTCTGGAATACATATGGCTTTAAATCACCATAGAACAAAATTTATGGACTGTGTAACTACTTATTTATTTTTTGAAGGACTTTCAGACTGTTTTCCAAAGTGATAATACCATTTTATTTTGTTGTGGTAAAATACATGTAACATATAATTTACCACTTTAACCATTTTAAAGTGTGCAATTAAGTGGACTCAAGTGCTTTCCCAATGTTGTGCACACTGTGAACATTGCCTGGTTCCAAGAAGTTTTCATTACCCCAAATGGAAACCCTCTACCCTTCAGACAGTCACTCCCCATTTTCCCTCCATCCAGCCCCTGGCAGCCATCAGTGTGTTTTCTGTTACTATGGATTTGCCTATTCTGGATATTTCATGTAAATGGAATCATGCGATATATGGTCTTTAGTATCTGGCTGCTTTTGCTCAGCATAATGTTTTCATGGCTCACCCATGTTGTAGCATGTCAGAACTTCATTATTCCTTTTTATGGCTGAGTAACATGCATTGTACGGATAGACTACATATGGTTTCTGTTCATCAAGTGATGGACATTTGGGATATTTCCACTTTTGGGCTGCTGCTGACACACAATTCACTCTCTTTCCCTTATTTAGTATCAATGTCCTTCATCCAGCAAGTATCTCTTGAGAGCCTTCCCTGCCCTTGGGGAAGTGCTGGGGGACACTACTGTGGATGCCTAAATCTTGCAGTCCCAAGGGAAAACATACTGATCAGCCACAAATTGTGATGTCCACTTTGAAAGAGGGTAAAGGGCTAAAGAGGGCTGACAGTAGGGGCTTTGCAGGTTGAGAGGGTGCAAGCTTGGGGGATAAGTGTACAAAACAGAGAAGACCTCGAGTACAGAAGGAGAGCATTGCAAGGTCTTTCTCCTCTCTCCCTCTGTGTTTGAGGGTCTCCTTACTCTCATAAATATGAGTATGTGGAAATCCTATCTATGGGTCTTCTGAGTGGTCTCTTTGTCATTGCTATTGCATGGCTGTGTCCTCCCCACTGCTCTGGGGCTCCTGGGCCTCCACTTGCATTGCTGGAGCATCCCTAGAAAGTCATAGCCACAATCCCTTCATAGAACAGGTGCCCTCCAGAGATCTGGGGCCAGGAAGGCCATATTCCCTTTGCTGCCCTCTTCCTTCCATGGGCCATTTGGACTTGACCAAGCTGGGCCATTTTGGACCTTGGTCAAGACTTTGACCAAGACACTGACTTTTTGTTGCCCTCCTCACCCTCACAGCCTGTCAAACAGATTAAATAGCCTCCATATCCCAGGTCAGATATTTTTATCTAACTTAATGAACTGAACTATTGTTAACTAATTTATATGTAATTATATATCATAGTGACTTAATTAAACATGTCAATGTGATTTAGCCACTTCTATCTTCAGAAAACAGTAAATTTCTTTTTTTTCCAACCTCAAACCTTTTTTCAGCTCTCTGGATATGTATCTCATAAGCACTGGCCCCGATACTAAAGGATTGGGGGTGATACAAGAGAGTTAGCAGGAAAGAAGGGGCCAAGCCTGACTTTCTCCATAGGGAATGAGGGAACAGCCAAGAAGCTCAGCCCTTCACAGGGTCAAACTTTCGAGACATCCCTCTGTTCCTAACATGAAATTACCCCCATGCACACCTTTCAATCTCCCCTTCACACAAATTGCTAGTTGTCCTCCCTCACTTTTGGGGAAATCCCGTTCATACCCACAGAGGTTGGTTTCATCCCAGGCTCTCCCCCTGCACCCCACTGGTATATGACCCAGCCTGAGTCACTTGGTCTGCAGTGAGCTCTGAGAGGGGTTGGCCTCTTTCTGGACACTCAGGGATGGCCAAGTGTTCTCTTTGTCTCCTCTGCACTCAGTTGGTGAGAAAGGGACTTCTGCCTTTGGGTTCTGAGGGTGTCTGGACACATAACACCCAACCACGGACAGATGAGTGTGGCAGCTGTTTATTAGCCACATATACTCAGCCTGGGGAAGAGGACACCACATGCTATGAAGGCCCACATGGGGCCTACATTGGGCACCGTGTTCACAGCCAGGGTCTCAGGAGGCAAGAGGGTGGGATGCACCCCCATTCCATGACATGATGTCATTGGCCCGTCTGAATGATCTCAAGGACCGGCAAGAAACTGAAGCCCCCTGCTTGGGCATAGGCACACCCTGGACCTGATCCCTTTGAAAAGAAGGAGTTTGGCTAGGGGAATTTATCTACCAAGACAGAGTGGGAGGGGAGCTTGCAGTTAGGTCACTAGAGGTGCCCCTGATTCACCAGATGTCAAGGGACACGACATTGAGCCTTAACTTTCAGCCTCACCCCCCCCCCCCCCCCGAGGTTACACCAAGTACCATAGCAATGTGCAGAGAGGGCTGGTCCTCCAGGTTGGTTCCCTTTAGGATCTCCCCATCATGTCACTGGTAGACATGCCAGGTTCTTCAGCCTTTTGTCCAGTGTAGAACCACAGACCACAGGTGCACACACACACACACACACAAATGTGTACAAAGAGAGGCCCATCAACTTCGTAAGGAGAAAAAGAAATGTTTTCTAACTCATTCTTAACTATAGGGCTTCTTTCTGGCCAAGTCAGGTAAAGTGGCGTGAGTACCTTTCCTTCATCTCCTACTTCCAATTTACGTCCCTTTGGACCTTTGGGGACAAGCACAAGACCCACAGCTGAGCCATGGGTTCTTTACTGGACTCTTTTTTAACTCCACAAAGACCAGGGTAGGAGTTTGCAAGTAAGGCTCAGGCAAAGGTCTTCATCTGAGTGGCATCTGGCAGGAAGAATTGCAGGTTTCTGCCACCCCCTGGTTCCCCTGGCCCTGAAGCTGGCTTAGGCCAAGCTCTCTCCCGAGGCCCTGACCTCAGAGCCTTGCCTCTGAGCCCCGGAGGGTGGCACCACTTAGGCTCACCCTGCTACCTGCCGGGGTCTTGTTGCTGTCTCAATACCATCCTCCTCCTGTCTCTGGTCACTTTGAGTAGAAATACCTGCTGGTGCCCATCCTCCCAGAAAGCTGCGTCCAGCTTGGGCTGAGCAGACTCTTTGCACGCCCTGGAACAATGCGTTTGGATATTGGCTGCAATCCTGGAGTGAGTTCTGTCCTTGGACAGAAACTTAACCTGGTTCTTGGAGCTTCCTCTTCTTTGTCTGGAATCAGGATGCTGCCTCCTGCTTGACTGGGTTAGGGTTGGGCTTTGGGTGACAGTTCTGCTGTGCATGACTAACTCTGGGAAAATCGGTTCAGAAATTCTAGGAACCGCCTCTTACTTGGACAGCCTGGTTTCCACACCCATCATATTCTTGGACTTCCGTCAGTAATGCAGTGAGTGCACAGAGCAAATTACTCTCCCATCCTGTTTGGGGAGTATAAACCATTAACGGGCATCACTATTACTTTCATTTGCTGCAGCATGGTTTTCCCTCTTGAGGCCTTGCAGAGAGTCTCTGCAGGGCTTTTCTTCTTAGCACTGTGGGGCCTGGCTGGAAGAGAGAAGGTGCTGGTTGTCCCTCAGGATGGAAGCCACTGGCTCAGTATGAAAGAAGTGAGTGAGCGCCTCAGTGAGAAGGGGCATGAGGTTGTGGTGCTAGTTCCAGAAGTTAATTTGCTGCTGAAAGAATCCAAATGCTGCACAAGAAAATTTACCCAGTGCTGTACACCCAGGAAGATCTGAAGAACCAGTTTTGCTCCTTTGGAAACAGTCATTTTACCATCAGTTCATACCCCGGCCTCCTTCCTACTGAGCTCAGGAATGTGATGATTTTCCTGGACCTAATGTTTGCCAACTGTGAGAGCCTCCTGAAGGACTCCGACACCCTGAGTTTCCTTAGGGTGAGCACATTCAATGTCCTTTTCACAGACCCAGCCTCACCTTCTGGCGTGATCCTGGCCATGTACTTGGGCCTGCCCTCCGTGTACCTCTTCAGGGCTTCCCCGTGTCTCCCAGAGCATGTGGTCAATAGAAGCCCATACCCCATGTCATACGTCCCCATGTGCTACACTCAGTTCTCAGACCAGATGACGTTCCCCAGCGGGTGGCCATCTTCCTTGTGAATTTCTTAAGAGTTCACTATATTTCAGTTTGTGTATAAGATGTATCAAAACCAGGCATTTAATCTCCTTGAGAGAGATGTGTCCCTCCCCACCTTGGATTGGAAGGCCTCCATTTGTCTGCTAAGGTATGACTTTGTGTTCGAGTACCCCTGGCCATCCATGCCCAACATGATATTCGTTGGAGGAATAAACTGCAAAAAGAGAGGTGAGATATCTCAGATTGGTGTTTGTTTTTTTTTTATTAATTAACGGAAAAAAAGAAAGTAACGCAACATTTAGAAATCATACCATTCTACATATGCAATCAGTAATTCTTAACATCATCACATAGATGCATGATCATCGTTTCTTAGTACATTTGCATCGGTTTAGAACAACTAGCAACACAACAGAAAAAGATACAGAATGTTAATATAGAGAAAAGAAATAAAAGTAATAATAATAGTAAAAGAACAAACAAACAAAAAAAACCAAAAAACCTATAGCTCAGATGCAGCTTCATTCAGTGTTTTAACATGATTACTTTGCAATTAGGTATTATTGTGCTGTCCATTTTTGAGTTTTTGTATCTAGTCCTGTTGCACAGTCTGTATCCCTTCAGCTCCAGTTACCCATTATCTTACCCAGTTTCTAACTCCTGCTGGACTCTGTTACCAATGACATATTCCAAGTTTATTCTCAAATGTCCGTTCACATCAGTGGGACCATACAGTATTTGTCCTTTAGTTTTTGGCTAGTCTCACTCAGCATAATGTTCTCTAGGTGGTGTTTCTTTTTTTTTTTTTAATTTTCCTGTTTCTTTGAGTAAAAATCATTCTTATGTGCTCTGTCTTCCCTCAGTCAATTGGCTGCTTTTGCTGACTCACATTTGGACATTTTCCTAAGAAACATACCTTCAGTGGAGATAGAATCATATGCCATTCTTGGGGTAAAAAGGTACCTTAATTCCCTAGGGCTACCATAATATAAAGTACCACAAAGGACAGAAATTTATTGCCTCACTCTTCTGGAGGCTAGATGTCCAACCTGAGGTGTCAGCAGTTCCTTGCATCCTCTGAAGGCTCTAGGGTTCTGGTGGTGGCTGGCTGGCAACCCATGGCTCATTTTGCCTTGAACCATAATTCAATCTCTGCCCTTGATTCTTCTCTGTCTGCTTGTCTCCTGACTCTGTCTAAATTTCCTCTGCCTCTAAGAATACTAGTCATATTGGTTTAGACCCATCTTAAACCAGTTTGGCCTCATCTTAACTAATATCATCTTTGTAAGAGTTTGAAGCTGTAGGTATTCCCCAAAAGATCATATTCTTTTAATCCTTTCCTGTGGCTGTAGCTCTATTGTAGTGGGACCATTTGATTAGGTTTTTCAGTTCATGCATACTCCAGGTTGGTCTTAATCCTTTTATTGGAGTCCTTTATAAGAGGACGAAACACATAGGGAAAATCAGAGAAACTCACAGAAAAGCCCAGAGAAGCTGAGATATGATAACATACACAGAGTTCAGAAAGGAAACCACCGAAGGCAGAAGCTGGAAGTGATACAACCTGGGAGAGAAGGGAGAGACCAGCAGATGTCCCAATGTGCCAGGCCATGTGTCAAAGGAGTTGAGGATCTCCAGTAGTCAGTCTTTGAAGGTATTGTCCTGTTGATGCCTTGATTTGAACATTTTCACAACCTCAGAATTGTCAACTTCCAAGTTAATAAATTCCTATTGTAAAAGCCAACCCACTTCTTGTATTTTACATTTTTTCAGCATAGAAAATGAAAACAATCTTCAAAGACCCTCTTTCTAAATAGGATCACATTTGAGGGCCTGGGGGTTAGGACTTGAGCGTATCTTTTGATGGGACACAGTTCAAGTTATAGTGGGGATCTGTGTGAGATCTGAGGCTGAGGTGACACAGAGACATTTGGATGAGAAAGGCTGATGTGGGGCTGTAGTAAGGAGACATGTTTAGCGAGGTGGCCTGCGGAGAGTCACAGAACCTTAGAACGAGAATTAGAAAGGTTCTAGTCCAAATCCCACACTTTCTTGTCAGGGAGACAAGGAGACCCAGAGTGGGGACCAAACCCATTCTCCCAATTTAGTCCCATGTTTTTCCCTGAACCCTCAGGAAACTACAGCCCCGGGCCAAATCCTGCCAGAGGCCTGTTTTGTATGGCCCAGAGCAAAGAATGGCTTTTACACTAGTAAAGGCTGTTAAAACAAAGAAAGAAACGAAAGCAAAGAAAATGTGGCAGAATCATTTGTGGCCTGCAAAGCCTACACTTTACTATCTGGCCCTTTATGCAAAACGTGTGCTGACACTGTGGGCCCTGCCCCCTCATGCAGGGCCATGGACAGCATGTGAAATGCTCTGTAAACCCTGCAGGGAAACTCCATCCCTATCCCTTTCTTCCTTGGGCCCAAGTGCAATGCAGCTGGAACTCTTTCCCTGGGAGGTGATGAGAGCACCATGGTTTTCTTGCAACATTCTTTGGGGAGCAGTTACACAGAAAACTAGATCCCAAGTCCTCAGGGGTACCCTTGTGTTCCCGTTTCCTCTTCATGTGTTCCAGAACCACTTAGATCTGTGGTGCTTCAGGGCATAATATCTGGAAATATTTTTGGTGTCACAATTGGGGGTATCTCTCTTACTTCTGTAAGTGGCAGGCAGGGAGGCTGCTAAACATCCTACAATGCCTGGTCACACCTCATTCCCAGAGTAATAAGAAACACTGACTTTAATAAATTGAAAATATCAGCCACGTCTCTGAGCAGGGTGCCCGCTGGGGTGGTGTGGGGTAGCAGGGGTGCTTTTCCCACCCTCTGTGATCACCTTGTCTTCCTGGGGCTCTCTGATGCAGGCTGACATTTCAGCAGTCATTGACTGAGCAGAGGGGGGAGGCAGGGGAACAATGCCTGAAAATGCCAAGTCACTCTTTATAAACACTTTTGAAAATATGTGAGGTGAGGCAATGACTACCATGTTTGCTTCTCTTTCAAAACTCAGTGTTTATCTTTACAACTGTTTACCTTTGAGATTACCAGACATTTTGGCATAAATGTGTTTCTGTGAATGAGTAGTGGTCTAAAGAGTGGTTACATTTTAGAGGGAGTCAAAGTTAAAAGTATACATATTTGACATGAATACCCCAAAATCTAGAAACTTGATTTTTTAAAATAACTGAAAAATCTAGGAAATGATTGCATGTGGAGTGCTTTTTTTTTTTTAACTTTTTATTGTATAGTGTAACATATATACAAAGCAAAGAAATAAATAAGCAATAGTTTTCAAAGCAATCTTCAAAAAGTGATTACAGGACAGATCCCAGAGTTTGTCATGGGCTACCATAGGATCCTCTCATAATTTCCTTTCTAGCTACTCCAGAATATAGGAGGCTAGAGGGCTTAAATAATTTTTTACGATTACATCGACTTTTTTTTCCTTCTTTTTTTGTGAACAAAAACGTAGTTACAAAAAAGCTATAAATTTCAAAGCACAGCATCACAATTAGTTGTAGAACATATTTCAGATTTTGACATGGGCTACAATTTCACAATTTTAGACTTTTACTTCTAGCTGCTCTAAAATACTGGAGACGAAAAGAGATATCAATTTAATGATTCACCATTCATATTTATTTGTTAAGTCCTATCTTCTATGTATAATTTCACCATCACTTTTGATCTTTCCATACCTCTCTTTGGATTGTTTGGGCTATTGCAATTCTAAATTTTTGTTATTAGAAGGGTCTGTCACTAATATGGGGTAGAGAGATGGAACCATCTGATGTCCTGGAGAAGCTGGGCTGGATTTCAGGACGTATCTGGACCAGGGACCCATCTGGAGGTTGTAGGTTTCTGGAAACTTACTCTAGTGCCTGGAGCCCTTGTGGAATCTTATATTGCCCAAAGTGTTCTTTAGGATCGGCTGGAATGGTCCTGGTTGGCCGTTGGCAGGTTATGTTAGGTAGCAAGGTCTACCTGAAGCTTGCTGAAGAGCAACCTCCAGGGTAGCCTCTCAATTCTATTTGAACTCTCTGCCACTGATACTTTACTAATAACACTTCCTTCCCCCCTTTTAGTCAGGATGTAATTGTTGATCCCACAGTGCCAGGTCTGGATACATTCCTGGGAGTCATCTCCCATGTCACCAGGGAGACTTTCACTCGTGGATGTCACATCCCATGTAGAGAGGAGGGCAATGATTTCACTTGCAGAGTCAGACTTAGAGAGACAGAGACCACATCTGAGCAACAACAGAGGTCCTCCAGAAGTAACTCTTAAACATACCTATAGGTAGTGTAAGCTTCTATGCTACCTACATAAGCTTCACAAGAGTAAGCCCCATGATTGAGGCCATGGCCTATTGATTTGGGTATCCCTAAGGTTTGACACAGTATCAGGGGATTCCCTGATGGTAAGGTTTAGTAGTTTCATAGTCTTTCTCCCCTTCTTCAAGGGACTTTGCCAATACTTTTTTGACTCTCTGCATAATATACTCTAGGATGTTTCCAGGCATTACAATAATCTATACAGGATTAAAGAACCTTTGTCTTATTCTGAGTGTCCTGTGTTTCCGTTGTTCACATGAGCTATACAAATAGGTTGAATTAGATTATGCACCACAGAAAATTTCAGTTCTAGATCAAATAAACCTTTCTTCCATTGGTCTCAGAGACTATGTGTGGTTCTAAAATGTAGACACAGTCTTCCTTATCCCTATGTTCTGAATTACTTTAACCCCAACCTGTTCAGCTTCATTCTTATCTCTAAATATCAGGTTATATATATGAAACAGCCTCTCAAAACCGAGAAATAATCACGACTCAAGACTTAATATGTCTTCTCTAAAAGCTTACACTCTAGGCCCCTGTTTTCTTATAAGTGTTTTCTGAAGGTGATCATACCATTGTTGTTTTTTTGTTTCTGGCTTATCTTGTCTCACCAAATGTCCAGCATGTTCATTCACATTGTTGCATGCCTCACGACATCGTTCCTTTTTGTAGCCGCACAACCTTTGTTCATAAGTGTATACTATTGTTCGTTAATCTACTTCTCCATCAGTGCAACCTTCAGCCACCTGCATTCATTTGGGCATTATGTAGAGGGCCCAAAGACCACAGTCCTTCAACAGTTTCAATATTAGATAAATGCATTCCTCCCAAGAGACAGAAAACCAATAAACACACCCTCACCAAATAGGAAATCTAACTCCTCTTAACTCTTGTCCCTCACCCCGTTATTTACCTCTGTTGTTGCTGTGGTAGTGCTGATGGTTTCCTTTTGAACAGAGCTATAGCATGCAATAGCAGTTTTACCCCTGTACCCTGGACTTGAACACTCTTTATACAAGAATCAAATCTTTGAAATAATTCTCATGAGAACTCATTCATATTTCTAGTGTAGTCAGTGGGACGTGTAGGTGTATAAAACCCCTTTCAATCTTGTTCATCTTCAATATGGTATATTACTTCTAGACCCACTAGAGAATCACCTTCACTCCTATCTATTCCCTTACATTGGAGTTCAACCTCATTTGGTAACAGTTCACCCATCTCTAGCTTTTATGTATCTCTAAGTCCCCTATATTCTGTATTATAAGCCTGTGATTATACCTTTATGCTGGTCATAAAAGTGGAATCATATCGTATCTGTCCTTTTGTGTCTGGCTAATTTCATTTAACATTATGTCCTCAAGAATCATCCATCTTGTCATGTGTTAAAGACATCATTTCATCTTACTGCTGCATAATATTACTTCCTATGTACATTCCACATTTTGTTGATCCACTCATCTGTTGATGGGCATTTGGTTTGTTTCCATCTTTTGGTGACTGTGAATAATGTTGCTATAAACATTGGTGTACAAATGTCTGTCATTGCTTTCAGCACTTCTGGGTATATACCAAGTAGTGCTATTGCTGGATCATAGGGCAACTCAATATTTAGTTTCGTAAGGAACCGCCAAAGAGTCTTCCATAGTAGCTGCACCATTATACATTCCCACCAGCAGTGCAGTAGTGTCCCAGTTTCTCCACATGCTCTCCAACGTTTATAGTTTCCTGTTTGTTTAATAGCAGCCATTCTTATAAGTGTGAGGTGGTATCTCATTGTAGTCTTGATCTGCAATTCCCTTACAGCCAGTGAAAATGAGCATCTCTTCATGTGCTTTTGAGCCATCTGTATTTCCCCTTCAGAAAAATGTCTATTCATACCTTTAGCCCATTTCATAATTGGATTGTTTGTTCTTTTGTTGTTGAGTTGTATGATTCCTTCATATATACAGGAAATCAAATATTTGTCTGATGTGTGATTTCCAAATATTTTCTCCCATTGAGTTGGTTGCCTCTTCACCTTCTTCGCAAAGTCCTGAGATGCAGAAGCATTTGATTTTGAAGAGTTCCCATTTATCTATTTTTTTCTTTTGCTTGTGCTTTGGGTGTAAAGTTTAGGAAGGTACCTCCTATTACTAGGTCTTGAAGATATTTCCCTACATTTTCTTCTAGAAGCTTTATGGTGCTAGTTCTTATATTTAGAGTGTTTGGTCCACTTTGAGTCTATTTTTGTGTAGGGTGTAAGAAGGGGTCCTCTTTCATTCTCTTGGCTATTGATATCCAGTTCTTCCATGCCCAATTATTGAAAAGACTATTTTGTCCGAGTTCAGAGGATTTGGGGGCTTTTTCAAAAATCAGTTGACCATAGATTTGGTGGTCTATTTCTGCACTCTCAATTCAATTCCATTGGTCAATGCTTCTGTCTTTGTGCCAGTACCATGCTGTTTTGACCACTGTGGCTTTATAATAGGTTTTAAAATCAGGGAGTGTTAATCCACCCACTATGTCCTTCTTTTTTAGGATGCTTTAAGCTATTCAGGGTCTCTTTCCCTTCCAGATGAATTTGGTAGTTAGCTTTCCCAAATCTTCAAAGTAGATTTGGAATTTTGATTGGTACTGTGTTGAATCTGTAGATCAATTTGGGTAGAATTGACATCTTCACTATATTTAACCTTCCTATCCATGAGTATGGAATGTCTTTCCACCTGTTTAGAGCTCCTTTGATATCTTTTAGCAATGTTATGTAGTTTTCTGTGTACAAGTCCTTTACGTTCCTAGTTAAGTTCATTCCTAAATATTTGATTGTTTTAGTTGTTATTTTGAATGGAATTTTTTCATTGACTGTTTTCTCAACTAGGTCATTGCTTGTGTATAGAAATGTTACTGATTTTTGCACATTAATTTTATATCCTGCCACCTTGCTGAATTTATTAGCTCAAGTAACTTTGCCGTAGATTTCTCAGGGTCTTCCATGTATAGTAGCATATCATCTGCAAATAATGACACTTTTATTTCTTCCTTTGCAATTTGGATGCCTTTTATTTCTTTGTCCTGCCTGATTGCTCTAGCTAGAACTTCTAGCACAATGTTGAATAATAGTGGTGACAGTGGGCATCCTTGTCTTGTACCTGATCTTAGGCAGAAGGCTTTGAATCTCTCTCCATTGAGTATGATGCCAGCTATTGGTTTTTCATATATTCCCTTTATCACATGGAGGTAGTTACCTTTGATTCCTATCTTTTGGAGTGTTTTTATCAGAAAAAGATGCTGAATTTTGTTGAATGCTTTATCAGCATCAATCGAGATGATCATGTGATTTTTTCCTTTTGATTTGCTAATGTGCTGTATTACCTTAATTGATTGTTCTTGTGTTGAACCATCCTTGCATTCCTGGTATAAATCCCACTTGGTCATGGTGTTTAATTCTTTTAATGTGCTGTTGGATTCAATTTGCTAACATTTTATTCAGAATTTTTGCATCTATGTTCATCATGGAGATTGGCCTGTATTTTCCTTTCTAATAGCATCTTTACCTGGTTTTGGTATTAAAATAATATTACCTTCATAAAATGAGTTAGGTAGAGTTCCTTTTCCCTCCATTTTTTGGGAAAACTTTGAGCAGGATTGGGGTTAGTTCTTTCTGGAATGTTTGATGAAATTCCCCTGTGGGAATCCCATCTGGTCCTGGGATTTTCTTTATAGGATGATTTTTGTTGACTGATTGAATCTCTTTATTTGTGACTGATTTGTTGAGATCTTCTGTTTTTTTCTGCATCAGTGTACCTTGTTTGTATGTATCCAGGAATTTGTCCATTTCATATAAGTTGTCTAGTTTGTTGGCATAGTATCCTCTTATGATTTCTTTTATTTCTCTAGGGTCACTGGTAACACACCCCTTCTCATTTCTGATTTTGTTTATTTGCATCCTCTCTCTTTTTTTCTTTGTCAGTCTTGCTAATGGCCCATCAATTTTATAGTTTTTCTCAAAGAACCAACTTTTAGGTTTATTGATTCTTTCTATTGTTCTTTTGTTCTCCCATTCATTTATCTCTGCTTTGATCTTTGTTATTTCTCTTCTCCTCTTTGCTTTGGGGTTAGTTTGCTGTTCTTTCTCAAGTTCCTCTGGTTTTGCTATTAAGTCTTCGATTTTTGCTCTTTCTTGTTTCTTAATATAGGCATTTAAGTCAATAAATTTCCCTCTCTGCACAGCCTTTGTCACATCCTATAAGTTCTGATAAGTTGTATTCTCATTTTCATTCATCTCCGAATAGCTACTGATTTCTCTAGCAATTTCTTCTTTGACCCACTGGTTGTTTAAGAGTGTGTTATTTAATCACCATATATTTGTGGATGTTCTTGTTCGTTGGTGGTTATTGAGATCCTGCTTCATCCCATTGTGATCAGAGAAAGTGCTGTGAATAATTTCAATTTTTAAAAATTTATAAAGACCTGTTTTGTGCCCCAGCATTTGCTCTATCCTGGAAAATGTTCCATGAGTACTAGAGAAGAATGTATAACCTTGCGCTTTTGGGTGCAATGACCTATGTATGTCTGTTAGGTCTGTTTCATTTATCAAGTTGTTTAACTTCTCCATTTCCTTGTTGACCTTCTGTCTGGTTGTTCTATCTATAGAGGGGAATGGTGTATTGAACTCTCCTACTATTATTGCTGAAACATCTGTCGCTCCCTTGTACATGTCTGCCTCATGTACTTTGGAGCTCGTTGATTGGGAGCATAAACGTTTATGATTGTTATATCCTCTTGGTGAATTGACCCTTTGACTAGTATATAGTGTCCTTTGTCTCTTATGATGACTTTACATTTAAAGTCTATTTTTGTCTGATATTAATATAGCTGTTCCTGCTTTCTTTGGTTACCACTTGCGTGGAAAATCTTTTTCCATCCTTTCACTTTCAATCTATTTGTATTCTTGTGTCTAAAAATGAGTCTCTTGTAAGCAGCATATAGCTGGATTATGTTTATTGATCCATTCTGCCAATCTGTATCTTTTAATTGATAAGTTTAGTCTGTTAATATTCAAACTTATTACTGAAAAGGCATTTCTTAATTCTACCATCTTATCTTTTTTATTTTATTTGTCAGATCTATATATTCATTTCCCTCTTTCTCTTTGTATTATTTAAATTACCCTTAGAGGTACTCTTCAATTCTGTGCCCTCCTCCAGACCTCCCTCTCCTGTCTTTTTATTTTCTTTTTTTTTTTTTTTACTTTTTTTTATTAATTAAAAAAAGAATTAACAAAACAATTAGAAATCATTCCAATCTACATGTACAATCAGTAATTCTTAATAACATCACATAGTTGCATATTCATCATTTCTTAGTACATTTGCATCGATTTAGAAAAAGAAATAAAAAGACAACAGAATAAGAATTAAAACAATATTAGAAAGAAAAAAAAACAAAAAAAAACAAAAACAAAAAACCTATACCTCACATGCAGCTTCATTCAGTGTTTTAACATAATTGCATTACAATTGGGTAGTATTGTGCTGTCCATTTCTGAGTTTTTATATCCAGTCCCGTTGTACAGTCTGTATCCCTTCATCTCCAATTATCCCTTCTCTCTCTCTTTTTTTTTTAATTAACGGAAAAAAAGAAATTAACCCAACATTTAGAGATCATACCATTCTACACATGCAATCATTAATTCTTAACATCATCACATAGATGCATGATCATCATTTCTTAGTACATTTGCATTGGTTTAGAAGAACTAGCAACATAACCGAAAAAGATATAGAATGTTAATATAGAGAAAAAAATAAAAGTAATAATAGTAAAATCAAAACAAAACAAAACAAAACAAAACAAAAACCTATAGCTCAGATGCAGCTTCATTCAGTGTTTTAACATGATTACTTTACAATTAGGTATTATTGTGCTGTCCATTTTTGAGTTTTTGTATCTAGTCCTGTTGCACAGTCTGTATCCCTTCAGCTTCAATTACCCATTGTCTTACCCTGTTTCTAACTCCTGCTGAACTCTGTTACCAATGACATATTTCAAGTTTATTCTCGAATGTCCGTTCACATCAGTGGGACCATACAGTATTTGTCCTTTAGTTTTTGGCTGGATTCACTCAGCATAATATTCTCTAGGTCCATCCATGTTATTACATGGTTCATAAGTTTATCTTGTCTTAAAGCTGCATAATATTCCATCGTATGTATATACCACAGTTTGTTTAGCCACTCTTCTGTTGATGGAGATTTTGGCTGTTTCCATCTCTTTGCAATTGTAAATAATGCTGCTATAAACATTGGTGTGCAAATGTCCGTTTGTGTCTTTGCCCTTAAGTCCTTTGAGTAGATACCTAGCAATGGTATTGCTGGGTCGTATGTCAATTCTATATTCAGCTTTTTGAGGAACCGCCAAACTGCCTTCCACAGTGGTTGCACCCTTTGACATTCCCACCAACAGTGGATAAGTGTGCCTCTTTCTCCGCATCCTCTCCAGCACTTGTCATTTTCTGTTTTGTTGATAATGGCCATTCTGGTGGGTGTGAGATGATATCTCATTGTGGTTTTGATTTGCATTTCTCTAATGGCCAGGGACATTGAGCATCTCTTCATGTGGCTCTTGGCCATCCGTATTTCCTCTTCTGAGAGGTGTCCAAGTCTTTTTCCCATTTTGTAATTGGGTTGGCTGTCTTTTTGTTGTTGAGATGAACAATCTCTTTATAAATTCTGGATACTAGACCTTTATCTGATATATCATTTCCAAATATTGTCTCCCATTGTGAAGGCTGTCTTTCTACTTTCTTGATGAAGTTCTTTGATGCACAAAAGTGTTTAATTTTGAGGAGTTCCCATTTATTTATTTCCTTCTTCAGTGCTCTTGCTTTAGGTTTAAGGTCCATAAAACCGCCTCCAGTTGTAAGATCCATAAGATATCTCCCAACATTTTCCTCTAACTGTTTTATGGTCTTAGACCTAATGTTTAGATCTTTGATCCATTTTGAGTTAACTTTTGTATAGGGTGTGAGAGATGGGTCTTCTTTCATTCTTTTGCATATGGATATCCAGTTCTCTAGGCACCATTTATTGAAGAGACTGCTCTGTCCCAGGTGAGTTGGCTTGACTGCCTTATCAAAGATCAAATGTCCATAGATGAGAGGGTCTATATCTGAGCACTCTATTCGATTCCATTGGTCGATATATCTATCTTTATGCCAATACCATGCTGTTTTGACCACTGTGGCTTCATAATATGCCTTAAAGTCAGGCAGCGCGAGACCTCCAGCTTCGTTTTTTTTCCTCAAGATGTTTTTAGCAATTCGGGGCACCCTGCCCTTCCAGATAAATTTGCTTATTGGTTTTTCTAATTCTGAAAAATAAGTTGTTGGGATTTTGATTGATATTGCATTGAATCTGTAAATCAATTTAGGTAGGATTGACATCTTAACTATATTTAGTCTTCCAATCCATGAACACGGTATGCCCTTCCATCTATTTAGGTCTTCTGTGATTTTTTTTAGCAGTTTTTTGTAGTTTTCTTTATATAGGTTTTTTGTCTCTTCAGTTAAATTTATTCCTAGGTATTTTATTCTTTTAGTTGCAATTGTAAATGGGATTCGTTTCTTGATTTCCCCCTCCGCTTGTTCATTGCTAGTGTATAGAAATGCTACATATTTTTGAATGTTGATCTTGTAACCTGCTACTTTGCTGTACTCATTTATTAGCTCTAGTAGTTTTGTTGTGGATTTTTCCGGGTTTTCGACGTATAGTATCATATCGTCTGCAAACAGTGATAGTTTTACTTCTTCCTTTCCAATTTTGATGCCTTGTATTTCTTTTTCTTGTCTAATTGCTCTGGCTAGAACCTCCAACACAATGTTGAATAATAGTGGTGATAGTGGACATCCTTGTCTTGTTCCTGATCTTAGGGGGAAAGTTTTCAATTTTTCCCCATTGAGGATGATATTAGCTGTGGGTTTTTCATATATTCCCTCTATCATTTTAAGGAAGTTCCCTTGTATTCCTATCTTTTGAAGTGTTTTCAACAGGAAAGGATGTTGAGTCTTGTCGAATGCCTTCTCTGCATCAATTGAGATGATCATGTGATTTTTCTGCTTTGATTTGTTGATATGGTGTATTACATTAATTGATTTTCTTATGTTGAACCATCCTTGCATACCTGGGATGAATCCTACTTGGTCATGATGAATAATTCTTTTAATGTGTTGTTGGATATGATTTGCTAGAATTTTATTGAGGATTTTTGCATCTGTATTCATTAGAGAGATTGGTCTGTAGTTTTCTTTTTTTGTAATATCTTTGCCTGGTTTTGGTATGAGGGTGATGTTGGCTTCATAGAATGAATTAGGTAGTTTTCCCTCCACTTCGATTTTTTTGAAGAGTTTGAAGAGAATTGGTACTAATTCTTTCTGGAACGTTTGGTAGAATTCACATGTGAAGCCATCTGGTCCTGGACTTTTCTTTTTAGGAAGCTTTTGAATGACTAATTCAATTTCTTTACTTGTGATTGGTTTGTTGAGGTCGTCTATGTCTTCTTGAGTCAAAGTTGGTTGTTCATGTCTTTCCAGGAACCCGTCCATTTCCTCTAAATTGTTGTATTTATTAGCGTAAAGTTGTTCATAGTATCCTGTTATTACCTCCTTTATTTCTGTGAGGTCAGTAGTTATGTCTCCTCTTCCATTTCTGATCTTATTTATTTGCATCCTCTCTCTTCTTCTTTTTGTCAATCTTGCTAAGGGCCCATCAATCTTATTGATTTTCTCATAGAACCAACTTCTGGCCTTATTGATTTTCTCTATTGTTTTCATGTTTTCAATTTCATTTATTTGTGCTCTAATCTTTGTTATATCTTTCCTTTTGCTTGCTTTGGGGTTAGCTTGCTGTTCTTTCTCCAGTTCTTCCAAATGGATAGTTAATTCCTGAATTTTTGCCTTTTCTTCTTTTCTGATATAGGCATTTAGAGCAATAAATTTCCCTCTTAGCACTGCCTTTGCTGCGTCCCATAAGTTTTGATATGTTGTGTTTTCCTTTTCATTCGCCTCGAGGTATTTGCTAATTTCTCTTGCAATTTCTTCTTTGACCCACTCGTTGTTTAGGAGTGTGTTGTTGAGCCTCCACGTATTTGTGAATTTTCTGGCACTCTGCCTATTATTGATTTCCAACATCATTCCTTTATGGTCTGAGAAAGTGTTGTGTAAGATTTCAATCTTTTTAAATTTGTTGAGACTTGCTTTGTGACCCTGCATATGGTCTATCTTTGAGAATGATCCATGAGCACTTGAGAAAAAGGTGTATCCTGCTGTTGTGGGATGTAATGTCCTATAAATGTCTATTAAGTCTAGTTCATTTATAGTAATATTCAGATTCTCTATTTCTTTGTTGATCCTCTGTCTAGATGTTCTGTCCCTTGATGAGAGTGGTGAGTTGAAGTCTCCAACTATTATGGTATATGAATCTATTTCCCTTTTCAGTGTTTGCAGTATATTCCTTACGTATTTTGGGTCATTCTGATTCGGTGCATAAATATTTATGATTGTTATGTCTTCTTGTTTAATTGTTCCTTTTATTAGTATATAGTGTCCTTCTTTGTCTCTTTTAACTGTTTTACATTTGAAGTCTAATTTGTTGGATATTAGTATAGCCACTCCTGCTCTTTTCTGGTTGTTATTTGCATGAAATATCTTTTCCCAACCTTTCACTTTCAACCTATGTTTATCTTTGGGTCTAAGATGTGTTTCCTGTAGACAGCATATCGAAGGATCCTGTTTTTTAATCCATTCTGCCAATCTATGTCTTTTGATTGGGGAATTCAGTCCATTGACATTTAGTGTTATTACTGTTTGGATAATATTTTCCTCTAACATTTTGCCTTTTGTATTATATATATCATATCTGATTTTCCTTCTTTCTACACTCTTTTCCATATCTCTCTCTTCTGTCTTTTTGTATCTGACTCTAGTGCTCCCTTTAGTATTTCTTGCAGAGCTGGTCTCTTGTTCACAAATTCTTTCAGTGACTTTTTGTCTGAGAATGTTTTAATTTCTCCCTCATTTTTGAAGGATAATTTTGCTGGATATAGGAGTCTTGGTTGGCAGTTTTTCTCTTTTAGTATTTTAAATATATCATCCCACTGTCTTCTAGCTTCCATGGTTTCTGCTGAGAAATCTACACAAAGTCTTATTGGATTTCCCTTGTATGTAATGGATTGTTTTTCTCTTGCTGCTTTCAAGATCTTCTCTTTCTCTTTGACCTCTGGCATTCTAACTAGTAAGTGTCTTGGAGAACTCCTATTTGGGTCTAATCTCTTTGGGGTGCGCTGCACTTCTTGGATCTGTAATTTTAGGTCTTTCATAAGAGTTGGGAAATTTTCAGTGATAATTTCTTCCATTAGTTTTTCTCCTCCTTTTCCCTTCTCTTCTCCTTCTGGGACACCCACAACACGTATATTTGTGCGGTTCATATTGTCCTTGAGTTCCCTGATACCCTGTTCAAATTTTTCCATTCTTTTCCCTATAGTTTCTGTTTCTTTTTGGAATTCAGATGTTCCATCCTCCAAATCACTAATTCTATCTTCTGTCTCTTTAAATCTATCATTGTAGCTATCCATTATTTTTTCTATGTTTGCTACTTTATCCTTCACTTCCATAAGTTCTGCGATTTGTTTTTTCAGTTTTTCTATTTCTTCTTTATGTTCAGCCCATGTCCTCTTCATGTCCTCCCTCAATTTATCGATTTCATTTTTGAAGAGGTTTTCCATTTCTGTTCGTATATTCAGGATTAGTTGTCTCAGCTCTTGTGTCTCATTTGAGCTATTGGTTTGTTCCTTTGACTGAGCCATATTCTCAATCTTTTGAGCGTGGACAGTTATCTTCTGCTGCTGGCGTCTGGGCATTTATTCAGATTTCTCTTGTTGTTGGACCCAGCAAGGTTGTAATATTTTTCTGTGAAATCTCTGGGTTCTGTTTTTCTTATCCTGCCCAGTAGGTGGCGCTCGTGGCACACGTTTGTCTGCGGGTCCCACCAGTAAAAGGTGCTGTGGGACCTTAAACTTTGGAAAACTCTCGCCGTCCTGGGGGTTCGCTAGCCGAAGCGGCTTGAGCCGGCCCGGGGTCCGAATGCAGGGAGGGTGTCCGAACGCAGGGAGGGTTGCTGGTCGCTGCAGCCAGGGAAAGAGCCCGTCCGAATTTCCTAGTCGGCCCTGGGCAACAAGCGTGGCGGGAGGGTGCCAGCGGCAGCGGCCCGCCCGAGAGAGTGCACGTTCCCCGGGAGTCACGGGGTCACCGTTCTCCGCGGCCTGGGGGTTTCCGATCCAATTCTCTCAGTTGGTCCGGGGGCTGCGCGTGGTGTGGGCGCCAGTCGCCTTGGTTTCAGGGGACCACCTCTCCAATTCTCCCAGCCGGCCCGGGAAGGGGGAAGGGAGTAACTCCGGCCGCTTGCCACCCCGCCCGGTAAGGCCCGCGTGCCTCGGCGATCTCACCCGAGCTGCTTCTCTCAGCCAGCCAGCCGTTCCAGGATGGGGTACGCTGTCTTTTTTATCTCTGTTGTGGCTTTGGGCGCTTTCTGTATCGTTTCTACTCCCCTAGTAGGTGTCGTGGAGAAGAAACTAAGATCCGCGCGTCTTACTAAGCCGCCATCTTCCAGGAAGTCTGTCTTTTTATTTTCAGCCAGCAGAACTCCTTTCAATATTTCTTGTAGGGCCGCTCTTGTTAACGAATTCTTTCAGGACTTGTTTGCCTGTGAAAACTTTAATCTCTCCCTCAGTTTTGAAGGACAAAAGCTGAAAGTCTTTCTCTTTCAGGATCTTGAATATATCATACCACTGCCTTCTTGCCACCAGGGTGCTAGTGGAGTAGTCTGAACTCAAGTCTTATTTGATTTCCCTTGTATGTAGTAGATTGTTTTTCTTATTGCTTTCAGAATTTTCTGCTTCTCTTCAACATTTGACAGACTGATTAGTATATGCCTTGGGGAAGGCCTATTGGGTTTAATCTGTATGGAGTTCTTTGACTTCTATAATTATGTCCTTTATGATGTTTGGGAAGTTTTCCCCCATTATATCCTCAACAACTCTTCCTAGATCTTTACTCCTCTCTTCTCCTTCTGGAACACCAATGACTCTTATATTTGTGCACTTTGTTTTGTCTATGATTTCCCTGAGTTCCCATTCAATTTTTTCCCATCTTTTCTGCCATTTGCTGTTTTGAGTCTTTGAAGTCAATTATCCTGTCCTATATATCACTTATTCTTTCTTCTGTCTCTTCAAATCTGGTGTTGTGTGCCTCTAGTATGTTTTTTCAGTTGATCAGCAGAGTCTTTAATCTCTGTGATTTCTGCTATTTTTCTGTTTATTCTTTCAAATTCCTCTTTGTGCTCTTCTACTATCTTTTCATCTCCTTTATGCCATTTGCTATCCCATTTATTTTATTTAGCAGAGTTGTATGAACCTCTGTGATTAGTTGTTCCAATGTTTGTGTCTCCTCTGGTGTTTTAATTTGGTCATTAGGCAGGGCTTTATCTGTCTGCATTGTGATATGCTTAGTGATCTTCTGCTGTCTTCATCGCATGTAAATATCCTGATTGGTTTACTTTGGGAGTTGGTTTCTTTCAGTAGTCTAAGGCCTTTTGTTTGTGGGATGGTTGTACAGCAGGGAGCAGGGCACGGGGTGGAGGACTCAGTATGGTGATTTGTTTCAGGGCAGGTATGGATGCATGTTGGGGATGTTATGCTGAAGCTTGTGAATGTGGGCATCCAGTGGCAAGGGAGGGTGTAGCTGTGTGGGTGCACCACTCTGGGGTGTGTAACCCTGGTGTGCATTGGTCTAAGGCATGGGGTCCTTTTTGTGCATGCATAGAGCTGTGGGAGCAGGTTGGTATTATGCCTTCGTGGATTGGGGGCAGATGTGACTTGGATGCATAGGTTGGCAATTTCTCAGAGCTGGGAAGTGAGACTGAGGGCTGTGCACATGTGCAGTTCTAGGACTGCTATAAAGTGCGGTTCCCAGAAATGAATGACGTGATTGGGAGCCCGAGCACATGCATGGGCCTGGGAGTTCTGTAAACGGATGGCTTAGCTCAGGGAGGGTGGATGAGGCTGTGTGACACTATGGGCGGGGGTCAGTGGTAGTCTAGGTATGGAGGTTAGTGCCTGCAACCTTTATGCACTGGCAACAGTCTGCAGGGAACAGGGAGGGGGAGGTAGTGCTTGGGAGGTGTGCAGGAGAGGTGGGTTGGGCAGCACTTGGGGTTGAGGGGGTGGGGCAGGTGTGTGCACTAGGGGCTGGTGGGGTGGGGGTGCCTGGAGAAGGTGATGGGGTTCAAGTGCGTGTGGTGAGGGATGAGTCGCCGGTTCTGGGGCTGTGCTGGTGAGGGTAGCACACCCCAGGTTCATGGCCTGGCTTGCTTCCTAGTCCCATGCTCCTGTCCATGCACTCCCATGGGCTCTGCAGCTCCACTCCATGCTCCAGCTTTTTCCCTCACAGGTCCTTGGCCTCTGCAACCAGGGCTGCTGCATGTGGTGCAGGAGGCTCTCCCAGGTCAGCCGCACTCCCGAATTGCCACTTCAGTTGCCCTCCAGTCCCTTCTTTAATTTTTCTGTGGAGCAGGGCTAATCACAAGCTACTCTAGTCGACCATTTTCCTTGCATGTGGAATTTTAAAAAAACTAGCTTTACTGATATTTAATTCACATACCATACAATCCACTCATTTAAAGTTTACAGTTCAATAGTTTTTAGCAGATTTTTAGAGTAGTGTGACCATTACCACAATCAGCTTTAGAACATTTTTCAGTTATTCCCCCAAAGAAATCCTGGACCCAGTAGCAGTCACACTCCATACTCTCCTTCCTCCAGCTCCTGTCAGACACTAATTTACTTTCTATCCCTGTGGATTTTCCTACTCTAGGCATTTCATAGAAATTGAACCATACCATATATGCCTGGCTTTCTTGACTTAGCATCATGTTTTAAAGATTTATACATGTTGTAGCCTTACTTTTTATTGCCAAATAATAGTCTATTCTATGGATATTCCACATTTTATGAATCTAGTCATTATCTGATGGACATTTGGTTTTTCCAGTTTTTGGCTATTATGCATAATGCTGCTGTAAACATAGTCATAAGGTGTTTGTGTGGACATAGATTTCCAATTCTCTTGAGTCTATATCTAGGAGTGTCTTTTAGTTTCCTAGCCTGTTCAAAGCAATACTATGGAATGGGTAGGCTTAAATAATGGCAATATATTCACTTATGGTTAAAGTCCAAGGATACTGTCCAAATCCAGGCATCCTCAAGGTGATCCTTTCTTCCTGAAGACCGACAACCAGCAATCCTTGACCCTTCTGCCACATCGCAAGGCACATGGCAGCATCTGCTGGTCTCTCCCTTCTCTTCCAGGTTCTTTTGAATTCAGATTCTTGTTCCTGTGGCTTTCTCGATCTCTCTCAGTATTCCTTTTAAAGGACTCCAGTAGGAGGATTAAGTTCCATCCTGAACGATGTGCATGACACCTTAACCTAAGTAGCCTCACCTGAAGGTCCTACTTACATGGGCTCACTCCCACAGGAATGGATTTGGTTTAAGACATGTTTTTCTGCGGTGCATATAGCTTCAAATCACCACAGAGCCAAATTTCTGAACTATATGATAACTACACAATATCTTTTGATTGACTTCCAAACTGTCTTCCAAAGTGGCTATACTGTTTTATCTTTTTGTGGTAAAATACACATAACATATAACTTACCTTTTTTCTCTTCCTTTGTATACTGTATGTCGGGCATCACATTTCATTCTTTTTCCATGTGAGTATCCCTTATTGCAGCACCTTTTGTTGATTTTTGTTTGTTTTTTCTTTTTTGGGGAGCAGGCACCAGGAATCGAACCTCGTCTCCAGCATGGCAGGTGAGAACTCTGCCTGCTGAGCCATCATGGACCACCCTGCTCATTTTTTCTTTTGTTTGTTTGTTTTTGGGGAAGTGCATGGGCCAGGCATTGAACCTGAGTTTCCTGCATGGCAGGTAGGAATTCTACCACTGAACTACCCTTGCACCCCTGTAATTTACCATTTTAAAGTGTGCAATTCAGTGGACTCTAGTGCTTTCAGAATGTTGTGCACCATCAATATTGCTTGGTTCCAGGATGTTTTCATCACCCCAAATGGAAACCCTCTACCCTTTAGACAGTTATTTCCCATTTTCCCTCCATCTGGCCTCTGGCAGCAATCAGTGTGCTTTCTGTTACTCTGGATTTGCCTATTCTGGATAGTTAATGTAAATGGAATCATGCAATATGTGGCCTTTTGTGACTGGCTGCTTTCACTCAGCATAATGTTTTCATGGCTTCTCCCTGTTGTAGCACATATGTGCTACAGAACTTCATCCCTTTTTATGACTAAAGAATATTCCATTGTATGGATAGACCACATTTTGTTTTTCTTTCAACAGATGATGGACCTATTGTGACTCCTTCTGCTAAAAACGTTGATGTATACAAGCTTGTGTTGAATACCTGTTTTCAATTCTTTTGGGTATATACCTAGGAATAGAATTGTTGGTCATACGTAATTCAATGTTTAACTGATTAAGAACTGCCAAACTCTTTCCTACAGTGACTGTACCACTTTACCTTTCCACCAGCAATGAATGAGGGTTCCAGTTTATCCACATTCTTACTCACATTTATTTTCTTTTTTTAAGTTTTTAAATTTTTATTTTTATTATAGCTCTCTTGTTTGGTGTGAAGTAGTGTTTATTGTGATTTTGATTTGTGTTTCCCTAATAACTAATGACATTGAGCTTCTTTTCATGTACTTGTTGGCCATTTGTATATCTTCTTTGGAGCAATTTCTATTCAAGTCCTTTGTTCAGTTTATAATAGGGTTTTCTGGTTTTGTTGTTCTTGTTGAGTTGAGGATTTATTTACAGATCTGGATATTTAACTGTTTTAGGATATATAGTTATTTTTTCTCCCATTCTGTGCTTTTTCCACTACATTCTTGATTGTATCCATTAACGCATAAAAGTTTTTAATTTTGATGAAGTACAATTTATCTAGGTCTTTTCTTGCTTTTGCTTTTGGTGTCATATCTAAAAAGACTTGTCTAACCCAAGGTCACAAATATTTACACATCAGTTTCCTTTATAGGTTTATGCTTTTAGCTCTTGTATTTGGTCAATGATCCATTTTGAGTTAATTTTTTAACAGGATGTAAGATAGAGGTTCTCTTTCATTCTTTTGGTTATGGATATCCAGTTCTCCCAACACCACTTATTGAAGAGACTTTTCTCTCTCAATTAAGTGAGCCCACTTAATTATCAAAAATCAATTAACCATGGATCTAAGGGTCTATTTCTGAGTTCTCAATCTGATTCCATAGATCAGTATGTCTACCTTTATGCCTGCACCATGCCGTTTTGATTATTGTAGCTTTATAATGTGCTTTAAAGTCATGAAGCATGATACCTCCCATTTCATTCTTATTTTTCAGGATGTTTTGGTTATTTTAGGCCCTTTACTCTTCAAAATAAATGTGATAATGAGCTTCTCCATTTCTGCAGTTTTTGGAATTTTGTTTGGTGTTGCATTGAATTGTACATCAATTTGGGTAGAATCGATATCTTAATAACATTTAGTTCTTCTATTTATTCAGGTATTCTTTGATTCCTTTTAGCAATGTTTTATAGTTTTCTGTGTATAAGTCCTATACATCCTTGGTTAGGTTTATTCCTAGATATTGATTCTTTTAGGCGTATTGTAAATGGAATTTTTTTCTTGATTTCCTCCTCAGATAGCTCATTACTAGTGTATTAAAACACTACTGACTTTTGAATATTCATCTTCTATTCTACCACTTTATTGAACTCAACTAGTAGCTGAATTAGCTTGGCTGTTGTTTTTTCTGGATTTTCTATATAATAGGATCATGTCATCTGCAAATAGTGACAGTTTTACTTCTTCCTTTCCAATTTCAATGCCTTTTGTTTCTTTTTATTGCCTAATTGCTCTAGCTAGAACTTCTAGCACAGTGTTAAGTAGCAATGGTGACAGTGCGCATCTTTGTCTTGTTCCTGATCTTAGAGGGAAAGCTTTTAGCCTTTCACCATTGAGTATGATGTTAGCTGTGGGTTTTTCATATATGCCCTTTATCATGTTTAGAAAGTTTCCTTTCATTCTACCTTTTGAAGTGTTTTTTATCATGAAAGGATGCTGAATTTTGTCAAATGCCTTTTCTGCATCAATCAAGATGATCAGGTGGTTTTTCCCTTTTAATTTGTTAATGTGGTGCATTACATTAGTTGATATTCTTGTGTTGAAACATCCCTGCACAGCCTGAATAAAATCCACTTGGTCATGGTGCATAATTCTTTTAATATGCTGTTGGATTCTTTTTAAAAGCATTTTGTTGAGGATGTTTTACATCTCATTTGAGAGATTGGTCTGAAGTTTTCTCTTCTTGTAGTATCTTTATCTAGCTTTGGTGTTAGGGCAATGTTGGCTTCGTAAATGAGTTAGGCAGTGTCTCCTCTTCTTCAAAATTTTGGAAGAGTTTGAGCGGGAATTGTATTGATTCTTCTTGGAATGCTTGAAAATGCACCAGTGAGGCTTTCAGTCCTAGGCTTTTCTTTGCTGATAGATTTTTGATGATTGATTTGATCTTTTTACTTACTGATTGGCTTGTTGAGGTTTTCTATTTCTTCTCAAGTCAGTGTAGGTTGTACATGTGTTTGTAGTAAGTTGTCTATTTCATCTAAGTTGTCTAGCTTGTTGGCATATAGTTGTTCATAGTAATTATTTATGATCTTTTTATTTCTTCAGGGTTTGTGGCAATGCCCATACTCTCAGTTCTGATTTTAATTGTTTGAAGCTTCTCTCATTTTGTCTTTGTCTAGTTAAGGGTATTTTTTATTTTATTGATCTTCTCAAAGAATGAATTTTTGGTTTTATTTATTCTATTGTTTTTTATTCTTCATTTGGGGGTTAGCTGATGGCTGGTTAGCTGATGGCTGGGGGTAAGCGGCCATACTGAGTGAGTCACACAGACACAGAGCACACAGCACACGACTCAGGAGACAACCCTCAGGGGAAAATGGAAGGCGTCTGCTTTATCCAGGAAGTACACAGGCTTATATAGGCTGGGAAGCATGCAGGGACATGTGTCGGGCTGGGATTGCTGGTCGTTGTTGCTAGGCTGGAGGGCAGATTTCCGGGATTGGTCAACGCTGTTGCTAAGGCAGAGGGCAGATTTCTGGGATTGGTCACCGTTGTTGCTAAGGCAGAGGGCAGATTTCAGGTCAGCCATTTTGTTTTGCCTTGCATCAGCCACGGCAGCCATGTTAGTGATATTTTATGGCTTCTCCAACGATAGCGATAGTTTATGGCTTCTCCAACAATTCCTCCTTTTTTGTTCTTTAGCTTTCTGGGTAACTGTGCCTGTCTTAGGTTGCCTCCTCTGGAGGTCTTACCCGTCTTTGGTTCCCAGCTAAGCCACTGGAAGCGAGGGGCAGCAGTGCCTGTCTTAGGTTGCCTCCCCAGGAGGTCTTACCCATCACTGGCTGCCTGCTGATCTGAGCATCACACAGGAGGACTGAAATGCGCAGCTTAGGCTGGCTAGTATGGAGACTGTAGAGATGCAGGCGATGCAACTTTATGACAAAGCCAAAGCCCAGAAAACGGGAGTGCATGCGGGAGGGGGTAGGCCAAAACCACCGGTATTCAGGTAGGGGATGGGGGCCCCAAGGAGCCTGAGGACTCCCTTGCGACTCAGGGGTACACAGCAGCTGCTGGAAAAGCAGGTGGGAAGGGTGCACAGGGGCTTGTTAATGGCAGCTTGCAATAAAAATCTTCAACATGTTTTTCCAGCACTTAATGTCCTCTCGGGCACGTCTGCAATAAGTCTTAAACAAATGGTTTAGCAACAGGCCTTTAAGCTAGGGGTTTTGTCATACTTTGGTTGCAGCATCATCGCACATAGAGCTAGGGGAAGGAATAGGTTGGTATTGCTGCATAAGCACCATAAGGTGGAGAGCATTAACTTATGCTTTAACAAAAACTAGGAGGTGCTTAAGTACACATGGGCCTATAGATATCAGGAGAAAGATGATGAAAAGGGGTCCCAGAATAGAAGAGATTAGGGTGGTTAGCCATGGGGATTTATAGAATAATTGTTGGTACCAGGTCTCTTGGGCATCCCACTCATGCTTACGGGTCACAAGTCCTTCCCTGAGTTTGGTCATGGACTCCTTAATTACACCGGAATGGTCAGCGTAAAAACAACATTCCTTGCCTAAAGTGGCACAGAGCCCTCCTTGCATGAGGAAAAGCAGGTCTAAGCCTCCCCTGTTTTGGAGAACGACTTCTGATAGGGACGTAAGGGATTTTTTGAGGTGGGTGATGGAGCTTTCAATGCGGGTTAGGTCTTCGTCTACCGCAGCATGGGAGCTCATCCATTAGACACGGCGGGCTTGGTCAGCTGACTGGGGATCCAAAGGGGCTGGTCTGTGTTTTCTGGAAAGACACAAGCAAACCCTCGCCCTTGGGTTAAGAGTGGGTGTGGACCCTTCCATGCGTTTGTGAGTGGGTCCCTCCATGTAACCAGAGGGATGGATGCAGGCACCTCCCGAAGGCCGGCCCAGTGCTTTACCCCAGGTGAGCACCAGTGAGCGTCAAAGGTCAGAAAGTTTAAGGTGACGAGGGCCTTGTTGAGACAATCTCGGGGGCACCCTGCTGGAAATTGCTCCTTCAATTTTTTTAGTTGCTGTTTAAGTGTATGATGTGTTCGCTCAACTATGGCTTGTCCTTGGGGGTTGTAGGGAAGGCCAGTTTTGTGCATTATGTGCCAATCAGTGCAAAACTGATGGAAAGCCCTTGATGAGTAACAAGGCCCATTGTCTGTTTTTATAGCCCATGGCACCCCCATAGAATTGAATGCCTGGAGGCAGGTGGAGATGACATGTTTTGCCTTTTCTCCAGAGAGGGCAGAAGCATGGACAAATTTGGAGTATGTGTCTACAGTGACATGGAGATACTTGAACCTACCAAGGCCAGGGAAGTGTGTAACGTCCATTTGTCAGATGGCATTAGGTCGTAGGCCACGTGGATTTACTCCCTGTGGTTGTAGTGGGCCTATCGGAAGAAGGGGCCCACACTGAGTGCAGGTACATGTGAGGTGTTTGCACTGTTGTACAGAAAGTGAGGGGAAAAGCCGTTGAAGGGATTGTGCTGGCATGTGAAATTTAGCATGGAGTACACGGGCCTAGTGGATGTCGGAGCTCAAGACATGGACCCTAAGCATGGAGTCCACAGCAGCGTTACCCTCAGCGAGGGTTCCAGAGAGCTCAGTGTGTGACCGAATGTGCTGGATGAACCAGGGACATGTACGGTTTTCCAAGAGGACTCTCATGGCTATAAGCATGTCGTCTTGGAGAGACATCTTGTTTTTAAGAACCGCATGTGGCAGTGCCCTGACAGTTTGGGCTGCATATGCACTGTCTGTGAAGATGTTTAATAAGGAGTTTTGGTGGTGAAGGAAAACCAAGAGGAGGGCATAAAGCTCCCCCTGCTGTACTGAGCTGGAGTGTGGGTGTACCTCAACAGTATTTGGGGTACCGGCTTGCTTAAGAACAATAGAGCTGTGAGTCCTATTAGCATCTGTAAAAACAACGGGGGCTTTGGGGATGGTCTTGGAGGTGGGAAATGCATGTGAGTTGAGGATAAAGGGAAAGAGGGTCATGGATGTGATGAGTTTGTGTTTGGACAGGTGATTGTCTATTTTCTCTGTGTAGCTGGCAAGGAGGATTTGCATGTTGAGGTCGGATTGGCAAAGGTGATTAATTTGTTCCATAGTAAAGGGGAGAACTAGCATATCGGGCTCTAAGCTGAACATGCGGACAGCAGTGGTCCAAAGTTTTCTCCCAAGAATACAGACTGCATCCCGGTACGGAGTGATCGTTCCCAGAGAAGTGAGTGCCAAATGCACCCAGAAAAGCGGCCCATCTTGGTACAGGAGACCTGTAGGTGTCCCTGGGGTATTGATAACTAGGGCCAAGAGAGGGCGCTCTGGTTGTAATCGGGCGAGGCTCATGGCCTTGATTTTGTCATTTATAAGGGATATGCACATTCGTGCAGGGTCACTAAGAGTACAGTAGCTGGAGGGGTTAGAATCTCCCTCTAGAAGTTCAAACAGGGGCCTAAGTTCATGAGTGGTGATATTTAGGTGGGGACGCAGCCAATTAATGTCCCTGCAGATGTGTTGGAGCTCATTAAGGGTGCATCGGTCTGGGAGGTCCAGCCTAGGGTAGGTGGGTATGATCTCGTCAGTGATGGTGTAGCCCAGGAATGTGAAGGGGGGACAATGTTGAATTTTGTCAGGTGCAACAGCAAGCTGTAGCTGTTTGAAATTATCGAATAAAGGTGTAAGACAGTCTGATAAATGACTCGGGTCTCAGTGGGCAAAAAGGATATCATCCATGTAATGCACCACCTGACAGTATGACAGAAGCAGGTTAGTAGTGACCGAGGCATAAATCTGACACATTGCCAGGCTGTTTTTCATTCCCTGAGGAAGGACCTTCCATTGGAACCTCTGATGAGGAGTGGCATTGTTAATTGTAGGGACTGAAAAAGCAAAATAAGGGTGGTCCTCTTCATGGAGAGAAATAGAAAAGAAACAGTCCTTGATGTCAACGGCAACGATATGGTAGCCATGTGGAATGGCTGAAAGATGGGGGCGTCCTGGCTGCGGGGATCCGATTTTTTCGATCTGGGCGTTAATATTACGGAGATCATGAATGAAATGCCATTTGCCAGTTTTATTTTTAATTACAAAGACTGGCAAATTGTGAGGACTGATGGAAGGCTCAATGTGTCCAAGGGAAAGCTGTTCCTGGACAAGGGAGTGCAGGCCGGAAAGTTTTTCTTGAGGCAGCGGCTACTGCTCCATCCAAATAGGGGCGGTTGTTAGCCACCTTAACTTGATGGGCACTGGCTTGGTGACTGAAAATTGGTGTGGATGTGCAGTGGCCTCTATGCTTGGGGGTGGACCACAGGGTGGGCTGTAAGAACAGCATTAAGCTTTGGGAGGATGTCCCGGCCCCAGAGTGGGTAAGTTAGATTGGGAAGAACCAGAGGGCTAAATGTGCCTGTGGTTCCATCGGGGTCCACCCAGGTTAGGGGGCTTGTGAGCTGTTGGGCAGGTTTGAGGCCTCCAACACCCTGCACTAAGGGTCCTGACTTACTTCCACGAGGGGTCGAGATCTTGGGGCTGAAGGACGGAAATGTCGGCCCCTGTGTCCAGTTGACCAGAAATGGCTTTGCCCTGAACCCTTAGTGTCAGAAAGGCCTTGCTTTGCATGATGGGAATAGCCCATAGAACTGCAGGGGAGCACGCCTCTCTTGGGGGCAGAGCTGAGAGGTGCCCCAAGATTAGTTTAAAGGTGGCAAGGTACGCCCTTGAACGCCAGACCCTGCAGTCCTTTTTCCAATGGAATCCACGTTTACATCGGGGACACACAGAGTGTGTGTGGGGGGCGGGACCAGAGGGGTTTTTAGGAGGAGTTGGGGGGGAAAATGTTAAAGGTACACTCGCGAGCATAGTGGCCGGGCTGATGGCATCGATAACAGGTTCTAGGCCCTAGGGGGAATTAAGGTGTTCTATAAGGGTGGCAGCAAGAATGGAGGCGCTGTCTCGAGCAGTGGCCTCAGCAGCGGAGGCAGTGGCAGCAGCAGTCACTGCGGGGGAGGAGGAAGAGATGTCCCTACAGCCCAGGACCCAACTGTCCGGCTCTTGATTGCAGATGGGGGTGATAGCTTGTCTGCACGGAGTATTTGTCCCTTCCCAAAGGAATTCCTTGAGAAGGGCATCAGCGGTGGGGCCTGCTGACACCTTACGATGTACAGCATCTTTAACACAGCTGAAAAAGGTGGAAAAGGGTTCGTCCGGACCTTGTAAGAGTCCAGCTAATGGAATGGGTTTACCCTGCGGGTTGAGCCTCTGGAAGGCAGACCTAGCAATATTATGGACCTGCTCAAAGAGGAGAGGGGGGCAGGAGGCTTCCATCAAAGGAAGAGACCACTGTCCCATGCCCTTAAGGGCATCAGGGGGAACTTCAGTGTGACCATTGGTGAGATTCCCGATACCAGTTCGATTGGATTCATCATTCTACAACGCGTTCCGGGTAACAAAGTCTCCCGGCTTGATAATAGCGCAGGCAAGGTTTTTCCAGTCTACCAGGCAGTTGTATTCATAGGAAAGATTCTCAAGAAGCATCTGAGTGTAAGGGCTATGGAAGCCGTCCTCCTGGATGGCTTTGCGAAGGTTAGAGATGGTCTTGTGATCATATGGGTACCAGGAGAAAGGAAAGGAAGACATGGGATGAAGATTAAGGGGAAACAGGTGAGGGTGCTGCGAGGCCGCGGAGTGGTGGGGGAGGGAAGGGCATGCGCAGTGGGAAGGGGAAGGGGCCACAGGAACCTGAAGCATGGGTGGAAACAGGGAGGGGGAGCAGGCTGCTGGCGGTAAGGGAAGGGAAGGAGGAGGGAGTGCAACAGGAGGGGAGGGGGTGGAAGCAGGGCCGGCAGGCTGTGGGACGGGGCGATAGGCTAAGGGGTGCGGAGAGTGGAAGGGGGAAGGGGGCAGGGGTTGTCGATAGAGGCGGCATCTAGCGAAGGAGTGTTAGTAGGGGGAAGAGGAGGTAGAGGGGGAGGGGTGGAAGGAGGGGGAAGTAAGATTGAAAGAGAGGGAGCAGGTCGCAGCGGCCTAGAGGGCTTAGGAGGAGCAGGGGGAGGGGCAGCCATGGCGGCGGCAACTGCAGGGGGTGAGGATAGAGAAGGATACAGTGATACTACCGGAGGTGGAGAATGGTTTGTATGGAGGCGGGGAACACTTGGGTTTGGAAAGGGGAGGCTCGGTTCGGAAGCAGGCGGAAGTTGAAGCGCGGAGGAGGGTGTGGGGAGGTTGAAGCCGGTGTGGCAGGCGAAAGCGAAAGCGCATCAGAAGGGGCTCCCGTGAGGCATGCGTATATCGCTAGGAGGGTGGGAACAAGACCTAGGGGAAAGGTTTTTCCCTCATGTTCCTCAACAGCATGAACGCGCGCTGAAGGAGTTTGCACCAAGTATTCGGGTCCCATATCAAGGCTGTTTCAAGCCAGGGGTTAGACTGTGTAAGGGCTTCCCAGTACTCATGCAAGGTTTTTTCAGAGATTTTAACCCACCTTGCGCCCAATAAGGTGTGGATAGCTTGAGCCTCAGGCGCGAAATCAGAGGAAGGAGTATTGCCTATGATAGGGAGAATTTAGAGGGGGTGGTGTACACAGAGAAACCGCCGAGGGGGCCACTTACCAAGACGGGTGGCTGTCACTGAGAACCACCAAAGGGGGCGACTATCATGGAGAATCGCCAAGGGGGGGGCTGTCACTGAGAACCACCGAAGAGGGCGGCTATCACGGAGAACCACTGAAGGCAGCAGCTCTCATGGAGAACCGCCGAAGCGGGGGGTGGCCCCACGTTGAGCACCACTTGAGGGTTAGCTGATGGCTGGTTAGCTGATGGCTGGGGGTAAGTGGCCACACTGAGTCAGTAACACAGACACAGAGCACACAGCACAAGACTCAGGAGACAACCCTCAGGGGAAAATGGAAGGCGTCTGCTTTATTCAGGAAGTGCACAGGCTTATATAGGCTGGGAAGCATGCAGGGACATGTGTTGGGCTGGGATTGGTGGTCATTGTTGCTAGGCTGGAGGGCAGATTTCTGAGATTGGTGGTCATTGTTACTAGGCTGGAGGGCAGATTTCTGGGATTGGTGGCATTGTTGCTAGGCTGGAGGGCAGATTTCTGGAATTGGTCACTGTTGTTGCTAAGGCAGAGGGCAGATTTCAGGTTAGCCATTTTGTGTTGCCTTGCATCAGCCATGGCAGCCATGTTAGTGATATTTTATGGCTTCTCCAACATCATTTCATTAATTTCTGCTCTAAGCTATATTATTTATTTCCTTCAGTTTGTCTTGAGATTAGTTTGCTATTCTTTCTCCAGTTTCTCAGCTTGCCCAGTTAGGTCATTGATTTTAGTGCTCTTCTTTTTTTTTTTTTTGCATGGGCAGGCACTGGAAGTTGAACCCAGCTCTCTGTTATGGCAGTCGAGAACTCTGATTGCTGAACCTCCATGGCCTACCCTCACCTCCTTTTTAATGTATGAGTTTAGGCCTATTAATTCCCTCTCAGCACTGCCGGTGTAGTTTTTATATGTTGTGTTCTCGTTTTCATTTGTGTGATGCATAGTAGCATGTTTTTTAACGTCCATACGTTTGTGTCTTCTCCAGGTCTCCATTTGTTATTGATTCTGAGCTTCATTCCATTATGATCAGAGAAAGTACTTTGTATAATTTCAATTTTTAAAAAATTCTTTAAGGCCTGTTTTCTTCCCCAGCATGTGGTCTACTCTTGAGAATGTTTCATGAACACTTGAGAAGAATTGTATATTTCTGCTTTTGAATGCAGTTTCTATACATGTCTGTTAGTTCATTAATCATATTATTTAGACTCTCTGTTTCTTTACTGAGCCTCTGTTTTGTTGTCCTATCTATTGGGGAGAGTGATATGTTGAAACTTCCCCTTATGATGGTAGAGTTGTCTACTGCTCCTTTTAGTTTTGCCAGTGTTTGCCTCATATACTTTGGGTCACTTTGATTAGGAGCATAGATATTTATGATAGTTATTTTTTCTTGTTGAACTGCCCATTTTATTGACATATAATGTCCTTATTTATCTCTTATAACATTTTTGCATTTAAAGTCTATTTTGTCTGATATTAGAATAGCTATTCAAGCTTTCATTTGGCTACTACTTGTGTGGAATGTATTTTTCCATCCTTTACTTTCAATATATTTGCATCTTTGGGTCTAAGATGAGTCACTTGTAAACAGCACATATAGGGATCATATTTGTTAATCCATTCTGCCAATCTGTGTGTTTTGATTGGTGGGTTTAATCCATTAACATTCAAAGTTATTACTGTAAAAGCAATTCTTGATGCAACCACCTTAACCTTTGGTTTTTATTTGTCAGATCTATCTTTTCTATCTTTTTAATCCTTTAAGTTACCCTTACTAATATTATTCCCTTCTGTAGCCTGCTCCAGATCTCCCTCTCTCTCTCTCTCTCCCCTATCTTTTCTTTTCATCTGGCAGAACTCCCTTCAGTAGTTCTCATACGTTGGTCTCTTATTAGTGAATTCTGTCAGCTTCTTTCTCATCTATGAATATTTTAAACTCTTCCTCATTTTCTTTTATGACAGCAAACGTCTGTTTAAGGAAGGTGTTGAAAATGGAGCTGATACAAAAGCAAGCCATTTTGATACCATGGCAAAGGACTGAAAATACAACCTTATCGATACAGAAATGGGATGTTTGCTGAAAACTGTTTTCTTCATGGGAAGAATTTTATATAGAAGAGGTAAAATGTAGAGGTGAAATAACTGAAAAGACTTTCAGAATATTCCATTTAGATGTTACCTTGACCTTTTGGCACAAGAATATCCTTTCCAAGTACTTTATATATCTCTGAGCATCTTGTCTTAGTTAGTGGGAAAACATGCTTAAAACTGGTTGCTTTATTCTTCCTTGATTTTTCAGAATCATTTCCAAGGAAACACCATCTTCAAATACTGGAATATATTAATCCAAATGAGGTCTGAAGAGGAATAAAATTAAAATTGAACAACTTGCTGTTTGATTCCTTGATTTTTCTGAACAACTTCTGTTCTAGTTTGCTAGCTGCCAGAATGCAGTATACCAGACACAGAATGGCTTTTAAAGAGAGGAGTTTAATAAGTTGCTAGTTTACAGTTCTAAGGCCAAGAAAACATCCCAATTAAAACAAGTCTATAGAAATGTCCAAGCAAAGGCATCTAGGGAAAGATACCTTGGTCCAAGAAGGCCAATGAAGTTCAGGGTTTCTTTCTTAAGTGAGAAAGCATATAGCAAACACAGTCGGGGTTTCTCTCTCTTCTGGAAAGAGGCAACATGGCATCATCTGCTAGCTTTCTTTCCTGGCTTCCTATTTCATGAAGTTCCCCAGGAGGCATTGTCCTTCTTCATCTCATCATCTAGGTTCACTGGCTGGTGGGCTCTCTGCTTCATGGTGCTGAAGCATTCTCTTCTCTGTCTGAATCTCTCTTTCTCCAAAGTGTTGCCTCTTTTATAGGACTTCAGAAACTAATCAAGACCCACCCAAATGGGTGGAGACATGCCTACCGCTAATCGAGTTTAACAACAACTCTTGATTAAATCACAACTCGAGGGAGATGACCTACTTACAGTTTCAAACATTCAATACTGAATAATGATTAGAAGAAACGACTGCCTTTACAAAATGGGATTAGGATTAAAGCATGGCTTTTCTTGGGTATATACATCATTTCAAACCAGCACAACCTCCATTGAAACTTTAGCCTCATATAGGGGAATAGGTTCATCTGGGGTATAAAAACATCAGGTGATAACTTCTCCATCACATCTTTTAAAATTCAAAGATATTTCCCCTGTTGTACATTTGACAAATTCCAAACTTCGTCATTAAGGAAAGACACCATTGCTCCATTGACGAAAAGGATCCAACTGAAAGATTTCTTCTGTTACCCAATGGCCTCCAACACCAAGAAGTGTGATGATATCATGCTTATGTGGCAGTAGTTGTAGTTTTATAGCCTTTTCATCATCTTTACTATATAATCTCACTCCAGCATCTAGGACAATATCTACCCCCAGGCCACCTGTTTCTTCCTAACAGCTTTCAGCAATGCAAACCTTCCTGTTAGATACGTCAATCACTTGGGCTGTAGATGGCCTAAATATTTCAAGGTACTGCTTGTCTTCAAGGCTGTATACTGTTGAAATCACTTTGGCTCCTCTATGTTGTGCTAACTGAATAGCTACTATACCAAATGTACCTGCCCCATCCATTGTCATGGAAAATCCATGATTTTCCAAGAGAGAGATGAGAAAGATAATGCAGAGTTGTGTAGGCTCATACCTCATTCTGAATGGTTCCAGCTGCTTCTGTCTATGTAACCTTTTCAGGCTTATAAACCAAGCAATGCTCATGCACCTTAACAACTTCACAAAGTCCAGGGTCCTCGGAATCCTGGGGTAAAATTCTGACTACTTTATCATCTGGCTGAAAGAATAATACCTTGCTTCCAACATCTCACACAATTCCTGCAACTTATCTCCCAATAGGAAACAAATCCCACTCTATCTTCATTTTGGCCAGAAGCTTTATATTTATCTGGCTCAGGGCACAAGCTTTAACTTGAAGTTTCACAAAGTTATCCTTTGTAACAAGAACATTTTCCCTTTCTTGAAACACAAATGTTATTTCTTTATTTGTAAAACTTTGTTGAAAATGTAAGCCTTTCATAGTCACCTGCCTCTGAGTCACCTCAACAGCCTCTCTCTCATTTTTGAAAGACAGCTTTGCCAGATAGATAATTCTTGCCTGACCTTTTTTTCTCTTTCAGTGTCTTAAATCTATCTTACCATTGTCTCCTCATGTCCATTGTGTCTGATGAGAAATCAGCACTTAATCTTATTTGGCTTCCATTGTATAAGTTAAATCGCCTTTCTCTTGTTGCTTTCAAAATTTTCTCCTCTTCAGCATTTGACAGGCTGATTACTATGTGTCTTGGAGTGATTCTATTTGGATTTATTCTGTTTGGAATACATTGGACTTTTTAGAACCCAGGTGGATAACCTTCATTTATAAAGGTTGGGAAATTTTCAGCCATTATTTCTTCAAATATTCTTCCTGGCTCTTTGCCCTTCTCTTCTCCTTCTGGAACACTCATGATATGTTTATTTAGGCACTTTGTATTGTCAGTCATTTCCCTGAGACCCTGTTCAGATTTTTCCACTTTTTTCTCCCTTTGTTATTTTGTCTGTTCAAAGTCAGTTGTTCTGTCTTCTATTTCGTTGATTCTTCTTTCTGCCTCTTTAAGTCTGCTGTTGTGTGTATTCAGAATATTTTAAATTTTCATCTACAGTGTCTTTCAAATTCTTCTTTATGCTCTTCTAGTGCCTTTTTAATATCATTTATCTCTTTATACACAATTCCTCATTTCTTTAAATTCATTCAGGAGTTTTTTTTGCACATATTTGATTAGTTGTCCCAAATTCTATATCTTCTCCAACTTTTTAATCTCTTCCTTTGGTTGGGTCCATTCTTCTTGAGTTTTAGTATGCCTTGTTACTTTTGCAGATTTCTGGTTGTCTGATTATCTTGATGGATCTATCCTGAATTCTCTCTCATCAAAGATATAGCTGTTGCCTGGGATTGTATTAGGGCACTGCTTTGACAGCTGGATCATCTGTATTTTTCAGCCAAAACAGGGCCAGGTATCCATGAAGGGGATGCAGAACAGCTCCAATGGCCCTGGGATAGTATCTGGAGAGGCTGTGAAGGGCCCTGTAGTTGCCCTGGACTTTCCAGCCTGCTGAGCAAATGGCACTCTTCAGTGACTTAACCCTCCTCAGCTGTTTAACTCTTGGGGCCCTGGAAGGGTCTGAAGAGGTGCGGCTGAAACTGTGGGGTCTCCTTTGCTGGCCAATATCTGGCTCAATGGGGAGGGGCTGTGTCCCCCACTTTACTTGGGATAGTGGACTCCCCCAGCTACCCCAGTAGGCAACCATCCCCCAGGCAAGGTTTGGGCCTCCAGGTGATGTTTCCCTCAAGAGTGGGGAATGGGCATCAAGACCCAGGGCTGGAATCACAGTCTCTGTCCATGTTTTCTCAGAATCTTCATCCCTAATTGGCCTGAGCTTTGAAATGTCCTCCCCATTCTCCCGGGTCCGTAAACAGTTGGTTTGGGTAGTTTCTGCTTGGCTACTTGCTGCTTTTAGGGACAATTTTGTGGTTCTCTCTCTGATCCTCCATTTTGGAAGCTCTTCATTGTTGCCCTTTTGTATTCTGCCCTTCCTAGTGGCTTAATTACTGCATTGGGTCCTTGTGGGCTTGGGTCTGTGTCTGGATATAGTGGGGATCTGACTCACTGCTGCGAGAGATCTTATAGTTTGTGTCCTTGGTGGAAGGTGGCAGTTTTCCTGGCTGCTGCCTCTGGGAACTTTCCAAGGTGTGTGAGATGGAGTGAGGGGGAGGGGAGAGGATCAGCCTGTTTGGGACAGAAGTTTCCAACCTGATATTTTTCTCTTTCTTTGATTCAGCATTTGTGGGAACCTTCCCCAGTCTACCTTCCTCCAGAGATCTGAAGAAGTGAGAATTGACCCTTTTTCACTGAATCACTGAGGGGGAGGTTTTTAGTAGCTGTTTACATTGCCATGTTGATGACATCATGTCATATAGGTACTTTTTTAAACTTAAATTTGTAATTCAATGTTTTTAATAGGACATGAAAAGAATATTAGGTATTTGTCTTTTTCTATTAATGTTTCATGGACTATGGAATATACAGTAGATTCTAATCTTTATCAGCTCAGGACAATTTTGTCTTTACTAACTTATGATATATCCTCAATTTCTGCTCTTTTAAAGATCAACTTTGTTAAGGTATTTCTTCAGATTCTTCTACAAAGTGCAGGATACTAGGACAGGGCCCTGCCACCCTGTGCAGTGATGCTGCCACTCCTGTATACATGCTTCCTTTTTTAGTGACATATTCATGGAAAAGAAAAAATTGCTGTGGGAATATAAAAAGTGCTTATGTTCTCATTTTCCACTGTTCTTCCTTTTCTTGACTATTCTACCCCAACTGCTTATTCCTTTCCCTTATTTGATTTCTCCCACCAGTTCTGCCCAGCTTACTTGCCATTTGATTTCCAGAAATTTGATTAAGGCAGTGAATGGGGTAGAACAAAGCATAACATTGGGTGTCCCTTTTGAAAGTGTTCAGCATTCTCACATTGGAGAAATGCCTTTTGGATAGAAAGCAAAGGAGTCCTGGCATGAGTTATTCTGTGTATGTAGCCAGCATACAGGTTTGTGTTTACACAAAGGAGCCTCCCAAGTATTAGTCTTTGTCTCTACCAAGGTCTTGTAGATGAATTAAACATTGAAAGTGGTTAGGTTTGGATTAAGTAGGATTTCCCACCCTACTTTATTATGTATGATGATGATGATGATGATGATGATGATGATGATGATGATGATAACAACTAGTTCTGAATTGCCAGTAAGAGGCATTTTGATTATTTCTCTTGTTGTTTTTTGACTATTTCAGTGTATAGTGCATGGGGGAGAATGAGGGGGGCATGGACAGGCTCAGAAAGGTAGCCACTGTTTACAAAATTTATATACATAACTCAAAATATCCCATGTAGGACATTTTCAAGTGTAACATTCAGTGGTATTAATTACATTCACAAAGTTGTCCCCTATCACCACCATCTGTTACCCAAACTTGTGCCCACTTACAAACTACTTCCTGGCCATCTAAAAACAGAAAAAACAAGCAAAAACTCTGGGCTCAGCTCTCAAACTGAATTCGTTCAGAGGGTCTCCTTTTGCCCTGAAGGTGGAAATGTGTTTCCTCTGTAGGAGCTGTGAAGCCAGACAGAAGAGGTACTTGGAGGATCCCTTGTGGAATGTGCTAAGGCATGTGGGTGCCATTCTGCAGGCCGGAGCCCCAGGCACCCAGGGAAGGGATGACATCATTTGCTTGAAGGGTTACTTATTCCAGAGTCTCTTAGTAATTTACTGATTCACATTCATTTGTCAAATATGTCTTAATTTCTACTTTCATTTCTGTTCTTGGTGCTGAGGGAGTTAACATGTATAAACCATAGTCTCTTCCTCCAAGAAGCTTGTGGGAAATCCAATAAATACACAAATGGCTGCAAAATCATTAGTCGCCAATTGACAGTAAAGAGCATTTAAGTTGTCCCCCCCCCCTTTTTTTTTTTAGCTATTTCACGTACCTAGACTTAGGGGAAGAATGAGGGGTCAGGTACAGCCTCACAAAGGAAGCCAGTGTTTAAAAGTTTTATATACACAACTCAAAATCCTCCATTTTAGCCATTTGCATGTGTACAATTCAGTGGTATTAATTACATTCACAATATTTTGCTCCCATCACCACCATCTGTTACCTAAACTTTCCACTCAGCATCCCTTAAGCAGTACCTCCCATTCCCTTCATGTCCAATTCCCTGCTTACCTGCAATCTACTAGCTGTAGCTATGAATTTTCTAGTTCTAGGTATTTTATATGAGTGAGATTATATCATATATGTCCTTTTGTGTCTAGGTTATTTCACTCAACATGATGTCTTCACGATTCATCCATGTTGTAGCATGGATCAGAACTCTGTTCCTTTTTATGGTGTAATATTCCTTGTATGGCTGGACCACATTTTATTTGTCCATTCATCTGTTGAAGGACACGGGTTGCTTTCACTTTCTCACTATTGTAAATAATGCTGCTATGAATGTTATTGTACAAAGATCAATTTGAGTACTTGCTTTCAGTTCTTTCGGATGCATACCAAGAAATAAGATTGCCAGGTGTATTAGCTAGGCTTCTCTAGAGAAAAAGAACCAGTAGGAGATATCTGTAAATAGGAGACTTATTAAAGTGTCTCACGCAAACCAAGCGGGTATAGAGTCCAAAATCTGTATGGCAGGCCACAAGCTGGCAGCTCCAACGAAGGTCCTCAACAAACTCTCAGAGAGGCTGGTTGGCTGAAGCAGAAAGAGGGATTGTTTCTTCTGAATTCTCCTTAAATGCCTTCCAGTGATTAGATTAAGCAAAAGATAGCTTTAATCATTAGGTTTATTTACCCTTAGACTTGACTTCTTTAAGTAGCTTTTGCAATTCTTCTCTAAGATGAAAGATCAAAGTCTAAGTCTTTTATTTGTTTGCTCTCTATCTTTCTTTGTCAATCTAAAGAATTATAACAGATTGAATTTTTTTTTTGGTCTTCTCAAAGAAATAGCTTTTGACTGTGTTTATTCCTTCTGCTTTTTAAAATTTTATTTTCTTAATTGGAGCATATTTTAAAAATTGATGATGTCATCCTTGCTTTGAAGCATTTTGGTGTTGACAGCTATAAATAAAACATTTCCTATTGGTTAGGTTTTGGTATGCATTTCTCTTCATTTTGTTGTTCTTAAGAGAATTTTAATTTCAGCCTTTGATTTCTGCTTCTTTTTAATGGCTATCTAAGAGTCTGTTTCTTAATTTATAATGTAATAATATAGTTAATATTTTTAGCCTTTCCCTTCCCTTTTCACAAATTATTTTGTATTCAAATTAGATAACTTTTTTGCATGAAGTCACAGCTTTTGATTTCTCAATAAGTGTTCTTGTCATCTAGTACAGAATTGTTTACAGAATTACAATGCAATGTAAATTAAAATTTTCTTGCAGGTGCCTCTTAAGTAAAGTAGAAAACATATTAAATTAATTGTAATAATATGTTTTATTTCTAAATAAAATATCCTTTCAGCATTTATTTATTCAGTATTAAATTATTAATGAGATGTATATTCTCATTTTTCATACTGCCTTCAAAATCTGTTATATATTTTACACTTATCGCATTTCTCAATGTAAACTAAGCAGAATTCACGCGCTTGACAGTCATATGTAGTTAGTGACTCATATATTGGATACAATGCAATGGATTTTTGTGACTATTCCATGGATACATCTAAGAATGTATTTTTTTTTTTTTTTTTTTTTTAAAGGAAAGACAGAGAGAAGGAAGGAAGGAAGGAAGAAAGGGAAACATTTTTAACATTTTCTTGTTTTATTGTATTCTGTTTCTCCGTTTTTGTTACATGGGCTGGGGCCGGGAATCGAACCGAGGTCCTCCGGCATAGCAGGCAAGCACTTTGCCCGCTGAGCCACCGCGGCCCGCCTAAGAATGTATTTTTAAGGGCCTGTTTGCCACTGTAATATTGACTATTGGTCGTATAATCCAATTTTTCTATTTTAAACAGATTTTTACTGAATCTGTCCAATTTTGACAAATATCTTAAAAGATCCGCTTCTAATGAACTTTGGTTAAGTTTTGAAGTTAAAATATTTTTGCTTTATAGATATATGTATACACACACACACACACACACACACACACACACACACACACACACATATATATATATATATATACATATTCGATTGCTTGGTACACAAAGGTTTATGATTCTTGTATTTTCTTCACAGAATTTACTTTTATCATGAAATAACATCCCTTAGGATCCACCTTATCTGATATCAATATTGCTATGCTTGTTTTTTGTATTCCTTGTCTCTTTACTTTAAAAACAAACTCATGCTTTTAAAGTTTACTTGTGAAGAGCACATTTATAAAGACTCCATTTTGACAGTCTTCCTATAGTGTGGCTCTGATCACCTTGTAAGGTTCAGATTTTACTTGATTGGTTTTCATAAATATTGTAATAGATTTTTAAGAGACAGGGAAGAAAGACTTCAAGAGTGGTGAGATAGTGTCACAGCCAGCAGAGAGTTTTATGGTGGGGTGAGACCTCAGTGATCCCCTCAGAGCTCAGTTAGAACCTGAGCAATGGCAGTTCATAGGAGAAGGGGAGATGAGGATATGAAACCATTGTCCCCATACATGTTTGGCAATTGGATGAAAAAAAAGTGGATGAGGACATGGCCCTGTGAAGGTGGCAGGGTCAGGGGAGTTTATTGGAGAGGGAACGTGGGCATTGCCGTGTGTGCAGACAGAAAGGGCCTGCTGAGTAGGTGGAAGGTTTATTCTGTAATGATTCACTTAAGGAGGGTCTGTGCCTTCCAATCACACTCTGTCTTGCTCAATGACTTGGTGATAAGTGGGTGAGAAAGGTCAGGTGGAGGCACAGGCTTGTGTGGAGTCAGCCGCCGTGGATTCTGCTGAGATGGTGACTGGCCTCCAGCTTCCCCTGTGGCTGCTCTTGGGGCTGCTGCTTTTTCTGGACCTTGGGCGCTGGGCTGAGTGTGGGAAGGTGCTGGTGGTGCCCTTCGAAGGCAGCCACTGGCTCAGCATGCGGAAATTGGTGCAGGAGCTCAGCACCAGAGGCCACCAGGCCGTCGTCGTCGCTCCAGAGGTGAACATGCACATCAAAGAAGCCAACTTTTTCACTATGAAAACCTATGCCATTCCCTACACCCAGGAAGAATATGACCATATTTTGTCAGGCCTGCAGCCAGTTGTTTTTGATCAAATTCACTATCTGAAGATGTTTTTTGAAAGTATAGAATTGGTGAAAAATGTGTCTAGTCTCTATCATACATCTTGTACAGGGCTCCTGAGTGACAAGGAGCTTATCAGGTCCCTGAATGCCAGTTCATTTGATGTAGTTCTAACTGACCCCGTTTACCCCTGCGGGTCCTTGCTGGCTGAGTACCTGTCTATTCCTGCTGTGTATTTTTTGCGTTTCCTTCCATGTGACATGGATTTTGAAGGCACGCAGTCCCCAAACCCTTCTTCATATATTCCTAGGTTATTAACGGTGAATTCAGACCACATGACGTTCCTGCAGCGGGTCAAGAACATGCTCTACCCTCTGGCCCTGAAATACATTTGCCATATTTCTTATTCCTCCTTTGTAAGCCTTGCCTCTGAGCTCCTGCAGAGACAGATGTCCCCAGCAGATATTTTCAGATATGGATCCGTGTGGCTCTTCAGAGGAGACTTTGTGATGGACTATCCCAAGCCCATCATGCCCAACATGGTCTTCATTGGAGGCATAAACTGTGCCCACAGAAAGCCACTGCCTCAGGTCTGTATGGGTGCCTTTACCCAATCAGTTTTTAAAACTTTCTTTGAAATGCTTACTTACCTACTAATCTCTATAAAGATGTCTATGTCTCTCCTTTTAACAGTCTTTTGTGGAGATATGTTGTTAAAGTGTCCCCAGTTGTGTGGATAAGTTGGAATGGTCACTGAGAGGAAGGACAGGCAGGTGTGAGGGTTTATAATAGGACCGATAGGCAACGGGTGAGGCTCAAGCAAGAACATCCATTTGTTGAGGTGCTACGTTAATGGTTGTACAATTTTTTATTGCTAAGTAGGAGCAGAAAAGTTGATCCTGTTGTGAAAATGACCCATGTGTGGATTTTTGCTTATTGGTGTTTAGTAGAAGGATAAAGGAATCAGCAAAATGCATTTGTTGAGTGGATAGGTCTTAGAGGTCTTGTCTTGGAAGAGATGGAGATATGGTTTCAGGGGGATCTAATTGGTTAATGCAGGCTGAAGTTTCAAAAAGGTTTAATAACTTAAGTAGAAGTGAGACATTGCCAGGGAGGGAAGACTGGGGTTAGCCCACCAAGATAAAAATAATGAATTCCAACATTTCTGAGCTTTTCTGACAGGATGGTCCCTGACTTGTAGTTGGTTTCTGGAGTAGAGTGTGTGGATATTCCATATTTGGGAAGGCATCATGAAAGTTGCATTGAAATGCAATGGGTCTTGAAATGGGTCTTGTACTTGGGACACTGGAATCATGAATGGATGGTAGGGTCATTGAGATCAAACCATGAGCCTAAGAGCCCAAGAAGGTGGCATCAGGATGAAGAGATGGAAGTTATTAGGTGAAGGGCTTGTCAGAAAGGTTGATCAAACCACTGAACCAATCCCACACCTCCCCAACTGTTTGTGGTAGTACTACTATTTTGCCCATAATTTCAGAGGCATCTTACATTAATCCTCTGTAATTGGATTGGCTTGCTTGAAGTCTTGGGGCTGGATTTTGTTTCTTAATCCACTGAGCCATTATCATTTTTATAGGGTAATTGACCCATTTATGTCCTATTTACCTAATTTATGTAACTCCTATGATATTAGATCTTTTATAGTTGTGTTCTTGGTATGTATTTCATTTTATTAATGAATGCTTTATTTTTCATGAAACCCTCATCTTCATTCTTCTTTTTGATCAAATCAGAAGGTATCTATTTATACTTCATTTTCTCATTTATTGTTGTGTTTTTATTTTTTCTCTTTTTATGCTTTGTTTTTTAAATTTTCTTTGTTGTTGAAAATTTTTCTTTTTGTTTTCTTGTTGTATTTTTAAAATGATAAATACATATCCATCTACTGGATCTGTAAAACTGATAAAAGGTATGAAGGTGTGACGTATTTCTATTCTTTTCATGTCTCTATGTGAATATGTTCTCTAGAGTTAACTGCATTGGTTCAAATCTTCAGTGCCATTTTTCTAGCTGGATGACCTTGACATAATCAGTCTCCTATAATGAAGTACCCAATAAATATTATCTATCACCATTATTATTGCTGTAATCTAAATATTGCTCAAGTGGACAAAATGTGTCATCTGGAGACTGGCTGTCTGCCACTTGACCTTAAGAGTCCATGATCCTTGTGGTCCAGGATCTATCTTGACCCTTGGCAATGTCCACAACTCAATTTCAGCAGGTACCTTCTGGTTTTCCTTGGCATTTGTAGCTCTTGTACAATGTCTTGTAGACATTTGTAGCTCTTGTAGCTCTTGCAATTGTGGGTTAAGCTCTTGAAATACAAGTGTATTTATGAGAATGTCTGCGTGTATGTGTTTTTCCTTTAGACATATTGATGCCTATTTATTTGGTGCATAAGAGTTCATTTACTTGTGCTCTTCCTCGTGTATTATACATGATAGGCTCAATATTATGATTTTTGGAGCCATTCATTCTTCCTTTTTTTAATTTTTGAGTTATTGTCACTCTTACTTATTTGTTCACTTTACCCTTAGATTTGACTCCTTCAGTAACTTTGTTCTTTTTCTCTAAGGTGAAATTCTAAGTCTTTTATATGTTTTTTCCCTATCATTCTTCTAATTTAAAAGCTTATGATAGATTGAATTCTTTTATTGGCCTTCTCAAAGAAACAGCTTTTGGTTTTGTTTATTCCTTCTGCTTTTTTAAAATTCTATTTTGCACATTTCAGCTTATTTTTAAAATTAATTATCTGATCCTTGCATTGAAGCATCATATTGTTGAAGGCTGTTTATGCAACTTTTTCCATTGGTTAGTGTTTGGTATACATTTCTCTCCCTTTCATTGTTCTTGAGATAATTTTAATTTCAATTTTCTAATATGTAAATTATTATCCTTTTAGCATGTATTCAGTATAAAATTATTAGAGATATTTTGCATTCTTTTTTTCATACTAAGTCTTCAAAATCTTGTGTATATTTTACACTTATAGCATATCTCATGTGGGCTAAACACAGCTCAAATGCTCAGTAGTCATATGTAGTTAGTGGCTAGTATATTGGACACCGTATGCTCAATATTTGTAAACATCATGGATACATATTAAAATGTCTATATTTGTATAGCTGTGATACTGACTTCAAGATTACATAAATCAATTTTTCTATTTAAAAAATCTCCTGAAACTCTGCGGTTTAAAAATTTCTTAAAATATCTCTTTCTAACTGAATTTTGGTCAGGTTTTGGAGTTGTAATAATTTTTGATGTATGAATCATATACATATATGATATGTGTATCAAATATATTTGCTAGATTGTTTGGTGCACATAGGTTTATGATTCTTGTATTTTCTCCACAAAATTTGCTTCGTCATTAAATTAATATCTATTACCATCTACCTTATTTGACATCATTATTGGTATACTTGTTATTTTTGTATTCCTTGTCTCTTTACCTTAAAAAGAAACCCATATTTACACATGTTTCCTTGTGAAGAGCACATTTTTAAATAAACTCCAATCTGACTGTCTCTTTTAGCATAAGAATTTGGTCTCTTCACACAAAGTGCGTGCTTGATTTTATTCTTTCCATTTAGTGTAAGCTCATTCTTCTTATTGTTTTATTTTTCCTTGTTAATTTTGGAATGCCATGTTTCTGGAAATAGAAAGGTGCCATATCTTTCCTGTTGCTTGTTTCCTGGGGCTTTCAGTCAAGCACACATTTCTCTACTCTGGTATAAAAACAAAATGCCAAGCATTTCTTCCACCAAGGTGCTTGGTTTGTTTTTTTATTTTATTATTGTCTCATCTTGGACTCAGGTTGATTATATCTTCAAGTATTTTTCCTGGGATATAATAAATTGATAATTCAGGAAGTCATTATATACCTGAGAATGTCTCTTATTCCACGCTGAGTGCCGGTTTGTTTGGGTACAAATTTATTTACTTGTTATCAGTTGGTATTTTCTAGTGTGCAGGAGAAACCCAAAACTATTCTCATTTTGGTTCCTTCAGAAGTAGCATACTTTGTGCTCCTTGTTTTATTCTTATATTCTAGTGATTGATATTTTTGCATAAAATTTCCCCCAATAATGTGAATTAGTTTCCGAATGCTGCTGTAACATGACCACAAAATTAGTGGCTCAAAACAACCCAAACTTACTATCTTACACATTTATTGTCTAGAAGAATGAGGTCTGTCTCACTGGAATTAAATAAAGGTGCAGGACCCTGTTTCTTTTGAAGACCCTAGGGATATTCTGTTTCAGTGCCCTCTCCACCTCCTAGAGGCTACGCACCTTCCTTGACTCCTGGCCTCCTTCCTCCTTCTTCAAAGGCAGGAGTGCAGCCTCCTGAAATCTCTAACTCTTTTGCCTCCCTCTTTCATTTATAAGGACCCTTGTGATTACATTGGCCCCACCCAGATAATCCAGGATATTCTATTTCAAGACCCTTCATTTAAGCATATCTGCAAATTCCCTTTTCTCATATAAATAACATATTCACAGGTTCTAAGGATTAAGACATGAAATTATTATTCTGACTACTGTGCACACTAAGCCTAAAGTTAAACCCAGGTTTATTGAAAGCTTGAAGATTGTCCTCTGTTAAATCATTGAATTTTTTGCTCTGATTTATAATTTGGAAACACCTATCATCCACAGATTCCTATTCTCCAAGCTTCATCACTAACGTCTTTCACCTCAGCTTTTTTATCTTCTCTATCCCAACCTTCCTTGCCTTCATTCTGGGAGAGCATATCTAAGTCATGATTTTATTTTATTTCTGTTTTTTTTTTTTTTGGCATGGATAGGCTCCAGGAATCAAACCCATGTCTCTAGCTCAGCAGGTGAGAATTCTTGCTGCTGAGCCACTATTGCGTGGCTGTCTTTATTGCTTTTAATATACACTTTTTAAAAATTCATTTTTGGCCTGTTTCAAGTAATTTACTTCTTTTGCCTCCCCCCAGATATGGCCATAATCATGTTCAACAAATAATTTTGTTTTCATAAATTCCCAAGGTAAAGAATTTCTCTGAATTTTATCAAATATTGATATCCCAAATAAGGACTCTCACTGACTTTACACGATTTTTCTCATCCCCTGAGTGGAGAAAAACGAAAACAAAACAAATAAGGAGCTTGTGAAGCTGGGTTTTTTTTTGGGTGTACTACCAGTTGCAGATTAATAGATGGAAAGCAGTTTAGAAGATAGTAAATAGCCCAAAATTCAACTGAATGGGATAAAAGTGGAGAATAGACTATTGTGGTCATTAATGAGGCCACCGAGAACTTCTGAGATGGTAGTCTCACTAGACTAATGGTGATAGAAGTTCTATTGAAACGATTCAGAAGAGAGTGGGAGGAGAGAAAATGAAGTGAATGTGCATTTACTGAGAAAGTTGGATGAGAAAGTGGAATTAGATCGTTCATAGAGAGTCAGATGAATGATTTCCCATAGCAGGGAAGGTCTCCCTATTTGTTACAGAAGAGTAGGACCCGGGGTGGAAAAAGACTGATTTATCCTTTAATGGTTGTCTTCATTTGCCAGAGCTGCCATGACAAATACTGCACAATAGGTTGGCTTAAGCAACAAACATTTGTCTCTAAGCTAGAAGTCCAAAATCAAGATATCAGCTAAGCAGGCTTCCTCCCGAGGTCAGCATGTACTGGTGATGGCAGTCTTCTGTCACGTGGTGGTCTCTCCTTCCTGGGCATACTGCTGCATGACTGCACCCCCCCCTTCCCCTCTAGTCATATGGATCAAGACACACCTGTTATCTGCAAAGGTCCTATTTACAAATGTTTGGCTCCCTTGAATTAGCATCATTTTTTTAAAGGTTTTTACCTGTTGCAGGCTTATGTTTTATTGGCAAATAGTGTTCAGTTCTCTGGATATACCACGTTTTATGAAACTCCTCATTATCTGATGAGCATTTGGGATTTTCCTACTTTTGGCTCTTATGCATCATGCTGCTATGAATATTAGCATAGAGATTTTGTTTGAACATGTGTTTCCAAATCTCTTGGGCCTATGTATATGAATGTGTTTCAGTTTCCTAGGCTGCTCAAAGGAGTACCATGAAATGGCTTTGGCTTAAATAATGGGAATTCATTTGCTTATTGTTAGAATCTGAGAAATGGATAAAAGAGATATTTTCTCCCTCAAGACCAGCTGCTATGATTCTTGGCTCCTCTGCCACATGGCAAGGCACGTGAATGTATCTGTTGGTCTCTTCCTTCCTTCCAACTTCTATTGATTGCATCTTCTTTCTCCATTGCCTTTCTGTCTCTACCTGGTTCATTCCATATATATATAAAGGACTCCAGGAATAAAATTAAGTTCCCATCCTGGTTCAGGTGGGTCACAACTTAAATGAAATAGTCCTATCAGAAGGTCCTACTTTCAATGGGTTCACATGCTTTGGATTAGATTTAAAAACATGTTTTTCTGGGGTATATAAACTTTGTCCTGACAAATCAAAATTGCTGGACTGAAGAACTACATGTTTATTTTTTGAGCGACTTCTGGACTATTTTCCAAAGAGGCTATACCATTTTATGTTATTGTTGTGAAATAAACATTACATATAATTTACCATTTTAACCATTGTAAAGTGTGCAATTCTATGACATTGAGTGGCTTTCACAATGTTGTGCCCCATCACCATGATCTGGTCCAGGACGTTTTCATCACCCCAAATGCAAACCCCCTACCCTTTAGGCAGCACTACCCATTTTTCTCCCTCCACCCTGCCCATGGCAATGGACAATCTCTTTCTCTTACTATGGATGTGCCTATTCTGGATATTTTATGTAAATGGAATCATATGATATGTGGTCTTTGTGTCTAGCTTCTTTCAGCATTATGTTTTCATGGTTCATTCATGTCGTAGCCTCTATCAGAACTTCCTTTTTATGGCTGAAGAATATTCCATTGTATGGAGAGAACAGATATTGTTTTGCTTGCATCAGTGATTGGACATTTGGGGTGTTCCCGCCTGTTAGCACTTATTTTCTTAAATATTGCAATAGATTTTTTAAGAGGCAGATAGGAAAGAGTTCAAGAGGGCTTAAATACTGGCATGGCCAGCAGAGAGTTTTACAGTGGGGACAAGGCATCAGTGACTCACTCAGAGCTCAGTTAGAACCTGAGACACAGCTGTTCACAAGAGAGGTGGGGGGCGAGGAAATGAAACCAGTGTCCCCACACCTATTTGGGCAATTAGATGAAAGATAAGAGAGTGGATGAGGATATGGCCCTGAGAAGGTTCAGGGACAGGGGAGTTTATTGGAGAGGGAACCTGGGTCTTGCCATGTGTGCAGACAGAAGGGCCTGTCGAGTGGGTGAAAGATTTATTCTGTAATGATTCACTTAAGGAGGGTCTGTGCCTTCCAATCACACTCTGTCTTGCTCAATGGCTCAGTGATAAGTGAGTGAGAAACTTCAGGTGGAGGCAGAGGCTTCTCTGGAGTCAGCCACCGTGGATTCCACTAGGATAGTGACTGGCCTCCAGCTTCCCCTGTGGATGCTCATGGAGCCCCTGCTTTTCCTGGGCCTTGGGCCCTGGGCTGAGAGCGGGATGGTGCTTGTGTTGCCCTTTGAAGGCAGCCATTCGCACAGCATGGTGAAGCTCGTGCAGGAGCTCAGCGTTAGAGGCCACCAGGCTGCTGTCTATCCTGCCAGAGGTGAACATGCACATCAAAGTAGCTGACTTTTTCACCCTGAAAGCCTATGCCATTCCCTACACCCAGGAAGAATGTGACCATGTTTTGGCAGGCCAGAAGCAAATTATTTTTGAACAAATTCACTATCTGAAGATGTTTTTTAAAGTATAGGAATGTTGAAAAATGTATCTAGTCTCTATCATACAACTTGGACAGGGCTCCTGCATGACAAGGAGCTGATCAGGTGCCTGAATGCTGGCTCATTTGATGTGGTTCTAACAGACCCCATTTATCCCTGTGTGTCCTTGCTGGCTGAGTACCTGTCTATTCCTGCTGTGTATTTTTTTGTGTTTCATTCCATGTGACTTGGATCTTGAGGGCACACAGTGCCCAAACCCTTCCTCATATATTCCTAGGTTATTAACGATGAATTCAGACCATGTTTCATATGATGAAATACATTTGCCATATTTCTTACTCATTCTACTCAAGCCTTGCCTCTGAGCTCCCACAGACAAAGATGTCCCTGCGGATATTTTCACATATGGCTCTGTGTGGCTCTTCAGAGGAGACTTTGTGATGAACTATCCCAGGCCCATCATGCCCACAAGGCCTTAACTGGGGTGTAAACTGTGCCCACAGAAGGCTACTGCTTTGGGTCTGTATGGGTGCCTTTACCCAATCAGTTTTTAAACTTTTTCCAAGTACTTACGTAGCTACTAATCTCTCTGAAGATGTCTATGTCTCTCTCTCCATTTAACAGTGGAGATACATTGTTTAAGTGTCCCCAGTTGTGAAGATAAGTTGGAATGGTCACTGAGAGGAAGGAAAGGCAGGTGTGAGGCTCTGTGATAGGGCTAAGCAATGGGTGAGGCTCCAGCAAGAACATCCATTTGTTGAGGTGCTGTGTTCATGGTTGTACAATTTTCTTTTGCTAAGTGGGAGCAGAAAAGCTGATCCTGCTGTGGAACGGACCTATGTGTGGATTTTTGCTTATTGCTGTTCAGAATAATGACAAAGGAACCAGCAAAATGCATTTGTTGAGAGGATAGGTCTTAGAGGTTTTGTCTTGGAAACAATAGAGAGGTGACTACAGGGTCTAATCCATCAATGAAGGTGGAAGTTTCAAAAAGGTTCAATTACTTAAGTGGAAGTGAGACAGTGCCAGAGAAGAAAGAAAGGGGATTCCCATCAGAGATGGAAATAATGAATTCCAACATTTCTTAGCTTTTCTGACAGGATGGTTCCTGACTGTAGTTGGTTCTGGAGTACAGTGTGTAGATATTCCAGAATTGAGAAGGCATTTTGGAAATTGTATGTAAAATGGGTTTTGTACTAGGGACACTGAAATCATGAAAGGATGGTAGTAGGGGTCATTGAGATGAAATCATGAACCTACGAACCCAGTGAAGTTTGGTCAGGGATGAAGAGATGAGTGTAATTGGAAAAGGGTTTGTCAGGAAAGTTCACAAATGGTTTCCATGGTGGACTCTATTGCTTTTCCTATAATTTCTGGGGAATCTTACATTAATCCTCAGTATTTGGGTTTGTTGGCTTGAATTCTGGGGGCTGGATTTTTTTTCTTAATCCAGTGAGCCAACTATCACTTTCATAGGGAAATCAGCCCATTTTATGTCCTGTGCACCTACTTTATATGACTCCCATGATGTTAAGTGTTTTATAGGTGTTGTGTTCTTACTCTGTACTTCATTTTATTAATGAATGTATTATTATAAAGGGCTCTCATTTTCATCCTTCTTTCTGATCCAATCAGGAAGTATCCATTCTTACTTGATTTTCCCCCTTTATTGTTGTGTTTTTTACATAATAAATATATATTCATCTACTCTATTTGTAATACTGCTGAAAGGTAGGAAGACATTTTAAATGAATTGTAGCTATTTTCTCTTAGTTTGTAAATATGTTCTCTGGAGTTAACTGCATCCATTGAAATCTTCAGTGCCATTTTTCTAGCTAGATGGCCTTGATCGTAATCAGACCCCAATAATAAATCACCCAATAAATATTTCTATCACCATTATTACTACAATCTAAATATTGCCCAGGTGAACAAGGTGTGTCTTCTGGAGACTGGCTGTCAGCCTCACTTGATCTTAATTGTCCATGATCCTTGTGGTGCAGAATCTACCTTGACCCTTGGCAATCTCCACAACTCAACCCCAGCAGTTATTTTCTTATTTATCTTGACATTTGTAGCTCTTGTAGACTTGCAATTGTGGGTTAAGCTCTTGAAGTACTGTGTATTTATGAGAATGTCTGCCTGTATTTCTGTTTTTCCTTTAGACATGTTGATGCAAATTTATTTGGTGCATCAAGACCGGTACTTGTGATTTTGTCATGTATTATACAGGATAGGCTCAAATTTATGATTTTTGTCCTTTTAATTCTTTCTTTTGAATTTTGAGTTATTGCCACCTTAACTTATCTGGTTTATTTACCCTTAGACTTGGCTCCTTTAAGTAGCTTTTGCAATTCTTCTCTAAGATGAAAGATCAAAGTCTAAGTTTTTATTTGTTTGCTCTCTGTCTTTCTTTGTTAATCTAAAGAATTATGGCAGATTGAATTATTTTATTGGTCTTCTCAAAGAAATACCTTTTGACTTTGTTTATTCCTTCTGCTCTTTTAAATTTTATTTTGTTAATTGGAGCTTATTTTAAAAGTTGATGTCATCCTTGCATTGAAGCGTTTTGTTGTTGACAGCTGTAAATAAAACATTTCCTATTGGTTGGGTTTTGGTATACATGTCTCTTCCTTTTGTTGTTCTTAAGAGAGTTTTAATGTCAGCTTTTGATTTCCACTTTTATTTAATGGCTATCTAGGAGGCTGTTTCTTAATTTATAATGTAATAATATAGTTAAGATTTTTAGCCTTTCCCTTATTTTTCACAAATTATTTTGTATTCAAATTAGAGAACTTTTGTGCATGAAGTCACAGCTTTTGATTTCTCAATAAGTGTTCTTTGTCATCTAGTACAGAATTGTCTACAGAAATACAATGTAATGTAAATATAAAATTTTCTAGTAAGCACCTTTTAAATAAAGTAGAAAGCATATAAAATTAATTGTAGTAATATATTTTATTTCTAATATAAAAAATATCCTGTCATCATCTTTTCAGTAAAATTTTTAATGAGATGCACATTTTCATTTTTCATGCTGTCTTCAAAATCTTACACATTTAACACTTATAGCATTTCTCAATGTAAACTAAGCACAATTCATGTGCTCAATAGTCATGTCGTTAGTGGCATGTATATTGAATACCATGTGATCAATATTTGTGAATATTCCATGGATACATCTAAGAAGTATTTTTAAGGGCCTATTTGTCACTATAAGATTGACTTTGTTGATTGTTTAACTAAGTTTTCTATTTTAAAGAGATTTTTACTGAATCTGTCCAATTTTGAGAAAGATATCTTAAAAGATCCCCTTCTAACTGAACGTTGGTTAAATTTTGGATTCCAATATTTTTGCTTTATATATATATATTATATATGTATATAATATATATATATACACACATATATACACACTAGATTGCTTGGTACACAAAGGTTTATGATTTTTGTATTTTCTTCATGGAGTTTACTTTTATCATGAAACAACATCCCTTAATATCCATCATCTTATCTGATATCAATATTCCTATGCTTGTTTTTTGTATTCATTGTCTCTTTACTTTAAAAACAAACTCATGCTTTAAAGTTTACTTGTGAAGAGCACATTTGTAAAGACTCCATTCTGACAATTTGACTTTAGTGTGGTTCGGATCAACTTTTAAGGTTAAGATTTTACTTGATTGGTTTTCTTAAATATTGCAAAAGATTTTCAATAGACAGGAAAGAAAGACTTCAAGACTGGTGAGATAGTGACACGGACAGCAGAAATATTTACAGTGGGGACAAGGCCTCAGTGAACCCCTTAGAGCTCAGTTAGAATGTGTGAGATGGCGATTCACAGGATAAGGGAAGGCAAGGAAATGAAACCATGTCCCCACACCTGTTTGACAATTGGATGAAAAAAAGTGGATAAGGACATGGCCCTTTGAAGGTGGCAGGGTTAGGCGAGTTTATTGGAGAAGAAACATGGGCCATGTACTGTGTGCAGACAGAAGGGCCTTCAGAGTGGGTGAAAGGTTTATTGTATAATGATTCACTTAAGGAATCTGCCTTCCAATCACACTCTGTCTTGCTCAATGGCTTGGTGATAAGTGGGTGATAAGTGGGTGAGAAACTTCAGGTGGAGGCACAGGCTTGTGTGGAGTCAGCTACTGTGGATGCTGCTGAGATGGTGACCGGCCTCCAGCTTCCTCCATTGCTTCTCCCGGCGCTGCTGCTTTTGCTGGGCCTCGGGCCCTGGGTTGAGTGCGGGAAGGTGCTCGTGTTGCCCTTTGAAGGCAGCCACTGGCTCAGCATGCGGAAGCTGGTGCAGGTGCTCAGTGACAGAGGCCACCAGGCTGTTGTCCTCACGCCAGAGGTGAACATGTTCATCAAAGGAGCCGACTTTTTCACCCTGAAAACCTATGCCGTTCCCTACACCCAGGAAGAATATGACCATGTTTTCGCAGGCCAGAAGCCATATATTTTTGAACAAATTCACTATCTGAAGATTTTTTTTAAAAGTATAGAATTGTTGAAAAATGTGTCTGGTCTCTATCATACAACTTGTACAGGGCTCCTGCATAACAAGGAGCTGATCAGGTCCCTGAATGCCAGCTCATTTGATGTGGTTCTTACTGACCCCGTTTACCCCTGTGGGTCCTTGCTGGCTGAGTACCTGTCTATTCCTGCTGTGTATTTTTTGCGTTTCCTTCCATGTGACTTGGATTTTGAGGGCACACAGTGCCCAAACCCTTCCTCATATATTCCTAGGTTATTAACGGTGAATTCAGACCACATGACATTCCTGCAGCGGGTCAAGAACATGCTCTACCCTCTGATCCTCAAATACATTTGCCATGTTTCTTACTCCTCCTATGCAAGCCTTGCCTCTGAGCTCCTGCAGAGACAGATGTCCCCAGCGGATATTTTCAGATACGGATCCGTGTGGCTCTTCAGAGGAGACTTTGTGATGGACTACCCAAAACCCATCATGCCCAACATGGTCTTCATTGGGGGCATAAACTGTGCCCACAGAAAGCCACTGCCTCAGGTCTGTATAGGTGCCTTATCAGTTTTTAAAACTTTCTTTCAAGTGCTTACTTAGCTACTAATCTCTCTAAAGATGTCTAGGTCTCTCTCTCCCTTTAACAGTCTTTGTGGAGATGCATTGTTAAAGTGTCCCCAGTTGTGTGGATAAGTTGGAATGTCACTGAGAGGAAGGACAGGCAGATGTGGGGGTCCATAATAGGACCAATAAGCAAGGGGTGAGGCTCAAGCAAGAACATCCATTTGTTGAGGTGCTGTGTTCATGGTTGTACAATTTTCTATTGCTATGTTGGAGAAGAAAAGCTGAAGCAGCTGGGGAACTGACCTATGTGTGGATTTTTGCTTGTAGGTGTTTAATAGAAGGATAAAGGAAGGAGCAAATTGGTTTGATAACAGGATAGGTCTTAGAGGTCTTGTCTTGGAAGAGATGGAGATGTGATGACAGGACGATCTAATCGGTCAATGAATGTAGAAGTTTCAAAAAGTCGGGAACTTCACTTCAAGTGGAAGTGAGACAATGCCAGAGAGGGAAGACTGGGGGTTCCCATCAGAGATTGAAATAATGAATTCCAGCATTTCTGAGCTTTTCTGACAGGAGGGTCCCTGACTTGTAGTTGGTTTCTGGAGTAGAATGTGTGGATATTTCAGATTTGGGAAGGCATCATGGAGGTTGTATGTAAAATGGGTCTTCTACTTGGGACACTGAAATCATGAAAGGATGGTAGTATGGGTCACTGAAATCAAACCATGAGACTAAGAACCCAGTGAAGGTGGTGTCAGGATGAAGTGATATGAGTGTAAGTGGCAAAGAGTTTGTCTGGAAAGTTTACAATTGGTTTCCATGGTGGACACTACTGCTGTACCTATAATTTCTGAGGAATCTTACATCAATCCTCAGTATTTGTGTTTGTTGGCTTGAATTCTTGGGGCCTGGATTTTGTTTCTTCATCCAGTGAGCCAACTATCACTTTCATAGGAAAATCAGCCCATTTTATGTCCTGTGCACCTAATTTATATGACTCCCATGATGTTAAGTGTTTTATAGGTGTTGTGTTCTTACTCTGTACTTCCTTTTATTAATGAATGTATTATTATAAAGGGCTCTCATTTTCATCCTTCTTTCTGATCCAATCAGGAAGTATCCATTCTTACTTGATTTTCCCCCTTTATTGTTGTGTTTTTTACATAATAAATATATATTCATCTATTCTATTTGTAATACTGCTGAAAGGTAGGAAGACATTTTAAATGAATTGTAGCTATTTTCTCTTAGTTTGTAATATGTTCTCTGGAGTTAACTGCATCCATTGAAATCTTCAGTGCCATTTTTCTAGCTAGATGGCCTTGATCGTAATCAGACCCCAATAATAAATCACCCAATATATATTTCCTATCACCTTTATTATTACCGCAATCTAAATATTGTCCAGGTGGACAAGGTGTGTCATCTGGAGACTGGCTGTCAGCCCCACTTGACCTTAATGGTCCATGATCCTTGTGGTCCAGGATCTCCCTTCACCCTTGGCTGTCTCCACAACTCAATCCCAGCAGCTATTTTCTTGTCTGTTTTGACATCTGTAGGTCTTGTAGACTTACAGTTGTGGGTTAACCTCCTGAAATACAAGTATATTTATGAGAATGTCTGCCTGTATTTCTGTTTTTCCTTTAGACATGTTGATGTCAGTTTATTTGATGCACAAAGATCATTAGTTGTGATTTTTTATCATCTGTTATACATGATAGGCTCAATATTATGATTTTTGTTCCTTTAATTCTTCTTTCTTGAATTTTGAGTTATTGTCACCTTTACTTATCTGATTCATTTACCCTTAGACTTGACTCCTCGAAGTAGCTTTTGCAGTTCTTCTCTACGTTGAAAGATCAAAGTCTAAGTCTTTTATTTGTTTGCTCTCTATCTTTCTTTGTTAATCTAAAGAATTATGACAGATTGTATTATTTTATTGGTCTTCTCAAAGAAACAGCTTTTGATTTTGTTCCTTCTTCTTGTTCTTTTTAATTCTACTTTGCTAATTTGAGCTTATTTTAAAAATTGACCATGTCATCCTTGCATTGAAGCATTTTGGTGTTGACAGCTATAAATAAAACATTTCCTACTGGTTAGGATTTGGCATACATATCTCTTCCTTTTGTTGTTCTTAAGAGAATTTTAATCTAGGTTTTGATTTCTACTTTTATTTAATGGCCATCTAAGAGGTTGTTTCTTAATTTATAATGTAATAATATAGTTAAGATTTTTAGCATATCCCTTATTTTTCACAAATTATTTTGTATTCAAATTAGAGAACTTTTTTGTGTGAAATCACAGTTTTTGATATCTCAATAAGTGTTTTTTGTCATCTCAATAAGTGACAAAGAACACTTATTGAGATATCAAAAACTGTGATTTCAGAATCGTGTATGGAAGTACAATGCAATCAATGTAAATGTAAAGTTTTCTAGCAGGTACCTTTTAAATAAATTAGAAAACGTAGAATATAAATTGTAATAATATATTTTATTTCTAATATAAGAAAATATTCTTTAAGCATCTATTCAGTATAAAATTATTAATGAGTTGTGCATTCTCATTTTTCATACTGTCTTAAAAATCTTATACATTTAACACTTATAGCATTTCTCAGTGTAAACTAAGGAGAATACACGTGCTCAACAGTCATATGTAGTTAGTGACTCATATATTAGATACCATGTGATCAATATTTGTGAATATTCCATGGATACATCTAAGAATGTATTTTTAAGGGCCTATTTGCCACTGTTTTGTTGATTGTTTAACTCAGGTTTTCTAATTTAAAGAGATTTTTAGTGAATCTGTCAATTTTGACAAAGATATCTTAAAAGATCCCCTTCTACCTGAACTTTGGTTAAGTTTTGGAGTTCTGATATATTTTGCTCTCTATATAAATGTATATATATAAACACATGCTTGATTGCTTGGTACACAAAGGCTTATCATTCTTGCATTTTCTTCACAAGGTTAATTTTGTCATGAAATAACATCCCTTAGTATCCACCTTATCTGATATCAATATTGCTATGCTTGTTTTTTGTATTTCTTGTCTCTTTACTTTAAACACAAACTCATGCTTTTAAAGTTTAATTATGAAAAGCACATTTGTAAAGACTCCGTTGTGACAATTTGCCTTTAGTGTGGTTCTGATCAACTTTTAAGGTTAAGATTTTACTTGATTGGTTTTCTTAAATATTGCAACAGATTTTCAAGAGGCTGGGAAGAAAGACTTCAAGAGTGGTGAGATAGTGCCATGGCCAGCAGAGAGATTTACGGTGGGGACAAGGCCTCAGTGACCCCCTCAGAGCTCAGTTAGAACCTCTGAGATGGCAGTTCACAGGAGAAGGGGAGGTGAGGAAATGAAACCAGTGTCCCTACACCTGTCTGGCAATTGGATCAAAAAAATAGTGGATGAGGATATGGCCCTGAGAAGATGGCAGGGTCAGGTGATTTTATTGGATAGGGAACATGGGCCTTGCCCTGTGTGCAGACAGAAGGGCCAGCCGAGTGGGTGGAAGGTTTATTGTATAATGATTCACTCAAGGATTCTGCCTTCCAATCACACTCTGTCTTGCTCAATGGCTCGGTGACAAGTGGGTGAGAAATGTCAGGTGGAGGCACAGGCATGTGTGGAGTCAGCCACCGTGGATACTGCTGAGATGGTGACCGGCCTCCAGCTTCCCCTGTGGCTGTTCCCGGGGCTGCTGCTTTTGCTGGGCCTCACGCCCTGGGCTGAGAGCAGGAAGGTGCCTGTGTTGCCCTTTGAAGGCAGCCACTGGCTCAGCATGCGGAAGCTGGTGCAGGAGCTCAGCGCCAGAGGCCACCAGGCCATTGTCCTTGCACCAGAAGTGAGCATGTACATCAAAGGAGCCATTTTTTCACCCTGAAAACCTATGCCACTCCCTACACTCAGGAAGAATATGACAGTCTTTTGGTGGCCCACATTTGTATGATTTTTTAACAAATTCATTATCTGAAGACATTTTTTAAAAGCATAGAAATGTTGAAAAAGGGATCTATGCTCTACCAAAGATCTTGTGTAGAGCTCCTGCATGACAAGGAGCTGATCAGGTCCCTGAATGTCAGCTCATTTGATGTGGTTCTAATGGACCCTATTTACCCCTTTGGGTCCTTGCTGGCTGAGTACCTGTCTATTCCTGCTGTGTATTTTTTGCATCTCATTTCATGTGACTTGGATTTTGGGGGCACACAGTGCCCAAACCCTTCCTCGTGTATTCCTAGGTTATTAATGGTGAATTCAGACCACATGACTTTCCTGCAGCGGGTCAAGAACATGCTTTACCCTCTGATCCTCAAATATATTTTCCATGTTTCTTACTCCCTCTATGGAAGCCTTGCCTCTGAGCTCCTGCAGAGACAGATGTCCCTGGCAGATATTTTCAGGTACGGATCCGTGTGGCTCTTCAGAGGAGACTTTGTGATGGACTATCCCAAGCCCATCATGCCCAACATGGTCTTCATTGGGGACATAAACTGTGCCCACAGAAAGCCACTGCCTCAGGTCTGTATGGGTTTTTTACCCGCTCAGGGTTCCTGGTGGAACACAGTTTTTAAAAACTTTCTTTCAAGTGCTTTCGTATCTACTAGTCTTTCTAAATATGTCTACCTCTCATTCTCCCTTTAACAACCTTTGGGGAGATATTTGTTAAAGCATCTCCTGGAGTATGATTAAGTTGGCATGGTCACTGAGAGGAAGGAGAGGCAGGGTGGGGTCCATTATATGATGACAAGCCACTGTGCATCTCAACAAAGACCGTCCATTCATAGAGGCACCTTTTCATGGTTGTGGATATGTCTTCTGCTATGTAGAAGAAGAAAATCTGATCCAGCTGGGGAACTGACCTAGGTGTGGGTTTTAGGAACCAGCAAATTGTCATTGTTGACAATATACGTTTTCAAGTTCCTGTCTTGGAAAGGATGGAGATGTGATTACAAGGGGACCTAACCAGTCAAACCAGTTGAAGTTTCAAAGACGTTGAATAAGTTATGTGGAAATGAGACAGTGCCAGAGAGGGAGGTCTAGGGCTTGTCATTAGAGTGAAAAATAATGAATTCCAACTTTTTTGAGCTTCTCCGACAGGATGACCCTGACCTGGAGTTTATCCATAGAGTAGAGTGGGAAATGTTCCCAATTTGGGTATGCATCATGACAGTTGCATGTCAAATGGGTCTTCTACTTGGGAACCTGAAATCATGAAAGGATGGTAGTAAGCGTCATTGAGATCAAACCATGAGCCTAAGAACCCATGAAGTTGGGGTCATGGGTGAAGTGATTGGAGTATAGTATGTGAAGGCTTTGTCTGGAAGTTGACCATACCACAGAATCGATCCCAGACCACCCCAAGTGTCTGTGATAGTAACTACTGTTATATCATTGATTTCAAAGGCATCTTACATTAACCCTCTACATTTGGATGCATTTGTTTGAATTTGGTGGGGGGGGGGGCTGGATTTCATTTCTTAATTCACTGAGTGAACTGTCACTTTTATAGGGAAATCAGCCTATTCATGTCCTATTCATCTAATTTATATAACTCCTATGGTATTAGATGTTTTATACTTGTTTTCTTACTCTGTATTTCTTTTTATTAATGAATGTTTTATTATAAAGGATTCTAATCTTCATTCTTCTTTTTGATCAAATTACAAGGTAACTATTCATACTTGATTCTTCCCCTTTGTTGTTATATTTTTAATATTATCAATGTATATACACTAGTGGATCTGTGAACTGCTGAAAAGTAGGAAAGTGTTTAAAATGATTTATTGCTAATTTAGTTTGTCTATATAAATATGTCCCCTGAAGTTAACTGCTAGGTTCAAATTTCAGTGCCCTTCTTCTATCTGGATGAGTGTGATCATAATCAGTCCCAATAATAAATCACCCAATAAATGTTATCTATCACCATTATTATTGGCATAATCAAAATATTGCCCAGGTGGTCAAGGTGTGTCATCTGGAGACTGGTTGTCTGCCACTTGACCTTCAAGGCCCATGATCTTTGTGGTCCAGTATCTACCTTGACCCTTGGTAATCTCCACAACTCAATCTCAGCTGTTATTTCTTGTTTATTTTGACATTTGTAGCTCTTGTAGACTTGCAGTTGTGGGTTAAGCCTTGGAAATACAAGTGTATTAAGGAGAGTGTCTGCCAGCATTTCTGATTTTCCTTTAGACATATTGAAGCCTAGTTATTTGGTGCATAAAAGATCATTTACTTGTGATACATGATAGGCTCAATTATTATGATTTTTGTCCCATTAATTCTTCTCCTTTTTAAATTTTCAGTTACTGTCACCCTTGACTTATTTAGTTTAGTTTACCCTTAGATTGACTCCTTTAGTAGCTTTTGTTCATTTTCCCTAAGATGAAAGGTCAAAGTCTAAGTCGTATATGTTTGCTCCTTATCATTCTTCCAACTTAAAGGCTTATGATAGATTATTTTATTGATCTTCTCAAAGAAACAGCTTTGTGATTTGTTTACTCCCTCTGCTCTTTTTAATTCTATTTTGCTAATTTCAGCTTATTTTAAAAATTATTTAACTGATCCTTGCATTGAAGCAGTATATTGTTGAAGACTATAAATACAACTTTTTCTGTTTGTTAGGTTTTGGTATACATTTCTCTCCCTTTCATTGTTTTGGAGATTTTGATTTCAATTTTATTTTATGGCTATATTGGTGCTGTCTTTTAATCTATGTATAGTTTAGACTTTTAACTTTCCTTTTTTTTCTTAATTATTTTGGATTATAATTAGAGAATTTTTTTGTGAAGTCACTGCTTTTGATAATTTCTGAAGGGGTCTTCTCTCTTCTTTCTTATCTTCTCTATCCCTGCCTTCCCTGCCTTCATTCTGGGAGAGCATATCTAAGTAACTGATTTTATTGTATGCATTACCAATTGTGGTCTTTATTGCTTTTAATATACACTTTTTAAAAATTCATTTTTGGCTTGTTTCAAGTTAATTATTCCCTCCCCCCAGATATCGCCATAATCATGTTCAACAAATAATTTTGTTTTCATAAATTCCCAAAGGCAAAGGATTTCTCTGAATTTTGTCAATTATAGATACCCTAAATAAGGACTTTCACTAGCTTTACATAAATTTTCTTATCCCCTGAGTGGAAAAAAGAAAATTAAAAACAAATAAGGAGCTTGTTAAACTGGGTTAGTTTGGGTGTACTACCGGTTGTAGATTAACAGGAGGAAAGCATTGTAGAAAATACTAAAGAGCTCAAAATTCAGCTGCTTAAGATAAAAGTGGAGAATAGGCTATTGTGGTCATTAATGAGGCCACTAAGAACTTCTCAGATGATAATCTCACTAGAGTGGTGAAAGAAGTTCTATTGAAAGGATTCAGAAAGACTGGGAGGAGAGAAAATGAAATGAATGTGCATTTACTGAGAGAGTTGGATGAGAAAGTGGAATTAGATTGTTCATAGAGAGTCAGATGAATGATTTCCTACAGCAGGGAAGGTCTGTCTCCCTGTTTTGATACAGAAGAGTAGGACCAGAGGTGGAAAAAGACTGATTTATCCTTTAATGGTTGTCTTCATTTGCCAGAGCTGCTATGACAAATACTGCACAATAGGTTGGCTTAAGCAACAAGCATTTGTCTCTAAGCTAGATGTCCAAAATCAAGATTTCAGCCAACCAGGCTTCCTCCTGTGATCAGCATGTGCTGGTGTTGGCAGTCCTCTGTCACGTGGTGGTCTCTCCTTCCTGAAGCTACTGCTGTCTGACTGCATCCTTCCTTCCCCTCTATAAGGCCTCTAGTCACATGGATCAAGACTCACCTGTTATCTGCAAAGGTCCTATTTACAAATGCCTGCTTCCCCTGACTTAAGCATCACGTTTTAAAGGTTTTTACATGTTATAGCCTTACATTGTATTGGTGAATACTTCAAGTTCTGTAAATATACCACATTTTATGAAGCTACTCATTATCTGATGGACATTGTTTTTCCATTTATGGCTCTTATGCATAATGCAGCTATGAATATTAGCATAGAGTTTTTGTGTAAACATGTATTTCTAATTCTCTTGGGCATGTATATAGAAATGTGTTTCAGTTTCCTAGGCTGCTCAAAGGAATTCCATGAAATAGCTTTGGCTTAAATAATGGGAATTCATTTGCTTATAGTTAGAGTCTGGGAAACAGTCCAAATGAAGGCATCATAAAGAGATGTTTTCTTCTCAAAGATCAGTTGCCACAAGTCTTGGCACCTCTGCCATATGGCAAGGCACATGAACGTATCTGCTGGTCTCTCCCTTCCTTCCAGGTTCTGTTGATTGCATCTTCTTTCTCCCTTGCCTTTCTGTCTCTACCCATATTCATTCCATGTGTAAAGGACTCCAAGAATAAGATTAAGTTCCTACCCTGGTTCAGGTGAGTCACAACTTACCTGAAAACATCCTATCAGAAGGTCCTACTTACAGTGGGTTCACATGCATTGGATTAGATTTAAAAACACATTTTTCTGGGATATATAAACTTCAACTCACTACAAAGGAAAATTGCTGAACTGTATGATAACTACATGTTTATTTTTTGAGGGACTTCTGGACTATTTTCCAAAAAGGCTATACTTTTTTATTTTATTGCCGTGAAATACACATAACATATAATTTACCATTTTAACCATTGTGAAGTGTACAATTCTATGGCATCGAGTGGCTTTCATAATATTGTGCTCCATCACCATGATCTGGTCCAGAACATTTTCATCACCCCAAATGCAAACCCCCTACCCTTTAGGCAGCACTCCCCATCCTCCCTCCGCCCAGCCCATGGCAAGGGTCAATCTCTTTGTCTTACTATGGAATTGCCTATTCTGGGTATTTTATGTCAATGGAATCATACAATATGTGGTCTTTGTGTCTAGCTTCTTTCAGCATTATGTTTTCATGGTTCATCCATGTCATAACATCTATCAGAACTTCCTTTTTATGGCTGAAGAATATTCCAATGTATGGAGAGACCACATATTGCTTTCCTCTTGTCAGTGGATGGACATTTGAAGTGTTTCCACCTTTTAGCTATTGTGAATACTTCTGCTATGAACATTCATGTGTACTAGTTTGTGTTTGAAGACCTGTTTTCAATTCTTTTGGTTATATACCCAGAAATAAAATTTCTTGGTCACGTGTAATTCAATGCTTAACTTACTGAAGAACTATTAAACTGTTTCCTACAGTGGCTGTAACAATTTACCCTGCCACCAGCATGAATGAGGGTTCCAATTTATCCAGGTTCACATCAATATTTGTTGTTTTTCATTAAAAATTTTTTTTTCATATACCTCTCCTGGCAGATGTGAAGTAAATCTTATTGTGGTTTTGATTTGCATTTCCCTAATAACTAATGGCATTGAGCATCTTTTCGTGTACTCATTGGTCATTGGTATATCTTCTTTGGAGAATGGTTAATTGCGTTTGTTTTTTGTGTGTTGAGTTGTAAGAGTTCTTTATGTATATGGATATTAAACCCTTATTAGATACATCATATATATGTTTCAACCATGTGTGGGTTTTCTTTTCACATTCTTGATGGTATCCTTTGAAGCATAAAAGCTTTAAATTTGATGAGTACAATTTGCATCATTCTTTTTTTCTTGCTTCTGCTTTTGGTGTCATATCTAAAAAAACTTAGCCTAATCTACAATCATAAAAATTTACACCCAGTTTTTCTTCTATGAGTTTTATACTTTTAGCTCTTGTATTTGATCACTGATCCATCATCCTCAGGCTCATGAGACCTAGGCAGCATAGGTCCCAACCTTAAACTTTTCCCAGCCTTCCTAGTACAAACTTCTGTCTCATTGTTTTTGATTAAGTGAAATGCACATCTCTGAGCTAATGGCTATGGCCAAGAGCATGAGATGTGCCAAGTGTGTGAAGCCTAGGGCACATGTTCTGTCTGTGCGCTGTGCTACATATAGAGAGTCTGGGAGATAGGTCGTTGCTGGAGCTGGTGGGGGGCGGGGGGAGGGGAGGAAATGACTTGTTCAGCCTCAGAATTAATCTACAATTAAAGGTGTTTCCTCTTTAGATTTCAGATTTTTTTATTACCAGATGTCTTATTAATACATTATCTTAAAGTTTTATCTGTGTGTTTTGCTATGTTTCTTTTCAGAATATGATGGGCACATATTCAGAATGTCTTCACGGCATTAAAGGATTATCTGGAAATCCTTAGAGCAATTGTTTAGGGCTTATGCCCTTTTTATATTTTAAGTCTCTGTCTTTTGTTCCCCTTAGGTATTTTTATTGTTGTTGTGATACATGTAGTTACTTTTTTTTTTAACCAAACACGTAACGCAATAATTTTCCAAGACGTGAAAAGAATTTTATTAGGTATGTGTCTTTTTCCGTTAATGTTTCATGGAGTATGGAAGCCTTTCTATAGTAAACACTGATCTTTATTCTTTGGTAATTGTATTATATCTTCTCAATTTTTGCTATTTAAAAAACTTAATTTTTTGGAGGTATTTCTTAAGGTTCTCCTGGAAACACAGGACATCAGGACAGAACACATGGCCACCGACTCCCCTTGCAGTGATGCTGTCGCTCCTGTACACTTGCTCCTCTTTAAGCCACAAATTCCTAGACAATGGAAAAATTATTATAAGAATATAAAAAATGCTTCTGTCTTCATTTTCTACTGCCCTTCCTTTTCTTGATGATCTGCCCAAATGGCTTATTCCCTTTCTCATACCAGCCCTACTCACCTGTCCTGTGGTGTCAAGAAATTGGATTGAGGCAGTGAATGAGGAAGAGAAAAGCAGAGCATTGAGCATCCCTTTTGAAAGTGTTCAACATTCTCACGATGGTCAAATGCCTCATGGGTAGAAAACAAAGGAGTCCCAGCATGCGTCATTCTGTGTATACAGCCAACTTCCTCCCAGGTTTATGTTTGTGCAAAGGAGCCTCTCGTGCATTAGTCTTTGTCCATTCATGCCAAGGTCTTGTACAAGAATTAAATGTAAAGTGGTTAGGTTTGGATTAAGCAGGATTTTCCACTCTGCTTTACTTTGGAAAATAGCAACAGCTAACATTTGTGGAGTAGATCTATATGCAGGAACTGTTCTATGTACTATGCTTTAATTATCTCAGAAATACCGGGTGGTGCCATGTTCCAGCTGTAGTCTTCTCATCAACCCCTTTTGCAGATGATTTTTGCTATAGCCTTAAAATCAGTAAACCCACTTAGTCCTCAAACCAATACCTAATGCTTCCTGTACCCAGCACCTTACTAGTTGAATAAATGATGACATTCAAAAGGATAGGCCCGGGCGAGCCAGGGTGGCTCAGCAAGCAGAGTTCACACCTGCCATGCCAGATCCCGGGTTCGATTCCCAGTGCCTGCCCATGTGAGAAAAAAAAAAAGGATAGGCCCCAGTTCCCAGTTTGGATGATGCAAAAGGAACTTCAGGATCTTCTTCTGATGACCCAGTATATCAGTCTCCCATGGCTGCCTGTATCAAAGTACCATAAACTTAGTGATGTAAAAAACAGATTTATTATCTTACATTTGTGGAGGTCAGAATTCTGCAGTGGGTCTTACTGGGCTAAAATTAAGGTTTCAGCAAGATTGTGGTCTTTTCTTGAGGCTCTTGGGTGGGGATGGGATCTGTTTCCTTGCCTCTTCCAGCTTCTAATGGCTGCCCTCATTCCCTGGCTAGTGGCCCCTTCCTCCATCTTCAAAGCTAGCAAAGGTTGATGGAATCTTTCTCATGCTGCATTACTCTGGCCCCAACTCTGCCTCCTGTTTCCCTTATGATCACATTGGGCCCACCTGGATAATCCAGGACAATCTCCTCATCTCCAGGTCTGTTTATGAGTGAACTTTTTGCTCCTTAATTTGCCTGTGCCATGTAGCATAGCATATTCACAGGTTCCTGGGAGTAGGATGTGGACCCCTTTAGGGGGACTATTATTCTGCCAACCACACAGTTGCCACTGCTCTGAGGATAGGGAAGCATGCCAGGTCACAGAGTATTTTGAATCATGAGAAGCTGGGAAACAGTACTAAAATTTAGATTTAAATGCTTTCTGATGTGTGTGTGTGTTTATGATAGATACCAAATGCAAGTCATCTTTATACTTGCACATTATCTTTATACTAATATTAGATGCAGAACAAATGGGCTAAAAAATAAAAAATTGAGAAGCACTACTCTCCTACCCTACTTGTTCAAATCCACACTGTGGATGCAACCTTCTTTGTAATGTTTTGAATAACGTTGAAATGGGAGTCATTGATGTTGCAAGCATTTATTGAGCACCTACTGGGTGCAGGTACCTATCAGGAATTCATGATAGAAAGATAAATGGGACTAAATCCCATCAGTGAGTGACTAGCAGTGAGATGGAGGCACAATCTAGACATTGATACAGTCAGTTATAACAGTCTGTTATAACACAGGACACGGCTGTGGGAACAAGGGGGCAAATGATTCTGCTCATGGAGAAGGTATCGGGATACTCCAGAATGTTGACCACTGAGCCGAGCCTGGTGGGTTTACCAGGACTTTGTGAGGTGAAGAAAGGAGGCAGCAATTATCGTCCAAGACAGAACCCTGTGAAGAGTGTGCAAAGGAAGAAAAAGACAGAGAATGAGCAGTTGGGTGTTGGCAGAGAGTGAGGTTTGTAGCTAGCAGATGTAGGCCAGGGGTTTCAAACTCAGAAGCCAAATAATTTCAAAGATTTAAAAAAGGAGAGGAGGTGGGGACTGTGGGAAATTGAACACCTTACATCCTTACATCCTTCTTCCCGTTCCTCCCCTGATGACATTGAATTTGAATTACTTTAAAAATACTGGGCTCTGCAGACAGCAGCCTCCTTGGTTGTGTATGCAGCTGCTGCTCATATGGGTTGCCCAAAGGGACCTTGGAAATAGGCCTTATTTGTTGATGGTCAACATCTGTGGATGGACCTTGTGTGTGTCCAATCTAGGACGCAGATGCAAGGTGCCTTTGAAATATCCCAGGGCACAGAAACCAGGGCCCACATCAGTCAAGTCACCATGTGCATCTGCACCAAGGTTCAACACAAGGAGCATGCAACTGGCGTACTAGGCAGGGCCAAGCTCAAGTTCCCTGGCCACCAGAAAATCCACATCTTCACGAGGTGGGGCTTTACCAAGTTCAGTGCTGATAAATTTGAAGACATGTTGGCTGAGAAAAAACTACCTCAATCTGGATGGTTGGGGGTCAAATACACGCCCATCATGGCCCCCTAACAAGTTGTGGGTCCTGCACTCAGGTAGGCCTTCCCAGCACTGCCCTCACTCAACTTACATCACCAATAAACTACTTCTGGCCATGTAAATACAAAAAGAAACAAGCAAAAATCCCCGGGCTCTGTTCTCCAAAGTGAACCCATTCAGAGGGCATCCTTCTGCCCCAGAGCTGTGAAGGGGCTTCCTCTGAAGGAGCCAAGAAGCTGCACTGCAGGGTGCGCTAAAGTCATGTGGGCGCCATTCTGCAGGCAGGGCCCAGCCACCTGGGAAGGGATGCCATCATTTGGTTGAAGGGTTACTTATTCCAGAGTCTCTTACTAATTTAGTGATTCACATTCATTTGTCAAGTATGTCTTGATTTTTACTTGATCTCTGTGCTTGGTGACTATAAGAGACTATAAGCTATAGTCTCTTCGTCCAAGAATCTAATGGGAAAACCAATATATACACAAACAACTGCAACACACTAGTTGTCACTTTCCAGTAAGAGGCATTTTGATGATTTCCCTTTTAGTTTTTTGACTATTTCAGTGTATAGTGCATGGGGAAGAATGAGGGGGGCAGGGACAGCCTCAGAAAGATAGCCACTGTTTACAAAATTTATATACACAACTCAAAGTATCCCATGTAGGCCGTTTTCAAGTGTACCATTCAGTGGTATTAATTGCATTCAGAATGTTGTGCCCACATCACCACCATCTGTTACCCAAACTTTTCACTCCACATCCCTTAAGCTCTACGTCCCCATTCCCCTCATGCCCTGGCCCCTGCTAACCTGTAATCTACCAGCTGTATTTATGTATCTTCTAGTTCTAGGTAATTCATATAAGTGAGATTATACCATAATTGTCCTTTTGGGTCTGGGTTATTTCACTCGACGTGATATCTTCAAGACTCATTCATGTTGTAGCATGGATCAGAACTCTGTTCCTTTTTATGACTGAATAATATTCTTGGATGGCTAGACCACATTTAATTTGTCCATTCATCTGTTGAAGGACACTTGGATTGCTTCCACTTTTTCACTATAGTGACTAATGCTGATATGAACATTGCTGTCCAGACATCTTTTGAACAACTGCTTTCAGTGCTTTTGGTTGTATACCAGGAAATGGGTTGCCAGGTCCTATGGTACTTCTCTGTTCAACTTTCTGAGAAACTGTCCATTTGATTTCAGAATGGTTGCACCATTTCACAATCACACCTACAATATAAAAGGGTTCCAATTTGTCTGCATCCTCACAATGCTTGTTCTTTTCTTTACCTTTACATTAATCTCTATCCAATGAGTATGTTCCCAGTCGCTACACTATCTTATGTTTCAACCAGCAATGAATGTGTGCTCCTATTTCTTCACAACCTCTCCAACACTTATTATTTTCCATTTTTAAAATAGTTGCTATCTTTTTTTTTGCATGGGCAGACACCAGGAATCGAATCCGTGCATGGCAGAGGAGCGATCTTCCACCGAGCCACCATGGCCTGCCTTTTTAATTTTATTTTAGTTATTTATTTTTTTGCATGGACAGGCAATGGGAATCCAACCTGGGTCCCTGGCATGGCAGGCGTGAACTCTGCCACTGAGCCACCATCACCTGCCCTCACTACCCTTTTAATGAGTGTGAAATACAAATTTTATTTGCATTTCCTGATGACCAATGAGGGTAAGCAGATTTTCATGGTGCTTATTGTACATCTCCTTCAGAGAAATGTCTATTCAAATCCTTTCTCATTTTAAATTGGGTTATTTGTTATATTTGTCAACGAAAAGTCAACAGACCTGCCCGTGCCATGGCCAGGAATTGACCTCCGACAAAGTCTGAACATGAAACACAGCATATCGTAAAGGTCCTGAGGGGGAATCCACACAGAGCCCAAGGCCAGGCTGGTGCCCACGCCCTGTGCCCATGGGGAGCTGACCTGGGTGTCGCGGAGTCACCCTGCACACGTAGGCCTCAGCGAACTGCGAATTTCTTCCCTGGGGCGTGACGGCCTCCTCCCCAAGTCCTTGTGTCGTCCTCAAACCCTGAGCCCAGGATGTGAACTCCAGATGGTCCCAATTTGAAAGCCCTTCAGCAGCACCTTCCTGACTTTAAGAGGAATACGGGGAGGAAAATGAGCAGAGCCTGGAGCCCCTCCCCATTTAGAGAAGGCTGTCCTGGCCATGCCACACTTTTCCTCGGTGTTACTCATTGATGGGAGGAAGAGGGTTTTCTTTTTTTATTATTATTTTAGTTTTTAGGTAAAGGCTTACATATTCTTTGTTGACCTGCCGCTCTGACCCCATCCAGTCCAAAAAATAAAAATAAATAAATGAATGGAACAACTAACGAAAAACAAACAAAGGAAAACAATTCTAGGCCAAATTCTTAAAACCAAAACTTCTCTGGTTTTAGAAGTTATTGATTGTTCAGATGTAGGGAACTAACCTTCAATTTCCAAATGGCTGGATAGTATACTATTGTCATTTTCCTTAGGAAATATGTGCTTGGATTTTTAGAAAGGTCCCAAGTCTTTCTAAACCCTAGATAATTTGCAAATCTCTGATTCCCAAAGCAAAAATTCAATGAAGTAATTAATAACTTACCAAAGCATCTAAAACATCAGAGTGGAAATTGAGATTAAACATCACCAAGTATACCCAACACTTATTTCATTGCATTGGCACTTGTGCTACTATTTTAGATTATTATGATTCACTTAACATTCAATATAATTCTCATAAGTGCACTGTTGGATGAAGTAAAAGAATAATTTATACTGGTATAGTGTGCTATTTTTATTGTTTCCAGTTTGACCAAGTAAAGTTCAATTGCAGATCTTCTCATTTTGTTTCATATATTCCCTCATTTGAAGTATTCTTCTCCAGTTAAGTATTTTATTTTCTCATGAATAGACATGACATGTTTCATAAAACATTGTATTTTGAGCTTTGTATTGTGACTCTGATCAACTTTTAAGGTTCAGAGTTTATTTAATTGGCTTTCTTAAATATTGTAATAGAGTTTTAAGAGGCAGAGAGAAAAGCGTTCAAGACGGGTGAGAGAGTGGCATGGTCAGCAGAGTTTTCCAGTGGGAACGAGGCCTCATTGATCCCCTAAAAGCTCAGTTAGAACATGAGAGACAGCAGTTCACAGGAGAAGGGGAGGCAAGGAGATGAAACCAGTGTCCCCACAGCTGTTTGGGCACTTGGATGAAAGATAAGAGAGTGGACGAGCACGTGACCCTGAGAAGGCAACAGGGTCAGGGGAATTTATTGGAGTGAGCACAGAGGGTCATCCTATATGTAGATAGAGGGGCCTGCCGAGTGGGTGGAAGGTTTATTCTGTAATGATTCACTTAAGGAGGGTCTCTGCCTTCCAATCACACTCCATATTGCTCAGTGGCTCAGAAATAATTAGGTAAGAAACTCAAGTGGAAGCACAGTCTTGTGTGGAGTCAGCCGCCGTGGATTCTGCAGAGACGGTGACTGGCCTCCAGCTTCCCCTGTGGCTGCTCCTGGGGCTGTTGCTTTTCTGGGCCTTGGGTGGGAAGGTGCTGGTGGTGCCCTTTGAAGGCAGCCACTAGTTCAGCATGCGGAATTTGGTGCAGGAGCTCAGCGCCAGAGGCCACCAGGCCATCCTCCTCGTGCCAGAAGTGAACATGCACATCAAAGGAACTGACTTTTTCACCCTGAAAACCTGTGCCACTCCCCACACCCAGGAATAATATGATCATTTCTTGGTGAAGCAGACTCAGGTGAATTTTCAACAAATACATTATCTGAAGGTGTTTTTTAAAAGTATAGAAATGTTGAAAAATATAACTATGTTCTTTCAAAAGTCTTGCACAGGGTTACTGTATGACAGCGACCTGATCAGGTCCCTGAATGCCAGTTCATATGATGTGGTTCTAACTGACCCCATTTACCCCTGTGGGTCCTTGCTGGCTGAGTACCTCTCTGTTCCTGCTGTGCATTTTTTGCATTTCATTTCATGTGATTTGGATTTTCAGGGTACGCAGTGGCCAAACCCTTCCTCATGTATTCTTAGGTTATTAATGATGAATTTAGACCACATGACGTTCCTGCAGCGGGTTAAGAACATGCTCTACCCTTTGACCCTGAAATACATTTACCATGTTTCTTACTCACCCTATGCAAGCTTTGCCTCTGAGTCCTGCAGAGACAGATGGCCCCAGCGGATATTTTCATATACGGATCTGTGTGGCTCTTCAGAGGACACTTTGTGATGGACTATCCCAGGCCCATTATGCCCAACATGGTCTTCATTGGGGGCATAAACTGTGCCCATAGAAATCACTGCCTCAGGTCTGTATGGGTGCCTTTACCCAATCAGGGTTCCCAGTGGAACCCATTTTTTGAAAGCTTTCTTTCAAGTGTTTCCTCATCTGCCAATTCTTTCTAAAGATGTCTGTCTCACTTGCTAACATGTCTCTAGTAGTGTGGTTAAGTTAGCATGGTCAATGAAAGAAAGGAGAGCTCATGGGTGGGAGTCCATAATATGATGAACGCAACTGCATAGCTCAGACAAGATCTTCCACTGGTAGAGGTGCTGTGTTTGTTGTTGTGCAGTTTTCTTCTGCTATGTAGGAGCAGAAAAGCTGATCCCTCTGTGGAACTGAAGTTTGTCATATTTTTGCTTCTAGTGTTCAGTAGAAGGATAAAGAAGCCAGCAAATTGCATTTGTTGACAGGATAGGTTTTACAGGTCTTCTCTTAGAAGAGATGGAGATGTGATTACAGGTGATCTAATCAGTCAATCCAGGTAGAAGTTTCAAAAAGGTCAAAAAAATTAACTGGAAGTGAGACAGTGCCAGAAAGGGAAGACTGGGGTTCTCCATCAGAGAAAAATAATGAATTCCAACATTTCTGAATTTTTCTGACAAGGTGGTCTCTGACCTGGAATTGGTCACGGAGTAGAGTGTGGGGATGTTCCAGATTTGGGAATGCATCATGGCAGTTGCATATCAAAAGGTGTCTTCTACTTGGAACACTGAAATCATGAAAGGATGGTAGTAGGGGTTATTGAGATCAAATCTAAACCTAAGAACCCATGAAGGTGGAGTCAGGATGAAGAGATATGAGTGTAATTGGCAAAGGGTTTGCTAGGAAGGCTGACTCATCCCACCTCACCCCAAATCTCCATGGTGGACACTATTGTTTTACCAATAATTTCTGAGGAATCTTACATTAATGCTCAGTATTTGGGTTTGTTTGCTTGAATTTTCGGGGTCTGGCTTTTTTTTTTCTTCATTCAGGGAAATCAGCCCATTTATGTCCTATTCACCTAATTTATGTAACTCCTCTGATCTTTTATAGTTGATGTGTTTTTATTCTGTTATTCTTTTTTTTAAATGAATGTATTCTTATAAAGGATCTCTAGTCTCCATTCTTCTTTTTGATCCTATCAGAAGGCATTTATTCTTACTTGATTTTCCCTCTTTATTAATGTGTTCTTAAAATTATAAATAAAAATTCATCTACTGGATTTGTAAAACTGCTAAAAATTTGGAAGGTATTTAAACTGAATTGTTGCTATTTTCTTTTAGTTTGTGAATATGTTCTCTGGAGTTAACTGCATTGGTTCAAATCTTCAGTTTCCTTTTTCTCACTGGATGAGCTTTCTCATAATCAGTCCCCAATAACAAATCACTCGATGAATACTATATCACCATTATTATTACTACAATCTAAATATTGCCCAGGTGGACAAGGTGTGTCATCTAGAGGCTCGCTGTCAGCCCCACCTGACTTTAAGGGTCCATGATCCTTGTGGTCCAGTATCTACTTTGACTGTCTCCACAACTCAATCCCAGCAGTACTTTTCTTGTTTATTTTGTCATTTGTAGTTCTTATAGACTTGCAATTTTGAGTTAATCTCTCTAAATACAATGGGTATTTATGAAAAAAGCCCACCTGTATTTCTGTCCATTCTTTAGACATGTTGATGCCAATTTATTTACTGCATAAAAGATCATTAACTTGTGATCTTCATCATGTACTATTCATGATAGGTTCAATCTCATGAATTTTTTTTTTTTTTTTTTTTTTACATGGGCAGGTACTGGGAATTGAACCCAGGTCCTCGGGCATGGCAGGCAAGCATTCTTGCCTGCTGAGCCACTGTGGTCCACCCGAATCTTATGATTTTTGCCCAATTAAATTGTTTTTTAATTTTGAGATGTTATCTACTTATCTGGCTTAGTTTACCCTTAGATTTGACTCCTTTAAGTTGCTTTTATAATTTTTCTGTAAGATGAAAGATCAAAGTCTAAGTCTTTTATCTGTTTGCTCCTATCTTTCTTCCTTAATCTAAAGGCTGAAGAGATACTGAATTATTTTATTGGTCTTCTCAAAGAAACAGCTTTTTGATTTGTTTATTCCTTCTGTACTTTTAAATTCTATTTTGTTAATTTCAACTTATTTTTAAAATTAATTATCTCATCCTTGTATTGAAGCATTATATTGTTGACGGCTATAAGTGAAACTTTTTCTATTGGTCTTAGATTTTATCTCCCTTTAATTGTTCTTAAGAGAATTTTAATTTCAGTTTTTGATTTCAGCTTTAATTTAGTAGCTATCTAGGAGGCTTTTTTTTGTATGGGCAGGCACTGGGATTGAAACCCAGGTCTCTGGCATGGCAGGCATGAGCCACTGTGGCCCCCCTGAGGCTTTTTCTTAATTTACATATAGTTAAGGCTTTTGGCCTTTCCTATACATTTTTTCAATTTATTTTGTATAATAATTTGATTTTTTATGAGTGTAAAGTCATTGCTTTTGACAATTTCTTAATAAATCTTCTTTGTGGTCTGGTACAGAAATATTCTAGGAAATACAGTGCAAGCCATATATGTAATTTAAAATGATCTAGTAGGCACATTTAAAAAGTAGTAATAAAATATAAAAATTAATTTTAACAATATATTTTATTTATCATATTTTTAATATATTTATTTATAATAGAAAATATCCTTTCAGCATGTATTTATTATAAAATTATTAACAAGATATTTTCCAGTCTCTTTTTGCATACTAAGACCTCAAAATATAGTATATATTTTACACTTGTAGCCTATCTCATATGGACTAAGCGCACTTCAAGTGCTCAATAGTGATATGCAGTGGGCGGGCCATGGTGGCTCAGCAGGTAAGACTGCTTGCCTGCCATGCCCGAGGACCCGGGTTCGATTCCCGGTGCCTGCCCATATTAACAACAACAACAAAAAAATAGTGATATGTAGTGGCCATATTAACAACAACAACAAAAAATAGTGATATGTAGTGGCTAGTATATTGGATCAATATTTGTCAATATTTGTCAATGTTCCAGGATATGATCAATATTTGTCAATGTTCCAGGATACCTCTAAAACTGTTTATTTTTTTAAGGGTCTCTATATAGCTAGTATTGACTTGTTGATTACACAAATCAATTTTTGTATTTCAAAAACACATATTAAAATATCCCCTTCTAATTGAATTTTGGTCAGGTTTTAGAGTTTTAATAATTTTTGACATATATTATAACACATTTTGACATATATATATATATATATCTTAGTTTGCTGAAACTGCCAGAATGCAACATATCAGAGATGGATTGGCTTTTTTTTTTTTTTTTGGTACGATACCATTAGCTAATCTACAGACATTTTTCTTTTTTAACTTTTGATTTGTATAATATAATATAATATAATATAATATAATATAATATAATATAATATAATATAATATAATATATATACAAAGCAAAGGAAGAGAAAAGCAATAGTTTTCAAAGCATTCTTCAACAAGTAGTTAGAGGACAGATTCCAGAGTTTGTCATGGGCTACTGTATGATCCTCTCTGATTTTTTCCTTTTAGCTGCTCCACAATACAGGAAGCTAGAAGGAATATATATTTTTCTAACGTCACAGTCGACCTTTTTTTTTCTTTTTTGTGAAAAATAACATATATAAAAAAGCAATATATTTCAAAGCACAGCACTAGAGTTAGTTGTAGAACATATTTCAGAGTTTGGCATTGGTTACAATTCCATAATTTTAGGTTTTTACTTCTAGCTGCTCTAAGACACTAGAGACTAAAAGATATATCAATTTTTAAAATTAATTTAAAAAAAATACCAAAAAACACCAAACAAATGCAAACATTCTCAACTTTTTGAACATTCCGTTCTACATATATAATCAGTAATTCACAATATCATCACATAGTTGCATATTCATCATCATGATCATTTCTTGGAAGATTTGCATCTATCCAGAAAAAGAAATAAAAAGACAACAGAATAAAATTCATACATACCATACCCCCCACCCCTCCTGCTCACCGATCACCAGCATTTCAATCTAAATTTATTTTAACATTTGTTCCTCCTATTATTCATCTTTATTCCATTTGTTTTTTTTTTTTTTTTTTTTTTTTTTTTTTTTTTTAAAGGAAAGACAGAGAGAAGGAAGGAAGGAAGGAAGAAAGGGAAACATCTTTAAACATTTTCTTGTTTTATTGTATTCTGTTTCTCCGTTTTTGTTACATGGGCTGGGGCCGGGAATCGAACCGAGGTCCTCCGGCATAGCAGGCAAGCACTTTGCCCGCTGAGCCACCGCGGCCCCCCCTATTCCATTTGTTTTACTTGTCTGTTGATAAGGTAGATAAAAGGAGCATCAGACACAAGGTTTTCACAATCACACAGTCACATTGTGAAAGCTATATCATTATACAATCATCTTCAAGAAACATGGCTACTGGAATACAGCTCTACATTTTCAGGCAGTTCCCTCCAGCCTCTCCACTACATCTTGACAAACAAGGTAATAACTAATGAGCAAAAATAACCTCCAGGATAACCTCTCAACTCTGTTTGGAATCTTTCAGCCATTGACACTATATTTTGTTTCATTTCACTCTTTGCCCTTTTGGTCGAGAAGATTTTCTCAATCCCTTGATGCTGAGTCTTAGCTCATTCTAGGATTTCTGTCCCACTTTGCCAGGAAGGTCCATACCCCTGGGAGTCATGTCCCATGTAGACAGGGGGAGGGTGATGAGTTTGCTTGTTGTGTTGGCTGGAGAGAGCGGCCACATCTGAGCAACAAAAGAGGGGGGTGACTCTTAGGCCTAATTTTAAGTAGGCTTGACCTGTCCTTTGTGGGGTTAAGTTTCATATGAACAAACCCAAGACTGGGGGCTCAGCCTATAGCTTTGGTTGTCCACACTACTTGTGAGAATATCAAGAATCCAACTTGGGGAAGTTGAATTTTTCCCCTTTCTCACCATTCCCCGAAGGGGACTTTGCAAATACTTTTTTATTCACTGTTCAAAATCACTCTGGGATTTATTGGGGCATCACTCTGGACAAACCAACAAAATCTCATGTCCTACTCAAGGTTCCATGTACTTACGTTGTTCAATTAAGCTATCTACATAAGTTATTAGGAAATGCACTAGTCAAAATATAAATTTTATACCAAATGAACATTTTTTTGCTTTAGTCTCACACATAAGGTAAAATTTTAAAATATTAATTACCATCTATTTTCAGCACCCTTCAGTAATGACATTCCTTTGTTCTTCAAGAGATATCAATTTAATGATTCAGAAATCATATTCATTTGTTAAATTCTATTTTCTCTGAATAACTCCACATCACCTTTGATCTTTCTATCCTTCTCTTTAGGGGTGTTTGGGTTATGGCCATTCTAACTGTTTCACATTGAAAGGGTCTGTCAATAATATGGGGTAGGGAGATGGAAGTATCTGATGTATTGAAGAAGTTTGACCCTCTAGGTTTCAGGACTTATCTGGTCTAGGGACCCATCTTGAGGTTGTAGGTTTCTGGAAAATTACCCTAGTGCATGGAACTCTTGTGGAATCTTATATATTGCCCTAGGTGTTCTTTAGGATTGGCTGGGATGGTCCTGGTTGGGTTTGGCAAGTTATGATCGGTAGCAATGTCTAACTGAAGCTTGCCTAAGAGCAACCTATGGAATAGCCTCTCGACTCCATTTGAACTCTCTCTGCCACTAATACTTTATTAGTTACACTTCTGTTCCCCCTTTTTGTCAGGATGGAATTCTTGTTCCCACGCTGCCAGGACTGGACTCATCCCTGGGAGTCATCTCCCATGCCACCAGGGAGACTTTCACTTCTGGATGTCAAGTCCCACATAGCGGAGGAGGGCAATGATTTCACTTGCAGAGTTGGGCTTAGAAAGAATGAGGCCACATCTGAGCAACAAAAGAGGCCCTCCAGAAGTAACTCTTAACCATACCCATAGGTAGGCCAAGCTTCTACACTAAATACATAAGTTTCACAAGAGTAAGCTTCATGATCAAGGGCTTGGCCTTTTGATTTGGATGTACCTTAAGTTTGAAACAGTACCAGCAGATTCCCTGATGGTAAAGTTTAATAGTTTCATATTTTTTCTTTCATCTCTCAAGGGACTTCATCAATACTTTATTATCTGCTTAATATACTCTAGGATGTATCCAGGCATTACATTAAGCTATACAGGATTAAATGCCCTCTTTCTTATTCTGGGGTCCCTGTGTTTCAATTGTTTAAATGAGTTATACAAATAGGTTGGGTTAGATTATGTGCTACAGAAAATTTCGGTTCCAGAGTTAATAAACCTTTCTTCCTTTGGTCAAAGAGTATGTGTAGCTCTAAAATATGGGCAATATCTTCCTTACCCCTGTGTTCAGAATTACTTTAACCCTGACCTGATCGGCTTCGTTTTTATCTCTAAGTATATATATTATATTAACTCTTGTCCCTTTGCCCATTATTTACCTCTGCTGTTGCTGTGGTAGTGCTGATGGTTTCCTTTTAAATATTGCCCATAGCATACAATAGCATTTTTACCCCTGTACTCTGGATTTAAACACTTTGTACATGAATCATACCTATGAAGTAGTTCTTGCATGAACTAATTTTTATTTCTACTGTTAATCAGTGGGACACATAGATCTATACAGCCCGCTTCAATCTTGTTCATCTTCAATATAGTAATATTACTTATACACCCATTAAGGAACTAACTTCACTTCTATCTATTCCCTTACATTTGAGTTCAACCTCATTAGCTAACTGTTCACCCACCTCTAGCTTCTATGTATCTCTAAGTCCCCTATATTCTGTATCATAAGCTTCTGACTTTACCATTACCATGGTCATAAGAGTGGAGTCATAGAGTATCTATCCTTTTGTGCTGGCTTATTTCACTCAGCATTATGTCCTCAAGGCTCATCCATCTTGTCATGCGGTTTAGGACATCATTTCTTCTTACTGCTGCATAATATTCCATCATATGTTTAAACACATTTTGTAACCCACTTGTCTGTTGATGGGCATTTGGTTTGCTTCCCATCTTTTGGCGATTACGTATAACGCTGCTATGAATATCAGTGTGCAAATAATTTGCTTGTGTCATTGCTTTCAGCTCTTCTGGGTATGTACCAAGTAGTGCTATTGCTGGGTCATAGGGAAACTTGATATTTAGTTTCCTAAGGAACCACCAAACAGTCTTCCATAGTGGCTGTACCATTATACATTCCCACCAGCAGTGCATAAGTGTCCCAGTTTCTCCACATCCTCTCCAACATTTATAGTTTCCTGTTTGTTTAATAGCAGCCATTCTTATAAGTGTGAGGTGTTATCTCATTGTAGTCTTGATCTGCATTTTCCTTATAGCCAGTGAAAATGAGCACCTCTTCATGTGCTTTTGAGCTATCTGTACTTGCTCTTCAGAAAACTGCCTATTCATATCTTTAGCTCATTTTATAATTGGGTTGTTTGTTCTTTAATTGTTGAGTTGTATAATTTCTTTATGTATACAGGATATAAAACCTTTGTCCAATATATGATTTCCAAATATTTTTTTCCATTGAGTTGGCTGCCTCTTCACCTTTTTGACAAAGTCTTTGAGGTGCAGAAGCATTTGATTTCGAAGCGTTCCCATTTACCTATTTTTTTCTTTGGTTTGTACTTTGGGTGTAAACTTTAGAAGCTAACTTCTATTAATAAGTCTTGCAGATGTTTGAGGTGCAGATGGAGCTGTAAAATTGTATGGGCTTGGGGCGGGCATAGCCTGGGTATGGAGGTCAGTACAGGCAGCCTTTATGTGTTGGTGACAGTCTAGGGGGCAGGGAGGGGGATGTAGCGCTCACGAGGGGTGTAGGAGAGGGGGTTGGGCTGCATTTGGAGTGGTGGTGTGGGGTGGGTATGCACTGGGGGTTGGTGGGGCACTCTAAGAGTGCGGAGAGTGGGTGTAGCTGACGGGGTTCAGGTGTGTGGGGTGTGGGGTGAATTGCAGGTCGCGAGGCATAGCTGGTGAGGGTAGCACATTCAAGGAGTACAGCTTGGCTTACTTCCTAGTTCCCGTCTCCCTGTTGCACTCCTCAGGGCTCCAGGTCCCTGTGTTAGGCTCTAGTTCTCTGCCTCTCAGTTCTTCAGCTTATGCAACCAGGGCTGCCCTACGTGGTGCAGAAAACTCTCCTAGTTCAGTTACACTCTGTAATCGCTGTCTCAGTCGCCTTCCCGTCCCTTCTCTAACTTTTCCTTGGAGCAGGGCTGAACTCGATCTGTTCCACATCTTCCCAGAACTCCCTGAATTGACCTTTTTTTTTTTTTTTTTTTTTTTTGCATGGGTAAAATTGAACCTGGGTCTCCAGCATGGCAGGTGAGAACTCTGCCGGCTGACCCACTGTGGCCTGCCCTGAATTGACTTTTAATAAGGGGATCTATTTAGTTACAAATGTATAGTTCCTCAAAGAAAAGGAAGCTAGTTTTCATCTGAGCTTCTCTGTCAATGGGAAGGCACACGCGATGTCTGCTGGCCCTCTCTCTTTAGCTTTCCCTGGAGCGGTTCTCTTCTGTATCTCCAGATATCTAAGCTGAGCTGTGAGTGCTGAGATGAGGTATTCTGAGCTGCTGAGCTCTATTTTGACCTCTCTCTTTTAAGCTAATTAAATTAAACCTCACTCTTGTGGAAGGAACTCCCCTTACCTGATGGCAAATGTAATCAGCCATAGATAAATTTCACATAGTGGTGACTTAACTCCACAGCAACAGAACAATGGGGCATCATCGTCTGACCAAGTTGACACCTGAACCTAGCTATCTCTCTCACATATGCTAAATTGTTTGGTGCACATAGGTTTATGATCTAGTTATGCCACTAAACAACCAAGTAACTGTGAGGGATTCACTAAGTATTTTGCCCCATTTTCCTCATCTGAAATGGTATTTGGGGCTATAGATTTGAGACTTGCAGTCAGTGGCAATATGTGGTGCAGATCTGTGACTTTGAGGGACTGGTAACAAACGTGTGAGTGCAGACCAAGACCCAAATCCAAACTGAAAGCTGCACAATGGGATGGAAGGAAAGTGGTTTGGAAGGCGAAACCTGGGGAAATCTGAATTACTGAGAAGCACTGGGCAGGAGATCATTTTGTTGAACTATTTAATAGGGTGCCTGTACCCATATTTCTGACCTGAAAGGCTGTTAATAGGAGTGCTGAGTCTGTTCAGACAATTTTCATTTCTGCCTTCAACTTACTTCGTTTCATCCCTACCATTTCCTTTTTCAAGTTGCATAGTTTGGGTATTCTCACACCTAAACATGTATTTTCTAAAGTTTTCTTCTGTATCCTGTACTATACCATATACTTCCCTTTCACCCCCAAATTTTCAGGATGTTTCTTTTGTACTGCAGAATATTTCACAGCCCTTCAGTATCATTTCTTTTTTTAAGGTTACATAATCTCCATCCCACCTCTTTGGTACTAATAGATTCCAATTTCAGGGTTTTCTTGAATGGTTACATCAAATACTTGATTCATTTCCAGATTGTAGGCAAATGAAAAAGACCCACTGGTGTAGGTTAATCACTCCCCCAAAATATTTGCATCCTACTCCCTGGAACCTGTAAAATGCTACCTTATGGCAAACGGGACTTTGCAGATGTGGCTAAGGATCTTGAAATGGGGTGATTATCTTGGGTTATTTGGGTGTCCCCAAAAGTTATCTAAAGTGTCCTTATAAGAGGCAGAGAGAGATTTCGTCAGAGAAGAAGGCAATGTGTAGACTGAAGCAAGATGCTATGCCTCTCCAGGAAGGGGCATGAGCCAAGGAACACAACTTTAGAAGTTGGAAAATGCAAGCGAGTGTGGCCCTACAATTGCCTTGATCTCAAACCAGTGAAATTAACTTCAGACTTCTGGCCTCCAGAAGTTTAAAAGAATAAATGTGTGCTGCTGTAAAGCACTAAGTTTGTGGTAGTTTGTTACAGCAGCTTTAGGAAACTAATATAGCACTTTGCCAGGTTTATCTTTTTAAAAACGCTTTGGCTTAACATTAAACAACAGTCAATTCTTACTATTTCACCAGTATTTGTGTGCAACTAAAAATAATCTTTATCTTAAACCAGAAGCATTATCACTAACATACTCTCATTTCTCACTATAATGTACAAAAAGCTGAAGTAAAGCCAGCCACCTTTTCAATGTTACCTTCACAGCAGACAACCTGGCTTACAGTTCAAACAGAAAGAAAAGGCAAGGTATAGGCTGCTGTGAACATTTTGTCCTAGGAAATAATCATGGGCTCCTTGGGATTAAGTTTAATAAGTAGCAAAGAGCCTACAGATATTTAGAACAGTGTTAAAGACAAACAGAGGCCCTATTTATGAAGTCCCAACAATAACAAATAGTTTGCAAGAACTGTTTATAAATTCTTGCGTACACCTCTTCTGAAAGTAGAGATCATTTCCTATCTTAAAAAAAAAAAAAAGTCCTGTTACTCTTCAAAATGTGTCTGAGGCAAATGTGAACTGGAACTACTTGGTGTCAATGCGCAGCTCTTTGCCATTTATTATTAGGAATTTTAATTCCCCGTCTTCTTCCACTTCCACCTTCTCTTGGCCATTCTCAATGACCCTCTTAGTAATGATTTTTTTGCCATTAACTATTTCGGTGGAAGTCGACATGGATTTGAAGTTGCCGGTCCCACCGCTACTACAGGACATGGAGAAGGAAGAAAGGCCCCCATTTCCCAGGGAACCAAAGGAAGAAAATCCTGTATCAAAAGAAGAAAATCCACCCCCAAAAGCTGGAAATTCAGTGAAGGTGGAGAAAAGGGATGGGGACCCTCTACTTCTGCTTCCCAGGAACTCCTCTGACCACCAAAAATGTTCTCCAGCGGGTCTCCGAAGAAGTCAAATGAAAATGGGTCCCTGCCACCAAAAAACTCCCTGAAGACATCGGCGGGGTCGCGGAAGGCGAAGACGTATTCGAAGGGGTCCTCGAAGGGCCCGCTGCAGCCGCCACCATTGGCTCCTGCTTCACCGTATCGGTCGTAGACGCCCCGTTTCTTGGCGTCTGACAACACTTCGTACGCCGCAGCCACATGTTTGAATTTCTTCTCCGCTTCCTCCTTGTTCTCAGGATTTTTGTCAGGGTGCCACTTGAGCGCCAGCTTGCGGTAGCCTTCTTGATAGCCGAGGCCGAGGCCTGCCGGGGCACGCCCAGCACCTCGTAGTAGTCCACCATGATGGACGGCGGGGTCACAGGCCGGGGGCGGGGGGCCCAGCGGGGCCTCCCCGGCTCTTGCGGGCCTGAAGCCACGACGACCACCTGCTGCTAGCAGCCCCGGGGTCTCGAGCCAGACTGGGCCCGGGACTTCCCGGGCTGAGGCTTCCCTTGTGACGCTGCCCCGTCTCATTGGTGGGGCGTCCCTTATGACGCAGCACCGCCTTATTGGTGGCGCACCGGTCGTGACGCAACACCGTCTCATTGGTCAGGGCCAACTTCGGTTCCGCATCCCAGAATGCAGTGCTCCCAGGGCTTGTCTACGGGCTGCTCTACGACGCCCACCCGCCCCGCCCACCCCAAGCGGCCCCGCCCGCCCCGGCCCCGAGCGGAGCTGTGGTTTCGGGAAACAGCAGGTAGAGGAGCGCTGAGGGGAAGTGGGCACCGTGACTCCCGCTGGCTTCGAAAATGTTTTTGGTTTTGTTGTTTAAAGTTGATTTTGCATCAGGCTTTTCCCAGCGGCCTGGGGTTGGGGGAGGGTGGTGGGAGTGTTTAAGCCGACCCTGGGTTCGAGGAAAGGAAGTTATATCATCTGGGACGCAGTTCTGCAACGTTTTGGCCTCAGGCCCTGTTTGCTTATGTTATGTGGGTTATAGCTAACAATACTTAGCATATAAAAGTTCATTAATCAATTTAGTAATAAGAAGACCATTATATGCTAAGCTAAATCACGTTTTTGTGGGGAAATTATTGTATTTTTCAATCAGAACAATTTAATAAGCAGAGTGACAATTTTTTTTTTACGTTTTTTCAAAAACCTCTTAGTAATGGACTTCGTGGCCGAGTTAGATTCTCATACCTGCTTTTGCATTCAGTCTGTTGCTATATTATATGCCATATAGCCTCAGGAAAACTTCCCGGTACACTTATGAGAGAATGAGATGGAAAAAATTCACATAACGTTATTATTATGAAAATAGTTTTGACTTTACAAAATTCCCCTGAAAAATTCTTGGAAACTCTAGGGTTCCCTGGGCCGTACCCCAGTCAAGCATATCAAATCTTTAGAATCTATGGCCATATTTTTAGTGCCGGCGCTTAACTTGGGTTATACATTTGGTGAATGTGGGAATTGACAGTGGATTTTAAGTGTTAGTTCTAGGTTCCAGGGCAGAAGTGCAATTGGATTGCTTAGCAGTGGTCCTTGGTCATTGTAGAGAGTGTGGATCTCTTCAGACCAGTAGGCAGCATTCCTGCTTCATGGGCAGAGTTGTGGTCCCAAAACATCCAGGTAGACAGCAGCCTCCAAAAGGTCTGAGGCTTTGCAGGATGCAGGAAGGTCATAACATCATCACGGTGGTGACCCTGTGTGTTTACCGTCTCTTTGCCCTGTGTAATCTATGGATGAACTCTCCTGACATTCAGACCCTGGAAGAATTGCCCTGTGAATTTCAGAATTGCAGATAAGGGCATGACAAACAGCAAAAGCATTGCAACATCTTTTTGCTCACCCTAAAATGTAGGTCCTAGGGGATGGAGGGGAGGGCATGCTTCAGGGTTTGAATGCGTGTGCATGTGTGTGCCCATAGCTTTAAAGGTAGCAGTTTGTGTATGAACAGAGATGGATTCTTAAAGAAAAAAGAGATGCTCGGTTGTGTCTATTGAGCGAGCACAACTGCCAACTTCATGTCTCCTGGAGAGGAGGGTTATGAAGCCCTGGGTTTAACACTTGGTAAGCACTCAATGAACCGGAGCAGGAAGCTGGTAGGAGTAAAGCCGAGTGTGAAAAAAGCAAAGTGCAAAAGTACAAAGCCTGTTGGGGAAAGCCAAGTGGCCCAGCGTGCTTGTGGATAAAGGGCAGAGAGAGGGGGTCTAGCAGAAGGGAGGGAGGAGGAATGAGCTTGGACAGATGAGCTGGGGTCCATGTCCCTGGAGCCTGAAGGCAAGGCTGTGGAGTTAGAATTTTATTTTATGCCATAGGAAATTATTGTCTGAGGTTTTCTGAGGTGGTGATGGTGGAATGAGGTGGGACAAGTCCTGAGGCTGTGAATGAGAAGAGATGGAGAGAGGAGAGGGGTAGGGGTTGAGACTCTGAAATATGACCATGGCAGCTGGGTCTGACAGTCATCTGACTTAACTACTCATGGCCAAGTTTTCGCCAGTATCCAAATGAGGGGTTGCCATTTAATATCAAAATTAATTATTGTTTTTTTTTGTGTGTGTGTGTGTGGCACTGGTATATCGTTTATAGAGGTTGTTCTGTATTAACTGGTTGATGAATTGTCCTAAGTCCGTTCTATGATGTGGGTTTTTTTGTGTGCGTGTTTATATAATTTCTTTTTTATTAGGGATCATTCTGAACTTCCTCTTTTACCTCCATATCCTTTCTAACAAACTTTTTATCTTGAAATATTTTCAAACTTACAGGACAGTTATAAAAATAATACAAACTCCTGCAAGAGAACTGCAACCCTCAGACACCCAGAGCCACCAACTTCAACATTTTGCCCACTCTGGCTGCACCATTCCATCTATCATCCAACATCCATCCATCTCCCTCCTTCTCTCCTTCTTTTCCTTCCTTCCTCCCTCTTTCTTTTTCTTTCTCTATCTTTATATTTATCTATCCACTTATCTCTCAGTCAATCATATATCTAATCTATCTACCTTCTGAACACTTGAGAGTAGGCTGCACACATCCTACTCCTTGAACATATGTAATATCTTCATGCACATTTCCTATGAATGAGGATGCCCATCCATGTAATCACCTTAAATAATTCAGTTAAGTGAGTTCAAGAAATGTAGCATTGATATAAAGCTTACATTCTATCTTCCATTTTTTTCTTATGTCCCAGTAATGTCCTTTTGAGCTTTTTCTCTTCCGTTCCTAGATCCCATCTAGTAGAATGTATTGCATTTATTGTCATTCTTTCTTTCTTTTTTTTGATTGTTAAAATATATATACCACCAAATTCCCCATCCTAGTCCCTCTCAAGCATACAATTCAGTGGGGTTGATCACACTGACAATGTTGCAGTATGCGCAGTACCATCTATTACTAGAACTTTCTCTTCACCCTAAACAGAAACCCTACACAATTACTCATTAACTCTCCATGCCCTCCAACCTGGTAACCTGTAGCCTACTTTCTGTCTCTGTGAGTTTTCAGGTTCTCTGATATTTTCTTTGTGGTTGCCGTGGGGCTTAAATTTAACATCCTAAATCTATAACAAACTCCTTTGCTTTGATACCAGCTTAACTTCAACAGCATACATAAACTTTGTTCCCTTACCTCTCTGTTCCCTGTGTCCCCTGACCTTTAAGTAACTCTTGTCACAAATTACATATTTATACATTATGTGTATAAAATCATTGATTTATCATTACATTTTCTGCATCTGCCTTTTTGGTCCTATAGGAAATAAAAAGTGGAGTTACATGCCCAAATATAATCTTACTGGTGTTTATATTTACCCATGCCTCTATCTTGCTGGAAACTTTAGTTCTTCATGTGGTTTCAGTCAATTGCCTAGTGTCCTTTCTTTTCAACCTGCAGAACTTGTTTTGCATTTCTTGTAGGCTGATCTAATGGAGATGAGGTCCCTGAGCTTTCATTTAGTTTGGAATTTTTTAATCTCTCCCTCATTAAAAAAATTTTGGTTGTAATACATTTATCATTGTTGTTGAAATGTACACTTGTTTGGGCTATTTTGAAGCTGTGAGTGTAAAAACATTTTTATATTTCTTTCTCTGTGATTGCATTAGTCCATCCCTCATTTTTGAAAGACAGGTTTTCTGGATACCGATTTTGGGTTGACAGTTTTTTGCTTTCAGAACTTTAAATACGTCTTCTTGCCTCCATGGTTTCCATGTACACACAGCTTCAAACCATCACATGTACATTCATATTTTTTCTTTAACTTTAGGATATTTTCAGCTGTAATATCTTTGAATATTTTCTGCCACTTTTGTGACTCCCGTGGTGCACAAATTGGTATGTCTCATGTGTCCCGCAGATTCCTCAGACTCTGTTCACTCTTCTTCTGTGTGCTCTTCAGAATGGATGAGTTCACGTGTCTTATGTTCAAGTCCACTGATTCTTCTGTCAGGTCCAGTCGACAGTTGAATCCCTCTAGAGAATTTTAAATTTCTGTAACTGTGGTCTTCAGCTCTTTTTTTGTTCCTTTCCATATTTTCCACCTTTATATTCATATTCTCTTTTGTGTTCATCTGTTATTTTCCTGATTTCCTTTAGTTCATTGCCTGTATCTTCTTGTAGCTCTTTGAGCATATTCGGAACCATTTTTTAAAAAAGACTTTGTAATGTTCCAGGTCTGATCTTCCCCATTGGTAGTTCCTACTGCTTTAATCTTCTCCTGTGCCTAGGCCCTCTTTTGTTGAAATGTGGATATTTTGCTATTCTTGTGTGTTATTACTGGATTTACTTGGGCCCGTATCCAGCTAGTGTTAAGATAGGACTTCCTTGGTTGCCAGGAGCTAAAGGAGAAGGAGAAAAAAAATAAATTTCCATGTCTTTGTACATTGACCTGTGTGAGTGTTATCCTCCAGATCTTATCCAATAAGTTTGGAGAATAGGTTAAGGCCAAAGCATAGGAACCTCTCTGATCCTTTCCATGCATTCATCTTGTGGCCCTAGGAAGTCCTCTGTTTATGGTTCCGAATGTCCTCTCTTACCTGGGAAACAGTTTCCTTCCAGTCCTGGGCATTGAAATATACATCCTACAGCCAGCAATCCCTTGCCCCAGGAATTCTGTAGGAGAGTCCATGAGCTGCCTTCTCTTGGAAGAAGGGCAAGCTCTGGGACAGTGAACCCTCAGGCCACTACCAGACAAGCTGAGTAAGACATACATGTTCTCAGAATGTGCATAAAGTTTACTCTATTCTTTCTGGATTTAGGACCTGGGATCCTCACTGGGAGTGCTAACTGGCTCTGTTCTTAGCTGGTGGTACTCTCATATTTAGTCCTTTAATCCATTTTGAGTTAATTTTTGTATAGGGCATGAGATAAGAGTCCTCTTTCATTCTTTTGGATATAGATATCAGTTCTTCCAGCACCATTTAATGAACAGACTGTTCTGTCCCAGTTAACTGAACTTGGAAGCCTTGTCAAAAATCAACTGACCATAGCCTGAAGGTCTATTTCTGAACTCTTAGTTTGATTCTATTGATCAATATGTTTATCTTTATGCCAGTACCATGCTATTTTGACCACTGTGACTTTATAATATGCTTTAAAGTCAGGAAACATGAGTCCTTCCACTTCATTCTTCTTTTTCAAGATGTTTTTAACTATTTGAGGCTCCTTTCCCTTCAAAATGAATTTGATAATTAGCCTTTCCATTTCAGTCAAGTAGGCTTTTGTAGTTTTGATTGGGACTGCACTGAATCTGTAAATTCACTTGGACAGGATTGGCATTTAGCCTTCCAATCCATAAGCATATCATGTATTCCCATTTCTTTAGGTCTTTGATTTCTTTTAGCAGTGTTATGTAGTTTTCTGTGCACGGGTCCTTTATGTCCTCAGTTGTTTATTCCTAGGTTTTTTTTTTTTTTTCTGCATGAGCAGGCACCGGGAATCAAACCCGGGTCTCCAGCATGGTAGGCGAGAACTTTTCCATTGCACCACCATGACCCGTCCTATTCCTAGGTTTTTGATTCTTTTAGTTGCTGTTGTCAGTTTTTTCTCTTAAGACCTAGTATTGATTGGATGAAGCTAACCCTCATTATCATTTACTTAACGATAACTCATTGTAAATGTTGATCATATTTACAAAATACCCTCACAGCATCATCTAGCTTAGTATTTGACCGAATAACTGAGCACCATAGCTTAGCCAAGTTCACATAAAATTAACCATCATATTTTTTGCATGGATACGCATCAGTCCTCGGAGAGGCCTTCTGTACCCACATACTCATGTGGGTTTCCCCTTCCCATCATTCTCTACCCCAGCACCCCCTTGCTCACTCTCCTGTTTATTTCCTTCTTAGCCATTTTTGTAATCTATAATGTCTCTAATTTATCTGTTCCTTTCATCCGTCTTTCTCTATATATGGATCATGAGTTCTGGGAAGAGAGGAACCTCATCTGTTTTGATCACTTCCAGAGCCTCAAAGCCCAGCACTGTGCCATATTCAATAAATCTTTGTCGGATGAATGAATTTAAAAAATCAGGTAGGGAAGACTTCTAGATGAGCCACAGAAAAGGACAGTTCTAAAAGTTTTCCATGGGCCAAAGGTGGTGTCATGTTCTTTTCTTTCTAAAAGAAATATTCTGCCTTGTGTTTCATTTCTGAAAAGGAAGACTAATTTATCACAAAATGGTCTTTTTCTCATGTCTCTTGGTTCATGGCAATACTAATTTAATGGATTCAGGAGTGCTGAAAATATTTTGCATGATTGATGATGATAAGAATTTCCAGCCAGTTAAACTATTTTTGCCTATTAAGAAACTCAGTAAGGACAATGACAGTTAAATACGTGATCCTGGATGGTATCTAGCAAGGAAGGAGAGAAGGCCTAAAGGACATTATTGGGACAAAAGAGAATTGAAATACAGGCTTTAATTTTGTATCAGTGTTAAGTTCTTGAATTCAACTGCATTTAAGGTGGTTACATAAGTGCATATCCTTGCATATTTAAGGTGGTTACATAAGTGCATATCCTTGCTTAGGATATGTGCAGGGCTGTATTAAGTGCTCACGGAGCTTGATGTGTAGAACCTGCACCCAGGTGTTCAGAAAATGATTGTTATATAGACAGAGTAACAGATGGATAGATATTTATTAAAATGTGGCAAAATGTTAAAACTGGTGGATCTGTGTGTGGGGGGCAGTATGTTGGAGTTCTCTGTATGGGGTTTGTATTATTTTTGTAGCTATCCTCTAAGTTTGAAACTATTTCAAAACAGTTCAAAGAAACCAGGTTACCCTAAAGCCCCACCATCTTTATCTCTAAATGTAAATTTCCTACTATCTTTAGCACACTGATGGCCATTGTCATGTGACACAAGCAAACATTAACTACGTGCCGTTATTAGTTCTTACATCATGTAGTGGGAGAGGCTGAACCTCTGACAAAGCAGCAGTGTAGGCGCAATGGCCCCAGAGTCCCAGGGCCCATGTCCCTTTGTCCTGGCCCTGCTGCTGGGTGCGCTGGGCCCCACTGTATCCCAGGGTGGGAAGCTGCTGGTGGTCCCAATGGATGGCAGCCACTGGCTCAGCATGCTCGGGTCATCCAGGAGCTGTAGCAGAGGGGCCATGAAGTCCTGGTGGTAGCGCCTGATGCATCTGTGCACATTAAAGAAGGAGCATCCTACACCTTGAAGAGGTATCCTGTGCCATTCAGAAGGAAACTGGAAGCAGCTTTTGCTAGCCTTGGGCAGCAGGTTTTCAAGAATGAGGGTTTTTTCCAGCTACGTGGAAATGTACTTGAGAGTGCAACAGAACTCAGCTATGTTTTTATCTTCCTGCTCCCAGTTCCTTCACAACCAGGAGCTCATGAACTTTCTGGGGGACAGTGGCTTTGATGCTGTGCTGGTGGACCCTTTTCCAAATGTAGAGATTTAGAGATGATATCTCCATGTTTCTTCTAAGGAACATGGCCAGACTGAAGATGGTTAAACAATGCCTCCAAGATCTGGGAGAGATGGTGAGAAGAAGAAAGAGTGGTGAGCAATGAAGCTCGCAATATTTGTAGGTACCTCTTAGTAGATGATGGTAAGTGACAGGAAACTCATCATTTAAGTGTTAAATAGGGATTCTTGAAAAACAAAAGACATATGGAAGGGGAAAACTAATGAAAGCCTGGGAAGAAAAATGCTAAACTTGCATAAAACTTTTGAACTTTTTTAAAGGTATCCTCTTGGGTGTAGAAGTGTCATCAGAATGGGGAAGAGAAAGTACTTTAGGGATCTCCTCCTTTTTGGAAGTGTATACAGCAGGGGGGATTGAAGATATTTTCAGTTATGAAATTGCTTCACCCTCTTGGCCATTAGGGTTTGGATTTGCTTGGGTGGAGCTTTAGGGGCAGTTATGCCAAGTGAGGGATTAACTTCTCCTTTATGGAACACCATAAGGGCTGTTCTGGAATTTGTCCTGCTCTGGTCTGTAGATGAACTTCTCTGGTGTTTCAACATTAGCCAAACCCTGTTGTTTTACTTTGGATGTTTATGGACCCATAGTTTGATTTCATGTTGATCGTGCCCTGCTGGTGGCCACATGACTGTGGCGTGTGTGCAAGGAGGTGAAATTAGACTTGGCTCTTCTTCAGTAGGTCACATCTAACAGTGGCTTTTTTTTTCATTTTTTTTACTTAAACTGATTATTTATTGTGGGAGCAGTGAAGATATGGGAGGCAATTCACTTATATTACTATAGAATTCTCCTTATAGAAAATCAAATGAGGTATTAATCTAGATGATTTTAGCTACAATATAAAATTATTTTTGGATACTTCAACCTGGACATGGTATCTCATTCTATTTTTTAAAATTTTACTTAAAAAAAGCAATGCAACTTCTTTTTTTTTTTGGCACTAGTCAAAATATAAATTTTGTAACAAATAAACATTCTTTGCTTTAGTCTCACACAGAAGGTGACGTTTTAAAATATTAATTACCATCTATTTTCAGTACCCTGCAATAATGACATTCCTTTGTTCTTCCTCATGCAAAAACATTTTTAAAATTGTACCTTGTATATTTCACTATTATTATACGCTCTAGGCATTCCTAGATTATACCATCTCAATCTTTAACATCTATCTTTCTTTCTGATTTCATTTATGTCCCCAGCCCTCCTCCCTCTATCATTCTCACATGCAGCTTCATTCAGTGTTTTAACATAATTGTATTACAGTTAGTTAATATTGTGCTGTCCATTTCTGAGTTTTGTATCCATTCCTGTTGCACAGTCTGTATCCCTTCAGCTCCAATTACCCAATATCTTACCCTATTTCTATCTCCTGATGGTCTCTGTTACCAACGAAATATTCCAAGTTTATTCACTAATGTCAGTTTCTATCAATGAGACCATACAGTATTTGTCCTTTAGTTTTTGGCTAGTCTCACTCAGCGTAATGTTCTCAAGGTCCATCCATGTTGTTACATACTTCATAAGTTTATTCTGTCTTAAATCTGCATAATATTCCATCAGTATGTATATACCACAGTTTGTTTAGCCACTCATCTGTTGATGGACATTTTGGCTGTTTCCGTCTCTTGCAATTGTAAATAATGCTGCTATAAACATTGGTGTGCAAATGTCCATTTGTGTCTTTGCCCTTATGTCCTTTGAGGAGATACCTGCAATGGTATTGCCAGGTCATATGGCAATTCTATATTCAGCTTTTTGAGGAACCACCAAACTGTCTTCCACAGCGGTTGCACCATTTGACATTTCCACCAACAGTGGATCAGTGTGCCTCTTTCTCCACATCCTCTCCAGCACTTGTCATTTTCTGTTTTGTTGATAATGGTGTGAGGTGATATTTCATTGTGCTTTTGATTTGCATTTCTCTAATAGCCTGGGAAGTTGAGCATCTCTTCATGTGCCTTTTAGGCCATTTGTAGTTCCTCTTCTGAGAAGTGGCTGTTCAAGTCTTTTTCCCATTTTGTAATTGGATTGGCTTTCTTTTTGTTGTTGAGTTGAACAATCTCTTTATGAATTCTGGATACTAAACCTTCATCTGATATGTCGTTTCCAAATATTGTCTCCCATTGTGTAGGTGGTTTTTTTACTTTCTTGATGAAGTTCTTTGATGCACAAAAGTGTTTAATTTTGAGGAGCTCCCATTTATTTATTTCTTTCTTCAGTGCTCTTGCTTTGGGTGTAAGGTCTATAAAACTGCCTCCGATTTTAAGATTTATAAGATATTTCCCTACATTTTCCCTATGTTTTATGGTCTTAGACCTAATATTTAGATCTTTGATTCATTTTGAGTTAACTTTTGTATAGGGTTTAAGATATGGGTCCTCTTTCATTCTTTTGCATATGGATATCCAGTTCTCTAGGCACCATTTATTAAAGAGACTGTACTGTCCCAGGTGAGTTGGCTTGACTGCCTTATCAAAGATCAAATGTCATAGATGAGAGGGTCTATATCTGAACATTCTATTCGATTCCATTGGTCAATATATCTGTCTTTATGCCTGTACCATGCTGTTTTACCACTGTGGCTTCATAATGTGCCTTCAAGTCAGGCAGCGTGAGACCTCCAGCTTCATTTTTTTTCCTCAAGATACTTTTAGCAATTCAGCGCACTCTACCCTTCCAGATAAATTTCCTTATTGGTTTTTCTATTTCTGAAAAGTAAGTTGTTGGGATTTTGATTGGTATTGCATTGAATCTGTAAATCAATTTAGGTAGAACTGACATCTTAAGTATATTTAGTCTTCCAATCCATGAACATGATATGCCCTTCCATCTATTTAGGTCTTCTGTGATTTCTTTTAACAGTTTCTTGTAGTTTTCTTTGTATAGGTCTTTTGTCTCTTTAGTTAAATTTATTCCTAAGTATTTTATTCTTTTAGTTGCAATTGTAAATGGAACTCGTTTCTTGATTTCCCCCTCAGATTGTTCATTACTAGTGTATAGAAACACTACCTATTTTTGAATGTTGATCTTGTAGCCTGCCACTTTGCTGTACTCGTTTATTAGCTGTAGTTTGCTGTGGATTTTTCAGGGTTTTTGACATATGGTGTCATATCATCTGCAAACAGTGATAGTTTTACTTTTTCTTTTCCAATTTTGATGCCTTGTATTTCTTTTTCTTGTCTAATTGCTCTGGCTAGAACTTCCAACACAATGTTGAATAACAGTGGTGATAGTGGACATCCTTGTCTTGTTCCTGATCTTAGGGTGAAAGTTTTCAGTTTTTCCCCATTGAGGACGATATTAGCTGTGGGTTTTTCATATATTCCCTTTATCATTTTAAGGAAATTCCATTGTATTCCTATCCTTTGAAGTGTTTTCAACAGGAACGGGTGTTGAATTTTGTGAGATGCCTTCTCTGCATCAACTGAGATGATTACGTGATTTTTCTGCTTTGATTTGTTGATATGGGGTATTACATTAATTGATTTTCTTATGTTGAACCATCCTTGCATACCTGGGATGAATCCTACTTGGTCATGATGTATAATTCTTTTAATGTGTTGCTGGATTCGATTTGCTAGAATTTTGTTGAGGATTTTTGCATCTATATTCATTAGATAGATTGGTCTGTAGTTTTCTTTTTTTTGTAATATCTTTGCGTGATTTTGGTATGAGGGTGCGGTTGGCTTCATAGAATGAATTAGGTAGCTTTCCCTCCTCTTCAATTTTTTTGAAGAGTTTGAGCAGGATTGGTACTAATTCTTTCTGGAATGTTTGGTAGAATTCACATGTGAAGCCGTCTGGTCCTCGACTTTTCTCTTTAGGAAGCTTTTGAATGACTGATTCAATTTCTTTACTTGTGATTTGTTTGTTGAAGTCATCTGTTTCTTCTTTAGTCAAAGTTGGTTGTTCATGCCTTTCTAGGACGTTGTCCATTTCATCTACATCGTTGTATTTATTAGCATAAAGTTGTTCATAGTATCCTGTTATTACCTCCTTTATTTCTGTGGGGTCAGTGGTTATGTCTCCTCTTCCATTTCTGATCTTATTTATTTGCATCTCTCTCTCTTCTTTTTGTCCATCTTGCTAAGGGCCCATCAATCTTTTTGATTTTCTCATAGAAGCAACTTCTGGTTTTATTGATTTTCTCAGTTGTTTTCATGTTCTCAATTTCATTTATTTCTGCTGTAATCTTTGTTATTTTTTTCTTTTGCTTACTTTGGGGTTAGTTTGCTGTTCTTTCTCCAGTTCTTCCAAGTGGACAGTTAATTCCTGTATTTTTGCCCTTTCTTCTTTTTTGATATAGGCATTTAGGGCAATAAATTTCCCTCTGAGCACTGCCTTTGCTGCATCCCATAAGTTTTGATATGTTGTGTTTTCATTTTCATTCGCCTCGAGATATTTACTGATTTCTCTTGTAATTTCTTTCTCGACCTACTGGTTGTTTAAGAGTGTGTTGTTGAGCCTCCACGTATTTGTGAATTTTCTGACGCTCTGCCTATTATTGATTTCCAACTTCATTCCTTTATGATCTGAGACAAGTGTTTTGTATGATTTCAATCTTTTTAAATTTGTTGAGACTTGCTCTGTGACCCAGCATAGGATCTATCTTTGAGAATGATCCATGAGCACTTGAGAAAAAGGTGTATCCTGCTGTTGTGGGGTGTAATGTCCTATAAATGTCTGTTAAGTCTAGCTCATTTATTGTATTGTTCAAATTATCTATTTCTTTATTGATTCTCTGTCTACGTGTTCTGTCCACTGATGAGAGTGGGGAATTGAAGTCTCCAACTATTATGGTAGATGTGTCTATTTCCCTTTTCAGTGTTTGCAGTGTTTGCCTCATGATTTTTGGGGCATTCTGGTTCTGTGCATAAATATTTGTGATTGTTATATCTTCATGTTGAATTGTTCCTTTTATTAGTACAGAGTATCCTTCTTTCTCTTTTAACTGTTTACATTTGAAGTCTGTATTCTTTATGAAAGAAACTTTATGAAAGTCAACTTCTTTATGAAACCATTTTTTATAGCTACTGCCTGATCTGATGTGAAATTTTTCTCACTAGAATGCAGAATATATATAAACCAACATGTATTTAAATGAGCCCTACAAAGAATACTCATACATAGTTTTAAATTGCTTGTTAAAGGCACAGTTTCATTTATGACTGGTGCTTACTGGGTGACTTTTAGGAAGCTTAATATTAATATGTTGAAGGGAAGAGAATTCCTATTATGTCCCAGGCACTCAACACATGAAGATAAGAGTTATGTTAGCATTTGTATGTAACACTATCTCAATCTCTCTACTTGTTTACTATCCCAGGTAGGAGAAAACATTAACTATTTTCATTGATTCCCAGCTTTAACTGTCCCTAAAGGCAGGAAAAGAACAAGAGGAACTGGTAACTTTAAGACTACCAGAGAATCTGAAATATAATAAAAAAGTACTCTAGTAATATTGTCCTAATAATACAAAGGACAAGGTAGCTTTTAGATTTAAATGAGAATTTTCACAAAAGGGTGAAGTCAAGAGGCAATTATTAAAAAAACATGGATCTTGATTCTTATATAATTGTTCTTTCAACAAGATCAGAACATTTTAATTTAAAACTAGTAGATCACAATTGTATTGCTTTTAAGATGATTTTGTTAAAAAATGACACAGTTCAGAATTACCCAAAGAAATTTCTACTACATGTTAGTATATCCAAGTATGTGAAAAACAAACTACAGTGTACCTCCCTTAACCTAAGAGTCAAGTTGTAAAGTTAAAGTCCGTTGCCAGCAATGGACCTGCAGGTAACCATCAAAAAAGTTATAAATTCAAAGCCAAATTTCTTCTACAAACTGAAACGCCCTTTGCTGAGTCACAGGAATAAAAATGGGGCACTGGCACCATATTCAGTGAATATGGTGGTTATGTATGGAACTGCCTTCTTGAGTGCTCATGATGGTCACAGTCTTATCACCTAGTGGGTTTTCTATTTCATTGGTAGCCTCTTCTTTATTACAGTCGATACCAATAGCTGTTTATAAAGAATATTCAAATCTGGAATTCGAGGGGCATTGTAGTTTTCCACCAGAAATAAACCAGCTTGTTTCTGCAAAGTAATTTAGTAATAGCTGTAGAAGGCCAACATAATCTAGAGGAAAATGAACTCAAGAATCAAACTGAAAACAGAGACTAAATGCTGTAATGATGTTTCATTAATTATTTTACTCATATTTGTGAAAACTTCTCTGCATTATCAATAAAAACAGCCATTCCTATCCTTACCTTTATCTTAATACAGATATTATGGGAAAAATAGAAAATAAAACCCTGCTAGTTCCCCCACTGTACCCCCCCAACATCAGAATTATCTTTATTCATGATTTGTACTACTGTAGGATGGCAGGTACATGTGAAGTTAATTGGGAGGGGATAATGGGAGCAAATTACCAGAACCGAGCCACAGCCTTTTTTCTTTTTATACGGCACTTGACATGTCAGAAGGACAATATCTCCTAAAACAACACAACAAGACCAAAACAAGAGGAATGGAGCAGAGAAGAGGGAACAGGAGAGGGCACTCTAATAATTAATGCTATAGCGCTACAGACCTTTTTTTTTTAAAAAAAAAAACTTTAAAATAAAAGTATTGCTATTATCAAGCACACTTCACTTTTCATATTTTCCTTTCTTCAGTTTTTTTTACATAAATATTATCTCTTCATTTGAAAAAAAATCTAAATAACCCATGAATTCATTAAGATAAGCACTGTGTCACTTCAGTTTATGTAGCCAGAAAGATGTTGGTGATGGGTTGGGAACAACGTAATTTACGGCAAATCACTATGCTTTACCAATTATAAGCTGCTTGCTCTGCTCTTATGTATTCTGTCTTTTTTCCAATATAATCTCATTGAATTATTTTTTGAGTTCATCAAAGTTCAAGTCTCTCACTTTGTCTTTGTTTCCCCCAAATCCAACAATGGCTTTTATGAATGAAGTTTAGGTAAGAGCTATTTCATCACTCAGTAAGGAGAGCTTAGAGATGTACTCCTTCCCCCTGGGTAAGAGAAAGGCGGAAAGGGAGAGAGCTGTCCTGCAGATCCCAGAGAGGTAGTGCCTCAGGACGTTCCTGCCACAGCCAGAAACCACAGTGGGGAGGATGACTTGGGCTCCCTGACCTCAGATGTGGAAGCCACCATGAGCTGAAGGACTTGGGTCGGATGAACTGGGCATAGGGTTGCTCCCGGGGGAGGCTGGTCAGTAACAGGCCTTTACAGGTCATCCTCAGAAACCAGCCTGGCAGAGGTCACTGTTAAAATCATGTATGCTCAGCATTGTTGTCTCCTCTGTCTCATATCTGGGCTGACCAACCTTCCTGGTCCGGTTGTAGCACTGGGAGCCCTGCGTCCTGGGAGACCCCTCCTTTCTGGGCAAACCCAACCTCATCTTGCAATATCATCAGTGCCCTCAGCGTTCTGTGGAAACATATGAAAAATGTGGGTGACACTTGGGATGGGGATGGGGGTATTAATTAGATCACTGATGTCCTGCAGTTGGAGAGGAATCACCATACTCATGCAAAAACCCTTCCTTTGTTTCCTCTGAGTGGATTTACCACTCTGTATGTGTGTGTGCATGCACACCCACATGTTTCCTTAAGATGGAAGTACTTTGGAGTTGGCTTTTAAGGCTGGGGGCAGGTCAGACTGAGCTAATATTCTTGCTGAGGACACACCAACCCTCCTTATCTCCAGGTTCCCGTGTTTCAACTCTGCAGCTAATGCTGCTGTTCTAATTGGGTCATCTTTTTGTTGCCTCGTTTCAGAGCTTTTCTTTGCCTGAGTTGCATCCCTAAAGCCTATTCCTTATTACCTTAGGGAGAGGTTTTTGATAATTCATGCTGTATAATCCATATATATATTTTTTTAACTGCAAGGAAGAAATTTATATTACACTTACACCATTAAGCATCTTGCCATAAAAAGTTACTTAAAACTATCTTTTGCATATAAATGAGGAAAGATTAGGATATTTGGTCAACTGGAAATATTGCTAGGCACGTGTCTGCAATGGCACCCGGGCATGTCAGACTATGGGGGGAACCAGGCCCCAGAGCTGGAGAAGCGACCTTGGCCGCATGGGGCCCTACAGGCAGTGGGAGAATCGCGGTCACTTGATTAGGTGGGGGGACACCTGGCTGGCCTGCTCGACCCTGCTGGATGCCAAGTACATGATCCCACGCAGAAGCGTGGGGCTGGCCCCTGCTCTTTGCCCAAAGCAAACTCATCTGAAGCTGTACCCCCTCCCCTAGTTCCCCAGAACACATAACCGCGAGGAGCCCCTTCGCAAACCGGCAGGTTGTGTAAGGCACAAGGAGGCCATTCCGTGGTGCAGGACACCCACCCAGAGCCCCCGAGCCCCACGGGCCTGGCTGGAAAAGGCATCACTGTGAGACCTGAGGGCGGGTGGGGCCCCACCCCAGTCATCAGGAGCTGAGAGTCATCCCATCACCGCAAGGTTAGCAAGGCAAGTTAGATTTAATTTTTTAAAAAACAGGTAAACTGATTTTCTTTAAAAAAATAAAATCTCTGGTCTTTTAAGGTCACTTCAGCTGCTTTTTAAAGTAGCTTTTTCCTGGAATGATGGAAGTTGCGGCTGGGGCCTGGCAGGTGGCCGCCTAGATGGTGAACTTGGAGAAGGAGACGCGCAGGTGGTGGTTCTCACCCAGGTCATGGTTGTGCAGGTCAATGAGAGCCTGGATGGCCTCCGAGGCCATCTGGATCAGCGCCATTTTGTGGTCCTTCTGGAAGAACATGAATCCTTTGACGATCCCTCCATTACTGGAAAACAAGATCTCGAGGTCCTCCTCAGACACTGAAGGCGGGACATTGGAGAGGTGTAGGGTGGCCGAAGGCAGGAAGATATTCTGGAAGTTCTTGGAGCCAGGCTTCTTGAAGCGGTGCAGGGGTGAGTTGCCATAGTCCTTGGTGAGACCTTGGTCCTCCTGGCCCTCGCGGGGCCACTGCACCCTCTGGTGCTTGGACAGTGTGATACGAATCGGCTTCCCGTGCAGTTTGTGCCCATTCAGGTGGCTCATGGCAAGCTGGGCCTGGCTGCCGTCGGCCATCTGGACCAGAGCGTTCTCCTTCTTGTTGAACAGGAAGGACCTTCACCCGCTGCACGTCACCGTACACGCCAAAAAGAATAAAGAGGCTTTGGGGTGTGACTCTCTCTGGGTTGAGGTTGCTGACCAGCAGGACTGAGTTCCCTGCCCCCGCCAGGCCAGGGATGGCAATTCGGCCCGCAGCCGCCACTGCCGCTGATGGGATGGCTAGCGGGGCCAGGGCCCCATGGACATTGGGAACAGAAAGGCCTGCAGCTTGAGGAATGGCAAAGGTGGGAGGGAAACCAGCTCCTGCATACGGGGAGGCTGAGATTATACCAGGTGCACCCAAGGCAGTGGCCATGGTCTGGTCCAGGGAGGGCTGGCTGTCACCAGAGGATAGGTCAGGGCATGTGTAGTCCCGGCTCTTGTCATTGTTGTACTTCATGTTGAGGCTGGTGAGCTTGGAGAAGTCGATGCGCAGTGTGCAGCAGGCGTTATAGATGTTCTGTCCGTCCAGGGACAACTTGGCGAGCTGTGCGCTCACAGGGTCTGCATGTTGGAGCAGTGGCTGAAACTGATTGTTCTTGGTGAAAGTGATGATTTTCAGGTCTGTAACGAACTTGGAAAAAATCTGGTGGAGCACATCCAGTGTCACTGGGTAGAAGAGGTTCTCCATGATGATATGGAGCATGGGGCTCTGGCCAGCCATGGCCATCCCAGCATCCACAGCAACAGTTGAGGCAGCCAGCGCTAGGTTCCCTGACTACACAGAGTTCACAGCCTGCAGGGCTGCCTGGGCCCGCGCTTGGTTGGGTGAGCTGTCCGTTTTGAGCTCCTTATGATTGGAGAATTGGATGTAGACAGGCTGGCCACGCAGCACACGTGTCACCGAGGTGTAGTAGTTGACCAAGGTATTAGCGGCCTCCTCTGTGGTCATCTCGAGAAAGGCCTGGTTTTTTCCTTTCAGCATCAAGAGGTTGGTGACCTTCCTGAAGGGCAGTCCCAGGGATATAACCTCGCCCTCAGTGACGTCACTCGGAAGCTTCCAGATGTGGATCACTCTGGATGGGACCCCCGTGCTCGTGCTGTCCCCTTTGAACTTCTTGCTGTCATTCCCATTTGCTGCAGAGGCCGAGTTGCTGCTCATGGTAAAGGGTCCGTTAGTAACACAGGTAGAGAAAAGCTCGTCTGATCCCCGCTTTGTACCAACTGCTGTATCTGGGACAATGCCGTCCATTGCACACGGAAGAGACCCGCAGGGGACAGAGTGGAGGCGCCAGAATCTATAATCCATATTTAATAATTGCGAATCCCTGCCATCAGTTTCTCACCCCTGACAAGCAAACATTTTGTAACATCCTGTCCTGCTGCTTCATATAAGGGAAATTGCTCATTTCTATCATTGTAACTTTCATTATTAACTAGAAGATCATTCATCACTTACAGTTCAAATATACCAAAACTCACTTGTTGGAGACAGTCACTTCCTGATTTTAAAAAAAAAAAGGTGATATATAGACAATAGGAAGGACTTTGAATCAATTCTGCAGACTGCTTCCCTAACTCCTGCCAGTGATGCTGTTTTGCTTGCAGCAGGAAAACAGGTGTAATCTGTAGAGGCATTGTCACGCAACTCCCTCTCTGTTCTTTATTTCTTGATCCCTGGGTCATGTGGCCCAGAAGATTCTTTAGAGAGAAGTCCCCTGGTCTCATCTCCAACTTCCTCCCTGTATAGCGAAGGCTGTGATGCCCAAGGGGATATTTGTGAGAGGAATCCTGAGATTTCTTCAGGTTCTGTTCTCCCTCGGCTGACAGCATGATCACGCTGCTATAGGAATTATCTTCTAGAACAGGGCCTGTGCCTCCAGGTGAGGATCATATGCTTAGTGGGCTGGGATTCAGCCCCGGTCAGGTCACGGGCACACTTTCAAGAGTTTCTCTCCCTGTTTTCTATCATTTACACTTTGGGGGGAATATTGCTTTATTGTATATAGCCAGCAAAGAAAGATTCAAATATATTGCAATATATTCTTGCTAAGGCAGAAAAGTTGACTTACACTTTAACCAACTCTTCAGCAGGAAAGGTTGAAAAATACAAGGTTGACTGGTTAAATTTCTGCGGAGTTAACATGAATATTATTGTTAATCATCCAAAATTTATTGTCCACCATGTACATAGAAGACCCTGCTACAGGTTGCAGGGGAAAGCTATAAGTAGTTAAAGGTTGTCTTTACCCTTTGAGGTTTGACCTTTATTTTGAGCCCAGTACTTAATTTTCTGTTCCTTCTTTTAACACAGAAGGAATGGTCTTACTTACAGTAATAGCAGTGCTATTTGTCATTATCCTTTACACCTGTCACTGGATTATAAGTACATTTTAGATTCCCAAAGCCTTGAAAGTAACACAGATCTTTCCTGTAGAATTGCTTAAAGGGGCAGTGCAGGAGTGTTACCTGATGCCTCCCAAAGAAAGCTTCCTGAAAGTCCTCTTTGGGCAGATTTCCCCTCCCCCAAACTTTCCTTTTCCAGAAACTGCTAGAAGTCTTCTCTCTCCATGTTCTCATTCCCCTTAGTATGCTTCCCCTTGTGCTTCATCTATATGTGTCCCTCCATGTGCTTCTTTTGTGTGCGTTCTCTCTGTGTGTCCCTCCATACGCTTTCCCATGTACTTCCTCTATATGTGTCCCTCCAGATGCTTCCTCTATATGTGTCCCTCCACATGCTTCCTCCTTGTTTATTGTCTTCTCTCCCTCTTTCAGTTCCTTCCTGAACACCTGCTTTCTCCCCTGAAACTCTGCAGCTACTTGTAGCCCTGGGGAAGTGGGTAAGATGAAACCTTCCCCCTTAGCAAATTAGCCCATTACCTGGATTTTGCATCTCGAAAGAGAACCCAAGGGATACCCCAGTAGACAAGAAGCCTTCTTTCTTTAGAAGGGAAGAAAGGAGAAGGAAACACTGTAAAACAAAACATTAATAATTGCTGCTTCTAAAATATTTATTTGATATATATTATGTAATATGTAATGATATAAAGTTATCAATATGTATATGCATACCTTTAACCACATTCTTAAGAGGAAGATATCTGATGCAGAGCTTAATGTATGCATGTAATCACCAAAGAAAATACAAAAAATAATAATAAATGGAAATTTCTCCCCTGGTTCTAGGAGTTTGAAGCCTATGTTAATGCTTCTGGAGAACATGGGATTGTGGTTTTCTCTTTGGGATCAATGGTCTCAGACATTCCAGAGAAGAAAGCTATGGAAATTGCTGATGCTTTGAGTAAAATACCTCAGACAGTAAGTAGATTCTATATGACTCCTTTATATCTCTCTTCATATGAGTTCTAACCCCAGACTTTAGTATTTGCATTAACTCTATTATTTGGAATTTAGATTTGGGTTTTCCCTGCCAATTCCCAGTTCTTAATTGGAAATTCGTTTTTGTAACGGAACGTTCAACCACTCTGTTAAACAATGATCCATTTTACTAGAAAGTTTCATTTTCCTAAGAGACTTAAAAGTGTGCTGAAGAGAACTTAAGGAATACTGTCCTTCATATTACATAGGGAAATTTTTCCAAAATGCTGTTAAGACACTAGGTTTATTTCTGTCTTTATGGTTCTATAACCCCTCATCTTACTAAGTAAACTTTTCGCGGAAGTACAGAAAAGTGTGAAAATTGTAAGTGCTCAGCTTGCTGAATTTTCACAAAGTGAACCTGCCTCAGGAATCAAGCCCCCAGAATGAGAAAGAGGAAGTTAGATCACAGAGACTCTCCTGGTCAATGCATCTCCCAGCCCTGTAAAGTTTATATTCATTCAGAGAACCTCATTTTCTAGCTACTCAAGCAGCTTTTGTTTTTTGGTCAGAGTGTGTTTTTTCTTTAAACCCTGTTCTTTTTTCTCTGCAATAGGTGTTCTGGCGGTACACAGGAAATCCACCTTCTAATCTTGGGAAGAATACAAAACTTGTCAAGTGGCTACCCCAAAATGATCTGCTTGGTGAGTTTGGGAGGATTTGATGTACCAGTTGAACCATGGTATGTTAGTCAGGATTCTCTAGAGAAACAGAACCAGCAGGAGAGATCTGTAAGTATGAGATTTATAAAGGTGTCTCATGCATCTGTGGGGATGGAAGAGTCCAAAATCCGTAGGGCATGCTGTGAAGCTGGCATCTCTGATAAAGGGTGTGGACGAACTGCACAGGAGAGGCTTGCTGGCTGGAGAAGCAAGCGAAAGTCTCTCTTCTTCCTTAAAACCCTTTGACTAATTGGATTATCTCATTGTGGGAGGCATGCCTCAGTTTCTTGCAGATATTATGAGCCAAAGATGCAATCAACTGACTGATGATTCAGTCAACCAGCCATGAAATATCCAATGGTCAGGCCAGTGCCTGCCCAACCAGACAACTGGGCATAACCACCTGGTCAAGTTGATACCAGAACCCAACTGTCACACATGGTATGGAAGTAAATGAAGCCCACTCAAAAGGGCTCTTTATTCAGAGCTTGTTACAACAAGGGAGTCGGCCACCATCAGTTGCTTTTGGCAGAGACTCAAAGGTAGGGAGGCAGAGGAGGAGGAAGACTTTTATAGAAGAACAAAGGGAAAATTTCAGGTGTTCCTGGTTGAAGGCTGGTGGCATGAGGAGGCTGGAGGCTGGCTAGTGAGAAGTGGAGCATTCTGTGTGATTGGTTAGAAAAGCACATTTAGCTTTCTCTGGTTGGTACCATGGTGGAGGTAGTGGCAAACATTAGGGAAACTGTCAGGTATTGCTCGAGTCCTGGCTCTTCTGGGTTGATTGTTACAAGGACTGTGGTCTAGCTTCCTGGACTGGTTGTTGTAGATAGTAGCCAGCTTCCTGGACCATTGTTGCAGGTAGTTGACCAGAGTTTCCTGGTCTGGTAACTTGAGGGTCAGAGTTTCCTGATAATTGTCTGTATGTTCAGTCTCTCTATTCCCAACCCAGAAAACCTCTCCACAAAGATAGAAGAGACAGAAAATCATTTCATTATTGAATAAGCATGAACCCAAAATTCATCACAGGTAATCCATGAAGAGACTGCAAAGAAAGAAAGAAATTTCTCTCTTTTTTTTTGCTAAACACATACAACTGATTGCATTCATGTTTTCAAAATAAAATTACTAATTTTTTTGTATCTTTATGACTGAAGCTAGGTTCTGCAGTTTGGAGTCAAGTTGTTGCTATTTCCTAGGTTGCTGAAACAAATACCATGCAATGGGTGGGGTTAAACAATGGGAATTTATTTGCTCATGGTTTTGAGGCTGGGAAAAGGTCCAAATCAAGGCATCATCAAGGCAGTGCTTTCTCCCTGCAGACTGTTGTGCTCTGGGGCTGGCAGTGTACCTGGTGGCATCTCTTGGTCTCTCCTTTCTCTTCCAAGTTCTGTTGATGTTCAGCTTCTTCCTTCCTGTGGCTTTCTCTCTCTCTCATATCTGAATTCATTCCATTTATAAAGGACTCCAGTAACAAGATTAAGACCCATCCTGATTGAGGCAGTCATATGTTAACCGACGTCCCCTCATCAAAAGATCCCGTTTACAAAGGGTTCATACCCACAGGAATGGATTGGATTTAAGAACATGTTTTTCTAGGATATATGCACCTTCAAACCGCTGCACATGTACTAGCTGAAATTAGGCCCATTTTCTCCCAGGACTCTGGGAGATAAGGTGTTACTTTCCTTGACAATTGCATTTCAAAGAGATGGCTCTCAGGTCCTTGATGAGCTATGGGACTGGCAAGAGGCCTATTGAGCATTTCACGTTATGGTACAGGGTGCTTTCAAACCTAGAGGATGTTGGAGTGTACAACTCGGTAAGCTGACCGCAGCTGTCTCTCTCTCTCTCTCTCTTGCTTGGGTTTTCAGGTCACCCGAAGACTTGTGCCTTTATCACACATTGTGGCTCTCATGGCATCTATGAAGGAATATGCAATGGCGTTCCAATGGTGATGCTGCCCTTGATTGGTGATCAGATGGACAATGCGAAGCGCATTGATTCCCGGGGAGCTGGAGTGACCCTGAATGTCCTTGAAATGACTTCTGAAGACTTACAAAATGCCATAAAAACTGTCATCAGTGACAAAAGGTAAGAGAGAGAGTACAAAGGAATAAAGGGGAAGAAAGAAGGTACAGAGGAATGCTACCTGTATTTGGCCATAGCATTCACAGTAAATATTCAGAGGCAAAAAGAAAAACATAAAATACCAGATTTCATAAGTAAAATAATTTGGGAGGTATTCACTTTATGGAAGAATTCTTTAATTCCTGTAGAATTTATCAGATTTATAATTTTAAAATTCATTTTCTCTGAAGTATTTAAAACTTCAGTTTATGAAAAACCTAAAATGTTACCATAATAAACATCCTACTTATAAGATTCTGTTCATTTCTTTTTTTTATGCCTATATATTTTTTTATCTTTTCTAATTGTATAATGTACATATATACAAAGCAACGAAAGAAAAAAGCAATAGTTTTCAAAGCACTCTTCAACAAGTAGTTTCAAGACATTTCCCAGAGTTTTCATGGGCTACCATCCCATCATCTCAGCTTTTTCCTTCTAGCTGCTCCAGAAAACTGGAGACTAGAAATGTTCCTGGACATTTCTATAAGTGGATAACAGACTCCACATTAGAGGCTGTTAGTGGCCAAAGCAAAGACAAAAATATTCAATTACAAGAAGTGTAGTGTCCATATGATAAAAACAAAACAGTTGCTTAGAGGTACAGTTTTCCAGCACTGCAACCTGAGAGAAATTTTGTATATAGGAGTGCATAAATGATATCACAGATAAAGCTCTTATAATAAAAGCAAAGATGAATTTATTCAAGTGTGGCCCTGAAAACTATTCTCCAAAAGACAAAAGCCACCACATCAAATTAGGAATGAAATTTAATGTATTGTTGTCATGCTTACTGGTAACAGCCTGATCAGAACCCATGGGAGAGAAGTGATGGCCAGTGGTGGGACTTCATCCTACACTCGATAGGATGTGTGTGTAGAATAGAATATGAGTGTGCATGAGCATCAGTGTGCAAGTATGCATGTTCACATGCATGCACATGTACACACACACACGTGTATATGTGTGTGCATATGTCCCGTGTGTGTGTGTGTGTACCTGTGTACATGAGTGTGTCAATGAGGGAATGTCAGGAGCCTTCCCCCATAGTAGTTTCCTTTTCAAAGAGACGTTAGTCAGGAATTCAGATGTGAGAAACTGGAGTGTACTCAGAAGGGCAGAGAGTCTACACAGCTGGTTACACCAGCATGGGGAGGAGAAACCACGGAGAAACAGTGAGTGCCTTCAAGCACTGGAGGTGCTAATATGTGAAAGAGGCACTGGCCTTGCTCTGAGTGGTGCCAGTGTGTAAAAAGGAAAAATCCGTGTAGCCTCAGGTCACACTCCTGGAGGGATTGTCAGGCTCTCCCCATAAGGCCAGTCCACTTTTCCCAGCAGTCCAGGGTGCCAGCCGCAGGGCCCTGCTGCTCACCCGCCCATAAAATTAAAACCCGACTTCTCTCACTGCACTGACAGCACTCATTTCTGAGGTCCACATCATGTTACTAATTAGTGTAACAATATTAATGCTTTATATACTTTGATCTTTTGTTCCATGTGATTAGCAACCACTTGTAACCCAATAATTAACCTATAATAATGCATTAAACTTAGGGATTTGTTTAAGCTCACCAACGAGCATAATTATTCCTGAATACAAATGTCTTCCTTTTCGTCTCCTTCTCCTCTCCTCCTTTCTCCTTCTTGTAGTGCAGTTGCACTCAGAGTTGAAGCATCTAACCCATCTTGGATTTGGATGTTCTGATTCAGCTGTCTATGCAGTCCACAGTAAACAGGAATCCATCCTACTTTGGTAGGCTGCATAGACCCAGCCTCATGCTAAATTTAGCATTCTTTCTTTATTAGAAATAACATTTATTCTGTGTGTGCATTTTTGTTTTCTGGTTATAATGGAATCAGGCTTCCTCTACTGAATGTGGAGAGCCTGGTGGCCTTCCCGACGGTGAGCAAGCATGAGCGAGGGCAGCGCGCCGCGTCCCAGGCTCTAACGTGACTTCTCTGTGCTTAGCTACAAGGAGAACATCATGCGCCTGTCCAGCCTTCACAAGGACCGGCCCGTGGAGCCGCTGGACCTGGCCGTGTTCTGGGTGGAGTTTGTGATGCGGCACAAGGGGGCACCGCACCTGCGCCCGGCAGCCCACGACCTCACCTGGTACCAGTACCACTCCTTGGACGTGATCGGCTTCTTGCTGGCCGTCGTGCTGACCGCCCTCTTCGTCACCTGGAAATGCTGCCTCTTCGGCTACCGCAGATGCTTCGGGAAAAAGGCGCCAGTTAAGAAAACCCCTAAATCCAAGGCGCATTGAAAAGTGGGTGGGAAACACGGAGAAATTTTAATCCATTCCCTGGTCAGTTCCAATTTGGCAAAAAGAGTCGGAGTTTAATTCATTTTGTTGTTATTAAAGAAATACTTTTCGATGAAGTAGACACCCCCGGAGTGTTTCTTTGTAATGAAAATAATCTAATCTCGAGTCAATTTATAGGGAGATATTTGCAAATTTATATTGCATCCCTCTTCCGCAATTCCAGTATCCTTATTTAATCTGGACTGTGCTATAAACCTTCAAATGAATTGCTGAGAGGGTTGGATGGTTCTTCTCTCTTTCTCCATTACCCTTTTCTTGCTGAAATATGTAGCCTGGGTCTCTGTTGGGAAGCCAAGAGGTGATCCTGGCTGCCACCACCACAGGTGACAGTTTTAACCTCACCCTCTTGTCTCTGTAGGCTGTTGTGACAGTTTCCTTCACTGGTAACAGGTGCTCCTAGTTCATACTCATGATGTGACAGGTGTCATCACATTGTGTATTTAAAGAAGGAAATGTATTCCTTTAGGGATAAACTTTATACTTGAAATGAATAAATGACGTAGATTCCATTGAGAACAATGTAGGATTTCTGATTTGGGGGAAAAGACTGATGCTTTTAAAATTTTAAAATTGGTGAGTGGTGTATTTGAGAGGACAATCATCATTTATGACAAATGGATGCAGATTTGATAAAAACTCAAAGATGGTGTCTGACAAGTTAATTTTATATGAAGTTGCTCACAATTAAAAAGGTATTAATAAATCTATATAAATTAAGTTCCTTAGTTGTTTTGTGTTCATTAATATTGCATTTGTTTATTTCCTTATTGATAAGTTACATTTTTTTTTGTATACTGTATGATGGAGGTCACAGTTCATTCTTTTTCCATAAGAGTATCCCTTATTGCAGCACCTTCTTGAAATTTTTTTGTTTGTTTGTTTGGGAAGTGCATGGGCTGGGACTCAAACCTAGGTCTTCCACATGGCAGGTGAGAATTCTACCACTTGGACCCCCAACTTACATTTTATAATTACAAAAGTAATACATGATTATGAAAGAAAATTTGAAAAACATAGACGTGCATGTGTGTACATGCTTACATGTGCACACACAGATACATGCATGCAAGAAATTAAAAATCACTGGTGGTTTTCAAGAGTAATCATTTGTTACTCTTTAAGCAAATAATTCTAGGTATGAAAAATTGCAGATATACCAAATATATCCAGTGTTTTCTCACCTGCTTTCCTCACTTCATTCTATCATGAACATTCTCCTATGTTTTTGTATAACATTTAATTCACTTTTAGTGACCAAGGAGTATTCTGTTGCATCCACATACCTGCATTTACATAAGTATAGCTCCTTAGTGGTTTAACTTTTCTTTTCTTTTACAAACAAGGCTTTGACTATCCCAATAACTGAATCTTTGTACCAGTTCATGATTATTGTCTTGGAATAAGGTGTTACAACAAACATGGCTGGCTGTCTCAGTCTGGGTTCCCCCCAGAAGTGGGCTCCCCTTCACTCCTTTCCCTGCCAGCTGCTGGAACACCACTGTTCATGCCAGTACAGTTACCAGACAAAGGTGGTGGATTCTCTGCTGGTGCACTCAAGTGACCAATTCCTGAGATGCTGGAGTTTTGAAGAGAGAAAGATTTTATTGTTAGATGAAGAGGAGGAGAATAGATGGCCTGGTGGTCTAAAAATCCATCTCCCCCAGTCTAGAGGGTTCAGGGTTTTTATGGATCCTAACAAAAGGAGAAGAAGTCATTACAATTTCAATAGCAAGTTTAAGCAGAAAGGGAGAGGGACAGAATTATTTTCATTTCAATAGCAGGTATAGACAGAAACAATTTACAAATGTAAAGGAGTGAAACTGTGATGGAGCCAGTTAATGGTTGGTTCTGAACTGATTCAATTTCCTCCATTAACATTAGGGGATTTGCCCTTATAAGTTACTTTGAGAAAAAGACTGAATAAAGAGAGTGCCAGCTTTTACAATCACAAAGGCACAAGATAAAAGCTTTTTACCATCATTATAAGCAATCAGGGCAGCTGAAATATAGTTCAGAGATTTTGGGTATTTCCCTCTTTCTACTCTAATATATAAGAAAGAAAAAAGGATTATTCATATAATAATTCAGTAGTCATAATCCTTCATTAAATCTTAACTTCTCAGTTACATCTCTTCCCTCTCATTTGATAATTCTCCCAATTTTGAGGGATATCAGGGTGATGACATCTAATTTCTTCATGCTGAAAAGGGGCGTCAATACTATGGGGCAGAGGGACAAAAGTGGTTGTTGTCCTGGAGAGACTGGTACTTCTGTGTTTCTGGGCTTATCTGGCATAGGAATAAATCCAGAGGTTTTAAGTTTCTGATAAACAAACCTTTATAGAGTTCAGGGTATCCTTAGGGTTTCCAGGAATACTATTGGTTGGGGCTTGGCATACTGTGGCAGTCTGTTAATACCTGCTGAAACTTTCATAGGGTCCGGAATGACCTCTTGACTTGATTTGAAATCTCTCAGCCACTAAATCTTTATTTCTTTTCTCCTTTTTTTGTCAGCTAATCCCACAATGCCAGATCCAGGCTTATCCATGAGAGTCCTGTCCCACATTGCCAGGGAGACTTAAACCCCTGGAAGTCATGTCTGGCATAGGGGGGAAGGTACTGAGTTTATGTGCAGGGCTTGGCTTAGAGAGAGATTACATCTGAGTAACAGAAGAGTTTCTGTGGGGGTGATGCTTAGCCATTAATTATAAGTAGGCTTAGGTTTGCCAGTACAGAAATAAGTTTTATAAGGTCAAATTTCAAGATCAAGGGCTTGGCTTACTAAATTGGGAGGTAAATAGTACCCTATTGCTTAAGAGAATATCAGGAATTCCTTAAGTGAGGAAGTTTAGCAGTTTCACTTCTTCTCAGGGTCTTTGCAAATAGTTTTGCATTTTCTGCATAAAATACTCTGAAATGAATCAGGGTATAACATTAACTACAGAATATTAAGGTTTTATTCTTTATTCTGGGTTCCATGTCAAGTAAATCTGAATTAGGTTGTTTAAATACAGTTAGATAGTGTGCTACAGAAAATGTAAATTTTGGACAAAATAAACATCTCTTCTTTTGGTTTCACACAGAAGTTAAAATTGTAAAATACAGACAATATTATCTTTTACCCTGTATTCTGATTTTCCTTAGTCTTAACCAGATTAATTGCAATCAAATCTCAAATCTCTTCTTCAGTTTCTTTAACAGTTGCTGTATGGAGTCATGCTGACTCTCAGGACTGCAGAACTTTAACTCTGAGTCTCAGGTGTCACACTGATGCCTAAAGTTCCAGGGAACTACAAGGTTATACAAAGAGCAAAGCATCTCAAAATTTAGAAATAACGGTTAAAGTTCAAGAGTAAATATGACTGCTGCACAGAGCTTACAAACTAAGCCTTAATTTTCTTATAGATATTTTAAAATGAAGTTACTTTCAACAATAAAAACATTTGGCAGTCATCTTATATTAACAAACCATAGCAGAGTTTTATTTTTCCTGTTTCACCTTTTACATTTACAAGAGCTATTAATCACAGGTAAAACATAATTTATATATTTGTACTATTTCCCTTTTAAAATCCCTCCTTGTTGCAGAGAAATTCTGACCTATAGCTGACTGCAGTTACTTTTAGAGATGCATTAGAGTAAAGCAGTGTGACTGACAAGAAAATTTGGTTCCATGATCTATAGCCGTTTTCTAAGAATAACTAAAACCATGACTAACAACATCATTCCATTATCTTAACATCATAGAGATCAGTATCAGGATATAACATGGACAGTAAGAACATTGTTAAGTCTTTAGGAATTTTTATACAATCTCTAAATATATGAATAACATTCCACCCATGCAAATTTAGATTACTAAAGGATAGAAAATCCCCTTAACCACTATGATACTTCCCAAACCTCCTATGTAATATGGTTCTAGTTTGCTAACTGCCTGAATGCAATATACCAGAAACAGAATGGCTTTTTAAAAGGGGAATTCAATAAGCTGCTAGTTCACAGTTCTGAGGCTGAGAAAATGTTCCAATTAACCAATTAAAATAAGCCTATAGAAATATCCAATTTAAGGCATCCAGTGAAAGATACCTTGCTTCAAGAAGGCTGATGACATTCAGCATTTCTCTCTCATCTGGAAGGGTACATGGTAAACATGGCCGCATCTGCTGGTTTTCTTGTGACTCTATAAAAGGGACTCTCTCCAAAATGTTTCCTCTTTTAAAGGATTCCAATAAGCAACTCCATCTTCAAGGGTGGGAGGCACACCTCCATGGAAATCATCTAATCAAAAGTTACCACCCACAGTTCGGTGGGTCACATCTCCATGGGTACAATCAAAATACTCCCACCCAGCAATATTGAAAGAGGATTGAAGGACATGGCTTTTCTGGGCTCCATAACAAATTCAAACCAGCACAAATATGTTAAACTATTTTAGCCCCTCACTTTTACAAGGTGAAAGGACAAATCCTTTGTAACAGTTTTCCTTTAAAAGTGAGAGGACTTGTCTTTTGAAATAAAGGATGATAAGGTAAACATAAACATTAACAAGGATATTATTCTGATATAAGATACTTCTCTTCTAGATAGAGTACTCAAGGCTAAGAAAACTTTTTATATACATTTTCATTAAGAGAAAATTAACAATCCACATTATTTTTTTATTCAACATAACATACAAACACATTCTTACCATATGATCATTCCATTCTTGATATATAATCAATAACTCACAATACCATCACATAGTTGTATATTCATCATGACAATTTCTTAGAACATTTGTGTCAATTCAGAAAGAGAAATAAAAACAAAAAATTTCATACGTACCATACCCCTTACCCCTCTCTTTCATTGATCACTAGCATTTCAATATACTAAATTTATTTTAACATTTGTTCCCCTATTATTTATTTATTTTTAATACATATGTTTCACTTGTCTGTCAATAAGGTAGATAAAAGCAGCATCAGAGACAAGGTTTTTACAATCACACAGTCACACTGAGAAACTATATCATTATACAATCATCTTCAAGAAAGATGGCCACTGGAACACAGCTCTACATTTTCAGGCACTTCCCTCCAGCCTCACCATTACACCTTAACTTAAGAGGTGATATTTATATGCAATCCACATTATTTTAACAGAGTGAAAACTAAACTTTAATTTTGTGTCATATGCTGTTTGACACAAAAGCTTTTAAAAATTATTATAAATGGGCTTATCAAATTTTTGGTCAACATTGACTATGACAGACAAAATTCGCTTTTATAAACCTTCTACAACTTTCCATATTCATGAAGAGCTTGTAGTCAGCAATGGCTACGATAAACAAAATTAAGTTTCTCAAACCTTCTACCACTTTCAATATTCATTCAGGGCTTGTAGGTAGATGCAAAATTCACTTTCACAAACTTTTTACAACAAACAAGATTCACTTTAATCTGAAAATATGATCATCTTAGAGTTGGAAAATAATAGAAACACTATTCATTCCACCTTTAGTCTTTATTTACTCAGAGTGCATGCAATTAGAAATAACTTTGATAACAAACTTACAAAGCTCTTTGAACATGCATACTACCTTCCAACACCAGTATTCATGATGGGAAGAAGAGACAGAGATACTACCAAATAATGGAAGAAGGAAGAAATGTATGCTTGTGTTTGGAATACAGCCAGAAATTTACATAATCTATATTCACAACACACAAATGATTACTTTACAATAGCCTAAAATCCCTCAGTCCAATCCCGCGCAACCTTCAAAGGTCAGAAAAGCCCAAGTTTGAAATGCAATCAGCTCTTCAATAACTAAGGTACTTATCTCCAAGAAAAAACTCAAAATTTTCTCAACACTATTCCCAAGTAGTAAGTATTACCAGGGATATGTTAGCTCACAAAATGAAGTTATGGTTTCTAAAAAAGAAATGAGTTCAGAACACTATTTATTCAAATGCTACTTTCTTATTTAAAGGTTATACAAGTGTCCTCTCTTCTATGAGGTATTCTTAGGTTAAATTTTTTTATTATTATTTAAAAAAAATCAACTAACACAACATTTAGAAATCATTCCATTCTACATATGCAATCAGTAATTCTTAATATCATCACATAGATGCATGCTCATGATTTCTTAGTACATTTGCATCGATATAGAAAAAGAAATAGCAAGACAACAGAAAAAGAAATAAAATGATAATATAGAGAAAAAATAAAAATAAAAAATACAAAAAATATATATAAAAACAAACAAACAAAAAAACTATAGCTCAGATGCAGCTTCATTCAGTGTTTTAACCTAATTACATTACAATTAGGTAGTATTGTCCTGCCCACTTTTGAGTTTTTGTATGTAGTCCTGTTGCACAGTCTGTATCCCTTCAGCTCCAATTACCCATTATCTTACCCGGTTTCTAACTCCTGATGGTCTCTGTTACCAATGACATATTCCAAGTTTATTCTCTAATGTCAGTTCACATCAGTGGGACCATACAGTATTTGTCCTTTAGTTTTTGGCTAGTCTCACTCAGCATAATGTTCTCTAGGTCCATCCATGTTATTACATGCTTCATAAGTTTATTCTGTATAAAGCTGCATAATATTCCATCGTATGTATATACCACAGTTTGTTTAGCCACTCCTCTGTTGATGGACATTTTGGCTGTTTCCATCTCTTTGCAATTGTAAATAATGCTGCTATAAACATTGGTGTGCAAATGTCTGTTTATGTCTTTGCCCTTAAGTCCTTTGAGTAGATACATAGCAATGATATTACTGGGTCGTATGGCAATTCTATATTCAGTATTTTGAGGAACTGCCAAACTGCCTTCCACAGTGGTTGCATCATTTGACATTCCCTCCAACAGTGAATAAGTGTGCCTCTTTCTCCGCATCCTCTCCAGCACTTGTCATTTTCTGTTTTGTTGATAATGGCCATTCTGGTGGGTGTGAGATGATATCTCATTGTGGTTTTGATTTGCATTTCTCTAATGGCCAGGGACATTGAGCATCTCTTCATGTGCCTTTTGACCATTTGTATTTCCTCTTCTGAGAGGTGTCTGTTCAAGTCTTTTTCCCATTTTATAATTGGGTTGGCTGTCTTTTTCTTGTTGAGTTGAACAATCTCTTTATAAATTCTGGATACTAGACCTTTATCTGATATGTCGTTTCCAAATATTGTCTTCCATTGTGTACGCTGTCTTTCTACTTTCTTGATGAAGTTCTTTGATGCACAAAAGTGTTTAATTTTGAGGAGCTCCCATTTATTTCTTTCTTTCTTCAGTGCTCTTGCTTTAGGTTTAAGGTCCATAAAACCGCCTCCAGTTGTAAGTTTCATAAGATATCTCCCTACATTTTCCTCTAACTGTTCTATGGTCTTAGACCTAATGTTTAGATCTTTGATCTATTTTGAGTTAACTTTTGTATAGGGTGTGAGATATGGGTCCTCTTTCATTCTTTTGCATATGGATATCCAGTTCTCTAGGCACCATTTATTGAAGAGACTGTTCTGTCCCAGGTGAGTTGGCTTGACTGCCTTATAAAAGATCAAATGTCCATAGATGAGAGGGTCTATATCTGAGCACTCTATTCGATTCCATTGGTTGATATATCTATCTTTATGCCAGTACCATGCTGTTTTGACCACTGTGGCTTCATAATATGCCTTAAAGTACGGTAGCTTGAGACCTCCAGCTTCGTTCTTTTTCCTCAAGATACTTTTAGCAATTCGGGGCACCCTGCCCTTCCAGATAAATTTGCTTATTGGTTTTTCTATTTTTGAAAAATAAGTTGTTGGAATTTTGATTGGTATTGCATTGAATCTGTAAATCAATTTAGGTAGGATTGACATCTTAACTATATTTAATCTTCCAATCCATGAACACTGTATGCCCCTCCATCTATTTAGGTCTTCTGTGATTTCTTTTAACAGTTTTTTGTAGTTTTCTTAGTATAGGTTTTTTGTCTCTTTAGTTAAATTTATTCCTAGGTATTTTATTCTTTTAGTTGCAGTTGTAAATGGAATTCCTTTATTGATTTCCCCCTCAGCTTGTTCATTGCTAGTGTATAGAAATGCTACAGATTTTTGAATGTTGATCTTGTAACCTGCTACTTTGCTGTACTCATTTATTAACTCTAGTAGTTTTGTTGTGGATTTTTCCGGGTTTTCGACGTATAGTATCATATCGTCTGCAAACAGTGATAGTTTTACTTCTTCCTTTCCAATTTTGATGCCTTGTATTTCTTTTTCTTGTCTAATTGCTCTGGCTAGAACCTCCAACATGATGTTGAGTAATAGTGGTGATAATGGACATCCTTGTCTTGTTCCTGATCTTAGGGGGAAAGTTTTCAATTTTTCCCCATTGAGGATGATATTAGCTGTGGGTTTTTCATATATTCCCTCTATCATTTTAAGGAAATTCCCTTGTATTCCTATCTTTTGAAATGTTTTCAACAGGAAAGGATGTTGAATCTCGTCAAATGCCTTCTCTGCATCAATTGAGATGATCATGTGATTTTTCTGCTTTGATTTGTTGATATGGTGTATTACATTAATTGATTTTCTTATGTTGAACCATCCTTGCATACCTGGGATGAATCCTACTTGGTCATGATGTATAATTCTTTTAATGTGTTGTTGGATTCGATTCGCTAGAATTTTATTGAGGATTTTTGCATCTATATTCATTAGAGAGATTGGTCTGTAGTTTTCTTTTTTTGTAATATTTTTGCCTGGTTTTGGTATGAGGGTGATGTTGACTTCATAGAATGAATTCGGTAGCTTTCCCTCCACTTCGATTTTTTTGAAGAGTTTGAGTAGAGTTGGTACCAATTCTTTCTGGAATGTTTGGTAGAATTCACATGTGAAGCCGTCTGGTCCTGGACTTTTCTTTTTGGGAAGCTTTTGAATGACTGCTTTAATTTCTTTACTTGTGATTGATTTGTTGAGGTCATCTATTTCTTCTTGAGTCAAAGTTGGTTGTTCATGTCTTTCCAGGAACCCGTCCATTTCATCTAAATTGTTGTATTTATTAGCATAAAGTTGTTCATAGTATCCTGTTATTACCTCCTTTATTTCTGTGAGGTCAGTGGTTATGTCTCCTCTTCCATTTCTGATCTTATTTATTTGCGTCCTCTCTCTTCTTCTTTTTGTCAATCTTGCTAAGGGCCCATCAATCTTATTGATTTTCTCATAGAACCAACTTCTGGTCTTTTTGATTTTCTCAATTGTTTTCATGTTCTCAATTTCATTTATTTCTGCTCTAATCTTTGTTATTTCTTTCCTTTTGCTTGCTTTGGGATTAGTTTGCTGTTCTTTCTCCAGTTCTTCCAAGTGGACAGTTAATTCCTGAATTTTTGCCTTTTCTTCTTTTCTGATATAGGCATTTAGGGTAATAAATTTCCCTCTTAGCACTGCCTTTGCTGTGTCCCATAGGTTTTGATATATTGTGTTTTCATTTTCATTCGCCTCGAGATATTTACTAATTTCTCTTGCAATTTGTTCCTTGACCCACCCGTTGTTTAAGAGTGTGTTGCTGAGCCTCCATGTATTTGTGAATTTTCTGGCACTCTGCCTATTATTGATTTCCAACTTCATTCCTTTATGATCCGAGTAAGTGTTGTGTACGATTTCAATCTTTTTAAATTTATTAAGATTTGCTTTGTGACCCAGCATATGGTCTATCTTTGAGAATGATCCATGAGCACTTGAGAAAAAGGTGTATCCTGCTGTTGTGGGATGTAATGTCCTATAAATGTCTGTTAAGTCTAACTCATTTATTGTAATATACAAATTCTCTATTTCTTTATTGATCCTCTGTCTAGATATTCTGTCCATTGATGAGAGTGGTGAATTGAAGTCTCCAACTATTATGGTATATGTGTCTATTTCCCTTTTCAGTGATTGCAGTGTATTCCTCATGTATTTTGGGGCATTCTGGTTTGGTGCTAAATATTTATGATTGTTATGTCTTCTTGTTTAATTGTTCCTTTTATTAGTAGATAGTGTCCTTCTTTGTCTCTTTTAACTGTTTTACATTGCAAGTCTAATTTGTTGGATATTAGTATAGCCACTCCTGCTCTTTTCTGGTTGTTATTTGCATGAAATATCTTTCCCCACCCTTTCACTTTCAACCTATGTTTATCTTTGGGTCTAAGATGTGTTTCCTGTAGACAGCATATAGAAGGATCCTGTTTTTTAATCCATTCTGCCAGTCTATGTCTTTTGATTGGGGAATTCAGTCCATTAACATTTAGAGTTATTACTGTTTGGATAATATTTTCCTCTACCATTTTGCCTTTTGTATTATATATATCATATCTGATTTTCCTTCTTTCTACACTCTTCTCCATACCTCTCTCTTCTGTCTTTTCGTATCTGACTCTAGTGCTCCCGTTAGTATTTCTTGCAGAGCTGGTCTCTTGGTCACAAATTCTCTCAGTGACTTTTTTTCTGAAAGTGGTTTAATTTCTCCCTCAGTTTTGAAGGGCAATTTTCCTGGATATAGAAGTCTCGATTGGCAGTTTTTCTCTTTCAGTAATTTAAATATATCATCCCACTGTCTTCTAGCTTCCATGGTTTCTGCTGAGAAATCTACACATAGTCTTATTGGGTTTCCCTTGTATGTGATGGATTGCTTTTCTCTTGCTGCTTTCAAGATCCTCTCTTTCTCTTTGACCTCTGACATTCTAACTAGTAAATGTCTTGGAGAACGCCTATTTGGGTCTATTCTCTTTGGGGTGCGCTGCATTTCTTGGATCTGTAATTTTAGGTCTTTCATAAGAGTTGGGAAAGTTTCAGTGATAATTTCTTCCATTAGTTTTTCTCCTCCTTTTCCCTTCTCTTCTCCTTCTGGGACACCCACAACATGTATATTTGTGTGCTTCATATTATCGTTCAGTTCCCTGATCCTCTGCTCAAATTTTCCCATTCTTTTCCCTATAGTTTCTGTTTCTTTTTGGAATTCAGATGTTCCATCCTCCAGTTCACTAATTCTAGCCTCTGTCTCTTTAAATCTACCATTGTAGGTATCCATTGTTTTTTGCACCTTTCTACTTTGTCCTTCAATCCCATAAGTTCTGTGATTTGTTTTTTCAGACTTTCTATTCCTTCTTTTTGTTCAGCCCATGTCTTCTTCATGTCCTCCGTCAATTTATTGATTTTGTATTTGAAGAGGTTTTCCATTTCTGTTCGTATATTCAGAATTAGTTGTCTCAGCTCCTGTATCTCATTTGAATTATTGGTTTGTTCCTTTGACTGGGCCATATCTTCAATTTTCCTGGCATGATCCGTTATTTTTTGCTGGCATCTGCGCATTTAATCAGATTTCCCTGGGTGTGGGACCCAGTAGGTTGAAAGATTTTCCTGTGAAATCTCTGGGCTCTGTTTTTCCTATCCTGCCCAGTGTGTGGCGCTCGTCTGTCTGCGGGTCCCACCAGTAAAAGATGCTGTGGCTCCTTTAACTTTGGAAGCCTCTCGCTGTGGGGGAGGGTCTCCAGCCGAAGTGGCTTGGGGGAGTGTCGATCCAAATCTCCCAGCCGACCCGGGAATCTGCGCGTGAGGGGGGTGCCGGCCTCCGTAGCTTGGGGGAGTGCCAATCTAAATCTCTCAGCTGGCCGGGAAGCCAAGCATGGCAGGGGGCACCGGCCACCGCGGCTTGGGGATTGCCGATCCAAAGTTCCCAGCCAGACCAGGAAGTAACGTGTGTGGAAGGGACCCCAGTCGCTGGCCTCCGCAGCTTGGGGGACCTCCCCTCGAAATCTCCCAGCCTGCCCGGGAGGCCACGCATGGGGGGGGGCACCGGCCGCCGTGGCTTGAGGGGACCGCCTGTCCAAATCTCCCAGCCAGCCTGGGAAGGAGGAAGGGAGGGTCTCCAGCCCCCAGCTGCCATGGACCGTAAAGCGCGCGCCCCTCGGGGATCTCACCGCAGTGGATTCTCCCAGCCGGTTTAGCCGTTCCAGAATGGGGTATGCTGTCTTTTTGGTCTCTGTCATGGCTCCAGGAGCTGTTCTGTATCGTTTTTGTTTCTTTAGTAGCTGTTCTGGAGGAGGAACTGAGACCCGTGCATCTTACTAAGCCGCCATCTTCTCCGGAATTTTGATGATAAAATTTTTTAAATCTCAAATCCTTTATCTTTCTTGAAAAAATGGTTTAAATGACATTTATTTTGCATGTTTTAATTTAAAATATTAGAAATATTGAGAACCAAAGTGTTTACTTCATTGTAAGGAAAAAAACTTACTAAAAGTAGTGCTTGCCTTCTTTTCATTGTATAACTTATAATGCAAGATTCTGTAACCTTGGGGAATTGTCATATTCCTGTCTAAGTTTTTAGCAGATTTCAACATTGTAATCCTTGAGTTTTAATGTTAAGAAATAATCTCCTAGAGTTCCTTTAGTGTGAAGTTTTTTGTTAGCATCACTTCTTCGGGAGCATCTTCATTCTTTTCATCACAACTACTTTTCCTCAGTTATGTTAGTAAGCTCATCTTCATTAAGTTCCTTGGCATTTCCACACCAGGAATGTCTCAAATGGCAGCAATGTCAACATTCCCACAGTCAACTGTTCCTTCTGTCACTTCATTTATGTTCAAATTCAGTTTCACTTCCAGCATTATTACTTTTCATTTCTTTAGTGCACATCATCTTTGTTGGCCAATTCCTTCTTTTGGTTACCCTGTTTTGTAAAATTTTATGTGGGTTTGTCTCAGGCACAGAGAGATTAAAAAATACATATTATTTGCAATCTGTGTGTGAACTGAATGATATAAGCATTTACAGACTGAAAGAAATGATATAAATTGGTTACTTATCATGATATACATTTTGTATACATAGTGATTTGTAGTCTGAAAAGCTCCATTACAGTTAATATTGTGACAAAAAAATTAAATGCTTCTGTGGCTTGAAAGACTTTGTCAAAAAGGTTAAAAGGCAACCAACACAATGGGAGAAAATATTTTGAAACCATGTATCTGATAAGGGATTGACATCCAGTATATATAAAGAAATCATACACTCAACAGCAAAAGAACAAACAACCCAATTATAAAATGGGCAAAATATATGATTATACATTTATTTACTAAGTGGAAATACCACTGGCTAGAAAGCACATAGGAAAGATGTTCTTCTTCATTAGCTATAAGGAAAATGCAAATCAACACCACAGTGAGATATCATCTCACCTAGAAGAATGACTGCCATTTAACAAATAGGAAACCACAAATGCTGGAGAGGATGTAGAAAAATTAGAACACTTATTCACTGCTGGTGGGAATGTATAATGGTACAGTTGCTGTGGAAAACAGTTTGGTAGTTCCTCAGAAAACTAAATACCGAGTAGCCTTACAACTGGACAATACCACTACTCATACTTACCCAGAAGAGCTGAAAGCAGTGTCATGAACAGACATTACCACACTAGTATTCATAGCAGCATTATTCTCAATTGCCAAAAGAAAGAAATAATCCAAGTGTCCATCAACAGATGAATGGATAAACAAAATGTGGTATATATAACAGCAGAATATTATGCAGCAGTAAGAAGAAATGAAATCCTGAACCATATGACAACATGATGACCCTTGAGGAAATAATACTGAGTGAGATAAGCCAAACACAAAATGATACTATGTTTTCACTAATATGAACCCCCTGGAAAATGTGAACTCAAAGTCTTAAAATGGAGAATAGAGAGGACCTAGACACTGACAGAAACTAGAGAAGGGGAAATGTTTACCTAATATGTACAGAGAAGTTAGTGAGGTTGAACTTAAGAGTATGGGAATAGAAAAATAAAAGTATGGGACTGGGTAGAGGTGATGGTAGTTCAGTGGGTTTATAAGTAATATTACCATATTGAAGGTGAATATGATAGAAAGATGTTGTTTAGAACCATGTATGTCACCAATTAGCACACAAATATAAATAAGTTCTTGCATGAACTACTTCAAGGTGTGATGCTAGTAGAAAGAGTTAATAATAGAGGGATCTCTGGAAAAAACTACTTATTGCATGCTATGGTCCATATTTAACAGAAATACATCACTGGTGCCACAACAGTACTAGTGGGAAATAATTGGAGGGAGGGACAAGAGTTAAGGGGAGTTTGGGATTTTCTTTTTGGTGTTGGTGTATCTATCTGTTATCTTTCTCTCCGTGGCAATGAAAATTGTCTAAAATTGAGAATGATGATGATTGTACAACTAATTGAAGATTCAATTAGTGAAATATTGATTTTTAAATTTTGGATATTATATATGCTGTATAAATATATCTCAACAAAATCTGCAGATTAAAAATGAATAAGCAGAAAAACTCAAGTGCTAGAGAAAATATGGAGAGAGAGGTATCGTATTTAATATTGGTAGGGTAGCAGAATGGGGCAGCCCTCTGGAGGTTAATGAAGTGGATCCACAGGAGGGTAAATATAGGGTCACCATGTTACTAGGCTATCCTGTTCCTGGGAATATACTCAAAAGAACTGAAAGTAGGGACTCCAATAGACATTTGCCCATTGAGCTTTATGACAATATTATTCGTGATACCCAATGGATAGAGGTAGCCGAAGAATACATTGAGAATCAGAAAGGTGAACTGTGGTGTATATATATGATGGAATATTGTGCAGCTACAGAAAGGAATGAAATCAGGAGGCACACCACAAGGTGAATGAACCATAAAGAGGCTATGTTGAGTGAAATAAGCCAGAAACAAATGGACAGATATTTTATGGTCTCTTATAGAAAATACTTATTAAAAAATTGGGGTCTGAATTGTAAGCTCATACAGCAGTCACATTTATGCCTGAACTTTAAGTGTTATTTCTAAATTTTGAGATGTTATGCTATATGTGTATAACTTGGTATTTTCTTGGACCTTTGGGTACCTGTGTGACACTTAAGAGTCAGAGTTGAAGTTCTGCAGCTCTGAAAGTCAGCATTCCTACATACAGCAGCTGCTGAAGAAGCTGGAAAAGAGATCAGCCTTCAATTAGCGGTAAGAACTAAGCTGATCTGGTTGGGATTCAGGTAAGTCAGAATACCGGGTAAAGGATGATGTTGTCCGTATTTCAGAATTTCAACTACTGTATGAGAATAAAAGAAGAGAGTTTTATTTTGTCCAAACCTCAACTTTTCTGTAGCACACAGTCTAACTTAACCTTTCTGGCCAGTTCAGATAAATGACCTAAATACATGGAGCCTAGAATTGGGAATGAGGTCTTGCAATTCTGTATAACTTAATGTAATACCCCGATACATTCCAGAGTATATTAGGCAGATAATTTAAAAAGTACTAGCAATGTCCCTTGAGGGATGGGAGGAAAACTCTGGAGGTATTAAACTTTCCCATCTGGGAAATCCCTGATACTCTCTCAAACATTAGGGACTCCCAAGTTAATAGGCCAATCCTTTGATTGTGAGGCTTGCTCTTATGAAACTGATTTCTGTAATGGAAAATATAGGTTCTACGCATAATTATGCCTAAGCATTTTTTCCAAAGAACCTCTTTTGTTACTCAGATGTGCCCCCCCCCCCAAGTCAACTCTGCAATTTCAATCATTACTCTCCCTGCTATTTGGGGGTGTGAATCTCTCTGGCAACATGGGACATGACTCTCAGGGATGAGCCTGGCCCTGGCACTGTGGATAGACAATGCCTACCTGAGCAAAAGGGGGAAAAGAAATGTAACAAAATAACACATCAGTGGCTAAGAGAGTTGAAATAAGTCAAGAGACTATTCTGGAGGTAATTTTTTTTTTCATGCAAGAACTTATTTCTATTTGTATTGTTAATTAGTGCAACACATGAGTTTATACAACCCCTCTCAATCATGTTCACCTTCAATATGGTAAAATTACTTATATACCCGCTAGTGAATTGCCTTCATGTCCATCTACTCCCTTACAATTAAGTTCAACCTCATTAGGAGACTTTTCACTCATCTCAAGCTTCTGTGTATCCCTAGGTCCCCTATAGTCTTTATTATAAACTTCTGATTTTACCTTTACCGTGTTCATAAAAATGCAATCATACACTATCTGTACTTTTGTGTCTGGCTTATTTCACTCAGCACTGTGTCCTCAAGGCTTATCCATCTTGTCATATCGTTCAGGACATCATTTCATCTTACTGCTGCATAATATTCCATCATATGTATATACCACATTTTGTTAATTCACTGTTCTGTTGATGGGCACTTGGATTGTTTCCATCTTTTAGCAATTGTGAATACTGCTGCTATCAACATTGGTGTGCAAATCTCTGTTTGTGTCACTGCTTTCAGCTTCTTCTGGTTATACACCAAGTAGTGGTATTGTTGGGTCATAGGGCAACTAGATATTTAGTTTTCTGAGTGTTCTAGTTTGCTGCCTGCCAGAATCCAATAGACCACAAATGAAATGGCTTTTAAAAGAAGGGGGAATTTAATAAGTTGCTAGTTTACAGTTCTAAGGCTGAGAAAATGTCCCAACTAAAACAAGCCTATAGAAATGTCTAATTTAAGGTATCAAGGGAAAGATACCTTGGTTCAAGGCCAGTGAAGTTTACTGTTTTTCTCTCAGCTGGAAGGGCACATGGTGAACATGGCAGTGTCTTCTGGCTTTCTCATGGCTCTACAAAAGGCAATCTCTCAAATGTTTCCTCTATTAAAGGATTCCAGTAAGCAACTCCACCTTCAATGTGTGGAGACACACCTCCATGGAAATCTTCCATTCAAAAGTTACCACCCACATTTGGGTGGGTTATACTCCATGGAAACAATGAAAATGCTCCCACACAGCAATACTGAATGGGGATTAAAGGGCATGGCTTTTCTGGGTTCCACCACAAATTCAAACCAGCATGCTGAGTAACCACCGAACTGTACCATAGTGACTGTACCATTATAATTCCCCACCACCAGTGCCTGTGTCCCAATTTCTCCACATTCTCTCCTACATTTGTAGTTTCCTGTTTGTTTAACAGCAGCCATTCTTATAGGTGTGAAGTGGTATCTCATTGTAATCTTGATCTGCATTTCCCTTATAGCTAATGAGAATAAGCATCTCTTATGGCTTTTTAGCCATCTGTATTTGCTCTTCAGAAAAATTTCTATTCATATCTTTAGCCCACTTTATAATTGGGTGGCTTGTTCTTTTGATGTTGAGTTGTATTATTTCCTTGTGTATACAGCATATCAAACCTTATCTGATGTGTGATATCCAAATATTTTCTCCCATTGAGTTGGTTGCCTTTTTACCTTTTTGATAGAGTCTTTTGCGGCACAAAAGCATTTGATTTAGAGGAGTTCCCATTTATCTAGTTTTTTCTTTTGTTGCTTGTGCTTTGGGTGTAAAGTTTAGGAAGCTATCTCCTACATTTTATTCTAGGAGCTTTATAGTACTGGTTCTTATGTTTAGGTGTTTGATCCGATTTGAGTTAATTTTTGTATAGAGTGTATGGTAAGGATCCTCTTTCATTGTCCTGGCTATTAATATCCAGTTCTCCCATGCCCATTTATTGAAAAAACTATTTTGTCCCAGTTCAGTTGATTTGGAGGCCTTGACTAAGATCAGTTTACCAAAGATTTGTTGGTCTATTTCTACACTGTCACTTTGGTTCCATTTGTCAATACTTCTGTCTTTGTGCCAGTACCATCTGTTTTGACCACTGAGGCTTTATAATAGCTTTTAAAATCAGGGAATTTTAATCCTGCCACTTCATTCTTATTTTTGAGGATGCTATTTGGGGTCTCTTTTCCTTCCAGATGAATTTGGTTAACTAGCTTTTCCAAGCCTTCATAATAGATTGATGGGATTTTGATTGGTACTGCATTGCATCTGTAGATCAATTTGGATAAAATTGATATCTTAACTATCTAACCTTCCTATCCATCAGCATGGAGTGTCTTTCCACCTATTTAGATCTTCTTTGATTTCATTTTTTGACAATGTTATGTAGTTCTCTGTGTACAAATTCTGTACATCCCTAGTTAACGTCATTTCTATATACTTGATTCTTTTAGTTGTTCTTTTGGATGGAATTTTTTCCTTAATTGATTCCTCAGTCAGGTCATTGCTTGTGTATAAAAACGTTGCTGATTTTTGCACACTAATTTTATAACCTGCCACTTTGCTGAATTTGTTTATTAGCTCAAGTAACTTTGTTGTAGATTTCTTAGGGTTTTCATGTCATCTGCAAATAATGAAAGTTTTACTTCTTCCTTTCCAATTTGGAGGCCTTTTATTTCTTTTTCCTGCTTGATTGCTCTTGCTAGAACTTCTAGTACAATGTTGAATAAGAATGGTAACAGAGGGCATCCTTGTCTCATTCTCGATCTTGGAAGAGAGCTTTCAGCCTTTCACCATTGAGTATGAGGCTGGCTATGGGTTTTTCATATATGCCTTTTATGATTTTGAGGAAGTTACCTTTGATTCCCACCTTTTGAAGTGTTTTTATCAGACAAGGATGCTGGATTTCATCAAATGCCTTTTCACCATCAATTGAGAGGATCATTTAATTTTTCTGTTTTGATTTGTTAATATGCTGTATTACATTAGCTGATTATCTTGTGTTGAAACATCCTTGCATTCCTGGTATAAACCCCACTTGGTTGTGGTGTATAATTCTTTTAATGTGCTGTTGGATTTGATTTCCTAATATTTTGTTGAGAATTTTTGTATCTATGGTCCTTAGGGAGATTGGTCTGTTTTTTCCTTTCTTGTAACCTCTTTACCCAGTTTTGGTATTAGAGTGATGTTAGCTTCATAAAATGGGTTAGGTAGTGTTCCTTTTCCTTCAATTTTTTTGAAAAATGTGGGCAGGATTGGTGTTAGTTCTTTTCAGAATGTTTGATAAAATTCCCCTATGAAGCCATCTGGTCCTGGGCTTTTTTTTTGTAGGAAGGTTTTTGATGACTGTTTGAATCTCTTTACATGTGATTGGTTTCTTGAGATCTTCTATTTCTTCTTGAGTCAGTGGAGCTTGTTTGTCTATTTCCAGGAATATGTCCATTTCATCAAAGTTGTCTATTTGTAGGCATATAATTGTTCATAGTAGCCTCTTATGATTTTTTAAAAATTTCTTCATGGTCTGTGGTAATGAACCCTCTCTCATTTCTGATTTTGTTTATTTGCATCCTCTCCCTTTTTTTCTTTGTCAGTCTTGCTAGTGGCCTATCAATTTTATTGATTTTCTCAAAGAACCCACTTTTTTTTATTGATTCTTCTATTCTCCCATTCATTTAACTCTGCTTTAATCTTTGTTATTTCTCTTATTCTGTTTGCTTTGGGGTTAGCTTGCTGTTCTTTTTCAAATTCTTCCAGGTCAGCAGTTAAGTCCTCAATTCTTGCTCTTTCTTCTTTTTTAATATAGGTATTTAGGGCAATAAATTTCCCTCTCAGTACTGTCTTTCCCACCTCCCATTATTTCTGATATGTTGTATTCTCATTTTCATTCTTCTCCAGATGGTTACTGATTTCTCTAGCAATTTCTTCTTTGACCCCTTCATTGTTTAAGAGAGTGTTATTTAATCTCCATATATTTGTGAAAGTTCTTGTTCTTTGGTAGTTATTGATTTCCAGCTTCACTCCATTGTCATCAGAGAAAGTACATTGAATAATTTCTGTTTTTAAATTTAGTAAGACCCAGCATATGATCTATCCTGGAGAAAGTTCCATGAGCACTAGAAAAGAATGTATATCCTGGTGTTTTGGGGTGTAATGATCTATATATGTTTGTTAGGTCTAATTCATTTATCAGATTAAGTTTTCTATTTCCTTGTTGATCTTCTGTCTGGTTGTTCTGTCTATAGAGGAGAGTGGTGTATTGAGGTCACCTACTATTATTGTTAAAACATCTATCATTCCTATCAGTTTTGCCAATGTCTCTCTCATGTACTTTGGACCTCCTTGATTAGGAGCATAGATATTTATGATTGTTATTTCTTCTTGGTTAATTGTTCCTTTTATTAACATATAGTGTCCTTCTTTGTCTCTTATGATATCTCTGCATTAAAATCTATTCTGTCTGGTATTAGTATAGCTACTCCTGCTTTCTTTTGGTTATAGTTTGCATGGGACATCTTGTTCCATCCTTTCACTTTCAATGTATTTGTATCCTTGTGTCTAAGATGAGTGCCTTGTAAGCAGCATATAGCTGGATATATTTCTTTATCTTTTCTGCTAGTGTGTATCTTTTAATTGGTAAGTTTAGTCCATTAACATTCAAAGTTATTACTATATTTCTTGAAATATCATCTTATCCTTTGGATTTTATTTGTCAGATCTATATGTCCTTTTCCCACTTTCTCTTTTTATCCTTTAGATTACCCTAAGTGGTTCTCTTCAATTCTGTGGCCTCCTCCAGACCTCTCTCTCCTGTCTTTTTTTTTTTTTCCAGGTAGCAGAACTTCCTTTAGTATTTCTCATAGAGCTGGTATCCTGTTGACATACTCTTTCAGCCTTTGTGTGTCTATGAAAATTTTAATCTCTCCCTCAGTTTGAATGACAATTTGTCTGGGTATAGAATTCTTGACTGGAAGTCTTTGCCTTCCAGGATCTTAAATATATCATACCACTGCCTTCTCACCTGTATAGTGCCAATTGAGTTATCCAAACTCAGTCTTAAGTAGATTCCCTTGTACATAGTAGATTGTTTTTGTCATGCTGCTTTCCAGATTTTCTGCTTCTCCTCAACATCTGACAGACTAATTAGTATGTGTCTTAGGGTAGGCCTAGTTACATTTGTTTTATTTGGAGTTTGTTGGACTTCTTTGATTTGCATATTTATGTCTTTTATAATGGTTGGGAAGTTTTCCCACATTATGTCCACTAATAATCTTCCTAGCCTTTAACTCTTCTCTTCTCCTTCAGGGATACTGATAATTCTTTTATTTGTGCACTTTACTTTGTCCATAATTTCCCTGAGATACAATTACAGTTTTTCCATCTTTTTTGTCATTTGCTCTTTTGTGTGTTCACAATCTTTTGCCCTGTCCTCTATTATTCTTTCTTCCATGTCTTCAAATCTGTTGTTGTGTGTCACTAACAAATTTTTTATTTAGTCTACAGAATCTTTAATCTCTGTGATATATGCTGTTTTTCTATTTATTCTTTCAAATTTCTTCTTTATGCTCTTGTAGAGTCTTCTTGATCTCCTTTATGTCACTGATTTTATTTAGTAAAGTTGTATAAATATCTTTGATTCATTATTCCAAAGTCTGTGTCTCCTCTGCTGTTTTAATTTGGTCATTAGACTGGACTCTATCTGTCTGCATCTTCATGTATTTAGTGATTTTCTGTTGTCTTCGTGGCATGCAAATATCTTCCTCGTGTCCATTTCCCAGTCTGTGCACTCCTGATGGCTTCAGGCCTCTACCTGGAAATGGACACATGGACTGTTTTCACTCACTAGCCAATTTCTGGTTCTCTGCATCTCAGTTCTTCTGCATGTTCAACCAGGGTCTTCCTAAAATTTGGAAACAGTGGTTCTCAATTGCTAGCTGTTTTATTTTCTTTCTTCTCTTCATTCATTTGTATTTTTGAGCTTTCTTACATTGTGTATGAATATTTCTCATGCAGTTTCTGAGAGTCAGGAATTCAAGAGTGAATTTAGCTGGTTCTGGTTCAGGGTCTCCCTGTTAGTTCGGGATCTTGGCAGCTTTGCAGGAAGCTTCAGTTCCTCACCAGGGGCCCTCTCCACACTCACTCTGCAGATTGCTTTCCCCTGAACAGAGAGAAGCAAAAGCCATCTGGAGGTTATTGTTATGAATACTTCAGCTAGATATTGCTAATTGCCATGGTATGCCTAGCCCCCACCAACAGTATCCCTGTAAAACTTAAAGACTTCCCAGAACTCTATAAAAGTTTCACTCACTAATTTTATTTTTCAGAAACTTCCAGATGGTTCCTAGGCCAGATAAGCCCTGAAGGCCAGAGTCACCAGTCTCTCAAATATATCAACCAGTTGCATCCCCCTACCCTATTAGTTGATATCCTCTTTTCAACATGAAGTTAGAATGGTCATTGCCCAAATATCTATAAAGATATTATTGAGATAAGGATCAAAGGAGAGGGAGTAATTGCAACAGAAGAAGCTAAGATTTAACAAATGAGTATGACTGCTGAATCATTATATTGATATTTCTTATTAGTCCTCAGTGTCTTAGAGCAGCTAAAAGGAAATACCTGAAATTGTGGAACCATAACCCGTACCATACTTTGAAATTTGTTCTATAAGTACTTGTTGAAATTTATTGATTTTTTTAATGTTATATTTCAAAATAAAAAATATTTGAAAAGATACAAACATGTTTCCCATTTGTGTAATTTCTTTGATTAATCTTTAACAGTTTCCTCTCTTTTTAAACATTCCATGATTGGATGCAGAACTGGGTTGTTTGATTGTTTAATTATGGTGGTATTCAACTTCTCCCTGTCAACTGTAAGTTGGTGTAGGTTTGATGGATTCAGGATCAATATTTTTAGAAGAACATTTTTATTGAGATTATGCTGGCTACTTCATGTTGCATCACACAGGAGGTACCCCATATCTGGTTTTTAGTGAAAGTAAGATTGGTCTGAGAATGTAGTATCATTGGCATATGCCTTCTTTGGCTTCCCAGAAGTAGTGATGAACCAGGACCATGGTGACAAAGCATGAGGGTGATAGGACAAGCTTTAACCTAAGATTTTTGGGTATGGATTAGGGGAACCAAGAAGTCCTTGATGCAGTATACAAAGGTGTGTGCAATCTAGCTCCTGTCCTCCTCCAACCTCATCCCTTTCCTTCCATGTTTCAGACACACTGGTGGCTTCCAATTCCTCAAAACACCATGTTCCATCATCATACCTGAGGGGCCTCATACCTGCTGTTTCTCTCTCTGGAATCCTCTCTCCCATTCACAGCTGAGCTAAATTCATCTATCCTTTCAATTTTGGTGTAAATGGCACTTCCTGGAAACATAACAATGTCCCCAGATAAGGTAAAAAACTCCACCTATAGCTCTCCTGATGCCTGGAATCCTTTTTTTTTTCTTTTAAAGCACTTATGACAACAGTTATTAATTTCCTGCACCTCCCCTGGATGTAAACTCCATGAGGGCAGGAACCACATTTGCTTTTCACCGCCATTCCTATAGCCCCCAGCCTGGTGCCAGGAGCATATTTGCTGAATGAATGAAAACACAGTTGGAGTAGCATGGTGTGCCAAAGGATTTTGGCCAGATGTTGTCTTAAGAGAAAGACAGAAACTGTCTTCATGTTAAGAGTTCTCAGTCTACAGATGTGAGCATTCCCATGATGAGTAGAAAGAAACTTTTGGGACAGGTTTGGCAGAAATGCTTGTCTCTTATATTTTAGTCAAGTTGCTTCTCAAAAATGTAAGCTAATATATGTCACATGCTTGCCAAGAACCAGGAGTTATCATAGGTAGGCATTGTGATAGGCCTCGTCTTCCAGATGATGAAACTGAGGCACAATGAAGTTGAGGAGTTTGGGTAGGGGACCTTATCTACAGAGATAGAGGGGGAGGGTAGCTTACAGTTAGGTCACTGAAGGTGTTCCTGATTCACCATATGTCAAGGGACACATGACATTGAGCCTTAATTTTAGACCAAACACCACCCTGAGGATAACCCTAGTACCACAGCAACGTGCCGGGATCCCTTTAGGATCTCCCCATCCTGTCACTGGTAGACATGCCAGGTTCTTCATCCTTTTGTCCAGTGTAGAGCCACAGACCACAGGCACACACACACACACACACACACACACACACTAATGCTCAAAAACAGAGGCCCATCAACTTCATAAGGAGAAGAGAAATGATTTTAACTCCCTATTAATTTGCAGGGCTTCTTTCTCACTCAGAGTGGCATGAGTCCCTTTCCTTCATCTCCTGCCTCTTATTTGTGTCCTTTTGGGCCTGTGGGGACAAGCATAGGACCCATAGCTGAGCCATGGGTTCTTTTCTGGCCTCTTATTTAGCTCCCCAAAGACCAGGGCAGAGTTTTGGTAGTCAGGGCCCAGGCAAACGGCTTTATCTGAGTGGTGTCCATAAGGAAGAATTGCAGGTTTCTGCCACCCCCTGGTTCCCCTGGCCCTGTAGCTGACTTAGGCCATGCTCTTTCCCAAAGCCCTGACCTCAGAGCCCTCCCTAGGCTCTCTGAGCCCTGAAGGGTGGCACAGCACTGGGCTCCCTCCGCCATTTGCCAGGATTTTGTTGCTGTCTAGATACCATTCCCCTCCTGTCTGGTCCTTGTAAGTAGAAATCCCTGCTGGTGCCTCTCCTCCCAGGAAACTGTGCCCAGCTTGGGCTGAGCAGAGTCTTTGCATGCCCTTGAACAATGTGTTTGGATATTGGCTGCAATGCTGGGGTGAGTCCTGTACTCGGATGGAAATTTAACCCGGTTCCTGAATCTTTCTCTGGTCTCAGCACTCTACCTCCTGCTCGACTGGGTTAGGTTTGGGCCTTGGGTGGCAGTTCTGCTGTGTGTGACTATCACTGGGCAAATTGGTTCAGTAATTCTAGGAACCACCTCTCACTTGGGCAGCCTGGTTTCCACACCTATCATCATCTTGTACCTCCATCAATAATGCAGTGAGTATGCAGAACAGATTACTCTCCCATCCTTTTTAGGGAGTGTAAACCATTAACGGACAACAATTTTACTTTCATTTACTGCAGCATGGCCTTCCCTCTTCAGGCCTTGCAGGGAGTTCCTACTGAACTGTGCTGGTTTGAAAGGAAGTATGCCCCATAAGAAAAGCCATGTTTTGATATAAATCCCATTTCATAAAGGTAGAATAATCCCTATTCAATACTGTATATTTGAAACTGTAATGAGATCATCTCCCTGGTTGATGTGATTTAGTCAAGAATGGTTGTTGAACTGGATTAGGGGATGACATGTCTCCAGCCATTTGAGTAGGTCTTGATTAGTTTCTGAAGTCCTATAAAAGAGGAAATATTTTGGAGAATGAGAGATTCAGAGAGAGCAGAAATGCTGCAGCACCATGAAGCAGAGAGTCCACCAGCCAGAGACCTTTGGAGATGAAAAAGGAAAACGCCTCCGGGGGAGCTTCATGAAATAGGAAGCCAAGAGAGTAAGCTAGCAGATGACGCTGTGTTCACCATGTGCCCTTCCAGCTGAGAGAGAAGCCCTGACTGTGTTCGCCATGTGCCTTCTCACTTGAGAGAGAAACCCTGAACTTCATCGGCCTTCTTGAAACAAGGTATCTTTCCCCAGATGCTTTTGATTGGACATTTCTATAGACTTGTTGTGATTGGGACATTTTCTCGGCCTTAGAACTGTAAACTAGCAACTCATTAAATTACCCCTTTTAGAAGCCATTCTGTTTTGGTGTATTGCATTCCAGCAGCTAACAAACTAGAACATGGACTTTTCTTCTTAGTACTTTAGGCATGGTTGGAGGTGAGACAGTGCAGTTGTCCCTCAGGATGGAAGCCCCTGGCTCAGTATGAAGGAAGTGAATGAGTGCCTTGGTGATTTTCCTGGTCCTAATGTTCACCAGCTGTGAGAGCCTCCTGAAGGACTCCAACACCATGAGTTTCCTCAGGGAGAACACATTTGATGTCCTCTTCACAGACCCAGCCTTACCATGTGGGTGATCCTAACCAAGTACTTGGGCCTGCCTTCCATGTACCTCTTCAGTCCCATGCATCCTGGAGCGCATGCTCAACAGATGTCCCAACCCTGTGTCCTACATCCCCAGGTGTTACACTCAGTTCTTAGACCAGATGACATTCTCCAAGTGGGAAAATTTCTTAGATATCACTATATTTCAACTTGTGTATATGAAGAACCAAAACCTGGTGTCAAATCTCCTCAAGAAAGATGTGTCCCTCCCCACCTTGTATTGGAAGGCCTCCATTTGGCTGCTAAGGTATGACTTTGTGTTCGAGTAGCCATCCATGCTTAACATGACATTCATTAGAGGAATAAACTGCAAAGAGAGAGGAAATGTATCTCAGTTTGGTGGCTTGTTTGTTTTTTTTTTTCACTTTAATTTTTCTGTTCTTTAGGTGAGTAAAAATCATTCTTATATACTCTGGCTTTCCTCAGTCAATTGGCTCCTTCTGCTGACTCACATCTGGAAGAGTTCCTAAAGAAACACGTTCAGTTAGAGGTAGAATGCATATGCCCTCTTGGGGTAAAGGGGAGTTGTTATTCCTTAGGGCTGTTATAATAAAGTACCACAAACAAGAGATATTTATTGCCTCACAGTTCCGGAGGCTAGATGTCCAACTTGAGTTGTCAACAGGTCCTTGCATCCTCTGGTGGCTGGCTGGCAGCCCATGGCTCTCTTTGACTTGAGCCATAATTCAACTCTGCCCTTGAGTCTTCTCTTTCTATTTGTCTCCTAACTCTGTCTAATTTGCTTCTACCTCTAAGAATACTAGGCATATTGGTTTAGACACATCTTAAAGCAGTTTGGCCTAATTTTAACTAATATCATCTTTCTAACAGTTTGAAGCTGTGGGTACCCCCCAAAAGATCATATTCTTTTAGTTATTTCCAGTGGATATAGATCTATTGTGAGTGGGACCATTTGATTAGGTTTTTCAATTGATGCGTGCTCCAGGTGAGTGTTAATCCTCTTACTGGAGGCCTTTATAAGAGGGCAGAACACATAGCGAAGATCAGAGAAACTCATAGAAAAGCCCAGGAAAACTAAGAGATAAGGACACAGACAGACTTTAGAAAGGAAACCACCAAAGGCAGAAGTCGAAAGCAATACAACCTGGAAGAGAAAGGAAAGATCAGCAGATGTCACATCCAAAGTAGTTGAGGATCACCAGTAGCCGGTCTTCAGAGAGAACATACCGTCCCGTTGATGCCTTGACTTGGACATTTTCACAACCTCAGAACTGTAAACTTCTAAGTTAATAAATTCCCATTGTAAAAGCCAACCCACTTCTTGTATTTTGCATTCTGTCAGCTTTAGTAAATGAGAACAATCTTCAAAGACCCTCTTTCTAAATAGGATTACATTCGAGTGACTGGGGGATAGGACTTGAGCATATCTTTTGGTGGGACACAGTTCAAGTTATATTGGGGGGTCTGTGTGAGATCTGAGGCTAAGGTGACACAGAGACAGTTGGGTGAAAATGGCTGATGTGTGGCTACAGTAGGAAATTATGTTCAACGAGGGCCTGGGGAGAGTCATAGAAACTTAGAATGAGGTTTAGAAAGGTTCTAGTCCAAACCTCACACTTTCTTGTCAGGGAGACAAGGAGACCCAGAGCTGGGACCAAATCCATTCTCCCAATTTTGTCCCATACTTTTCCTCTGATCACTAAGTTAGGGGTCAGCAACTACAGCCCTGGGCCAAATCCCTACAGAGGCATGTTTTGTATGGCCCAGACCTAAGAATGGGTTTTACATTTGTAAAGGGCTGTTAAAACAAACAAACATACAAAAGCAAAGAAAATGTGGCAGAAGACTGTGTGGCCCACAAGCTACAGATTTGTGCAAAACACATGCTGACCCCTGAGCTAAGGCAAGCATTTTCAGATGAGGTAGATGAGGCCCAGAATTACTCTGAAAAATAAAAATATATTTACTTTTTAAGTATTTCCACTTATGAAAAGTTTCAGACCATCCCTAATTTTCATACCAGAATTCTCTTTTTCAGTACATTTTTCATCAGAGCGAAAGCATCAAATAGGTCCCAAGGACAATTACCATCCTACTTCAACAACTTCTAATTTCTTTGTTAAGCAGTTGAACAATGGACTGTAGCTAATTGGAGAGGTTTTTAGTTTACTAAAACTGACAAAATGCCATATACCAGGAATCAGTTGGCCTTTACCATGGGGATTTAATAACTTCCAAGTTTATAGTTCCAAGGCCATGAAAATGTCCAAATCAAGGCATCAACAGGATGATAACTTCCCCCTGAAGACCGGGTAGCAGCATCCTCAGCTCCTGTGTCACAAGGCCAAGCACATGGCAGCATCTTCTGGTTTCTCCCTTTTCTTCCAGGTTCCATTGATTTCAGCTTCTGTGGCTTTCTCTCTCTCTCAGAATCTTTTTTAAAGGACTCCAATAGGAGGATTAAGTCCATCCTGAAGAGGTCCATCACACCTTAACTGAAGTAGCCTCATCTAAAGATCCTACTTACATGGGCTCACACCACAGGAATGGATTAGGTTTAAGAACAAGTTTTTCTGGAATACATATGGCTTTAAATCACCACAGAACAAAATTTCTGGACTGTGTAACTACTTATTTATTTTTTGAGGGACTTTCAGACTGTTTTCCAAAGTGATAATACCATTTTATTTTATTGTGGCAAAATACCGCTTTAACCATTTTAAAGTGTGCAATTAAGTGGACTCAAGTGCTTTCACAATGTTGTGCACACTGTGAACATTGCCTGGTTCCAAGGAGTTTTCATCACCCCAAATGGAAATCCTCTACCCTTCAGACAGTCACTCCCCATTTTCCCTCCATCCAGCCCCTGGCAGCCATCAGTGTGCTCTCTGTTACTATGGATTTGCCTAGTCTGAATATTTCATGTAAATGGAATCATGTGATATATAGTCTTTTGCATCTGGCTGCTTTTGCTCAGCATAATGTTTTCATGGCTCACCCATGTTGTAGCATGTCAGAATTTCATTATTCCTTTTTATGGCTGAGTAACATGCATTGTACGGATAGACTACATATGGTTTCCATTCATCAGGTGATGGACATTTGGGTTATTTCCACTTTTGGGCTGCTGCTATCACACAATTCACTCTCTTTCCCTTATTTAGTATAAATGGTCCTTCATCCAACAAGTATCTCTTGAGAACCTTCCCTGCCCTTGGGGAGGTGCTGGGGGACACTGCTGTGAATGCCTAAATCTTGCAGTCACAAGGGAAAAGATATTGATCAGCCACAAATTGTGATGTCCACTTTGAAAGAGGGTAAAGGGCTAAAGAGGGCTGACAGTAGGGACTTTGCAGGTTGAGAGGGTGCAAGCTTGGGGGATAAGTGTACAAAACAGAGAAGACCTCGGGTACAGAAGGAGAGCATTGCAAGGTCTTTCTCCTCTCTCCCTCCCATGTTTGAGGGTCTCCTTACTCTCATAAATATGAGTATGTGGAAATCCTATCTATGGGTCTTCTGAGTGGTCTCTTTGTCATTGCTATTGCATGGCTGTGTCCTCCCCACTGCTCTGGGGCTCCTGGGCCCCCACTTGCATGCTGGATCCTCCCTAGAAATTCATAAGCACAATCCCTTCATAGAACAGGTGCCCTCCAGAGATGTGGGGCCAGGCAGGCCATACTCCCTTTGCTGCCCTCTTCATTCTGTGGACCATTCGGACTTGACCAAGGTGGACCATTTTGGACCTTGGTCAAGACTTTGACCAAGACCCTGACTTTTTGTTGCCCTCCTCATCCTCACTGCCTGTCAAACAGATTAAATAGCCTCCATATCCCAGGTCAGATATTTTTATCTAACTTAATGAACTGAACTATTGTTAACTAATTTATATGTAATTATATATCATAGTGACTTAATTAAACATGTCAATGTGATTTAGCCATTTCGGTCTTCAGAAAATAGTAAATTTCTTTTTTTCCAACCTCAAACCTTTTTCAGCTCTCTATGTATCTCATAAGCACTGGCCCCGATACTAAAGGATTGGGGGTAATACAAGAGTGTTAGCAGGAAAGAAGGGGCCAAGCCTGACTTTCTCCATAGGGAATGAGGGAACAGCCAAGAAGCTCAGCCCTTCACAGGGTCAAACTTTCTAGACATCCCTCTGTTCCTAACATGAAATTACCCCCATGCGCACCTTTTAATCTCCCCTGCACACAAATTGCTAGCTGTCCTCCCTCACTTTTGGGGAAATCCCGTTCATACCCACAGAGGTTGGTTTCATCCCAGGCTCTCCCCCTGCACCCCACTGGTATATGACCCAGCCTGAGTCACTTGGTCTGCAGTGAGCTCTGAGAGGGGCTGGCCTCTTTCTGGACACTCAGGGATGGTCAAGTGTTCTCCTTATCTCCTCTGCACTCAGTTGGTGAGAAAGGGACTTCTGCCTTTGGGTTCTGATTGTGTCTGGACACATAACACCCAACCACGGACAGGTGAGTGTGGTGGCTGTTTATTAGCCACATATCCTCAGCCTGGGGAAGAGGACACCACATGCTACACTGGCCCACATGGGGCCTACATGAGCACAGTGTTCACAGCCAGGGTCTCGGGAGGCAAGAGGGTGGGGTACCCCTCGTTCCCATGATGTGATGTCATTGGTCTGTCTGAATGATCTCAAGGACTGGCAAGAAACTGAAGCCCTCTGCTTGGGCATAGGCACACCCTGGACCTGATCCCTTTGAAAAGAAGGAGTTTGGCTAGGGGACTTTATCTACCGAGACAGAGTGGGAGGGGAGCTTGCAGTTAGGTCACTAGAGGTGCCCCTGATTCACCAGATGTCAAGGGACACATGACAATGAGCCTTAACTTTCAGCCTCACACCCCACCCCCCTGAGGTTACACCAAGTACCACAGCAATGTGCAGAGAGGGCTGGTCCTCCAGGTTGGTTCCCTTTAGGATCTCCCCATCATGTCACTGGTAGACATGCCAGGTTCTTCAGCCTTTTGTCCAGTGTAGGGACACAGACCACAGGTGCACACACACACACACACACACACACAAAAGTGTACAAAGAGAGGCCCATCAACTTCATAAGGAGAAAAAGAAATGTTTTCTAACTCGTTCTCAACTGTAGGGCTTCTCTCTGGCCAAGTCAATTAAAGTGGCGTGAGTACTTTTCCTTCATCTCCTGCTTCCAATTTACGTCCCTTTGGACCTTTGGGGAAAAACACAGACCCACAGTTGAGCCATGGGTTCTTCACTGGACTCTTGTTTACCTCCACAAAGACCAGAGCAGGACTTTACTAGTCAAGGCCCAGGCAAAGGTCTTCATCTGAGTGGCATCTGGCAGGAAGAATTGCAGGTTTCTGCCACCCCCTGGTTCCCCTGGCCCTGCAGCTGGCTTAGGCCAAACTCTCTCCCGAGGCCCTGACCTCAGAGCCTTGCCTCCGAGCCCTGAGGGGTGGCACCACCCTAGGCTCACCCTGCTACCTGCCGGGGTCTTGTTGCTGTCTCAATATCATCCTCCTCCTGTCTCTGGTCACTTTGAGTAGAAATACCTGCTGGTGCCCATCCTCCCAGGAAGCTGCATCCAGCTTGGGCTGAGCAGACTCTTTGCATGCCCTTGAACAATGCGTTTGGATATTGGCTGCAATCCTAGAGTGAGTTCTGCCCTTGGACAGAAACTTAACCTGGTTCTTGAAGCTTCCTCTTCTTTTTCTGGAATCAGGATGCTGCCTCCTGCTTGACTGGGTTTGGGTTGGGCCTTGGGTGACAGTTCTGCTGTGCATGACTAACTCTGGGAAAATTGGTTCAGAAATTCTAGGAACTGCCTCTTACTTGGACAGCCTGGTTTCCACACCCATCATATTCTTGGACCTCCATCAGTAAGGCAGTGAGTGCGTAGAACAAATTACTCTCCCATCCTGTTTGGGGAGTATAAATCATTAACAGGCATCACTATTACTTTCATTTGCTGCAGCATGGCTTTCCCTCTTGAGAACTTGCAGAGTCTCTGCAGGGCTTTTCTTCTTAGCACTGTGGGGCCTGGCTGGAGGAGAGAAGGTGTTAGTAGTCCCTCAGGATGGAAGCCACTGGCTCAGTATGAAAGAAGTGAGTGAGCACCTCAGTGAGAAAGGGCATGAGGCTGTGGTGCTAGTTCCAGAAGTTAATTTGCTGCTGAAAGAATCCAAATGCTGCACAAGAAAATTTACCCAGTGCTGTACACCCAGGAAGATCTGAAGAACCAGTTTTGCTCCTTTGGAAACAGTCATTTTGCCATCAGTTCATCCCCCCGCCTCCTTCCTACTGAGCTCAGGAATGTGATGATTTTCCTGGACCTAATGTTTGCCAACTGTGAGAGCCTCCTGAAAGACTCTGACACCTTGAGTTTCCTTAGGGCGAGCACATTTGATGTCCTTTTTATAGACCCGGCCTCACCTTCTGGCGTGAACCTGGCCAAGTACTTGGGCCTGCCCTCCGTGTATCTCTTCAGGGGTTCCCCGTGTCTCCTGAAGCATGCGGTCAACAGAAGCCCATACCCCATGTCATACATCCCCATGTGCTACACTCAGTTCTCAGACCAGATGACGTTCTCCAGCGGGTGGCCATCTTCCTTGCAAATTTCTTAGAGTTCACTATATTTCAGTTTGTGTATAAGAATTAGCAAAACCTGGCATCGAATCTCCTTGAGAGAGATGTGTCCATCCCCACCTTGTATTGGAAGGCCTCCATTTGTCTGCTAAGGTATGACTTTGTGTTTGAGTACCATTGGCCATCCATGCCCAACATGATATTCGTTGGAGGAATAAACTGCAAAAAGAGAGGTGAGATATCTCAGGTTGGTGTTTTTAAAAAAATTTTCCTGTTTCTTTAAGTGAGTAAAAATCATTCTTATGTGCTCTGTCTTGTATGGCCCAGAGCAATGAATGGCTTTTACACTAGTAAAGGCTGTTAAAACAAAGAAAGAAATGAAAGCAAAGAAAATGTGGCAGAATCATTTGTGGCCTGCAAAGCCTACACTTTACTATCTGGCCCTTTATGCAAAACATGTGCTGATGCTGTGGGTCCCGCCCCTTAATGCAGGGCCATGGACAGCATGTGAAATGCCTTTGTAAGCCCTGCAGGGAAACTCCATCCCTATCCCTCTCTTCCTTGGGCCCAAGTCCAATGCAGCTGGAACTCTCTCCTTGGGAGGTGGTGAGAGCACCATGGTTTTCTTGCAACATTCTTTGGGGAGTAGTTACACAGAATACTAGATCTCAAGTCCTCAGGGGTACACTTCTGTTCCCATTTCCTCTTCATGTGTTCCAGAACCACTTAGATCTGTGGTGCTTCAGGGCATAATGCCTGGAAATATTTTTGGTGTCACAATTGGGGGTATCTCTCTTACTTCTGTAAGTGGTGGGCAGGGAGGCTGCTAAACATCCTACAATGCCTGGTCACACCTCATTCCCAGAGTAATAAGAAACACTGACTTTAATAAATTGAAAATATCAGCCACGTCTCTGAGCAGGGTGCCCGCTGGGGTGGTGTGGGGTAGCAGGGGTGCTTTGCCCACCCTCTGTGATCACCTTGTCTTCCTGGGGCTCTCTGATGCAGGCTGACATTTCAGCAGTCATTGACTGAGCAGAGGGGGGAGGCAGGGGAACAATGCCTGAAAATGCCAAGTCACTCTTTATAAACACTTTTGAAAATATGTGAGGTGAGGCAATGACTACCATGTTTGCTTCTCTTTCAAAACTCAGTGTTTATCTTTACAACTGTTTACCTTTGAGATTACCAGACATTTTGGCATAAATGTGTTTCTGTGAATGAGTAGTGGTCTAAAGAGTGGTTACATTTTAGAGGGAGTCAGAGTTAAAAGTATACATATTTGACATGAATACCCCAAAATCTAGAAACTTGATTTTTTAAAATAACTGAAAAATCTAGGAAATGATTGCATGGGAATTTTTTTTAAACTTTTTTATTGTATAGTGTACTATACATACAAAGCAAAGAAATAAAAAAAGCAATAGTTTTCAAAGCTATCTTCAAAAAGTGGTTTCTGGACAGATCCCAGAGTTGTCATAAGCTACCATAGGATCCTCTCATAATTTCCCTTATAGCTACTCCAGAATATAGAAGGCTAGAGGGCTTAAATAATTTTTTATGATCACATTGCCTTTTTTTCCTTCTTTTTTTTGTGAACAAAAATATATTTACAAAAAAGCTATAATTTTCAAAGCACAGCACCACAATTAGTTGTAGAACATATTTCAGATTTTGACATGGGTTACAATTTCACAATTTTAGATTTTTACTTCTAGTTGCTCTAAAATACTGGAGACTAAAAGAGATATCAATTTAATGATTCAGTATTCATATTTATTTGTTAAGTCCTATCTTCTATGTATAATTCCACCATCACCTTTGATCTTTCCATACCTCTCTTTGGGATTGTTCGGGCTATTGCAATTCTAAATTTTTGTTATTGGAAGGGTCTGTCACTAATATGGGGTAGGGAGATGGAACCATCTGATGTCCTGGAGAAGCTGGGCTGTATTTCAGGACTTATCTGGACCAGGGACCCATCTGGAGGTTGTAGGTTTCTGGAAAGTTACTCTAGTGCCTGGAGCCCTTGTGGAATCTTATATTGTCCAAAGTGTTCTTTAGGATCGGCTGTAATGGTCCTGGTTGGCGGTTGGCAGGTTATGTTAGGTAGCAAGGTCTACCTGAAGCTTGCTGAAGAGCAACCTCCAGGGTAGCCTCTCAATTCTATTTGAACTCTCTGCCACTGATACTTTATTAATAACACTTCCTTCCCCCCTTTTGGTCAGGATGTAATTGTTGATCCCACAGTGCCAGGTCTGGATACATTCCTGGGAGTCATCTACCATGTCACCAGGGAGACTTTCACTCATGGATGTCACATCCCATGTAGAGAGGAGGGCAATGATTTCACTTGCAGAGTCAGACTTAGAGAGACAGGGACCACATCTGAGCAACAACAGAGGTCCTCCAGAAGTAACTCTTAAACATACCTATAGGTAGTGTAAACTTTTATGCTACCTACATAGGCTTCACAAGAGTAAGCCCCATGATTGAGGCCATGGCCTATTGATTTGGGTATCCCTAAGGTTTGACACAGTATCAGGGGATTCCCTGATGGTAAGGTTTAGTAGTTTCATAGTCTTTCTCCCCTCCCTCAAGGGACTTTGCCAATACTTTTTGACTCTCTGTATAATATACTCTAGGATGTTTCCGGGCATTACAATAATCTATACAGGATTAAAGAACCTTTGTCTTATTCTGAGTGTCCTGTGTTTCAGTTGTTCACATGAGCTGTACAAATAGGTTGAATTAGATTATGCACCACAGAAAATTTCAGTTCTAGATCAAATAAACCTTTCTTCCATTGGTCTCAGAGACTATGTAGACACAGTCTTCCTTATCCCTATGTTCTGAATTACTTTAACCCCAACCTGTTTGGCTTCATTTTTATCTCTAAATATCAGGTTATATATATAAAACAGCCTCTCAAAATCGAGAAATAATCACCACTCAAGACTTAATGTGTCTTCTCTAAAAGCTTACACTCTAGTCCCCTGTTTTCTTATAAGCATTTTCTAAAGGTGACCATACCATTGTTTTTGTTTTTTTTTTTTCTGGCTTATCTTGTCTCAGCAAATGTCCGGCATGTGCATTCACATTGTTGCATGCCTCATGACATTGTTCCTTTTTGTAGCAGCACAACTTTTGTTCATAAGTGTACAGTATCGTTCGCCAATCTACTTCTCCATCAGTGCATCCTTCAGCCACTTGCATTCATTTGGGCATTATGTAGAGGGCCCAAAGTCCGCAGTCCATCAACATTTTCAATATTAGATAAATGCATTGCTCCCAAGAGACAGAAAACCAAAAACACACCCTCACCAAATAGGAAGTCTAACTCCTCTTAACTCTTGTCCCTCACCCCATTATTTACCTCTGTTGTTGCTGTGGTAGTGCTGATGGTTTCCTTTTGAACAGAGCTATAGCATGCAATAGCAGTTTTACCCCTGTACCCTGGACTTGAACACTCTTTATACAAGAATTAAATCTTTGAAATAATTCTCACAAGAACTCATATTTCTAGTGTAGGCAGTGGAACATGTAGGTCTATAAAACCCCTTTCAATCTTGTTCATCTTCAATATGGTATATTACTTCTAGACCCACTAGAGAATCACCTTCACTCCTATCTGTTCCCTTACATTGTAGTTCAACCTCATTTGGTAACAGTTCACCCATCTCTAGCTTCTATGTATCTCTACGTCCCCTATATTCTGTATTATAAGCCTGTGATTATACCTTTATGCTGGTCATAAAAGTGGAATCATACAGTATCTATCCTTTTGTGTCTGGCTAATTTCATTTAACATTATGTCCTCAAGAATCATCCATCTTGTCATGTGCTTAAGGACATCATTTCATCTTACTGCTGCATAATATTCCATCCTATGTATATTCCACATTTTGTTGATCCACTCGTCTGTTGATTTGGTGACTGTGAATAATGTTGCTATAAACATTGGTGTACAAATGTCTGTGTCATTGCTTTCAGCACTTCTGGATATATACCAAGTAGTGCTATTGCTGGATCATAGGGCAACTCAATATTTAGTTTCGTAAGGAACTGCCAAGCAGTCTTCCATAGTGGCTGCACTATTATACATTCCCACCAGCAATGCATTAATGTCCCAGTTTCTCTACATGCTCTCCAACGTTTATAGTTTCCTGTTTGTTTAATAGCAGCCATTCTTATAGGTGTGAGGCGGTATCTCATTGTAGTCTTGATCTGCATTTCCCTTATAGCCAGTGAAAGTGAGCATCTCTTTATGTGCTTTTGAGCCATCTGTATTTCCTCTTCAGAAAAATGTCTATTCATACCTTTAGCCCACTTTATAATTGGATTGTTGTTCTTTTGTTGTTGAGTTGTATGATTCCTTCATATGTACAGGAAATCAAATCTTTGTCTGATATGTGATTTCCAAATATTTTCTCCCATTGAGTTGGTTGCCTCTTCACCTTTTTGACAAAGTCTTGAGATGAAGAAGCATTTGATTTTGAAGAGTTCCCATTTATCTATTTTTTTCTTTTGCTTGTGCTCTCGGTGTAAAGTTTAGGAAGGTACCTCCTATTACTAGGTCTTGAAGATATTTCCCTACATTTTCTTCTAGAGGCTTTATGGTACTAGTTCTTATATTTAGGATGTTTGGTCCACTTTGAGTCAATTTTTGTGTAGGGTGTAAGATTGGGGTCCTCTTTCATTCTCTTGGCTATTGATATCCAGTTCTTCCATGCCCAATTATTGAAAAGACTATTTTGTCTGAGTTCAGAGGTTTTGGGGGCTTTGTCAAAAATCAGTTGACCATACAATGATGCTCCCTGTTTTGACCCATCATATATGCTACCACCAATGCCTAATGCATCTGGACAAGTTAATAGGATACACTTTCCAAGATCGTTGTCTGTTACAGCTGGCCATGACTCACCCAAGTCATCACTTAAATTTTGGAATGAATCCTGATCATGCGAGAAATTCTTTGTCTAACTGTGGGATTCGGCAGCCCAAATATGGAGACAGAAAAGTTCATCATATGCATATGAGGAAAAAGGGAATTAACACCTTAATAAATATTATGTCACGTCTTGGCCAAGATGATCCTACTCCTTCAAGTCACCTGGTCCCTGTAGTGGCTGGGTGAGCCTAAAGACCATGCTGGGCCAGACCCTCCAAGAAGTTTCTGCAGCACTGAAACAAGGCCAAATTACCCCAACAGACCTCTGTCAAATATGTCTCTCCCTTATCAAGAAGACCAAATTTCTAAATGCTTACATTACTGTATCAGAAGAGAGGGCCTTAAAGCAAGCTGAAGAATCAGAAAAAAGATATGAGAAAGGTCAGTCACTTGGAGATTTAGATGGAATTCCTGTTGCGGCAAAAGACAACTTTAGCATATTTGGCATTGAGACAACATGTGCATCAAACATGCTGAAAGGTTATGTGCCACCTTATAATGCTACAGTAGTTCAGAAGTTGTTGGATCAGGGAGCTCTACTTATGGGAAAAACAAATTTAGATGAGTTTGCTGGAAGCACAGATGGTGTATTTGGATCAGTTAAAAACCCTTGGAGTTACTCCAAGCAATATAGAGAAAAGATAAAGCAGAAGCATCATGAGGAGCATGAAGATTCACATTGGTTAATAACTGGAGGAAGTTCGGGCGGTAGTGCAGCTGCCATATCAGCATTCACATGCTTTGCGGCATTAGGATCAGATACAGGAGGATCAACCAGAAATCCAGCTGCCCATTGTGGGCTTGTTGGTTTAAAACCAAGTTATGGACTAATATCCCGTCATGGTCTCATTCCCTTGGTTAATTCTATGGATGTGCCAGGAATCTTAACGAGATGTGTGGATGATGCAGCAATTGTGTTGGGTGTACTGGCTGGACATGACCCCAAAGATTCTACTACAATACAAGACCCAGTTACACCATTTATGCTTTCCAATTTGACAGATGTGAGCAAGCTATGTATTGGAATTCCAAAGGAATATCTTGTCCCAGAATTATCAAATGAAGTACGATCTCTTTGGTGTAAGGCTGCTGACCTCTTTGAGTCTGAGGGTGCTAAAGTAATTGAAGTGTCCTTGCCCCACACCAGTTATTCAATTGTCTGCTACCATGTATTATGTACATCGGAAGTGGCATCAAATATGGCAAGACTTGATGGACTAGAATATGGTCACAGGTGTGATGTTAATGTGTCTACTGAAGCCATGTATGCAGCAACCAGACGAGAGGGGTTCAATGATGTGGTGAGGGGAAGAATTCTTTCAGGAAACTTTTTCTTATTAAAAGAGAACTATGAGAATTATTTCATCAAAGCACAGAAAGTGAGGCGGCTCATTGCCAACGATATTGTGAATGTTTTTAACTCAGGAGTGGATGTCTTGCTAACTCCTACTACCTTAAGTGAGGTGGTATCATACTTAGAGTTCATCAAAGAAGACAACAGAACCCGAAGTGCCCAGGATGATATTTTTACACAGTCTGCAAATATGGCAGGATTGCCAGCAGTGAGCATCCCTGTGGCTCTTTCAAGCCAAGGATTGCCAATAGGGCTACAGTTTATTGGACGTGCATTTTGTGACCAACAGCTTCTGACAATAGCCAAATGGTTTGAAAGACAAGTACAGTTTCCTGTTATTCAACTTCAAGAACTAATGGATGATTGTTCAGCAGTCTTTAAAAATGAAAGCATAGCTTCCATTTCTCTACTAAAACAGTATTGATAAAAATATCATGCAAATTTAAATGATTTATTAAAGCATTTATCCTCTAGAAAAAAAAATCAGTTGACCATAGATTTGGTGGTCTATTTCTGCACCCTCAATTCGATTCCATTGGTCAATGCTTCTGTCTTTGTGCCAGTACCATGCTGTTTTGACCACTGTGACTTTATAATAGGTTTTAAAATCAGGGAGTGTTAATCCACCCACTTTGTTCTTCTTTTTTAGGATGCTTTTAGCTATTCAGGGTCTCTTTCCCTTCCAGATGAATTTGGTAGTTAGCTTTTCCAAATCTTCAAAGTAGATTTAGAATTTTGATTGGTACTGTGTTGAATCTGTAGATCAATTTGGGGAGAATTGACATCTTCACTATATTTAGCCTTCCTATCCATGAGTGTGGAATGTCTTTCCACCTGTTTAGAGCTCCTTTGATATCTTTTAGCAATGTTATGTAGTTTTCTGTGTATAAGTCCTTTACATTCCTAGTTAAGTTCATTCCTAAATATTTGATTGTTTTAGTTGCTATTTTGAATGGAATTTTTTCATTGACTGTCTTCTCAGCTAGGTCATTGATTGTGTATAGAAATGTTACTGATTTTTGCACATTAATTTTATGTCCTGCCACCTTGCTGAATTTGTTTATTAGCTCAAGTAACTTTGCTGTAGATTTCTCAGGGTCTTCCAAGTATAGTATCATATCATCTGCAAATATTGACAGTTTTACTTCTTCCTTTGCAATTTGGATGCCTTTTATTTCTTTGTCCTTCCTGATTGCTCTAGCTAGAACTTCTAGCACAATGTTGAATAATAGTGGTGACAGTGGGCATCCTTGTGTTGTACCTGATCTTAGGCAGAAAGCTTTCAGTCTCTCTCTATTGAGTATGATGCTGGCTATTGGTTTTTCATATATTCCCTTTATCACATTGAGGTAGTTACCTTTGATTCTTATCTTTTGGAGTGTTTTATCGGAAAAGGATGCTAAATTTTGTTGAATGCTTTATCAGCATCAATCGAGATGGTCATGTGATTTTTTCCTTTTGATTTGCTAATGTGCTGTATTACCTTAATTGATTGTTCTTGTGTTGAACCATCCTTGCTTTCCTGGTATAAACCCCACTTGGTCACGGTGTTTAATTCTTTTAATGTGCTGTTGGATTCGATTTGCTAATAGTTTATTCAGAATTTTTACATCCATGTTCATCATGGAGATTGGCCTGTATTTTCCTTTCTAATAGCATCTTTACCTGGTTTTGGTATTAAAATAATATTACCTTCATAAAATGAGTTAGGTAGAGTTCCTTTTTCTTCAATTTTTTTGGAAAACTTTGAGCAGGATTTGGGTTAGTTCTTTCTGGAATGTCTGATAAAATTCCCCTGTGAAACCATCTGTCCCTGGGCTTTTCTTTGTAGAATGATATTTGATGACTGATTGAATCTCTTTTTTGTGACTGGTTTGTTGAGATCTTCTGTTTCTTCCTGCGTCAGTGTAGCTTGTTTGTATGTCTCCAGGAATTTGTCCATTTCATATAAGTTGTCTAGTTTGTTGGCATAGTATCCTCTTATGATTTCTTTTATTTCTCCAGGGTCTGTGGTAACACACCCTGTCTCATTTCTGATTTTGTTTAATTTCATCCTCTCTCTTTTTTTCTTTGTCAGTCTTGCTAATGGCCCATCAATTTTATAGTTTTTCTCAAAGAACCAACTTTTAGGTTTATTGATTCTTTCTATTGTTCTTTTGTTCTCCCATTCATTTATCTCTGCTTTAACCTTTGTTGTTTCTCTTCTCCTATTTGCTTTGGGGTTAGTTTGCTGTTCTTTCTCAAGTTCCTCTGGTTTTACTATTAAGTCCTTGATTTTTACTCTTTCTTGTTTCTTAATATACGTATTTAAGGCAATAAATTTCCCTCCCTGCACAGCCTTTGCCACATTCTATAAGTTCTGATAAGTTGTATTCTCATTTCCATTCATCTCCAGATACTTACTGATTTCTCTAGCAATTTCTTCTTTGACCCACTGGTTGTTTAAGAGTGTGTTATTTAATTACCATATATTTGTAGATGTTCTTGTTCTTTGGTGGTTATTAAGATCCTGCTTCATCCCATTGTGATCAGAGAAAGTGCTGTTTCTTTCAATATTTTAAAATTTATAAAGACCTGTTTTGTGCCCCAGCATTTGCTCTATCCTGGAAAATGATCCATGAGTACTAGAGAAGAATGTATAACCTTGTGCTTTTGGGTGCAATGACCTATATATGTCTGTTAGGTCTAATTCATTTGTCAAGTTGTTTAACTTCTCCATTTCCTCATTGATCTTCTGCCTGGTTGTTCTATCTATACAGGAGAGTGGTGTATTGAAGTCTCCTACTATTATTGTTGAAACATCTATTGCTCCTTTCAGTTTTGCCAGTGTCTGCCTCATGTACTTTGGAGCTCCCTGATTGGGAGCATAAATATTTATGATTGTTATATCCTCTTGGTGAATTGATGCTTTGACTACTATATAGTGTCCTTCTTTGTGTCTTATGATGTCTTTACATTTAAAGTCTATTTTGTCCGATATTAGTATAGCTGTTCCTGCTTTCTTTGGTTACAGCTTGTGTGGAAAATCTTTTTCCATCCTTTCACTTTCAATCTATTTGCATTCTTGTGTCTAAAATGAGTCTCTTGTAAGCAGCATATAGCTGGATTATGTTTCTTAATCCATTCTGCCAATCTGTATCTTTTAATTGGTAAGTTTAGTCTGTTAATATTCAAACTTATTACTGAAAAGGCATTTCTTGATTCTACCATCTTATCTTTTTTATTTTATTTGTCAGATCTATATATTCTTTTCCCTCTTTCTCTTTGTATTATTTAAATTACCCTTAGAGGTACTCTTCAATTCTGTGCCCTGCTCCAGACCTCCCTCCCCTGTCTTTTTATTTTCAGCCAGCAGAACTCCTTTCAATATTTCTTGTAGGGCCACTCTTGTTAACAAATTCTTTCAGGACTTCTTTGCCTGTGAAAACTTTAATCTCTCCCTCAATTTTGAAGGACAAAAGCTGAAAGTCTTTCTCTTTCAGGATCTTGAATATATCATACTACTGCCTTCTTGCCACCAGGGTGCTAGTGGAGTAGTCTGAACTCAAGTCTTATTTGATTTCCCTTGTATGTAGTAGATTGTTTTCTTATTGCTTTCAGAATTTTCTGCTTCTCTTCAACATTTGACAGACTGATTAGTATATGCCTTGGGGAAGGCCTATTGGGTTTAATCTGTTTGGAGTTCTTTGACTTCTATAATTATGTCCTTTATGATGTTTGGGAAGTTTTCCCCCATTATATCCTCAACAACTCTTCCTAGATCTTTACTCCTCTCTTCTCCTTCTGGAACACCAATGACTCTTATATTTGTGCACTTTGTTTTGTCTATCATTTCCCTGAGTTCCCATTCAATTTTTTTCCCATCTTTTCTGCCATTTGCTGTTTTGAGTCTTTGAAGTCAATTATCCTGTCCTATATATCACTTATTCTTTCTTCTGTCTCTTCAAATCTGGTGTTGTGTGCCTCTAGTATGTTTTTTTCAGTTGATCAGCAGAGTTTTTAATCTCTGTGATTTCTGCTATTTTTCTGTTTATTCTTTCAAATTCCTCTTTGTGCTCCTCTACCATCTTTTCATCTCCTTTATGCCATTTGCTATCCCACTTATTTTATTAAGCAGAGTTGTATGAACCTCTACGATTAGTTGTTCCAATGTTTGTGTCTCCTCTGGTGTTTTAATTTGCTCATTAGGTAGGGCTTTATCTGTCTGCATTGTGATATGCTTAGTGATCTTCTGCTGTCTTCATCACATGTAAATATCCTGATTGGTTTACTTTGGGAGTTGATTTCTTTCAATAGTCTAAGGCCTTGTGTTTGTGGGATGGTTGTACAGCAGGGAGCAGGGCACGGGGTGGAGCACTCAGTATGGTGATTTGTTTCAGGGCAGGTATGGATGCATGTTGGGGATGTTATGCTGAAGCTTGTGAATGTGGGCATCCAGTGGCCAGGGAGGATGTAGCTGTGCAGGTGCACCACTCTGGGGTGTGTAACCCTGGTGTGCATTGGTCTAAGCCATGGGGCCTTTTGTGTGCATGCATAGGGCTGTGGGAGCAGGTTGGCATTATGCCTTCATGGATTGGGGGCAGATGTGACTTGGATGCGTAGGTTGGCAGTTTCTCAGAGCTGGGAAGTGAGGCTGAGGGCTGTGTGCATGTGCGGTTCTAGGACTGCTATAAAGTGCAGTTCCCAGAGCTGAATGATGTGATTGGGAGCCCGAGCACATGCATGGGCCTGGGAGTTCTGTAAACGGATGGCTTAGCTCAGGGAGGGTGGATGAGGCTGTGTGACACTATGGGCGGGGGTCGGTGGTAGTCTAGGTATGGAGGTTAGTGCCTGCAACCTTTATGCACTGGCAACAGTCTGCAGGGAACAGGGAGGGGGAGGTAGTGCTTGGGAGGTGTGCAGGAGAGGTGGGTTGGGCAGCACTTGGGGTGGGGGGTTGGGGCAGGTATGTGCACTAGGGGCTGGTGGGGTGGGGGTGCCTGGAGAAGGTGATGGGTTTCAAGTGCATGGGGTGAGGGATGAGTCGCCGGTCCTGGGGCTGTGCTGGTGAGGGTAGCACACCCAAGGTTCATGGCCTGGCTTACTTCCTAGTCCCATGCTCCTGTCCATGCACTCCCATGGGCTCTGCAGCTCCACTCCATGCTCCAGCTTTGTGGTAGTTAGGTTCAGTTGTCAACTTGGCCATATGAAGGTACCTAGTTCTGTTCTGTGGACATGAGCCAATGGTAGGTGAATCTCATCTGTTGCTAATTACATCTGCAGTCGACTAGGAGGCGTGTCTGCTGCAATGAGTGACGTTTTGACTTAATTGGCTAGTGCTTAAATGAGAGAATGCAATGTAGCACAGCCTAGCAGCTCGGCATTCCTCATCTCAGCACTTGTAGCTCAGCCCAGGCCTTTGGAGATGCAGAAAGAAGTCACCTCGGGGAAAGTTGTCAGAACCCAGGGGCCTGGAGAGAAGACCAGCAGAGACCATCCTGTGCCTTCCACATAAGAAAGAACCTCAGTGGAAAGTTAGCTGCCTTTCCTCTGAAGAACCAACAAAATAAATCCCCTTTTATTAAAAGCCAATCTGTCTCTGGTGTGTTGCATTCCGGAAGCTAGCAAACTAGAACAAGCTTTTTTTCCTCACAGGTCCTTGGCCTCTGCAACCAGGGCTGCTGCATGTGGTGCAGGAGGCTCTCCCAGGTCACCCGCACCCAAATTGCCACTTCAGTTGCCCTCCAGTCCCTTCTTTAATTTTTCTGTGGAGCAGGGCTAATCACAAGCTACTCTATTCGACCATTTTCCCTGCATTGGAATTTTAAAAAACTAGCTTTACTGATATTTAATTCACATACCATACAATCCACTCATTTAAAGTTTACAGTTCAATAGTTTTCAGCAGATTTTTAGAGTAGTGTGACCATTACCACAATCAGCTTTAGAACATTTTCCAGTTATTCCCCCAAAGAAATCCTGGACCCAGTAGCAGTCACGCTCCATACTCTCCTTCCTCCAGCTCCTGTCAGACACTAATTTACTTTCTATCTCTGTGGATTTTCCTATTCTAGGCATTTCATAGAAATTGAACCATACCATATATGCCTGGATTTCTTGACTTAGCATCATGTTTTATAGATTTATACATGTTGTAGCCTTACTTTTTATTGCCAAATAATATTCTATTCTATGGATATTCCACATTTTATGAATCTAGTCATTATCTGATGGACATTTGGTTTTTCCAGTTTTTGGCTATTATGCATAACGCTACTGTAAACATAGTCATAAGGTATTTGTGTGGACACAGATTTCCAATTCTCTTGAGTCTATATCTAGGAGTGTCTTTTAGTTTCCTAGCCTGTTCAAAGCAATACTATGGAATGGGTAGGCTTAAATAATGGCAATATATTCACTTATGGTTAAAGTCCAAGTCCAGGCATCCTCAAGATTATCCTTTCTTCCTGAAGACTGACAGCCAGCAATCCTTGACCCTTCTGCCACATCGTAAGGCACATGGCAGCATCTGCTGGTCTCTCACTTCTCTTCCAGGTTCTTTTGAATTCAGATTCTTGTTCCTGTGGCTTTCTCAATCTCTCTCAGTATTCCTTTTAAAGGACTCCAGTAGGAGGATTAAGTCCCATCCTGAACGATGTGCATGACACCTTAACCTAAGTAGCCTCACCTGAAGGTCCTACTTACATGGGCTCACACCCACAGGAACGGATTGGGTTTAAGACATGTTTTTCTGCGGTGCATATACCTTCAAATCACCACAGAGCCAAATTTCTGAACTGTATGATAACTACACGATATCTTTTGAGTGACTTCCAAACTGTCTTCCAAAGTGGCTATACTGTTTTATCTTTTTGTGGTAAAATACACATAACATATAACTTACCTTTTTTCTTTTCCTTTGTATGCTGTATATTGGGCATCACATTTCATTCTTTTTCCATGTGAGTATCCCTTATTGTAGCACCTTTTGTTGATTTTTTGTTTGTTTGTTTGTTTTTACTTTTTGGGGGAGCAGGCGCAGGAATTGAACCTTGTCTCCAGCGTGGCAGGTGAGAACTCTGCCTGCTGAGCCACCATGGACCGCCCTGCTCATTTTTCTTTTGTTTGTTTGTTTTTGGGGACGTGCATGGGCCAGGAATTGAACCTGGGTTTCCTGCATGTCCGGTGGGAATTCTACCACTGAACTACCCTTGCACCCCTATAATTTACCATTTTAAAGTGTGCAATTCAGTGGACTCTAGTGCTTTCAGAATGTTGTGCACCATCAATATTGCTTGGTTCCAGGATGTTTTCATCATCCCAAATGGAAACCCTCTACACTTTAGACAGTTATTCCCCATTTTCCCTCCATCTGGCCTCTGGCAGCAATCAGTGTGCTTTCTGTTACTCTGGATTTACCTATTCTGGATAGTTAATGTAAATGGAATCATGCAATATGTGGCCTTTTGTGTCTGGCTGCTTTCACTCAGCATAATGTTTTCATGGCTTCTTCATGTTGCAGCACGTATGTGCTACAGAACTTCATCCCTTTTTATGGCTAAAGAATATTCCATTGTACGGATAGACCACATTTTGTTTTTCTTTCAACAGATGATGGACCTATTGTGGCTCCTTCTGCTAAAAACGTTGATGTATACAAGTTTGTGTTGAATACCTGTTTTCAATTCTTTTGGGTATATACCTAGGAATAGAATTGCTGGTCATATGTAATTCAATGTTTAACTGATTAAGAACTGCCAAACTCTTTCCTACAGTGACTGTACCACTTTACCTTTCCACCAGCAATGAATGAGGGTTCCAGTTTATCCACATTCTTATTCACATTTATTTTCTTTTTTTAATTTTTTAAATTTTTATTTTTATTATAGCTCTCCTGTTTGGTGTGAAGTAATGGTTATTGTGATTTTGATTTGTGTTTCCTTAATAATTAATGACATTGAGCATCTTTTCATGTACTTGTTGGCCATTTGTATATCTTCTTTGGAGCAATTTCTATTCAAGTCCTTTGTCCAGTTTATAATAGGGTTTTCTGGGTTTTTTTTGTTGTTGTTGAGTTGAGGATATATTTGCAGGTCTGGATATTTAACTCTTGTAGGATACACAGTTATTTTTTTCTCCCATTCTGTGCTTTTCCCACTACATTCTTGATGGTATCCTTTGACGCATAAAAGTTTTTAATTTTGATGAAGTACAATTTATCTAGGTCTTTTCTTGCCTTTGCTCTTGGTGTCATTTCTAAAAAGACTTGTCTAAGCCAAGGTCACAAATATTTACACCTCAGTTTTCTTTATGAGTTTATGGTTTTAGCTCTTGTATTTGGTCAATGATCCATTTTGAGTTAATTTTTTAACAGGATGTAAGATAGAGGTTCTCTTTCATTCTTTTCATTATGGATATCCAGTTCTCCCAACACCACTTATTGAAGAGACTGTTCTCTCTCAATTAAGTGAGCCCACTTAATTATCAAAACTCAATTAACCATGGATCTAAGGGTCTATTTCTGAGTTCTCAAATTGATTCCATTGATCAGTATGTCTATCTTTATGCCTGTACCATGCTGTTTTGATTATTGTAACTTTATAATGTGCTTTAAAGTCATGAAGTGTGATACCTCCCATTTCATTCTTATTTTTCAGGATGTTTTGGTTATTTTAGGCCCTTTACTCTTCAAAATAAATGTGATAATGAGCTTCTCCATTTCTACAGTCTGTTGGAATTTTGTTTGGTATTGCATTGAATTGTACATCAATTTGGGTAGAATCGATATCTTAATGACATTTAGTTCTTCCATTTATTCAGGTATTCTTTGATTCCTTTTTACAATGTTTTATAGTTTTCTGTGTATAAGTCCTATACATCCTTGGTTAGATTTATTCCTAGATATTGCTTCTTTTAGGTGTATTATAAATGGAATTTTTTCTTGATTTCCTCCTCAGATAGCTCACTACTAGTGTATTAAAACACTACCGAGTTTTGAATGTTGATCTTCTATTCCATCAGTTTATTGAACTCACCTAGTAGCTCAATTAGCTTGGCTGTTGTTTATTCTGGATTTTCTATATAATAGGATCATGTCATCTGCAAATAGTGACAGTTTTACTTCTTCCTTTCCAATTTCAATGCCTTTTGTTTCTTTTTCTTGCCTAATTGCTCTAGCTACAATTCAAGCACAATGTTAAATAGCACTGGTGATAGTGGGCATCCTTGTCTTGTTCCTGATCTTAGAGGGAAAGCTTTTAGCCTTTCACCATTGAGTATGATGTTAGTTGTGGGTTTTTCATATATGCCCTTTATCATGTTTAGAAAGTTTCCTTTCATTCTACCTTTTGAAGTGTTTTTTTTTTATCATGAAAGGATGCTGAATTTTGTCAAATGCCTTTTCTGCATCAATCAAGATGATCAGGTGGTTTTTCCCTTTTAATTTGTTAATGTGGTGCATTACATTAGTTGATATTCTTGTGTGGAACCATCCCTGCATAGCTGGAATAAAATCTACTTGGTCATGGTGTATAATTCTTTTAATATGCTGTTGGATTCTTTTCAAAAGCATTTTGTTGAGGATGTTTTACATCTCATTTGAGAGATTAGTCTGAAGTTTTCTTTTCTTGTAGTATCTTTATCCAGCTTTGGTGTTAAGCAACGTTGGCTTCGTAAATGAGTTAGGCAGTGTCTCTTCTTCTTCAAGTTTTTGGAAGAGTTTGAGCAGGAATTGTATTGATTCTTCTTGGAATGCTTGAAAATGCACCAGTGAGGCTTTCAGTCCTAGGCTTTTCTTTGCTGATAGATTTTTTATGATTGATTTGATCTTTTTACTTACTGATTGACTTGTTGAGGTTTTCTATTTCTTCTCAAGTCAGTGTAGATTGTACATGTGTTTGTAGTAAGTTGTCTATTTCATCTAAGTTGTCTAGCTTGTTGGCATATAGTTGTTCACAGTAATTATTTACGATCTTTTTATTTCTTTGGGGTTTGTGGTAATGCCCATACTCTCAGTTCTGATTTTATTTATTTGAAGCTTCTCTCATTCTGTCTTTGTCTAGCTAAGGGTATTTTTTATTTTATTGATCTTCTCAAAGAGTGAATTTTTGGTTTTATTTATACTCTCTATTGTTTTTTATTCTTCATTTCATTAATTTCTGCTCTAAGCTATATTATTTATTTCCTTCAGTTTGTCTTGAGATTAGTTTGCTATTCTCTCTCCAGTTTTTCAGCTTGCCCAGTTAGGTCATTGATTTTAGTGTTCTTCTTCTTCTTTTTTTTTTTTTTGCATGGGCAGGCGGCTCCGGAAGTTGAACCCAGCTCTCTGTCATGGCAGTCGAGAACTCTGATTGCTGAACCACTGTGGCCTACCCTCACCTCCTTTTTAATGTATGAGTTTAGGCCTATTAATTCCCTCTCAGCACTGCCGGTGTAGTTTTTATATGTTGTGTTCTCATTTTCATTTGTCTGATGTTTAGTAGCATGTTTTTTAACCTCCATATGTTCGTGTCTTTTCCAGGTCTCCATTTGTTATTGATTCTGAGCTTCATTCCATTATGACCAGAGAAAGTGCTTTGTATAATTTCTATTTTTAAAAAATTCATTAAGGCCTGTTTTCTTCTCCAGCATATGGTCTACTCTTGAGAATGTTTCATGAACACTTGAGAAGAATTGTATATTTCTGCTTTGGGATGCAGTTTCTATACATGTCTGTTAGTTCATTAATTATATTATTTAGCTTCTCTGTTTCTTTACTGAGCCTCTGTTTTGTTGTTCCATCTATTGGGGAGAGTGACATGTTGAAACTTCCCCTTATGATGGTAGGGTTGTCTACTGCTCCTTTTAGTTTTGCTAGTGTTTGCCTCATGTACTTGGGGTCACTTTGATTAGGAGCATAGATATTTATGATGGTTATTTTTTCTTGTTGAACTGCCCCTTTTATTAATATATAATGTCCTTATTTATCTCTTATAACATTTTTGCATTTAAAGTCCATTTTGTCTGATATTAGAATAGCTATTCAAGCTTTCATTTGGCTACTACTTGTGTGGAATGCATTTTTCCATCCTTTTACTTTCAATATATTTGCATCTTTGGGTCTAAGATGAGTCGCTTGTAAACAGCATATATAGGGATCATATTTGTTAATCCATTCTGCCAATCTGTGTGTTTTGATTGGTGGGTTTAATCCATTAACATTCAAAGTTATTACTGTAAAAGCAATTCTTGATTCAACCACCTTATCCTTTGGTTTTTATTTGTCAGATCTATTTTTTCTATCTTTTTAATCCTTTAAGTTACCCTTACTAATATTCTTCATTTCTGTGGCCTGCTCCACACCTCCCTCTCTCTCTCTCTCCTATATTTTCTTTTCATCTGGTAGGACTCCCTTCAGTAGTTCTCATATGTTGGTCTCTTATTAGTGAACTCTGTCAACTGCTACTTATCTATGAATATTTTAAACTCTTCCTCATTTTCTTTTATGACAGCAAAAGTCTGTTTAAGGAAGGTGTTGAAAATGGAGCTGATACAAAAGCAAGCCATTTTGATACCATGGCAAAGGACTGAAAATACAACCTTATTGATACAGAAGTGGGATGTTTGCTGAAAACTGTTTTCTTCATGGAAAGAATTTTATATAACAGAGGTAAAATGTAGAGGTGAAATAACTGAAAAGGCTTTCAGAATATTCCCTTTAGATGTTATCTTGACCTTTTGGCACAAGAATATCCTTTCCAAGTACTTTATATATCTCTGAGCATCTTGTCTTAGTTAGTGGGAAAACATGCTTAAAACTGGTTGCTTTATTCTTCCTTGATTTTTCAGAATAATTTCCAAGGAAACACAGTCTTCAAATACTGGAATATATTAATCCAAATGAGGTCTGAAGAGGAATAAAATTAAAATCGAACAACTTGCTTTTTGATTCCTTGATTTTTCTGAACAAGTTCTGTTCTAGTTTGCTAGCTGCCAGAATGCAGTATACCAGAAACAGAATGGCTTTTAAAAGGGGGAATTTAATAAGTTGCTAGTTTACAGTTCTAAGGCCAAGAAAACATCCCAATTAAAACAAGTCTATAGAAATGTCCAATCAAAGGCATCTAGGGAAAGATACCTTGATTCAAGAAGGCCAATGATGTTCAGGGTTTCTTTCTTAAGTGAGTAGGCATATGGCGAACACAGTCAGGGTTTCTCTCTCTTCTGGAAAGGCATATGGCAAACATGGCATCATCTGCTAGCTTTCTTTCCTGGCTCCTATTTCATGAAGTTCCCCAGGAGGCATTTACCTTCTTCATCTCCTAGATTCACTAGCTGGTGGGCTCTCTGCTCCATGGTGCTGAAGCATTCTCTTCTCTCTTCAAATCTCTCTTTCTCCAAAATGTTTCCTCTTTTATAGGACTATAAAAGGACTTTTTATAGGACTTCAGAAACTAATCAAGACCCACCCAAACAGGTGGAGACATGCCTACAGCTCATCCAGTTTAACAACAACTCTTGATTAAATCACATCTCGAGGGAGATGACCTACTTACAGTTTCAAACATTCAATACTGAATACGGATTAGAAGAAATGGTTGCATTTACAAAATGTGATTAGGATTAAAGCATGGCTTTTCTTGGGTATATACATCATTTCAAGGCAGCACAACCTCCATTGAAACTTTAGCCTCATTATGGGGAATAGGTTCATCCATCTGGGGTCTGAAAACATCAGGTGATAACTTCTCCATCACATCTTTTAAAATACAAAGATATTTCCCCTGTTGTACATTTAATGAATTCCAAACTTCGTCATTAAGGAAAGACACTATTGCTCCACTGAGGAAAAGGATTCAACTGAAAGGTTTATTCTGTTACCCTCTGGCCTCCAACACCAAGAAGTGTGATGATATCATGCTTATGTGGCAGTAGTTGTAATTTTATAGCCTTTTCATCATCTTTACTATATAATCCCACTCCAGGATCTAGGACAATATCTACCCCCAGGCCACCTGTTTCTTCCAAACAGCTTTCAGCAATGCAAACCTACTTATTAGTTACATCAATCACTTGGGCTATAGATGGCCTAAATATTTCAAGGTACTGCTTGTCTTCAAGGCTGCATACTGTTGAAATCACTTTGGCTCCTCTATGTTGTGCTAACTGAATAGCTTCTATACCAAATGTACCTGCCCCATCCATTGTCATGGAAAATCCATGATTTTCCAAGAGAGAGATGAGAAAGATGATGCAGAGCTGTGTAGGCTCATACCTCATTCTGAATGGTTCCAGCTGCTTCTGTCCATGTAACCTTTTTCAGGCTTATGAACCAAGCAATGCTCATGCATCTTAACAACTTCACAAAGTCCAAGGTCCTCGGAATCCAGGGGTAAAATTATGACTACTTTATCATCTGGCTGAAAGAATAATACCTTGCTTCCAATATCTCACACAATTCCAGCAACTTATCTCCCAATAGGAAACAAATACCACTCTATATTCATTTTGGCCAGAAGCTTTATATTTATCTGGCTCAAGGCACAAAATTTAACTTGAAGTTTCACAAAGCTTTCCTTTGTAACAGGAACATTTTCCCTTTCTTGAAATACAAATGTTATTTCTTCATTTGTAAAACTCTGTTGAAAGCATAAGCCTTTCATAGTCACCTGTCTCTGAGCCACCTCAACAGCCTCTCCCTCATTTTTGAAAGAGAGCTTTGCTAGATAGGTAATTCTTGCCTGACCTTTTTTTCTCTTTCAGTGTCTTAAATCTATCTCACCGTTGTCTCCTCATGTCCATGGTATCTGATGAGAAATCAGCACTTAGTCTTATTTGGCTTCCAGTGTATGAGATAAATCACCTTTCTCTTGCTGCTTTCAGGGTTTTCTTCCCCTCAGCATTTGACAGGCTGATTTCTATGTGTCTTGGAGTGATTCTATTTGGACTTTTTCTGTTTGTAATACATTGGGCTTCTTGGATTTGCATAATATTTTATTTATAAAGGTTGGAAAATTTTCAACTATTTTTCTTCAAATATTTTTCCTGGCTCCTTGCCCTTCTCTTCTCCTTCTGAAACACCCACAATATGTATATTTAGACACTTTGTGTTGTCAGTCATTTCCCTGAGACCCTGTTCAAATTTTTCCCCCTTTGTTCTTTTGTTCAGATTAGTTTTTCTGTCTTCTATTTCGTTGATTCTTCCTTCTGCCTCTTTAAATCTGCTGTTGTGTGTCTTCAGAATATTTTAAATTTCATCTACAGTGTCTTTCAAATTCTTCTTTATGCTCTTCTAGTGCCTTCTGAATATCATTTATCTCTTTATACACATTTCCTCATTTCTTTAAATTAATTCAGGAGATTTTTTTGCACATATTTGATAAGTTGCCCCAAATTCTGTATGTCCTCCAACTTTTTGATGTGTTCCTTCGGTTGGGTCATTTCTTCTTCAGTTTTAGTATGCCTTGTTACTTTTGCTGATATCTGGTCATCTGATTATCTTGATGGATCTATCCTGAATTTTTCTCTCATCAAAGATTTAACTATTGTCTGGGACTGTATTAGGGCACTGCTTTGACATCTGGGTCATCTGTGTTTCTCAGCCAAAACAGGGCCAGTATCCATGCAGGGAATGCAGACCAGCTCCAATGGACCTGGGATAGTATCTGGAGAGGCTGTGAAGGGCCCTGCAGTTGCCCTGGACTTTCCAGCCTGCTGAGCAAATGGCACTCTTCAGTGACTTAACCTTCCTCAGAGTCTGTTTAACTCTTGTGGCCCTGGAAGGGTCTGAACAGGTGAGGCTGAAACTGTGGGGTCTCCTTTGCTGTCACTTTGCTGGCCAATATCTGGCTCAATTAGGAGGGGCTGTGTCCCCCACTTTACTTGGGATAGTGGACTCCCCCAGCTTCCCCAATAGGCAGCCATCCCCCAGGCAAGGTTTGGGCCTCCAGGTGATGTTTCCCTCAAGAGTGGGGAATGGGCATCAAGACCCAGGGCTGGAATCACAGTCTCTGTCCATGTTTTCTCAGGATCTTCATCCCTAATTGGCCTGAACTTTGAAATGTCCTCCCCTTTCTCCCGGGTCCCTAAACAGTTGGTTTGGGTAGTTTCTGCTTGGCTACTTGCTGCTTTTAGGGAAAATTTTGTGGTTCTCTCTCTCTGATCCTCCATTTTGGAAGCTCTTCATTGTTGCCCTTTTGTATTCCGCCCTTCCTAGTGGCTTAATTACTGCATTGCGTCCTTGTGGGCTTGGGTCTGTGTCTGGATATAGTGGGGATCTGACTCACCACTGCGAGAGATCTTATAGTCTGGGTCCTTGGTGGAAGGTGGCAGTTTTCCTGGCTGCTGCCTCTGGGAACTTTCCAAAGTGTGTGAGACGGAGTGAGGGGGAGGGGAGAGGACCAGTCAGTTTGGGACAGAAGTTTCCAACCTGATATTTTTCTCTTTCTTTGATTCAGCATTTGTGGGAACCTTCCCCAGTCTACCTTCCTCCAGAGATCTGAAGAAGTGAGAATTGACCCTTTTTCACTGAATCACTGGGGAGAGGTTTTTAGTAGCTGTTTACATTGCCATGTTGATGACATCATGTCATATAGGTACTTTTTTAAACTTAAATTTGTAATTCAATGATTTTAATAGGACATGAAAAAAATATTAGGTATTTGTCTTTTTCTATTAATGTTTCATGGACTATCTACTTTCTACAGTAGATTCTAATCTTTATCAGCTCAAGACAGTTTTGTCTTAACTAATTTATGATATATCCTCAATTTCTGCTCTTTTAAAGATGAACTTTGTTAAGGTATTTCTTCAGGTTCTTCTGCAAAGTGCAGGATACTAATCCAACCCAGGGCCCAGCCACCCTTTGCAGTGATGCTGCCACTCCTGTATACTTGCTTCCTTTTTTAGTGACATATTCATGGAAAAAGGAAAAAAAATGCTGTGGGAATATAAAAATGCTTATATTCTCATTTTCCACTGCTCTTCCTTTTCTTGACTATTCTACCCCAACTACTTATTCTTTTACCTTATTTGATTTCTTCCACCAGTTCTGCCCAGCTTACTTGCTGCTTGATTTCCAGAAATTTGATTAAGGCAGTGAATGGGGTAGAACAAAGCATAACATTGGGTGTCCCTTTTGAAAGTGTTTAACATTCCCACATTGGAGAAATGCCTTGTGGATAGAAAGCAAAGGAGTCCTGGCATGAGTTATTCTGTGTATGTAGCCAGCATACAGGTTTGTGTTTACACAAAGGAGCCTCCCAAGTATTAGTCTTTGTCTATACCAAGGTCTTGTACATGAATTAAACGTTGAAAGTGGTTAGGTTTGAATTAAGTAGGATTTACCACCCTACTTTATTTTGTATGATGATGATGATGATGATGATGATGATGATGATGATGATAACAACTAGTTCTCAATTGCCAGTAAGAGGCATTTTGATTATTTGTCTTTTTGTTTTTTGACTATTTCAGTGTATAGTGCATGGGGGAAAATGAGGGGGGCATGGACAGGCTCAGAAAGGTAGCCACTGTTTACAAAATTTATATACATAACTGAAGATATCCCTTTAGGCCATTTTCAAGTGTAACATTCAGTGGTATTAATTACATTCACAATGTTGTCCCCTATCACCACCATCCATTACCCAAACTTGTGCTCACCTACAAACTACTTCCTGGCCATCTAAAAACAAAAACAACAAGAAAAAAACTCTGGGCTCAGCTCTCAAACTGAATTTGTTCAGAGGGTCTCCTTTTGCCCTGAAGGTGGAAATGTGTTTCCTCTGTAGGAGCTGTGAAGCCAGACAGGAGAGATACTTGGAGGATCCCGTGTGAGATGTGCTAAGGCATGTGGGCCCAATTTTGCAGGCAGGGGCCCCAGGTACCCAGGGAAGGGATGCCATCATTTGCTTGAAGGGTTACTTATTCCAGAGTCTCTTAGTAATTTACTGATTTGCATTCATTTGCCAAATATGTCTTAATTTCTGTGCTTGGTGCTGAGGGAGTTAACATGTATAAGCCATAGTCTATTCCTCCAAGAATCTTGTGGGAAATCCAATAAATACACAAATGGCTACAAAATCATTAGTCGCCAATTGACAGTAAATATCAACTATTATGGTAGATGTGTCTATTTCTCTTTTCAGTATTTGCAGTGCATGTCACGTATTTTGGGGCATTCTGGTTTGGTGCATAAATATTTATGATTGCTATGTCTTCTTGTTGAATTGTTCCTTTTATTAGTAGATAGTATCCTTCTTTGTCTCTTTTAACTGTTTTACATTTGAAGTCTAATTTGTTGGATATTAGTATAGCTACTCCTGCTCTTTTCTGGTTGTTATTTGCATGAAATATCTTTTCCCAACCTTTCACTTTCAACCTATGTTTATCTTTGGGCCTAAGATGTGTTTCCTGTAGACAGCATATAGAAGGATCCTGTTTTTTAATCCATTCTGCCAGTCTATGTCTTTTGATTGGGGAATTCAGTCCATTAACAATTAGTGTTATTACTGTTTGGGTAATATTTTCCTCTACCATTTTGCCTTTTGCATTATATAGATCATATCTGATTTTCCTTCTTTCTACACTCTTCTCCATACCTCTCTCTTCCGTCTTTTCATGTCTGTCTCTAATGCTCCCTTTAGTATTTCTTGCAGAGCTTGTCTCTTGGTCACATATTCTCTCAGTGACTTTTTGTCTGAAAATGTTTTAATTTCTCCCTCATTTTTGAAGGACAATTTTGCTGGATATAGAATTCTTGGTTGGCAGTTTTTCTCTTTTAGTAATTTAAATATATCATCCCACTGTCTTCTTGCCTTCATGGTTTCTGCTGAGAAATCTACACATAGTCTTATTGGGTTTCCCTTGTATGTGATGGATTGCTTTTCTCTTGCTGCTTTCAAGATCCTCTCTTTCTCTTTGACCTCTGACATTCTGACTACTAAGTGTCTTGGAGAACGTCTATTAGATCTATTCTCTTTGGGGTGTGTTGCACTTCTTGGATCTGTAATTTTAGGTCTTTCATAAGAGTTGGGAAATTTTCAGTGATAATTTCTTCCATTAGTTTTTCTCCTCCTTTTCCCTTCTCTTCTCCTTCTGGGACACCCACAATATGTATATTTGTGCGCTTCACATTATCATTCAATTCCCTGAGCACCTGCTCATATTTTTCCATTCTTTTCCATATAGTTTCTGTTTCTTTTTGGATTTCAGATGTTCCATCCTCCAGTTTGCTGATTCTAACCTCTGTCTCTTGAAATCTACCATTGTAGGTTTCCATTGTTTTTTTCATCTCTTCTACTGTATCTTTCATTACCACAAGTTCTGTGATTTGTGTTTTCAGACTTTCCATTTCTTATTTTTGTTCATTCCTTGCCTTCTTCATGTCCTCCCTCAATTCATTGATTTGTTTTTTGGTGAGGTTTTCCATTTCTGTTCCTATATTCAAAATTAGTTGTTTCAGTTCCTGTATCTCATTTGAACTATTGGTTTATTCCTTTGACTGGGCCATATCTTCAATTTTTCTGGTGTGATTTGTTATTTTTTGCTGGCATCTGGACATTTAATTACCTTAATTAGTTTATTCTGGAGATTGCTTTCACTTATTTTACCTAGGGTTTTCTTACTAGATGAGTTTGTTGTCTATCTGTACTTTGACCTTCAGTTCAGCTTTTTCTGGGCCTCTAGCTTAAGTTTTGTTTAACAGAGGGTAATTTTTCAGTTCTTGTTTTCTTGTTTCTTGTCCTGCTTGTAAGGTGCCTTTTCCCTCCCCACCCTTAGGAGGGTCTACATAGGTGTTACAGACTCCAGCAGGTTTTCTTGGACTAAACTGGCCTCCTTGCAGGGGAAAGGAGTCACCTGCGTCAGTTTTCCCTGAGGGTGAGACCCAGCAGAGTGAAAGACTTTCCTGTGAAGTCTCTGGGCTCTGTTTTTCTTATCCTGCCCAGTGTGTGGCACTTGTCTGTCTGCGGGTCCCACCAGCAAAAGATGTTATGGCTCCTTTAATTTTGGAAGGCTCTCCCTGTGTTCTGGAGACTCGCAGCTGGTCCAGCTGGTCCAGACTGGGGTACGCTGTGTGTCTGGTCACTATCATGGCTCCAGTAGCTGTTCTGTATTGTTTCTGGTTATTTAGTAGCTGTTCTGGAGGATGAACTAAAATGCGCACATTACTAAGCCGCCATCTTGGTCCCTCCTCTCTGCTCAAATCTGAATCTGTCCAATTTTGACAAATATCTTAGAAGATCCCCTTCTAATGAACTTTGGTTAAGTTTTGAAGTTCCAATATTTTTGCTTTATAGATATATGTGTGTGTGTGTGTATATATATATATATATATATATATATATATATATACACACAGACATCTATATCTATATATCTATACATACATATTTGATTTCTTGGTACAGAAAGGTTTATGATTCTTATATTTTCTTCACAGAGTTTACTTTTATCATGAAATAACATCCCTTAGGATCTACCTTATCTGATATCAATGTTGCTATGCTTGTTTTTTGTGCTCCTTGTCTCTTTACTTTAAAAACAAACTCATGCTTTTAAAGTATACTTGTGAAGAGCACATTTATAAGGACTCCATTTTGACAGTCTCCCTTTAGTGTGGCTCTGATCAACTTTTAAGGTTCAGATTTTATTTGATTGGCTTTCTTAAATATTGGAATAGATTTTTAAGAGGCAGGGAAGAAAGACTTCAAGAGTGGTGAGATAGTGCCATGGCCAGCAGAATTTCACAGTGTGGACAAGGCCTCAGCGACCCCCTCAGAACTCAGTTAGAACCTGTGAGATGGCAGTTCACAGGAGAAGGAGACGCAAGGATATGATACCACTGCCACCATACCTGTTTGGCAATTGGATGAAAAAAAAGGTGGATGAGGACATGGCCCTCAGAAAGTGGCAGGGTCAGGGGAGTTTATTGGAGAGGGAATGTGGGCCTTGCCTTGTGTGCAGACAGAAAGGCCTGCTGAGTAGGTGGAAGGTTTATTCTGTAATGATTCACTTAAGGAGGGTCTCTGCATTCCAGTCACACTCTGTCTTGCTCAATGGCTTGGTGATAAGCAGGTGAGAAACGTCAGGTGGAGGCACAGGCTTGTGTAGAGTTAGCTGCCATGGATTCTGCTGAGATGGTGACTGGCCTCCAGCTTCCTCTGTGGCTGCTCCCGGGGCTGCTGCTTTTCCTGGACCTCAGGCCCTGGGCTGAGAGAGGGAAGGTGCTGGTGGTGCCCTTCGAAGGCAGCCACTGGCTCAGCATGCGGAAGCTGGTGCAGGAGCTCAGCGCCAGAGGCCACCAGGCCATTGTCATCACTCCAGAGGGGAATATGTACATCAAAGAAGCTGACTTTTTCACTATGAAAACCTATGCCATTCCCTACACCGAGGAAGAATATGACCATGTTTTGTCAGGCCTGCAGCCAGTTGTTTTTGATCAAATTCACTATCTGAAGATGTTTTTTGAAAGTATAGAGTTGGTGAAAAATGTATCTTGTCTCTATCATACATCTTGTACAGGGCTCCTTGGTGACAAGGAACTTCTCAAGTTCCTGAATGCCAGCTCATTTGATGTGGTTCTAATGGACCCCATTTACCCCTGTGGGTCCGTGCTGGCTGAGTACCTGTCTATTCCTGCTGTGTATTTTTTGCGTCTCATTCCATGTGACTTGGATTTTGAGGGCATGCAGTGTCCAAACCCTTTTCACATATTCCTAGGTTATTAACAGTGAATTCAGACCACATAACATTCCTGCAGCGGGTCAAGAACATGCTCTACCCTCTGATCCCCAAACATATTTTCCATGTTTCTTACTCTTCCTATGCAAGCCTTGCCTCTGAGCTCCTGAAGAGACAGATGTCCCTGGTGGATATTTTCCGATACGGATCCATGTGGCTCTTCAGAGGAGACTTTGTGATGGACTATCCCAGGCCCATCATGCCCAACATGGTCTTCATTGGAGGCATAAACTGTGCCCACAGAAAACCACTGCCTCAGGTCTGTATGGGTGCCTTTACCCAATCAGTTTTTAAAACTTTCTTTGAAGTACTTACTTACCTACTAATCTCTCTAAAGATGTCTATGTCTCTCTCTCCCTTTAACAGTCTTTGTGGAGATGCATTGTTAAAGTGTCCCCAGTTGTGTGCATAAGTTGGAATGGTCACTGAGAGGAAGGACAGACAGGGTGAGAGTGTGTAATAGGACCAATAAGCAATGAGTGAGGCTCAAGCAAGAACATTCATTTGCTGAGGTGCTGTGTTCATGGTTGTACAATTTTCTTCTGCTGTGTAGTAGCAGAAAAGCTGATCCAGCTGGGGAACTGACCTGTGTGTGGATTTTTGCTTGTAGGTGTTCAGTAGAAGGATAAAGGAAGCAGAATTAAGAGATATAGTTCTTGTCTTGGAAGAGATGAAGATGTGATGAAAGGACGATCTAATCAGTCAATGAAGGAAGAAGTTTCAAAAAGGTTGAATTATTTAAGTGGAAGTGAGACAATGCCAGAGAGGGAAGACTGGGGTTTCCATCAGAGATTGAAATAATGAATTCCAACATTTCTTAGCTTTTCTGACAGGATGATTCCTGATTGTAGTTGGTTCTGGAGTAGAGTGTGTAGATATTCCAGATTTGAGAAGGCATTATGTAAATTGTATGTAAATTGGTTTTTCTACTAGGAACACTGAAATCATGAAAGAATGGTAGTAGGGGTCATTGAGATCAAATCATGAGCCTACGAACCCAGTGAAGTTGGATCAGGGCTGAAGAGATATGAGTGTAATTGGAAAAGGGTTTGCCAGGAATGTTCACAAATGGTTTCCAAGGTGGACCGTATTGCTTTACCTATAATTTCTGGGGAATCTTACATTAATTCTCAGTATTTGGATTTGTTGGCTTGAATTCTGGGGGCTGGATTTTGTTTCTTAATCTACGGAGCCCACTATCATTTTATAGGGAAATCAGCCCCTTTATGTTCTATGCACCTAATTTATATAACTTTTATGTTAGATCTTTTATAGTTGTTGTGTTCTTACTCTGTACTTCCTTTTACTAAAGAATATATTATGAAAAAGGACTCTATACTTCATCCTCCTTTCTGATCCAATCACAATGTTAGTATTCTACTTGATTTTGCCCCTTTATTGATGTTTTAAAATTAGAAATACATATCCATCTACTGGATTTGTAATACTACTGAAAGGTAGGAAGACATTTAAAATGAATTGTTGCTGTTTTCTCTTAGTTTGTCAATATGTCCTCTGGAGTTAACTGCATCTGTTCAAATCTTCAATGTTGTTTTCTAGCTGGATGACCTTGATCGTAATCATTCCCCAATAATAAATCACCCAATAAATATTTCTATCACCGTTATTACTACAATCTAAATATTTTCCAGGTGAACAAGGTGTGTCTTCTGGAGACTGGCTGTCAGCCTCACTTGATCTTTATGGTCCATGATCCCTGTGGCTCAGAATGTACCTTGACCCTTGGCAATCTGCACAACTCAATCCCAGCAGTTATTTTCTTGTTTATCTTGATATTTGTAGCTCTTGTAGACTTGCAATTGTGGGTTAAGCTCTTGAAATACTGTGTATTTATGAGAATGTCTGCTTGTATTTTTGTTTTTCCTTTAGACATGTTGATGCCAATGTATTTGGTGTATCAAGACCAGTACTTGTGATTTTTGTCATGTATTAAACATGATAGACTCAAATTTATGATTTTTGTGTCTTTAATTCTTTCTTTTGCACTTTGAGTTATTGTCACCTTTACCTATCTGGTTTATTTACCCTTAGACTTGACTCCTTTAAGTAGTTTTTGGAATTCTTCTCTAAGATGAAAGATCAAAGTCTAAGTCTTTTATTGTTTACTCTCTATCTTTCTTTGTTAATCTAAAGAATTATGAGAGATTGAATTATTTTATTGGTGTTCTCAAAGAAACACCTTTTGACTTTGTTTATTCCTTCTGCTCTTTTAAATTTTATTTTGTTAACTGGAACTTATTCAAAAATTGACGATGTCATCCTTGTGTTGAAGCATTTTGGTGTTGACAGCTGTAAATAAAACATTTCCTATTGGTTGGGTTTTGGTATACATGTCTCTTCCTTTTGTTGTTCTTAAGAGAATTTTGATTTCAGCTTTTGATTTCCACTTTTATTTAATGACCACCTAGTAGGCTGTTTCTTAATTTATAATGTAATAATATAGTTAAGATTTTTAGCCTTCCCCTTACTTTTCACAAATTATTTTGTATTCAAATTAGAGGACTTTTTTGCATAAAGTCACAGCTTTTGATTTCTCAATAAGTGTTCTTTGTCATCTAGTACAGAATTGTCTATGGAAGTACAAAATGCAATGTAAATGTAGAATTTCCTAGTAGGTACCTTTTAAATAAAGTAGAAAACATATGAAATTAATTGAAGTAATATATTTTATTTCTAATATAAAAATATCTTTTCAGCATCTATTCAGTATAAAATTTTTAATGCGATGCACATTTTCATTTTTCATGCTGTCTTCAAAATCTTATACATGTTACACTTATCCCATTTCTCAATGTAAACTATGCACAATTCATGTGCTCAATAGTCACATGTCGTTAGTGGCATGTATATTGAATATCATGTGATCAATATTTGTGAATATTCCATGGATACTCCTAAGAAGGTATTTTTAAGGGCCTATATACCACTGTAATATTGACTTTGTTGATTGTATAATTCAAGTTTTCTAATTTAAAGAGATTTTTACTGAACTTGTCCAATTTTGACAAAGCTATCTTTAAAAATCCCCTTCTAACTGAACTTTGGTTAAGATTTGGAGTTACAATATTTTTGCTTTATAGATATGTGTGTGTGTGTGTGTGTGTGTGTATATATATATATATACACACATATACACTCCTTAGGTTGCTTGGTGCACAAAGGTTTATGATTCTTGTATTTTCTTCACAGAGTTTACTTTTATCCTGAAATAACATCCCTTAATATCCATCTTATCTGCTGTCAATATTCCTATGCTTGTTTTTTGTATTCCTTGTCTCTTTTTCCTTTAAAAACAACTCAGGCTTTTAAAGTTTACTAGTGAAGAGCACGTTGGTAAAGACTACACTCTGACAGTCTCCCTTCAGTGTGGTTCTGATGACTTTTAAAGTTAAGATTTTACTTGAGTCACTTTCTTAAATATTGCAACAGATTTTCAGTAGTCAGGGATGAAAGACTTCAAGAGTGGTGAGTTAGTGCCACGGCCAAGAGAGAGATTTACGGTGGGGACAAGGCCTCAGCAACCCCCTCCGAGCTCAGTTAGAACCTAGCGATGTCAGTTCACAGGAGAAGGGGAGGCGAGGAAATGAAACCAGTGTCCCCACACCTGTCTGGCAATTGGATGAAAAAAAAAGTGGATGAAGACATGGCCCTGAGAAGGTGGCAGGGTCAGGTGATTTTATTGGAGAGGGAACATAGACCTTGCCCTGTGTGAAGACAGAAGGGCCTGCCAAGTGGGTGGAAGATTTATTGTGTAATGATTCACTTAAGGCATCTGCCTTCCAATCACACTCTGTCTTGCTCAATGGCTCGGTGATAAGTGGGTGAGAAACTTCAGGTGGAGGCACAGGCTTGTGTGGAGTCAGCTGCCGTGGATGCTGCTGAGATGGTGACCAGCCTCCAGTTTCCCCTGCAGCTTCTCCCGGAGCTACTACTTTTCCTAGTCCTCGGGCCTGGGCTGAGAGTGGGAAGGTACTCCTGTTGCCCTTTGAAGGCAGCCACTGGCTCAGCATGCAGAAGCTGGTGCAGGTGCTCAGTGCCAGAGGCCACCAAGCCATCATCCTTGCACCAGAAATGAACATGCACATCAAAGGAGTCGACTTTTTCACCCTGAAAACCTATGCCACTCCCTACACCCAGGATGAATATGACCATGTTTTCGCAGGCCAGAAGCCACATATTTTTTAACAAACTCACTATCTGAAAATGTTTTTTAAAATTTTGGAAATGTTGAAAAATGTATCTATGCTGTATTATACATCTTGTACAGAGCTATTGCATGACAAGGAGCTGATCAGGTCCCTGAATGCCAGCTCATTTGATGCGGTTCTAACTGAGCCCGTTTACCCCTGTGGGTCCTTGCTGGCTGAGTACCTGTCTATTCCTGCTGTGTATTTTTTGCGTCTCATTCCATGTGACTTGGATTTTGAGGGTACACAGTGCTCAAACCCTTCCTTGTATATTCCTAGGTTATTAACAGTGAAGCAGACCACATGACATTCCTGCAGTGGGTCAAGAACATGCTCTACCCTCTGATCCCCAAACACATTTTCCATGTTTCTTACTCTTCCTATGCAAGCCTTGCCTCTGAGCTCCTGCAGAGACAGATGTCCCTGGTGGATATTTTCAGATACGGATCCATGTGGCTCTTCAGAGGAGACTTTGTGATGGACTATCCCAGGCCCATCATGCCCAACATGGTCTTCATTGGAGTCATAAACTGTGCCCACAGAAAGCCACTGCCTCAGGTCTGTATGGGTGCCTTTACCCAATCAGTTTTTAAAACTTTCTTTGAAGTGCTTACTTACCTACTAATCTCTCTAAAGATGTCTATGTCTCTCTCTCCCTTTAACAGTCTTTGTGGAGATGCATTGTTAAAGTGTCCCCAGTTGTGTGCCTAAGTTGTAATGTCACTGAGAGGGAGGACAGGCATGTGTGAGGGTCCATAGTAGGACCAATAAGCAATGAGTGAAGCTCAAGCAAGAACATCCTTTTGTTGAGGTGCTGTGTTCATGGTTGTACAATTTTCTATTGCTATGTTGGAGAAGAAAAGCTGAAGCAGCTGAGGATCTGATCTATGTATGGATTTTTGCTTGTAGGTGTTCAGTAGAAGGATAAAGGAAGCAGAAAGTGCTTTGATAAGAAGATAGATCTTAGAGGTCTTCTCTTGGAAGAGATGGAGATGTGATGACAGGATGATCTAATCAGTCAATGAAGGTAGAAGTCTCAAAAAGGTTGAATTACTTAAGTGGAAGTGAGACAATGCTAGAGAGGGAAGACTGAGGGTTCCCATCAGAGATTGAAATAATGAATTCTAACATTTCTGAGCTTTTCTGACAGGATGATCCCTGACTTTGTCATTGGTTTCTTGAGTAGAGTGTGTGGATATTCCAGATTTGGGAAGGCATCATGGAGGTTGTATGTAAAATGGGTCTTCTACTTGGGACACTGAAATCATGAAAGGGTGGTAGTGGGGGTCATTGAGATCAAACCATGAGCCTGAGAACCCAGCAAGGTGGTGTCAGGATGAAGTGATATGAGTGTAAGTGGCAAAGAGTTTGTCTGGAAAGTTTACAGTTGGTTTCCGCGGTGGACACTATTGCTGTACCTTTAATTTCTGAGGAATCTTACATCAATCCTCAGTATTTGCATTTGTTGGCTTGAATTGTTGGGGCCTGGATTTTGTTTCTTAATCCACTGAGCCAACTATCACTTTCATAGGTAAATAAGCCCATTTTATGTCCTGTGCACCTAATTTATATGACTCCCATGATGTTAAGTGTTTTATAGGTGTTGTGTTCTTACTCTGTACTTCCTTTTATTGATGAATGTATTGTTATAAACAACTCTAATTTTCATCCTTCTTTCTGATTCTTACTTGATGTTCCCCCTTTATTTTTGTGTTTTTTTACATAATAAATACATATATTCATCTACTCTATTTGTAATACTGCTCTAAGGTAGGAAGACATTTTAAATGAGTTGTTGCTATTTTCTCTTAGTTTGTCAATATGTTCTCTGGAGTTAACTGCATCCATTGAAATCTTCAGTGCCATTTTTCTAGCTAGATGGCCTTGGTCATAATCGACCCCCAATAATAAATCACCTGATAAATATTTCCTGTCATCTTTATTATTGCTACAATCTAAATATTGCCCAGGTGGACAAGGTGTGCTATCTGGAGACTGGCTGTCAGCCCCACTTGACCTTAATGGTCCATGATCCTTGTGGTCCAGGATCTACCTTGACCCTTGACTGTCTCCACAACTCAATCCCAGCAGCTATTTTCTTGTCTGTTTTGACATTTGTAGCTCTTGTAGACTTACAAGAGCTAGGTTAACCTCCTGAAATACAAGTATATTTATGAGGATGTCTGCCTATATTTCTGTTTTTCCTTTAGACATGTTGATGTCAGTTTATTTGATGCATAAAGATCATTTGTTGTGATTTTTGTGTGTGTTATACATGATAGGCTTAATATTATGATTTTTGTCTCTTTAATTCTTCTTTTTTTAATTGGGTTATTGTCACCTTTACTTATCTGGTTTATTTACCCTTAGACTTGACTCCTTTAAGTAGCTTTTGCAATTCTTCTCTAAGATGAAAGATCAAAGTCTCAGTCTTTTATTTGTTTGCTCTCTATCTTTCTTTGTTAATCTAAAGAATTATGACAGATTGAATTATTTTATTGGCCTTCTCAAAGAAACAGCTTTTGATTTTGTTTATTGCTCTTTTTAATTTTATTTTGTTAATTGGAACTTATTTTAAAAATTGACAATGTCATCCTTGCATTGAAGCATTTTGGTGTTGACAGCTGTAAATAAAATTTTTCCTACTGGTTAGGTTTTGGTATATGTCTCTTCCTTTTGTTGTTCTTAAGAGAATTTTAATATCAGTTTTTGATTTCCACTTTTATTTAATGGCTATCTAGGAGGCTGTTTCTTAATTTATAAGGTAATAATATAGTTAAGTTTTTTAGCTTTTCCCTTACATTTTCACAAATTATTTTGCATTCAATTTAGAGAACTTTTTTGCATGAAGTCACAGCTTTGACTTCTCAATAAGTTTTCTTGTTATCTAGTACAGAATTGTCTACAGAAGTACAATGCAATATAAATGTAAAATTTCCTAGTCGGTACATTTTAAATAAAGTAGAAAACATATAAAATTAATTGAAGTAATATATTTTATTTCTAATATAAAATATCCTTTCAAATAGATGCTATACTGAAACTAACATCTATTCAGTATAAAATTATTAATGAGATATACATTCTCATTTTTCATACTGTCTCAAAATCTGTTATGTATTTTACACTTATAAGCTTTCTCAATGTAAACTAAGCACAATTCACGAGCTCAATAGTCATATGTAGTTACTGGCTCATATACTGGGATACCATATGATCAATATTTGTGAATATTCCATGGATACATCTAAGAATATATGTTTAAGACCCTACTTGCCACTGTAATATTGTCTTTGTTGATTGTTTAATTCAATTTTTCTATTTTAGGGATTTTTACTGAATCTGTCCAATTTTGCAAAGATATCTTAAAAGATCCCTTTCTAACTGAACCTAGGTTGTTTTGGAGTTCCAATATTTTTGCTTTTTTATATATATATATGTACTAGATTGCTGAGTACACAAAGGTTTGTGATTCTTGTATTTTCTTCACAGAGTTTACTTTTGTCATGAAATAACATCCCTTAATATCCTCCTTATCTGATGTTGATATTGCTATGCTTGTTTTTTGTGTTTTGAGTTCCTTGTTTCTTTACTTTAAAAACAAACTCATGCTTTTAAAGTTTACTAGTGAAGAGCACATTCATAAAGACTCCATTCTGACAGTCTCCCTTTAGTGCGGCTCTGATCAACTTTTAAGGTTCAGATTTTATTTGATTGACTTTCTTAAATATTGGAATAGATTTTTAAGAGGCAGGGAAGAAAGACTTCAAGAGTGGTGAGATAGTGCCACGGCCAGCAGAATTTCACAGTGTGGACAAAGCCTCAGTAACCCCCTCAGAGCTCATTTAGAACCTGTGAGATGGCAGTTCACAGGAGAAGGACAGGAGAGGAAATGAAACCAGTGTCCCCACATCTGTTTGGCAATTGGAAGAAAGATAAGAGAGTGGATGAGGACACGGCCCTCAGAAAGTGGCAGGGTCAGGGGAGTTTATTGGAGCGGGAACATGGCCACGCCCTGTGTGCGGACAGAAGGGCCTGCTGAGTGGGTGGAAGGTTTATTCTATAATTATTCACTTAAGGAATCTGCCTTCCAATCACACTCTGTCTTGGTCAATTGCCTGGTGATAAGAGGGTGAGAAACTTCAGGTGGAGACACAGGCTTGTTTGGAGTCAGCCGCCGTGGATTCTGAGGAGATGGTGACCGGCTTCCAGCTTCCCCTGTGGCTGCTCCCAGGGCTGCTGCTTTTCCTGGATCTTGGGCCCTGGACTGAGTGTGGGAAGGTGCTGGTAGTGCCCACAGAAGGCAGCCACTGGCTCAGCATGCGGAAGCTGGTGCAGGAGCTCAGCACCAGAGGCCACCAGGCTGTCGTCCTCGCGCCAGAAGTGAACATGCACATCAAAGGAGCCGACTTTTTCACCCTGAAAACCTATGCTACTCCCTTCACCCAGGAAGAATATGACCATCTTTTGGCAGCTCACGTTAACATGTTTTTTGAACCAGTTCATTATCTGAAGACATTTTTTAAAAGCATAGAAATGCTGAAAAATGCATCTATGCTCTATCAAAAATCTTGTGAAGAGCTACTGCATGACCAAGAGCTGATCAGGTCCCTGAATGCCAGCTCATTTGATGTGGTTCTAACAGACCCCATTTACCCCTGTGGGTCCTTGCTGGCTGAGTACCTGTCTATTCCTGCTGTGTATTTTTTGCGTCTCATTCCATGTGAGTTGGATTTTGAGGGTACACAGTGCCCAAACCCTTCTTCATATATTCCTAGGTTATTAACGATGAATTCAGACCACATGACGTTCCTGCAGCGGGTCAAGAATATGCTCTACCCTCTGACCCTGAAATACATTTGCCATGTTTCTTACTCCCCTTTCGCAAGCCTTGCCTCTGAGCTCCTGCAGAGACAGATGTCCCCGGCAGATATTTTCAGATACGGATCTGTATGGCTTTTCAGAGGAGACTTTGTGATGGACTATCCCAGGCCCATCATGCCCAACATGGTCTTCATTGGAGGCATAAATTGTGCCCACAGAAAGCCACTGCCTCAGGTCTGTATGGGTGCCTTTACCCAATCAGTTTTTAAAACTTTCCTTCAAATACTTACCTACCAATCTCTCTAAAGATGTCTATGTCTCTCTCTCCCTTTTACAGTCTCTGTGGAGATACATTGTTAAAGTGTCCCCAGTTGTGTGGATAAGTTGGAATGGTCACTGAGAGGAAGGACAGGCAGGTGTGGGCATCCATAATAGAACCGATAAGCAATGGGTGAGGCTCAAGCGAGAACATCCATTTGTTGTGGTGCTGTGTTCATGGTTGTACAATTTTCTATTGCTAAGTAGGAACAGAAAAGCTTATCCAGCTGGAGAACTGACCCAAGTGTGGATTTTTGCTTATAGGTGTTCAGTAGAAGGATAAAGGAACCAGCAAAATGCATTTGTTGAGTGGATAGGTGTTAGAGGTCTTGTCTTAGAAGAGATGGAGATGTGATTTTGGGGAGATCGAATCAGTTAATGCAGGCTGAAGTTTCAAAAAGATTGAATAACTTAAATATAAGTGAGACAGTGCCAGAGGGGGAAGACTGGGGTTCACCCACCAGGAGAAAAATAATGAATCCAACATTTCTGAGCTTTTCTGTCAGGATGGTCCCTGACTTGTAGTTGGTTTCTGGAGTTGTGTGTGTGGATAATTCCAGATTTCGGAAGGCATCATGAAAGTTGCATTCCAAATGGGTTTTCTACTTGGGCCACTGGAATCATGAAAGGATGGTAGTAGGGGTCATTGAGATCAAACCATGAGCCTAAGAACCCAAGAAGCTGGCATCAGCATGAAGATATGGAAGTGTAGTAAGTGAAGGGCTTGTCAGAAAGGTTGATCAACCCACCGAACCAATCCTACACCACCCCAACTGTTTGTGGTAGTACTACTATTTTACCCATAATTTCAGAGGCATCTTACATGAATCCTCTTGTATTTGGATTAGTTTGCTTGAATTCTTGGGGCTGGATTTTGTTTCTTAATCCACTGAGCCACTATCATTTTATAGGGTAATTGGCCCATTTGTGTCCTATTTACCTAATTTATATAACTCCTACGATGTTAGATCTTTTATAGTTGTGTTCTTGATATGTATTTCTTTTTATTAATGAATGCCTTACTTTTCGTGAAACTCTCATCTTCATTCTTCTTTTTGATCAAATCAGAAGGTATCTATTTATACTTCATATTCCCCTTTATTGTTGTGTTTTTATTTTTTCTGTTTTTATATTTTGTTTCATTTATTTCCTTTGTTTTTAATATTTTTTTGTTTTCTTGTTGTATATTTAGAATGATAAATATATATCCTCTACTGGATCTGTAAAACTGCCAAAAGGTAGGAAGGTATTTAAGTGATTTGTTTCTATTCTTTTCATGAGTCTATGTGAATATGTTCTCTAGAGTTAATTGCATTGGTTCAAATGTTCAGTGCCATTTTTAGCTGGATGAGTTTGACATAATCAGTCCCCCATAATAAAGTACCCAATAAATATTATCTATCACCATTATTATTGCTGTAATCTAAATATTGCTCAAGTGGACAAAATGTGTCATCTGGAGACTAGCTGTCTGCCACTTGACCTTAAGAGTCCATGATCCTTGTGGTCCAGGATCTATCTTGACCCTTGGCAATGTCCACAACTCAATTTCAGCAGTTACCTTCTGGTTTTCCTTGGCATTTGTAGCTCTTGTAGACTTGCAATTGTGGGTTAAGCTCTTGAAATACAAGTGTATTTATGAGAATGTCTGCCTGTATTTGTTATTCATTTAGACATATTGATGCCTATTCATTTGGTGCATAAGATATCATTTACTTGTGCTCTTCCTCGTGTATTATACATGATAGGCTCAATATTATGATTTTTGGAGCCATTAATTCTTCCTTTCTTAAAAAATTTTGAGTTATTGTCACTCTTGCTTATTTGTTCAGTTTACCCTTAGATTGACTCCTTTAGTAGCCTTGTTTTTTTTTTCTCGAAAGTGAAATTCTAAGTATTTTATATGTTTTTTTCCTATCATTCTTCCAATTTAAAAGCTTATGATAGATTGAATTCTTTTGTTGGTCTTCTCAAAGAAACAGCTTTTGGTTTTGTTTATTCCTTCTGCATTTTTAAATTCTATTTTGCATATTTCAGCTTATTTTTAAAATTAATTATCTGATCCTTGCATTGAAGCATCACATTGTTGAAGGCTATTTCTGCAACTTTTTCCATTGGTTAGAGTTTGGTATACATTTCCCTCACTTTCATTGTTCTTGAGAGAATTTTAATTTCAGTTTTCAATTTTATTTCATGGTTATTTAGGAGGTGCTTTTAAATTTATGTATAGCTGAGACTTTTGAACTTTCCCTTTTTTCCCTAATTATTTTGGATTAGAATTAGAGAACTTTTTCATAAAGTCACTGCTTTTGATAGTTTCTGAAGAAGTTTTCTGTGCGGTCTAGTACAGAATTATCCATGGAAATATAATGGAAGCCACATGTATAATTAAAAATTTTCTAATAGGGATGCTTTTAAAAAAGTAAAAATAAACATATGATATCAATATAAATAACACATTTTATTTATCCAAATATAGAAAGTATTATCCTTTTAGCATGTATTCAGTATAAAATTATTAGAGATATTTTGCATTCTCTTTTTTTTCTTACTAAGTCTTCAAAACCTTGTATATATTTTACACTTATAGCATATCTCATGTGGGCTAAACACAGCTCAAATGCTCAGTAATCATATTTAGTTAGTGGCTAGTATATTGTACACCATATGATCAATATTTGTGAATATCATGGATACATATAAAAATGTATATTTTCATAAGAGTCTAATATAGCTGTGATACAGACTTCATGATTACATAAATCAATTCTTCTATTTAAAAAATCTCCTGAATCTCTGCAGTTAAAATATCTTAAATATCTCTTTTTAGCTGAATTTTGGTCAGGTTCTGGAATTGTAAAAATTTTTGATGTATGAATCATATATATATATATATATATCAAATATGTTTGCTAGATTGTTTGTTGCACATAGGTTTATGATTCTTGTATTTTCTCCACAAAATTTACTTTTGTCATTAAATAAATATCCATTACCATCTACCTTATTTGATATCATTATTGGTATACTTGTTACTTTTGTATTCCTTGTCCCTTTACCTTAAAAAGAAACCCATATTTTCACATGTTTACTTGTAAAGAGCACATTTTTAAATAAACTCCAATCTGACTGTCTCTTTTAGCATAAGACTTTAATCTCTTCACACAAAGTGCATGACTGATTTTATTCTTTCAATTTAGTGTAAGCTCATTCTCTTTATTGCTTTATTTTTCCTTGTTAATTTTGGAATTCCATGTTTCTGGAAATAGAAAGGTGTCATATCTTTCCTGTTGCTTCTTTCCCGGGGCTTTCAGTCAAGCACACATTTCTCTACTCTGGTATGAAAACAAAATGCTAAGCATTTCTTCCACCAAGGTGCTTGGTTTGCTTTTTTATTTTATTATTATTTCATCTTGGTATCAGATTGATTATATCTTCAAGTATTTTTCCTGGAATACAATAAGTTGATAATTTAGGAAGTCATTATATACCTGAGAATATCTCTTATTCCACGCTGATTGCCAATTTGTTTGGGTACAGATTTATTTACTTGTTATCAGTTGGTATTTTCTAGTGTACAGGAGAAACCCAAAACTAGTCTCATTTTGGTTCCTTCAGAAGTAGCATACTTCCTGCTCCTTGTTTTATTCTTATATTCTAGCGATTGATGTTTTTGCGTAAAATTTGCCCCAATAAAGTGGATTAGTTTCCCAATGCTGCTGTAACATGACCACAAACTTAGTGGCTCAAAACAACCCAAACTTATTATCTTACACATTTATTGTCTAGAAGGCTGAGGTCTGTCTCACTGGAATAAAATCAAGGTGCAGGACCCTGTTTCTTCTGAAGGCCCTAGGGATAATACGTTTCAGTGCCCTCTCCACCTCCTAGAGGCTGCCCACCTTCCTTGACTCCTGGCCTCCTTCCTCCTTCTTCAAAGGCAGGAGTGCAGCCTCCTGAAATCTCTAACTCTTCTGCCTCCCTCTTTCATTTATAAGGACCCTTGTGATTACGTTGGTCCCACCCAGATAATCCAGGGTATTCTATTTCAAGACCCTTCATTTAAGCATTCCTGCAAAATCCCTTTTCTCATGTAAATAGCATATTCACAGGTTCTGAGGATTGAGACTTATCAAGTTATTATTCTGCCTACTGTTCACAGTAGGCCTAAAGTTAAACCCAGGTTTATTGAAAGGTTGAAGATTGTCCTCTGTTAAATCATTGAATTTTTTGCTCTGATTTATAACTTGGAAACACCTATCATCCACAGATTCCTATTCTCCAAGCTTCATCACTAACATCTTTCACCTCAGCTTTCTTATCTTCTCTATCCCAACCTTCCTTGCCTTCATTCTGGGAGAGCATATCTAAGTCATGATTGTATTTTATTTCTGGTTTTTTTTGGGGGGGGAAGAATGGGTAGGCTCCAGGAATCGAACCCAGGTCTCTAGCTTGGCAGGTGAGAATTCTTGCTGCTGAGCCATTGTTGTGTGGCTGTCTTTATTGCTTTTAATATACACTTTTTAAAAATTCATTTTTGGCCTGTTTCAGGTTAGTTACTTCCTTTGCCTCCCCCTAGATATGGCCACAATCAGTTTCAACAAATAATTTTGTTTTCAAAAATCCTCAAGGTAGAAAATTTCTCTGAATTTTATCAAATATTGATATCCCAAATAAGGACTCTCACTGGCTTTACATGATTTTTCTCATCCCCTGAGTGGAGAAAAACAAAACAAAACAAAACAAATAAGGAGCTTGTGAAGCTGGGTTTGTTTGGGTGTACTACCAGTTGCAGAGTAACAGGCAGAAATCATTTAGAAGATACTACAGAGCCCAAAATTCAACTGAATGGGATAAAAGTGGAGAAAAGGCTATTGTAGTCATTAATGAGGCCACCGACAACTTCTGAGATGGTAGTGTCACTAGACTAATTGTGAAGGAAGTTCTATTGAAACGATTCAGAAGAGAGTGGGAGGAGAGAAAATGAAATGAATGTGCATTTACTGAGAAAGTTGGATGAGAAAGTGGAATTAGTTCATAGAGAGTCAGATGAATGATTTCCCATAGTGGGGAAGGTCTCCCTATTTGATACAGAAGAGAAGGAACAGAGGTGGAAAAAGACTGATTTATCTTTTAATAGTTGTCTTCACTTGCCAGAGCTGCTGTGACAAATATTGCACAATAGGTTGGCTTAATCAACAAGCATTTGTCTCTAAGCTAGAAGTCCAAAATCAAGACATCAGCTAAGCAGGCTTCCTCCCGTGGTCAGCATGCACTGGTGATGGCAGTCTTCTGTCACGTGGTGGTCTCTCCTTCCTGGGCATACTGCTGCATGATGGCACCCCTCCTTCCCCTGTATAACGCATCCTCCCTTCCCCTCTAGTCATATGGTTCAAGACTCACCTGTTATCTGCAAAGGTCTTGTTTACAAATGTTTGGCTCCCTTGACTTACCAAGGTTTTTACATGTTGAAACCTTATGTGTTATTGGCAAATAGTGTTCAGTTCTCTGGATATACCACGTTTTATGAAACTACTCATTATCTGATGGGCATTTGGGATTTTCCTACTTTTGACTCTTATGCATCATGCTGCTATGAATATTAGCATAGAGATTTTGTGTGAACATATGTTTCCAATTCTCTTGGGCATATGTATAGGAATGTGTTTCAGTTTCCTAGGCTGCTCAAAGGAGTGCCATTAAATGGCTTTGGCTTAAATAATGGCAATTCATTTGCTTATTGTTAGAGCCTGAGAAATGGAAAAGATATTTTCTTCCTGAAGACCAGCTGCCATGATTCATGGCAAGGCATGTGAATGTATCTGCTGGTCTCTTCCTTCCTTCCAGCTTCTATGATTGCATCTTCTTTCTCCATTGCCTTTCTGTCTTTACCTGATTCATTCCATATATATATAAAGGACTCCAGGAATAAAATTAAGTTCCCATCCTGGCTCAAGTGGGTCACAACTTAAATGAAATAGTCCTATCAGAAGGTCCTACTTACAGTGGGTTCACATGCATTGGATTAGATTTAAAAACATGTTTTTCTGGGGTATATAAGCTTTGTACTGACAAAGCAAAATTGCTGAACTATAGAACTACATGTTTATTTTTTGAGCGACTTCTGGACTATTTTCCAAGAGGCTATACCATTTTATTTTATTGCTGTGAAATACATATAACATATAATTTACCATTTTAACCATTGTAAAGTGTGCAATTCTACGGCATCGAGTGGCTTTCACAATGTTGTGTGCCATCACCATGATCTGGTCCAAGATGTTTTTGTCACCCCAAAAGGGAACCCCCTACCCTTTAGGCAGCACTCCCCATTTTTCTCCCTCCACCCAGCCCATCGCAATGGTCAATCTCTTTCTCTTACTATGGGTTTGCCTATTCTGAATATTTTATGTAAATGGCATCATACAATATATGGTCTTTGCGTCTAGTTGCTTTCAGCATTATGTTTTCATGGTTCATCCATGTCATTGCCTCTATCAGACCTTCCTTTTTATGGCTGAAGAATATTCCATTGTATGAAGAGAGCACATATTGTTTTGCTTTCATCAGTGATTGGACATTTGGGCTGTTTCCACCTGTTAGCTCTTGTGAATATTTCTCAAATACTGCAATGGATTTTTTAAGAGGCAGGTAGGAAAGAGTTCAAGAGTGCTTAGATACTGGCATGGCCAGCAGAGAGTTTAAAATGGGGACAAGGCATCAATGACTTCCTCAGAATTCAGTTAGAACGTGAGACACAGCTGTTCACAAGGTGGTGGGGGGCGAGGAAATGAAAGCAGTGTCCCCACACCTGTTTGGGCAATTGGATGAAAGATAAGAGAGTGGACGAGGGCATGGCCCTGAGAAGGTTCAGGGACAGGGGAGTTTATTGGAGAGGTAACCTGGGTCTTGCCCTGTGTGCAGAGAGAAGGGCCTGTCAAGTGGGTAAAAGATTTATTCGGTAATGATTCACTTAAGGAGGGTCTGTGCCTTCCAATCACACTCTGTCTTGCTCAATGGCTCAGTGATAAGTGAGTGAGAAACTTCAGGTGGAGGCAGAGGCTTCTCTGGAGTCAGCCACCGTGGATTCCACTAGGATAGTGACTGGCCTCCAGCTTCCCCTGTGGCTGCTCATGGAGCCCCTGCTTTTCCTGGGCCTTGGGCCCTGGGCTGAGAGTGGGAGGGTGCTTGTGTTGCCCTTTGAAGGCAGCCATTCGCACAGCATGCAGAAGCTGGTGCAGGAGCTCAGCGTTAGAGGCCACCAGGCTGCTGTCTATCCTGCCAGAGGTGAACATGCACATCAAAGTAGCTGACTTTTTCACCCTGAAAACCTATGCCATTCCCTACACCCAGGAAGAATGTGACCATGTTTTGGCAGGCCAGAAGCAAATTATTTTTGAACAAATTCACTATCTGAAGATGTTTTTTAAAAGTCTAGAAATGTTGAAAAATGTATCTAGTCTCTATCATACATCTTGTACAGGGCTCCTGTGTGACAAGGAGCTTATCAGGTCCCTGAATGCCAGCTCATTTGATGGGGTTCTAACAGACCCCACTTATTCCTGTGGGTCCTTGCTGGCTGAGTACCTGTCTATTCCTGCTGTGTATTTTTTTGTGTTTCATTCCATGTGACTTAGCTCTTGAGGACACACAGTGCCCAAACCCTTCCTCATATATTCCTAGGTTATTAACGATGTATTCAGACCACATGACATTCCTGCAGCAGGTCAAGACCATGGTCTACTCTCTGATACTGAAATACATTTGCCATGTTTCATACTCCTTCTACTCAAGCCTTGCCTCTGAGCTCCTGCAGAGACAGATGTCCCTGTGGATATTTTCACATATGGATCTGTGTGGCTCTTCAGAGCAGACTGTGATGGACTATCCCAGGTCCATCATGCCCACGAGGCCTTCACTGGGGCATAAACTGTGCCCACAGAAAGCTACTGCCTTGGGTCTGTATGGGTGCCTTTACCCAATCAGTTTTTAACTTTGTTTCAAGTGCTTACTTGCCTACTAATCTCTCTGAAGATGTCTATGTCTCTCTCCTGGTTTAGCAGTGGAGATACATTGTTAAAGTGTCCACAGTTGTGTGGATAAGTTGGAACGGTCACTGAGAGGAAGGGAAAGGCAGGTGTGAGGCTCTATAATAGGACTGATAAGCCACGAGTGAGGCTCAAGCAAGAACATCCATTTGTTGAGGTGCTGTGTTCATAGTTGTTCAATGTTCTATTGCTAAGTAGGAGCAGAAAAGCTGATCCCACTGTGGAACTGACCCATGTGTGGATTTTTGATTACTGGTGTTCAGAATAATGTCAAAGTAACCAGCCAAATGCATTTGTTGAGAGGATAGGTCTTAGCGGTCTTGTCTTGGAAGAGATAGAGATGTGACTACAGGATCTAATCCCTCAATGAAGGCAGAAGTTTCAAAAACGTTCAATTACTTAAGTGAAAGTGAGACAGTGCCAGAGAGGAAAGAAAGGGGATTCCCATCAGAAATGTAAATAATGAATTCCAACATTTCTTAGCTTTTCTGACAGGATGGTTCCTGATTGTAGTTAGTTCTGGAGTAGAGTGTGTAGATATTCTAGATTTGGGAAGGCATTATGGAAATTGTATGTAAAATGGGTTTTCTACTACGGACACTGAAATCATGAAAGAATGGTAGTAGGGGTCATTGAGATCAAACCATGAGACTAAGAACCCAGTGAAGTTGGATCAGGGATGAAGAGATATGAGTGTAATTGGAAAAGGGTTTGTCAGGAATGTTCACAAATGGTTTCCATAGTGGACCATATTGCTTTACCTATAATTTCTGGGGAATTTTACATTAATCCTCAGTATTTGGATTTGTTGGCTTGAATTCTGGGGGCTAGATTTTGTTTCTTAATCCACTGAGCCAACTATCACTTTCATAGGGAAATCAGCCCATTTTATGTCCTGTGCACCTAATTTATATGACTCCCATGATGTTAAGTGTTTTATAGGTGTTGTGTTCTTACTCTGTACTTCATTTTATTAATGAATGTATTATTATAAATGGCTCTCATTTTCATCCTTCTTTCTGATCCAATCAGGAAGTATCCATTCTTACTTGATTTTCCCCCTTTTTTGTTGTGTTTTTTACATAATAAATATATATTCATCTACTATATTTTTAATATTGCTGAAAGGTAGGAAGACATTTTAAATGAATTGTAGCAATTTTCTCTTAGTTTGTAAATATGTTCTCTGGAGTTAACTGCATCTGTTCAAATCTTCAATGTTGTTTCTTAGCTGGATGAGCTTCATCATAATCAGTCCCCAATAATAAATCACCCAATAAATATTTCTATCACCATTATTACTACAATCTAAATATTGCCCAGGTGGACAAGGTGTGTCTTCTAGAGACTGGCTGTCAGCCTCACTTAATCTTAATGGTCCATGATCCTTGTGGTGCAGAATCTACCTTGACCCTTGGCAATCTCCACCACTCAACCCCAGCAGTTACTTTGTTGTTTATCTTGACATTTGTAGCTCTTGTAGACTTGCAATTTTTTGTGGGTTAAGCCCTTGAAATACTATGTATTTATGAGAATGTCTGCCTGTATTTCTGTTTTTCCTTTAGACATGTTGATGCCAATGTATTTGGGGCATAAAGACCAGTACTTGTGATTTTTGTCATGTATTATACAGGATAGGCTCAAATTTATGCTTTTTGTGTCTTTAGTTCTTTCTTTTGAATTTTGAGTTATTGTCACCTTTACTTATCTGGTTTATTTACCCTTAGACTTGACTCTTTTAATTAGCGTTTGCAATTCTTCTCTAAGATGAAAGATCAAAGTCTAAGTCTTTTATTTGTTTGCTCTCTATCTTTCTTTGTTAATCTAAAGAATTATGAGAGATTGAATTATTTTATTGGTCTTCTCAAAGAAACACCTTTTGACTTTGTTTATTCCTTCTGCTCTTTTAAATTTTATTTTGTTAACTGGAACTTATTCAAAAATTGACGATGTCATCCTTGTGTTGAAGCATTTTGGTGTTGACAGCTGTAAATAAAACATTTCCTATTGGTTGGGTTTTGGTATACATGTCTCTTCCTTTTGTTGTTCTTAAGAGAATTTTGATTTCAGCTTTTGATTTCCACTTTTATTTAATGACCACCTAGTAGGCTGTTTCTTAATTTATAATGTAATAATATAGTTAAGATTTTTAGCCTTCCCCTTACTTTTCACAAATTATTTTGTATTCAAATTAGAGGACTTTATTGCATGAAGTCACAGCTTTTGATTTCTCAATAAGTGTTCTTTGTCATCTAGTACAGAATTGTCTATGGAAGTACAATGCAACATAAATGTAGAATTATCTAGTAGGTACCTTTTAAATAAAGTAGAAAACATATAAAATTAATTGTAATAATATATTTCTAATATAAAAAATCCTTTCAGCATCTATTCAGTATGAAATTTTTAATGAGATGCACATTTTCAGTTTTCATACTGTCTTCAAAATCTTATACATTTCACACTTATCCCATTTCTCAATGTAAACTAAACGGAATTCATGTGCTCAGTAGTCATATGTCATTAGTGGCATGTATATTGGATACCATGTGATCAACATTTGTGAATATTCCATGGATACATCTAAGAAGGTATTTTTAAGGGCCTGTTTGCCACTGTAATATTGACTTTGTTGATTGTATAATTCAAGTTTTCTATTTTAAAGAGATTTTTAGTGAATCTGTCCAATTTTGACAAAGATATCTTAAAAGATCCCTTCTAACTGAATTTTGGTTGTTTTGGATTCCAATATTTTTGCTTTATATATATATATATATATACACACACACATATATATATATATATATATGTATATATATACATGCTAGGTTGCTTGGTACACAAAGGTTTATGATTCTTGTATTTTCTGCACAGAGTTTACTTTTATCATGAAATAAAATCCCTTAATATCCCCCTTATCTGATGTCAATATTCCTATGCTTGTTTTTTTGTATTCCTTGTCTCTTTACTTTAAAAACAAACTCATGCTTTTAAAGTTTACCAGTGAAGAGCATATTTGTAAAGACTCCATTCTGACAGTCTCCCTTTTGTGTGGTCTGATCAACTTTTAAGGTTAAGATTTTACTTGATTGGTTTTCTTAAATATTGCAACAGATTTTTAAGAGGTAGGGAAGAAAGACTTCAAGAGTGGTGAGATAGTGACATGGCCAGCAGAAAGATTTATGGTGGGGACAAGGCCTCAGTGACCCCCTCTGAGCTCAGTTAGAACCTCAGAGATGGCTGTTCAGGAGAAGGGGAGGCAAGGAAATGAAACCAGTGCCCCCATACCTTTTTGGCAATTAGATGAAAAAAAGTGGATGAGGACATGGCCCTGTGAATGTGGCAGGGTTAGAGGGTTATTGGAGAAGAAACATGGGCCATGCCCTGTGTGCGGACTGCTTCCAAGTGGGTGGGAGGTTTATTGTATAATCATTCACTTAAGGAATCTGCCTTCAAATCACACTCTGTCTTGCTCAATGGCTCGGTGATAGTGGGTGAGAAATGTCAGGTGGGGGCATAGGCTTGTGTGGAGTCAGTCACCGTGGATGCTGCTGAGATTGTTACCAGCCTCCAGTTTCCCCTGTGGTTGTTCCCAGGGCTGCTGCTTTTCCTGGACTCCGGGCCCTGGGCTGAGAGTGGAAAGGTGCTGGTGGTGCCCTTCGAAGGCAGCCACTGGCTCAACATGCGGAAGCTCGTACAGGTGCTCAGTGCCAGAGGACACCATGCCAGAGGTGAACATATACATCAAAGGAGCCAACTTTTTCACCCTGAAAACCTATGCCATTCCCTACACCCAGGAAGAATATGACAATGTCATGGCAGGCCAGATGTAAATTATTTTTGAACACACTCACTATCTGAAGATTTTTTTAAAAAGTATAGAATTGTTGAAAAATGTACCTAGTCTCTATCATACATCTTGTACAGGGTTCCTGCATGACAAGGAACTGATCAAGTCCCTGAATGCCAGCTCATTTGATGTGGTTCTAACTGACCCAGTTTACCCCGTGGGTCCTTGCTGACTGAGCACCTGTCTATTCCTGCTATGTATTTTTTGCATTTCCTTCCATGTGACTTGGATTTTGAGTGCACGCAGTGCCCAAACCCTTCTTCATATATTCCTAGGTTATTAACGGTGAATTTAGATCACATGATGTTCTTGCAGCAGGTCAAGAACATCCTCTACCCTCTGATCCTCAAATACATTTGCCATGTTTCTTACTCCTCCTACACAAGCCTTGCCTCTGAGCTCCTCTAGAGGCAGATGTCCCCAGTGGATACTTTCACATATGGATCTGTGTGGCTCTTCAGAGGAGACTTTGTGATGCACTATCCCAAACCCATCATGCCCAACATGATCTTCATTGGGGTCATAAACTGTGCCCACAGAAAGCCACTGCCTCAGGTCTGTATGGGTGCCTTTACCCGCTCAGGGTTCCCGGTGGATCACAGTTTTTAAAACTTTCTTTCAAGTGCTTTCGTATCTACCAGTCTTTCTAAACATGTCTACCTCTCATTCTCCCTTTAACAACCTTTGGGGAGATATATTGTTAAAGTGTCTCCAGTAGTGTGATTAAGTTGGCATGGTCACTGAGAGGAAGGAGAGGCAGGGGTGGGGGTCCATAATATGATGACAAGCCACCGCGTGTCTCAACAAAGACTGTCCATACATAGAGGTACCTTTTCGTGGTTGTAGAAATGGCTTCTGCTATGTAGAAGAAGAAAATCTGATCCAGCTGGGGAACTGACCTAAGTGTGTGTTTTAGGAACCAGCAAATTGCCCTTGTTGACAATATAGGCTTTCAAGGTCCTGTCTTGGAAGGGATGGAGATGTGATTAACATCTGGTTTGACCTAACTAGTCAAACCAGTTGAAGTTTCAAAGATGTTGAATAAGTTAAGTGGAACTGAGACAATGCCAGAGAGAGGGGACTAGGGCTTGTCATTAGAGTGAAAAATAATGAATTACAACTTTTCTGAGCTTTTCTGACAGTACGTCCCTGACCTGGAGTTTGTCCCTAGAGTAGACTAGGGGATGTTCCAGATTTGGGTAGGCATCATGACAATTGCATGTCAAATGGGTCTTCTACTTGGGAACCTGAAATCATGAAAGGATGGTAGTAAGGGTCATTGCGATCAATCCATGAGCCTAAGAACCCATGAAGGTGGGGTCAGGGATGAAGAGATGGGAGTGTAATAGGTGAAGGGTTTGTCTGGACATTGACTACACCACAAAATTGAAGCCACACCACCCCAAGTGTCCATGATAGTAACTGCTATTGTATCATTAATTTCAGAGGCATCTTGCATTAACCCTCTACAGTTGGATGCATTTGTTTGAATTTGGTGGTGGTGGGGGAGCTGGGTTTCATTTCTTAATCCAGTAAGTGAACTGTCACTTTTATAGGGAAATCAGCCTATTCATGTCCTATTAATCTAATTTATATAACTCCTATTATATTAGATCTTTTATACTTGTTTTCTTACTATGTATTTCTTTTTATTAATGAATGGTTTATTATAAAGGATTCTAATCTTCATTCTTCTTTTTTATGAAGTCAGAAGGCAACTATTCATACTTGATTCTTCCCCTTTGTTGTTATATTTTTTAAATTATCAATGTATATTCATCTAGTGGATCTGTGAAACTGCTGAAAAGTAAGAAAGTGTTTAAAATGATTTATTGCTAATTTAGTGTGTCTATATAAATATGTCCTCTGAAGTTAACTGCATCGGTTCAAACTTCAGTGCCCTTCTTCTAGCTGGGTGAGCATGATCATAATCAGTCCCAACAATAAATCACCCCATAAATGGTATCTATCATCATTATTATTGGTATAATCAAAATATTGCCCAAGTGGTCAAGATGTGTCATCTAGAGACTGGCTGTCTGCCACTTGACCTTCACAGTCCATGATCTTTGTGGTCTAGTATCTACCTTGACCCTTGGCAATCTCCACAACTCAATCTCAGCTGTTATTTCTTGTTTATTTTGACATTTATAGCTCTTGTAGACTTGCAGTTGTGGGTTAAGCCTTGGAAATACAAGTGTATTACGGAGAGTGTCTGCCAGCATTTCTGATTTTCCTTTAGACATATTGAAGCCTATTTATTTGGTGCATAAAAGATCATTTACTTATGATCTTCATCATGTATTATACATGATAGGCTCAATATTAAGATTTTTGTCACATTAATTCTTCTCTTTTTTAAATTTGAGTTACTGTCACCCTTACTTATTTGGTTTAGTTTACCCATCTGACTCCTTTAGTAGCTTTTGTTTTTTTTTCTCTAAGATGAAAGGTCAAAGTCCAAGTCTTCTATATGTTTGCTCTTTATCATTCTTCCAATTAAAAGACTTATGATAAATTATTTTATTGGTCTTCTCAAAGAAACAGCATTGTGTTTTGTTTACTCCCATTGCTCTTTTTAATTCTATTTTGCTAATTTCAGTTTATTTTTTAAATTATTTAATTGATCCTTGCATTGAAGCATTATATTGTTGAAGGCTGAAAATGCAACTTTTTCTGTTTGTTAGGTTTTGGTGTAATCTCTCTCCCTTTCATTGTTTTGGAGAATTTTAATTTCAATTTTTGATTTTCAATTTTATTTTATGGCTATATTGGTGCTGTCTTTTAATTTATGTATAGTTAAGACTTTTAACTTTCCTTTTTTTCTTAATCATTTTGGATTATAATTAGATAATTTTTTTTGTAAAGTCACTGCTTTTGATAATTTCTGAAGAGATCTTCTCTGTTGTCTAGTACAGTGTTGTCCACAGAAATAATGGAAGCCACATTTATAATTTAAAATTTCTATTAGGCATGTTTTTAAAAAAGTAGAAGTAAACATATAAAATCAATATTAATAATATGTTTTATTTATCCAAATATATAAAATATTATCCTTTCAGCATGTATTCAGTATAAAATTATTAATGAGATATTTTGCATTCTCTTTTTTTTCATATTAAGTCATCAAAATATTATACATATTTTACACTTATATCTTATGTGGACTAAGTACAACTCAAGTGCTCAATAGCCATACGTGATTAGTGACTAGTATATTGGACCCATATGATCATTATTTGTAAATATCATGGATATATCTAAAAATGTATATATTTTTGTAAGGGTCTATGTATAGCTGCAATACTGACTTCATTGACTGCATAAATCAATTTTTTATTTAAAAAATCTACTGAATCTTCCAAATTTTTAAAAAAGATATCTTAAAATATCCCCTTCTAAGGGTGTATGGGTGGTTCAGTAGTAGAATGCTCACCTTCCATGCAGGAGATCCAGGTTTGATTCCTGGACCATGCACCTAAGAAAAGAAAAAGTAAAAACAATATCCCCTGCTAACTGAATTTTGGTCATGTTTTGGAGTTTTAATAATTTTTGATATATATGCTAGATTGTTTGGTGCACATAGGTTTATAATTTTTGTATTTTCTCCATAAAATTTGCTTTTGTCATTAAATAATATTCCTTACCATCTACCTTATCTAATGTCAATATTGCTAAACTTGTTATTTTTGTATTCCTTGAAACTCATGCTTTTACATGCTTATTTGTGAAGACCACATATTATATTATTATTTTTTTTTAGTATGAACACATTTTTAAATAAACTCCAATCTCACAGTCTCTTTTAACATAAGATTTGAACTGTTCATGCAATGTATATGCTTAATTTGGTTCTTTCCATTTAGTGTAAGCTCATTCTTCTTATTGTTTTCTTTTTCCTTGTCAATTTTGGAATTCTACCTATCTGCAAATGGAAAGGTGCCATGTCTTTCATAGTGTTTCTTGCCTAGGGCTTCTAATCAAGCACACATTTCTCTACTGTAGTATGAAAACAAAATGCCAAACATTTCTTCCACCAAGGTGCTTGGTTTGCTTTTTTATTTTACTTTTAACTCATCTTTGAATTAAGTCAATTAAGTCACTTAATCACGTGGTTGTCTCTCCTTCCTGGACCTACTGCTGCCTGATGGCATCCTACCTTCCCCTCTATAAAGCCTCTAGTCACATGGATCAAGACTCACCTGTTAACTGCAAAAGTCCTATTTGCAACAAAATTATTTATTGAACATGATTATGGCTATGTCTGGGGGGAGGGGATAACTAACTTGAAACAAGCCAAAAATGAATCTTTAAAAAGTATATATTAAAAGCAATAAAGACCACAATTGGTAATGCATAAAATAAAATCAGTGACTTAGATATGCTCTCCCAGAATGAAGGCAGGGAAGGTGGGGATAGAGAAGATAATAAAGGTGAGGAGAAAGATGATAGTGATGAGGTCTGGAGAATAGAAACCCAGGGATGACAACGTTCCCAAATCATAAATCAGAACCAAAAGTTCGGTAATTTAGCAGAGGACAATCTTCAAGCTTTCAGTAAACCTGGGTTTAACTTTGGGCTTCCTGTGCATGGCAGGCAGAATAATAACTTCATGTCTTAATCCTCAGAACCTGTAAATATGTTATTTACAGGAAAAAAGGGATTGTACAGATATGGTTAAGTGAAGGATCCTGAAATAGAATATCTTGGATTATCTGGGTGGGGCCAATGTAATCACAAGGATCCTTATAAATGAAAGAAGGAGGCAGAAGAGTTAGAGATTTCAGGAGGCTGCACTCCTGCCTTTGAGGAGGGAGGATGGAGGCCAGGAGTCAAGGAAGGTGGGCAGCCTCTAGGAGGTGGAGAGGGCACTGAAGCAAATTATCCCTAGGGCCTTCAGAAGAAACAGGGTCTTGCACCTTGATTTTATCCCAATGAGACCAATTTCAGACCTCAGTCTTCTAGCAATAAATGTGTAAGATAATAAGTTTGGGTTGTTTTGAGACACTAAATTTGTGGTAATCTGTTATAGCAGCACTGGGAGACTAATCCACTATATTGGGAGAAATTTTATGCAAAAAGATCAGTCCCTTGGATATAAGAATAAGGACTTAATTGACTTAATTCAAAGATGAATTCCAGTATTTTTCCTGAAATATAATAGATTGATAATTTAGGAAGACTTTATATACCTGAAACTGTCTCTTACTCCACTCTGAGTGCCAATTTGTTTGGGTTCAGATTTATTCACTTCCTTGTTATCAGCTGGTATATTCTAGTGTGCAGGAGAAATCCAAAACTAGTCCCATTTTGTTCCTTCAGAAGTAGCATACTTTTCCCCCCTTATTCTTATATCCAAGGGACTGATCTTTTTGCATAAAATTTCTCCCAATATAGTGGATTAGTTTCCCAGTGCTGCTATAACAGATTACCACAAATTTAGTGGCTCAAAACAACCCAAACTTATTATCTTACACATTTATTGCTAGAAGACTGAGGTCTGAAATTGGTCTCATTGGGATAAAATCAAGGTGCAAGACCCTGTTTCTTCTGAAGGCCCTAGGGATAATTTGCTTCAGTGCCCTCTCCACCTCCTAGAGGCTGCCCACCTTCCTTGAATCCTGGCCTCCATCCTCCCTCCTCAAAGGCAGGAGTGCAGCCTCCTGAAATCTCTAACTCTTCTGCCTCCCTCTTTCATTTATAAGGATCCTTGTGATTACATTGGCCCCACCCAGATAATCCAAGATATTCTATTTCAGGATCCTTCACTTAACCATATCTGTACAATCCCTTTTTTCCTGTAAATAACATATTTACAGGTTCTGAGGATTAAGACATGAAGTTATTATTCTGCCTGCCATGCACAGGAAGCCCAAAGTTAAACCCAGGTTTACTGAAAGCTTGAAGATTGTCCTCTGCTAAATTACCGAACTTTTGGTTCTGATTTATGATTTGGGAACGTTGTCATCCCTGGGTTTCTATTCTCCAGACCTCATCACTATCATCTTTCTCCTCACCTTTATTATCTTCTCTATCCCCACCTTCCCTGCCTTCATTCTGGGAGAGCATATCTAAGTCACTGATTTTATTTTATGCATTACCAATTGTGGTCTTTATTGCTTTTAATATATACTTTTTAAAGATTCATTTTTGGCTTGTTTCAAGTTAGTTATCCCCTCCCCCCAGACATGGCCATAATCATGTTCAATAAATAATTTTGTTTTCATAAATTCCCAAGGCAAAGAATTTCTCTAAATTTTGTCAATTATAGATACCCTAAATAAGGATTCTCACTAGCTTTACATGAATTTTCTAAATAAGGATTCTCACTAGCTTTACATGAATTTTCTCATCTCCTGAGTGGAAAAAGGAAAAAATTAAAAACAAATAAAGAGCTTGTCAAGCTGGTTCTGTTTGGGTGTACTGTCAGTTGCAGATTAACAGGAGGAAAGCATTTTAGAAGATACTAAATAGCCCAAACTTCAGCTGAATGAGATAAAAGTGGAGAATTGGCTATTGTGTTCATTAATGAGGGCACTGACAACTTCTCGGATGGTAGTCTTACTAGACTAGTCATGAAGGAAGTTCTATTGAAACTTCCTTCAGAAAGAGTGGAAGGAGAGAAAATGAAATGAATGTGCATTCACTGAGAAAGTTGGATGAGAAAGTGGAATTAGATAGTTCATAGAACATCAGATGAATGATTTCCCACAGCAAGGAAGGTCTCTCTCCCTGTTTTGATACAGAAGAGTAGGACCAGAGGTGGAAAAAGACTGATTTATCCTTTAATGGTTGTCTTCATTTGCCAGAGCTGCTATGACAAATACTGCAAAATAGGTTAGCTTAAGCAACAAGCATTTGTATCTAAGCCCAAGAAGTCCAAAATTAAGACATCAGCTAAGCAGGCTTCCTCTTGTGGTCAGCATGTACTGGTGATGGCAGTCCTCTGTCACGTGGTTGTCTCTCCTTCCTGGACCTACTGCTGCCTGATGGCATCCTACCTTACCCTCTATAAAGCCTCTAGTCACATGGATCAAGACTCACCTGTTAACTGCAAAAGTCCTATTTGCAAATGCCTGGCTCCCTTGACTTAAGCATCAGGTTTTAAAGGTTTTTACATATTGTAGCCTTACATTTTATTGGTGAATACTTTAAGTTCTGTAGATATACCACATTGTATGAAACTACTCATTATCTGATGGGCATTTGGAATTTTCCTACTTTTGGCTCTTATGCATCATGCTGCTATGAATATTAGCTTAGAGTTTTTGTGTGAACATGTGTTTCAAATTCTTTTGGGCATATATATATAAGAATGTGTTTCAGTTTCCTAAGCTGCTCAAAGGAATGCTGCTCAAAGGAATAGTTCTCAAAGGAAGCATTCAAGATGGGTGAGATAGTGGCATGGTCAGCAGAGTTTTCCAGTGGGAATGAGGCCTCAGTGATCCCCTCAGAGCTAAGTTAGAACTGAGAGACAGCAGTTCACAGGAGAAGGGGAGGCAAGGAAATGAAACCAGTGTCCCCACACCTGTTTGGGCACTTGGATGAAGGATAAAAGAGTGGATGAGGACATGGCCCTGAGAAGGCGGCGGGGTCAGGGGAATTTATTGGAGTGAGCACAGAGGGTCATCCTATATATAGACAGAGGGGCCTGCCAAGTGGGTGGAAGGTTTATTCTGTAATGATTCACTTAAGGAGGGTCTCTGTCTTCCAATCACACTCCATCATGCTCAATGGCTCGGTAATAAATGGGTGAGAAACATCAGGTGGAGGCACGGGCTTATGTGGATTCAGCCACCTTGGACTCTGCTGAGATGGTGACTGGCCTCCAGCTTCCCCTGTGTCTGCTCCTGGGGCTGCTGCTTTTCTGGACCTTGGGTAGGAAGGTGCTGGTAGTACCCTTTGAAGGCAGCCACTGGCTTAGCATGCAGAACCTGGTGCAGGAGCTCAGCGCCAGAGGCCACCAGGCCATCCTCCTCGTGCCAGAGGTGAACAAGCATATCAAAGGAGCCAAATTTTTCACCCTGAAAACCTATGCCATTCCCTATACCCAGGAAGAATATGATCATTTCTTGATGAAGCAGACTCGTGATTTTTCAACATATACATTATCTGAAGATGTTTTTTAAAAGTATAGAAATGTTGAAAACATAACTATGTTCTTTCAAAAGTCTTGTACAGGGTTACTGCATGACAGCGACCTGATCAGGTCTCTGAATGCCAGCTCATATAATGTGGTTCTAACTGACCCCATTTACCCCTGTGGGTCCTTGCTGAGTACCTGTCTATTCCTGCTGTGTATTTTTTTGTGTTTCATTCCATGTGACTTGGATTTTGAGGGCACACAGTGCCCAAACCCTTCCTCATGTATTCCTAGGTTATTAACGATGAATTCAGACCACATGACATTTCTGCAGCAGGTCAAGAACGTGCTCTACCCTTTAGACCCTGAAATGCATTTGCTGTGTTTCTTACTCTCCCTATGCAAGCTTTGCCTCTGAGTCCTGCAGAGACAGATGACCCCAGCGGATATTTTCATATATGGGTCTGTGTGGCTCTTCAGAGGAGACTTAGTGATGGACTATACCAGGCCCATTATGCCCAACATGGTCTTCATTATGGGCATAAACTGTGCTCACAGAAATCACTGCCTCAGGTCTGTATGGGTGCCTTTACCCAATCAGGGTTCCCAGTGGAACGCATTTTTTCAAAAAACTTTCAAGTGCTTCCTCATCTGCCAATTCTTTCTAAAGATGTCTACCTATCTTGCTAACATGTCTCTAGTAGTGTAGTTAAGTTGTCATGGTCACTGAGAGAAATGAGAGTTCATGGGTGGTAGTCCATAATATGATGAAAGCACTGCATGGCTCAAACAAGATCTTCCACTGGTAGAGGTGGTGTGTTTGTTGTTGTGCAGTTTTCTTCTGCTATGTAGGAGCAGAAAAGCTAATCCCTGTGTGGAACTCAACTGTGTCAGATTTTTGCTTGTAGTGTTCAGTAGAAGGATAAAGCAGCCAGCAAATTGCATGTGTTGACAGGATAGGTTTTAGAGTTCTTGTCTTAGAAGAGATGGAGATATGATTACAGGGGATCTAATCAGTCAATCCAGGTAGAAGTTTCAAAAAGGTTAAATAAGTTGAGTGGAAGTGAGACAGTCCCAGAGATGGTTCTCTGGGGTTCTCCATCAGAGAAAAAATAATGAATTCCAACATTTCTGAATTATTCTGACAAGATGGTCTCTGACCTGGAATTGGTCACTGGAGTAGAGTGTGGAGATGTTCCAGATTTGGGAATGCATCATGGCAGTTGCATATCAAAAGGTGTCTTCTACTTGGAACACTGAAACCATGAAAGGATGGTAGTAGGGGTCATTGAGATCAAACCATGAGCCTAAGAACCCAGTGAAGGTGGAGTCAGGATGAAGAGATATGAGTGTAATTGGCAAAGGGTTTGTTAGGAAGGCTGACTCATCCCAAATTTCCATGGTAGACACTACTGTTTTACCAATAATTTCTGAGGAATCTTATGTTACCACTCAGTATTTGGGTTTGTTTGCTTGAGTTTTCGAGGTCTGGCTTTTTTTTTTCTTCTTCATTCAGGGAAATCAGCCCATTTATGTCCTATTCACATAATTTATATAACTCCTCTGATCTTTTATAGTTGATGTGTCTTTATTCTGTACTTCTTTTTTTTAAATGAATGTATTCTTATAAAGGACTCTAGTATCCATTCTTCTTTTTGATCCTATCAGAAGGCATTTATTCTTACTTGATTTTCCCCCTTTATTAATGTGTTCTTAAAATTATAAATGTATATTCATCTACTGGATTTGTAAAACTGCTAAAAAGTTGGAAGGTATTTAAAATGAATTGTTGCTATTTTCTTTTAGTTTGTGAATATGTTCTCTGGAGTTAACCACATTGGTTCAAATCTTCAGTTTCCTTTTTCTCACTGGATGAGCTTGCTCATAATCAGTCCCCAATAACAAATCACTCAATGAATACTATATCACCATTATTATTATTACAATCTAAATATTGCCCAGGTGGACAAGGTATGTCATCTGGAGACTGGCTGTCAGCCTCACTTGACCTTAAGGGTCCATGATCCTTGTGGTCCAGCATCTACCTTGACTGTCTCCACAACTCAATCCCAGCAGTACTTTTCTTGTTTATTTTGTCATTTGTAGTTCTTATAGACTTGCAATTTTGGGTTAATCTCTCTAAATACAATGGGTATTTATGAAAAAAGCCTACCTGTATTTCTGTTCATCCTTTAGACATGTTGATGCCAATTTATTTACTGCTCTAAAATATGGGCAATGTCTTCCTTGCCCCTGTGTTCAGAATTACTTTAACCCTGACCTGATTGGCTTTGTTTTTATCTCTAAATATATGTATCATATATATATATATAGTATATATAATAGTCTCTCAAAATCCAGAAACAATAATTACCACTCTGGGCTATATGTGACTGCTATAGGAGCTTACAATCTAGGCCCCTGTTTTCTTATGAGCTTTTTCTAAAGGAGACCATACCATAATTGTTCTTTCACTTCTGGCTTATTTTGCCTCACCAAGTGTCCCACATGTTCATTCACATTGTTGCTTGCCTCACGACTTCATTCCTTTTTGTAGCAGCACAACATTCGATCATATATATACACAATTATTCATCAATCATTTTCTCAATCAGTGCACCCTTCAGCCACCTGCATTCATCAGGCATCATGTATAATGTCCAAAGTCCACAGTCCTTCAACAGTCTCAATTTTGGATAATTTCATTGTTCCCAAGAGAAGGGGGATTGGGGCCAAGATGGCAGCTTAACAATGGGCGCATTTTAGTTCATCCTCTAGAAAAAACTACTAAATAACCAGAAACAGTACAGAACAGCCCCTGGACCATGTCAGTGACTGGACACACAGTGTACCCCAGTCTGGACCAGCTGGACTGGCTGCAAGCCCCCCCCCAAGAACCGTGTGTTCCCCAAGCCACGGCGGCTGGTACCCCTCCCCTACAGGCTGCTTCCCAGAGCAGAAAGCAAACACACTTTACTATCAACAGGGGCTGAGCCCAACTAAATGCCAATTGTAGAATTAATTAAAACGTTCTGGCTACTAGAAATAGGCCCCCAGCTCAGGTGAACCTGGTCAAAGCAGAAGTCGCTCATTTTTGCCCCAGAGCTGAGGGGGCATGGCTGACGGAAAAAGAAAAAAAAAAAAGGAAACAGAGGTTTTTGTGGCTATGTTTCTACAAAGGCTTGACTGCCTCTGGATTCAGCAGCAGGACTTCCCAGGCCGCAACTGCCTCAGACATAGGCAGAAACAAGGTTGATTAAGAGCTTGTCTGGAGACTTTGCTGTCCCCAGCAGAGGGGTGAAGCTCAACTCAGGTGGAATCCCTCCCTCAAGGAATTCAGACCCCAGGGCTTGGTAACTTGAAGCCATTAAAACCAGCCTATAACCTCTCCTCTGTCTCCACCACTTCCCCAGCAGGAAGAGTCTGCCAAAGTTAAAGGTACCATATCATCTTACACTGGTGGGACCTACAGGCAGACAAGCACCACATACTGGGCAGGATATGAAAAGCGGAGTCCACGGACTTCACAGGAAAATCTTTCAACCTGCTGGGTCTCACCCTCAGAGAAAACTGATGCAGGTGACTCTTTCCTCCTGATAGGAGGCCAGTTTGGTGTGGGAAACTCCAGCTGGGGTCTATAATACCTAAGTAGATGCTTCTAAGTGTGTGTGTGTGTGGGGAAAGGCACTATACAAGCAGGGCAAGAAACAAGAAAACAAGAACTGAAAAATTCTCCTCTGTTAAACAAAACCTAAGCTAGAGGTCCAGATAAAGCTGAACAGAATGTCAAAGAACAGATAGTCAACAAATTCATCCAGCAAGAAAACCCTAGGTAAAAGAAGTGAAAGCAATCTCCAGAGTAAACTAATTAAGGTAATTAAATGTCTAGATGCCAGCAAAAAATAACAAATCACACTAGGAAAATTGAAGATATGGCCCAGTCAAAGGACCAAACCAACAATTCAAATGAGCTACAGGAGCTGAAACAGTTAATTCAGAATATACAAACAGATATGGAAAATCTCATCAAAGACCAAATCAATGAATTGAGGGAGGATATAAAGAAGGCAAGGAATGAACAAAAATAAGAAATTGAAAGTCTGAAAAAACAAATCACAGAACTTATGGGAATGAAAGACACGGTAGAGGAGATGAAAAAAACAATGGAAACCTACAATGGTAGATTTTGAGAGACAGAACATAGGATTAGTGAACTGGAGGACAGAACATCTGAAATCTGACAAGAAACAGAAACTATAGGGAAAAAAATGGAAAAATATGAGCAGGGACTCAGGGAATTGAAGGACAATATGAAGCACACAAATATATGTGTTGTGGGTCTCCCAGAAGGAGAAGAGAAGGGAAGAGGAGGAGAAAAACTAATGGAGGAAATTATCACTGAAAATTTCCCAACTCTTATGAAAGACTTAAAATTACAGATCCAAGAAGTACAGCATACCCCAAAGAGAATAGATCCAAATAGACGTACTCCAAGATATTTACTAATCAGTATGTCAGAGGTCAAAGAGAAAGAGAGAATCTTGAAAGCAGCAAGAGAAAAGCAATCCATCACATACAAGGGAAGCCCAATAAGACTATGTGTAGACTTCTCAGCAGAAACCATGGAGGCGAGAAGACAGTGGGATGATATATTTAAATTATTAAAAGAGAAAAACTGCCAACCAAGAATTCTATATCCAGCAAAATTGTCCTTCAAAAATAAGGGAGAAATTAAAACATTTCAGACCAAAAATTCACTGAGAGAATTCATGACCAAGAGACCAGCTCTGCAAGAAATACTAAAGGGAGCACTAGAGACAGATATGAAGGCAGAAGAGACAGGTGTGGAGAAGAGTATAGAAAGGAAGACCATGAGTAAAGGTAAAAAGAAGGAAAATTAGAAGGACATATAAAAGCCAAAAGGCAAAATGGTAGAGGAGGGTACTGCCTGGGCAGTAATAACACTAATGTTGATGGATTAAGCTTCCCTATCAGGGGACATGGACTGGCAGAATGGATTAAGGAATGGGACCCATCTATATGCTGTCTCTACTCAAAGGACATGAGGGCAAGGACACAAGAGGACATTTGCACACCAATGTTTATAGCAGCATTATTTATAATTACCAAGAGATGGAAACAGCCAAAATGTCCATCAACAGACGGGTGGCTAAACAAACTGTGGTATATACATACGATGGAATATTATGAAGCTGTAAGACAGAATAAAGTTATGAAGTAGGTAACAACATGGATGGACCTTATGGACATTATGCTGAGTGAGATTAGCCAGAAACAAAAGGACAAATACTGTATGGTCTCATTGATGTGAACTGACATTGGTGAATGAACTTGGAGAATTTCATTGGTAACAGAGACCATCAGGAGGTGGAAATAGGGTAAGATATTGAGTGACTAGAGCTGAAAGGATGCAGATTGTGCAACAGGACTGAATGTAAAAACTCAGAAATGGACAACACAATACTACCTAACTGTAATACAATTATGTTAAAACACTGAATGAGGCTGAATGTGAGAATGATAGAGGGAGGAGGGCTGGGGACACAAATGAAATCAGAAAGAAAAATAGACGATAAAGATTGACATGGTATAATCTAGGAATACCTAGAGTGTATAATGACAGTGACTAAATATACATATTTAAACATGTTTATGCATGAGAAAGAACAAAGGAATGTCATTACTGCAGGGTTCTGAAAATAGATGGTAATTAATATTTTAAAATTTCAACTTATGTGTGAGACTAAAGCAAAAAATGTTTATTTGGTACAAAATTTATATTTTGACTAGTACATTTCCTAATATAACTTATGTAGATAGCTTGGTTGAACGACATAAGTACATGGAACCTTGGTAGGACATGAGATTTTGTTGATTTGTCCAGAGTGATGCCCTGATGAATCCCAGAGTGATTTGATCAGTGAGTGGAAAAGTATTTGCAAAGTCCCCTTTGGGGAATGGTGAGAATGGGGGAAAATTCAACCTCCCCAAGTTGAATTCTTGGTATTCTCACAAGCAGTGTGGATGACCAGAGCTGTGGGCTGAGCCCCCAGTCCTGGGGTTTGTTCATATGAAACTTGGCCCCACAAATGATAGGTCAAGCCTACTTAAAATTAGGCCTAAGAGTCACCACCACAAGAACCTCTTTTGTTGCTCAGATGTGGCCTCTCTCTCCAGCCAACACAACAAGCAAATTCACCAACCTCCCCCTGTCTACATGGGACATGACTCCCAGGGGTGTGGACCTTCCTGGCAACATGGGACAGAAATCTGAGAATGTGCTGGGACTCAGCATCAAGGGATTGAGAAAAACCCTAGAATGAGCTGAGACCCAGCATGAAGGGACTGAGAAAATCCTCTTGACCAAAAGGGGGAAGAGTGAAATGAGACAAAGTGTCAATGGCTGAGAGATTCCAAACAGAGTCGAGAGGTTATCCTGGAGGTTATTCTTATGCATTAAATAGATATCGCCTTGTTAGTCAAGATGTAATGGAGAGGCTGGAGGGAACTGCCTGAAAATGCAGAGCTGTGTTCCAGTAGCCATGTTTCTTGATGATGATTGCATAATGGTGTAGTTTTCACAGTATGACTGTGTGATTGTGAAAACCTTGTGTCTTATGCTCCTTTTATCTACCTTGTCAATAGATGAGTAGAACATATGGAATAAAAATAAATAATAAGGGGAACAAATATTAAAATAAATTTAGTTTGAAATGCCAGTGATCAATGAAAGGGAGGAGTAAGGGGTATGGTGTGTATAGTTTTTTTTCTGTTTTCATTTTATTTTTCTGTTGTCTTTTTATTTCTTTTTCTGAACTAATGCAAATGTTCTAAAATGATCATGATGATGAATATGCAACTATGTGATGATATTGTGAATTACTGATTATATATGTAGAATGGAATGATCACATATTAAGAATGTTTGTGTTTCCTGTAATTTTTTTAAAAAATTAATAAAAAAATTTAAAAAATAAAAAAAGAAATTTCATTCAGTTAAACTATTTTTGCCTATTAAGAAACTCAGTAAAGACAATGACAGTTAAATACATGATCCTGGGTGGAATCTAGCAAGGCAGGAGAGAAGGCTCTAAAGGACATTATTGGGACATAAGAAAAATTGAAATACAGGCTTTAATTTTGTATCACTGTTAAGTTTCTTGAACTCAACTGCATTTAAGGTGGTTACATAAGTGCATATCCTTGCTTAGGAAATGTGCATGGCTGTATTAAGTGTTCACAGAGGTTGATGTGTAGAACCTGCACCCAGGTGTTCAGAAAATGTATTGATATATAGACACAGTAACAGATGGATAGATATTTATTAAAATGTGGCAAAATGTTAAAATTGGTGGATCTGTGTGTGGGGGGCAGTATGTTGGAGTTCTCCATATGCGGTTTGTATTATTTTTGTAGCTATCCTCTAAGTTTGAAAATATTTCAAAACAGTTCAAAGAAACCAGGTAACCCTAAAGCCCCACACAATTTATCTCTAAACGTATATTTCCTACTATCTTTAGCACACCAATGGCATTGTCATGTGACACAAGCAAACATTAACTAGGTGCAGTTATTACAACATGTTCTTACAACATGTAGTGGGAGAGGCTGAACCTCTGACAAAGCAGCAGTCTAGGCGCAATGGCCCCAGAGTCCCAGGGCCCATGTCCCTTTGTCCTGGCCCTGCTGCTATGTGCGCTCAGCCCCACTGTATCCCAGGGTGGGAAGCTGCTGGTGGTTCCAGTGGATGGCAGCCACTGGCTCAGCATGCTTGGGGTCACCCAGAGCTGCAACAGAGGGGCCATTAAGTCCTGGTGATAGTGCCTGATGCATCTGTGCACATTAAAGAAGGAGCATCCTACACCCTGAAGAGTTACCCTGTGCCATTCGGAAGGGAACTGGAAGCGGCTTTTGCTAGTCTTGGGCAGCAGGTTTTCAAGAATGAGGGTTTTTTCCAGCTGTGGTGGAAAGGTACTAGAGAGTGCAACAGAACTCAGCTGTTTTTATCTTCCTGCTCCCAGTTCCTGCACAACCAGGAGCTCATTAACTTTCTGGGGGACAGTGGCTTTGATGCTGTGCTGGTGGACCCTTTTCTAAATGTAGAGATTTAGAGATGATAACTCCATGTTTCTTCTAAGGAACATGGCCAGACTGAAGATGGGTAAGCAGTGCCTGTATGATCTGGGAGAGATGGTGAGGAGAAGAAAGAGTGGTGAGCAATGAAGCTCACAATATTTGTAGGTACCTCTTAGTAGATGATGGTAAAGTGACAGGAAACTCATCATTTAAGTGTTAAATAGGGATTCTTGAAAAACAAAAGACATATGGAAGGGGAAAACTAATGAAAGCCTGGGAAGAAAAATGCTAAACTTGCATAAAACTTTGGAACTTTTTTAAAGGTCTCCTCTTGGGTGTAGAAGTGTCATCAGAATGGGGAAGAGAAAGTACTTTAGGGATCTCCTCCTTTTTGGAAGTGAATACAGCAGGGGGGATTGAAGATATTTTCAGTTATGAAATTGCTTCACCCTCTTGGCCATTAGGGTTTGGATTTGCTTGAGTGGAGCTTTAGGGGCAGTTATGCCAAGTGAGGGATTAACTTCTCCTTTATGGAACACCATAAGGGCTGTCCTAGAGTTTGCCCTGCTCTGGTCTGTAGATGAACTTTCCTGGTGTTTCAACATTAGCCAAACCCTGTTGTTTTACTTTGGATGTTTATGGACCCGTAGTTTGATTTCATGTTGATCATGCCCTGCTGGTGGCCATAAGGCTGTGGTGTGTGTGCAAGGAGGTGAAATTAGGCTTGGCCCTTTCCTCAGTAGGTCAAATCTAACAGTGGCTTTTTTTTTTTTACTTGAACTGATTAAGTATTTATTGTGGGAGCAGTGAAGATCCGGAAGACAATCTACTTATTATATTACCATGGAATTCTCCTTATAAAAAATCAAATGAGGTATTGATCTAGATGATTTTAGCTACAATATAAAATTATTTTTGGATACTTCAACCTGGACATTCTATTTTTTAAAATTTTACTTAAAAAAAGCAATGCAACTTCTTTATGAAACCATTTTTTTATAGCTACTGCCTGATCTGACGTGAATTTTTTCTCACTAGAATGCAGTATATACAAACCAACATGTATTTAAATGAGCCCTACAAAGAAGACTCATATGTAGTTTTAAATTGCTTGTTAAAGGCACAGTTTCATTTATGACTGGTGGTTACTGGGTGAATTTTAAGCAGCTTAATATTAATATGTTGAAGGGAAGAGAATTCCTATTATGTCCCAGGCACTCAACACGTGAAGATAAAAGTTATGTTAGCATTTGTATGTTAACGCTATCTCAATCACTCTACCTGTTTACTATCCTTGGTAGGAGAAAATATTAACTATTTTCATTGACTCCCAGCTTTAACTGTCTCTAAAGGCAGGAAAAGAACAAGAGGAACTGGTAACTTTAAGACTACCAGAGAATCTGAAATATAATAAATAAGTATTCTAGTACTATTGTCCTAATAATACAAAGGACAAGGTAGCTTTTAGATTTAAATGAGAATTTTCATTCTAAAGTGATGACAAAAAGGGTGAAGTCAAGAGGCAATTATTAAAAAAACATGAATCTTGATTCTTATATAATTGTTCTTTCAACAAGATCAGAACATTTTAATTTAAAACTAATAGATCACAATTGTATTGCTTTTAAGATATTTTATTAAAAAATGACACAGTTCAGAATTACCCAAAGAAATTTCTACTACACGTTAGCTTATCCAAGTAAGTGAAAAAGAAACCACAGTGTACCTCCCTTAACCTAGGAGTCAGGTTGTAAAGTTAAAGTCCATTGCCAGCAATGGACATGCAGGTAACCATCAAAAAAGTGATAAATTTAAATCCAAATAGCTTCTACAAACTGAAACGCCCTTTGCTGAGTCACAGGAATAAAAATGGGGCATTGGCACCATATTCAGTGAATATGGTGGTTATGTATGGAACTGCCATCTTGAGTGCTCATGATGGTCACAGTCTTATCACCTGGTGGGTTTTCTGTTTCATTTGTAGCATCTTCTTTATTACAGTCCATCCAATTAACTGTTTATACAGAATATGCAAATCTGGAATTCGAGGGGCATTGTAGTTTTCCACCAGAAATAAACCAGCTTGTTTCTGCAAAGTAATTTAGTAATAGCTGTAGAAGGCCAACATAATCTAGAGGAAAATGAACTCAAGAATCAAACTGAAAACAGAGACTAAATGCTGTAATGATAAGTTTCATTAATTATTTTACTCATGTTTGTGAAAACTTCTCTGCGTTATCAATAAAAACAGCCATTTCTATCTTACCTTTATCTTAATACAGATATTATGGGAAAAATAGGAAATAAAACCCTGCTAGTTCCCCCACTGTACCCCCCCAACATCAGAATTATCTTTATTCATGATTTGTACTACTGCAGGATGGCAGGTATGTGTGAAGTTAATTGGGAGGGGGTAATGGAAGCAAATTACCAGAACTGAGCCACAGATTTTTTCTTTTTATACGGCTCTTGACATGTCAGAAGGACAATATCTCCTAAAACAACACAACAAGACAAAAACAAGAGGAATGGAGCAGAGACGAGGGAACAGAAGAGGGCACCTTAATAATCAATGCTATAGCGCTACAGACCTTTTTTTTTAAAAAAAAACTTTAAAATAAAAATATTGCTATTATCAAGCACACTTCACTTTGCATATCTTCCTTTCTTCAGTTTTTTTACATAAATATTATCTCTTCATTTGAAAAAAAATCTAAATAACCCATGACTTCATTAAGATAAGCACTGTGTCACTTCAGTTTATGTAGCCAGAAAGATGTTGGTGATGAGTTGGGAACAATGTAATTTACGGCAAATCGCTATGCTTTACCAATTATAAGCTGCTTCTCTGTGTAGTCTGTCTTTTTTCCAATATAATCTCATTGAATTATTTTTTGAGTTCACCAAAGTTCAAGTCTCTCACTTTGTCTTTGTTTCCCCCAAATCCAACAGTGGCTTTTATGAATGAAGTTTAGGTAAGAGCTATTTCATCACTCAGTAAGAAGAGCTTAGAGATGTGCTCCTTTCCCCTGGGTAAGAGAAAGGGGGAGAGGGAGAGAGCTGTCCTGCAGATCCCAGAGAGGTAGTGCCTCAGGATGTTCCTGCCACAGCCAGAAACCACAGCGGGGAGGATGACTCGGGCTCCCTGACCTCGGATGTGGAAGCCACCATGAGGTGAAGGACTTGGGTAGGATGAACTGGGCATAGGGTCGCCCCCGGGGGAGGCTGGTCAGTAACAGGCCTTTACAGGTCATCCTCAGAAACCAGCCTGCAGAGGTCGCTGTTAAAATCCTGTATCCTCAGTGTTGTTGTCTCCTCTGTCTCACATCTGGGCTGACCAACCTTCCTGGTCCAGTTGTAGCACTGGAAGCCCTGCGTCCTGGGAGACCCCTCCTTTCTGGGCAAACCCAACCTCATCTTGCAATATCATCCGTGCCCTCAGCATTCTGTGGAAACATAAGAAAAATGTGGCTGACACTCAGAATGGGTTTGGGGGTATTAATTAGATCACTGATGTCCTGCAGTTGGAGATGAATTGCCATACTCATGCAAAAACCCTTCCTTTGTTTCCTCTGAGTGGATTTACCACTCTGTATGTGTGTGTGCATGCACACCTACGTGTTTCCTTAAGATGGAAGTACTTTGAAGTTGGCTTTTAAGGCTGGGGGCAGATCAGACTGAGCTAATATTCTTACTGAGGACACACCAACCCTCCTTATCTCCAGCTCCTCAATTTCAGCATTGCAGCTAATGCTGCTGTTCTAATTGGGTCATCTTTTTGTTGCCTCATTTCAGAGCTTTTCTTTGCCTGACTTGCATCTCTAAAGCCTATTACTTATTACTTTACAGAGAGGCTTTTAATAGATCATGCTGTATAATCCATACTAAATAATTGGGAATCCCTGCCATCAGTTTCTCACCCCCGACAAGCAAACATTTTGTAACATCCTGTTCTGCTGCTTCATATAAGGGAACAAGAAATTGCTCATTTCTATCATTGTAATGTTCATTATTAACTAGAAGATCATTCACCACTCACAGTTCAAATATACCAAAACTCACTTGTTGGAAACAGTCACTTCCTGATTTAAAAAAAAAGGTGATTTATGGACAATAGGAAGGACTTTGAATCTATTCTGCAGATTGCTTCCCTAACTCCTGCCAGTGAATATCCCCAAGGGGATATTTGTGAGAGGAATCCTGACATTCCTTCAGGTTTCCATCCTTTCTTGGCTGACAGCGTGATCACACTGCTATAGGAATTATCTTCTAGAACAGGGCCTGTGCCTCCAGGTGAGGATCATATGCTTAGTGGGCTGGGATTCAGCCCCGGTCAGGTCACGGGCACACTTGCAAGAGTTTCTCTCCCTGTTTTCTATCATTTACACTTTGGGGGGATATTTTGCTTTTTATAGTATATTATATAGCCAGCAAAGAAAGATTCAAATATATTTCAATATATTCTTGCTAAGGCAGAAAAGTTGACTTACACCTTAACCAACTCTTCAGCAGGAAAGGTTGAAAAATACAAGGTTGACTGGTTAAATTTCTGCGGAGTTAACATGAGTATTATTGTTAATCATCCAAAATTTATTGTCCACCATGTAGACAGAAGACCCTGCTACAGATTGCAGGGGAAAGCTATAAGTAGTTAAAGGTTGTCTTTGCCCTTTGAGGTTTGACCTTCATTGTGAGCCCAGTACTTAATTTTCTGTTCCTTCTTTTAACACAGAAGGAATGGACTTACTTACAGTAATAGCAGTGCTATTTGTCATTATCCTTTACACCTGCCACTGGATTACAAGTGCATTTTAGATTCCAAAAGCCTTGAAAGTAATACAGATCTTTCCTGTAGAATTTCTTAAAGGGGCAGTGCAGGAGTGTTACCTGATGCCTCCCACAGAAAGTTTCCTGAAAGTCCTCTTTGGGCAGATTTCCCCTCCCCCAAACTTTCCTTTTCCAGAAACTGCTAGAAGTCTTCTCTCTCCATGATCTCATTCACCTTAGTATGCTTCCCCCATGTGCTTCCTCTATATGTGTCCCTCCATGTGCTTCCCCCATGTACTTCCTCTCTGTGTGTCCCTCCATGTGCTTCCCCTATGTGCTTCCTCTCTGTGTGTCCCTCCATGTGCTTCCTCTGTGTGCTTCCTCTATATGTGTCCCTCCATGTGCTTCCCCCATGTGCTTCCTCTCTGTGTGTCCCTCCATATGCTTCCTCTGTGTGCTTCCTCTATATGTGTCCCTCCATGTCCTTCCTCCTTGCTTATTGTCTTCTCTCCCTCTTTCAGTTCCCACCCTCAACACCTGCTTTCTCCCCAGGAACTCCGCAGCTAAAGTGGGTAAGATGATACCTTCCCTCTTAGCAAATTAGCCCATTACCTGGATTTGCATCTTGATAGAGTATCCAAGGGATACCCCAGATGACAAGAAGCCTTCTTTCTTTAGAAGGGAAGAAAGGAGAAGGAAACACTGTAAAACAAAACATTAATAATTGCTGCCTCTAAAATATTTATTTGATATATATTATGTATGTAATGATATAAAGTTATCAATATGTATACGCATACCTTTAACCACATTCTTAAGAGGAAGATATCTGATGCAGAGCTTAATGTATGCATGTAATCACCAAAGAATATACGAAAAAAAATAAATGGAAATTTCTCCCTTGGTTCTAGGAGTTAGAAGCTTATGTTAACGCTTCTGGAGAACATGGGATTGTGGTTTTCTCTTTGGGATCAATGGTCTCAGACATTACAGAGAAGAAAGCGATGGAAATTGCTGATGCTTTGAGTAAAATACCTCAGACAGTAAGTAGATTCTATATGACTCCTTTATATCTCTCTTCATATGAGTTCTAACCCCAGACTTTAGTATTTGCATTAACTCTATTATTTGGAATTTAGATTTGGGTTTTCCCTGCAAATTCCCAGTTCTTCATCAGAAATTCGTTTTTGTAATTCAGTGTTCAACCACTCTATTAAACAATGATCCACTTTACTAGAAAGTTTCATTTTCCTAAGAGACATAAAAGTGTGCTGAAGAGAACTTAAGGAATACTGCTCTTCATATTAAATAGGGAAATTTTTCCAAACGCTGTTAAGACACTAGGTTTATTTCTGTCTTTGTGGTTCTATAACCCCTCATCTTACTAAGTAAACTTTTCATTGAAGTACAGAAAAGTGTGAAAATCTTTAAGTGATCAGCTTGCTGAATTTTCACAAAGTGAGCCTGCCTCGGGAATCAAGCCCCCAGAATGAGAAAGAGGAAGTTAGATCACAGAGGCTCTCCTGGTCACTGCATCTCCCAGCCCTGTAAAGGTTTTGTTTATTCAGAGAACCTCATCTTCTAGCTACTCAAGCAGATTTCGTTCTTTGATCAGAGTGTATTTTTTCTTTAAGCCCTGTTCTTTTTGTCTCTGCAATAGGTCTTCTGGCGGTACACAGGAAATCCACCTTCTAATCTTGGGAAGAATACAAAACTTGTCAAGTGGCTACCCCAAAATGATCTGCTTGGTGAGTTTGGAAGGATTTGATGTACAGTTGAACCATGGTATGTTAGTCAGGGTTCTCTAGAGAAACAGAACCAGCAGGAGAGATCTGTAAGTATGAGATTTATAAAGGTGTCTCATGCAGTCACGGAAATGGAGAAGTCCAAAATCTGTAGGGTGGGCTGTGAAGCTGTCAGCTCTAATGAAGCATCTGGCTGAAGAAGCAGTGAGTCTCTCTTCTTCCTTAAAGGCCTTCAACTGATTGGATTATCTCACTGTGGGAGGCATGCCCCAGTTTCTTGCAGATATAATGAGCCAAAGATGCAATCAACTGACGGATGATTCAGTCAACCAGCCATGAAATATCCAATGTCAGGCCAGTGCCTACCCAACCAGACAGCTGGGCATAGCCACCTGGTCAAGTTGATACCAGAACCCAAATGTCGCACATGGTATGGAAGTAAATAAAGCCCACTCAAAAGGGCTCTTTATTCAGAGCTTGTTACAAGGGAGTCGGCCACCATCAGTTGCTTTTGGCAGGGACTCAAAGGTAGGGAGACAGAGGAGGAGGAAGACTTTTATAGAAGAACAAAGGGAAAATTTCGGATGTTCCTGGTTGAAGGCTGGTGGCATGAGGAGTCTGGAGGCTGGCTAGTGAGAAGTGGAGCATTCTGTGTGATTGGTTTAGGAGAGCACATTTAGCTTTCTCTGGTTGGTACCATGATGGAGGTAGTGGCAAACATTAGGGAAACTGTCAGGTATTGCTCGAGTCCTGGCTCTTCTGGGTTGATTGTTACAAGGACTGTGGTCTACCTTCCTGGACTGGTTGTTGTAGATAGTAGCCAGCTTCCTGGACCATTGTTGCAGGTAGTTGGCCAGAGTTTCCTGGTCTGGTAACTTGAGGGTCAGAGTTTCCTGATAATTGTCTGTATGTTCAGTCTCTCTATTCCCAACCCAGAAAACCTCTCCACAAAGATAGAAGAGACAGAAAATCATTTCATTATTGAATAAACATGAACCCATAATGCATCACAGGCAATCCACTGAAGAGACTACAAAGAAAGAAAGAAATTTCTCTCTTTTTTATAGCTAAGCACATACAACTGATTGCATTCATGTTTTCAAAATAAAATTGCTAATTTTTTTTTTATCTTTACCACCAGAGCTAAGTTCTACAGTTTGGAGTCAGGTTGTTTGTTTCTATATCCTAGGTTGCTTAAGCAAATACCATGCAATGGGTGGGGTTAAACAATGCGAATTTATTTGCTCATGGTTTTAGGCTGGGAAAAGGTCCAAATCAAAGCATCATCAAGGCAGTGCTTTCTCCCTGAAGACTGTTGTGCTCTGGGGCTGGCAGTGTACATGGTGGCATCTCTTGGTCTCTCCTTTCTCTTCCAAGTTCTGTTGATGTTCAGCTTCGTCCTTCCTGTGGCTTTCTCTCTCTCTCATATCTGAATTCATTCCATTTATAAAGGACTCCAGTAACAAGATTAAGACCCATCCTGATTGAGGCGGTCATACGTTAACCAACGTCACCTCATCAGAAGATCCCTCTTACAAAGGGTTCATACCCACAGGAATGGATTGGATTTAAGAACATGTTTTTCTAGGATATATGCACCTTCAAACCGCTGCACATGTACTAGCTGAAATTAGGCCCATTTTCTCCCAGGACTCTGGGAGATAAGGTGTTACTTTCCTTGATAATTGTATTTCAAAGAGATGGCTCTCAGGTCCTTGATGAGCTATGGGACTGGCAAGAGGCCTATTGAGCATTTCACGTTATGGTACAGGGTGCTTTCAAATCTAGAGGATGTTGGAGTGTACAACTCGGTAAGCTGACCGCAGACGTCTCTCTCTCTCTCTCTTGCTTGGCTTCTCAGGTCACCCGAAGACTCGTGCCTTTATCACACATTGTGGCTCTCATGGCATCTATGAAGGAATATGCAATGGCGTTCCAATGGTGATGCTGCCCTTGCTCGCTGATCAGATGGACAATGCAAAGCGCATCGATTCCCGGGGAGCCGGAGTGACCCTGAACATCCTTGAAATGACTTCTGAAGACTTACAAAATGCCATAAAAACTGTCATCAATGACAAAAGGTAAGAGAGAGAGTCCAAAGGAATAAAGGGGAAGAAAGAAGGTACAGAGGAATGCTACCTGTATTTGGCCATAGCATTAACAGTAAATATTCAGAGGAAAAAAGAAAAACATAAAATAGCATATTTCATAAGTAAAATAACTTGGGAGTTATTCACTTGATAGAAGAATTCTTTAATTCCTATAGAATTTATCTGATTTATAATTTTAAAATTCATTTTCTCTGGAATATTTAAAACTTCAGTTTATGAAATAACTAAAACGTTACCATAATAAACATCCTACTTATAAGGTCCTGCTCATTTCTTTTTTTTTATGACTATATTATTTTTTTGAACTTTTGTAATTGTATAATTTGCATGTATACAAAGCAATGATAGAAAAAAGCAATAGTTTTCAAAGCACTCTTCAACAAGTAGTTTCAGGACATTTCCCAGAGTTTTAATGGGCTACCATACCATCCTTTCAGATTTTTCCTTCTAGCTACTTCAGAAAACTGGAGACTAGAAAGGTTCCTGGACATTTTCATAAGTAGATAACAGACTCAACATTAGAAGCCCTTAGCGGCCAAAGCAAAGACAAAAATATTCAATTACAAGAAGTGTAGTGTCCATATGATAAAAACAAAGCAGTTGCTTAGAGGTACAGTTTTCCAGCACTGCAACCTGAGAGAAATTTTGTATATAGGACTGCATAAATGATATCACAGATAAAGCTCTTATAATAAAAGCAAAGATGAATTTGTTCAAACGTGGTCCTGAAAACTATTCTCCAAAAAACAAAAGCCACTACATCAAAATAGTAATGAAATTTAATGTATTGTTGTCATGCTTACTAGTAACAGCCTGATCAGAACCCATGGGAGAGAAGTGATGGCCAGTGGTGGGACTTCATCCTACACTCGATAGAATGTGTGTGTACATATGAGTGTGCATGAGCATCAGTGTGCAAGTATGTGTGTTCACATGAATGTACATGTACACACACTCGTGTATATGTGTGCATGTGTGTGCATGCATGCATGTGTGTGAGTGTGTACCTGTGTACATGAGTGTGTCAGTGAGGGAATGTCAGGAGCTTCCCCCATAGTTGTTTCCTTTTCAAAGAGACATTTGTCAGGAATTCAGATGTGAGAAACTGGCGTGTGCTCAGAAGGGCAGAAACACAACACAGCGGGTTACACCAGGCATGGGGAGGAGAAACCACGGAGAAACAATGACTGCCTTCAAGCACTGGAGGTGCTAATATGTGAAAGAGGCACTGGCCTTGCTCTGAGTGGTGCCAGTGTGTAAAAAGGAAAAATCCATGTAACCTCAGGTCACGCTCCTGGAGGGATTGTCAGGCCCTCCCCATAAGGCCAGTCCACTTCTCCCAGCAGCCCAGGGTGCCAGCCACAGGGCCCTGCTGCTCACCCGCCCATAAAATTAAAACCCAACTTCTCTCACTGCACTGACAACACTCATTTCTGAGGTCCACATCATGTTACTAATTAGTGTAACAATATTAATACTTTATTTAGTTTGATCTTTTGTTCCATGTGATCAGCAACCACTTGTAACCCAATAATTAACCTATAATAATGCATCAAACTTAGGGATTTGTTTAAGGTCACCAACGATCATAATTATTCCTGAATACAAATGTCTTCTTTTTCGTCTCCTTCTCTTCTCCTCCTTTCTCCTTCTTGTAGTGCAGTTGCACTCAGAGTTGAAGCATCTAACCCATCTTGGATTTGGATGTTCTGATTCAGCTGTCTGTGCAGTCCACAGTAAACAGGAATCCATCCTACTTTGGTAGGCTGCATAGACCCAGCCTCATGCTAAATTTAGCATTCTTTCTTTATTAGAAATAACATTTATTCTGTGTGTGCATTTTTGTTTTCTGGTTATAATGGAATCAGGCTTCCTCTACTGAATGTGGAGAGCCTGGTGGCCTTCCCCACGGTGAGCAAGCATGAGTGAGGGCAGCGCGCCGCGTCCCAGGCTCTAACGTGACTTCTCTGTGCTTAGCTACAAGGAGAACATCATGCGCCTGTCCAGCCTTCACAAGGACCGGCCCGTGGAGCCGCTGGACCTGGCTGTGTTCTGGGTGGAGTTTGTGATGCGGCACAAGGGGGCGCCGCACCTGCGCCCCGCAGCCTACGACCTCACCTGGTACCAGTACCACTCCTTGGACGTGATCGGCTTCTTGCTGGCCGTTGTGCTGACCGCCCTCTTCGTCACCTGGAAATGCTGCCTCTTCGGCTACCGCAGATGCTTCGGGAAAAAGGCGCCGGTTAAGAAAACCCCTAAATCCAAGGCGCATTGAAAAGTGGGTGGGAAACACGGAGACATTTTAATCCATTCCCTGGTCAGTTCCAATTTGGCAAAAAGAGTCGGTATTTAATTCATTTTGTTCTTATTAAAGAAATACTTTTCCATGAAGTAGACACCCCCAGAATGTTTCTTTGTAATGAAAATAATCTAATCTCGAGTCAATTTATAGGGAGATATTTGTGAATTTATATTGCATCCCTCTTCCCGACTCCAGTATCCTTATTTAATCTGGACTGTGTTATAAACCTTCAAAGGAATTGCTGAGAGGGTTGGATGGTTCTTCTCTCTTTCTCCATTACCCTCTTCTTTCTGAAATATGCAGCCTGGGTCTCTGTTGGGAAGCCAAGAGGTGATCCTGGCTGCTACCACCGCAGGTGACAGTTTTGACCTCACCCTCTGGTCTCTGTAGGCTGTTGTGACAGATTCCTTCACTGGTAACAGGTGCTCCTAGTTCATACTCATGATGTGACAGGTGTCATCACATCGTGTATTTAAAGAAGAAAATGTATTCCTTTAGGGATAAACTTTATACTTGAAATGAATAAATGACAAGTTAATTTTATATGAAGTTGCTCATAATTAAAAATATATTAATAAATCTATATAAATTATGTTCCTTAGGTGTTTTCCTGTTCATTAATATTGCATTTGTTTATTTCCTTATTGCTAAGTTACATTTTTTTTTTGTATGCTGTATGGTGGAGGTCACAGTTCATTCTTTTTCCATAAGAGTATCCCCTTATTGCAGCACCTTCTTGAAAATTTTTTGTTTGTTTGTTTGCTTGTTTGTTTGGGAAGTGCGTGGGCTGGGACTCAAACCTAGGTCTTCCACATGGCAGGTGAGAATTTTCTACCACTGAACTACCCTTGGACCCCCAACTTACATTTTATAATTACAAAAGTAATACGTGATTGTGAAAGAAAATTTGAAAAACATAGATGTGCATATGTGTACACACTTACATGTGCACACACAGATACATGCATGCAAGAAATTAAAAATCTGGTGGTTTTCAAGAGTAACCATTTGTTACTCTTTAAGCAAATAATTCTAGGTGATGAGAAATTGCAGATATACCAAATATATCCAGTGTTTTCTCACCTGCTCTCCTCACTTCATTCTATCAGGAATATTCTCCTATGTTTTTGTATAATATTTAATTCACTTTTAGTGACCAAGGAGTATTCTGTTGCATCCACATACCTGCATTTACATAACTATGGTTCCTTAGTGGTTTAACTTTTCTTTTCTTTTACAAACAAGGCTTTGACTATCCCAATAACTGAATCTTTGAACAAGTTCATGATTATTGTCTTGGAATAGGGTGTTACAACAAACATGGCTGGCTGTCTCAGTCTGGGCTCCCCCCAGAAGTGGGCTCCCCTTCACTCCTTTCCCCGCCAGCTGCTGGAACACCGCTGTTCATGCCAGTACAGTTACCGGACAAAGGCGGTTGATTCTCTGCCTGGTGCACTCAAGTGACCAATACCTGAGATGCCAGAGTTTTGAAGAGAGAAAGATTTTATTGTTAGATGAAAAGCAGGAGAACAGATGGCCTGGCGGTCTAAAAATCCATCTCCCCCATCTAGAGGGTTCAGGGTATTTATAGAGCCTAACAAGAGGAGAAGAAGTCATTACAATTTCAATAGCAAATTTAAGCAGAAAGGGAGAGAGACAGAATTATTTTCATTTCGATAGCAGGTATAGGCAGAAATAATTTACAAATGTAAAGGAGTGAAACTGCTGGAGCCAGTTAATGGTTGGTTCTGAACTGATTCAATTTCCTCCATTAACATTAGGGGATTTGCCCTTATAAGTTACTTTGAGAAAAAGACTGGATAAAGAGTGCCAGCTTTTACAATCACAAAGGCACAAGATAAAAGCTTTTTACCATCATTATAAGCAATCAGGGCAGCTGAAATATAGTTCAGAGATTTTGGGTATTTCCCTCTTTCTACTCTAATATATAAGAAAGAAAAAGAGAATATTCATATAATAATTCAGTAGTCATAATCATTCATTAAATCTTAACTTCTCAGTTACATCTCCTCCCTCTCATTTGATAATTCTCCCAATCTTGAGGGCTATCTGGGTGATGACATCTAATTTCTTCATGCTGAAAAGGGGCGTCAATACTATGGGGCAGAGGGACAAAAGTGGTTGTTGTCCTGGAGAGACTGGTACTTCTGTGTTTCTGGGCTTATCTGGCATAGGAATAAATCCAGAGGTTTTAAGTCTCTGATAAAGAAACCTTTATAGAGTTCAGGGTATCCTTAGGGTTTCCAGGAATACTATTGGTTGGGGCTTGCCATATTGTGGCAGTCTGTTAATACTGCTGAAACCTTCATAGGGTCTGGAATGACCTCTTGACTTGACTTGAAATTTCTTGGCCACGAAATCTTTAATTATTTCTTTTCTCCTTTTTTGTCAACTAATTCCACAATGCCAGATCCAGGCTTATCCATGAGAGTCCTGTCCCACATTGCCAGGGAGACTTAAACCCCTGGAAGTCATGTCTGGCATAGGGGGGAAGGTACTGAGTTTATGTGCAGGGCTTGGCTTAGTGAGAGATTACATCTGAGTAACAGAAGAGTTTCTGTGGGGGTGATGCTTAGCCATTAAATTGTAAGTAGGCTTAGCTTTGCCACTACAGAAATAAGTTTTATGAGGTCAAGTCTCAAGATCAAGGGCTTGATTTATTAAATTGGGAGATTAATAGTTCCCTATTGCTTAAAAGAACATCAGGAATTCCTCAAGTGAGGCAATTTAGCAGTTTCACTTCTTCTCAGTGTCTTTGCAAATAGTTTTGCATTTCCTGCATAAAATACTCTTAAATGCATCAGAGCATAACATTAACTACAGAATATTAAGATTATATTCTTTATTCTGGGTTCCATGTCAAATAAATCTGAATTAGGTTGTTTAAATAAAATTAGATAGTGTGCTACAGAAAATGTAAATTTTGGACAAAATAAACATCTCTTCTTCTGGTTTCACACAGAAGTTAAAATTGTAAAATAGAGACAATATTATCTTTTACTCTGTATTCTGATTTTCCTTAGTCTTTTTTTATTGATCATGATGAATACACTTAAAACCACTGAATTGTATGCTTTAAATGGGTGAATTACACAGTATTTGAATATATCTCAATGAAGCTGATATAAACAAAGAGATTAAGAAGAAAGAATTTGGGGACAACTGAGTATGAACACTTTTGTTGTGATGCAGAATAAGAAATAGGCAGTAGCTGGAAGGGGATCAAGAGTATTTTTTAAGTTTCGAGAATTGCTCCTTATTTCAATGCTGGAAGGAATGATCTAGGAAAAACCGATGTTTGAACTTTTACAGGTATGAAACAGAGACCCAAAGAGGTTGAATTGCTTCACCAACACCACCCATCATGAAAATGACAGAGATGGGATTTGAAGATTCAGAGCTAGTCAATAAGGCTCCGGCATCCATTCCCTTAATCATTATGCTCAGCTGCTTCTCAAAATGAGGGACATTTCACTTACATATATAACCATTCTGAGAGGGATTCTGGGAGAATGACAGCATGGTTTTTTTTTATTAATAAAAAAATTAACTAACACAACATTTAGAAATCATTCCATTTTACATATGCAATCAGTAATTCTTAATATCACATAGATATATGATCATCATTTCTTAGTACATTTGCATCGATTTAGAAAAAGAAATAACAAGACAACAGAAAAAGAATAAAATGATAATATAGAGAAAAAAAATAAAAATACAAAATACAAAAAATATATATAAAAAGACACACAAACAAACAAACAAAAAAACTATAGCTCAGATGCAGCTTCATTCAGTGTTTTAACATAATTACATTACAATTAGGTAGTATTGTGCTGTCCATTTTTGAGTTTTTGTATCTAGTCCTGTTGCACAGTCTGTATCCCCTCAGCTCCAATTACCCAAAACCAAATCAATAAATTGAGGGAGGACATGAAGAAGGCATGAGATCAACAAAAAGAAGAAATGGAAAGTCTGAAAAAACAAATCACAGAACTCATGGGATTGAAAGACACAGTAGAAGAGATGAAAAAAACAATGGAAACCTACAATGGCAGATTTAAAGAGACAGAGGATAGAATTATTGAACTGGAGGATGGAACATCTGAAATCCAAAAAGAAACAGAAACTATAGGGAAAAGAATGGAAAAATTTGAGCAGGGGCTCAGGGAATTGAATGATAATATGAAGCGCACAAATATACGTGTTGTGGGTGTCCCAGAAGGAGAAGAGAAGAGAAAAGGAGGAGAAAAACTAATGGAAGAAATTATCACTGAAAATTTCCCAACTCTTATGAAAGATCTAAAATTACAGATCCAAGAAGTTCAGTGCACCCCAAAGAGAATAGATCCAAATAGGCATTCTCCAAGACACTTTCCTTAGTCTTAACCAGATTAATTGCAATCACATCTCTAATCTCTTCTTCAGTTTCTTTAACAGTTGCTGTATGGAGTCATGCTGACTCTCAGGACTGCAGAACTCTAACTCTGAGTTTTAGGTATCACACAGATGCCTAAAGTTCCAGGGAACTACAAGGTTATACAAAGAGCAAAGCATCTCAAAATTCAGAAATAACAGTTAAAGCTCAAGAGTAAATATGACTGCTATACAGAGCTTACAAACTAAGCCCTAATTTTCTTATAGATATTTTAAAATGAAGTTACTTTCAACATAAAAACATTTGGCAGTTGTGCTGGTTTGAAAAGAAGTATGCCCCTTAAGAAAAGACATGTTTTAATATAAATCCCATTTCTTAAAGTAGAATAATCCCTATTCAATACTGTATATTTGAAACTGTAATGAGATCATCTCCCTGGTTGATGTGATTTAGTTAAGAATGGTTGTTAAACTGGATTAGGGGATGACATGTCTCCACCCATTTGAGTGGGTTTTGATTAGTTTCTGAAGTCTTATAAAAGAGGAAACATTTTGGAGAATGAGAGATTCAGAGAGAGGAACACTACAAAGCAGAGAGTCCACCAGCCAGTGACCTTTGGAGGTGAAGAAGGAAGATGCCTCCTGGGGAGCTTCATGAAACAGGAAGCCAGGAGAGAAAGCTAGCAGATGACACTGTGTTCACCATGTGCCCTTCCAGCTGAGAGAGAAGCCCTGACTGTGTTCACCATGTGCCTTCTCACTTGAGAGAGAAACCCTGAACTTCATCGGCCTTCTTGAACCAAGGTATCTTTCCCTAGATGCCTTTGATTGGACATTTCTTTAGACTTGTTTCAATTGGGACATTTTCTCAGCCTTAGAACTGTAAACTAGCAACTCATTAAATTCCCCTTTTTAAAAGCCATTCCGTTTCTGGTATATTGCATTCCAGCAGCTAGCAAACTAGAACAGCATTCATCTTATATTAACAAACCATAGCAGAGATTTATTTTTCCTGTTTCACCTTTTACATTTACAAGAGCTATTAATCACAGGTAAAACATAATTTATATATTTGTACTATTTCCCTTTTAAAATCCCTCCCTGTTGCAGAGAAACTCTGACTTATAGCTGACTACAATTACTTTCAGAGAGGCATTAGAGTAAAGCAGTGCAACTGACAAGAAAATTAGGTTCCATGATCTATAGCCATTTTCTAAGAATTACTAAAACCATGACTAAAAACATCATTCCATTATCTTAACATCATACAGATCAGTATCAAGATATAACATGGACAGTAAGAACATTGTTAAGTCTTTAGGAATTTTTATACAATCTCTAAATATATGAATAACATTCCACCCATGCAAATTTAGATTACTAAAGGATAGAAAATCCCCTTAACCGCTATAATACTTCCCAAACCTCCTATGTAATATTGTTCTAGTTTGCTAACTGCCTGAATGCAATATACCAGAAACAGAATGGCTTTTAAAAAGGGGAATTTAATAAGCTGCTAGTTCACAGTTCTGAGGCTGAGAAAATGTCCCAATTAAAATAAGCCTATAGAAATGTCCGATTTAAGGCATCCAGGCAAAGATACCTTGCTTCAAGAAGGCTAATGACATTCAGCGTTTCTCTCTCATCTAGAAGGGTACATGGCAAACATGGCAGCATCTGCTGACTTTCTTGTGACTCTATAAAGGAAACATTTAAATCTCTCCAAAATGTTTCCTCTTTTAAAGGATCCCAGTAAGCAACTCCACCCTCAATGGTGGGAGACACACCTCCATGGAAATCATCTAATCAAAAGTTACCACCCACAATTAGGTGGGTCACATCTCCATGGGTACAATCAAAATACTCCCACCCACCAATATTGAATAAGGATTAAAACACATGGCTTTTCTGGGCTCCATAACAGATTCAAACCAGCACAAATATGTTAAACTATTTTAGCCCCTCACTTTTACAAGATGAAAGAACAAATCCTTTCATCAGTTTTCCTTTAAAAGTGAGAGGACTTGTCTTTTGAAATAAAGGATGATAAGGTAAACATAAATGTTAACAAGGATATTATTCTGATATAAGATACTTCTCTTCTTACAGATAGAGTACTCAAGGCTAAGAAAACTTTTTATATACATTTTCATTAAGAGCAAATTAACAATCCACCTTATTTTTTATACAACATAACAATATGCAAACTCAAACATTCTTACCATATGATCATTCCATTCTTGATATATAATCAATAATTCACAATATCATCACATAGTTGTATATTCATCATCATGATAATTTCTTAGAACATTTGTGTCAATTCAGAAAGAGAAATAAAAACAAAAAATTTCATACATACCATACCCCTTACCTCTCCCTTTCATTGATCACTAGCATTTCAATTTACTAAATTTATTTTAACATTTGTTCCCCTATTATTTATTTATTTTTAACACATATGTTTCACTCGTCCATCAATAAGGTAGATAAAAGCAGCATCAGACACAAGGTTTTCACAATCACACAGTCACTCTGAGAAACTATATCATTATACAATCATCTTCAAGAAACATGGCTACTGGAACACAGCTCTACATTTTCAGGCACTTCCCTCCAGCCTCACCATTACACCTTAACTTAAGAGGTGATATCTATATACAATCCACATTATTTTAACAGAGTAAAAACTAAACTTTAATTTTGTATCATATGCTGTTTGACACAAAATCTTTTAAAAATTATTATAAATCGGCTTACCAAATTGTTGGTCAACATTGACTATGACAGACAAAATTCACTTTTATAAATCTTCTATAACTTTCCATATTCATGCAGAGCTTGTAGTCAGCAATGGCTATGATAAACAAAATTAAGTTTCTCAAACCTTTTACAACTTTCAATATTCATTCAGGGCTTGTAGTTAGATGCAAAATTCACTTTCACAAACTTTTTAGAACAAACAAAATTCACTTTAATCTGAAAATATCATCTTAGAGTTGGAAAATAATAGAAACACTATCCATTCCACCCATAGTCTTTATTTACTCAGACTGCATGCAATTAGAAATAACTTTGATAAGAAACTTACAAAGCTCTTTGTACATGCATACTACCTTCCAACACCAGTATTCATGAAGGGAAGAAGAGACAGAGATACTACCAAATAATGGAAGAAGGAAGAAATGTACGCTTGTGTTTGGAATACAGCCAGAAATTTGCATAATCTATATTCACAATACACAAATGATTACTTTACAGTAGCCTAAAATCTCTCAGTCCAATCCCGCACAACCTTCAAAGGTCAGAAAAGCCCAAGTTTGAAATGCAATCAGCTCTTCAATAACTAAGGTACTTACCTCCAAGAAAAAACTCAAAATTTTCTCAATATTGTTCCCAAGTACTAAGTATTACCAGGAATACATTAGCTCACAAATGATTTTATGGTTTCTAAAAAAGAAATGAGTTCAGAGCACTATTTGTTCAAATGCTACTTTCTTACTTAAAGGTTATACAAGTGTCATCTCTTCTATGAGGTCTTCTTAGGTTACTTTTATTCTATCTGCTTTTAAAAATTCTTCCCACATTTTAATTCCTTTATTAGTACTGTCTTATACTATGCCCTGGTATAAGTATATTTTAACTAGGATATAAACTCTTTGAAGCTAAGAATTGTCTTCCCTATTCATGACAGCACTTACTAATAAAAATACATGTATTTACATCAAAAAGTCACTACAAATTCAAATTCTTCCACCTACTGGAGTAACAAATGGAAAAATAATTAAAAAGCCAGATTCTTTGAAATCCAAGTAACCAAGGTTACTTGGGTTTATATTTCTTACTCATTTATATTTCTTATTTATATTTCTTACTAAACTTAACTGATATCTTAAAAAGGATGTAGTTGAAGCATCAGCATATACTTATTTTTATTATGCTTTATAATATTTTATATTTTTATTATAGTTTATATGTGTCATCATTACCAGGTACATTGCTTAGTTTATGCAACCTGTCTAGTTAGGCTATTTTTAAAGAGGAATTTTAAGAATGTACTTATAATACTAGTTTATTTGATCAGCAAGCATGTATAAATTTAGGGAGACCATATATAAGCAGAAAAAAATTGCATTTGATCAAAAAGTCATCACAAAAACAGGTATTGGATTAGACTTTGTCATTGCAAGTTTTGCAACTATTTTGCTTTTTTATTTCATCTATTGGAAGTTAAAAAATCTCTTTGTTTTCATAATATCCAAAATACATGAACAACCTTCTTCCTTCTTCAGAGTATATTGACTGTCAAGCTCTGGAAAATATACTGCAATTGTTTAATTTGTCCCAAGTCAAATCCAGGAAAATTTTTCCATAACTCTCAAGGATCTTCCATTATACTTACTGAAATTTGGCAGTTAGATTTCATTAAATTTTTCCTATACCAAGGCTATTTATATTTTAATAATGATTTGATTATTACTGTTACCACTGCAAAGGCATTATTGGAAAAAAAAATTTTTGGCAAACATGACCTATTCCATAGCATTTCTTCTTTGCCTGCCATTTCTAATCTTCAGGTCAAGGAGAAAGAATTCTTTCTTTCACACCTCCCCCATCTTTCTGCACCCAGCCCTTCCCTCATGGCTGCCTTAGATCGTTAGGCTCTGGGGGCAAGGAGAGGTGGGACAGAAATAATGAGGGCTGTTCTGGGCGGGTGATAGTGGCTTGGTGGCAGAGTTCTTGCCTGCCGTGGAGACCTGGGTTTGATTCCCGGTGCCTGCCCATGCAAATAATAACAATAATAATAACAACAACAACAACCAAGTTGAACTTGGTTTTAAATATTTTACATGAGAGCAGTTGGGTTTGAGAGTTTCTATGCCCTTCTTTTAATTATTTCCAATTATTAGAACTATTTCACTTAAATCTGTAACCTGGACAATTGGGAAAGGTCTTTCTTTGCCTTTTCCCTGAGGCAGCCCTCTGGTAGTTTAGGGAAACTCCAGGGACAGTTTTTTTCTAATGTCCAGGCTTGTTACAGTACTTACAAAAACTAAGGCTTTGAACCCTAATGCCCAGAGGATTTCTTTTTAACTTCAGGAGTACTAATGTATCTATTTATATAAAAGAGCTTATTTGTTTTTAAGCAATTTGAATAGCCCTTTAAAAGAATTTTTTGTTAATTTGCTATTATTTAACATCCGAAGGTATGAGAACATACATTGAACAGGCAGACAGATACAAATAGAAAGTTAGTCACACAAGAAACAGAAACACAAATACTTTTAAGAGGGACAAGTAAAAGATTGAATATACATCATTTCATCCCATTTTTGTAAAGCAGGACATCTTTAGCTGCAATATAGTTTCTTTCCAAAGAGTCATTGTCAGGCCATTTCTCTCCTGATTCTAAACTATACTGAGGCCAGATTGTGTTATAGAAATAAACCTTTTCCTCACAGACTCATAACTAAAATCTTTCCAATTTTTCAATACAGCCTGAAGGTTCCCATTTTAAAGAATTTCTGTAATCAGTAACCAATTAGGATCACTTGACCAATACAAATGCAGTAAGACACTAACAAATTTAAAGACACTTAACACTTACTATATATTTTAGTAACACACCAAGTAATTGCTAGACCAAACACACTAACAATTAAACAGGCATTAAAAACTTACAATACCTAAGTAACACACCAGTTAAACAAGCATATTTAATTTCATTAAATACCAATTAATTATTGGATTACTTATTTTCCAGGAGTGTATTCAGCTGGTAAACTCAGGTCAGAGCCTCAAACACCACACAGCATGGCACCCAGAAAAGAGAAAGGTGTAGAGGTCAGAGCAAGGAAGGACTTGGACCACTGGACTAACTTCCTGATCCACTTTTACCTTGACAAGTCAGACATCCGGACTTGGAACTGGGAATGGTTTCTGTCTTTGAAACTTTTTGAGGCACCAAAAGGGTCTGGCGTGTCAGCAGAACAGAGAAAAACCCAACTGCCGAGCCTCTAGATGAAAGAATGTGCAGTGGCCACAAAAGTCTCGGTTACTCTGTCTCCCTGTCCTACCAGGACTCTCAGACCACGGGCAGTTGGCTGCTTTGCTTCTTAGGACCTTTTGTACTGCCAGAGTCGCCAAATAGTAACTGCACAAAGGTGGTGGATTCTCTGCCCAATGCGCTCTAGTGACCAATTCCTGAGACACTGCGGTTTCAAAGGGACAGAGAGTTTATTACTAATTACCAAGCAGGAGACCAGATGGCCTGTCAGCCTGCAAGTCTGTCTCCCCAAGTCTAGACGGTTCAAGGTTTTCATGGATTCTAACAAGGGAGATGAAGTCATCACAATTTCAATAGCGAGTGTAAGCAGAAAGAAAGAGAGACAGTTATCTTCATTTCGATAGCAGGTTTAGGAAGAAACAACTTACAAATGTAATGAGTGAAACTGTGCTGGAACCAGTTAATGGTTAGTTCTGAGGTGATTCAATTTCCTCCATTAGCATTAGGGGATTTGCCCTTATCTGTTACTTTGAGAAAAAGGCTAGATAAAGATAGGGCCAGCGTTTACACTTACAAAGGCACAAGATAAAGGCTTTTACCATCATTATCAGAGACCAGGGCAGTTGATTTATAGTTCAGAGATTTCAGGTATTTCTCAAATACACCAGAAAGAAAAAAGAGGAACATTTACATAATAATTCAGTAGTCATAATCAATTGTTAAATCATAACTTCTTGTTCACAGAGCCCTCCCCACGTCTTTGTGGCTCTGCAGTGACTCTTGGACCACATCCACCCTCCTTCAAAGTCCTCCCCAGTCTGCCCGGGGTCCCTCCGCACCTCACTGCCCACAGTTCCCTGATGTCCTCCCCTTTCTCAGAAACTCCCAAGCTGCTGTGGCCTCCCACCTGCTCAAGTTTCTTTGCACCTTTGTGTCTGTAGCATTGAGACCCCCATGTTACAAATAAAAAAACCCAACTTGGGACATCTTGGCTTCCTAATGGCCAAGGGGCACAGCCACAGCTCCGGAGGCCTGGCACTGGTGGGGCCTCCCTTTTCATTTCCTTCCCTGCTCACTCTGGGAGCAGCTGTGTCCGCGACTTCTCGCTCAGCGTCAAGCCCCCGGCCGGCGGGTGAGACAATGAGGAGAGACAGAGAGACGCAGACAAATCCGCGCTGGTGAGAAACACAGATCCAAGACACGTAGCAGTTGTAAGCACAGACCTTTACTGGAGTTAAGCTTGCATTCTCTGTTACAGGTTCCGCGCAGGACAAGATACCCCGCGGGGGAACAACCTCTATGCGGCCGTCAGGTACGGCTCCCTGTGGGTCGTCTCCACCCACCCTGTCCGGGTAACCTCTTATATACTGTGCCCAAACCCAATAGGTTAGTGCCACGTATACAGAGGTGATTGGAAGATAGGGTTGGTGGGCGCGTATGTCATACGCGGAAACAGGATGCGGGCGCCATCTTGACTCACTCGATGGGCGGGGGGAACTCTAGAGCAGGCTGCAGCGCGACCACTAGGCCAGACCCGGGAGGCGGCTCTCCACATCTCCCCCTTTTTTATTATTTTTGGTCCGTAGACCCTTTCTTAGACCCAGTGTCTCCATTGATGAGTGAGCTCCCGTGGGCCGGAACGGCCCACTACATGTTTTGGTGCTTTGGGGAGTCTGGACTAGGCTCCAGCCATCTTGCGGCTGAACCTCTGGCACCGACCAGAATGCTCACCTCATATAGAGACCGGAGAGCCCGTGAGCTGGAAACCACGTGACTCTCCCTGCAGTGCTTCGCCTCGCAACTGGGCTAAGCGGGGCTCAGGAGAGCGGCAACCAGAGTCGAGAGTGTCACTAGATGTCTCTGTGCAATGGCCGGAGTCTAGTCTGGCCAGGACCGTGACTCTGCCTTAGAGATCATCCTTTAGACAAAAATTATGACTTCTGGTGCCGCCTTTTACACCCGGGACACGGCCATGGGCTTTGCAGCAGACCTTACTTTCGAGCGTCCCGCCTTGAGTGGCCGTGACGGGCCACGCAGTGGGGGGGAGGACAGGGCTACGGTGCGGGTGTCGTCAGGGGCATCAGGGGCAAGTGACATAGCCAACATGGTAGTGACACGTAATTGCTGCTGTGTCTGGAACAAGCGTTCTAACAAACATTTAACAGTGACTAAGCCCACTAATAGTCCCACTGCCACGAGAATCCAAGTAGTCAAATTGGGCCAAGAGAACCAAGAGGTGACTCGGTTCCACAGACTTTGTACAGTCTCGCCCAGTTTGGAAAGGTCGAAGGCAACGGGGGTTATTAAAACTGGTCCCCCTTCTAAACAATCGAAGGGTGACCGGCGTTTTCGTTGCTATCTCGTCAGTCGCCGCCGTCATCAGCAGAGTTGGAGACCGGATCTGGTGGCTCTGGTTGGAGGCTTATCAATTTTCTGGACAACAGTTCCTTGGCGTCCTCGGGCGACGTCACGGTTCTCACCAGTCTTTCCGGAACCCACACTGGTTGACGTCCTGGTTCCTAGGGAAAAACACAAACAGAGCCTCTGGCCCAGCTGAGCACTGGGTCAGGGCCTTGCCATTGTCCTGACAGGACATCCTTCCAACGGACTAGACCTCTATGTGGAGGACTCGGAGTAGTGTGCTGAAGAGCAGGTGTCATTCCTTGTGAGTTTTCATTTAGAAAATTATATGTAAATAAGGCTACAGACAGTTGAGCCTTCGGGGACAGGCCGTGGCCTATTCCCCCTTTCTGTTTTTTGAGCAAGTCTTTAAGAGACCTGTGTGCTCTTTCAATGATTCCTTGCCCTTGAGGGTTATACGGGATGCCATGCTTCAGCTGTACTTCCATATTTTCACAAAATTTTTGGAAGGTTTTGCTGGTGTAAGCAGGTCCGTTATCTGTCTTTAATATTTTTGGCTTGCCCCAAGCCGCCCAAGCGGCGAGGCAATGAGCAATAACCTGGTGGACTTTCTCTCCTGTTTCAGCAGATGCGAATATAATTTGAGAACATGTGTCTATTGACACATGTAGATATTTGGCTTTGCCATACTCTGGATGATGAGTGACATCCATCTGCCAAATGTCCCCCGGGATGAGGCCCTTGGGGTTAACTCCAACTGAAGGGATTACCCTCTGTTCTGCACAATTATTGCAGGCTCTGACTATATCTCTGGCAGCTGCACGCGGTATGTGAAACCGTCTGGCTAAGGTGCTTGCATTGACATGAAATTTAGTATGAAACTCTTGGGCCTGTTGATACGGTGTCAGCGCAGGGAAGATATGTGGCTGTCGAGTGGCCACATCCACTACGTGATTTCCCTGTGCCATGGGGCCTGGCAGGCCTGTGTGGGCTCTAATATGGGTTATGAAGAAAGGACATCGTCTGGCATATATTGTCTCTTGAAGTTTGAGAAAGAATGGTCTAACTGAGGAGGAGTGGTTTATAATTCCCACCGTTTCTAAAATTGTTACAGAGTTCACTACATAAAGGGAATCGGATACAATGTTTAGGGGGTCGGTAAGTTCTTTCAGGACTGTGATAACAACTTGCAGCTCTACCCATTGAGGTCTCTGTGGTTGGAAGAACACAGTTTTAGGAGAACCTCCTTCTATGCAATATGCTCCTGAACCGGAGCTGGAACTGTCTGTGTACACGGTGAGAGCGTTCGCTAGTGGCCTAGATGAAGTCACCTTAGGAAAGATTACTGGGTGACGGGTGACGAATTGTAAGAGGGGATCTTTTGGGTATTGGTTATCAATTTCTCCCAAAAAGGTACATCGGAGGATGGCCCATTGATCTATAGCTCCAGTAAGTATTTCAAGTTGTTGGGTGGAGTAAGGTACTCTGAGGTTTTTTGGTTGTTGGCCAAAATGCTGCACGGCTTTTTTGACGGTCTCTAATGCCAGCCCTGCAATCGCTGTAGGATAGTGCTCTAAACTCTTTTTAGGTGAAATTCCAGGGTGGATCCAGAGTAAAGGCCCCTGTTGCCATAGCACTGCCGTGGGCTGGAATTCTGTCGGCAACAAGCAGGCTTCGAAGGGCTTTTGGGGGTCTATTCTTTTTAAAGCAGCACTACTGAGTGCCTGTTCTACCTGGCTAAGCGCTTGTCTCGCCTCTAGAGTGAGGCACCGGGGCGAGGTTATGTTCGAATCTCCTTTCAGCAAGTTAAATAGGGGCGCTAGTCTGGCATTGGGCAGCTTTAGGTACGGGCGGACCCAATTGATATCTCCTAAAAGTTTTTGCAGATCGTTAAGGGTATGTATGTTATCTAGCCTGAGAGACACTTTCTGAGGGGAGAGATGAGTAGGCGTGATTTTTGCTCCTAGGAAGGTGGAAACTTCTGCCATCTGAATTTTCTCAGGGGCTACTTCTAGGTTGACTTTTCTAAGTGTGAGGACTAAATGTGATAGAGCTGTCTTGAGAATGTCAGTGTTTTTATGGGTAAGCAGAATATCATCCATATAGTGAATGATTTTTACTTGGGGGAACTGTTGTCGAGTGTTGGCCAGCTTTGCAGCAACATATAGCTGGCACATGGTGGGACTATTAGTCATGCCCTGGGGCAGGACTGTCCACTCGACGCGGTGGCATGGCTCCTCATGGTTAAGAGAGGGCACAGTAAACGCAAATTTTGGAGTGTCTTCGGGATGAAGTGGAATGGAGAAGAAACAGTCCTTAAGATCTAATATAAAAACAGGCCAGTGTTTTGGCAGGGCCGAGAGGAGTGGCAACCCCATTTGAACAGGTCCTAAGGACTCCATGCAGTTGTTGATGGCTCTTAAATCATGCAACAGTCTCCATTTACCTGATTTCTTTTTTATGACAAATACGGGAGTGTTCCAAGGTGATGTGGAAGGAATGACGTGGCCCTTTTTTAGCTGTTCTGATACTAGAGCGTGGAGTGCTGAAAGTTTTTCCTTTGGTAAGGGCCACTGAGGCACCCAAACTGGAGTATTGGTTTTCCACCTGAGTCTTATAGGCGTGGGTGGGAGTCTCCCCTCAGTGGCCCCTAGGAAAAACCCAGGCCTCGTCTATCAGAATTGGGGGCAGCCTGTATGGACGCTGTATGCCCTTGCAATGAGACTCCCAATCCTTTGCCAGGGACGTATCCCATTCCTTTTAACAGACTTTTTGAAGTTGGAGAACAGTTACTGGTCAAGGTAACGTCCATTTTTGCTAGAATATCTCTTCCCCATAGGGACACGGGCAAGGCTAGTACATAGGGTTGAAAATTACCTTGATGTCCCTCTTCATCTGCCCAATGAAGGGCAGTTGCACTCAGCATGGGTGCTGAGACATGGCCTATTCCTCTAATGGTTTCTTCCGCCTTGCACGTCGGCCAGGCAGGGGGCCATTCTTGCTGTCTTATAATCGACCGATCGGCCCCGGTATCTAGCAGGCCTAAGAAGGGTCGGCCTTGCACTTTAAGAGTCAACATGGGTCGATTCTCTAAGGACATATGAAGGCCCTCAAAAACTCCTTCAGTAAACCTAACTCCCTTATCTTTTCTCTGCTTGTTTCTGCTTGGAAGGAGTGCATGCAAGCTGGGTAGGAGTAGAAGCTGTGCTATCCTATCACCCTCTTCAATAACTAAGGTGCCTTGCTGAGATTGTATCATAATCCGGGTGTCATCTGTGGACTCTGGGTCCACAATACCTGGTATCACTGTTAGTCCCTTCAGGGCTGTAGATGCTCTCCCTAAGAGGAGCCCCACTGTACCTGGCGGTAAGGGCCCTTTAAAGGAGGTTCTCACTGATTGGACTCCCATAGATGGGGTCAGTACGAGCCTGGAGGTGGCACAGAGGTCCAGTCCTGCTGATCCATGGGAGGCGCGGAGCTGGATGGGTACTGCGTCGCCACACTGCCAGTAAGGGGGCCCACCGGAAAGGCGGACCCCCTCTGCCCGTTTTTTGGAATTTGCTCAGGACGGCCAGAAAGGCGCTTACCTTGCGCATCGAAGGCTGATCTACAGTCTTCTGCGCGATGGGGTCCCTTATGGCAACGGCCACAGAGTCTGGCTGTCGCATGAGGCTTATTAGATTGTTGGGCGGTGGTTGGTTGGTCCTTATTAAGGCAATTTCTTTTTATGTGTCCCGATCGGCCACATTGGTAGCATCCTTTAGGCTTTGCTCCTGGGTTTTCGGTTTGCACTGCATTTATTCGTAAGGAGCTGGCCAGCATGGCAGCTAGGCCTGCACTAGTTAACGGGCTGCCAGCGTCCCTGCACAGCCGAACCCAGTCCGTCAAGCTCTTTCCCTTATTTTGTACTAGAATTACTTTGCACTCTTTATTGCACTGCTCAAATATCATTTGTTTAACTACAGTCTCTGCTATTCCTGGGTCTGTGAAAATTCTCTCAGCTGCAGTTTGCATCCTGGCTACAAAGTCTACGAATGGTTCAGTGGGGCCCTGGTGTATGCTGCTAAGTGAAGCTTGAGCTTCTCCCTGACCTGCTAACTTTTTCCAGGCGCCTATGAAGCAACGAAAGATCTGTCCATAGACTTCTGTAGGGAACCCTGTTTGGTTTTGTGAGTGGGCACCTTTCCCTAGTAGCATATCTGCACTCCAACCACCGCGTCTCCCCGCCGCGTTTTTTGCGGCTTGCTCTTCAGCTAACTCCTCAAACCATGCTTTCCAATCTATATATCGGCCCGGTGGCAGACAAGCACGGGCCAGCTGGTATATATCTGCGGGAGTATGGCACAGGGCAGAAAGATTCTCAACCAAATTCAATGTGAAAGGGGCATTGGGGCCATACTGATGGACGGCTTGCCTCAACTCCTTTAATACTTTGTAATCATATGCTTCATACTGATTGTTACCCTGGGGATTAATGATAACCGGGTACATTTCTGGGGTTGGCTCTGGCTTAAGCGGTTGGTACCCACCTAGTATACCGAAAGGTCTAAAGGTTAAAGAGGGGGCCCATTTCCAGAAATGCCTCCTTCCACTTGTTGATGATATGGGGTCTTGAGGGCCTAAGTATTCAGGTGGGGGATACAGCTGTAGATGCCCCTCCCCCGGCCCGCCTACAAGGGGTTCCGGGTTCCGCAAAGGCGGACCAGCGTAATTACCAGATTCGGACACTAGGGGGAGCTCTCGGTGAGGTTTCTTGCCGGGATCACTGGGAAACTGCCGCGCCCCTACAGTGACCACTGGCGGGGCGGAGGGCTGCGTGGGCGAGACAGGGGGCCTCTCCCAGTCGATTAACGGGGGCGCATCCGCACCTTCGGTCCCATCACTATCTGACTCAGAGTCAGAGGTGTCGGGACTATTGCTGGGCTCGGTCGGCTTATGAGTTGGCGGCTCACTCTTACAGGAGCCGTCTGCTCTTAAAGGAGCTAGCAGAGGCGAACTTTCTGACTGCCCCATGATTGCAGTCGGCACTGTCTTTTAATCACTCGGGGAGCTCTCCCGAGTCACCGGGGCTACCTGAAAACCCGCGGCCCTTAACTCCCACTCAATAATAGGTACTCACCTTTCCGCGGTGATCAGGCGCAGAAAGTCCACTGCGAACTCCGGAAGTTCGGAGAGAGAGTGTCCCCGTACGGGCCACCACTTGTCCGCGACTTCTCGCTCAGCGTCAAGCCCCCGGCCGGCGGGTGAGACAATGAGGAGAGACAGAGAGACGCAGACAAATCCGCGCTGGTGAGAAACACAGATCCAAGACACGTAGCAGTTGTAAGCACAGACCTTTACTGGAGTTAAGCTTGCATTCTCTGTTACAGGTTCCGCGCGGGACAAGATACCCCGCGGGGGAACAACCTCTATGCGGCCGTCAGGTACGGCTCCCTGTGGGTCGTCTCCACCCACCCTGTCCGGGTAACCTCTTATATACTGTGCCCAAACCCAATAGGTTAGTGCCACGTATACAGAGGTGATTGGAAGATAGGGTTGGTGGGCGCGTACGTCATACGCGGAAACAGGATGCGGGCGCCATCTTGACTCACTCGATGGGCGGGGGGAACTCTAGAGCAGGCTGCAGCGCGACCACTAGGCCAGACCCGGGAGGCGGCTCTCCACACAGCTGTTTACACTTCTCTTCCCAAATGACCTTCCCTGTGCCCCTGCTCCCACATCACACAAAAGTGATTGGCTGGATTCTCTCTTACCCTCAGTTCCAAATTCCTGGGGAAAAGAATCTGATTGGCCCACCTGGATCTAGTGTTCACTCCTTAGTCAATCAGGGATGTGAAGGGAGGGATTACAGAGTCAAAAGCATGGCTACGGGGAACCCACAACTGTACTCTATGGGTCATAGGTGGAGGGAGCATTGTGAGCTGGGCAGAGACCACAAAATGTGACTACTATATACACGCTGTTCCTCAGTTGGCTCCCATATGATAGTTCCACCTTTCCCACTTTTTGCTTTGGTTTTGTTCTGCCTTAAAGTTAACAAGTTTTTATACAGTGCTGTTTAAAAAATCTATTTAGTGTTTATTTTTAGATTAGCTTCCATGGAAGTAGGGATGGGAAGCCCAGAAGAATGCATGTAAGGGTGATATTTTATGAATGGATGGCTTATGAGTCAAATATTATTGTTATAATCAGAGAAAAAAAACAAGTATTTTTATTTAAGGACATCATACAGTCCTATTCAAACCCCTCAATCTCATTGTCTTGGTGTCCTCTGTAGACAACCTGTCTCTAAGCATCTCACTTGTTATTTACATGTACACTGGGGAGTAGTCAACAAATGGTCCCTTACCCCATCCTCCTGATATCCATGTCCTTCGCAACATAATCTCGCAGCTCTTCCCATCAAGATGTGATATCTATTTCCCCACTCCTGGGGTCTAGGCTGGCCTGGTGACCTGCCTGGGCTGATGGACTATGGCAGAGGTGATTTGAACCCTGCCTAGCTGCTAGCAGAACAAGTCTGGGCTAGCCCTGCTGCATGATGAGAGGCTCATGCTCCAGTTACTTTACTTCAGCCAATAGCAAGCCAGCAGCCAAAATGAGTATGAGACCCTCCTAGGGCAGCTAGCCCTCAGGCATATCACCAGCTGACTGCAGGTGCAGGAGGGAGTCTAGTTGAGCTTAGCCAGACACAGCCCAGATCAGCAGAGCCAACCAACTGACCATGGACTCATGAACAATAACATATGGTTGCTTTAAGTCACCATAATTTGGGATGATTTGTTACACAGCAACTACTAACTGTTGCACTCACCTCTGGTTCTAAATCTAGGATCTTTCATGTGTTCCATCTGAAGACCTTCAGAGAACAAAGGTGAGTTCTACCCACCTCTGTGTCCACCACCACATGGGGTACCAAGTTTAGTTGCACACAGTAGGCATGGACTCAGGGTCTATGGGATGAAATTACAACCTAATCACTTAATTGATCTTTGAAGGAGACAAGAAGGCCATTCAAAGTGGGTAGTGGGGGAGATAAGAGAGAGGAACTGTGAAAGAACGCATGTGCCAACAGTCTTCGTGGGTTTCTTCAAGATTATCTGGTGTGGCTCCCAAGGGCATAATAAGGAGCAAGATAAGTGTTTTATGAGGAAGAAGTTTTCAGCAGTATATAAAAGAAGCTCATTTTAATTATCTGGATTCAGTGAAGTAGAAATGGGCTATTGCCAAAGATAGTGAGCTCCCTGGAATTAAACCATCTACACAAGGCTGAGGAACTCCCATCTGGCAGAGACAGGTGAATTTTGAAGCAGAGTTTTATCCAAGAAATCCTGGACCTAGATGCCCTTGGGTGTTTCTTTCTTTTTTGGCTCTGGATCTTGCTCTGTTGCCTTTCAATGGATAGAAATGTTCCCAAAGACCAATATTTCATTTTTCTAACTATTTATCTGCACAGCTATAAGTAATGTAGAAATCCTTTGGCCCTCACTTTTAGGGCAGGGAAGTAGGGTGCCTACCCTCCTACCTATCTTTGAGGTTCTTTATCTCCTAAGTATTCTGGTGGAGGAAACCCACTTCCTTGTCTTGCAAGTTATGCAGTCCTTGCGTAGAAGGAGTGCTCTCCCCAGGACCCCTCTGACATGCCTCTGCTCCTATTCAACTGCCCTGGCTAGCCCCACCCCCATCGTGGGCTCACATAACTGTAACCCAGGGGACCCCTCATGCCTACCACCCTGCTTTCCCAAACAGGCCATCATGCATTATCACACGCGTGTGGGTAATGGAAATTTAAAGGCAATGAGATATGGCATCTTCATCTTAGCTCCAACCATGCATCGAAGCTCTGGGTTGATAGAGACTCAGTGATGCAGTTGAAGCTCAGAGCTGCAAGGGTCTGGGACCTAACGGTGATGTTTCTCAAGAACCCCCTCCCCCTGTCGGGAGATCCACTCGTCATCAGGGTGATGACTGAGGAATCTATTTGACTTTTTGACAGCTGCCCCCGCCTTTGTCCACATGACCCTTGTTGTGTATTATTAGGTCAAGGACGGAGCTTTTTCCTGCAGTATTTGTGTGTGTGTGTGTTCCACCCAGAAGAGGACTTGCAGAAAAGGTCAGCATTTAGGTCCCAAAATAGTTCTTTGAAGGATTCACAGGAAAAGATGAGGACCTTGAGGATAAGGGGACTGGGACAGGGGGAGGAAGCCTTGGCTACTTTTCAGCCCCCATCTTGACCCCTATGCTGGTATCAGTCATCCCTTAGGGAGCTGCTGATGTTGAGAGGGCACCTTGAAAGGGATGGTGAGCATTGCTGAGGTGGATTTCTCATTAGTCATGAATTTTCCATTTCTAGATAGGAAGAATCAAGGGTTCTTCTTAACCAAGTGTAAAAGACCTATTGCTGTGTAACTAATTACTCCACATGTAGGGCCTTAAAACAGCAGATACTTATGGGTTGTAAATCTGGGCTTGGCTTAGCTGGGTCCTCTGCTCAGGTTCTCTCAAGTTTGTAATGAAAGTGTCGACTGAGCTGTCCAGCATAGAGGGCAGAATTCAGTTCCTTGTGGTTGTGGGACTGAGCCCTTCAGCTCCAAGACCACCCACAGTTTCCGGCCAAGAGGCCCTCTCCATGGGTAGTTTAATTAGGACTGTTGACTTCGCCAAAGTTGGTCTAAGAACCTCTCTTTGGTCTGTTAAGAGAATCTTATGTTATAACAGGATCATGTGGGGTGACATCCAGCACCTGAGCCATATTTCATGGCTTAGCAGGAAGTCACATGTTCTGCCCACACTCAAGGGAAGGGGATTATTCAAAGGAATGGATTATTGGTGGTCACCTGGGGTATGGTCACCACACCACATATTTTAATAGATCTTGTTTATCCCAAAAGGTAAATATCTCTTGCAGAAGAGATGGCAGAAGCAGCAACAGGCTCAAATGAGGATGTGTCAGGGGAAATGGAGGACCTGCAATCCCTATAACCAGATGAACGAGGTAAGGAAGACTCGCTTCCCTGCATCCCTGCCCCTGATGAACCACTTGCTCCTTAGGGGCAGGTCCCAGCCTGAGCCTCAGTTTCCCCATCTGTGCAGAGGAGGGTCCTGTGCAAGCATGAGTGTGGAAGCTTTTTTTTTAACATTCTTTTTTTTTATTAGTCTTTTCTGTTTTAAAAAACAGACAATAAAACAGTCTGCTCACTATACACAAAATCATGAACAGTTTTTCGTTAAAGTCTCCAATATTTTGCTTATTTACTGATTCTAAGAATGTAAAGAAAAAAGGTACAGCAGGCTGTGCACATTCTCTCTCTGCTCTAACAACACATTTACAGCTGTACATCCAGACCGATTGTATAACCATCTACAGATTAGACACCTAAAGTACTTCTGTAAAAGTGTAACATGAACATTCTTAACATACAAATATTTTGTATATGGTGCACAATCATTGGCTCACAAAATCATCACATAGTCGTGTATTCACCATGATCACTTTTTTTTATTAATTAACGGAAAAAAAGAAATTAACTAAACATCTAGAAATCATACCATTCTACATATGCAATCAGTAATTCTTAACATCATCACATAGATGCATGATCATCATTTCTTAGTACATTTGCATCGGTTTAGAAGAACTAGCAACACAACCGAAAAAGATATAGAATGTTAATATAGAGAAAAAAATAAAAGTAATAATAGTAAAACAAAACAAAACAAAACAAAACAAAAAACTATAGCTCGGATGCAGCTTCATTCAGTGTTTTAACATGATTACTTTACAATTAGGTATTATTGTGCTGTCGATTTTTGAGTTTTTGTATCTAGTCCTGTTGCACAGTCTGTATCCCTTCAGCTCCAATTACCCATTATCTTACCCTGTTTCTAACTTCTGCTGGACTCTGTTACCAATGAGATATTCCAAGTTTATTCTCGAATGTCGATTCACATCATTGGGACCATACAGTATTTGTCTTTTAGTTTTTGGCTAGACTCACTCAGCATAATGTTCTCTAGGTCCATCCATGTTATTACATGCTTCATAAGTTTATCCTGTCTTAAAGCTGCATAATATTCCATCATATGTGTATACCACAGTTTGTTTAGCCACTTGTCTGTTGATGGAATTTTGGCTGTTTCCATCTCTTTGCAATTGTAAATAACGCTGCTATAAACATTGGTGTGCAAATTTCCGTTTGAGTTTTTGCCCTTAATTCCTTTGAGTAGATTCCCAGCAATGGTATTGCTGGGTCGTATGACAATTCTATATTCAGCTTTTTGAGGAACTGCCAAACTGTCTTCCACAGTGGTTGCACCATTTGACATTCCCACCAACAGTGGATAAGTGTGCCTCTTTCACCGCATCCTCTCCAGCACTTGTCATTTTCTGTTTTGTTGATAATGGCCATTCTGGTGGGTGTGAGATGATATCTCATTGTGGTTTTGATTTGCATTTCTCTAATGGCCAGGGACATCAAGCATCTCTTCATGTGCCTTTTGGCCATTTGTATTTCCTCTTCTGAGAGGTGTCTGTTCAAGTCTTTTTCCCATTTTGTAATTGGGTTGACTGTCTTTTTGTTGTTGAGTTGAATAATCTCTTTATAAATTCTGGATACTAGATCTTTATCTGATATGTCATTTCCAAATATTGTCTCCCATTGTGTAGGTTGTCTTTCTACTTTCTTGATGAAGTGCTTTGATGCACAAAAGTGTTTAATTTTGAGAGGTTCCCATTTATTTATTTCCTTCTTCAGTGCTCTTGCTTTAGGTTTAAGGTCCATAAAACCGCCTCCAATTGTAAGATTCACAAGATAACCCCCTACATTTTCCTCTAACTGTTTTATGGTCTTAGACCTAATGTTTAGATATTTGATCCATTTTGAGTTAACTTTTGTATAGGGTGTGAGATATGGGTCTTCTTTCATTCTTTTGCATATGGATATCCAGTTCTCTAGGCACCATTTATTGAAGAGACTGTTCTGTCCCAGGTGAGTTGGCTTGACTGCCTTATCAAAGATCAAATGTCCATAGATAAGAGGGTCTATATCTGAGCACTCTATTCGATTCCATTGGTCGATATATCTATCTTTATGCCAATACCATGCTGTTTTGACCACTGTGGCTTCATAATATGCCTTAAAGTCAGGCAGTGCAAGACCTTCAGCTTCGTTTTTTTTCCTCAAGGTGTTTTCAGCAATTCGGGGCACCCTGCCCTTCCAGATAAATTTGCTTATTGGTTTTTCTATTTCTGAAAAATAAGTTTTTGGGATTTTGATTGGTATTGCGTTGAATCTGTAAATCAATTTAGGTAGGATTGACATCTTAACTATATTTAGTCTTTCAATCCATGAACACGGTATGCCCTTCCATCTATTTAGGTCTTCTGTGATTTCTTTTAGCAGTTTTTTGTAGTTTTCTTTGTATAGGTCTTTTGTCTCTTTAGTTAAATTTATTCCTAGGTATTTTATTCTTTTAGTTGCAATTGTAAATGGGATTCGTTTCTTGATTGTCCCCTCAGCTTGTTCATTACTAGTGTATAGAAATGCTACAGATTTTTGAATGTTGATCTTGTAACCTGCTACTTTGCTGTACTCATTTATTAGCTCTAGTAGTTTTGTTGTGGAGTTTTCTGGGTTTTCGACGTATAGTATCATATCGTCTGCAAACAGTGATAGTTTTACTTCTTCCTTTCCGATTTTGATGCCTTGTATTTCTTTTTCTTGTCTAATTGCTCTGGCTAGAACCTCCAACACAATGTTGAATAATAGTGGTGATAGTGGACATCCTTGTCTTGTTCCTGATCTTAGGGGGAAAGTTTTCAATTTTTCCCCATTGAGGATGATATTAGCTGTGGGTTTTCATATTTTCCCTCTATCATTTTAAGGAAGTTCCCTTGTATTCCTATCTTTTGAAGCATTTTCAACAGGAAAGGATGTTGAATCTTGTCAAATGCCTTCTCTGCATCAATTGAGATGATCATGTGATTTTTCTGCTTTGATTTGTTGATATGGTGTATTACATTAATTGATTTTCTTATGTTGAACCATCCTTGCATACCTGGGATGAATCCTACTTGGTCATGATGTATAATTGTTTTAATGTGTTGCTGGATTCGATTTGCTAGAATTTTGTTGAGGATTTTTGCATCTATATTCATTAGAGAGATTGGCCTGTAGTTTTCTTTTTTTGTATATCTTTGCCTGGTTTTGCTATGAGGGTGATGTTGCCTTCACAGAATGAATTAGGTAGTTTTCCCTCCACTTCGATTTTTTTGAAGAGTTTGAGGAGAGTTGGTACTAATTCTTTCTGGAATGTTTGATAGAATTCACATGTGAAGCCGTCTGGTCCTGGACTTTTCTTTTTAGGAAGCATTTGAATGACTAATTCAATTTTTTACTTGTGATTGATTTGTTGAGGTCATCTATGTCTTCTTGAGTCAAAGTTGGTTGTTCATGTCTTTCCAGGAACCCGTTCATTTCATCTAAATTGTTGTATTTATTAGCGTAAAGTAGTTCATAGTATCCTGTTATTACCTCCTTTATTTCTGTGAGGTCTGTAGTTATATCTCCTCTTCCATTTGTGATCTTATTTATTTGCATCCTCTCTCTTCTTTTTTTTTGTCAATCTTGGTAAGGGCCCATCAATCTTATTGATTTTCTCATAGAACCAACTTCTGGTCTTATTGATGTTCTCTATTGTTTTCATGTTCTCAATTTCATTTATTTCTGCTCTAATCTTTGTTATTTCTTTCTTTTTGCTTGCTTTGGGGTTAGTTTGCTGTTCTTTCTCCAGTTCTTCTAAGTGGACAGTTAATTCCTGAATTTTTGCCTTTTCTTCTTTTCTGATATAGGCATTTAGGGCAATAAATTTCCCTCTTAGCACTGCCTTTGCTGCATCCCATAAGTTTTGATATGTTGTGTTTTCATTTTCATTTGCCTCGAGGTATTTACTAATTTCTCTTGCAATTTCTTCTTTGACCCACTCGTTGTTTAAGAGTGTGTTGTTGAGCCTCCACGTATTTGTGAATTTTCTGGCATTCCGCCTATTATTGATTTCCAACTTCATTCCTTTAGGATCCGAGAAAGTGTTGTGTATGATTTCAATCTTTTTAAATTTGTTAAGACTTGCTTTGTGACCCAGCATATGGTCTATCTTTGAGAATGATCCATGAGCACTTGAGAAAAAGGTGTATCCTGCTGTTGTGGGATGTAATGTCCTATAGATGTCTGTTAAGTCTAGCTCCTTTATAGTAATATTCAGATTCTCTATTTCTTTATTGATCCTCTGTCTAGATGTTCTGTCCATTGATGAGAGTGGGGAATTGAAGTCTCCAACTATTATGGTATTTGTGTCTATTTCCTTTTTCAGTGTTTGCAGTGTATTCCTCACGTATTTTGGGGCATTCTGGTTCGGTGCGTAAATATTTATGATTGTTATGTCTTCTTGTTTAATTGTTCCTTTTATTAGTATATAGTGTCCTTCTTTGTCTCTTTTAACTGTTTTATATTTGAAGTCTAACTTGTTGGATATTAGTATAGCCACTCCTGCTCTTTTCTGGTTGTTATTTGCATGAAATATCTTTTCCCAACCTTTCACTTTCAACCTATGTTTATCTTTGGGTCTAAGATGTGTTTCCTGTAGACAGCATATAGAAGGATCCTGTTTTTTAATCCATTCTGCCATTCTATGTCTTTTGATTGGGGAATTCAGTCCATTAACATTTAGAGTTATTACTGTTTGGATAATATTTTCCTCTACCATTTTGCCTTTTGTATTATATATATCATATCTGACTTTCCTTCTTTCTACACTCTTTCCATACCTCTCTCTTCTGTCTTTTTGTATCTGACTCTAGTGCTCCCTTTAGTATTTCTTGCAGAGCTGGTCTCTTGGTCACAAATTCTCTCAGTGACTTTTTGTCTGAGAATGTTTTAATTTCTCCCTCATTTTTGAAGGACAATTTTGCTGGATATAGGAGTCTTGGTTGGCAGTTTTTCTCTTTTAGTAATTTAAATATATCATCCCACTGTCTTCTAGCTTCCATGGTTTCTGCTGAGAAATCTACACATAGTCTTATTGGGTTTCCCTTGTATGTGATGGATTGTTTTTCTCTTGCTACTTTCAAGATCCTCTCTTTCTCTTTGACCTCTGACATTCTAACTAGTAAGTGTCTTGGAGAATGCCTGTTTGGGTCTAATCTCTTTGGGGTGCGCTGCACTTCTTTGATCTGTAATTTTAGGTCTTTCATAAGAGTTGGGAAATTTTCAGTGAAAATTTCTTCCATTAGTTTTTCTCCTCCTTTTCCCTTCTCTTCTCCTTCTGGGACACCCACAGCACGTATATGTGTGCAGTTCATATTGTCCTTGAGTTCCCTGATACCCTGTTCAAATTTTTCCATTCTTTTCCCGAAAGTTTCTGTTTCTTTTCGGAATTCAGATGTTCCAACCTCCAAATCACTAATTCTATCTTCTGTCTCTTTAAATCTGTCATTGTAGGTAGCCATTGTTTTTTCCATCTTTTCTACTTTATCCTTCACTTCCATAAGTTCTGTGGTTTGTTTTTTCAGTTTTTCTATTTCTTATTTTTGTTCAGCCCATGTCTTCTTCATGTCCTCCCTCAATTTATCGATTTCATTTTTGAAGAGGTTTTCTATTTCTGTTCGTATATTCAGCATTAGTTGTCTCAGCTCCTGTATCTCATTTGAACTATTGGTTTGTTCCTTTGACTGGGCCATATTCTCAATCTTCTGAGCGTGGACCATTATCTTCTGCTGGTGTCTGGGCATTTAGTCAGATTTCCTTGGGTGTCGGACCCAACAAGGTTGTAAGATTTTTCTGTGAAATCTCTGGGTTGTTTTTCTTATCCTGCCCAGTAGGTGGTGCTCATGGCACACGTTTGTCTCACGTGTTGGGAAGGGATCCCCCCCGGTCAGCATTCTCCGCGGCTTGGTGATTTCCGATCCAATTCTCTCAGTTGGTCCGGGGGGCCGCGCGTGGTGGGGGCGTCAGCCGACGCGGCTTGAGGGGACCTTGTGACTCCTTTATTAATTCCCCTATTGGTGTTTAGTTGGACCCAGTCCCTGCCACTGTTGGAAATTCCCTCCTCTCCCTGGAGGGGTGTCAGTCGCCGGCCGCAGCAGCCTGGGGAATTCGCCACTGGAACAGGAAGCCGCTCGCGGCGAGGGGTGTCGGTTTCCGGCCGCCGCAGCCTGGGGAATTCGCCACCAGACCAGGAAGCTGCCCGCGGGGGAGAGGCACCGGTCGCTGGCCACCGCGGCTTGGGTAGCCCTCTGATCCGAGACTCGTAACCGGTCCAGGAAGCTGCCTGCAAAAGAGGGGCGTCGGTCTCCGCAGCTTGGGAAACTTGCCTCTCCGAGACTCTCAGCCGGCCCGGGAAGGAGGGAGAGAGGTGCTCCGGCCGCCAGCTGCTGCTGCTCGTGGAGTTGCGCACCGCTCGGAGATCTCACCACAGCAGAGTCTCGCAGTCAGTCTAGCCAGTCCAGAATGGGGTACGCTGTGTGTCCATTCCCTGCTGTGTCCCCGGGAGCTGTTCTGCACTGTTTCTGTTCACCTAGTAGTTGCTCTGGAGGAGGAACTAAGACGCACGTACCTTACTAAGCCGCCATCTTGGCCCCCGAGTGTGGAAGCTTTTAGCTGCAGGTGTAATAGAGCTGTGCAGAAGTAGGGCAGGCCAGGGGTATAAGGTAATCTCAGCACCACACCTGGTGGCATCTTGGTTTCAGGTACTTTCCAACAAGTAATGAACCTCCTAGACAGCATAGACAGTGAGTTAAGAAAGATGGATGTTATCAGGGTGGGCCTTGACATGTACAAAACCCTGGCCTCAATGATAATCACAGAGAAGGGAATCACCGAGCCCTCCGTGGTGATGAACACTCTGATCTGCTGCTTGCAGGTGCCAAAGGTACGTCCACCATACCACGGACACCCTCCTCTGAGTCCAGTTACCTTCAGCGGTCAGTTTGTCTGTCCACTGCTGTGATACCAAGATGGACAAGACTGTGAAGCTCCCACTTCTTGAGGACCAATTATATCAAATCTTTGGTTGGGGTGGAGTCTGGGCCTTCCCGAATGTCCAGAAGAACCCCTGTCTTCTGACACAGTGGGTTGAGAGCCATTGTTCAAGGGCCCATGGGCTGAGTTTACAAAGATGTTGAGCAAAAGCTAAGCAGGGGACCTGCTGGGGCAAAGACACACCAGACAGAGGGCCCAGCATGTATCCAGGCAGGATGCTGGGCCGGAGGAGACTGGTCAGTTGTATGGAGGAGCCGGGGTAGAGGATGATGAAAAATGATATCGAGATAGGGTAGGCCTGGGGTGAGAGGTGGTGTCTGCACCAGTGATACTGAATCACCCTGGTGGGTTTATTAAAACACTTTTCTGGGCCCCATTCTAATAATTTCTGATTCAGTAGGTGTGGGGCAGGGGCTGAGGACCAGCATCTCTCACAGGTTCCCAGGTGAGGCTGCTAGGGCTTGTTTTGTCTGGTGTAGGTGTGGCTGGTTCACACTTTGAGGACCGCTGGGTTTTTCACTAGTTTTAGCCTTTAGGGGGTAGTAAAGGAGTTCCGTCAGTGGGGGAACTTATTTATGGAAAGATTTATTTTTATTTATTTATTTTTTTAACATTTTCTTGTTTTATTGTATTTTGTTTTTTTTTTTTTTTTTTTGTTACATGGGCTGGGGCCGGGAATCGAACTGAGGTCCTCCGGCATAGTAGGCAAGCACTTTGCCCGCTGAGCCACCGTGGCCCGCCCGGAAAGATTTATTTTAAAAAATGATGCATGGCAGCCATGGGGAATGTGGGCTGCAGTTGGGGAGCATATGCAAGAAGTTTGTGTAACATGCCTTAATTGCTGATCAGTGGCAACAAATGGACAATAGACAAGTAGATAAATTTTTAAATCAACATGTTGAATATTTTATTTAGCTCATTAGTGCATGAGGGAACCAGGAAGGTGTTAAAATCAGTTCAAATGACAATTTCACTTATGGAGATTAATTTCCTCTACCAGGCAAAACTCATTTACATCGCTGGCACAGGAATGATTTTCATTGTTATGAACTGGAAACATCTGCATCATTATCCATATTCTACAGCTTAACTCTGTCTCTGCAGAGCTGGAAGACTGCCTGTCAGTCAAAGGCCCTCAAAGACACCCACCCTTATGAGGTCAGATACTCCCCAGAGAGTCTGCTACACACCAAGCTCTCCCCTGGCAGGTCAGACACCAAGAATTACTGCAGCCAGTTTTCAAGTCTTTGACAATTCTTCTCTTGTAACCATAAATATTCTCCAAAGATAAATCTTGATAACAAAAAAAGGCTGGTTTTATAGTGACCTGGCTTTCTACAGCTAGTTAATTGAGCATATAGACCTCCTTGAGTTTGCTCTGAAGATCTACACCATACATCATGAACAAGGCCGTTGTTGCCCCCAACGGGGTTAAAACTGGTTCTTGGGGTAAAAAAAAAATCCTGCTTTTTAATGTATAATGCATATATCTATACATGTGTACACATGTGTGCATGTACATCTTAAGAAAACAAATATATAGTATATCTGTGATATTAAAATTTCACAGGCAGAGTGAAAAAAAAGTCTGAAATAATGTAAAAAACGTTGAGAAACACCAACCTGGAGCCTGCAGTATTCAAAGGTTATGAAGGCCACATAATTAACTCGTGTCCAGGAATCTCTGATTGGATTTTTAGACATTTTTTAACGTGAAATATATATAAAAAGCAATAATTTCGAAGTACATTTTAAGAGTGAGTCATAGAACAGATTTCAAAGTTTGATATGGGTTACATTTCCACAATTTCTCATTTTTCCTCCTAGCTGCTCCAAGACAGTGTAGACTAGAAATATCAATATAATGATTCAGTTGTCATACTCATTAGTGAACTCCTAACTTCTCCGTTATACTACTTCTTCTCCTTTGATCTTTCTCCCAATCTTTGGGGATATTTGGGTTATCACCACTCCAACTTTTCTTCATGTTGAAAAGGGGTGTCAATAATATAGGATAGGAGGATGGAACTAGTGGATGCCCTTGAAGAGAATGGCGCCTCTGGGTTTCAGGAATTATCTGGTCTAGGAACCATCTGAAGCTTTTGGGTTTCTGAAAAGTAAACATAGTGCATGCAACTTTTGTGGGATCTCAAATAGAGCCTTGGGTGTTCTTTAGGGTTAACAGCAATGATGTTGGTTGAGGTTTGGCAAACCTTGGCAATTAGCAATATCTAGCTGAAGCTTGCACAAGAGCAGTCTCCAGAATAGCCTCTTGACTCCTTTTGAACATTCTTAGCCAGTGATATCTTATTTTGTTATATATTTTTTTCCTCCCTTTGGTTAGGAAGGTATTGCCAATCCCACGTTGACAGGGCCAAGGTCATCCCCAAGTGTCATGTTCCATGTTGCCAGGGAGATTCACACCTCTGGATGTCATGTTCCAAGTAGCGGGGAGGGTAATGATTTTACTTGCAGAGGTGGGCATAGCAAGAGAGAGGCCACATCTGAGCAACAAAAGAGGTTCTCTGCAGGTAACTCAGACATAATTATATGTAGGTTTAGCTTCTCTGCTACAGAAATAAGTTTCATAAGAGCAAGCCTCAGGATCAAGTGTGTGGCTTACTGACTTTGAAATTCCTAGTGTTTGAGAAAGTATCCAGAGTTTCCCAGGTGGAAAAGTTTAGCAGTTTTATATTTTTTCTAAAGTCCCTCAAGGGGCTTCTGCCTATACTTTTTAATTATCTGCCTAACATATTCTGGAATGTATCTGGGTATTACATTAAGCTATACAGATTTACAAGCCCTTGTTCCCATTCTGGGCTCCACGTATTTGGGTTGTACAAATGAAGTATCCAGACAGGTTGAGTTAGATTGTGTGCTACAGAAACTTTAGGTTTTGGACAAAATAAACCTCTCTTCCTTTGGTCTCATACAGTAGGTGAAGTTCTAAAATACAGACACTGCCATTCTTTTTTTTTTTTTTTTTATTAATTAAAAAAAGAATTAACAAAACAATTAGAAATCATTCCAATCTACATGTACAATCAGTAATTCTTAATAACATCACATAGTTGCATATTCATCATTTCTTAGTACATTTGCATCGATTTAGAAAAAGAAATAAAAAGACAACAGAATAAGAATTAAAACAATAATAGAAAGAAAAAAAACAAAAAAAACAAAAACAAAAAACCTATACCTCACATGCAGCTTCATTCAGTGTTTTAACATAATTGCATTACAATTGGGTAGTATTGTGCTGTCCATTTCTGAGTTTTTATATCCAGTCCCGTTGTACAGTCTGTATCCCTTCATCTCCAATTATCCCTTCTCTCTTTTTTTTTTTTTTTAATTAACGGAAAAAAAGAAATTAACCCAACATTTAGAGATCATACCATTCTACACATGCAATCATTAATTCTTAACATCATCACATAGATGCATGATCATCCTTTCTTAGTACATTTGCATTGGTTTAGAAGAACTAGCAACATAACCGAAAAAGATATAGAATGTTAATATAGAGAAAAAAAATAAAAGTAATAATAGTAAAATCAAAACAAAACAACACAAAACAAAACAAAAACCTATAGCTCAGATGCAGCTTCATTCAGTGTTTTAACATGATTACTTTACAATTAGGTATTATTGTGCTGTCCATTTTTGAGTTTTTGTATCTAGTCCTGTTGCACAGTCTGTATCCCTTCAGCTTCAATTACCCATTGTCTTACCCTGTTTCTAACTCCTGCTGAACTCTGTTACCAATGACATATTTCAAGTTTATTCTCGAATGTCCGTTCACATCAGTGGGACCATACAGTATTTGTCCTTTAGTTTTTGGCTGGATTCACTCAGCATAATATTCTCTAGGTCCATCCATGTTATTACATGGTTCATAAGTTTATCTTGTCTTAAAGCTGCATAATATTCCATCGTATGTATATACCACAGTTTGTTTAGCCACTCTTCTGTTGATGGAGATTTTGGCTGTTTCCATCTCTTTGCAACTGTAAATAACGCTGCTATAAACATTGGTGTGCAAATGTCCGTTTGACACTGCCATTCTTTACCTTCTATTCTGATTTACCTTAGTCCCAACTAGATCAGTTTCATTCTTATATCTAATTGCAGCCTGATCTCTTTTTCAATTTCTTTAACAGTTGTTTTATGTAGCAATGCTAACTTTCAGAGGTGCTGAAATCCAACTCCGAGTCCTAGGCATCACACAGATACCCAAACTTTCAGGGAAATACCACGTTATACATATATAGCATGGCACATCAGTATCTGGAAATAACACTTAAAGCTCAGGAGTAAGTGTGACTGCTATAAGAGTTTACAATCAAGGTTCAAATTTTTTTATAAGTACTTTTATAAGAGAGGCCATACAATATTTGTCATTTTGTTTCTGGCTTATTTTGCACAACATAATGTTCTCAAAGTTCATTCACCTTGTTGCATGTCTCACAGCTTCATTCCTTTCTGAAGCCACACAATATTTCATCATATGTACCAAAGTTCATCTTTCTGCTTCTCAGTCTTTGTACCCTTCAGCCACCTCCATGGGCATCATGGATAATGTCCAAAATAAACAATCCATATTTCACAGTATCCTCACTTAGTTGTACAATCATCAGTCTCAATTTTAGACAATTTCCATTGCTCCAAAGAGAAAAATAACAGATAAATACACCCTCACCAATGAGGAAATCCAAATCTCCACTTAACTGTTGTCCCCTCCCCCAATTATTAACCCCTAGTATTGGGTTTATTTCTGGTGAAATAACCAGAAATATTATGTTCTAGTTTGCTAGCTGATAGAATGCAACACACCAGAGACTGATTGGCTTTTAACAAAAGGGGATTTATTTTGTTGGTTCTTCAGAGAAAAGGCAGCTAACTTTCCACTGAGGTTCTTTCTTACGTGGAAGGCACAAGATGGTCTCTGCTGGTCTTCTCTCCAGGCCCCTGGATTCCAACAACTTTCCCTGGGGTGACTTCTTTCTGCATCTCCAAAGGCCTGGGCTTAGCTGCTAGTGCTGAGATGAGGAATGCTGAGCTGCTTAGGCTGTGCTACTTGGCGCTCTCTCATTTAAGCACCAGCCAATTAAGTCAAATGTCACTCATTGCAGCAGAAATGCCTTCTAACTGACTGAAGATGTAATTAGCAACAGATGAGGTTCACATACCATTGGCTTATGTCTGCAGCAACAAAACTAGGTATACTCACCTGGCCAAGTTGACAACTGAATCTAACTAACACATATTATTTCTGGTGATATCTTCCTGTTAAATATAGGCCATAGCATGCAATAGTAGCTTTTTCCCTCTACCCCTCTATTATTGACTCTTTGTACAAGATTTACACCTTTGAAGCATTGTCATGTAGAACTTATTATTTGTAGTGTCAAGTGGTTCATACAAAAACATACTTATATTTGTAGTGTTAATCAGAGGAATACATCGCTCTATATAATCCTTTCAATCATATTCACCTTCAATATGGCAGTATTCCTTGTAAATCCACTAATGAACTATCATCACTTCTGTCCATTCCCATATATTTAAGTTTAACTTCATTAGGTAAGCATTTACATATCTCTAGCTTCTGTGTATCTCTAGGTCTCCTGTATTCTACATTATAAACTCTGAATTTACCTTTATCAGGGTTATATTAACAAAATCATACCGTGTTTATCTTTTTGTGTCTGGCTTATTTCACCCAGAATTATGTTCTGAAGTTTTATCCATGTTGCAATATGCTTTAGGACTTCATTTTGTCTTACTGCTCCATAATATTCTATCATATGTCTATACCACATATTTTTTATCCACATGTCTGTTGGTAGGCATATGGTGGTTTCCATCTTTTGGCACTTGAAAATAATGCTGCTATGAACATCGGTTTGCAAATGTCTGTTCATGTCACTGCTTTCACTTTTCTGGGTACATACTGAGGAGTGGTATTGCCAGGTTATATGGCAAACACAATATTCAGTTTTTCTGAGGAACTTTTAATCTGTCTTCCACAGTGGCTGTACCATTATACATTCCCACCAGTAGTGATTAAATGTTCCAACAATAATTTATATAAACCAGTGGGTTATGCTCAATCACTGCCATTTTAAGATACCGTACAGAGGAATAAAACGTTTCCAAGTGCCACAACAACAGTGTTTTAGGAAAGGAGAAAAACAAGAGCCTCAAAAAATGGATAAAGTCAGATTGAGGATTTCAGAGGGAAATGGAACACAAAGGAAATGAAAAACATTTCTCTGCAAAATAAATGGAGAAGAACTGCTCTTGATCAGGTGCAAGTGTGGAAACAGTTGCTTCAAGATATTTTGTACACTGCCTACACGGATCAAATTATATCCTTAAGACACAGACTGCCTGGTGCTTGCACTGAATTTTTGAAAATGCAAGATTTCCAATTGACAAATTAATGCCTCCCCTCTATATTTCTTTGTAAAAATCTAATTTTGCAGACAGGTTTTACATTAAAGGCTAGGTGTTTAGCCATCTCAGCATCAATTAGTTTTGGATGTCTAAGGTCTGTCGCTCGTGGCTTACCAAGGGTTCACTCTACAAGACATATTTACAATGTGAAGAACACATCTACAAGAAATCTACACTTTAAGGGTTTTACAAATCAATCTTGGAGATTGGCCCTGAACTGACTCTTATAGACCCCATCCCCTTGTCATTTCCTTTGCCCAGTTTAACAGTCTAAAGTCTACTTAAATGGAGCTCAAAAATGTTAAGATTGGGCAATAGATTTATAGTTCCTGTACTCAAAATCATGTTCAATTATTCACATCTTCACAGAATGAGGAATTCTGATTCTTTAGTTTTTCAAGTTCCTTAACCTACTGTCTCAAAAATAGCATCCTCTGCTCTTGCAAAGTTGCTTGAATTTCACATACCCAAATTAATGATCTTAATTTTTTAAATTCAGTACGAATTTCTGACATGTAAACGCTTCCCATGTGTATTAGTTAGGGTTCTCTAGAGCAACATAATCAACAGGAAATATTCTTAAATATAAAATTTATAAAAGTGTCTCATGTAACTGTGGGAGCCTAGAGTTCAAAATCTGCAGGGCAGGCTGTGAAGCTGATGATTCCAATGGAGGGTCTGGATGAACTCCACAGGAAATGCTCACTGGCTGAAGCAGGAAGAGAACCTGTCTCTTCTGAATCCTCCTTAAAAGGCTTCCAGTGATTAGATTAATTATCACTCATTAAAGAAGACACTCCCCTTGGCTGATTACAAATGGAATCAGCTGTGGATGTAGCCAATGTCATCGTGATTTAATTCTATGAAATGTCATCATAACAAAAGACAGACCAACACTTGCCCAACCAGAAAAACAGGTACCACCACCTGGCCAAGCTGACACATGAACCTGACCATGACACCCTGGTATGAGCTGCTTCCTTCATGTAATCGTAATGCCTGCTTCTCTGCATGATCTGTGAGCCATCCGTGAATGTGTTCTATGAGATTGTCACTAAAGTGTGCTGTTAGCATAGGTGTTAATGAACATGTAGGTCAGGCAGATAACTATGTGGCATAGCTGTTGCATTTCATGATTTGGACCTGGTGATGAACTTCTCTGGATACTTGAGTGCTGAAGACTTTGAGGAGATACAGGTTCATGACCTTGCTGCTTGTTAGCAGTTACAGGCTGCTGAGAAGCCAACTATGAAACTGGTCCTTATTTAACTACTGGCATACTAACCTACAGCTGTGGCAAAATGGGAGGAGTACTAATCAAAGGTCTGATAGGGACTGTACTGGTTTGAAGTGTACTTATTCTTGGAGACACATAAGATGTTGGAGATGATGCATCAGATATTACAAACACTGGAGACTGGTTAGGTGGCTGGGCTTGTGTAGAAAGTTGGGCAACTTGCAAAATCAGAGAAGTTATGTTGAAAGCAGAGGGTCCAGCATTCAGAAACTTATGAATTAGAGACTGCAGCGAGGCTTATGTCCCAGCTGCTATAAGAAATTCCTTTAATTTGGATACATCCACTTTAGAATTATTACCCTGCAGTGCGGCTTGGAAAGCAGTGGGCAACCGTCTAAGAGGATTTGGGTCCTGAAGTAAGTGAAGTATTGGGGACTGTGGGACAGGCAAAACAGGGATTGCAGGAGCAGATTTAGAGGTGCAGATGTGGGATTTAGTCTAGACACAGAAGATGTGGATGGAGTTGTGCAAGATTGTGATACCACTTTGTCTCCTGGTGTAGATTTTTCTTTTGTTTTCTGTGCAGGGACAGAAAGTGAGTAGTAGGCAGTTTTGATAAAGGAGATGCTCAATCAGCATCAAATGACTTCTTTGGCTTGTGACCAGACTGTAGCATAATGGACTGGAAGGAACAGTGCTTGGGGTAACATTTAGATGAACCACTGGTTTGATGGGGTGCTGAATCAGTCTAGAACTACTCTGAGTTTCTGCTCTTGGCAGTCTTTAGTCTCTGTCATTGTGTCTTGTTAGAGACAAAATACTCTTTGGGAGCAAACTACTGGCATCATTAGAATGCTTTCCCCTGTTCCACCAGCAAACCCACTGGTGGCTGTTGCTGGCATCACCTCTCTTTGGTAATCCTCTTCTTCTTCTCTGCCTCCCCACTCCTGCCATGTCATGACCCTCTGTTCCACCTCCTCCCTCCTTTCCTTCTGCTGCTGCTGTACCACCAACTACATCTGCGATATAATCTTTTAAATATAAACACAGATAACTATATGGATACATTCCCAAAATAAAACATCATTTAAGGAAAAAACTTTTAGAGAAAAGCAATATTACTATAGCAGTTAAGTATTAATTGTGGAATTAAGGGAGTGTTCTAGTTTGCTAGCTGCCAGAAGGCAATTTACCAGAAAAAATATATTCTGGATGCCAGCTATACTGGTTTGAAAGGATGTATGTCCCCTAGAAAAGCCATGTTTTAATCTAAATCCCATATCACAAAGGTGGAATAATCCCTATTCAATACTGTATGTTTGAAACTGGAGTAATACTGTATGTTTGAATATTGTAATGTCATCTCCCTGAAGATGTGATTTAATCAAGAGTGGCTGTTAAACTGGATTAGGTGCTGAGATGTCTCCACCCATTTGGGTGGTCTTGATAAGTTTCTGGAGTTCTATAAAAGAGGAAACATTTTGGAGAATGAACGATTTAGAGACAGCAGAGCAGAATGACACAGCCATGAGAAGCAGAGTCCACCAGCCAGCGACCTTTGGAGATGAAGAAGGAAAATGCCTCCCGGGGAGCTTCATGAAACAGGAAGCCAGGAGAAGAAGCTAGCAGATGATGCCATGTTTGCCGTGTGCCCTTCCAGATGAGAGAGGAACCCTCACGATGTTCACCATGCGCTTTACCAGATGAGAGAGAAACTCTGACTGTGTTCGCCATGTGCCTTCTCAGTTGAGAAAGAAACCCTGAACTTCATTGGTTTTCTTGAACTAAGGAATCTTTCCCTGGATGCCTTAGATTGGACATTACTATAGATTTGTTTTAATTGGGACATTTTCTCAGTCTTAGAACTGTAAACTAACAACTTATTAAATTTCCCTTTTTAAAAGCCATTCTGTTTCTGGTATATTGCATTCCAGCAGCTAGTAAACTAGAACACCAGCCCATGGTCAAATTTGTGTTTTATAAATATTTTCTCCTAGTCTGTGGGCTTGCCTTTTCAAATGCCTTTCAAAGGGCAGAAGTTTCACATTTTAACGTGGTCCAATTCATTAATTTTTTCTTTCGAGATCTGTTCTGTTGTGTTCCATCAAAAAATCTCTGTTTGTGATGAATGAACAAAGATTTTCTCCTTCATCTTCTTCAGAAATTTTACAGTTCTAGGCTGTAACATTTAGGTCTAAGATGTGAGGTAAAGCTTGAGGTTCATTTTTGTGCATGTGGATATCCAGTTGCACCAGCACTATCTGTTGAAAATGTACAAACTCTCCCCTCTGGTCCCTTTGTTGAAAGTCAATCAGTTATATATGTGTACCTATTTCTGGATTCTCTTAGTTCCACCATAAAAATTTTATACTTCAAGAGCCATCAACTGTCTCTGTTGCATTCTTTTTAAAATAGTACTTTAGAAATTTAAAAATATTCTTAGCTCACGGCTGTACAAGAACAGGGTGTGTGTTGTGATCTGCCAGACTCTGCTCTTAAGTCTTCTCCTATGGCAATACTTGTGGTCTTGATCACTACAGTTTTTTTTTTTTTTTTTTTTTTTTTTTTTTTTTTTTTTTAAAGAGAGAGGGAGGAAGGGAAGGAAAGACAGAGAGAAGGAAGGAAGGGAGGAAGAAAGGGAAACATCTTTAAACATTTTCTTGTTTTATTGTATTTTGTTTGTTTGTTAGTTTTTTACATGGGCTGGGGCCGGGAATCGAACCGAGGTCCTCCGGCATGGCAGGCAAGCACTTTGCCCGCTGAGCCACCGCGGCCCGCCCATCACTACAGTTTTTGAGTTAAATCAAGAAATCAGATAAAAGTCTCCCAACTTTGTTCCTTTTTTTAATTCCAACATTGTTATGGCTATTCTACATTCCTTGCATTCCCACATAAATTTTAGAATCAGCTTGTCAATTTCTATTAAAAAATATTAGGATCTTGAATGAGACTGCACTGAATCTACAGAAAAATTGAGGGAGAATTATCTTCTTAACAATACTGTTAAAAATAACACCACATAGAATGATTAAAATTTAGAATAATTACAATCACACTTGGTTTGTTAAAATTTTAGAGTAACCACAAACCAAGTGTGAGGGAAGAGGTGGAGCAATTGGAACTCCCATATATTGCTGGTGGGAATATAGTGGTTGAAAGTTAAGTGTAAACACTTTCCAATTCTATTCCTAGTTATTTACCCAAGGGAAATTACAACATATATCTAATATATTTTATCTCTCCCAAGATAACTGGGAGAGAATTATCTTCTGATATGTGAGCAGTATATAATTCATTCCATTTATTGTTAATTTCTCACAGCAAAGTTTTCTAGTTTTCAGTGTACAAGTCTTGCACCTAGTCAAATTTATCCCATAGTTAATAATTTTTGATAATGCACCAAGTTAAATTTATCACATAGTTAATAGTTTTAATTTCAATTTCTATTTTTCTTGTTAGTAGACAGAAATGTGTTTTTGGTGTCCTTGCTAAACTCATCTATTAATTCTAGTAATTTTTCTTATAGACTTGTTAGGAAATTCTGTTTATATCACCATGCCACCACCAAATAAAGACTGTTTTTATTCTTCTTTTCCAACCTATATGCCTTTCACATCATTTTCCTGCTTTATGCATTGAAAGGAACTCAGATACCACATTGAACAGAAGTGATAAGGGTTGAAATCTTTGCCTGTTTCCATTAAGTATCATGTTTGCTGGAAGTTTTTTTCTTTATAGATGTCTTATCAGGATAAGGACATTCCCTTTCATTCTCTGTTTCCTGAGAGGCTTAATATAAATGGGTATTGGGTTTTATCAAATGCTTTTTCTGCAGTTACTGAGAGGATCATATCATTTTTCTCTGCTGATATGGTGAATGACACTAACTGATTTTCTAATATTAAACCAACACTACATTCCTGGGATAAGCCCGACCTGGACAGAATCAACTACCCATTCTATACGTTCCTAGATTAAATGTTGTTTCAGTTTGGATATACCAGAACTACAATGGCTTTTAAAAAAGGGAATTTAATAAGTTACAAGTTTACAGTTCTAAGCCTATAAAAATGTCCAAGGTGCTGACTTGTTTAACATCTTACAGAGACATCTGCTGGGCTCCAAGCATCTCCAAACATTCGTGTCTCTGTTCTCCAAGTGTCTGTAGCTGTGTCAGCTCTCACTCTGTGGCTCGGCTCTGCTCTCTCCAAAATGTTTCCGCTTTTAAAGGACTCCAGTAAACTAATCAAGACACACCTGCAATGGGCGGAATCATGTGTCCATCTAATCAAAAAGTCATACCCACAAATGGGTGTGTCACATCTCCATGGAGATAATCTAAAGTTTCAGGAATCAGGATGAAAAGAAATGGCTGCCCCTTAACTTTGGATCAGGATTAAAACAGAATACTTTCAAACTGACACAGACGTAAATACTTGATTAAGGAATTTTTCATCTACATTCATGAGATGTGTTTATCTGTAGTTTTCTTAGTTGCTGATGTCTTTATTTGGTTTTGATATCAGGGTAACGTTGGCCTTAAAAATGAAGTGGAAAGTTTCCTTTCTCTTTCAGAAACAGTTTGTATATGATTAGTATTATTTCTTTCTTAAATGTTTGGTGCAGTTCATCACTGAAGCCATGTGGGCCTAAAGTCTTCTTTGTCATTTTTTAAATTAAGAATTTAATGCCTTTTATAGACATAACAGTATTCAGGTTTTCTACTTACAAAGTCCGATTTAATAATCTGTATTTCAATATATTTGTACATTCCATCTAAGTTGAATAAATTACTGGCATAAAGTTGTTCATTAAATTCCCTTGTTATTCTTTGTGTCTAAAGGATGTGCAGTAATGATCCCTCTTTTCAGTGTATTGGTAATCTGTCTTCCTTCTTTTTCTTCATTAGTCAAGATAAAGTTTTATTGATCTTAAAAGTACAACTTCTGTAAATATTTTATCTATTATTTGTTCATTTTCTATTTTATTGATTTCTGCACTTATGTTTAGGCTTTTCTTCCTTCTACTTATTCGCTGGAATTAATTTGCTTTTCTCTTTCTAACTTCTTTAGGTAGCAACATAGATAATTGGTTTTAGACAGTGCTTATCTTTTAATAAAATGTTAAAGCTATAAATTTCCCTCTTTAGCTGCATTCTGCAAATTTTGCTAAGGTTTGTTTTCATTTTCACTTAGTTCACAATACTTTCTAATTTCCCTTGGAATATTTGTTTCTTCAACCTGTGAGTTACTTAAAAGTATGTTGGCTAATTCCCACATATCTGAGGATTTTCCAGATAGAAAAACAACAGAAAATATTTTCTGTTATTAACCGTTATTTTAAATGAGCTCGATTGATTTGATGGCCCTGTAAATATTCTATTTTGGTGCTTGTTCTCTCTGCCCTCAGGGAAAAAAAAATGTATAATGGCCATCACTGGATGAGATATTTCTTCAAGTCTTCTATGTCCTTATGATTTTCTACTTGGTCTATTAATTAGTGAGAGAGAAGTGTTCAAATCCCCAGTTAAAACATTGGATTTGTTTATTTCTCCCTTTGCTTCTGCATACATATTTAGGATTATGTTTTTCTGATGAGCTGATCTCTTTATCATTATGAAATCTCTCTTTATCCATAAAAATATTCCTTGTTTTGAATTCAATATAGTCTGACATTAATACTGCCACTCCAGTTTTCTTAGGTTCGATAATGGCAAGGTATGAATTTTTTCCATGTTTTGCAATTTAAGAATTTATGTCTTTATATTTAAAGTGGGTTTCCTGTAGACAGCATATAGTTAGGTCTTTCTTACTCAGTATCACAATCTCTATCTTTTAATTAGACTATTTATAATGTAATTATCAATATGGTCTGGTTTAAATTTACTAACTAGCTATTTGTTTTGTCTGTTCTTTGTTCTTTTTGTCTTTTCTTTTTCCCTTCTTCTGAATGAATTGAATATATTTTAATTTTCCATTTTATCTCCACTATTACCTTATTAGTTAAACCTCTATTTTATTTATTTATTATTATTATTATTTTTTTTGCATGGGCAGGTACCAGGAATAGAACCCGGGTCTCCAACATGGCAGGTGAAAACTTGGCCTGCTGAGCCACCATAGCCCACCTGAAACTTCTTTATTTTTAAGTTTCTTTATAGTTTACAATATGCACCTCTAACTTATCCTATTTCAGTCTATCTCCAAATTTTACACTACTACCTGCATATTTCTCTTTGACCCCAACTTTTTGCATGTGATTTCTGTCATATATTTGACTTTTTAAAATAGTGAATTATTTTTTAAACCATGGGTTTATAGTTTTTGCCAAATTTGAAAAACTGCAACCACTATTTCTTTAAATATTTGTTATATCCATCCACTCCCACCACATTCTTTCCTGGAATATCAATTACATTTAAAAATGAGAATAAAGTCAATATTTTCCCAAATAATCACCATTTTTGGTACTTTTTATTTTTGTGACCCAAAGTTCCATCTGGAGATATTTTCCCTCTGCCTTAAGAACTACTTTTAATGTTTCTTGTAGTGCAAATCTGCTGGTGACACTCTCAGATTTTAGCTCCCCTTGCCCCCAATTATTCTTTATTTTGCCTCCCAATTTTGAAGGATTATTTTTTTTTACTGCATGTACCATTCTAGGTTTTCTAGCATTCTCCCCACCCTCTCCAATCACACTGAAGATATCATTCCTTTGTCTTCTGTTTTGCACAGTCTTTGTCAAGTCATCCATGGTCATTCTGGTTTCTTTTTTTAACCCCTTCAATATTACTGTCTTTTTTCTCTGACTGCTTTTAATATCTTCTCATTGTCATTCCATTCTCTTGTTATCAAAACTTGGTATTGTTTTCTATTTCTATATTTAAGGAAATAATCTTTATCTTTCTTGGGGTTCATTGAGCTTCTTCGGCCCATAGACTTATAGTTTTTGTCAAATTTGAAAAATAGCAACCACTATTTCCTTAAATATTTGTTATATCCTTCCACTCCCACCACATTCTTTCCTGGAATACCAATTACAGTTAAGGTAGAAAATCTGTTATTATCTCCATTACTTATTAAAAAGTGCTTCAGTTTGTATAGTTCTCACTTCTATGTCTTCAGTTTTGCTGATCTTGTTTTTGGGAAAGATCTACTTTTCTGTTGTCATCAAGGAATTTTTTAAATTTTATTTTAGATACTGTATTTAAAAAAATCTCTTACATTCCATTAATTAAAAAAATAAAATCTTCAATTGGAAAACATAGCAGAGTAACCTGCAGCAGACTCCAGTGGACTCCTCGAAAGATTTATAAAGCTGTTTCTTTGTATAGCTACCCCCTCTCTGGTACACTATCTTGCAAAATTCCAGCCCCATCAGGTTCTTGAATTGCCATCCGTGTCTTCTCGATTCAATGACAGCACTGCGTTCTGCTCAGGATATTTCACATTGCACCAAGGTCTGTGGGAAATATCTCCAGAAAGAAAGCCAGGGTGCTCACAGGACTCATCTAGTTTGTCCCCCTTCTCACAGCAGTCATCATCCTGCACTGCCTGATGTCCAATGTTTGAAAACAACTGTTTTAAACATTCTGTCTAGTTTTCTACTTGTTTAGAGAGGGAAAGTAAATCCATTCCCATGTACTTCATCATTGTTGGTATCAAGAGCCTAAAAAAACGTATTTTAAAATGCCCTATCAATTCTATTTATACAGTTGGAAAGAGACTAAGATTTTCAATTTTTAAGGTAAAGGAATAAAGAACTAACTTTTACTGAGTATCCACTATATGTCAAGTACTATATAATTTGGTAACTATTTTATATATATTGTCTCATTTAATCCTTAAAACAACCATATGAATTAGGTATTCTTACTTTACAGATCAAGAACTGAAGCTCATAAAATCTAGCCTTACAATGTAGATAATAAAAAGCAGAGCTAGTTTGTTAAATCCAAGTTTCACTTCAAAGCTTTGATCTTCCAAATGTAAAATGGACAGAAATGAGAAAGTCTGACACTTCAAATTTCACCAGAGATATAACTTTCAAAAACCCTCAAAATAACGTAAGTATGATGTAATGGTAGCCCATGAAAAATTCTGGGATCTATTGAAGAGTGCTTTGAAAATAATTACTTTTCTCTTTCTTTGCTTTGTATATACATTCTATTATATAATAAAAAAAGTTACAAAAATAATCTAAGTATTTATAGGGTCTATGATACATGCTTTGGATGAACTTATAACTTAAACCCTTAAAACAAAAACCACAGAATGAATCTGCAGCAATATGAGACTGTTTCTCCTGAATTGAAAAAAAAAAAAACAACAACTTGACACCAGATTAATAGTCACAGTGCGTTTAAAGTTGAATTTTGTGAACTACATTTTCATAACATTCAAATTATGGTAATGTGACAACTTAAATCAAATTAATGTTAACTCAAAGAAGAATTTTGCAAGTCTAAAAGGCTTGATTTCAGAGTAAGTTCCTCTATACCCCCCCAAAATTGGTAAAACAAAAAAAAAAGAAGAATGATATAAAATATTGGCAAAGATGTGAATAATTAAATACAATACAATACTACTGCCAGGTAGGTGTGTTCGTACAATCACTTTGGAGAGCACCTGGGCTATATCTAGATAATGATCCCAATTTTTGACCTCTTCCTATACCCAAAGATTTTATCATGGGGCTTTCTTCTGCCTTGTAGGATGTTTAATACATCCCTGGGCTCTACTCCCCAGATGTCAGTAGTAGCTTCTCATCTGGGAAAAAAGTGTCTCCTGGCATTGCTAAATGTCCCCTGGGGGAGGGAGGCAGTCAAAATCATCTCAGGTTGAGAACCACTGACTTAGATGAAATAGACAAATTGCCAGAAAGACAGAAATTAACAAAACTGATTCGAGAAGAAAAGAAAATTTGAATAGACTCATAACAAATAAATTACATAATTAAAATTCTTCCCTTAAAGGAAAACCCAGAGGCCTTGACCAGTGGCCTCACTGGTGAATTCTACCAAAAATTTAAAGAATAAATAAATCAATCCTTTATAAACTCTTCCAGAAAAATAGAAGAGAGAACACTTCCTAATTTATTCCAGGAGACCAATATTATCCTGGTATTAGATTAGAAACATCATGAAAAAAGAAACCCACTGACCAATATCCCGTATAAAAACAGAAGCAAATATCTTCAATAAAATATTAGTAAACTGTGGTAGTTATATTCAGTTGTCAGCTTAGCCAGGTGAAGGCACCTAGTTCTATTGCTGTTTACATCTGCAGTCAGCTAAGAGGGGTGCCTGATGTAATGAATGGTATTTGATTTAATTGTCTAGTGCTTAAATGAGAGAGCTCAATGTAGCACAGTCCAAGCAGCTGAGCATATCTCATCTCAGAACTCACAGCTCAGCCCAGGCCTTTGGAGATGCAGAAAGGAATCATCCTGGGGAAAGGTGTTGGAACCCAGAGGCCTGGAGAGAAGGCCAGCAGAGATCGTCCTGTGCCTTCCCACGTAAGAAAGAACCTGAGTTGGAAGTTAGCTGCCTTTCCTCTGAAGAACTAAGGAAATAAATCCCCTTTATTAAAAGCCTATCATCTCAGTGTTGCATTCCGGCAGCTAGTAAACTAGAACAGATTTGGTACCAGGAGTGGGATACTGCTGCTGCAGTTTGCAAATACCAAACATGTTGGAATGGCTTTTTAAATGGGTAAGGGGAAGAATCTGGAGGAGTTGTGAGGAGCATGACAGAGAAGGCCTAGAATGTTTTGAAGAGAATCTTGGTAGAAATCTGGACTCTAAAGATAGTTCTTACCAGGTTCTAGAGAGAAATGAGATGTGTGTCACTACAGACTGGAAGGAAGGTGACCCTTGTTTTAAAATGGCAGATAATCTCGCAAATTTGACTAGTGGCTTTGGCTGGAAGGCAGATTTTAAAGCCATGAACTTGGATATTTAACAGAAGAGATCTCCAAATTAAATGTGGAAATTGCACCCTGGGTTCTCCTCATAGCTTATAGTGAAATGTGAGAGGAAAGAGATAAGCTGAGAACTGAACTCTTGGGTACAAAGAAATCAGAAGTTGATGTTTTAGAGAAGTCTGGGCTTCCTGGAAGAGAGATCCCAGAGAACAGTGCCCCACATGAGAACTTGACCAAATGTGAAACCAGTCAGCCATTTCAGAGCAAGCCAGGACTGGATATAGAGTTATCCAGGAAGGATTTATGGAAACTCCTTATGTCTGATGGGCACAATCCAAGGTTACCGCATAGAAAACCAACGAGAGTGCTGTGGGACCTGTATAAACAGAGCCACTGCCAATCTTGACAAAGGAGAACACAAAAGGGAAAAACTGGAGTTTGGAGAGTGAGAACTATGGAAGCTCAGGTCTGAAGCCAAGAAACCTTGGCCAGGAGAGTGGATCCACCCATACACTGAAGGGCAAAGATGAGTCTCCCACCTCGTTGCAGTGGAAGAGTCATGCAGCCTCAGGCCTTGGAGAAGGCACAGCATGCTCCTTAGGGGACTGGGGAGAGCCTGGCTGCCACCACATGGAGGGGCTGAGAGTGTGCCCCAGAAATGGCAGAGAGCCTAGGTATGGCCCTGATGCTCGGAAAGGGTGGATGTGAGAAAAAAGGTGGTCTCTTCAATGTACCCTGAGGTTGATCCGGAAAGAGGGCCACTACATAGGCCCTTGGAAAGGGTGGGACTGCCACTTTCTAAAGCTGAAGGATGAATGACTCTCAGACTTTGAAATCCAATGGTGTTTGCCCTGCAGGTTTTAGATCTCAATTTCTCCCTATGGAAATGAAAATCTGAATCCTGTGAATATCCTCCTTTATATATTTGTACCAGACAACTTGTTTTGAGAGTCACAGGTCCACAGCCAGAAGAGAATTTTTTGCAACTTAATATTGTTTAAGATGATGCATGTAGTTGCCAAGTTGACAACGGGGAGTGGGGGTCGGGGGGGGGGACATGTGGTAGTTAGATTCAGTTGTCAACTTGGCCAGGTGAAGGCACCTAGTTCTGTTGCTGTGGACATGAGTCAAGGGTACATGAACCTCATCTGTTGCTGATTATATCTGCAGTCAGCTAAGAGGGGTGACTGCTGTAATAAATAGTGCTTGATTTAATTGCTGGTGCTTAATGAGAGAGTCAAATGTAGCACAGCCCAAGCAGCTCAGCATACCTCATCTCAGCACTTGCAGCTCAGCCTAAAGATGCAGAAAGTAATCACCCTGGGGAAAGTTGTTGGAACCCAGAGGCTTGGAGGGATGGCCCACAGAGATTGTCCGGTGCCTTCCCATGTAAGAAAGAACCTCAGTTGAAAGTTAGCTGCCTTTCCTCTGAAGAACAAATGAAATAAATCCCCTTTTATTAAAAGTCAATCCGTCTCTGCTCTGTTGCATCCCAGCAGCTAGCAAACTAGAACACAAACCAAATTCAACATATAAAAAGGGTTAAGATAAATCTTGGTTTAACAACGGAAAATCAATTACTATAATATATCATATTTGAATAATGATTGTATCTTGATAGATGAAGAAAAAGCATATAACGAAATCCAACACCCATTTATGAAAAGTATTTGTCCAACAAACTAAGAATAGAAAGGAATGTCCTCAACCTAATAAAGGGCATCTACAAATAACCTCTATAATTAATATCACTCCTAACAGCAAGAGACTGAACGCTTTCCCTCTAAGACTGGGAACAGGTAAGTCTATTCCCATCATTCAACACTGTACTGGAGATTCTAGCCAGTGATGAAAAATAATTAAAAGTCATCTAGATTAGAAAGGCAGAAGTAAAACTGTTTGGTTCATACATGAAACGATCCTGCATGTTGAAGATCCTATGGAATACATACACACACACACACACACACACACACATAGAAAAATTACTAGAATAAATGAGTTCAGCAAAGTTAAAGGATACAAGATCAATTTTTAAAAGTCAACTTACTTCTATATACTAGCAATGCAGAATCCAAAACAGACATGCAGAAAACAATTCCATTCAGAATAACATCAAAAAGAACTAAATACCCAAGAATTATTTAACAAAATTATTTTACTTAACAAAATTTATATAAATTTATCAAAATAAATGCAAGACTTGGCACTAAAAACCACAAAACATTTCTCAGAGAAATTAAAGATCGGAATAAATGGAGATTCTATGTTCACTGGATTGGATGATTCAGTCAATTCCTATCAAAATCCCAACAGACTATTTTAAAAAAGAGTAATTGATTATTCTTAATCAGTAAAAGCTGATTCTAAAATTACTCTGATCAGTAAAAGCTGATTCTAAAATTTATATGGAAATGCAAAGTAACTACAAAAGCCAAAATAATTTTGAAAGAAGAACATAGTTGGAGGACTTATGTGCCATGATTTCAAAATGTACCATGAAGCTGTAGCAACCAAAATGCAGAACTGGTATTAAGATCAGACAGACATACAGATCAAAGGAACAAAATTCAGAAACCATGAATAACTTAATATATTTGTGGTAAACTGATCTGACATAGGTTCCAAGACAATTCAATGGAGAAAGGAGAGTTTTTTAAATAACTGGTGCTGGGTCAACCAGTTAGCCACATGCAAAATGATGAATTCAGACCTCACACCACACACAAATATTTACTTCAAATGGGTCCCATACATAAAAGTGAAAACTAAAACTATAACAATTTTGTAATACAAGAGAAAACCTTTGTGACCCTGGGTTTGGCAAAGATATCTAGATATAAATCAAAAGCACAATTCATAAAAAGTGTTTTTCTTTTTTGATAAATTGGACTACACCAAAAATGAAGAATTTTGAGTTAAAAAAAAAAAAACACCGATCCAAGAAGTGCAGCGCACCCCAAAGGGAATAGATCCAAATAGGCGTTCTCCAAGACACTTACTAGTTAGAATGTCAGAGGTCAAAGAGAAAGAGAGGATCTTGAAAGCAGCAAGAGAAAAACAATCCATCACATACAAGGGAAACCCAATAAGACTATGTGTAGATTTCTCAGCAGAAACCATGGAGGCAAGAACAGTGGGATGATATATTTAAATTACTGAAAGAGAAAAACTGCCAACCAAGAATTCTATATCCAGCAAAATTGTCCTTCAAAAATGAGGGCGAAATTAAAACATTTTCAGACAAAAAGTCACTGAGAGAATTTGTGACCAAGAGACCAGCTCTGCAAGAAATACTAAAGGGAGCACTAGAATTAGATACGAAATGACAGAAGAGAGAGGTGTGGAGAAGAGTGTAGAAAGAAGGAAAATTAGATATGATATATATAATACAAAAGGCAAAATGGTAGAGGAAAGTATTAGCCAAACAGTAATAAGACTAAATGTTAATGGACTGAATTCCCCAATCAAAAGACATAGACTGGCAGAATGGATTAAAAAACAGGATCCTTCTATATGCTGTCTACAGGAAACACATCTTAGACCCAAAGATAAACATAGGTTGAAAGTGAAAGGTTGGGAAAAGATATTTCATGCAAATAACAACCAGAAAAGAGCAGGAGTAGCTATAATAATATCCAACAAATTAGACTTCAAATGTAAAACAGTTAAAAGAGAAAAAGAAGGATACTACCTACTAATAAAAGGAAAAATTAAACAAGAAAACATAACAATCATAAATATTTACGCACTGAATCAGAATGCCCTAAAATACGTGAGGAACACACTACAAATACCGAAAAGGGAAATAGACACATCTACCATAATAGTTGGAGACTTCAATTCCCCACTCTCATCAATGGACAGAACATGTAGACAGAGGATCAATAAAGAAACAGAAAATTTGAATATTACAATAAATGAGCAAGACTTAACAGACATTTATAGGACATTACAACCCACAACAGCAGGATACACCTTTTTCTCAAGTGCTCATGGATCATTCTCAAAGATAGACCATATGTTGGATCACAAAGCAAATCTCAACAAATTTTAAAAGACTGAAATCATACACAACACTTTCTCAGATCATAAAGGAATGAAGTTGGAAATCAACAATAGGCAGAGTGCCAGAAATTTCACAAATAGGTGGAAGCTCAACAACACACTCTTAAACAACGAGTGGGTGAAGGAAGAAATTACAAGAGAAATTAGTAAATATCTCGAGGCGAATGAAAATGAAAACACAACATATCAAAACCTATGGGATGCAGCAAAGGCAGTGCTAAGAGGGAAATTTATTGCCCTAAATGCCTATATCAAAAAAGAAGAAAGGGCAAAAATTCGGGAATTAACTGTCCACTTGGAAGAACTGGAGAAAGAAGAGCAAACTAACCCCAAAGCAAGCAAAAGGAAAGAAATAACAAAGATTAGAGCAGAAATAAATGAAATTGAGAACATGAAAACAATAGAGAACATCAATAAGACCAGAAGTTGGTTCTATGATAAAATCAACAAGAATGATGACCCTTAGCAAGATTGACAAAAAGAAGAGAGAGGACGCAAATGAATAAGATCAGAAATGGAAGAGGAGACATAACCACTTACCTAACAGAAATAAAGGAGTTAATAACAGGATACTATGAACAACTCTATGCTAATAAATACAACAATGTAGATGAAATGGACAAGTTCCTAGAAAGGCATGAACAACCAACTTTGACTCAAGAAAGAAATAGATGACCTCAACAAACCAATCACAACTAAAGAAATTGAATCAGTCATTAAAAAGCTTCCCAAAAGAAATGCCCAGGACCAGATGGCTTCACATGTGAATTCTACCAAACATTTCAGAAAGAATTAGTACCAACCCTGCTCAAACTCTTCAAAAAAATTGAAGTGGAGGGAAAGTTACCTAATTCATTCTATGAAGCTAACATCACCCTCACACTAAAACCAGGCAAAGATATTACAAAAAAAGAAAACTACAGACCAATCTCTCTAATGAATATAGATGCAAAAATCCTCAACAAAATTCTAGCAAATCGAATCCAGCAACACATTAAAAGAATTATACATCATGACCAAGTAGGATTCATCCCAGGTATGCAAGGATGGTTCAACATAAGAAAATCAATTAAGGTAATACACCATATCAACAAATCAAAGCAGAAAAATCACATGATCGTCTGAATTGATGCAGAGAAGGCATTTGACAAAATTCAACATCCTTTCCTGTTGAAAACACTTCAAAGGATAGGAATACAAGGGAACCTCCTTAAAATGATAGAGGGCATATATGAAAAACCCACAGATAATATCATCCTCAACGGGGAAAAATTGAAAACTTTCCCCCTAAGATCAGGAACAAGACAAGGATGTCCATTATCGCCACTGTTATTCAACATCATGTTGGAGGTTCTAGCCAGAGCAATTAGACAAGAAAAAGGAATACAAGGCATCAAAATTGGAAAGGAAGAAGTAAAACTATCACTGTTTGCAAATGATATGATACTACACACCGAAAACCCTGAAAAATCCACAGCAAAACTACTAGAGCTAATAAATGAGTACAGCAAAGTAGCAGGTTACAAGATCAACATTCAAAAATCTGTACTGTTTTTATACACTAGCAATGAACAAGTTGAGGGGGAAATCAAGAAACAAATTCCATTTACAATTGCAACTAAAAGAATAAAATACTTAGGAATAAATTTAACTAAAGAGACAAAAGAGGGCGGGCCGCGGTGGCTCAGCGGGCAAAGTGCTTGCCTGCCATGCCGGAGGACCTCGGTTCGATTCCCGGCCCCAGCCCATGTAAAAAACAAACAAACAAACAAAATACAATAAAACAAGAAAATGTTTAAAGATGTTTCCCTTTCTTCCTTCCTTCCTTCCTTCTCTCTGTCTTTCCTTCCCTTCCTCCCTCTTTATAAAAAAAAAAAAAAAAAAAAAAAAAAAAAGAGACAAAAGACCTATACAAAGAAAACTACAAAAAACTGTTAAAAGAAATCACAGAAGACCTAAATAGATGGAAGGACATACCATGTTCATGGATTGGAAGACTAAATATAGTTAAGATGTCAATTCTACCTAAACTGATTTACAGATTCAATGCAATACCAATCAAAATCCCAACAATTTATTTTTCAGAAATAGAAAAACCAATAAGGAAATTTATCTGGAAGGGCAGCATGCCCCGAATTGCTAAAAGTATCTTGAGGAAAAAAAACGAAGCTGGAGATCTCATGCTGCCTGACTTTAAGGCGTATTATGAAGCCACAGAGGTCAAAACAGCATGGTACTGGCATAAAGATAGATATATCGACCAATGGAATCGAATAGAGTGCTCAGATATACACCCTCTCATCTATGGACATTTGATCTTTGATAAGGCAGTCAAGCCAACTCACCTGGGACAGAACAGTCTCTTCAATAAATGGTGCCTAGAGAACCGGATATCCATATGCAAAAGAATGAAAGAGGACCTGTATCTCACATCCTATACAAAAGTTAACTCAAAATGGATCAAAGATCTAAACATTAGTTCTAAGACCATAAAACAGTTAGAGGAAAATGTAGGGAAATATCTTATAAATCTTTAAATTGGAGGCAGTTTTATAGATCTTACACCCAAAGCAAGAGCACTGAAGAAAGAAAGAAATAAATGGGAGCTCCTCAAAATTAAACACTTTTGTGCATCAAAGAACTTCATCAAGAAAGTAGAAAGACAGCCTACACAATGGAGACAATATTTGGAAATGACATATCAGATAAAGGTCTAGTATCCAGAAATTTATAAAGAGATTGTTCAACTCAACAACAAAAAGACAGCCAATCCAATTACAAAATGGGAAAAAGACTTGAACAGACAGCTCTCAGAAGAGGAAATACAAATGGCCAAAAGGCACATGAAGAGATGCTCAATGTCCATGGCCATTAGAGAAATGCAAATCAAAACCACAATGAGATATCATCTCACACCCACCAGAATGGCCATTATCAACAAAACAGAAAATGACAAGTGCTGGAGAGGATGTGGAGAAAGAGGCACACTTATCCACTGCTGGTGGGAATGTCAAATGGTGCAACCACTGTGGAAGGCAGTTTGGCGGTTCCTCAAAATACTGAATATAGAATTACCATACGACCCAGCAATATCATTGCTAGGTATCTACTCAAAGGACTTACGGGCAAAGACACAAACGGACATTTGCACACCAATGTTTACAGCAGCATTATTTACAATTGCAAAGAGATGGAAACAGCCAAAATGTCCATCAACAGATGAGTGGCTAAACAAACTGTGGTATACACATATCATGGAATATTATGCAGCTTTAAGACAGAATAAACTTATGAAGCATGTAATAACATGGATGGACCTAGAGAACATTATGCTGAGTGAGACTAGCCAAAAACTAAAGGACAAATACTGTATGTTCCCACTGCTGTGAACCAACATTAGAGAATAAACTTGGAACATGTCATTGGTAACAGAGATCATCAGGAGATAGAAATAGGGTAAGATAATGGATAATTGGAGCTGAAGGGATATAGACTGTGCAACAAGACTGGATACAAAAACTCAGAAATGGACAGCACAATACTACCTAATTGTAATATAATTAGGTTAAAACACTGAATGAAGCTGCATCTGAGGTATAGTTCTTTTTTCTTCTTCTTTTTTTCTTTTTCCTTTTTTCTTTTTTAATTTTTTTCTCTCTATTATCATTTTATTTCTTTTTCTGTTGTCTTTCTATTTTTTTCTAAATCGATGCAAATGTACTAAGAAACGATGAATATGCATCTATGTGATGATATTAAGAATTACTGATTGTATATGTAGAATGGAATGATTTCTAAATGTTGTGTTGGTTAATTTTTTTAATTAATAAAAAAAAGAAAAAAAAACAAACACCATAAGAAAATGAAGATAATACACAAACTGAGAGAAAATATTTGCAAATCATATATCTGATGAAGTGCTATATCCAGAATTACTCTTATAACTTAATAAGATAACAACCAAATTAAAAAGTGGATGTGGTGGTTTGGAACTGTATTTACCCCAGAAGATCATGTTCTTAAATATGATTTAAGAACACGTTAACATTCCTGGGAATATAAACCTATTCCAATTAGGTTTTCACGAGATTACTTCAGTTAAGGCATGGCCCAGGGTGGATCTTAATCTTCTAACTAGGGTCTTTTATAAACAGAATATATATAGAAAGAAACACCTACAGAAGCAAAAAGCTGAAACCAGTAAAACCTGGAAGAGAAAGGAGAGGCCAGCAGGTGACGCCATGTGCCTTGACACGTGGCAGAGGAATGAAGGATCACAGGCAGCCAGTCTTTGGGAAGAAAGCATTGTCTAAAGATTTATATAGCAAAGTTTATATAGCAAATGTTCATAGCATTATTATTATAAACACCAAAAATGGAAATAATCTAAGTGTCCATCAAGTGGTGTATGGAAAAACAAAAGATGATTTGGACATTTTTCTCAGCCTAAAAACTGTAAACCTGTAACCTCATAAATTACCACTGTTAAAGCCAAACCTTTTCACATTATGTACTTTGATCAGCTTAGCAAACTAAAACAATGAGCAAAATATCTGAATAGACATTTTACCAAAGATATTCAAATAGCCACTAAGCACACAAATAACACATTAGTCATTAAGAAAAAATGCAAATTATAACCCCATTGAGATACTACTTCAAACCCTTTAGAATGACCGTAATAAAAAGGCAGTTAATCATAATTACCAGCAAGATGCAGAGAAACTGCAACTGTGAAGCACTGTTGGGGGGAATGTTTGATGTTTTAGCCATATTGGAACGCAGTATGGCAAATGGTGGTCCCTTACGACATTAATAACAAATTTGCCATGACTTGGCAATTCTAACCCTCTACTGCTGCTGAAGATCAGTGAAAATATATGTCCACACAAAGATTTATATAGCAAATGTTCATAGCATTATTATTTAGAAACACCAGAAAGTGGAAATAATCCAAATGTCCATCAAGTGGTTTATGGAAAAACAAAAGATGATATACTCATACAATGGAATACTATTCAGCAATAAAAAGGAACAAATTATCGGTGGATACTAAAACATGGATGAACATCAGAAAAGGTATGCTAAGTAAAGGAAACCAGATAAAAGACTGCAGATTGTATGGTTCCATTTGTATAAAATGTCTACAAAAAGTGACATGAACAGCACAGAAAGTAGATTAGTGGTTGCCAGGGACTGGAATAGGGAACAACTATTCCAGGGCATGAGGGGACTTTTTGGGGTGATGGAAATATTCTAATACTAGACTGTGGCATTGGTTGTAAAATTATATGTTGACTAGAAATCACAAACCTACACACTTAAAATGAGTGAATTTTACAGTATGGTATGTAATTTATGTATCTTATTATCTGTTAAATAATATTTGTTAAAATCTAATGCTGAGTGCATTGTGAGTTTACAAAATGTTATATTCAATATGATGGAATTTATGTAAATGTAAAAATGTAATATACACATATACATATGAATGTAAATATAATATATATACTACAATATGAATTCATGGACTAGATACACACCCAAATCAGATGCTGGCTGCATTTGGGGAAGAAAAGAGAACAGGTCTGAGGAGAACAGAGAAATTTATCTTAGTTTGTAATGTTTCAAACAAAAACACATGACAAAATGTTAACATTTGTCCATTTTGGTTGGTAGGTGCATGAGTTTTCCCTGAATTATTTTTTGTTCTCTTTCATATTTTTGTCAATAAAAATAAAACTAAATAAACCCCCAAACCAAAAAGCAAACATAAATGATTACCTAGTTCCTTCATTAATTTTAATTTCTTTATGGCTTTCATTCAAATATCAAACACCACCTGTTCTAGTTTAGTTTGCTAGCTGCTGGAATGCAATATACCAGAAATGGAATGGCTTTTAAAAAAAGGAAGTTTAATAAGTTGCTAGTTTACAGTTCTAAGGTCGAGAAAATGTCCCAATTACAAGCCTGTAGAAATATCCAATCTAAGGCATACAGGGAAAAATAACTTGGTTCAAGAAGGCCGATGAAGTTCACGGTTTCTCTCTCAAGTGAGAAGCACAAGGTGAACACAGAGTTGCTCTCTCATCTGGAAAGGCACATGGTGAACACGGTCAGCATCCTTCTCTCATCTGGAAGGGCACATGGCGAATACGGCATCATCTGCTAGCTTCTTCTGGCTTCCTGTTTCATGAAGCTCCCAGGGAGACATTTTCCTTTTTCATCTTCAAAGATCGCTGGCTGGTGAACTCTGCTTCTCGTGGTATGTCGTTTTGCTCTCTCCAAATATCTGAATCGCTTTTATTCTCCAAAATGTTTCCTTTTATAGGACTCCAGAAACTTATCAAGACCCATCCAAATGCATAGAGACATGTTGTCACCTAATCCAGTTTAACAACCACTCTTGATTAAATCACATCTCCAGGGAGATGATCTGATTACAGTTTCATATATACAGTATTGAATAGGGATTATTCTGCCCTTATGAAATGGGATTTTGATTAAAACATGGCTTTTCTAGGGGACATACATCCTTTCAAACCAGCACACCACTTAAAATAGAGAAATAAACTAACGACTGTGTATAAGTTGAAAACAAAGGGAGGAGACAAAAATGAAGAATGTCAGTGTGTGCATATAAAGATTATCTGGGATATTAATTACCTGACATTTAGTATTGGTTGCCGATTTGAAAAAAAAAGTTTCCCATCACCGAAATTAATATCCTCTCTATTAAAACAATGGTGAAAACTCAGTAAACACCTTAATAGTTAAGCTTTTACTAAATTTATGTTGATGGGAACAGAAAGACAGAACATTACAGAAACAATTCTAGCTTGAGAGGTTAAAAGCTGACAAAACACTAACCTTTCTGAGAGCAAACAAAATTCTTTCCACTTCTTTTTTTAAGAATGATGAATCTGGGGCCAATAAGACGAATAACACAAAAACGTACAATAACAATCCAAGGGTACTGTGTATAATTTCTATTTAAATTACTTCACAGTAATGTTTATTTTCTAAAAAACAATTTAATTTAGGCTAATTTCCTCTAGGACATAAAATCATGGAAGTTTAGGGACAAAACTGATGAAAGGGATTTTCTACTCTAACTTTCCCTCAGGAGCCCCATTTTGCCAAGGAAGAAACAGACTGAAGTGATAAAGGACTTCCCTGCACACTCCCAGTCATGGTCAGGGTAATAGGTCTCCTGAGCTTTAGTGCATGACCAAATACCTTCCCCTCTGCTGTACCAACAAATACACATGAACCATAAGAAATTACAATACTTATATAAAACAAAACATTTTAATAAGTTTAACTTGTCACAGAAGAAATACACAATAAACTGGGACTATATAAATATAAAAATGTTTCCTGAGATAGTGTTTAAGGAAATTACTATCATAGTTTTCTAGTGAAAAATGGAAAGAATCTCTCTTAAGAGTAGCTGGCTTTATATAGAACACAACTATAATGCAGAATAATTTAAGATAAACTAAAACAACAAAACGCCATACAGCAACACCAAAAAAAAGCAAAACATTCACATACCTGGTTTAAAAATACAAAAAACAAACAAACAAATCTGAAAATAGGAACTTTTATCAAAACCAGCAAATTCCATGGACTAATTAATCATTAATTTCTACATTCTAATTCTAGACTATGGAGAAAAAAACAAAGGGACATATTTTTCTTGAAAAATGGTAAGGGCTAATATAGGTAAACAAGTCATAGTAAAATGGCAACCATAAATTTTGATTTCTTTAAGTTTCAGAAGTCTATTGAGGCAACTGACCTGAATGACTAAAGTATTGCTTTCTAAACAAAATTTTATTTAAAAATGTCAACCAAACTTTAATTATAATCTACTCACTGTGTTAATACTTGCTGATACTTTCACTTGCTTCTCTTAGGATTACAATTGGCATAAATTTTTAACTTGGAGCCAGTTGATCTCATTCATACTAGTGAACCATTTCTCTTGTTTGCCCAACAAACTGTAGGTAAAAAGACATTTAAAAATGTGTCTTTACACAGCTCTTTCAAGGATCAGAAAAGATGAGAAAACTAGCATTTTTCCTTAGGCACCATTTCCAAAACTTTCCATGTGTTTCTTCATTTAGCTAATCAACAGTGATCAAGTTCACTGAGTAGTCCTTATGAAAGTTGGTTTATCTTTTTAGGGGAGTGTTATGCAGTTTTCTATGGTGTCTATATTCTTGATTCCAACTATTCTTTGACTTATAAAAATAAGTTGTTGCCACATATTTCAAAGAGTACTCTTTTTTTTTATTAATTAAAAAAAGAATTAACAAAACAATTAGAAATCATTCCAATCTACATGTACAATCAGTAATTCTTAATAACATCACATAGTTGCATATTCATCATTTCTTAGTACATTTGCATCGATTCAGAAAAAGAAACAAAAAGACAACAGAATAAGAATTAAAACAATAATAGAAAGAAAAAAAAACAAAAAAAAACAAAAACAAAAAACCTATACCTCACATGCAGCTTCATTCAGTGTTCCAACATAATTGCATTACAATTGGGTAGTATTGTGCTGTCCATTTCTGAGTCTCCACATCCAGTCCCGTTGCACAGTCTGTATCCCTTCATCTCCAATTATCCCTTCTCTTTTTTTTTTTTTTTTAATTAACGGAAAAAAAAGAAATTAACCCAACATTTAGAGATCATACCATTCTACACATGCAATCATTAATTCTTAAGATCATCACATAGCTGCATGATCATCATTTCTTAGTACATTTGCATTGGTTTAGAAGAACTAGCAACATAACCGAAAAAGATATAGAATGTTAATATAGAGAAAAAAATAAAAGTAATAATAGTAAAATCAAAACAAAACAACACAAAACAAAACAAAAACCTATAGCTCAGATGCAGCTTCATTCAGTGTTTTAACATGATTACTTTACAATTAGGTATTATTGTGCTGTCCATTTTTGAGTTTTTGTATCTAGTCCTGTTGCACAGTCTGTATCCCTTCAGCTTCAATTACCCATTGTCTTACCCTGTTTCTAACTCCTGCTGAACTCTGTTACCAATGACATATTTCAAGTTTATTCTCGAATGTCCGTTCACATCAGTGGGACCATACAGTATTTGTCCTTTAGTTTTTGGCTGGATTCACTCAGCATAATATTCTCTAGGTCCATCCATGTTATTACATGGTTCATAAGTTTATCTTGTCTTAAAGCTGCATAATATTCCATTGTATGTATATACCACAGTTTGTTTAGCCACTCGTCTGTTGATGGAGATTTTGGCTGTTTCCATCTCTTTGCAATTGTAAATAATGCTGCTATAAACATTGGTGTGCAAATGTCCGTTTGTGTCTTTGCCCTTAAGTCCTTTGAGTAGATACCTAGCAATGGTATTGCTGGGTCGTATGGCAATTCTATATTCAGCTTTTTGAGGAACCGCCAAACTGCCTTCCACAGTGGTTGCACCCTTTGACATTCCCACCAACAGTGGATAAGTGTGCCTCTTTCTCCGCATCCTCTCCAGCACTTGTCATTTTCTGTTTTGTTGATAATGGCCATTCTGGTGGGTGTGAGATGATATCTCATTGTGGTTTTGATTTGCATTTCTCTAATGGCCAGGGACATTGAGCATCTCTTCATGTGCCTCTTGGCCATCCGTATTTCCTCTTCTGAGAGGTGTCTGTTCAAGTCTTTTTCCCATTTTGTAATTGGGTTGGCTGTCTTTTTGTTGTTGAGATGAACAATCTCTTTATAAATTCTGGATACTAGACCTTTATCTGATATATCATTTCCAAATATTGTCTCCCATTGTGAAGGCTGTCTTTCTACTTTCTTGATGAAGTTCTTTGATGCACAAAAGTGTTTAATTTTGAGGAGTTCCCATTTATTTATTTCCTTCTTCAGTGCTCTTGCTTTAGGTTTAAGGTCCATAAAACCGCCTCCAGTTGTAAGATCCATAAGATATCTCCCTACATTTTCCTCTAACTGTTTTATGGTCTTAGACCTAATGTTTAGATCTTTGATCCATTTTGAGTTAACTTTTGTATAGGGTGTGAGAGATGGGTCTTCTTTCATTCTTTTGCATATAGATATCCAGTTCTCTAGGCACCATTTATTGAAGAGACTGCTCTGTCCCAGGTGAGTTGGCTTGACTGCCTTATCAAAGATCAAATGTCCATAGATGAGAGGGTCTATATCTGAGCACTCTATTCTATTCCATTGGTCGATATATCTATCTTTATGCCAATACCATGCTGTTTTGACCACTGTGGCTTCATAATATGCCTTAAAGTCAGGCAGCGCGAGAACTCCAGCTTCGTTTTTTTTCCTCAAGATGTTTTTAGCAATTCGGGGCACCCTGCCCTTCCAGATAAATTTGCTTATTGGTTTTTCTATTTCTGAAAAATAAGTTGTTGGGATTTTGATTGGTATTGCATTGAATCTGTAAATCAATTTAGGTAGGATTGACATCTTAACTATATTTAGTCTTCCAATCCATGAACACGGTATGCCCTTCCATCTATTTAGTTCTTCTGTGATTTCTTTTAGCAGTTTTTTGTAGTTTTCTTAGTATAGGTTTTTTGTCTCTTTAGTTAAATTTATTCCTAGGTATTTTATTCTTTTAGTTGCAATTGTAAATGGGATTCGTTTCTTGATTTCCCCCTCAGCTTGTTCCTTACTAGTGTATAGAAATGCTACAGATTTTTGAATGTTGATCTTGTAACCTGCTACTTTGCTGTACTCATTTATTAGCTCTAGTAGTTTTGTTGTGGATTTTTCCGGGTTTTCGACGTATAGTATCATATCGTCTGCAAACAGTGATAGTTTTACTTCTTCCTTTCCAATTTTGATGCCTTGTATTTCTTTTTCTTGTCTAATTGCTCTGGCTAGAACCTCCAACACAATGTTGAATAATAGTGGTGATAGTGGACATCCTTGTCTTGTTCCTGATCTTAGGGGGAAAGTTTTCAATTTTTCCCCATTGAGGATGATATTAGCTGTGGGTTTTTCATATATTCCCTCTATCATTTTAAGGAAGTTCCCTTGTATTCCTATCCTTTGAAGTGTTTTCAACAGGAAAGGATGTTGAATTTTGTCAAATGCCTTCTCTGCATCAATTGAGATGATCATGTGATTTTTCTGCTTTGATTTGTTGATATGGTGTATTACATTAATTGATTTTCTTATGTTGAACCATCCTTGCATACCTGGGATGAATCCTACTTGGTCATGATGTATAATTCTTTTAATGTGTTGTTGGATACGATTTGCTAGAATTTTATTGAGGATTTTTGCATCTGTATTCATTAGAGAGATTGGTCTGTAGTTTTCTTTTTTTGTAATATCTTTGCCTGGTTTTGGTATGAGGGTGATGTTGGCTTCATAGAATGAATTAGGTAGTTTTCCCTCCACTTCGATTTTTTTGAAGAGTTTGAAGAGAATTGGTACTAATTCTTTCTGGAACGTTTGGTAGAATTCACATGTGAAGCCATCTGGTCCTGGACTTTTCTTTTTAGGAAGATTTTGAATGACTAATTCAATTTCTTTACTTGTGATTGGTTTGTTGAGGTCATCTATGTCTTCTTGAGTCAAAGTTGGTTGTTCATGTCTTTCCAGGAACCCGTCCATTTCCTCTAAATTGTTGTATTTATTAGCGTAAAGTTGTTCATAGTATCCTGTTATTACCTCCTTTATTTCTGTGAGGTCAGTAGTTATGTCTCCTCTTCCCTTTCTGATCTTATTTATTTGCATCCTCTCTCTTCTTCTTTTTGTCAATCTTGCTAAGGGCCCATCAATCTTATTGATTTTCTCATAGAACCAACTTCTGGCCTTATTGATTTTCTCTATTGTTTTCATGTTTTCAATTTCATTTATTTGGCTCTAATCTTTGTTATTTCTTTCCTTTTGCTTGCTTTGGGGTTAGCTTGCTGTTCTTTCTCCAGTTCTTCCAAATGGATAGTTAATTCCTGAATTTTTGCCTTTTCTACTTTTCTGATATAGGCATTTAGAGCAATAAATTTCCCTCTTAGCACTGCCTTTGCTGCGTCCCATAAGTTTTGATATGTTATGTTTTCATTTTCATTCGCCTCGAGGTATTTGCTAATTTCTCTTGCAATTTCTTCTTTGACCCACTCGTTGTTTAGGAGTGTGTTGTTGAGCCTCCACGTATTTGTGAATTTTCTGGCACTCTGCCTATTATTGATTTCCAACATCATTCCTTTATGGTCCGAGAAAGTGTTGTGTAAGATTTCAATCTTTTTAAATTTGTTAAGACTTGCTTTGTGACCCAGCATATGGTCTATCTTTGAGAATGATCCATGAGCATTTGAGAAAAAGGTGTATCCTGCTGTTGTGGGATGTAATGTCCTATAAATGTCTATTAAGTCTAGTTCATTTATAGTAATATTCAGATTCTCTATTTCTTTGTTGATCCTCTGTCTAGATGTTCTGTCTCTTGATGAGAGTGGTGAGTTGAAGTCTCCAACTATTATGGTATATGAGTCTATTTCCCTTTTCAGTGTTTGCAGTATATTCCTCACGTATTTTGGGGCATTCTGATTCGGTGCGTAAATATTTATGATTGTTATGTCTTCTTGTTTAATTGTTCCTTTTATTAGTATATAGTGTCCTTCTTTGTCTCTTTTAACTGTTTTACATTTGAAGTCTAATTTGTTGGATATTAGTATAGCCACTCCTGCTCTTTTCTGGTTGTTATTTGCATGAAATATCTTTTCCCAACCTTTCACTTTCAACCTATGTTTATCTTTGGGTCTAAGATGTGTTTCCTGTAGACAGCATATAGAAGGATCCTGTTTTTTAATCCATTCTGCCAATCTATGTCTTTTGATTGGGGAATTCAGTCCATTGACATTTAGTGTTATTACTGTTTGGATAATATTTTCCTCTACCATTTTGCCTTTTGTATTATATATATCATATCTGACTTTCCTTCTTTCTACACTCTTCTCCATATCTCTCTCTTCTGTCTTTTTGTATCTGACTCTAGTGCTCCCTTTAGTATTTCTTGCAGAGCTGGTCTCTTGGTCACAAATTCTTTCAGTGACTTTTTGTCTGAGAATGTTTTAATTTCTCCCTCATTTTTGAAGGGTAATTTTGCTGGATATAGGAGTCTTGGTTGGCAGTTTTTCTCTTTTAGTATTTTAAATATATCATCCCACTGTCTTCTAGCTTCCATGGTTTCTGCTGAGAAATCTACACAAAGTCTTATTGGGTTTCCCTTGTATGTAATGGATTGTTTTTCTCTTGCTGCTTTCAAGATCTTCTCTTTCTCTTTGACCTCTGACATTCTAACTGTAAGTGTCTTGGAGAACGCCTATTTGGGTCTAATCTCTTTGGGGTGCGCTGCACTTCTTGGATCTGTAATTTTAGGTCTTTCATAAGAGTTGGGAAATTTTCAGTGAAAATTTCTTCCATTAGTTTTTCTCCTCCTTTTCCCTTCTCTTCTCCTTCTGGGACACCCACAACACGTATATTTGTGCGGTTCATATTGTCCTTGAGTTCCCTGATACCCTGTTCAAATTTTTCCATTCTTTTCCCGATAGTTTCTGTTTCTTTTTGGAATTCAGATGTTCCATCCTCCAAATCACTAATTCTATCTTCTGTCTCTTTAAATCTATCATTGTAGCTATCCATTATTTTTTCTATGTTTGCTACTTTATCCTTCACTTCCATAAGTTCTGCGATTTGTTTTTTCAGTTTTTCTATTTCTTCTTTATGTTCAGCCCATGTTCTCTTCATGTCCTCCCTCAATTTATCGATTTCATTTTTGAAGAGGTTTTCCATTTCTGTTCGTATATTCAGCATTAGTTGTCTCACCTCTTGTGTCTCATTTGAGCTATTGGTTTGTTCCTTTGACTGAGCCATATTCTCAATCTTTTGAGCGTGGACAGTTATCTTCTGCTGCTGGCGTCTGGGCATTTATTCAGATTTCTCTTGGTGTTGGACCCAGCAAGGTTGTAATTTTTTTCTGTGAAATCTCTGGGTTCTGTTTTTCTTATCCTGCCCAGTAGGTGGCGCTCGTGGCACACGTTTGTCTGCGGGTCCCACCAGTAAATGGTGCTGTGGGACCTTAAACTTTGGAAAACTCTCACCGTCCTGGGGGTTCGCTAGCCAAAGCGGCTTGAGCCGGCCCGCAGTCTGAACGCAGGGAGGGTTGCTGGTCGCTGCAGCCAGGGAAAGAGCCCGTCCGAATTTCCTAGTCGGCCCTGGGCAACAAGCGTGGCGGGAGGGTGCCAGTGGCAGCGGCCCGCCCGAGAGAGTGCACGTTCCCCGGGAGTCACGGGTTTGGAAGGGGCCTCCCCCACCCGTCACCGTTCTCCGCGGGCTGGGGATTTCCGGTCCAATTCTCTCAGTTGGTCCGGGGGCTGTGCGTGGTGTGGGCGCCAGTCGCCTTGGTTTCAGGGGACCGCCTCTCCAATTCTCCCAGCTGGCCCGGGAAGGGGGAAGGGAGTAACTCCGGCCGCTTCCCGCCCCGCCCGGTAAGGCCCGCGCGCCTCGGCGATCTCACCCGAGCTGCTTCTCTCAGCCAGCCAGCCGTTCCAGGATGGGGTACGCTGTCTTTTTTATCTCTGTTGTGGCTTTGGGCGCTTTCTGTATTGTTTCTACTCCCCTAGTAGGTGTCCTGGAGAAGAAACTAAGATCCGCGCGTCTTACTAAGCCGCCATCTTCCAGGAAGTCCCCTCAAAGAGTACTCTTGTAACTGAATAAGCAGCTGTACCTTCTACATTAGTGGTTGTCGACTCTGTCTACATATTAGAAACACAGGAAGGCTTTAGAAGAGTACCTTTGTGCACGATTGCACTGCACAAGATTTGGATTTAATTTGGTAATGTATAGAAATGCCACACAAAAATGCCACACCTCAGGGGGTGTCATTCACAGCATACATATTGTATATTTGTATTTTTATTAAAGAGTTTTATTTCCCTATACTCCCAATCATGGTCAGGGTAGTCAGTCTCCTGAGTTTTTACTTCTCAGTAGCAGATGGCAGTAGAGTGTCATGTACTAAAAAAATTTCAATACCACTACTAAGATTTTCCTACTACCTGTTTTACCCATTACTAGTATAATGGGTCTTGAGGAAGGAGTGACCTCTTTATAATTTACAAAGTTATCGAATTGGTTAGCAGAAACCCTGTTTGGGCTAAACATGTTCTCTTCTTTATTTCCATTATTCTTTCTCTGAGATGACAACTTAAATTAGCAATCTTAAATATAACAACACAAAGACATTCTCTATAACTCTGTGAAGTCAGTACTAACTCTATCCCTATTTTACAGAAAAAAGAAACTGAGCAGAGAGAGATGTAGTAACTTGCCCAAGGTGGCACAGTGAGCAAGCAGCAAAACTGGGAGTCCAACCTGGGCAGGCTGGTGCCAAACTCCTTGCCCTTAACCAGTACACTGAACTGTCCTGCACAGGTACAGAGTTAGGTTTTGACACCGATGATTATACAGCCATTAAACATGTAGTTTATGGACACAGTGGGGACAATCAGGATACAACTACCTATAAAATAATCATTACGCTTAAAAAGAACAAAACATGCAAACAAAAGAACTCAATAATTTCAGTTAGGAATTAGATGAAAGGGCCACCAAGATGCTAAAAGTAGCAGATGCTGTTTGGCAGAAGGATATTTTTGGTCTCAGTTCTGTGCTCAATTCTATATTTTCTAAGTCCCAATAAATATATGTTACTTTTTATACAGGTATATATAATAAACTTTCTTATTAAATAAACAAGGTGGGAAATAGCTGGGAAACACATGTCCAATACAGTAACAGTGATAAATATAATCTAAAATAAATACAGTTCACAAGTGCTCTGCTCTCTGTATTATAGACTCTAGAAATAATACCACAGATATCCCATAATCTAAGTATACTCACAGAACTCATAAAGTTGGCAGCTGACTCACTGTTCATAATCTAATCTTCAATAATAAAAATTTTGGGGTGATAGTACAGGACATAGTGACTACTGAAATGAACTGTTATAGACATGGACAATGAAGGCAAAGAGAGTAAGCAATTCTAAGCCCCAAATGGGACTTAAAGGATTCAAGGGTATAATTCCCAAGCCCCATTTGGGTAGCCGGGAGGATCTCAAGTCACAAAAAGGATTATAAGGAATAAACTGGAATTACTTAAAGGAATCTTTTAATAAACTATTCATGCATAAGTTAGCTATCCTCTTAATACCTCCATATGAAGAAAATCTCAGAAAATTTTTTGTGGGACTCGCTTCAGTTCTATAATGGGCCCTGATTAGTATTCATTTATAGGATTCTGCTTTTTAGCCAATTAACCTAGACTATATCTAAAAACCAGGGGTACCTATATTACTTAGTCACCACATTTAACCAAAAAAATTACAACATCATTTTGTTCTCCAAATTGTCTAACCTACAATATTTCTATTTATAATATTTAGAATACAATTTCTAGAAATAAGAAACATTTAACTTGTATTATTAAAGAGTTCTAAGAGATGATATCATAATTAATATAACCTAAATAAAATTCTCTCTCTCCTTTTAGTGAGTTACTTTTGATCATTAGAATTCTGAATTAAAATTAAGCTTCCATTTTTGAGGCCTTGCTCTCTGAATGTCGTGTTCATGTCTTCCTTGGGAATAGAAGTCCAAACCTTGTACTCTTTAGATTCAGCATTGTTTATTAAGATGATACCTACAGGGACTGTGAATGCTGTGAATACAGCATTACAGGGAAAGACATATGGACATTCTACCAACTGCTGACACTCTTCTTTTTTACTGCTTGTTGCTAGATAAAGAACATTCAAAAGCAGATGTTCACAGTCAATACCAGTTTGAATCTGGACTCTGCCAACCTACAAAAATATATCAAGATAACCATTAGTATGGTTTATATTTGCCAAAATTAGGGCAACATAATGACTACTCTTGTAGCACAATTCTCTTTTGCCTTTTCAAGTAAAATAAAATTTTCAAAAATGTCTGTTAAGCACCAAAAGAACAACTTTAGATTTTCCTTTTGGAATTTCATTTATCCATCTTTAATTTTTTTCCATTTCTACTGCCACTAGTGAGCTAGATCTCTACACACCTGATGTCATGGTTAGGGACATGTATCAACTTCGCCAAGTTGTGGTACCTGTTTATCTGATAGGAGCAAGTGCTGGCCTGTCTGTTGTAATGAGGACATTTCATAGGAGTACATCATGATCATGTCAGCTGCATCCACAGCTGATTCCATTTGTAATCAGCCAAAGGGGAGTGTCTTCTACAATAAGTGATGCTTAATCTAGTCACGGGAAGCCTTTTAAGGAGGACTCAGAGGAGAGAGTTTCCATTCCTGCTTCGGCTGTTAAGCCTCTCCTGTGGAGTTCATCCAGACCATCCATTGGAGACATCGGCTTCACAGCCTGTCCTGTGGATTTTGGACTCTGCGTTCCTGCGGTCACGTGAGACACTTTTATAAATTTTATATTTGCAAGTGTTCCCTGTTAATTCTGTTTCTCTAGAGAACCCTAACTAATACACCTGAGTTACTGATGTGCTCTCTTGAGCAATTGTCCTACACTCTCCCTATCACTCCCTAAAACAACACTTCTACCAAATTATTCTCCTGCACAAAGAAGTGTTAAAATTCCCACTGCCCACAAGATAAAAGCCAAGTTTCTCAGACTGCATCCAAGGCCCTAAATCTACTTATATTCTGTTTCTAACCTTATCTCCCAAGTACATGCCAAGTCAACTAATTATATGAGCCAAGAGCATATGACATAGTCAATACCACGTATCTCATTCCTCATACAAAAACATTTTGTAATTTGTATATTTAGTCACTATCCTAGGTATTCCTAGATTATACCATCTCAGTCTTTAACATCTAACTTTCCTTCTGATTTCATTTGTGCCCCCAGCCCTCCTCTGTCTATCATTCTCACATTCAGCTTCATTCAGTGTACTAACATTATTGTATTACAGTTAGGGATCATTGTGCTATTCATTTCTGAATTTTTACAATCAGTCCTGTTGCACAATCTGTATCCCTTCTGCTCCAATTACCCAATAATTATGCTATTTCTATATCCTGATGGTCTCTGTTCTTAACTGAAATTCTCCAAGTTCATTCATTAATGTTAGTTCATATCAGTGAGATCATACAGTATTTGTCCTTTTGTTTCTGGCTAATCCCACTCAGTATAAAGTCCTCAAGGTCAATCCATGTTGGTACATACTTCAACACTTTATTCTGTCTTACACCTGCATAATATTCCATCGTATGTATATACCACAGTTTGTTTAGTCATTCATCTGTTGATGGACATTTGGGCTGTTTCTGTTTCTTGGCAACTGTAAATAATGCTGTTGTAAACACTGGTGTGTAAATGTCCATTTGCATCCTTGCCCTCATGTCCTGAGTAGATACCTAGCAATGGTATTGCTGGATCATATGGTAGTTCTATACTTAGCTTCCTGAGGAACTGCCAAAGTGCTTTCCACAGTGGTTGTACCATTTTACAACCTGAGTAACAGTGGATAAGTGTGGCTCTATCTCCACATCCTCTCCAGCACTTGTCATTTTCTGTTTTATTGATAATGGCCATTCTGGTGGGTGTGAGATGATCTCTCATTACGGTTTGATTTGCATTTCCCTAATAGCCAGTGAAGTTGAGCATCTTTTCAGATGCCTTTTGGCCATTTGTATTTTCTCTTCTGAGAAGTGTCTGTTCATGTCTTTTGCCCATTTTGTAATTGGGTGGTTTGATTTTTGTTGTTGAGTTGAACAATCACTTTATATATTCTGGTTTAGTCCCTTATCTGATATATCGTTTCCAAATATTGTCTCCCATTGTGTAGGCTGTGTTTTTACTTTCCTGAAGGAAACTGCTTCCTATTATAAGATATTTCCCTACATTTCCTTCTAAAGGTTTTATGGTCTTAGATCTAATGTTTCGGTCTTTGATCTATTTTGAGTTAATTTTTGTATAGGGTATGAGATATGGATCGTCTTTCATTCTTTTGCATGTGGATATCCGGTTCCCTAGGCGCCATTTATTGAAGAGACTGTTCTGTCCCAGGTTAGTTGGCTTGACTGCCTTATCAAAGATAAATTGTCCTGAGATGAGAGGGTCTATATCTGAACACTCTATTCTATTCCATCAGTCAGTATATCTATCTTTATGCCATTATCATGCTCTTTTGACTACTGTAGCTTCATAATACGCCTTCAAGTAAGGTAGTGTGAGACCTCTGACTTCATTTTTTTCTCAGGTTATTTTTAGCTATTTGGGGCACCCTGCCCTTCCAAATAAATTTGGTTATTGATTTTACTATTTCTAAAAAGTAAGTTTTGGGGATTTTAATTGGTATTGCATTGAATCTATAAATCAATTTAGGTAGAATTGACATCTTAACTATATTTAGTCTTCTAATACATGAACACGGTATGCCCTTCCATTTATTTAGGTCTTCTGTGATTTCTTTTAGCAATTTCTTATAGTTTTCTTTGTATAGGTCTTATGTATCCTCAGTTAAATTTATTCCTAAATATTGTATTCTTTTGCTTGCACTTGTAAATGGAATTTTTTGTTTAAACCCTCAGATTGTATAGAACACTACAGATATTTGAGTGTTGATCTTCTAACCTGTTGCTGTACTCATTCATTAGCTCTAGTAGTTTTGCTATGGATTTTTCCGGGTTTTCGACTTATAGTATCATATCTGCAAACAGTAAGAGTTTTACTTTTTCCTTTCCAATTTTGATGCCTTGTATTTCTTTTTCTTGTCTAATTGCTCTGGCTAGAACTCCCAACACAATGTTGGATAACAATGGTGATGGTGGACATTCTTGTCTTGCTCCTGATCTTAGGGGGAAATTTTTCAGTTTTCCATACTGAGGATGATATTAGCTGTGGGTTTTTCATATATTCCCTTTATCATGTTTAGGAAGTTTCCTTCTATTCCTATACTTTGAAGTGTTTTCAACAGGAAAGGATGTTGAATTTTGTCAAATGCCTTTTCTGCATCAATTGAGATAATCATGTGGTTTTTCTGCTTTCAATTGATTAATAGATTTTATGTTGAACCCTCCTTGCTTACCTGGAATGAATCCTACTTGGTCATGGTATATAATTCTTTTAATGTATTGCTGGTTTCGATTTGTAAGAATTTTGTTGAGGATCTCTGCATCTATATTCACCAGAGAGACTGGTCTATAATTTTCTTTTCGTGTAGTAACTTTGTCTGGCTTTGGTATGAGGGTGATGTTGTCTTCATAGAATGAGTTAGGTAGTCTTCCCTCCTCTTCTTTTTTTGCTGAGTTTGAGCAGGATTGGTACTAATTCTTTCTTGAATTCTTGGTAGAATTCACATGTGATACCATATGGTCCTGGACTTAATGATAGATTCAATTTCTTTTCTTGTGATTGGTTTGTTGAGGTCGTCTATTTCTTCTTGAGTCAAAGTTGGTTGTTCATGCCTTTCTAGGAAGTTGGCCATTCCATCCACATTGTCTGGTGTATTAGCATAGTGTTGTTCATACTATCCTCTCATTACCTCCTTTATTTCTGTGGGGTCAGTGGTTATGTCTCCTCTTCCACTTCTGACTTTATTTATTACCATCCTATCTCTTCATTTTGTCAACTTCACTGAGGGTCCATCTATCTTATTGATTTTCTCATAGAACCAACTCCTGATTTTGTTGATTTTCTCGATTGTTCTCATGTTCTCAATCTCATTTATTTTTGCTCTAATTTTTATTGTTTCTTTCCTTTTGCTAGCTTTGGGGTTAGTTTGATGTTCCTTCTCTATTTCTTTCCAGTAAACTGTTAATTCCTTGATTTTTGCTCTTTCTTCTTTTTTGATATAGGCATTTAAGGCAATAAATTTCCCTCTTAGCACTAACTTTGCTGCATCCCATAAATTTTGACATGTTGTGCTTTCATTTTAATTTGCCTTGAGATATTTATTGATTTCTCTTGTAACTTCTTCCTTGATCCACTGGTTGTTTAAGAGTGCGTTGTTCAGCCTTCATTTATTTCTGAACTTTCTAGCCCTCTGCTTATATTATTGATTTCCAATTTCATTCTTTTATGAACTGAGAAAATGTTTTGTGTGATTTCAATTTTTTAAAATTTATTGAGATCTTCTTTGTGACACAGCAGATGGTCTATTCTTGAGAATGATACATGAGCCCTTGAGAAAAAGGTGAATCCTGCTGCTGTGGGGTGTAACATTCTATAAATGCCCATTGAGTTTGTTTATTGTATTATTCAAATTGTTTCTTTATTGATCCTCTGTCTAGATGTTCTGTCCATTGACGAGAGTGGGGAATTGAAGTCCCCAACTATTAAGGTACATGTTTCCATTTCTCTTTTCAGCAACTACCTCACATATTTTTGAGCACTCCGGCTTGGTGCATAAATACTTATGATTGTTATGTCTTCTTGTTGAATTGTTCCTTTTATTAATATATAGTGTCCTTCTTTGTCTCTTTTAATTGTCTTACATTTGAAGTCTAATTTGTTGGATATTAGTATAGCTACTCCTACTCTTTTCTGATTGTTGTTTGCATGAAACATCTTTTTGAACTTTCACTTTCAACCTATGTTTATCCTTGGGTCTAAAACGCATCTCCTGTAGACATCATATAGATGGGTCCTATTTTTAAATCCATTCTGCCAGTCTATGTCTTTTGATTGGGGAGTTTAATCCATTAACATTTAGTGTTACTACTATAAGGGCACTACTTTCTTCTATCACTTTGCCTTTTGGATTTTATACTTCATATCTAATTTCTCTTTGTTCCAGTTTGCTAGCTGCAGGACGCAACACACCAGAGGTGGATTGGCTTTTAATAAAAGGAAATTTATTTAGTTGATGTGTAATTCTTCAGAGTAAAGGCAGCTACCTTTCAACTGAGGTTCTTACGTGGGAAGGCACAGGGTGATTTCTGCTGGCCTTCTCTCCAGACCTCTGGGTTCCAACAACTTTCCCCAGGGTGATTCCTTTCTGCATCTCCAAGGGCCTGGGTTGAGCTGTGAGTTCTGAGATGAGGTTTGCGGAGCTGCTTGGGCTGTGCTACATTGAACTCTCTCATTTAAGCACCAGCCAATTAAATCAAACAGCATTCATTGCAGCGCGCACACCTTCTAGCCGACTGCAGATGTAATCAACAACAGATGAGGTTCACAGGCCATTGGCTCAAGTTCACAGCAATAGGACTAGGCACCTTCACCTAGCCAAGTTGACACCTGAATCTACCTACCACACTCTTCTTTTCACTTTTACTCATAGTCTTCATTTCTGCACTCTTCTCCACACCTCTCTCTCCTGTCTTTCCCTATATGTCTCTATGCTCCCTTTAGTATTTCTTGCAGAGCCAGTCTCTTGGTCACAAATTCTCTCAGCGATTCTTTTCCTGAAAATGTTTTAATTTCCCTCTCACTTTTTCCCCCCACATTTTTGAAGGACAATTTTGTTGGATATATAATTCTTTGTTGGCAGTTTTTCTCTTTTAGTATCTTAAATACATCATTCCACTGTCTTCTAGCCTCCATGGTTTCTGCTGAGAAACCTAGGAATAGTCGTATTGGGCTTCCTTGTACACGATGGACTGCTTTTCTCATGCTGCTTTCAAAACTTCCTTTCTCTTTGACATCTGACATTCTGATTAGTAGTGTCCTGCAATACACCTATTTGGATCTATTCTCTTTGGGGTACGCTGCACTTCTTGCATCGGTAATTTTAAGTCTTTCATGGGAGTTGGGAAATTTTCAGTGATAATTTCCTCCATTACTGTTCTCTTCTCCTTCTGGGACACGCACAGCATGTATATTTGTGCGCTTCATGATGTCATTCAATCCTCTGAATCCCTGATGATATTTTTCCATTCTTTTAACTGTGTTTCCTTTTCTTGTCAGATTTCAGATGTCCCGTCCTCCAGTTCACTAATCCTGTCTTTTACCTCTTGAAATCTAACATTGTAGGTTTCCACCATTTTTTTCATCTCTTCTGCTGTGCCTTTCATTCCCATAAGTTCTGCGATTTGTTTTTTCAGACTTTCAAATTCTTCTTTTTGTTTGTCCCTTGCTTACCTTATATCCTCCCTCAATTCACTGATTTGAATTTTGATGAGGTTTTCCATATCTGTTTGAACATTGTGAATTGTTTCAACCCCTTATCTCATTTGAACTTTTGGTATGTTCCTTTGGGCCGTATCTTCAACTTTCCTAATATGATTTGTTTTTTTTGCTGGCATCTAGGCATTTAATTTCCTTAATTAGTTTGTTCTGGAGATTGTCATTCTTTTACCTAGGATTTTCTTGCTGGATGACTTTGTTGTCTATCTCTTCTTTAATATTCAGTTCAGCTTATTCTAGACCTCTAGCTTAGGTTTTGTTTAACAGATCAGAATTTTTCAGTTCTTGTTTGCTTCTTTCTTGCCTTAGCTGTATGGTGTCTTTTTTCCCCCTTAGCAGTGTCTACTTAGGTAATATAGACGCCATTCAGATTTTCCCAGACCAAACTGGCCTCCTCTCAAGAGGAAAGAGTCATCTGCATCAGTTCTCCCTCAGGGTGAGACCCAACAGGTTGAAAGAGTTTCCTATGAAGCCTTTAGACTCTGTGTTTTTTCTATCCTGCCCAGAATGTGGTGCTTGTCTGCCTGTGGGTCCAACCAGCATAAGGTGATGTGCTACCTTTAACTTCAAAAGACTGTCCCTGCTGGGGGTAGGTTGAGACTAAGGAAAGGCTGTACACTGGCTTTAATTGCTTCAGTTTTCCAGATCCTGGAGTCTGAATTCCTTGAGGGAGGGATTCCACCTGAGCTGGGCCCCAGCCCTCTCCTGGGGAAAGCACAGCCTCCAGATAAGCTCACAGAAAAGCTTAATTCTGCCTGAGAAGCCTTACAGTTGCATCCAAAGAGCAGTCAAGCTGCAGAAGCACAGCCACAAAAAAGAGAAGGAAAAAAATTTCTTTTCAGAGCAGGACCCTTGTTCCTCAGATTTGCCAATCAAGAGCTTAAGTTGGTATGTTGCTCTGTGTATACTCAGGTCCTATGTTCCCCCTCTTTTCCTTCAGGGCCCATGCCCTTTCAAGTATTTTGTGCTGTCCAATCAACAAATAAACTGTTTTTTTTTTTTCTTTTTTCATCAGCCCTGTCCCCTGCGTTCTGGGGCAAAACCCAGCAGCTGAGCTGGGGGCCTATTTACAGTAGTCAGAATTTGTTAAATATTTCCACAAATTGGAGCTTGGTAGAGCTCAGCCACTTCTTGCTGCTAGTAAAGCCCCTTTTCTTTCCCCTCTGCAAAGCAGCCTGTGGGGAGGGTCATTATCTGCCACAGCTTGGGGGGTCTCACAGTTCTAGGTGGGCTCACAGCTGGTCCAATTTGTTCAAACTGGTGTACCCTATGCGTCCGGCCACTGGTGTGGCCCCATCAGTTGTTCTGTACTGTTCCTGGCTATTTACTAGCAGCTCTGGAGGACGAACTAAATCCCATACCTCACTCAGCCGCCATCTTGGCTGCCCTCTTAAGATAAACATTTTTGCCCTTAATTTCAAATTAATTCTGTAAGTAGAAAAAGAATCTTGATGGAATTATAATAAACACTGAAGTTATACAACGGGGCGGGGGGGGGAAGAGTGTGCTATTCAACTTCTATGTTTTTGTGGATTTTCCATTTCTCCACTTATAACTGATTTTCAGTTTCATTCCAATAAGGTCACAGACAATGCTTTGTATAATTTCAACCTTTTAAAATTTATTGAGACCTGTTTTGTGATCCAACATCTGATGTATCCTGGACAAGGATTCATGTACACTTGAGAAGAATGTGTATTCTGCTGTTTAGGGGTACAAAGTTCTGCATGTATCTGTTAGGTCTAGTTAATTTATCTTATTATTTATATTTAAAGTTCTCTGTTTCTTTATTAATCTTCTGTCCAAATGTTCTATCCATAGATAAGATTGCTGTATTTATGTCTCCTACTATTATGTAGTGACATCTATTACTCCCTTCAGTTTTGCCATTGTTTGCCTCATATATTTTGCAACACTATGGTTAGGTGCATAAATATTCATGATTGTTACTTAATCTCTTCTTGATGGATTATTTTTGTTACTATATAGTGTGCTTCTTTGCCTCCTATAATTACTTTTGACTTAAAGTCTATTTTATACAATGTTAATATAGCAACCTCAGCTCTTTTTTATTATCCTCTGCATAGAATATCTCTTTCCAACTTTTCACTTTCAACACATTTAGGTCTTTTGTTCTAAGGTGATTTGTAAACAACATATAATTGGATCATGTCTTTTTATCCATTCTGCCAACATGTGTGTTTTGATTGGGGAATTTAACCCATTAATATTCAGTGTTATTACTGTATAGGCAGTACTTACTTAAGCCATTTTTTCATTGGTTTTTATATGTCTTATTTATTTTTTTGTCTCTCTTTTCCTTCACTGCAATTTCCTTGACTGTATAGCTGATCTTTTGTGATTTAACTGACAGATCCCTTTCACCTACTAATTTGAAAAGACAGCAACTTCGCTTCTATAGCCTACCTATTCTCTGAATCTTCATTTCCTCTCACTGCTCCAAGTCATTCTCTTCTGTCTTTTCCTTCCAATCTGCAGAACTCCCTTAATAATTCTTATAAGAGAGTCCTTTTGGGGTGAACTTTCTCAGTCTCTGTTTATCTGTGAATATTTTAAATTCTTCCTTATGTTTGAAAAACAGTTTTGCCAGATAAAGAATTTTTGTCTGGCAGTTTTTTCTCTTTCAGTACCTTAAATATATACCACTGCATTCTCATCTCTATGGTTTCTCAGAAATTGCACTTGTTCTTATTGAAGATCACTTCTATGTGAAAATTCGCTTTTCTCTTCCTGATTTTAGAATTCTCTCTTTATATTTGCCATCTGACATTCTTGACTAGTATGTGTCTTGGATTAGGTCTATTAGGCTGTATTCTATTTGGAGTATGCTGCACTTCTTGGATATATATATTTATGTCTTTCCTAAGAGTTTGGAAATTTTTAGTCCTTGTTTCCTCAAATAGTCTTTCTGCCCCTTTTCCTTCTCTTTTTCTTCTGGAACACCCATGACACATATGTTTGTGCTCTTCATGTGTCACTCAAATGCCTGAGAACTGCTCAATTCCTTCTATTCTTTCCTCTATCTGTTCTGACTGTATGATTTTGATTGTTGTATCTTCTACCCTGATTCTTTCATCTGTTCAAAATATGCTTCTAGTATTTTCTTACCTCCACTACTTTCATTCCCATAATTTAGGTTTCTCTTTATCATTTCAAGTTCTTTATGCTCACACATTATCTTGATATTCTTTATCTCTTTGTGCATTTTTTCTTCATCTCCTTGAATTCATTTAGATTTTTTAGAATTCCTTTGATTAGTTGTTCCAAACTCTCCATCTCCTCTGAATTTTTTGTTGTTGTTGTTCTGTTGAATGAGCCAAATCTTCTGGTTTCTATATAAGGCTTGTAATTTTTTGCTGATGTTTAGGCATATGATTATCCTGATGAGTTAACTTTAGAAGGTCACCTCCCTCTTGCCTAGGATTTAAAATATCCCAAATTTTAACTGGTCATATTTTTTAAGCTTTTCTTCATCTTCTTTTAAAAATATTTTTGTTGAAAAATCTTCACACACATACAGTTCCTGTATGGTATACAATCAATGTCACAATTCATCACATAGTTATGTATTCACACCATAATCATTTTTAGAACATCTGCATCACTCCAGAAAAAGAAATTTTAAAAAAAAGCTCATCTATCCCATATCCCTTATCCCTCCCTCTCAGAGAACACTGTTATTTCAATGTACCCAGTTTATTTTACCCCATATCCTTCCTACTATTTATTTTTGTCCATATTTATTTACTCATCTGTCCATACCCTGGATAAAAGGAGCACCAGATACAAGGTTTCAACATCACACGATCATGTTGTAAAAACCATATCGTTATATAATTGTCCTCAACAATAAAGGCTACTGGAGTACAGTTCAACAGTTTCAGGTACTTCTCTCCAGCCACTCCAATACACCATAATTAAAAAGGGGATAGCTATATAATGCATATGAATAACTGCCAGGATAGCGTCTTGATTCTGAAATCTCTCAGCCACTAAAATGCTATCTTGTCTTATTTCCCAAGTCCCCCTTTTGGTCAAGAAGGTCTTCATCTAATTCTTGACTTGGATATGTGGTACCATCTTTAAGATTACTTTTTTTTTCTTTTTTTTTTTGGCTAATTGCTTTACCTTCAGCAGAAAGCTTCCTTTCCTCCATTCCTTCTCTGGTATTCTTGAGCTGTTCTGTTCATTTTTGTATAGAATTTTTTCCCCAGCTACTATGATTTAATTTCTCTCCCTCACTCAGTGCCTCATCTTCCTAACACTTTCAGTACTGGACTCTCCAGTTTGTCAATTCAGTTTAACTGTGCCACTCCTCCTTTTGGACTCTGTGAGGATTTTTCTCCCTCTGGTTTCTTCCCCATTTGGTTTTTCCATCCCAAGCAGCCAGATGGGGCCAATCCAGAAGGTTGAGTCATTCCCCACAAAGCTTATTTTGTGTTTAAGGAGTACCACTGAAATTAACTGGATTGAATGAGTGTACCACTTGGATGCTGGTGGCTCTGCTAAGATTCCCCCTCATCCTGGGGCCCCTGTTCTATACAGCACTCATCAGTGATTTATGTTCCACTGTATTAATCTGTTAAGCTGCCAGGATGTAATATACCAGAAATGAAACAACTTTTATGAAGGGAATTTAATAAGTTACAAGCTAGAATTTAAGGCCATAAATATGCCCTATCTAAGGAGATACATTCAAGAGAAAGCTACCGTGGCTCAAGGAAGGGTGATCTGGGAAGGCACATGGCTGGTGTCTGCTGGTCCTTGTTCCTGATTCCACTGCTTCCAGCTTCTGATAGCACTAGTTTCCTCCCTAAGCATATGTGGGCATTCACTTAGCTGCTCCGTAACAAAACTCTGGGCTTCATTAGCTTTAGCATCTGTTGGGACCAGAGATTTCTTCACTGCAGGTTCTGGCTATTTGCACGTATTCTTGCTTAGTGCCCAGGGTATTTCTGTCTCTATCTCCAAACATCTACATTGGCTCTGCTCTGTCAGCTCCGATAGTCCTCCAAAATGTTTCCTCTTTTAACAGACTCCAGTAAACTAATCAAGACACACCTGGCATAGGTGGAGTCATATATCCATCTAATCAAAAGGTGAAACCCACAAGTGGGTGCGACACATCTTCAGGGAGGCAATATAATCAAAAGTTTCCACCTTACAATATTGAATTAGGATTTGAAAAAACAGCTGCTCCTACAAGATTGGATCAGAATTAAAACATAGCTTTTCTGGGATACAGAGTATTTTCGAACTGGCACATTCACACTGGTTCTCTGAGTTCTTGGGTCTTCTGCCTGTATGGGAATCTGACCGCTGTATACCAAGAGAGGGGGAAGGACTGTAGGGACCAAGAGAGGGGGAAGGAAAGAGGATCAGCTGGTCTATGATGGAAGTTCCCCACCTTATGTTCTGCTTTTTTTGATTCCCTATCCTCCAGAGTTCAAAGTGGCATTTCTCCTTCTATCTACTGTATCTCCAAGGAGGTTTTTTCAGGGGATATTTTATGTTACCATGTTAATGACATCACTCCTAGGTGTTATTTCTCTTTTACCTTTTTGAAAGAGTTTTGCCAGTTACATAATTCTTGGTTGGCAATTTTTTTCCTTTCAGGACTTTAAATATGTCATTCCCCTGCCTTCTTGCCTCCATGGTACTCACAAGAAACCGATATATTAATCTTATTGAAATCTCCTGTACGTGACACACTGCTTCTCTCTTGTGGCCTTTCGGAATTCTCTGTCTTTGACATTAAACAGTTTGATTATAATATGCTGTAGAGTGTGTCTAGTTGGGGTTATCCTGTTTGGAGTTCGTGAGTTTCTTAGATGTGCATATTCATGTCTATGGTTAAATATGGGAAGCTTTCAGCCACTATTTCTTTCAATATTTTATCTGGTCCTTTCTCTCTTTTCCTTGTGGGACTCCCAAAATGTGCATTTTGGTAGGTTTGGTGATGTATCACACAGGTTCTTTAGCCTCTGTTCACTCTTCTTCATTTTTTCTTCTTTCTACTCTTGAGACTGAATAATTTCACTTGTCCTTTCTTTAGGTTCACTGCTGTTCTTGTGCTAGCTCCAAGATATTGCTGAACATCCCTAGGGTATTTTAAAATTTATGTTACTATGGTTCTTTATCTGTTTGATTCTTTTTCATGATTTATATCTCTTTATGTTTACCTCTTATTTTCCTGATTTCTGTTTATATTTTTGGTCATGTTTTCCTTTAGCTCTTTAAGTTTAAGACCACTTTTTTTATTCAACATAACAACATACAAACACAAACAATCTTACCATATGATCATTCTAAACTTGATATATAATCAATAACATTCAATATCATCACATACTTGTATATTCATCATCATGATCATTTCTTAGAATATTTGCTTCAATTCAGAAAAAGAAATAAAAAGAAAACAGAAAAAAATCCACACATACCATACCCCTTACCACTCCCTTTGATTGATCACTAGCATTTCAATCAGTTCTACAACTATATTTGAATTACAATATACTTCAGTAAAAACCACTATTACTAGTGACAAGCTTAAATCATAGTTACGGTTTTGTGTGTGTGTGCAACAGCAATTATTTTAAAGGTTTTGGGAACAGAAAACTAATGGCACTAGTTAGTTCATGGTGAATATCTCAATAAAAGTAACATATATAGATTATATATATGCAAAATTTAGTGTCTATAATTTATAATGTCTTACATGACCAAATTTCTAATTTCTAATTCCAATTAGATCAAATGGGTAATCTGTATTGTTACAAAGAATTGGAGACAACACTGGTTAAAACAGGATTATAATAGCTTGTATAAGCATACACATACAAAGAAATTTCTGAAGGACATTAATAAACTAAACCCAATATTTAATTGTAAGTGTTTGTCAATTTAAACATTCCTCAGTATTGTCTAGTTTTGTTACTTGTCTAATTAATTTCCTTTATAATATTCCAACCACTCTACCATGATATTGGCTTCTCTCATGAGACTAGTCTTTTATTCTCATATCTTATTTTCTGAACATTAGAATACTAAAAAAGAGATTAAAGTCCAGATTTGAGGTATTTTTTCTTTTATATGAAGAATGCTGACTTATAAGCTGATGACAAGCAGAGCGAGAATAAAAAATAATAATGAAAGTATTACTAGTTACACATACTTTAATCTTCATGCTGTATTACTGATTATAGTTTTAATTACGTGAATTGCAATTTGTGATATAACTTATTACTAAAATACTCTGGCATATTCACCTGCTTTTCACTGATGTTCCCACATTCTTTACAATCTGGTTAACAATGGTTCCATGATACAGACGATTAATGATGTCATGGCCAGAGGTCCCAACTAAAGATATTTCCAAGGCACTGAAGAGAATTCAATTCAGTTCTTGCACATCATGTTGTACGACAGACAACTTTTAAATGTAGTTTTATGCTTCCAATTTTTAAAAACATTTAAAAATAATACTACTTAACAAAGCATAAGATTTATCAAGCAATCCAAAGGTAAGCCTTCATCAGATAGAACGACTTTTCAAAACTAGTTGAGAGCAGGTTAATACTTCAGATCACCTATTTTTATTTATATTACATTTAGTTTATATTACACAGATACATGACTGACTATGCAAGTAAAAGCTATACCCTCTCTCCTACATGGGACATGACATCCAGGGGCGAAAGTCTCCCTGGTAATGTGGGATATGACTCCTAGGGATAAGCCTGGCCCTGGAACTGTGGGATCAATAATGCCTTCCTGACCAAAAGGGGGAAAAAACTTTAACAAATAAGGTATCTGTGCTTGAGAGAATGCAACAGAGTCCAGAGGCTACTCTGGAAGCTACTCTTACACAGGCTTCAGCAAGATATTGCTACTTAACATGGTTTGCCAAACCCTAACCAAAATAATTCTTGCCAACACTAAAGAACACCTAGGGCTTTATCTGAGATTCTACAAAGATTCCATGCACTACAATTACTTTCTAGAACCCTACAACCTCCAGATGGGTTTCTAGGCCAGTTAAGTACTGAAACTCAGAGGGGTCAGCCTCTCCAGAACATCAACTAGCTCCATTCCCTTATCCCATATTATCAACACCTCTTTCCAACATGAAAAAGTTAGAATGGGGCATAACTCAAATACCCCCAAAGATTGATACAAAGATCAAAGGAGAAAGTGAAGTTATAACAGAGAAGACAAGATTTAACAAATGAGTATGACTGTTGAATCATTATATTGATATTTCTTTTAGTCTCGACCCTCTTTGAGCAGTTAGAAGGAAAAGCCTAAAATTGTGGAACTGCAACCCATATTATACTTTGAAATGTGTTCTATAACAACCTGTTAAACCGTACTTTGAAATTTATCACTTTTCTGCATATGTGTTATATTTCACAATAAAAAATGTTTAAAAAAAACAAAGGGAGGGCAGTGCAATGTTGGTGCAGTGGCAGAATTCTCACCTGCCATGCCAGAGACCCGGGTTTGATTCCCAGAGCCTGCTCAGACTGGAAAACATCAACACAACAAAAAAAGGGAAATCATTTGTTAAAATGTGGTCTGTCCATACAATGGAGTATTTTTCAGCCATCAAAAGGAATAAAGTTCTGATATATGCTACACAACATGGATGAACCTTAAAAACATTATGTCAAGTCAAAGAAGCCAGACACAAAATACCACATATTTTATGATCCCATTTAAGTGAAATGTCATAACAGGCAAACCCATAGAGAGAAAGCAGATTTGTGGTTTCCAAGGGCTGGGAAGGGTGGGAAGGGGAGTGTGAGAATGTGAGAAGGAAACAAATAGTACCTTTAGACCCTAAGACAAAAATAAAGGAACTTAGATAAATAACATATTAAATCAGTGTTCACTCTTTCCTTCATTGCTGGAAGCTTTTCCTTAGAGAAGCTGACCTTCATACCTCATTGCTGGTCCACCCAAAACTGTCTGTGAGGTCTGTTGTGGAAGCAGCTTCCTGATCTAAGAGCAAAAGCTGAGCAAACAACCGCTGCACCTGTAAAGGTATGATTCGAATCTGAAGGAGAAACAAATGCATTTCTAAATGAAGTCTTATAAATATTGACCAGGGTTTCTGAAAAAGAACTGCATACTTGCTTCCTCATACCTCCTACTATTAGTATGACCTCACTCAGTTCACTTAAGAAATTTACATAAAATACTACCATAAAGTGTGAACTACTTAAGATTCAGTTCTTCTTTGAATATTCTAATTCAATTTAAAAAGTTTATTATCTGGATGCTTTCTTTTAGCATAGCATAGTTGAGATCAACATAAAAATTCAAGTAACCTTAATAAACCACTCAAATGATTACAGACAGTAATTTAAATCTCTAATGATTTATTTTTTTCTCTAAAATATCTCAGATACACTCCTTACATAGGAATTTTCCAGTCACAAATATTTGAAATACTGAAACTTAGTTGGCTGGTTGCACTCTGCTTCATTTTCCTTCTGCCTGCTTCAAGTCCACTCCTGCTTACTGGGTTTGGAGAAAGCCGAGGGCATAAACCAGGCCGGGGAAATAGCATGGGGGTAGGCTGAGCAGCACCATGCAGAGTTAGGTTCAACATGGTTTAAGGACTGGACTATGAAATCACTATCAGAATGAGATTAAGCATCTAGAAACTTTATGGCATTCTGATATCACCATGGCAGTCTTATCATATTTTATAATAGTAATTAATGATCTGTAAATGATCACACACACAAAACTAGTCCTTTACCACACAGGTGATTTGAGAAGCATGGGGCTGGATCACGAAAGACTCCTACCCAGAAGTATAGATGTTAAACCCAAAATGATAATGAACTCATGAATGATTTTTAAGTAGGCGGAAGACTATAATTAGATCAGCATTTTACATAGACTTTCGCCACAGTAGCATGCCAAGATAATAAACCAACTTCATATGCAATTTATTTCCAGAATAACAATATTGGTGTTTGTATCTCATTGGAAATAAGTGCATTAAATATGGTTTTAGTAAGCTAGTAGGAATGATTTGTAAATATATCCTTCAACAGAAGAAATAATAATCACAGTGGAGAGTGAAATATGTTTATAAAGTGGCAGCAATATTATATTTGAAAAGTAATTTTTTTCGGAAGGAAAATTCATTGCCAATAGGGTATAGGTCAATTTGCTTTCTGAAAATGGAAGCCATATTTGTTGATTTCAAAAATGATCGTTTTCTACGAATATGGATCTTAATTCCTTCCTTATAAAACACTGTCTCAATACTCCTCCAAACCTCCTTAAATCAGATTTAATACCTTTGCATCCGTTTTTTCCTTAAACTCCAAAGAACCAAGCTCTTCAGGACCAAAAGAAAATAAAGCTTCCAAACAAAAAGGTAGAATCAGAGATGTAAAGGATGTTATTTCATTTTAGAAAATTGTGTTGGAAAGCCAAAATTAACATTACATAAAATCAGTTCAAGATTCAGAAATATGATCATGGAAATATTGTAAACCATCAATTTACACATTTTACTTTCTTGTAACATTATTATTAACCACTAAGAAAATAAAGTGGCATTCTAACAAGGTTTCAGTATGGAAAATCTAAAAAAGGAAAATAAACTTTAAGTTATGTAATAAAATAAACAACAGTAACATCACAAATCTCTGCTGGCTTCCCACTTCATATGGCAGTCGATCTCAAAAGCCACATGAGGAATATCAGGAAAATGCAGTGTCGCACATGTGCCTTTACACAACCGTTGTAAAACTGCCAACCATTCTTTCATGGAAACGGCTATCCTTTACCCTGTGATCATGCCCTTCTTTTGGTGTTGAAACAAAAATGTCTTCTCTGTATTGAGGGTAATAGTAGGTAGTAGTCAACTGACTTGGAAAAGTTGGCAACCTTGTGTCAGTCTTAAGAAAAAGTTCACATGGGATCTACCCAATGGGCATATCTGAATCTTGTGGGACGTCTGTTCCATACCAGACAGTTTCTCCTACTGAGAAACTTTTACATACTCCAGGGAGAGAAGGGATGGAACAGCTATTATCTTCCCTTTGAAAACCAATGCTCTAGTGAGTTACTGTTAAAATGCACGTTATTTTCCTCCTGGCTGCGAGAACTGGGGGAAAAAAGACAACTATAAACCTAAAAAACAATGGGAACACATAACTGTACAAGGACTTTTACAATCATTTTCCCCTACTCTCAGCTACGTTGTACTGGGAGTACAGTGCAACACTATCTACCAGCTCTGTTCCTTAAATCACTATTCCAAAAAGCTCCAAAATCTTCTCCTCCAAGTCTCTGCCAGACCTTACCCCTTCCAAATTAAATCTCCTCTTCATCCAGCATTAGAAGTCATGCCAGGTCTTAGGGTACAGGAACAAACTACACTAAGATGTTAAGTAGTATGCTTGGCTGGCAATTTCCTTTATTGGAGAGGAAGATAATCCGGGCCTTAAATGATCTTATATATGTTCTGTGTGATCACAGTAATATTTAGTAATCAGGGCAAAAATAAGGCAGTATATATTTTTTAGAATTCCCATCATTGAAAGTACAACATAAAAACAATTTTGTCTTGAGTCCAGCCTTTATTTTTGTAAGCTTCACATTTTCCTACAGAGAGAATTACCAAAGTTTGTCTTAATTTCTAACAATAAAGGCATACTGTGGAATATACCTTTAAGATTCTTTGTCTAATTTTGACTTTGCATATTTAATTCTGGTAAAGATGACTGTACACATTACTTACCAAATACACGGACTTTACCATACCTCTGAATTCAGGTGTGAAATGAAGCATCTGAAGAAGAGAATTAAGGTATAGGTTCCACGCTGTTTTCTGATTCTACTTAAATTGGTGAATTCTCTAGGAGCAAGCGGCTCCAAAGCTTTAGTCTTTAATTTCTTTCTTTTCCATACTGAGTATTTGACACACTGGAATAATCCTCTTCAAATGGTTTCCAAACATTATGAAACTAAATATTATCTTTTTTAAAAAAAGGCATGTTATATACATGCTCTTATTTTCAAAACAAATTCTCCCCAAACCTCCCTACATTATACTTGAGGGTATCTATTTCAAGTCTTTCCTTAGCAGTTTGGGCTTTGGAGGCAGCAAGGCACAACTTTTTTTTTTTTTAATTCCTGTCCGTCTCCTATCTGCGTGATATTGGGTAAGTCATTTAACCTAATCTTTTGTATGTAAAGTGGGATACCATTTATCAAGCAAGGCCATTTTAGCAGTTAAATCACATAATAAATGAAAGGGTTTGCCCACAATAAATGACAGTTGCCTTTAAAAAGACATATCCACATCGCTAACGAACAAAGAAAATTTCTCACACCTAGTTCACTGCCAGGATGGCAACGCCAATCCTAAATATCGCGAATTGACGTCGTGGGACCATCACTCACTTAAGCTCTGCTTCTCACACCCCTCAGTACTTTGTACTACATTATGGCATTTAAGTGAGTTAAATTAATAACTTAGAGCCAGGGAAGGGTCACTAAGAAGAAAGTCTTTACAATCACCGACCCTGTAAGTCCTCCAATATGTATCCCATGATCCAAGCGTTATCCTTGGGAACCTAAGGTGACCTGCTCAACGTCTTACTGGGACGTGGCAAAGGGTTACTTCGAAATGTGGACTGATAAGTGCCCAACCCAGTTCCTATATGACAGGAAGCCCTCTGGAAAGCAATGTCCTTTTCAACCTGTTTCTCAGAAGAAAAAGCAAAAACGGAATTCCGAAATTCAGCTTCGAGCTCGCGGTCCGGATCCTGTTCTCCCCACTCGACGGCTGAAGCCGGGCTCCTTCTACCCTCCAGACCACCGCGTTGAGGGAGAGCCCCCGCGGCCAGGTACCGCGAACCCAAAGCCAGGACAGCACCTCGCCCCCGGGCAGGCCCGAACTGCGTCTCGCTTCGCCCCCCTCAGACGGCGCCGCGAACACAATCCCTATACCTCCCACGTCCCTCACGGGATACCCGGCCGCCGACCCACTTACTGCCTAAAGCCCAGACCCCCGCCCCGGGAAATACTCGAACAAAACGAACACAACTCAACCAAGGAACGCCACGTTCGCGAGAGGGAGCCCTACTGCAGCCAGGCGCGTGCGTGATTTATGGGACGTGCGGTACACGCCTCCCAGGATGCACCGCGGGAGCGATGGCCGCCGCGCGCGGCCTTATGGGCAATGTAGTTCCTTGGTCCCGGGCGTTTAGGCGTGTGGGCGGGAGTGCAGCTCTTGTGTTTTCTGGTGGGTCCCTGAATTCGCTTGGCCGGCCCTCGTTCATTCACTTATTAGGTATGTATTTACTGCTATTCGCAGTCTACACCCGCTGAGGTATGGTGTACAAAGAGCCCTGCCTTTTCCCAGGGCCAATTCCCGAAGTGTCTAAACATGGGAAACAGTTGGGTAGGGCTTCAAGGTTGCGAAGTACCCGCAGAGACATTTCCCAAGTGAACGCTGAGGGCAAAACCTGTGGGAAATGCTCCACATTTCCTTCAAACTTTATAACCTCCTCAGTGTTTATTTTGACTCTACCAACTGTAAGTAGCATACATAATAATACATTTAAAATATTTCATATTATCTACTCTTGCCCTTTTTCGCAGCTTCAGTGGACTATTTCAGTAGCCTATTTGGGCTCAGCTTCTGGTATCTCCAGCATTCATCTAGAAATGAACGAAGGCGACAGGAAGAAGGTCGTTTGGCTTCAACTGAAGATTTGAGAACAATAACAAACAATAAAATTGGAAGAGCAGGGATCAAAAGGGATGCCAGCTCGAGGAATATGCATTTGAAACATTTGGCTGGAATGTTCAGGATGTGTTGATAGAGAAAGGACTGGCACCTCCCAGGGCACCACTGGGAGGCAAAGTGTCCATACGAGGAAATAACCATGGAAATAGCCTGTTGTCATTTCTCATCGGTCTTAACTGCCAGGTCGCCCCAGAAGCCACTCTGAGTCTCCTCCCAGGTTTCCATGCCATTCTATTCTGCTGCTTCTCTTTCTGCCCTTTTGATTGTTTCTTCTTTGCCTTATGCGCTTTGTCTGCTTTCATCCTAACAGTGAGCATTATGAAAGCTTCCCTGTCCTGACCAAGAATGACTCCCAGGAGTTAAACTCCTAAGGACACAGCTTTGCCTTGTTCACAGCTGTATCCCCAGCAACTTCAACAGAGCCTGGCTCATAGCAATATCTTGATAAATGTTTGTCGAATGAATGAATGGCCTCTTACCACCATTTTCCCCATTATCCGGAATCAAAGTGTTGGAGCTATTTTTGAAACTTTGTCTTTTGTCCATGAATCCATCAGTTGCAACTAAAAGTATTGCCTGAATAATGCTTCTTCCATTTCTCTGCCCCCCTCTCCTCCCATCAGACCCTCATTGTCACACCTGCATTAGAACAGTGGTTTTTAAGTGGACTCCCATTTTATTCAACCTGTGCTGCGTAACTCCACAAGTTTCATCCAGCCTGTACTTTGAGCTCACACTTGTCTGCCAAAGAATCTTCAATGATTCCCCAGTGACTGTAGTAGAAATTCATTTTTACATTCTTATTCCACCATAACATGGTCTCGACACTTATTTTGTAACATATTTCTCACTGCTTACCAGTTCTCCAAAGTATTTCCAAACGTGCCATATACCTTTTTGCCTGTGTGGTTTTGCTCATTTTGTCCCCTCTGACAAGGCCTGTCTATCCATCCACATCCCCCTTTTGATCCTCTCAACACAAAAGCCCATCTCAAACTCTAACTCATGCACAGAAATATACCAGATCTCTTGAAAAAAGGGTGATCTTTTCTTTCTTTAGGCCTTCAGGATATTGTGTGCATCTCTTATAGCACATGTCTCTGGTGTAGTCAGAGCTGATCACTTTATTAGTATCTCGAAGTCAAGATTGTGCTTTATTTGCTCTTATAGCCTCTGCGTCAGTTAATACTAACAAATATCCATTGCATTATCATTAATCATACGAGCATATGGATTTCTTAATTCTTTATTTCGTTTGCTCCACTGAAAATTAGAGTTGAGCCCATAAAGCTGTTGGTCAAACACTGGATGATGATATTTCACCCAAGTAGTCTTACCATATGAGGTGCTACACAAGAAATATTATTAATCTTTATTATTTAAATTAATTAAATTTAAAAGATTGATTATATTTATTAATTAATTAGGAGTGTTAATCTTTGATATCTAAACTAATTCATTTAATTAAAGCTTTAAAAACAAGTTGTGAGCCTTTGTTGTGCACTGGGCAGATGAAGAGACTTTCCAAGCATCACCTCTCTCAATTCTTATAACAATCCCATGAGGTGGGAACTGGTAACATTCCCATCATAGAAATGAAGTAAAAGGTACTGGAAAAGAAAGTTTTTCCCGGCTTAGACAGAAAGTGACCCAGATTTGAACTCTGATAGTCAGGCTTCAGGACCCAGACTCTTACCGCCTAATTCTATCCCACGTCTCCAAAGCCAAGCAACTGCTTGTGTGTCTGTCATCCTTCATCTCTTCCCCCTTGCTCTTCTTTCTTTCCTTCCTCTTTCTTTCTAAAAGTATGTTTTTAGCACCTTTCGTGTGTCTGGCACTGGTGCCATTACAATGAGTGAGACAAAGACTGTGTGCTACTTTGCCTACCCAATCTGCATTCTCTGCTTCCTAAAAGACCGCCCAGTTTTGTAGCGGGTAAAGCTCCCTTTCAACTTGGAGTGGTCATGAGACATAGTCCTAGCCTGTTGTTGACAGGGCGACATGAGAATTAAGACAGACACAGATTTCTGAAAATGGGAGCAGGGGGCTCTTAAACTTTTAGAGCCAAGAGCCCTTTGCTTATTTTTCTCCAGCTATTTATTACTTCAAAAGGCAGGAGGAGGTAACATCAAGTTAATCTTTAATGTTAATTACAATTACGCCAATATGTAAAATACAAGAAAATGCAAAAACTTTTAAGCCAAACTGTTTATCTGTGACATCTCTTCAAAGAATAGCAGCTTCTAGGCCCCAGCCCTTTTACCCTTCAAAGCTTCCTTATAGAAGACATGCAGCCTGCGGTGTTCCGGTGTTCCACAAGAGCTATGTGACCCAGTGTTCTGGGTCACCACCTTAAGGTTTAGCCTGAAGGTCAAAATGTCTGTTTCCCACACTAGTCCGTGAATAATAATGACGGCTAATACCTAATGCTGACTGGATCCCAGGTACTGTTGCAAGTGCTTTGACATACGTGAACTCACTTAATTAAATGCCCACAACCACTGTGTGAGGTAGGTGTCCTTAAAGCAGAAGCTATTGGGTAGGGGTTTCTGGGAAAGTCGTTTAAAAGGAGTTACTGGTCATTTTGTCCTTTGCTTCTCCTTCTTATCCACCTGAGATGTAGACATGAAAACTGAAGCTCTGGGAGCCAGTAAGAGTACAAGGAGGCAGATTCTCACCATAGAGAGACAAGGTTCCTAGATTCCTGATGACTTCATAGAACCACCATACCAGCCCTGGACATTCTGCCCTTTTGACTGCTTCTCCTTTGCCTTTTCTGCAAAGGTAAAAGAATCCCTTTTTAAGCCACTCTTTCGTAGGGTCTTTGTTGCTTGTAACACAAGCACTACCGGTGAGAAACTCAAAGTGGGTAGAAAAGAGAGATTTTTTTAAAAAGACAATAAATCTTTTTAAAGATTTATTTAATCTTTAAATAAAGATTAAATTGCCTGGGGCTCAGAGCCAGTGTGAGTGGGATGAATAGTTGGAGGATGGGAGATTTGGGGGGTAGTGATACTGTTCTGTAATGGTAAATACATGACATTATGCATTTGTCAAAACCCATAGGCCTAATGTAAACTATGGACTTTAGTTAATAATAATGTATCAATATTGGTTCATTAACTGCAGCAAATGTACCACACTAATGCAGGAGGTCAATAACAGAGGAAATCGTTTGCAAGAGGAAAACAAGTATATGGGAACTCTCTGTACCCATTGTTCAATATTTTTGTAGACCAAAGCTGCTCTAAAAATAGTCTATTAATTTTTTAAAGGCATATATGCAATGAGGAAAGTTTGATTAGTGTGATATTCTTCCCTTTCATGTGCAACCTATAAATAAGTTAAACAGCACAAACCCAGTGAGGCAACTGGTACCATCCGAGATGTGGATGCTATTTAACAGAGGGCCACTTCAGAGTAATGGGGAGAGACTGTGCAAGTGACACTCCCTAGAATATTATTTTCTTGTTAAAATTTGGAGCAGTCCATAAAACCCTGCTCCTTGCGACATTCCTGCATCTTAGTAGGCTCCCCCTGGGTATTCACAGGTGATCTCTTTACAGAGTCAGGAACAGTTGTTCTTTTAAAATTTTTTTAAACATAACAACAAACAAATGCAAACATTCTTACCATATGGTCATTCCATTCTACATACATAATCAGTAATTCACAATATCATCACATAGTTGTGTATTCATCATCATGAACATTTCTTAGAACATCTGTATCGTTTCAGAAAAAGAAATAAAAAGGAAAAAAAATCATACATATTGTGCTGGTTTGAAAGGATGTATGTACCATAGAAAAACCGTGTTTTAATCCTAATCCCGTTTTGTAAAGGCAGCCATTTCTTCTAATCCCTATTCAGTATTATGTGTTTGAAAGTGAAATTAGATCATCTCCCTAGAGATGCAATTTAATCAAGAGTGATTGTTAAACTAATCCAGTTTAGGTGAAGGTGTGTCTCCATCCATTTGGGTGGCTCTTGATTAGTTTACTGGAATCATATAAAAGAGGAATCATTTTGGAGAATGAGAGAGATTCGGAGTGAGCAGAGAATGCTGCAGCACCTCTGAAGCAGAGTCCACGAGCCCGCAACCTTTGGAGATGAAGAAGGAAAATGCCTCCCTGGGAGTTTCATGAAATCAGAAGCCAGGAGAAGCTAGCAGATGATGCCTTGTTTGCCATGTATGCTTCCAGCTGAGAGAAAAACCCTGACTATGTTCGCCATGTGCCTTCTCACTTGATAGAGAAACCCTGAACTTCATTGGCCTTCTTGAACCAAGGTATCTTTCTCTGGATGCCTTAGATTGGACATTTCTGTAGACTTGCTTTAACTGGGATATTTTCTTAGCCTTAGAACTGTAAACTAGCAACCTATTAAATTGCCCTTTTTAAAAGCCATTCCGTTTCTGGTATACTACATTCCACCAGCTAGAAAACTAGAACACATACCATACCCCTTTACCCCTCCCTTTCATTGATCACTAGCATTTCAATCTACTAAATTTATTTTAACATTTGTTCCCCCATTATTTATTTTTAATCCGTATGTTTTACTCATCTGTGGAAAAGGTAGATAAAAGGAGCATCAGACACAAGATTTTCACAATCACACAGTCACATTGCAAAAGCTTTATCATTTTCCAGTCATCTTTGAGAAACATGGCTACTGGAACACAGCTCTACATTTTCAGGCAGTTCCCTCCAGCCTCTCCATTACACTTCCTAAAAAGATGATACCTGTTTAATGCATAAAAATAACCTCCAGGATAACCTCTCGACTCTGTTTGGAATCTCTCAGCCATTGACACTTTATTTTGTCTCATTTCACTCTTTCCCTTTTTGGTCAAGAAGGTTTTCTCAATCCCTTGATGCTGAGTCCCAGCTCATTCTAAGTTTCTGTCCCACATTGCCAGGAAGGTCCACACCCCTGGGAGTCATGTCTCATGTAGACAGGGGGAGGGTGATGAGTTTGCTTGTTGTGTTGGCTGGAGAGAGAGGCCACATCTGAGCAACAAGAGAGGTTCTCTTGGGGGTGACTCTTAGGCCTAATTTTAAGAAGACTTAGCCTATCCTTTGCGGGGTTAAGTTTCATATGAACAACCCTCAAGATTGGGGCTTAGCCTATTGCTTTGGTTGTTCTCACTGCTTGTGATAATACCAAGAATTCTCCGCTTGGGGAAGTTGAATTTTCCCCCTTTCTCACCTTTCCCCAAAGGGGACTTTGCAAATACTTTTTTACTCACTGTTCAAATCACTCTGAGATTTATTGGGGTGTCACTCTAGATAAACGTACAAAATCTCATGCCCTACCCAAGGTTCCATGTACTTATGGTGTTCAATAAAGGTGTCCACATAAGTTATATTAGGAACTGCACTAGTCAAGATATAAATTTGGGGACAGTTGTTCTTGCAGATTTCTATTCATGCAGGATTTCAACTAGTAACTGGTGGAAGAAAGAGCTAAAGCAAAAGAAAAAAACTAGGTAAAGCCTCTATGATAATAATGCAGCAGCTGTGGGCATGGAAACTGAAGCATCCCTGAATTGAGTGCAGGAGCCATGGTTACTGCCGGGGGCTGACCTGGTATGGGTGAATGGGAGGCCAGACATGGGCAGGTGATGCAGAAGCAGCTCCATAAGAGAAAAAAAGAGCTGGACGGGAGCCAGATCTGATAGCGACCCAGACCAAGGTTTCAGCAGTGCCCTGGGAGAGAGGAATGAGTTTCTCTTTGTCCATTTATTCATTCTAAACATATTTAATAAACATCTACTAAGTGGCAGGCACAGGTCTAAATGCAGGAGATGTAATATTGAATGTGACTGGTAAAGTTCCTATGTGAAGCTTACTTCTAAGTTAGATAGGTTGGTGGGAGTTAAAATCACACAGGGTCTTTTGGTTAAGGTAAGGAGTTGGGATGATTCCTAAGTGCAACAGGAAACCATTAGATGGTGTTAAGCGAGAGATGACATGGTGATTTATGCTTGAAAAAGATCCCTCTGACTCATGTGTGCAGGGCAAGAGTAAAAGCAGAAAAACTAGGTGGAACACTGTTTCTGGAGTCCAGGCAAAATATGATGGTCATTTTGGGTGGGGCACTGTTGGAGTGGAGGGGCAGATCCATTTGGGAAATAAGGGAGGTGTGATGGTCAGGTTCATGTGTCAACTTGGCCTCGTAATGGTGCCTAGTTGTCTGGTCAAGCAAGCACTGGCTTATCTATTGCTGTGAGGACATTTCATGGATTAAATCATGACCAAGTTGATTGCATCCATGGCTGATTACATCTGCAGCTGGCTGAGGGGAATGTCTTCTGCAATGAATGATGTTTAATCTAATCACCTGAAGGCTTTTAAGGAGAATTCAGAAGAGAGAATCTCTTTTTTTCTCCTTCAGCCAGCCTTTCCTGGGAGTTCGTTGATGACCTTCATGGAAGCAGCCAGCTCACGGCCTGCCCTACAGATTTTGGACTCTCATGTCCCCACGGTACATGCGACACTTTTATAAATCTCATTTTTACAAATATCTCCTGCTCTGTTTCTCTGGAGAACCCTGACTAATAGAGAAGGACTTGGTGTAGGTTGTTTGGTAGCTTTCTAATGTGTCAGCTGGGTGAGACTAGATTTCACTAGTTTTCTTCAGAGTTTCCTTGTGACTCCTTTGTAATCCCCCCATCCTTCCCTCACCATCACATTTTCCTCCCCACCTCTGCTCCCCCACTCCCTCCTCCCCAGGCAACTACTGATCTGCTTTTATAGATTAGTTTTACATTTTCCAGAATTATTACCTAGATTTAAATGGAATTATACAGTATGGGCTCTTTATGTGTCCAGCTTATTTTATTCACCAAAATTGTTTTGAGCGTCACCCTGTGGTGACACGTCAGTAGTTCATTCCTTTTTATTGCTGAGAAGTGTTCATCAGCTGGATAGATCAGAGTGTGTTAATCCATTCACCTGCTGATGAACATTTGGGCTGTTTCCAGTTTTTTATATTACAAATCAAAGTGTAATGAGGGTGTACAGGTGGCTCATGGTAGAATGCTCACTTTCCATGCAGGAAACCCAGGTCTGACTCCCGGACCATGCACCTTTAAAAAAAAAAGGTGTAATGAGTATTCATATACAGGTCTTTGTATGGAGGTATGCTGTCTTTTTGCTTAGTTAAATTTCAAGGAGCGGCATGGCTGGATAACATGGTAGGTGCATGCTTACTGGGCCGGTTTGAATCTGTGGTGGACCCCAGAAAAGCCCAAAAAATCCTTTCATCCTCATTCAATATTGCTGGGTGGGAGCATTTTGATTGTTCCCATGGAGATGTGACCCACACAATTGTGGGTTGTAACTTTTGATTAGATGATTTCCTTGGAGGTGTGTCTCCACCCATTAAAGGAGCTTACTGGAATCCTTTAAAAGAGGAAACATTTTGGAGAGAGTCCCTTTGGTAGCGCTTCGAGAAAGCCAGCAGACGCCATCAAGTTCGCCATGTGCCCTTCCAGCTAAGAGAGAAACATTGAACTTCATCGGCCTTCTTTAACCAAGGTATCTTTCCCTGGATGCCTTAAATTGAACATTTCTATGGACTTGTTTGAATTGGAACATTTTCTCGGCCTTAGAACTATAAAGTAGCAACTTATTAAATTCCCCCTTTTAAAAGCCATTCTGTTTCTGGTATATTGCATTCCAGCAGCTAGCAAACTAGAACACTTACCTTTTTAAGAAACTGCCAAACACCCGCCAAGTGACTGTTACCATGGTACCATTTCCCATCACTGTGGGAGAGGTTCAGCTGTTCCACATAAAGGGCTGGGCAGTCTTTTAAGTTTTAGTCATAATAATAGTAGTGTAATTTAAAATGTGGTTTTAATTTGGAATTCCCAAGTTGCTAACAATGTTGAGCATCTTTTCCTGTCTCTTTTTGCCATCTATATATCTTTTCTGTGAAGTGTCTATTCAAATCTTTGCCCATTTTTAATTGGGTCATTTGCTTTCTTATATTGAGTTTTGAGAGTTCTTTATGTGTTCTGTATCCAAACCCTTTATTCGATATATGCTTTGCAAATATTTTCTCCCAATGTGTGACCTGACTTTTTTTTCTGTTTTGTAATAGTTTTAGACTGATAGCAAGATTGCAAAAATAGTATGAAGAATTCCCTTAGATACCGCATCCAATTTTACCTTATTGTTAGGTTACTACAGTACTGTTTTAGTTTCCTTGGCTGCTTAAAACAGATCCGATGAAATGGTTCAGCTTAAGCAATGGAAATTTATCAGTTTACAGTTTTGAGGTGGAGAAAGTGTCCAAATCAAGTCATCATTAGGGTGATGCTTTCTTCCTGAAGACCAACTGCCCGTGGTCCTTGATTCCTCTGCCACATGGCAAGGCACATGGAGGCATCTGCTGGTCTCTCCCTTTTCTTCCAGGTTTTGTTGCTTTCATTTTCTGAAAGTTTTCAGCTTCCATGGCATTATTTTTTCCTCTCTCTCTCTTTCTCTGTCTCTCTCGCTTTACATTCATTCTATTTATAAAGGGACTTCGGTAATAGGTTTAAGACTTTTCCTGATTGAGGTGGGTCATACCCTAACTGAAGTAACCTCATCAAAAGGCCCTACTTACAATGGGTTTACATGCATAGGAATGATTAAAGAAATGCTTTTCTGCAGTGTATAAAGCTTCTAACCACCACAGGTACATTTGTCATAACTGTTGAACCAATATTGCTTTTGTGCCTTTGTTAAAAATCAGTTGTCCACGTATCTCTGGATCAATTTCTAAACTTTCTAGTCTATTCCATTGATCTATTTGTCAAGACCTTACTGTCTTGATTCTTGTAGCTTTGTAGTATATATTGAAATAAGGTAATATTGCCCTCTAACCTTCCCTTTTTTTTTTCAAAATTGCTTTGCTTATTCTAAACCTTTACATTTCCATATGCATTTTAGAATCAGTTTGCCAATTTCTAACAGCCCGCCCCCTCTCCCCACCCCCCCAAAATAAGCCTGGCAGGATTTTGTTTGTGACTGTGTTGAATCTTTAGATCAATTAGGGGGGAATTGACATCATAAAAATATTGGGGTCTTTTCATTCATGAACCGCAGAGGTCTAGATGAGGAATGTGGATGCATAGAGGAGAGAGAAAGAAGAGTCTTTGCTGGTGCTTCTAGCAGGCATTGGGCAAGTGGCCACCCCTTCATGTGACCTATCTAGGGAAAGCTATTTAAATAGATGACAGTCACATTCCACGGAATCTCTGAATGGCCCACGGGTTGTCAATCTTATTTGAGCATTTCAGAGGTCTTGAAGCTTTTCTAATGCCTATGCATTTTCAGAGATGCTTATGATGCATTTCAGAGATTCCACTCCCAGAGAAGTCCATGGTCGGAGGCCTCAAGTTTTTGCTTGGGTTCTGGTTGGGTCCTGCTTGGGTCCAGAAGCCAGTCCCCTTCTGGTACAAATTTTTCCTTTGGGACAAATTCTAAAGGCAGGAGCTTTATTCCAATTTACTTATTAACTAAGCAAGGGCAGCTTAATCATTCGTTTCTTAATCATTCATGTTGCATGCCAGCATGATCTCTGGCCAAGGCAAAGATCAGAAGTTATCCTTATTTGAAAAACAAGAGATATCCCAGCAAATATTAGTCATTCATTATTATTCTTATGAGTAAATGATTGGCAATGAGTATAATTCTCTTTATGAGTGTATGAAGACATGCCCTCTGCTGGGGCAGGTATTATGCCCACATTTCTTCTGCTGACAGCATAGAACCCAAGCAGCCAGATTGCTCTGGGCAGCAGTTGACCCAATGGCTTCTGCAACGTTGGCTGGGCGCCTTCCTGTATGTGTGTTTCTCCTGTTGGCATCTGGCTTTTCTGAGGCAGGCAAGCTGCTGGTCGTCCCCATGGATGGAAGCCACTGGTTTAGCATGCATTCAGTCCTGGAGAAACTCTACCAAAGAGGACATGAGTTGGTCGTAGTCATCCCAGAGGTGAGTTGGCACCTGAAAACATCATTCAACTGTACAGTAAAGACGTATTCAACTTCTTACACGCTGGAGGATTTGAATCGTGAGTTCCTGAAGTTCTCCAAATCTCAGTGGAAAACTCAAACAGATGTGTTTTCTCTCTTAATAAATCCACCCATTACTTTTAAATACTTTTTTTCTCACTGTAGGGGTTTGTTTAATGACAAAAAATTGGTGGAATACTTAAAAGAGAGTTCTTTTGATGCCGTGTTCCTAGATCCGTTTGATATGTGTGGCTTCATCGTTGCCAAGTACTTTTCACTCCCATCTGTGGTGTTCAGCAGGGGAATGTTTTGTCATTATCTTGAGGAGGGGACACAGTGCCCCAGCCCTACTTCCTATGTTCCCAGATCTTTGTCAAGGTTCTCAGATGTCATGAATTTCAGGGACAGAGTATGGAACTCCATCTCTCACTTGGAGGAGCATTTCCTTTGCCAGTATTTTTTCAAAGATGTTTTAAAAATGGCCTCTGAGATTTTCCAGATGCCTGTCACAACATATGATCTCCACAGTCAAGTCTCAATTTGGCTGTTACGAACTGACTTTGCCTTTGACTATCCTAAACCTGTCATGCCCAACATGATCTTCATCGGCGGCATCAACTGCGTCCCGGTAAAGCCACTGCCAAAGGTAAGCTGCCTCTCCTTTAGGATTTTTAAAAATAACTGGCTGAGCACCTAAAAATGTAAAAAACAAATAATAAAAAGAAAATAGGGTCCATACCTGAACTGTGATTTGTCATTTACATTCATCACATTTGTAATTTACATCTGGTTTAATGAATTATTTAGTGCCGATTTGTTTAATTGTGGTCTCACAAATTTTGTAAAGTGGTCCCCTTTGATATTTATGTGTGTATAACTGATGGCTTTCCAGACTGCTTTTTTAAGGCTTCAATTTGAAAAATACTGAAAAATGCTGTCAGAAGTGAAATTTCTCTTCTTACTATTATGTTGCCACCATATAAAAATGCTCTTAACTGGTCTTGCACGTCTTTTCCAGTTTTTCTGAAATTATTTCATATATATATCTACAATTATGATGTAAAGTTCACACTCCATTTTAGTTAGATAAAAAAATCTAGAATCCGGCTGGACACTTTGCTCTTTACTTTGCGCTTTGACTGAATAAATTGTAAACTATATTCAAGTAAAGAATTCTATAAAATGAGTCAAAAGAAGGCAATAATTCATTTCACTCTGAGTGTAAGGATGTCTGTGATTTATTGGCAAGTAAAAGTCCAAAGATCAAAGTCAATATTGATAGATATGTGGGCATCTTCCACTTTTTTCTCTTGTAAACAAGACTGGGCTAAACAAACAAATACCTTCTTTACATACATATATTTCTATAACTCGCTCTTATTTCTAGAGTGCTAGGGGCAGGGTCTCTGGGTCAAATGGTATATACCTTTTACACCTCAGTAAATCTGACATGATGCTTTCAAAATCTTGAGCAACCTCCTGATTTGACCATTGGTACATGAGAGGTCTAGTTTTTCTGTATCCTCTCCAGCTCTGGATTACGTCAGTCTTAAATGTTGGGCAGTTTTTCTGGGCAGAAAAAATTCTCCAAAGCTGTTTCAGTTTCATTTCCTATTTTCATAGGTATTGAGGCCACATGTATTTCTTTTCTAGTGCATTGTGTGGTCACATCCATTCATCATTTTTATAGGGCTGTATGTCTTTTTACAACTAATTGATGTAAGGAGCTTGAGTATTAGCTTCTTCTGTGTGCTGCTGATTTTTTTCCTTGGCTGTTCTTCATCTTTTGGTATCTCTTGTCACATATAATTCTTATTTTTGAGTAATCAAATTTACCAACTTTGTCCTTAATTGTTTCTTTGCTTCAACTTGTTTGGGTCTGTCCAAACCTATAAAAGCGTTTTCTCTATTTTTGTTTTAATGCTTTAATTCATCCAGTATCAATCATTTTATTTTATTTTATTTTTTTAATCAAGAAAGCTTTAATTTATACAGCTAAGTAACAATCTAACTTTTTAAAAATGTGGATAGTCAATTGTTCAACATGATTTATTTAAAAAATACATTATTCATCTATTGGTTTGAAATGCTTCTTTACATCATATATGGCATTTCTGTATCTTTTTGCAACTGCTTCTAAACTCTCACTTGTGTTTCATGACTCTATTCATCTATTCATTTATCAGGATCATACTGTTTTGAATATATTGGCTTTGTAGTAGATTGTAATATCTGGTAAGGCAAGTCTCATACTCTCTATTCTCTTTTCCAAATGTTCTTGGAATTCACATAAATCTCCTTCATAAAATTTAAAATTGTTTGTCCAGCTAAAGAAAATAAAAACAAACCAGTAGGGTTTTGTTAATATTACAGGAAATGTTTTTATTAACTTGAGAAAATTGACGTCTTTTCACTAAGTCTTCCTACTCAGGAATAAAGTATTTCTCTCACTTTTTTTCAAAATTTGAGAAGTGGTAGGTTTAGAGAAAATCATTCATAATAGTATTTCTCTTTATATTCAGTCCCATAAACTGACAGTAAAATTTAACAATTTTAGAAATCTTTTATTTTCTTATTTAAATTTACTCTGGGTGTTTTGTTATTTTCAAACGATTGTTGACAGGACATTTTCCCCTTTTCTATTTTGAATTTATTATTATTCATTAAAGGACAACTGATAGATGCTACAACATTGTTAAACCTTGAAAACTTCATGCTAAATGAAACAAGCCAGACACAAAAGGCTATAGACTGTGTGATTCCATTTTTATGAAATGCTCAGAATAGGCAAATCCATGAAGACAGAAAGCAAATTCATGGTTGACCAGAGCTGGGTAAAACTGAAATGGAGAGGGACTATTTAGTGGGTATGGGGTTTCCTTTTGGGGTAATGATGGTTGCACAACATCATAAAGGGTACTACTGAATTATAATAAACCACTGTAATACTAAAGTGATTAAAGTGGTGTGATGAGGGAATACAATGGTACTTCCATGGTAGAATTGTTGCCTGCCATGTGGAAGACCTGGGTTCAATTCCCGGCCCATGCACTTCCCACCTCTCCCCCAACACACACCCCCCCACAAAAACAAGCAAACAAACAAAAAAGTCAAGGAATGGTACAGCAATAACGGGATACTCACATGGAAAAAGAATGAAATGTGACCCCCTGTCACACACACACAAAAATGTTATAGTGAATTTTATGTTAGGCCTATTTTACCAAAATTTAAAAAACAGAGAAAAAAAATGTCTTTTAAACGTTGGTTTGTTTGAATCAAGATACATGCATACAGGCACCATGGAGGTGAGAAAGTGGTGGTATAATATATTTAAGATTCTGAAAGAGAAATATTTCCAGCCAAGAATTTTTTATCCCAGAAAGTTGTCCTTCAAAAGTGAGGGAGATATTAAAATCTTCACAGACAAACAAATGCTGATAAAGAATTTGTTAACAAGAGACCAGCCCTATAAGAAACACTAAAGGGAGTTCTGTTGGCTGAAAAAAAAAAAGAGGAGATGTCTGGAGGAGGGCACAGAATTGAAGAGTATTAGGAAAGGTGACTTAAAGGATAGAAATAGAGAGGGAAATATATAGGTCTGACAAATAAAAACCAAAGGATAAGATGGTAGATTCAAGAACTGCCTTTACAGAAATAACTTAGAATATTAATGAATGAAACTCACCAAGATACAGATTGGCAGAATGGATTAAAAAATATGATTCAGCTGTATGCTATTTACAAGAGACTCATCTTAGACCAAAGGATACAAATAGATCGAAAGTGAAAGGTTGGAAAAAGATCTATGCAAGCTGTAACCAAAAGAAAGCAGAAGTAGCTATACTAATATCAGACAAAAGAGATTTTAAATGCAAAGATGTCATAAGAGCAAGGAAAGACACTACAAATTAATAAAAGGGACAATTCACCAAGGAGAAATAACAATCATAAATATTTATGCAATAAAATCAAGGGGCTCCAAAGTACCTCAGGCAAATATTGGCACAACTGAAGGGAGCAATAGCTGTTTGAACAATAAGAGTGGTAGACTTCAACACCCCACTCTCTTCTACAAATAGAACAACCAGACAGAGGATCAATGAGGAAATAGAGACGTTAAACAATGTGATAATTGAATTAGACCTAACATATATATATGTTGTTCATTACACCCCCAAACACTAGAATATGCATTCTTCTCTAGTACTCATGAAGCATTCTCCAGGATAAATATGTGCTAGGGCACAAAGAAAGGTCTTAATAGGGCGTGCCACGGTGATTCAGCAGATAAGAATGCTTGCCTGCCATGCCCGAGGACCCGGGTTTGATTCCCAGTGCCTGCCCTTTAAAAAAAAAAAAAAGAAAGGTCTCAATAAAGTTTAAAACTCAATAAAGTTTAAAAGATTGAAATTATTCAAAGCACTTTCTCTGACCATACTGGAATGAAACTGGAAATTAATAATACCAAAGAAGCAGAATTCTCACAAATATATGGAGATTAAATAACAAGGTCTTTAAAACTCAGTGGGCCAAAGTAGAAATTGCAAGAGAAATAAGTAAATATCTGGAGATGAATGAAAGTGAGAATACAACATAACAGAATTTATGGGATATAGCAAAGGCAATGCTAAGAAGGAAATTTATTGCCCTAAATGCCTATATTAAAAAAGAAGAAAGAGCAGGAATTGAGGACCTAACTATTCACCTGGAGGAACTAGAGAAAGAACAGCAAACTAACCCCAAAGAAAATAACAGAAGAGAAATACCAAAAATTAAGGCACAAATAAATGAGTTGGAGAACAACAACAACAAAATAGAAAGAATCAATAAAACCAGAAGTTGATTCTTTAAGAATATAAATAAAAGTGATGAACCCATAGCCAGGCTGATGAAAAATGTAGGATACAAATAAATAAAATAAAAAATGAGAGGGGTGTCATTACCATGGTCCCTGTAGAAATTAAAAAGAAAAAAAAACCATAAGAGGATACTATGAACAACTATATGCCAACAGACTAGACAACTTACATGAAATGGACAAATTCCTAGAAGCACATGAACAATCTACACTGACTTGAGATGAAATGGATGACCTCGGCAAACCAATCACAAGTAAAGAGATTCAGTCATAAAAAAATCCCTGTGAAGAAAAACCCAGGGCCATATGGCTTCAAAGCGGAATTTTACCAAACATTCCAAAAAAGAAATAAAACCATTCCTGCTCAAACTCTTCCAAAAATTTGAGGAAAAAAGGAACATTACGACCTCAATTTATGAAGCTAACATCCCTCTGAAATATCAAAACCAGGTAAAGATACTTGAAGAAAGGAAAACAACAGGCCAATCTCCCTAATGAATATAGATGCAAAAATCCTTAACAAAATACTTGCAAATGGAACCCAATGGCACAATAAAAGAATTATACACAATGACCCAGTGAAGTGTATTCCAAGCATGCAAGGGTTGGTCAACACAAAATTAATCAATGTAATACAGTATTTTAACAAGTTGAAAGGGAAAAATGACAGGATTATCTTGACTGACATTGAAAAAAACATTTGACAAGATTTAGCATCCTTTTCTTATAAAAACACTTCAAAAGGTAGGGATCAAAGGAAATTTCCTCAATATGATAAAAACCACATACGAAAAACCCACAGCTAGCATTATACTCAACAGTGAGAGACTGATAACCTTTCCCCTGAGATCAGGAATGAGAGAAGGATGCCCACTGTCACCACCTCTCTTCAACATTGTACTAGAAGGTCTAGCTAGAGCTATCAGGCAAGAAAAAGAAATAAAAGTCACCCAAACTGGTAAGGAAGTAGTAAAATTTTCATTATTTGCAGGAGACATGATTCTATACTTGGAAAATCCTTAGAAATCTATGGCAAAGCTGCTTGAGTTAATAAATAAATTCAGCAAAGTGGTGGGATACGAAAATCAGTAATGTTTCTATACAAGTAATGACCTAACTGAGGAGACAATTAAAAAGAAAATTCCATTCACAATAACAAATAAAAGAATCAAGTATTTAGGAATAAACCAGGAATGTAAAGGACCGGCACACAGAAAACTACAAAACATTGCTAAAAAAAGTCAAAGAAGATCTAAACAGGTGGAAAGACATTCCATGTTCATGGATACAAAGATTAAGTATCATTAAGATGTCAAATCTAACTAATTTGATTTACAAATTCAACGCAATACCAATGAAAATTCCAACAACCTACTTTGAAGACTTGGAAAAGCTATTATCAAATTTGTTTGAAAGGGAAAGAGACCTCAAATAGCCAGAAACATACTAAAAAAGAATGAAGTGGGAGGACTTACCCTTCCTAATTTTTAAAGCTTGCTGTAAAACCACAGTGGTCAAAACAGCATGGTAATAGTACAAAGATAGACATATTGATCAATGAATAAAATTGAGAGTTGAGAAATAGACTACCAGATCTATGGTCAATTGATCTTCAACAAGGCCCCCAATCCACTGAACTGTGTGAGGTGGTAACTCATTGTAGTCTTGATCTGCATTTCCCTTATAGCTAATGAGAATAAGCATCTCTTCATTTCCTTTTTAACCATCTGTATTTGCTCTTCAGAAAAAATGTCTATTCATATCTTTAGCCCACTTTATTATTAGGTGGCTTGTTCTTTTGTTGTTGAATTGTATGATTTATTTATGTATACAACATATCAAACCTTTATCTGATGTGTGATATCCAAATATTTTCTCCCATTAAGTTGGTTGCCTTTTTACCTTTTTGACAAAGTTTTTTGAAGTGGAAAATCATTTGATTTTGAGGAGTTCCCCTTTATCTAATTTTTTCTTTTGTTGCTTGTGCTTTGGGTGTAAAGTTTAGGAAGCTACCTCCTACGTTTTCTTGTAGGAGCTTTATGGTACTGGTTCTTATGTTTAGGTATTTAATCCAATTTGAGTTAATTTTGTATAGAGTGAAAGGTAAGGGTACTCTTTCATTCTTCTTTCTATTGATATCCAGTTCTCCCATGCCCATTATTGAAAGACAATTTTGTTCCAGTTCAGTGGATTTGAGGGCATTGTTGAAGATCAGTTTACCATAGATTTGGTGGTCTGTTTCTACACTCTCAATTTGATTCCATTTGTCAATATTTCTATCTTTGTGCGAGTAATATCCTGTTTTGATGAATTTGGTAACTAGCTTTTCCAAGTCTTCAAAAATAGGTTGTTGGGATTTTGATTTGTACTGCATTGAATCTGTAGATCAATTTGGGTAAAACTGGCATTTTAACTATCTTTAACCTTCCTATCTATGAGCATGGAATATCTTTCCACCTATTTAGATCTTCTTTGATTTCTTTTGACAATGTTATTTAGTTCTCTGTGTACAAATCCTTTACATCCCTAGTTAACTTCATTCCTAGATATTTGCTGTAGATTTCTCAGGATTTTCCAAGTATAGTATCATGTCATCTGAAAATACTGAAAGTTTTAGTTCTTTGTTTCCAATTTGGATGCCTTTTATTTCGTTTTCCTGCTTGATTGTTCTTGCTGGAACTTCTAGTACAGTGTTGAATAGAAATGGTAATAGATGGCATCCTTCCCTCATTCCCAATCTTGGGAGGAAAGCCTTCAGCCTTTCACCATTAAATATGAGACTGGCTATGGGTTTTTCATATATACCTTTTATCATACTGATGCATTTACCTTTGATTCCTACCTTTTGAAGTGTTTTTATCAGAAAAGGATGCTGCATTTTGTGAAATGCTTTTTCAACATCAATTGAGATGATCATATTTTTCTCTTTTAATTTGTTAATATGCTGTATTACATTAACTGATTTCTTTGTGTTGAACCATCCTTGCATTCCTGGCATAAGCCCCATTTGGTTGTGGTGTATAATTCTTTTAATGTGCTGTTGGATTTGATTTCCTAATATTTTGTTGAGAATTTTTGCATCTATGGTCATTAGGGAGATTGGTCTGTGTTTTCCTTTCTTGTAACCTCTTTACCCAGTTTTGATATTAAAGTGATGTTAGCTTCATAAAATGGGTTAGGTAGTGTTCCTTTTTCTTCAATTTTTTTTTTGAAAAAATGTGGGTAGGATTGGTGTTAGTTCTTTTAGGAATGTTTGTTAAAATTCCCCTGTGAAGCCATTTGGTCCTGGGCATTTTTTTTTTTTAATTTTTAAAATTTATTTATTAATTAAAAAAATAAAGAAACAAAATAAAACAACATACGTAATCAGTAATTCACAATATCATCACTTAGTTGCATATTCATCATTTCGTAGAACATTAGCATTGATTCAGAAAAAGAAATAAAACAAACACAGGAAAGACAAAAAAAAAAAAAAGACTATGCCTACCATAGCCCTTACCCCTTGCTTTCATTGATCACTAGCATTTAAACTAAATTTATTTTAGCATTTGTTCCCCCTATTATTTATTTTTATTCCATATGTTCTACTCCTTTGTTGACAAGGTAGATAAAAGGAGCATCAGACACAAGGTTTTCACAATCAAACAGTCACATTGTGACAGCTGTATCATTATTCAATCATCCTCAAGAAATATGGCTACTGGAACACAGCTCTACATTTTCAGGCAGTTCCTTCTAGCCTCTTAACAAGATGATATCTACTTGATTCATAAGAATAACCTCCAGGATAACCTCTCGACTCTGTCTGGAATCTGTCAGCCATTGACACTTTGTCTCATTTCCCTCTTCCCCCTTTTGGTCAAGAAGGTTTTCTCAATCCCTTGATGCTAATACTCAGCTCATTCTAGGGTTTTTCTCAATCCCTTGATGCTGAGTCTCCGTTCATTCCAAGATCTCTATCCCACATTGCCAGGAAGGTCCACACCCCTGGGAGTCATGTCCCACGTAGAGAGGGGTAGGGTGATGAGACTGCTCGTTGTGTTGGCTGGAGAGAGCGGCCACATCTGAGCAACAAAAGAGGCTCTCTTGAGGGTGACTCTTAGGCCTAAATTTTAAGTAGACTTGACCTATCCTTTGCAGGGTTAACTTTCATTTGAACAAACCCCAAGACTGGGGGCTCTGCCTATAGCTTTGGTTGTACACAGCTTGTGAGAACATCAAGAATTCAACTTGGGAAAGTTGAATTTCTCCCCATTCTCACCACTCCCCAAAGGGGGCTTTGCAGATACTTTTCCACTCACTGATCAAATCACTCTGGGATTCATTGGGGCATCATTCTGGACAAACCAGCAAAATCTCATGTCCTACCTGAGATTCCAAGTACATGTGGCATTCAATCAAACTATCTACATAAGTTATATTAGGAAATGCAGTAGTCAAAATATAAATTTTGTAACTAATAAACATTTTTTGCTTTAGTTTCATACAGAAGGTGACATTTTAAAATATTAATTACCATCTATTTTCAGTACCCTGCAATAATGACATTCCTTTGTTCTTCCTCATGCAAAAACATTTTTAAAATTGTACCTTGTACATTTCACTATTATTATACACTCTAGGCATTCCTGGGTTATACCATCTCAATCTTTAACATCAATCTTTCTTTCTGAGTTCATTTATGTCCCCAGCCCTCCTCCCTCTATCATTCTCACAGGCAGATTCATTCAGTGTTTTAACATAATTATATTACAGCTAGTTAGGTAGTATTGTGCTGTCCATTTCTGAGTTCTAGTATCCAGTCCTGTTGCACAGTCTGTATCCCTTCAGCTCCAATTACCCAATATCTTACCCTATTTCTATCTCCTGATGGTCTCTGTAACAAACAAAATATTTCAAGTTTATTCACTAATGTCAGTTCGTATCAGTGAGACCATGCAGTATTTGTTCTTTAGTTTTTGGCTAGTCTCACTCAGCATAATGTTCTCAAGGTCCATCCATGTTGTTACATACTTCATAAGTTTATTCTGTTTTAAAGCTGCATAATATTCCATCGTATGTATATACCACAGTTTGTTTAGCCACTCCTCTGTTGATGGACATTTTGGCTGCTTCCATCTCCTTGCAATTGTAAATAATGCTGCTATAAACATTGGTGTGCAAATGTCTGTTTGTGTCTTTGCCGTTAAGTCCTCTGAGTAGATACCTGGCAATGGTATTGCTGGGTCATATGGCAATTCTATATTCAGCTTTTTGAGGAACTGCCAAACTGCCTTCCACAGTGTTTGCACCATTTGACATTCCCACCAGCAGTGGATAAGTGTGCCTCTTTCTCCACATCCTCTCCAGCACTTGTCATTTTCTGTTTTGTTGATAATGGCCATTCTGGTGGGAGTGAGATGATATCTCATTGTGGTTTTGATTTGCATTTCTCTAATGGCCAGGGACGTTGAGCATCTCTTCATGTGCCTTTTGGCCATTTGTATTTCCTCTTCTGAGAGGTGTCTGTTCAAGTCTTTTTCCCATTTTGTAATTGGATTGGCTGTCTTTTTGTTGTTGAGTTGAACAATCTCTTTATAAATTCTGGATACTAGACCTTTATCTGATATGTCGTTTCCAAATGTTGTCTCCCATTGTGTAGGTTGTCTTTTTACTTTCTTGATGAAGTTCTTTGATGCACAAAAGTGTTTAATTTTGAGGAGTTCCCATTTCTTTCTTTCTTTCTTCAATTCTCTTGCTTTAGGTGTAAGGTGTATAAAACCACCTCCAATTATAAAATTTATAAGATATTTCCCTACATTTTCCTCTAACTGTTTTATGGTCTTAGACCTGATGTTTAGATCTTTGATCCATTTTGAGTTAACTTTTGTATAGGGTGTGAGATGCGGGTCCTCTTTCATTCTTTTGCATATGGATATCCAGTTCTCTAGGCACCATTTATTGAAGAGACTGTTCTGTCCCAGGTGAGTTGGCTTGACTGCCTTATCAAAGATCAAATGTCTATAGATGAGAGGGTCTATATCTGAACACTCTATTCAATTCCATTGGTCATTATATCTATCTTTATGCCAGTGCCATGCTGTTTTGACCACTGTGGCTTCATAATATGCCTTAAAGTCAGGCAGCATGAGACCTCCAGCTTCATTTTTTTTTCCTCAAGATACTTTTAGCAATTCGGGGCACCCTGCCCTTCCAGATAAATTTGCTTATTGGTTTTTCTATTTCTGAAAAGTAAGTTGTTGGGATTTTTATTGGTATTGCATTGAATCTGTAAATCAGTTTAGGTAGTATTGACATCTTAACTATATTTAGTCTTCCAATCTATGAACACAGTATGCCCTTCCACCTATTTAGGTCTTCTGTGATTTCTTTTAACAGTTTCTTGTAGTTTTCTTTGTATAGGTCTTTTATCTCTTTAGTTAAATTTATTCCTAAGTATTTGATTCTTTTAGTTGCAATTGTAAATGGAACTCATTTCTTGATTTCCCCCTCAGATTGTTCATTACTAGTGTATAGAAACACTACAGATTTTTGAATGTTGATTTTGTAACCTGCCACTTTGCTGTACTCGTTTATTAGCTGTAGTAGTTTTGCTGTGGATTTTTCAGGGTTTTCGACATATAGTATCATATCATCTGCAAACAGTGATAGTTTTACTTCTTCTTTTCCAATTTTGATGCATTGTATTTCTTTTTCTTGTCTAATTGCTCTGGCTAGAACTTCCAGCACAATGTTGAATAACAGTGGTGATAGTGGACATTCTTGTCTTGTTCCTGATCTTAGGGGGAAAGTTTTCAGTTTTTCCCCATTGAGGACAATATTATCTGTGGGTTTTTCATATATTCCCTTTATCATTTTAAGGAAATTCCCGTGTATTCCTATCCTTTGAAGTGTTTTCAACAGGAAAGGATGTTGAATTTTGTCAAATGCCTTCTCTGCATCAATTGAGATGATCATGTGATCTTTCTGCTCTGATTTGTTGATATGGTGTATTACATTAATTGATTTTCTTATGTTGAACCATCCTTGCATACCTGGGATGAATCCTACTTGGTCATGATGTATAATTCTTTCAATGTGTTGCTGGATTCGATTTGCTAGAATTTTCTTGAGAATTTTCGCATCTATATTCATTAAAGAGATTGGTCTGTAGTTTTCTATTTTTGTAATATCTTTGCTTGGTTTTGGTATGAGGGTGATGTTGGCTTCATAGAATGAATTAGGTAGCTTTCCCTCCACTTCAATTTTTTTGAAGAGTTTGAACAGGATTGGTACTAATTCTTTCTGGAATGTTTGGTAGAATTCACATGTGAAGCTGTCTGGTCCTGGACTTTTCTTTTTGGGAAGCTTTTGAATGACTGATTCAATTTCTTTACTTGTGATTGGTTTGCTGAGGTCATCTATTTCATCTTGAGTCAAAGCTTGTTGTTCATGCTTTCTAGGAAGTTGTCCATTTCATCTACATTGTTGTATTTATTGGTAAAAAGTTGTTCATTGTATCCTGTTCTTAACTCCTTTATTTCTGTGGGGTCAGTGCTTATGTCTCCTCTTCCATTTCTGATCTTATTTATTTGTGTCCTCTCTCTTCTTCTTTTTGTCAATCTTGCTACGGGCCCATCAATCTTATTGATTTTCTTGTAGAACCAACTTCTGGTTTTATTGATTTTCTCAATTGTTTTCATGTTCTCAATTTCATTTATTTCTGCTCTAATCTTTGCTATTTCTTTCCTTTTGCTTGCTTTAGGTTTAGTTTGCTGTTCTTTCTCCAGGTCTTCCATGTGGACAGTTAATTCCTGTATTTTTGCCCTTTCTTCTTTTTTGATATAGGCATTTAGGGCAATCAATTTCCCTCTTAGCACTGCCTTTGCTGCATCCCATAAGTTTTGATATGTTGTGTTTTCATTTTCATTTGCCTCGAGATATTTACTGATTTCTCTTGTAATTTTTTCCTTGACCCACTTGTTGTTTAAGAGTGTGTTGTTGAGCCTCCACATATTAGTGAATTTTCTGCCGCTTTGCCTATTATTGATTTCCAACTTCATTCCTTATGATCTGAGAAAGTGTTTTGTATGATTTCAAACTTTTTAAATTTGTTGAGTCTTGGTTTGTGAGCCAGTATATGGTCTATCTTTGAGAATGATCCATGAGCACTTGAGAGAAATGTGTATCCTGCTGTTGTGGGGTGTCATGTCTTATACATGTCTGTTAAGTCTAGCTCGTTTATTGTAATATTGAAATTCTCTGTTTCTTTATTGATCCTTTCTCTAGATGTTCTGCCCATTGATGAGAGTGGGGAATTGAAGTCTCTAACTATTATGGTAGATGTGTATTCGGCTTTTTTTGTAGGAAGGTTTTTGATGACTGTTTGAAAATATCTTTACATGTGATTGGTTTCTTGAGATCTTCTGTTTCTCCTTAAATCAGTGTAGCTTGTTTGTGTGTTTCTAGGAATTTGTCCATTTCATCTAAGTTGTGTAGTTTGTTGGCATTTAATTGTTCATGGTAGCCTCTTATGATTTTTTAAAATATCTTCAGCATCTGTGGTAATGAACTCCTTCTCATTTCTGATTTTGTTTATTTACATCCTTTCCCTTTTTTTCTGTTTCAGTCTTGCTAGTGGCCTATCAATTTTATTGATTTTCTCAAAGAAGCAACTTTTGGTTTTATTGATTCTTCTATTGTTCTCCCATTCATTTAACTCTGCTTTAATCTTTGTTATTTCTCTTCTCCTATTTGCTTTGGGGTAAGCTTGCTATTCTTTTTCAAGTTCTTCCAGGTAAGCAGTTAAGTCCTCAATTCTTGCTTTTTCTTCGTTTTTAATATAGATATTTAGGGCAATAAATTTCCCTCTCAGCACAGCCTCTGCCACATCCCATTAGTTCTGATATGTTGTATTCTCATTTTCATTCATCTCCAGGTAGCTACTAATTTCTCTATCAGTAGAAAGAGCCCCATTCATTGTTTAAGAGAGTGTTATTTAATCTCCATGTATTTGTGAAAGTTCTTGTTCTTTGGTAGTTATTAATTTCCAGCTTCATTCCATTGTGATCAGAGAAAGTACGTTGAATAATTTCTATGTTTTTAAATTTATAAAGACCCAATATATGATCTGTCCTGGAGAAAGTTCCATGAGCACTAAAGAAAAATGTATATCCTGGTGTTTTGGGGTGTAATGTTCTATATATGTTTGTTAGGTCTAATTCATTTATCAGATAGTTTAAGTTCTCTATTTCCTTGTTGATCTTCTGTCTGGTTGTTCTTTCTATAGAGGAGAGTGGTGCACTGAGGTCTCCTATTATTGTTGAAACATCTATCACTCCTTCAGTTTTGCCAGTGTCTCTCACATGCACTTTGGACCTCCTTGATTAGGAGAATAGATAGCATAGATATTTATGATTGTTATTTCTTCTTGGTTAATTGTCCCTTTTACTAACATATAATGTCCTTCTTTGTCTCTTATGATGTTTTTACACTTAAAGTCTATTTTGTCTGATGTTAGTATAGCTACTCCTGATTTCTTTTGGTTATAGCTTGCATGGGACATCTTTTTCCATCCTTTCACTTTCAATCTATTTGTATTCTTGTGTCTAAGATGAGTCCTTGATAAGCAGCATATAGTTGGATTATATTTCTTAATCTATTCTGCCACTGTGTATCTTTTAATTGGTAGGTTTAGTCCATTAACATTCAAAGTTATTACTGTAAAGGCATTTCTTGAATCTATCATCTTATCCTTTGGATTTTATTTGTCAGATCTATATGTTCTTTTCTCCCTTTCTCTTTTTATTTTTTAGGTTACCCTTACTGATACACTTCAATTCTGTGCCCATCTCCAGACCTCTCTCTCCTGTCTTTTTTTGTTTTTCAGCCATCAGTACTCCCTTTAGTATTTCTCATAGAGCTGGTCTCTTGTTGATATATTCTTTCAGCCTTTGTTTGCTGTGAAAATTTTAATCTCTCCCTCAGTTTGAAGGGCAGTCTGGCTGGGTACAGAATTCTTGACTGGAAGCCTTTTCTTCCAGGATCTTAAATATATCATGCCACTGCCTTCTCACCTGTATAGTGCCAATTGAGTAGTCTGAACTCAGTCTTATATAGTTTCCCTTGTATGTAGTAGATTGTTTTTCTCATGCCACTTTCAGAATTTTCTGCTTCTCTTCAACATTTGAAGACTAATTAGCATGTGTCTTGGGGTAGGCCTATTTGAATTTATTCCATTTGGAGTTCATTGGGTTCTTTGATTTGCATATTTACATCTTTTATAAAGGTTGGGAAGTTTTCCCACATTATGTCCTCCACGAATCTTCCTAGCCTTTTACTCTTCTCTTCTCCTTCAGGGATACTGATGACTCTTATATTTGTGCACTTTGCTTTGTCCATAATTTCCCTGAGATCCAATTCAAATTTTTCCATCTTTTTTGTCATTTGCTCTTTTATGTGTTCAAAATCCATTGTCCTGTCCTCTAGTTCACTTATTCTTTCTTCCACCTATTCAAATCTGCTGTTGTGTGTCTCTAATATATTTTTTATTTAGTCTACAGCATCTTTAATCTCTGTGATATATGCTGTTTTTCTGCTTATTCTTTTAAATTCCTCTTTATGCTCTTGTAGAGTCTTCTTGATCTTCTTTATGTCATTAGCCAACTCACTGATTTTATTTAGTAAAGTTATATAAATATCTTTGATTCGTTATTCCAAAGTCCATGTCTCCTCCAGTGTTTTAACTTGGTCATTAGACTGAACTGTATCTGTCTGCATCATCATATAGTTAGTGATCCTCTGTTGTCTTTGTGGCATGTAAATATCTTCCTAGTGCCCATCTCTCTGTCTGTGCAATCCTGGCAGCTGTGGGCCTCTGTCTGGAAATGCATACACTAGACTGTTTGCTCTCGCTGGACAGTTTCTGATTCTCTGCATCTCAGTGCTTCTGTATGTTCAAACAGGGCCTTCCTAAAATGTGGAAATAGTGGTTCCCAATTGCTGGCTGGTTATTTTCTTTCTTCTCTTCATTCATATGTATTTTTGAGCTTTCCAAAATGTGTATGAATTATCTCTCATGCAGTTGTTGAGGGTCAGGAATTCAAGAGTGGGTTTAGCTGCTTCTGGTGTGAGGGTCTCCCTTCTAGTTCAGGGATCTTGGTAGCTTTGCAAGAGGCTTCAGTTCCTCACCAGGGGCCCTCTCCACACTCACTCTGCAGATTGCTTCCCCCTGAATGAGAGATCAGAGAGAAGAAAAAGCCCTCTGGAGGTTACTCTTATGTATGCTTCAGTCCCAGTCCCTGTCAACTGGAAGTTAGTGTAGGTTTGGTGGATTCAGGGTCAAGTTTTTTTAGAAGAACATTTTTATTGAGATTGTACTAGCTACTTCATGGTGCATCAAACAGGAGATACCCGGTATCTGTTTTTTACTGAAAGTAAGATTAATCTGAGAATGTAGTATCATTGACACATACCTTCTTTGGCTTCCCAGAGTAATGATGAACCAGGACCAGGGTGACAAAGCATGGGGGCGAGGACAATCTTTAATCTAAGATCTTTGGATATGGATTAGGGGAACCAAGAAGTCCTTGATGCAGTGTACAAAAATGTGTGCAATCTAGCTCCGGCCTTCCTCCAACCTCATCCCTTTCCTTCTTTGTTTCAGACACACTAGTGGCTTCCAATTTCTCAAACCACCATGTTCCATAATACCTGAGGGTCCTCATACCTACTGTTTCTCTCTCTGGAATCCTCTGCTAAATTCAATTTTAGTATAAATGGTACTTCCTGGAAACTTTCCATGATCCCCAGATAAGGTAAAAAAAAAACTCCAGCTATAGGCTCTCATGATGTGGTGATGCCTGGAATCCTTTTTTGCTTTGTTTTGTTTCAAAGAATTTATGACAATGGTTATTAGTTAATTTCATGCACCTCCCCTGCATATAAACTCCATGAAGGCAGGAACCACATTTGCTTTTCATCACCATTCCTAAAGCCCCCAGCCTGGTTCCAGGAGCACAGTTGCTGAATGAATGAAAACACAGTTGGAGTAGCATGGTGTGCCAAAGGATTTTTGCCAGAGGTTGTCTTAAGAGGAAGACAGAAACTGTCTTCATGTTAGACTTCTCAGTCTACAGATGTGAACATTCCCATTATGAGTAGAAAGAGACTTGTGTGACAGGCTTGGCAGAAATGCTTGTCTTTTGTACTTTAGTCAAGTTGCTTCTTTAAAATGTAAGCTGACATGTGTCAAATGCCTTCGAAGAGCCAGGTTTTTTCCTAGGTAGGCACTGTTATAGGCCTCATCTTCCAGATGATGAAACTGAGGCACGAAGAGTTTGAGTGTTTTCTCCAAGATCATGCCCCTGGTAAGCAGAGAAGCCAGGGTTCAAACCCCAATATCCCTTTTAAAAATTGATATATAATTCTGATACCATAAAATACACCTTTTACAAGTTGTGCTGGTTTGAAACTGCTATGCACCCCAGAAAAGCCATGTTCTTTTAATTTTCACTTTAATTTTTTAATAGTTTTTTTTCATGGGCAAGCAGCAGGAATCGAACCCGGGTCATTGGCATGGCAAGCAAGTACTCTTCCTGCTGAGCCACCGTGACCTGCCGTCCATGTTCTTTTAATCCTAGTCCAGTCTTGTGGGGGCAACCATATTCTTTTAATCCTGATCCAGTATTGTAAGGTGAGATCTTTTAATTGAGTTGTTTCTATGGAGATGTGACCCACCCAATCATGGGTGTGACTTTTCAATTAGATGGAGATTTGACACCGCCCATTCAAGATGGGTCTGAATAGGTTTACTGTAGTCTTTATGAGAGCTCGGAGAGAGAGAAACAGTTCAGAGCTGACAGAGACACAGACATTTGGAGACTGAGATAGATTAAGCCCTGGGTGCTAAGCAAGGACTTACAGAAATAGACAGAACCTGAAGGGTAGAAATCTCCAGCCCTGGGAGATACTAAGCTAAGAGGTAAAACCCAGAATTTTACCCTGGAGTGCCTAAATGAGGGCCCAAAAATGCTTAGAGAGGAACCAGTGGAATCAGAAGTTGGAAGCAGTGGAACCAAGAACAAGAACCAGCAGATGCCTCCCAGGTGCCTTTCCATGTGACAGACATTTACCTTTCTTTGGAGTCAAGGTATCTTTTCCTGGCTGCCTTAATTTGGGCATATTTAAGACCTTAGAACTGTAAACTTATAACTTAATAAATCCCCTTTATAAAAGCTGATCCATTTCTGGTACATTGCATTCCAGCAGCTTTAGCAAACTAAAACACAAGTGTACAATTTCATGTTTTGTAGTATATTCACAAGATGGTGCAGCCATCATAACTATTGAATTCCAGAACATTTTCACATGTGAAAGGAAATCCTGTACTCACTAAGCAATCTCTCCCTACTTCCTCCCTGCTGCCAGCCACTGGCAACCACTAATCTATTTACTGCCTCTATGGATTTGCCTGTTCTGGACATTTCATATAAATGGATTATAGGTAATCTTTTGTGTTCTGGCTTCTTTCACTTAACATATAATATTTTTAAGCATGAATCAGTACCTCATTCCTTTATACTGCAGAAGGTGTTTATGCATTCATCAGGTGATGGCAGGATGTAATTGGTTTTTCTGAATACTCTTGAGGACTGGCAGAGGAATGATACCCACATTTGGGGATAAGCCAGTCCTGGGTCTGGTCCTTTTGAAAGGGGGTTGGCTAAGGGACTTTATCTATGGAGACAGAGGGGGAGAAGAGCTTGCAATTAGGTCATTGGAGATGCTCCTGATTCATCATATGTCAAGGGACACATGACATTGAACTTTAACTTTGGGCCACACGCCACCCCAAGATTAACCCAAGGATCCCAGCAACGTGCAGGGATCCCTTTAGGATCCCTTTAGGATGTCCCCATCCTGTCACTGGTAGACATGCCAGATTCTTTATCGTTTTGTCCAGTGTAGAGCCACAGACCATAGGCACACACACTAATGCTTACAAACAGAGGCCCATGAACTTCATAAGGAGAAAGGGAAATTATTTTAACTCCCTATTAATTTGCAGGGCTTCTTTTTCAATCAAAGTGGGATGAGTCCCTTTCCTTCATCTCCTGCCTCTGATTTATATGCTTTAGGACCTGTGGAGACAAGCAGAGGACCCACAGCTGAGCCATGGGTTCTTTACTGGCTTCTTGTTTAGCTCCACAGAGACCAGGACAGAACTTTGCTAGTCAGGGCCTAGGCAGAGGTCTTTATCTGAGCTCTCTCCTGAGGCCCTGACCTCAGAGCCCTGCCTAGGCTCTCCAAGCCCTGAGGGGTGGCACCACACTGGACTTCCTCTGCCACCTGCTGGGGTCTTATTGCTGTCTAGATGTCATCCCCTTCCTGTCTCTGGTCCTTGTAAGTAGAAATCCCTGCTGGTGCCTGTTCTCCTGGGAAACTGTATACAGCTTGGGCTGAGCAGAGTCTTTGCACACCTTGAACAGTGTGTTTCCATATTGGCTGTAATCCTGGGGCGAGTACTGTACTCGGATGGAAATTTAACCTGGTTCCTGAACTTTCCTCTCCTTTTTCTGGTCTCATCATGCCTCCTGCTCAACTGGGTTAGGGTGGGCCTTGGGTGACAGTTCATTTTGCTTGACTAACTTTGGGCAAATTGGTTCTGATTCTTGGAACCGCCTCTCACTTGGACAGCCTGGTGCCCACACCCATCATCTTCTTGGATCTCCCTCCCTATGCAGTGTGCAGAAGAAATTACTCTCCCTTCTGGTTTAGGGATAGTAAACCATTGACTGGCATCAGTATTGCTTTCATTTGCACTCTGGGGTGTGGTTGGAGGTGAGAAGGTGCTGGTTGTCCCTCAGGATGGAAGCCACTGGCTCAGTATGAAGGAAGTGAGTGAGCGCCTTGGTGAGAAGGGGTATGAGATTGTGGTGCTAGTTCCAGAAGTTAATTTGCTGCTGAAAGAATCCAAATACTATACAAGAAAAATTTACCCAGTGCCATACACCCAGGAAGAGCTGAAGAACCAGTTTCGCTTCTTTGGAAGCAGTCATTTTCCCACCAATTCTTCCCCCGGCCTCCTTCCAGCTGAGTACAGAAATGCCATGATTGTCCTGCACATGATGTTCGCCTACTGTGAGAGCCTCCTGAAGGACTCCGACACCCTGAGTTTCCTCAGGGCGAGCACATTTGATGTCCTCTTCACAGATCCGCCTTATCCTGTGGCATGATCCTGTTCGAGTACCTTGGCCTGCCCTTCGTGTACCTCTTCAGGGATTTCCCACACTCCCTGGAGCACACACTCAACAGAAGCCCCAACCCCATGTCCTACGTCCCCATGTGCTACACTCAGTTCTCAGACCAGATGACTTTTTCCCAGTGGGTGGCCAACTTCCTCGTGAATTTGTTAGAAACCTCTTTATTTCAACTCGTGTATATGAAGTACCAAAATCTGGCGTCGAATCTCCTCGAGAGAGAAATGTCCCTCCCTACCTTGTATTGGAAGGTGTGTTTGGCTGCTAAGGTGTGGCTTTGTGTTTGAGTATCCCCAGTTATGCATGCCCAACTTGTTATTTGTTGGAGGAATATACTGCAAGGAGAGAGGAGACCTATCTCAGGTTGATGGTTTTCTTTTTTAATTGTTCTGTTTCTTAGTAAGTGAGTAAAAATTATTCTTATGTGCTGTGTCTTCCCTCACTCAATCGGATCCCTCTCTGTAAGTTCTCCTAAGAAAACACCTTCCAATGGAGGTAGAATGCACATGTCATTCTTGGGGTAAAGAGATGTCTTTACCCCAAGACATCTTAAAATGCCATGCCATAATAAAGTACCACAAATAATAGAAATTTATTCCCTCACAGTTCTAGAGGCTAGAATCCAACTTAAAGTATCAGCAGGTCCTTGCTTCCCCTGAAGGCTGTAGGGCGTTAGTGGTGGCTGGCTGGCAACCCATGGCTCTCTTTGACTTGAAGCATAGTTCAATCTCTGCCTCTGGGTCTTCTCTTTCTGTTTGTCTCCTTCTGACTCTGTCTAAATTTCCTCTACTTTAAAGGATATTAGTCATATAGGGTTAGACCAATCTTAATCCAGTTTGGCATCATCTTAACTAATACTGTCTTTTTGTCACTTTGAAGCTGTGGGCACCCCTAAAAGATCATATTCTTTTAATTCATTCCTTTGGATGTAAATCTATCATGAATAGGACAATTTGATTAGGTTTTTCAGTTGATGCATGTTCCAGGTGGGTTTAAATCCTTTTACTGGAGTCCTTTGTAGGAGGACAAAATGCACATGGAAGATCAGAGAAACTCACAGAAAAGCCCAGAGAAGCTGGGATATGAGGACACATGCAGACTTCAGAAAGGAAACCACCAAAGGCAGAAGCTGGAAGTAATACAACCTGGGAGAGAAGGATAAGACCAGCAGATGTCACCATGTGCCAGGCCATGTGTCAGAGGATTTGAGGATCACCAGTAGCCAGTCTTCAGGGAGAAGGTATTGTCCCTTTGAGGCCTTGATTTAGACTTTTTCATGACCTCAGAACTGTCAACTTGTAAGTTAATAAATTTCCATTGTAAAAGCCACCCCACTTCCTGCCAGAAGTCTGTTTTGCATGGCCTAGAGCTAAGAATGGCTTTTACATTTGTGAAGAGCTGTTACAAACAAACAAAAACAAAGAAAGTGTGACAGAAACAGTGTGGCCTGCAAAGCCTTCACTTTTGTGCAAAACACGTGCTGACCCCAGAGCTAATGCAAGCATTTTGCGTTGCTGACATCTGGTGGAAGAAGCCCAGAATTAGTCAGAGAAATTAAATCTGTGAGGTTTTTTTTTTTTTTAAGTATTTTCACTTTTGAAACGCTTCAGACCACTCCCCAATTTTCATACCAGAATTCTCTTTTTCTATGTATTTTTCATCAGAAAGAAAGCTTCAAATAGATCCCAAGGGCAATTACCATCCTTCTTCAAGATCTCCTAATTTCTTTGTTAATAAGTTGGACCATGGACTGTAGTTAATTGGAGAGGTTTTCAGTTTACTAAAGCTGACAAAATGCCACATACCAGAAATGGGTTGGCCTTTACAATGAGGATTTATTACCTTCCAAATTTATAGTTTCAAGGCCATGAAAATGTCCAAATCAAGGTATCAACAGGATGATATCTTCTCCCCAAAGACTGGGTACCAGCAGTCTGGTGGCCAGGTACATGGTGATGACTGCTGGGCTCTCCTTGGATTTCTTTTCTTCCTGCTTCTGGCTTCAGTGGCTTCCTCTCTGTTTCTGTGGTTTAACTCTGTTTTCTGTGAGTCCTCTCTCAGCTTCTCTGTCCTTTCTCTGTGTTCTGTCTCTCTTAAATTTTCTGTGTGCTTCTTGTAAAGGACTCTAGTAAGAGGATTAAGATCCACCTGGCTAAGTCACACCTGAACTAATCTAATAATAGGTCCCAGCCACAATTGATCTATACCCCTAGGAATGGATTTGCTTTAAGAACATGGTCTTTTCTGGGGTCCATTCAGCTTCATATCATCACAGAGAGGCAGGGGTTGCTGAGCACAATTGTGCTAGTTCCAGGGAGCACGAGGACATGAAACAGATACCTCAGATGTCAGAAGAGTTGAACCAAAGACCTCCCAGAGCTCTGAAAGAACAGGCTTTCTAGCGGTCAGTCCACCTCTGACTGAGCTCTGATCCTGGCTGGAGCTCACAGCCTTGAGCAGGCATAGTCTTTCTGCCTGACCTTCTTCCAGAAGGAATGGAACTAGTCTTTAGGCCGCCAGGGGTCCACTTTCCCTTCCCCTGCTGGTTCCAGGAACCCCTACTTGCCTCTGTTACATTAGTGGGTTGAGAGCACGGGGTTAAGAGCTAGAGGAGTTGAATTCAATCCCAGCTATGGCTGGGTGTCCTGGGCAAGTCACTCACTTCTGAGTGTTCATTTCTCCATCTATGAAACAGGGATACTCAGGAAGGTAGGGGTCAGCTGATATCAAGTTTGTGGAAAAAGTTAGAACATTGTAAATGTGACACAACAGTGACAGTTATTTTAGGGCCAAATTATGAGGATGGATGCCCACAGACATGACTTAATCCAGCTTTTCACTTAAGTGAGCAAAGGAGGCTTCTCAGTGAGTGAAGAGAACTGTGCCAGGCCCCAGGCTGCGTTCCATGCAGGGGCTAGATAAGAGCCCACACTGGATCCATGTGTTTGGACTGCAGTCTTTTTCTACCTTACACAAGACCTGGGCAACAGCAGCACTTGGAGAAGGAAAGAAGGCTGGATGAGAATTCAGCAGATCTGTACCCTAGCTTCCTCATCTCTAAGATGGGCTGACACTGTGAGCCCTGCCCCCTCACGCCAGGCCATGGACAGCATGTGAAATGCTTTGTAGCCATTGAGGGAAACTCTATCTCTATCCCTCTCTTCCTTGGTGCCCAGCTCAATACAGCTAGAACTCTCTCCCTGGGAAGTGATGAGAGCACCATGGTTTTCTTACAACATTCTTTGGGGAGCAGTGACCCAGAAAACTAGATCCCTACTCCTCAGGGGTACCCTTCTGTTCCCATTTCCTCTTCATTTGTTCCAGAACCACCTAGATCTGTGGTGCTCAAAGGGGGATGACTTTACCCCTTCAGGGTGCAATGTCTGGAGATATTTTTGGTGTCACTATTGGGGGTACTTCCGTTACCTGGTTGGTGGCGGGCAGGGAGGCTGCTAAACATCCTACAATGCCCAGGTCTCACCTCATCCCCAGAGTAACGAGAAACACTGATTTGAATAAACTGGAAATATCATCCGCATCTCCTATTCAGGCCACCTGCAGGGTGGTGTGGGGGCAGCAGGGGTGCTTTGCCCACCCTCTGTGATCACCTTGTCTTCCTGGGGCTCTCTGATCCAGGCTGGCATTTCAGTATTCATTGACTGAGCAGAGGGGTGAAAATGGGGTAGACACGGGAATAAAACCTGAAAATGCCAAGTCACTCTTTATAAGCACTTTTGAAAATCTATGAGGTGAGGCAATGTCTACCATGTTTGCTTCTCTTTCAAAACTCGGTATTTATTTTTATCACTGAATTATCTTTGAGATTACTTAACATTTTGGCATCAATGTTTTTGTTAAAGAGTAATTGTCTAAAGAGTGACTAAATTTTAGGGAGTGTTAGAGTTAAAAAAAATATTTGACATGAATATCCAAAATCTAGAAACTTTATTTTTTAAAAATAATTTTGATAAATCTAAGAGAATGATAGTACATGAAATACTTGTTTTTGCAACTAAATGGCCCGTTTTATATTTTGGCATTTCAGAAAAAATATCGTCATTTAAAAACTTGTGTTTTTAGAGGAAGTTTCATGAACCAATTTAAAATTTAGGTGAACAATAAAAAAAATCTACAGATTCAGATATTAGCATTTCTTGAATTCTAAATATTAATAACTCACATACCATTTGATTAGCCATTGAAAACTATACATTCTCAAAATATTAAGTAAAACATTATTAGAAACATCAACTTTGCTATAGTGATGACCTATGTTACAGAACATTTTCAAGTTTTTGGTTTCAGGGAAATATAAAGATACAAATGTTTTTACAACTACAACTAACAACTTCTGGGCTCTCTCTATCTCTTATGCAATCAAAACATTTAAAATCTGTTTTATCTAAAATCTCTAGGGTACTTGTGCTTTCTTTCAGTTACAGCTTACATAGAACTTCCATCCTTTCACTTTCAAGCTGTTTGTATCCTTGGGTCTAAGATAAGTCTCCTGTGAGAAGCATATAGATAGATGATATTTAATCCATTCTGTCAATCTGTGTCATTTAACTGGTGAGTTTTGTCCATTAACATTCAAATTATTATTGTAAAGCAAATCTTAGATCTAGTATTTTATTTTACATCTATAAATACAGATATCAGAGTTTCTTGAATGCTAAATTTCAAGCAACTTCAATACCATTTGATCAGCTTTCACAACTGTGAACATTTTCAAAATATCAAGTAGAAAACTACTACAAATTTCAATCTTTCTATAGCAATGACCTGTATTAGTGAACATTTTCAAGTCTTGGACTTCAGGAAAATATAATTTTCAAATTTTTACAATTTGAAAATCTTACAATGTGTGAAAATCTTAACCATCAAAAGTGGACATATTAGTTAGATTATCTGTAGGCAGATTAAATAAAATGTAATCATTGTAAAGCCTGTATTTATACAGTAAGTTTCATAAACCAATTTAAATTTAAGGGAAAACATCTAGAAATACAATAGCAGGGTTCCTTGAATTCTGAATATTAATCCCTAACTTAATTACCATTGATTAGCTATCAAAACTGTGCATTCTCAAAATGTCATGCAGAAAGCCATTAGAAATATCAACTTTGCTATTGTAATGACACATGCAACCAAACATTTCCAAGTCTTTGATTTCAGGAAAATAAAAAGACACAAATGCTTTTACAATCAACACATGAAAAATCTTATCTCTTATAATATCATATTTAAAATCTATTTTATCTAAATTTACTATAGTTACTTGTGCCTTGTTTTGGTTACAACTTACATAGAATATTTATTTCCATCCTTTCACTTTCAATCTGTTTATATCCTTGGGTCTAAGATAAGTCTCTTGTGAGCAGCATATAGATGGATCATACTATGTATCTGTTCTGTCAATCTACATCTTTTAATTAGTCAGTTTAGTCCACTAACATTTGAAATTATTACTATAAAAGCAGTTCTTGGATCTAACATCTTATTCTATAAACGCAGGTATCAGAGTTTCTTGAATTCTAAATATTAAACCCTGACTTAAATACCATTTAATCACCTTTCAAAACTATGAACATTCTCAAAATATCAAGTAGAAACTTATTAGAAACATCACCTTTACTATAGTAATGACCTATGTTACTGAACTTTTTCAGATTTTTTTTATTTTAGTACATGAAATTTCTGAAACCAGCTTTATTGAGATTTAATTCGCTACCATACAATCGACTCACTTAAAATTTACAATTCAGTGGTTTTTCAGTATAATTTTAGAGTTGGGCAATGATTACCACAACCAGCTTTAGAACAATTTCCAGTCACCCCCCAGAAAGCTCTGAACCCAGTAGCAATCACACCCCATTCCCTCCTTCCTCCAGCTCCTGTCAGACACTAATTTACTTTCTGTCTCTGTGGATTTTCCTATTCTGGACAATTCATAGACATGGAATCATACCATATATGCCTGGATTTCTTAACTTAGCAACATGTTTTAAAGGTTCATATCTTGTAGCCTTACTTTTTATTGCCAAACAGTATGTTATTCTATGGATATACCACATTTTAAGTATCTACACATTATCTGATAGACATTTGATTTCTTCCATTTTTGGCTATTATGCATAAAGCAATTATGAACATTAGCATAAGTTTTTTGTGTGAACATATGCTTCCAATTCTCTGGGACAAATACTTAGGAGTGTCTTTTAGTTTCCTAGGCTGTTCAAACAATGCCATGGAATGGGTTGGCTTGAACAATGGCAATTTATTCATTTGTGGTTGGAGTCCAAGAAACTGTCCAAATCTGGGCATCCTCAAGGTGATCCTTTCTTCCTGAAGACTGACAGCCAGCAATCCTTGGCCCTTCTGCCACATGTCAAGACACATGGCAGCATCTGCTGGTCTCTCCCTTCTCTTACAGGTTCTTTTGAATTCAGATTCTTGTTCCTGTGGCTTTCTTAATCTCTCTCAGTATACCTTTTAAAGGACTCCAGTAGGAGGATTAAGTCCCATCCTGAATGATGTGCGTGACACCTTAACTGAAGTAACCTCACCTAAAGTCGTACTTACATGGGCTCACACCCACAGGAACGGATTAGGTTTAAGAAAATGTTTCTCTGGGGAGCATAGCGCTTCAGACCACCACAAAGCAAATTTCTGGACTGTATGATAACTACATGTTTATTTTTAGAAGAACTTCCTGACTGTTTTCCAAAGTCTCTATACATTTTTTGTTGTTGTTGTAGTATACACATAACATATAATTTACCACTTTAACCATTTTAAAGTGTGCAATTCAGTGGACTTGAGTACTTTCACAATGTTGTGCACCATCAACCTTGCTTGGTTCCAGGATGTTTTCATGACCCCAAATGTAAATCCTCTACCCTTTAGGCAGTCACTCCCCATTCTCCCTCCATCTAGCCCCTGGCAGCTATCAGTGTGCTTTCTGTGACTATGGATTTGCCTATTCTGGATATTTCATGTAAATGGATTCACACAATATGTGGTCTTTTGTGTTTGGCTGCTTTCACTCAGCATAATGTGTTTATGGCTCATCCATGTTGTAGCACATGCCAAAACCTCATAAGTTTTATGGCTGAATACCTTGCATTGTACGGATAGACTACATATGGTTTCCGTTCATCAACTGATGGACATTTGGGTTGTTTTCACTCTTGGGTTGCTGCTAACTCTCTTTTCCTTATTTAGCATAAATGATCTTTCATTCAACAAATATCTCTTGAGAGCCTTCCTTGCCCTTGGGGAAGTGCTGGGGGACACAGCCTGCACACCTGAAGCTTGCAGTCCCAAAGGGAATCAGATATTGATGAACCACAAATTGAGCTGCAATGCCCACTTTGAAAGAAGATGAAGGGCCAAAGAGAGATGACAATATAGGGGTTTTGGAGGTTGAGAGGGTGTGAGCTTGGGGGATAAATGTACAAAACAGAGAAGACCTCAGATACAACAAAAAGCAGAGCATCTCAAGGTCTTTAGTGAAGGAACCCTGCCATGTTCATTCTCCTCTCTCCCTCCTGTGTTGAGGGTCTCCTTACTCTCATAAATGAGCATGTGGAAGTCCTATCTTATGGGTCTTCTGAGTGGTCTGTTTGTCACTGCTATTGAGTGTCCGGGTCCTCCCCACTGCTCCTGGGATCCTGGGCCCCCACCTATATTGCTGGAGCCTTCCTGGAAAGTCACAGGCACAGCCCCTACATAGGACAGGTGCCCTCCAGAGATGTGGGGCCAGGCAGGCCATATACCCTTCACTGCCCTCTTCCTTCCTTGCACCATTCAACTTGACCAAGCTGGGCCACTTTGGACCTTTGTCAAGACTTTAACTTTTTGGTGGAAGACTCTGACTTTTTGTTGCACTCCCCACACTCACAGCCTGACAAATAGATTAAATTGCCTCCATATCCCATGCCACATATTTTTATTTAACTTGATGAACTCAACTATAATTGACTGATTTGTGTGCAGTTATGTTTTCTAGGGATTTAATTAAACATTTGTCAATTTGATTTTACCATTTTTGTCTTCTGAAAATAGTAAATATCTTTTTTTCCAGCCTCAAACATTTTTTCAGCTCTTTGTATATTTATCTCATATGCACTGGCCCCAAAACTAAAGGATAATTCAAGAGTGTTAGCAGGGAAGAGGGGGCCAAACGTGGCTTTCTCCATAGGGGATCAGGGAGCACCCAAGAAGCTCAGCCCTTCACAGGGTCAAACTTTCAAGACATCCCTCTGTTCCTAACATGAAATTACCCCCCCCACACACACATCTTTCAATCTTCCCTGCACGCAAATTGCCAGTTGCCCTCCACTCACTTTTTTGGAAATCCTGTTCATACCCACAGAGGTTGGTTTCATCCCAGACTCTCCCCTGCACCCCACTGGTATATGGCCCAGCCTGAGTCATTTGGTCTGCAGTGAGCTCTGAGAGGGGTTGTCCTCTTTCTGGACACTCAGGGATGGCTAAGTGTTCTCCTTGATGCCTCTGTATGCAATTGGTGAGAAAGGGACTTCTGCCTTTGGGTTCTGGGAGTGGCTGGACACATGACACCCAACCGTGGACAGATGAGCATGGTGCTATTTATTAGTCACATATCCTCAGCCCTGTGAGGAGGATACCACACACCCTACAGGTCCACGTGGGGGCTACATTTGGGAAAGAGTTCACAGCCAGGGCCTCAGGGAGGCAAGAGTGTGGGGTACCCCCTTGTTCCCATGGCACAATGTCATTGGCCTGTCTGAATGATCTTAAGGACTGGCAAGAAACTGAAGCCCCCTGCTTGGGGATAGGCACACCCTGGGCCTGGTCTTTTTGAAAAGAAGGGGTTTGGCTAGGGGACCTTATCTACCAAGTCAGAGTGCAAGGGGAGCTTGCAATTAGGTCACTGGAGGTGCCCCGGATTCACCACATGTCAAGGGACACACGACATTGAGCCTTAAGCCTTGCACATCCCAAGGATACCCCTAGTACCAAAACAGTGTGCAAGGAGGGCCGGTCCTCCAGAGTAGCTCCTTGAGGATCTCCCCATCATGTCACTGGTGGACATGCCAGGTTCTTCATCCTTTTGTCCAGTGTACAGCCACAGAACACAGGCACACACACACACACTAATGCTTACAAACAGAGGCCCACCAACTTCGTAAGGAGTAAGAGAAATGTTTTCTAACTCCCTCTTAATTATAGGTCTTCTTTCTGGCTAAGACAGGCAAAGTGGCATGAGTCCCCTTCCTTCATTTCCTGCCCCTGATTTATGTCCCTTTGGACCTATGGGGACAAGCACAGGACCCACAGCCGAGCCAGGGGTTATTTACTGGCTCTTGTTTAGCTCCACGGAGACCAGGGCAGGACTTTGCTAGTCAAGGCCCAGGCAAAGGTCTTCATCTGAATAGTGTCCAGCAGGAAGAATTGCAGGTTTCTAGCACCCCTTTTTTCCACTGCCCCTGCAGCTGTCTTAGGCCATGCTCTCTCTCAAGGCCCTGACCTCAGAACCCTGTCTGGGATCTCTGGCCCTGAGGGGTGGCCCCACACTGGGATCCCTCAGCCACCTGCCGGCTTCTTGTTGCTGTCTAGATGCTGACCCGCTCCTGTCTCTAGTCCTTGTAAGTGGAAATCCCTACTGGTGTCTGTCCTCCGGGAAAGCTGCACCCAGCTTGGGCTGAACAGAATCTTTGCATTCCCTTGAACAATGCGTTTGCATATTGGCTGCAATCCTGGGGTGAGATCTGTCCTCAGACAGAAATTTAACCTAGTTCTTGAACCTTCCTCACCTTTCTTTGGTCTTAGCACACCACCTCCTGCCTACTGGGTTATGGTTGGGCCTTGTGTGACAGTTTAGTTGTGTGTGACTAGCTCTGGGTAAATAGGTTCAGAAATTCTAGGAACCATCTCTCACTTGGACAGCCTGGTTTCCACACTCATCATCTTGGACCTCCATCAATAATGCAATGAGTGCGCAGAACAGATTACTCTCCCATCCTGTTTAGGGAGTATAAACCATAACGGGCATCAATATTACTTTCATTTGTTGCAGCATGGCTTTTCCTCTTCAGGCCTTGGAGAGAGTCTCTGTAGGCTTTTCCTCTTGGTACTTTGGGGCATGGTTGGAGGTGAGAAGATGCTGGGTTGTCCCTCAGAATGGAAGCCACTGGCTCAGTATGAAGGAAGTAAATGAGCACCTTGGTGAGAAGGGGCATGAGATTGTGATACTAGTTCCGGAAGTTAATTTGCTGCTGAAAGAATCTAAATGCTGCACAAGAAAAATTTACCTAATGCTATACACCCAGGAAGAGCTGAAGAACTGGCTTTACTCCTTTGGAAACAGTCATTTTGCCACCAATTCTTCCTCCAGCCTCCTTCCAACTGAGTTCAGGAATGTGATGATTCTCCTGGACATGATGGTCCCCAACTGTGAGAGACTCCTGAAGGACTCCAACACCCTGAATTTCCTCAGGGAAAGCTCATTCGATGTCCTCTTCACAGACCCAGCCTTATCCTGTGGTGTAATCCTGGCCGAGTACCTATGCCTGCCCTCCGTGTACCTCTTCAGGGATTTCCCATGTGCCGTGGAGTACACGCTAAACAGAAGCCCCAACCCTGTGTCCTATGTCCCCATGTGCTACACTCAGTTCTCAGACCTGATGACATTTCCCCAATGGGTGGCCAACTTCCTTGTGAATTTCTTAGATTCTGCTATATTTCAACTTGTGTATATGAAGTACCAAAACCTGGCTATGAATTTCCTCAAGAAAACTGTGTCCCTCCCCACCTTGTATCGGAAGGCCTCCGTTTGGCTGCTAAGGTATTACTTTGTTTCTGAGGATCCCCAGCCATCCATGCCCAACATGAAATTCATTGGAGGAATAAACTACAAAGAAAAAAGGAGACCTATCTCAGGTGGTGTTTTATTTTGTTTGTTTGTTTTGTTTTATTGTTCTTTTTCTCAGTAAGTGAGTAAAAATCATTCTTATGTGCTCTGTCTTCCCTCAGTCAATTGACTCCTTCTGCTGAGTCTCATCTGGAAGTTTTCCAAAAGAAACATACCTTCCAATGGAGGTAGAATGCACATGCTCTGCTTGGGGTAAAAGGGTGTCTTAATTCCCTAGGTTTGCCATAATAAAGTACCACACCAGAAATTTATTGCCTCACAGTTCTGGAGGCTAGATGTCCAACCTGAGGTGTCAACAGGTCTTTGCATCCTCTGAAGGCTCTAGGGTTCTAGTGGTGGCTGGCTTGCAACTCATGGCTCACTTTGACTTGAATTATAATTCAGTGTCTCTCCTTGAGTCTCTCTTTCTGTTTGCTCCTCCTGTCTGTCTAAATTTCCTATACCTCTAAGAATACTAGTCTTATTGATTTAGACCCATCTTAAATGAATTTGGCATTATCTTAACTAATATCATCTTTGTCCCAGTTTGAAGCTGTGGGTATTCCTCAAAAGATCATATTCTTTTAATCCTTTCCTGTGGTAGTGGGACCATTTGATTAGGTTTTTCAGTTCATGCATGCTCCAGGCAGGTCTTAATCATTTACTGGAGACCTATATATGGGGACAAAACACATGGAAGATCAGAGAAACTCACAGAAAATCCCAGAGAAGCTGAGAGAAGAGGACACACACAGGCTTCAGAAAGGAAACCACCAGAGGCAGAGCTGGAAGCGATACAACCTGGGAGAGAAGGGCAAGACCAGCAGACGTCGCCATGTGCCTGGTCATGTCAGAGATGTTGAGGAACGCTAGTAGCTGGTCTTCAGGGAGAAGATATTGCCCTGTTGATGCCTTGATTTGGACATTTCCACAACCTCAAAACTGTCGACTTCTAAGTTAATAAATTTCCGTTGTAAAAGCCACCCCACTTCTTGTATTTTGCATTTTGTCAGCTTTAGCAAATGAAAACAATCTTCAAAGACCCTCTCTCTAAATAGGATCACATTCAAGGGCCTGGGGATTAGGGCTTGAGCATATCTTTTGGTGGGACACAGTTCAAGTTATAGTGGGAGTCTGTGTGAGATCTGAGGCTGAGGTGACACAGAGGCATTTGGATGAAAACAGCTGATGTGAGGCTATAGCAGGAGATATGTTTAGCGAGGTGGCCTGGGAAAACTGATAGAATCATAGAATGAGCATTAGAATGGTTCTAGTCCAACTCTCACACTTTCTTGTCATGGGGACAAGGAGACCCAGAACTGGGACCAAATCCATTCACCCAATTTGTCCCCACAGTTTCTACTGAACCTTAAGCCAGGGGTCAGCATATTATAGCCCTGGGCCAAATCCTGCCAGAGGACTATTTTGTATGGCCCAGACTTAAGAATGGCTTTTGCATTTATAAAGAGCTGTTAAAACAAAGAAAGAAATGAAAGCAAAGAAAATGTGGCAGAAACCTGTGTGGCCTGTAAAGCCTACTCTTTTGTGCAAAACACGTGCTGACCCATGAACTAAGGGAAACATTTTCAGATGAATTGCTGATATCTGGTAGATGAAGCCTAGAATTATTCTAAGAAATAAAAATTTATGTATTTTTAAAGTATTTCCACTTTTGAAAAGTTCAGACTATTCCCTCATTTTCATATCAGATTTCTCTTTTTCAGTGCATTTTTCATCAGAGAGAGAGCATCAAATAGGTCCCAAGGGCAATTACCATCCTTCATCATCTTCTAATTTCTTTATTAAGCAGTTGGACAATGGACTGTAGCTAATTGGAGAGGTTTTTAGTTTACTAAAGCAGACAAAATGCCATATGCCAGAAATGGGTTGGCCTTTATAACGAGGAATTAATAACTTCCAAGTTTATAGTTCCAAGGCCATGAAGATGTCCAAATCAAGGCATCAACATGATAACTTCTCCCTGAAGACCGGGAAGCAGTATCCTTAGCTTCTGTGCCACATGGCTAGGCACATGGCAGCATCTGCTGGTTGCTTCCTTCTCTTCCAGGTTCCATTGATTTCAGCTTCTGTGGCTTTCTCTTTCTCTCGGAATCTTTTTTAAAGGACTCTAGTAAGAGGATTAAGTCCATCCTGAATGAGATACATCACACCTTAACTGCAGTAGCCTCATCTCAAGGTCCTACATACATTGAAGTAGTTTATAAGTTAGCTGCAGTATTATTGTATAAGTTTATGAATTTATGTGTATCACCTCAGTATTATTGCTGTATAACTTTATGAATTTATGTGCATCACTTTATGCATTTACACTTGTTATTCTGTGTATGTGTACATCACTGTATAAATTTGTGCGTTCATAAAGATATATAAATGCAAGCTTTCTCAAAGGAAGAAAAACAGGATGTCTGCTATGTTGTTAATAATGTGCAGACTTAAGCATATCTGAAAATATTGGTGTGCAAAACAGGATGTCTGCCAGGACTGTTTCTTGTCATGTCCAGGAGCAGCCCTTATATCGGACAGAAGAGTTCAGTTAAGGGCCAGATAGTAACTTCCACCCTGCAAGTTCTGTTTCTTTATTTTTTCGGTGTTTACTGCCGATTCTCATAATAACTCCTGCCTTGCTCACTAGCTTATGTAATCTGGAAACAAAGAACATTCAGGGCTCACACTTTGGACAGGAGTCCTCTGAGACTGCCACGGCAATAAAAGTTTTGCCCACTTCCCAGAGGCTCCGGGACTTCCTTGGGTGTTGTTGAGAGCTTTAGCTACTTAAAAATGGTCTCACACCTACAAGAATGCATTAGGTTTAAAAACAAGTTTTTGTGGAGTACATATGGCTTCAAATCACCATAGAGCAAAATTTCTGGACTGCATGACAACTGCATGTTTATTTTTTGAAGAACTTCCAGACTGTTTTCCAAAGTGGTGATACCATTTTATTTTATTGTGATAAAATACCACTTTAACCATTTTAAAGTGGACAATTGAATGGACTCGAGTGCTTCCACAATGTTGAGTGCCTTCAATAATGCCTGGTTCCAGGACGTTTTCATCACCCCAAATTGAAACCCTCTATCTAACCTTCAGGCAGTCACTGCCCATTCTCCCTCTGTCCAGCCCCTGGCAGCCATCAGTGTGCTTTCTTTTGCTGTGGATTTATGTATTCTGGATATTTCATGTAAATGGAATCATGCAAAATGTGGTTTTTTGTGTCTGGCTGCTTTTGCTCAGCATGTTTTCATGGCTCATCCATGTTGTAGCATATGTCAGAACTTCATTATTCCTTTTCACAGCTGAATAACATTGTATAGTATGGATAGACTACATATGGTTTCCATTCATCAGGTAATAGACATTTGGGCGGTTTCCACTTTTGGGCTGCTGCTAATACACCATTCACTCTCTTTTCCTTATTTAGTATAAATGGTCCTTCATCCAACAAATATCTCTTGAGAGCCTTCCCTGCCCTTGGGGAAGTGCTGGGGGACACAGCTCTGTATGCTTGAAGCTTGCAATACCAAGGGAAAACAGATCTTGATCATCCACAAATCGTGATGCCCTCTTTGAAAGAAGGTTAAGGGCCAAAGAGAGCTGACAGTGGAGGCATTGAAGGTTGAGAGGGTGTGAGCTTGGGAGATAAGTGTACAAAACAGAGAAGACCTCAGGTACAGCACAAAGCAGAGACTCTCAAGGTCTTTAATGAAGAAGCCCTGCCATGTTCATTCTCCTCTCTCCCTCCTTTGTTGAAGGTCTCCTTACTCTGATATATATGAGTATGTGGAAGTCCTATCTTATGGGTCTTCTGAGTGGTCTGTTTGTCATTGCTATTGAGTGTCCGTGTCTTCCCCACTGCTCTGGGGCTCCTGGACCCCCACTTACATTGCTGGAGTCTTCCTGGAAAGTCACAGGCACAGCCCCTACATAGGACAGGTGCCCTCCAGAGATGTGGGGCTAGGCAGGCCATACTGCTTTCACTGCCCTCTTCCTTCCTTGGACCATTCAGACTTGACCAAGCTGGGCCGTTTTAGACCTTGGTCAAGACTTTGACCAAGACCCTGACTTTTTGTTGCACTCCCCACACTCACAGCCTGTCAAACAGATTAAATTGCCTCCACATCCCACTTTATATGTTTTTATTTAATTTGATGAACTCAACTATTGTTAACTAATTTATATATGATTGTATTTTATAGTGATTTAATTGAACATTTGTCAATGTGATTTTGCCATTTTTGTCTTCTGAAAGTAGTAAATTTCTTTTTTTTTCCAGCTTCAAACATTTTTTCAGCTCTTTGTATATATATCTCATAAGTACCAGTCCCGATACTAAAGGATCGAGGGTACTTCAAGAGTGTTACCAGAGAAGAGGGAGATCAACAGCCATGGACCAGACATGACTTTCTCTATAGGGGATGAGGAAGCACCCAAAAAAGCTCAGCCCTTCACAGCATCTAACTTTCTAGACATCCCTCTGTTCTTAACATGAGATTACACCCATGCAAACCTTCCAGTCTCCCTTGCACACAAATTGCCACTTGCCCTCCACTCACCTTTTGGGAAATCCTGTTCATACCCACAGAGGTTGGTTTCATCCCAGACTCTCCCCTGCACCCCACTGGTATATGTCCCAGCCTGAGTCACTCGGTCTACAGTGAGCTCTGAGAGGGGTTGACCTCTTTCTGAACACTAACGGATGGCCAAGTGTTCTCCTTGTCACCTCTGTACCTAGTTGGTGAGAAAGGAACTTCTACTTTTGTCTGCTGGGAGTGGCTGGACACATGACTCCCAACCATGGACAGATGAGCATGGTGGCTGTTTATTAGTCACATATCCTCAGCCCTGTGAGAAGGGCACCACATGCCATGCAGGCCCACATGGTGGCTAAATTGGGCAGTGTTGACAGCCAGGACCTCAGGGAGGCAAGAGGGAGGGGTGCCCCCTCATTCTCAATGCACAATGTCATTGGCCTGTCTGAATAATCTTAAGGACTGGCAAGAAACTGAAGCCCCCTTCTTGGGGACAGGCCCACCCTGGGCCTGGTCTCTTTGAAAAGAAGGGGTTTGGCTAGGGGAACTTATCTACAGAGACAGAGCAGGAGAGGAGTTTGTGATTAGGTCACTGGAGGTGCTCCTGATTCACCAGATGTCAAGGGATACATAACAAGCCTCACACCACCCCAAGGTTACACCAAGTACTGCACAATGTGTAGGAAGGCCGGTCGTTCAGGGTGGCTCCCTTTAGGGCCTCCCTGTCATGTCACTGGTGGACATGCCAGGTCCTTCATCCTCTGGTCTAGTGTAGAGCCACAGACCACAGGCACACACACACACTAATGCTTACAAACAGAGGCCCATCAACCTTCATAATGAGAAAGAAATGTTTTTAACTCCTCTGAATTTGCAGGGCAACTCTCAGGCCAAGATAGGCAAAGTGGCATGAGTCCCTTTACATCATCTTCTGCCTCTGATTTATGTTTCTTTGGACTTGTGGTGACAAGCCCAGGACCCACATGAGTTCTTTACTGGACTCTCGATTCGCTCCACAGAGACCAGGCAGGACTTTGCTAGTCAAGGCCCAGGCAAAGGTCTTTATATGAGTGGTGTCCGGCAGGAAGAATTGCAGGTTTCCGGCACCCATTGCTTCCACTGCCCCTGCAGCTGGCTTGGGCCAGGCTCTCTTCCGAGGCTCTGACCTCACAGCCCTGCCTAGGCTGTCAGGCTCCTTAGGGACTGGACTGACTGGGCTCCCTCTGCAACCTGCCGACGTCTAGTTGCTGTCTCAATGTTGTCCTCCTCCTGTCTCTGGTCCTTGTAAGTAGAAATCCCTGCTGGTGCCTGTCCTCCCGGGAAGCTGCGCCCAGCTTGGGCTGAGCAGAATCTTTCCGCACTCTTGAACAATGTATTTACATATTGGCTGCAATCCTGGGGCGAGTCCTGTGCTCAGATGGAAATGTAACCTGGTTCCTGAAGCTTCCTCTCCATTCTGTGGTCTCAGCATGCCTCCCTGTCGACAGTTAGGGTTGGGCCTTGTGTGACAGTTTAGCTGTGTGTGACTAGCTCTGGGCAAATCAGTTCAGAAATTCTAGGAACCACCTCTTATTTGGACAGCCTGGTTTCCAGACCCATCATCTTCTTGGACCTTCCTTAGTAATGCAATGAGTGTGCAGAAGAAATTACTGTCCCTCCTGATCTTGGCTGAGAAGCCTGATACTCAGGAGATGGGTCTCACCCCTAGCCCAAGTGATGAGGGGAGGGCTGGAGGTAGAGCCTAGTTCATCGCTTTCACCACATGCTGGTAAGATTTGAATTTCTCAAATCTGTATTTCCTAAAGGCAATGAATACATTGCTTATTAATAGTGTCTTTGACCAGCTTTATCTCAAAAAAGAACACGTGGCTCTCTAAATGTTCCTATTTCATGCTTAAATCATCAGAACTTGATATAGGAATGAAAAAGAAACTTTAGTGTGGGAGTTAATTAGATTGGCAAACCAAGACTTGCTTCATTCAGTTGACATTTTTCAAGAGTCAACTGAAAAGAACAAATATTGTCCTAGGCCCATAGATGCTGCCATTCTAGTCGGGGCAGTCACAGAGTACATAGCAATAGGCCAACACTGGTGAATGTGAAGAAAATAAGGGGGCTCGGAGTGATGGCCCCAGCTATGTGATCATGGGTTGATAAGGAAAAGCCTCCTTGAGATGGCACTAACCAGAACCTGGACTGAAGAGAAGAAGCAAGACATCTGGGGAAGACTTGGTCTTTTGGTTTTTATCAATATCTGTGACAGGATCCCAAAACTAAAGCCCTTGGGCCAAATCCGGTTGACTGTCTGTTTTTGTAAATAAAGTTTTATTGGAACACAATCAAGCTCACTTGCTTATTACTATCTCTGTTTTTTTTCCTGCAATCATGACAGAGCTGAGTCATTGTCACAGAGACAGAATAGCCTGTAAGGCCTAAACTATTTACTGTCTGGGCCTTTACAGAAAATATTTGCCAACCCCTGATTAGAAGAGTGATTCTCCAAGTGTGTTTTAGAAAGCATAGGGATCCCTGAGCCCTTTTAGGGGGTCTGTGTGGTCTATTGCATAATAAGACTAAGATGCTATTTACCTTTTCCATTCTCATCCTCTCATGACTGTGCACTGGAGGTTTCCAGTGGCCACGTGACATGTGATTTCACAGCAGACAAAAAGCAGAGGCAGAAGGGGAGGCTGCTGCTTCTGTGAATGCAGATGTTACAGGGACTTGCAAAAATGTAAATCAATGTCACTCTCCTGCCTGATTTTTTTGTTTTGTTTCAGGAAATATAGTTACATTTCATAAAACAGGTTCTTTACTTGTAATGGGATTATTCTTGTTATGCTAGATGAGTTGATAAGGACATTTTAAAAATTCATTGGCTTTAATGTCTGATACACAGTTCATATGGATAGACCTAACCTACATATGCAAAAGGTTTTTGTTGTCCTCAGTCATATTTAGGAGCATAAAGCATTCCTGGAAGCAAATAGTTTGAGAACAGCTGACCTAGAAACTGGCAATTCTGTTTTTCTTTCTGAAGCTGCAGAAGCTGGCCACGAATTCCATTTCCTGTCTGCAGAAGGACTGTCACACCTGCATTCTAGGGTCTGTACTACATGAGACATGGGCAGGTGTGTCTGTAAGTTAGAAAGTACTCTGTGGTGTCAGGCTGGTGCCACCTTTTTTTCATAAGTGTAGGGTGGAAAGTTGTGCTGACTCCTGTGCCTGCCCAGCATCCCTCAGCTCATCTTTTCATTCTGCCATCTGAGGTGACCAGAATTTTGGAGCAGGCAGCTCCCTTGTGTGATTTTGAATTTTGACCCTGACATCTGCTTAGTTGACTCTACCTTTCCACTCTGAGAGTGGTTGGTGAAAAAGTTGCTAAGTGTGAACGGCTACTCATCCCAGGTCCTGATCCATTATGCAGAACTGCAATGCTTGGGATTAAGCAGCTCTCCAGGGGTGTTTCCCAGCCTCTTTGGAGAGTCCCTAGCTTGCTGGGGACTCAGGGAAAACCCAGAAATGGAGGTGAAAGCTAATAAATGGCTTTGTTAGCCCAAGTCAGCTACATACTGAGAAATGGTTAAATATTAATTTCAGTCCCTTTGATAATAAAGGGCAAAACTCAGAACAAGGAGGAGTTTGGCAGGGTATGTGAAGACTACCGAGTTTAGAGAAAGGGCTAGGATCCCTGGGGTTTAGGGGGTATAAACCATTGACTGGCATCACTACTGCTTTCACTGGCTCCAGCATGGCCTTCCCTCTTCAGGCCTTGCAGAGAGTCTCTGCAGGGCTCTTCTTCTTAGCACTCTGGGGTGTGGTTGGAGGTGAGAAGCTGCTGGTTGTCCCTCAGGATGGAAGCCACTGGCTCAGTATGAAGGAAGTGAGTGAGCGTCTCGGTGAGAAGGGGCATGAGATTGTGATACTAGTTCCGGAAGTTAATTTGCTGCTGAAAGAATCCAAATACTATACAAGAAAAATTTACCCAGTGCCATACACCCAGGAAGAGCTGAAGAACCGGTTTCGTTCCTTTGGAAACAGTCATTTTGCCACCAATTCTTTCCCCGGCCTCCTTCCAGCTGAGTACAGAAATGCCATGATTGTCCTGCACATGATGTTCGCCAACTGTGAGAGCCTCCTGAAGGACTCCGACACCCTGAGTTTCCTCAGGGCGAGCGCGTTCGATGTCCTCTTCACAGATCCAGCCTTACCCTGTGGCGTAATCCTGGCTGAGTACCTGGGCCTGCCCTCCGTGTACCTCTTCAGGGGCTTCCCATGTGCCCTGGAGCATGCGCTGAACAGAAGCCCCAACCCCATGTCCTACGTCCCCAGGTGCTACACTCAGTTCTCAGACCAGATGACATTTCCCCAGCGGGTGGCCAACTTCCTTGTGAATTTCTTAGAGACCTCTTTATTTCAACTTGTGTATACAAAGTACCAAAACCTGGCATCAGATCTCCTCAGGAGAGAAGTGTACCTCCCCAACTTGTATCGGAAGGTCTCCCTTTGGCTGCTAAGGTATGACTTTGTATTAGAGTACCCCCGGCCATTCTTGCCCAACATGATATTCGTTGGAGGAGCAAACTGCAAGAAAAGAGGAGACCTATCTCAGGTTGGTGCTTTTTTTTGTTTTTTATTATCTGTTTTTTAGTGAGTGAGTAAAAATCTTTCTTCTATGCTCTGTCTTTCCCCACTCAATCGGCTCCTCCTGCCAACTGCCATCTGGGAGGTCTCCTAAAGAAACATTCCTTCCAGTGGAGGTAGAATACAAATGCTGTTCTTGGGATGAAGGGATGTCTTAGTTCCCTGGGCCTGCCATAATAAAATTCTACAAACAACAGAAATTTATTCCCTCATAGTTCTGGAGGCTAGAAGTACAAATGAAGGTATCAGCAGGTCCTTGCTTCCTCTGAAGGAGGAAGGTTCTGGTGGGGGCAGGCAGGCAACCCATGGCTATCTTTGACTTGAAACATAACTCAATCCTGCCTCAGAGATTTCGCTTCCTATTTGTCTCCTTCTATTTCCTCTGCTTATAAGGATACTAGTCCCATTTTAATCAAGTTTAGCCACATCTTAACTTTTCAAAGATCCTCTTTCAAAATAGGATCACATTCCTGGAGCTGGGGTTTAGGATTTGAGCATATCTTTTGGGGAGACACAGTTCAAAGTATAATGGGGGTCTGTGTGAGATCTGAGGCTGAGGTGACACAGAAGCATTTGGATGAAGATAGCTGATGCGGTGCTGAAGTAGGAGACATGTTTAGCGAGGTGGCCTGGGAAGAATCACAGAACCTTTCCCAAATCCCACACTTTCTTCTCAGGGAGACAAGGAGACCTAGAGCTGGAACCAAATCCATTCTCCCAATTTTGTCCCATGCTTTTCCTCTGAGCCCTCAACAAATTACAGTCCTGGACCAAATCCTGCCAGAGGCCTGTTTTGTATGGCCCAGGGCAAAGAATGGCTTTTACATTTGTAAAAGGTTGTTAAAATGAAGAAACAAAGAAAAACAAACAAAAATTTGGCAGAAACGTGTGTGGCCTGAAAAGCCTACACTTTACTATCTGGCCCTTTGTGCAAAACATGTGCCGACACTGTGGGCCCTGCCCCCTCATGCCAGGCCATGGACAGCATGTGAAATGCCTTGTAAACCCTGCAGGGAAACTCCATCCCTATCCCTCTCTTCCTTGGGGCCAAGTGCAATACAGCTGGAACTCTCTCCCTGGGAGGTGATGAGAGCACCATGGTTTTCCTGCAACATTCTTTTGGGAGCAGTTACACAGAAAACTAGATCCCTACTCCTCAGAGGTACCCTTCTGTTCCCGTTTCCTCTTCATGTGTTCCAGAACCACCTAGATCTGTGGTGCCCAAAGGGGGACAATTTCAAGTGTAATGTCTGAAGATATTTTTGGTGTCACAATTGGGGGTACTCCTGTTACCTGGTAGGTGGTGGGCAGGTAGGCTCTTAAACATCCTACAATGCCTGGGTCTCATTTCATCCACAGAGAAATGAGAAACACTGATTCTAATAGACTGGAAATATCAGTCACATCCATGTCTTTGAGCAGGGCACCTGCTGGGTGGTGTGGGAGCAGCAGGGATTCTTTGCCCACCGTCTGTGATCACCTTGTCTTCCTGGGGCTCTCTGATCCAGGCTGACATTTCAGCATTCATTGACTGAGCAGAGGACTGAATTTGGGGGGAGGCAGCGAACAAAACCTGAAAATGCCAAGTCACTCTTTATAAGCACTTTTGAAAATACATGAGGTGAGGCAATGTCTACCATGTTTGCTTTTCTTTCAAAACCTTGTATCTGTCTTTACAACTCTTTACCTTTGTGATTACCAGACATTTTGGCATAAATCTGTTTCTGTTAATGAGCAGTGATCTAAACAGTGGTTACATTTTAGAGGGAGTCAGAGTTAAAAATATACGTATTTGTCATGAATATCCCAAAATGTAGAGACTTGATTTTTTAAAGTAACTTTGAAATATCTAAGAGAATGATTGTGTGTGGAATTTTAAAACACTAGTTTTGAGATTTAATTCACATACCATACAATTCACTCATTTAAAATTTACAGTACAATAGTTTTTAGTATATTTTTAAAATTGTGCAACCATTACCACAATCAGCTTTAGAAGGTTTTCCAATCATCCCCCAAAGAAATCCTGAGCTCACTAGCAGTCACACCCCATCCCCTCCTTCCTCTAGCTCCTGTCAACTAATTTACGTTCTGTCTCTGTGGATTTTCCCATCCTGGGCATTTCATAGAAATTGCACCATAGCATATACACCTGGATTTCTTGACTTAGCATCATGTTTTAAAGGTTTACACATGTGGTAGTCTTACTTTTTATTGCTAAATAATATTCTTTTGTATTGATATACCGCATTTTATGAATCTAGTCTTCGTCTGACAGATATTTGTTTTTTCCCCCACCTTTTGGCTATTACACATAATGCAGCTATGAACATTGGCATAAGGTTTTGTGCGGCCATATGCTTCCAATTCTCTGGGATATATACCTAGGAGAGTGTTTTAGTTTCCTAGGCTGTTCAAACAATGCCATGGAATGGATAGGCTTGAACAATGGCAATTTATTCACTTATGGTTAAAATTCAAGGAACTGTCCAAATCTGGGCATCCTCAAGGTGATCCTTTCTTCCTGAAGACTGACAGCCAGCAATCCTTGGCCCTTCTGCCACATGGCAAGGCGCATGGCAGCATCTGCTGGTCTCTCCCTTCTCTTCCAGGTTCTTTTGAATTCAGATTCTTGTTCCTGTGGCTTTCTCAATCTCTCTCAGTATTCCTTTTAAAGGACTCCAGTAGGAGGATTAAGTCCCATCCTGAATGATGTGTGTGACACCTTAACTGAAGTAGCCTCACCTGAAGGTCCTACTTACATGGGCTCACACCCACAGGAATGGATTAGGTTTAAGAACAAGTTTTTCTGGAGTATATACAGTTTCAAATCACCATAGAGCAAAATTTCTGGACTGTATGATAACTACATGTTTATTTTTAGATGGACTTGCAGACTGTTTTCCAAAGTGGTTATACCATTTTGTTTTATTATGATAAAATACATGTAACACATAATTTGAACTTTAAGCATTTTAAAGTGAGCAATTCAGTGGACTTGAGTGCTTTCACGATGTTAAGTGCCATCAATAATGCCTGGTTCCAGGATGTTTTCTTTACACCAAACGGAAACCCTCTACCATTCAGGCAGTCACTGCCTGTTCTTCCATCCAGCCCCTGGCAGCCATCAGTGTGCTTTCTGTTACTATGGATTTGCATGTTCTGGATATTTCATGTAAATGGAATCATGTGGTATGTGGTCTTTTGTGTCTGCTTGACTCAGCATAATGTTTTCATGGCTCATCCCTGTGGTAGCACATATCAGAACTCCATGCTTTTTGTGTTAGTTAGATTCAGTTGTCAACTTGGCCAGGTGAGTATACCTAGTCTTGTTGCTGTGGACATAAGCCAATGGTACATGAACCTCATCTGTTGCCAATTACATCTGCAGTCAGCTAGGAGGCGTGTCTGCTGCAATGAATGATGTTTGACTTAATTGGCTGGTGTTTAAATGAGAGAGCGCAACGTAGCACAGCCTAGCAGCTTGAATTCCTCATCTCAGCACTTGCAGCTCAGCCCAGGCCTTTGGAGATGCAGAAAGAAGTCACCCCAGGGAAAGTTGTTGGAATCCAGTGGCCTGGAGAGAAGACCAGCAGAGACCATCCTGTCCCTTCCATGTAAGAAAGAACCTCAGTGGAAAGTTAGCTGCATTTCCTCTGAAGAACTAACAAAATTAATTCCCTTTTATTAAAAGTCAATCCATTACTTACCCTGTTTCTAATGGTAAGATAATGGGTAATTGGAGCTGAAGGGATACAGACTGTGCAACAGGATTAGGTATAAAAACTCAAAAATGGACAGCACAATAATACCTAATTGTAAAGTAATCATGTTAAAACACTGAATGAAGCTGCATCTGAGCTATAGGTTTTTTTTTTTTTACTATTATTATTACTTTTATTTTTTTCCTCTATATTAACATTCTGTATCTTTTTCTGTTGTGTTGCTAGTTCTTCTAAACCGATGCAAATGTACTAAGAAATGATGATCTTTCATCTATGTGATGATGTTAAGAATTACTGATTGCATATGTAGAATGGTATGATTTCTAAATGTTAGGTTAATTTCTTATTTTTCCGTTAATTAATAAAAAAAAAGTTTTACACAAGGAAAAAAAAAAGCCAATACATCTCTGGTGTGCTGCATTCCAGCAGCTAGCAAACTAGAACACTTTTTTACAGCTAAATAACATTGTGTTATATGGATAGACTACATATTTTTTCTATTCATCAGGTGATAGACATTTGGGTTATTTCCACTTTTGGGCTGCTGCTAGCACACAATTCACTCTCTTTCCCTTATTTAGTATAAATGGTCCTTCACCCAACAAATAACTGTTGAGAGCCTTCCCTGCCCTTGGGGAAGTGCTGGGGGCATGGCCTGCACACCTGAAGCTTGTAGTCCCAAGGGAAAACGGATATTGATCATCCACAAATTGTGATGCCCACTTTGAAAGAAGATAAAGAGCCAAACAGAGATGACAATAGGGGCTTTGCAGATTGAGGGGGTGTGAGCTTGGGAGATAAGTGTACAAAACAGAGAAGACCTCACGTAAAGCAAAAAACAGAGCATCTCCAGGTCTTTAATGAAGGAACCCTGCCATGTTCTTTCTCCTCTCTCCCTCCCATTTGAAGGTCTCTTTACTCTCATAAGTGAGTATGTGGAAGTCCTATCTTATGGGTCTTCTGAGTGGTCTGTTTGTAATTGCTATTGAGTGTCTGTGTCTTCCCCACTGCTCCAGGGATCCTGGGCCCCCACTGACATTGCTGGAGTCTTCCTGGAAAGTCACAGGCACAGCCCCTACATAGGACAGGTACCCTCCAGAGATGTGGGGCCAGGTAGGCCATACTCTCTTCACCGCCCTCTTCCTTCCATGGACCATTCAGACTTGACCAAGCTGGGCCATTTTGGACCTTGGTGAAGACTTTGATGGAGACTCTGACTTTTTTGTTGCACTCCCCACACTCACAGCTTGTCAAACAGATTAAATCGCCTCTGTATCCCAGGTCACATATTTTTATTTAACTTGATGAACTGAACTATTGCTGGCTAATTTATATGCAATTATGTTTTCTAGGGACTTAATTAAACATTTGTTGATTTAATTTTGCAATTTTTGTCTTCTGAAAATAGTAAATATCTTTTTTCCAGCCTCAAACATTTTTTTAGCTCTTTATGTATGTATCTCATAAGCACTGGCCCTGATATTAAAGGACTAGGGGTAATTCAAGAGAGTTAGCAAGGAAGAGGGGGCCAAACATGACTTTCTCCACAGGGGATGAGGGAGCAGCCAAGAAGCTCAGCCCTTCACAGGGTCAAACTTTGTAGACATCCCTCTGTTCCTAACATGAAATTACCCCCATGCACACCTTTCAATCTCCCCTGCACACAAATTGCCAGTTGCCCGCCCTCACTTTTGGGGAAATCCCATTCATACCCACAGAGGTTGGTTTCATCCCAGGCTCTCCCCTTGCACCCCACTGGTATATGTCTCAGCCTGAGTCACTTGGTCTGCAGTGAGCTCTGAGAGGGGTTGGCCACTTTCTGGACATTCAGGGATGGCCAGGTGTTCTCCTTGTAACCTCCGCATGCAATTGGTGAGAAAGGGACTTCTGCCTTCGTGTGCTGGGGGTGGCCGTACACATGACACCCAGCTGTGGACAGATGAGTGTGACTGTTTATTAGTCACATATCCTCAGCCCTGTGAGGAGGACACCATACGCCATGCAGGTCCACATGGGGGCTACATTGGGCAGTGTTCACAGCCAGGGTCTCAGGAGGCAAGAGGGTGGGGTACCCCTCGTTCCCATGGCATGATGTCATTGGCCTGTTTGAATGATCTTGAGGACTGGCAAGAAACTGAAGCCCCCTGCTTGGGGATAGGCCCAACCTGGGCCTGGCCCCTTTGACAACAAGGGGTTTGGCTAGAGGAGCTTATCTACAGAGACAGAGTGGGAGGGGAGCTTGCAGTTAGGTCACTGGAGGTGCCCCTGATTCACCAGATGTCAAGGAATAGATGACATTGAGCCTTAACTTTCAGCCTCACACCACCCCGAGGTTATACCAAGTATTGCAGCAATGTGCGGAGAGAGCTGGTCCTCCAGGGTGGCTCCTTTTAGGATCTCCCCAACATGTCACTGGTAGACATACCTGGTTCTTAATCCTTTTGTCCAGTGTAGAGCCACAGACCACACACACACACACACACACACACACACACACACACACACACACACTAATGCTTACAAACAGGCCCATTCACTTCGTAAGGAGAAAGAAATGTTTTGTAACTCATTCTTAACTACAGGGCTTCTCTCTGGCCAAGTCAGGTAAAGTCTCTGGCCAAGTCAGGTAAAGTGGCTTGAGTCCTGTTCCTTCATGTCCTGCTTCCAATTTATGTCCCTTTGGAACTATGGGGAAAAGCACAGGACGCACAGCCGAGCCATGGATTCTTTACTGGACTCTTGTTTAGCTCCACAAAGACCAGGGCAGGATTTTGCTAGTCAAGGCCCAGGCAAAGGTCTTCATCCAAGTGGCATCCAGCAGGTAAAATTGCAGGTTTCTGCCACCCCCTGGTTCCCCTGGCCCTGCAACTGTCTTAGGCCATGCTCTCTCCCATGGCCCTGATCTCAGAGCCCTGCCTAGGCTCTCCAAGTCCTGAGGGGTGGTACTGCACTAAGCTCCCCCTGCCACCTGCTGGGGTCTTGTTGCTGTTTTGATGCCATCTCCCTCCTGTCTCTGGTCATTGTAGGTAGAAATCCCTTCTGGTGCCCGTTCTTCCGGGAAGCTGCACCCAGCTTGGACTGATCAGTCTTTGTGCACCCTTGAACAATGGTTTTGCATATTGGCTGCAATCCTCATGCAAGTTCTGTCTTCTGATGCAAATTTAACCTGGTTCTTGAAGCTTTGTCTCCTTTCTCTGGTCTCAGGACGCCTCCTCTTGCTTGACTGGGTTAGGTTTGGGCCTTGGGTGACAGTTTAATGTGCGTGACTAGCTCTGGGCAAATCAGTTCAGAAATTCTAGGAACCGCCTCTTACTTGGACAGCCTGGTTTCCACACCCATCATATTCTTGAACCTCCGTCAGTAATGCAGTGAATGCACAGAACAAATTACTCTCCCAACCTGTTAGGGGAGTATAAACCATTGACAGGCATCACTATTACTTTTATTTGCTGCAGCATGGCTTTCCCTCTTGAGGCCTTGCAGAGAGTCTCTGCAGAGCTTTTCTTCTTAGCCTTGTGGGGCCTGGTTGGAGGTGAGAAGGTGCTGGTTGTCCCTCAGGATGGAAGCCACTGGCTCACTATGAAGGAAGTGAGTGAGCGCCTCAGTGAGAAGGGGCATGAGGTTGTGGTGCTAGTTCCAGAAGTTAATTTGCTGCTGAAAGAATCCAAGTACTGCACAAGAAAAATTTACCCAGTGCCATACACCCAGGAAAATCTGAAGAACCAGTTTCACTCCTTTGGAAACAGTCATTTTGCCACCAATTCATCCCCCAGCCTCCTTCCTACTTCAGTCAGCAGTGTGATGATTTTCCTGGACCTGATGTTCGCCAACTGTGAGAGCCTCCGAAGGACTCCAACACCCTGAGTTTCTTCAAGGCGTGTACGTTCGATGTCCTCTTCACAGACCCGGGCTTACCCTGTGGTGTTATCCTGGCCAAGTACTTGGGCCTGCCCTCCGTGTACCTCTTCAGGGGTTCCCTGTGTATCCTGGAGCACATGTTCAACAGAAGCCCCTACCCCGTGTCATATGTTCCTAGGTGCTACACTCAGTTCTCAGATCAGATGACGTTTCCCCAGCAGGTGGTCTAACTTCTTCGCGATTTTCTTAGATTTCACTATATTTCACCCTGTGTATATGAAGTGCCAAAATCTGGTGACAAATCTCCTCAAGAGAAATGTGTCCCTCCCCACTTTGTATTGGAAGGCCTCCATTTGGCTGCTAAGGTATGATTTTGTGTTTGATTATCCCCGGCCATCAATGCCCAGCATGATATTCGTTGGAGGAATAAACTGCAAAGAGAAAGAAGAGCTATCTCAGGTTGGTGTTTTGTTTTGTTTTTTTTAATTTTCCTGTTTCTTTAAGTGAGTAAAAATTATTCTTATGTACTCTGTCCTCCCTCAGTCAATTGACTCCTTCTGCTGACTCACATCTGGACATTTTCCTAAAGAAATATACCTTCCAGTGGAGGTAGAATCCATATGCCATTCTTGGGGAATTAAGACATTAATTCCCTAGGGCTTAATTCCCTAGGGCTGCCATAATAAAGTACTACATAGAACAGAAATTTATTGCCTCACTGTTCTGGAGGCTAGATGTCCACCCTGAGGTGTCAGCAGGTCCTGCATCCTCTGAAGGCTCTAGGGTTCTGGTGGTGGCTGGCTGGCAACCCGTGGCTCACTTTGACTTGAACCATAATTCAATCTCTGCCCTTGATTCTTCTCTGTCTGTTTGTCTCCTTCTGACTCTGTCTAAATTTCCTCTACCTCTACGAATGCTAGTCATTTTGGTTTAGACCCATCTTAAACCAGTTTGGCCTCGTCTTAACTAATATCATCTTTGTAACAGTTTGAAGCTATAGGTATCCCCCAAAAGATCATATTCTTTTAATCCTTTCCTGTGGATGTAGCTCTATTGTAGTGGGACCATTTGATTAGGTTTTTCAGTTCATGCATACTCCAGGTTGGTCTTAATCCTTTTACTGATGTCCTTTATAAGAGGACAAAACACATAGGGAAGATCAGAGAAACTCACAGAACAACCCAGAGAAGCTGAGATATGAGGACACACAAAGAGTTCAGAAAGAAAACCACCAAAGGCAGAAGCTGGAATCAGTACAACCTGGGAGAGAAGGGAGAGACCAGCAGACGTCCCCATGTGCCAGGCCATGTGCCAAAGGAGTTTAGGATCTCCAGTAGTCGGTCTTCAGGGAGAAGGTATTGTCCCATTAATGCCTTGATTTGGACATTTTCACAACCTCAGAATTGTCAACTTCTAAGTTAATAAACTCCCATTGTAAAAGCCAACCCACTTCTTGTATTTTGCATTTTGTCAGCATAGTAAACGAAAACAATCTTCAAAGACCCTCTTTCTAAGGAGGATCACATTTGAGGGCCTGGGGGTTAGGATTTGAGCATAAATTTTGGTGGGACACAGTTCAATTTATAGTGGGGATCTGTGTGAGATCTGAGGCTGAGGTGACACAGAGACATTTGGATGAAAAAGACTGATGTAGGGCTGTAGCAGGAGACATGTTTAGCAAGGTGGCCTGGGGAGAGTCACAGAACCTTAGAACAAGCATTAGAAAGGTTCTAGTCCAAATCCCACACTTTTTTGTCAGGGAGACAAGGAGACCCAGAGTGGGGACCAAACCCAGTCTCCCAATTTTGTCCCATGCTTTTTCCCTGAACCCTCAGGAAACTACAGCCCTGGGCCAAATCCTGCCAGAGGCCTGTTTTGTATGGCCCAGAGCAATGAATGGCTTTTACACTAGTAAAGGCTGTTAAAACAAAGAAAGAAACGAAAGCAAAGAAAATGTGGCAGAATCATTTGTGGCCTGCAAAGCCTACACTTTATATCTGGCTCTTTATGCAAAACATGTGCTGATGCTGTGGGTCCCGCCCCCTCATGCAGGGCCATGGACAGCATGTGAAATGCTTTGTAGGCCTTTCGGGATACACCATCCCTATCCCTCTCTTCCTTGGGCCAAGCACAATGCATCTGGAAGTCTTTCCCTGGGAGATGATGTGAGCACCATGGTTTTCTTGCAACATACTTTGGGGAGCAGTTACACAGAAAACTAGATCCCAAGTCTTCAGGGGTACCCTTCTGTTCCCTTTTCCTTTTCATGTGTTCCAGAACCACCTAGATCGAGGTGCTTCAGGGTGTAATGTCTGGAGATATTTTTGGTGTCACAATTGGGGATACCTCTGTTACCTGGTAGGTGGTGGGCAGGGAGGCTGCTGAACATCCTACAATGCCTGGTCATACCTCATCCCCAGAGTAATAAGAAACACTGACTTTAATAAATTGAAAATATCAGCCACGTCTCTGAGCAGGGTGCCCGCTGGGGTGGTGTGGGGGCAGCAGGGGTGCTTTGCCCACCCTCTGTGATCCCCTTGTCTTCCTGGGGCTCTCTGATGCAGGCTGACATTTCAGCAGTCATTGACTGAGCAGAGGGGGGAGGCAGGGGAACAATGCCTGAAAATGCCAAGTCACTCTTTATAAACACTTTTGAAAATATGTAAGGTGAGGCAATGACTACCATGTTTGCTTCTCTTTCAAAACTCAGTGTTTATCTTTACAACTGTTTACCTTTGAGATTACCAGACATTTTGGCATAAGCGTGATTTTGTGAATGAGTAGTGATCTAAACAGTGGTTACATTTTAGAGGGAGTCAGAGTTAAAAATATACATATTTGACATGAATATCCCAAAATATAAAAAATTGATTTTTTAAAATAACTGAAAAATCTAGGAAATGATTGCATGTGGAATGTTTTTTCAGTTTTTTTAATGTATAGTGTAACATATATACAAAGCAAAGAAATAAAAAAAACAATAGTTTTCAAAGCACTATTGAAAAAGTGGTTACAGGACAGATCCCAGAGTTTGTCATGGACTACCATATGATCCTCTCTTATTTTTCCTTCTAGCTGCTCCAGAATATAGGAGGCTATAGGGCTTAAATAATTTTTTATGATCACTTGGCCTTTTATCTTCTTTTTATGAACAATAACATATATACAAAAAAGCTATAAATTTAAAAACACAGCACCACAATTAGTTGTAGAACATATTTCAGACTTTGACGTGGGTTTCAATTTCACAATTTTAGGTTTTTACTTCCAGCTGCTCTAAAATACTGGAAACTAAAAGAGATTTCAATTTAATGATTCAGCATTCATATTCATTTGTTAAGTCTTGTCTTCTATGTATAATTCCACCATCACCTTTGATATTTCCATACCTCTCTTTGTAATTGTTTGGGCTATGGCAATTCTAAATTTTTGATATTGGAAGGGTCTGTCACTAATATGGAGTAGGGATATGGAACTATCTGATGTTCTGGAGAGGCTGGGCTAGGTTTCAGGACTTAACTGCGCCAGGGACCCATCTGGAGGCTGTAGGTTTCTGGAAAGTTACTCCAGTGCCTGGAACCCTTGTGGAATCTTATAAATTGCTCTAGGTGTTCTTTAAGATTGGCTGGAATGGTCCTGGTTGGGGTTTGGCAGGTTATGTTGGTTAGCAAGGTCTACCTGAAACTTGCGTAAGAGCACCCTCCAGAGTAGCCTCTCGGTTCTATTTGAGCTCTCTCTGCCACTGATACTTTATTAATTACACTTCTTTTTCCCCTTTTGGTCAGGATGTAATTGTTGAGTCCATGGTGCCAGGTCTGGATTCATCCCTGGGAGTCATTGATTAGGCATCAGAAATGCCTTTTCAGTAATAACTTTGAATGCTAACAGACTAAAGTTACCAATTAAAAGATACAGATTGGCAGAATGGATTAAGAAACATAATCCACTATATGCTGCTTATAAGAGATTCATCTTAGACACAAGGATACAAACAGACTGAAAGTGAAAGTGGTTATTGAGATTGGTGGTTATAGAGATCCTATTTCATCCCATTGTGATCAGAGAAAGTGCTTTGAATAATTTCAGTATTTTAAAATTTATAGACCTCTACCAAAAGCTGAGCTGATAGGGAAATTCATTGCCTTAAATGCCTATATTAAGAAACAAGAAAGAGCAAAAATCTAGGACTTAAAAGCAAAACCGGAGGAACTTGAGAAAGAACAGCAAACTAACCCCAAAGCAAATAGAAGAAGAAAAATAACAAAGATTAGAGCAAAGATAAATAAATGGGAGAACAAAAAGAATCTGTAGATCAATTTGGGGAGAATTGACATCTTCACTATAGTTAGCCTTCCTATCCATGGGCACGGAATATCTTTCACCTATTTAGAGCTCCTTTGATTTCTTTTAGAAATGTTATGTAGTTTTCTGTGTACAAGTCCTTTATGTCCCTAGTTAAGTTCATTCCTAAGTATTTGATTCTTTTAGTTGCTATTTTGAACAGAATTTTTCGTTCACTGACCCCTCATCTAGGTCATTGCTTGTGTATAGAAATGTTACTGATTTTTGCACATTAATTTTAAATCCCGCCACCTCATTTTCACTGGCTATAAGGGAAATGTAGATCAAGACTACAATGAGATACCACCTCACACCTATAAGAATGGCCGCTATTAAACAGACAGGAAACTATAAATGTTGGAGCGCATGTGGAGAAACTGGGACACTTATGCACTGCTGGTGGGAATGTATAATGGTACAGCCACTGTAGAAGACTGTTCAGGGGTTCCTTAGAAAACTAAATATCGAGTTACCCTATGACCCAGCAATAGCACTACTTGGTATAGACCCAGAAGTGCTGAAAGCAACGACACAGATATTTGCATACCAATGTTCATAGCAGCAGTATTCACATTCGCCAAAAGATGGAAACAAATCAAATGTCCATCAACAGGTGAGTGGATCAACAAAATGTGGTATATACATAGGATGGAATATAATGCAGCAGTAAGACAAAATGATGTCCTGAAGCACATGATATGATGGATGAGTCTTGAGGAATAATGCTGAGTGAAATTAGCCAGATACAAAAGGACAGATACTGTATGATTCCACTTTTATGACCAGCATAAAGGTATAATCAGAGGCTTAGAATGCAGAATATAGGGGACTTAGAGATACATAGAACTATTAAAACTTACCATCAGGGAATCCGCTGATACTGTGTCAAACCTTCGGGATACCCAAATCAATAGACCCTGCCCTCAATCGTGGGGCTTACTCTTGTGAAGCTTATGTAGGTAGCAGAGAAGCTTAGACTACCTATAGGTATGCTTAAGAGTTACTTCTGGTGATTTGTTTCAGGGCAGGTATGGGTGCAGGTTGGGGATGTTACACTGATACTTGTGAATGTGGGCACCCAGCAGCCAGGGAAGATGTAGCTGTGTGGGTGCTCCACTCTGGGGGGAGTAACCCTGGTGTGGCTGGCTTAAAGCACGGGCCCTCTGTGTGCATGCTTAGAGCTGTGGGAGTAGATCAACATTATGCCTTTGTGGATTGGGGGCAGATGTGACCCAGCTGTGCAGGTTGACAGTTCCTCAGAGCTGGGAAGTGAGGCCAAGGGCTGTGAGCATGTGTGGTCCTAGAACTGCTGTAACATGTGGTTCCCAGAGCTGAATGATGTGATTGGGGTCCTGTGCACATGCGTGTGCCTGGGAGTGCCGTAAACAGATGCGCTGTGCTCAGGGAGGGCAGGGGAGGCTGTGCAACACTATGGGTAGGGGGCGATGGTAGCCTAGGTATGGAGGTTAGTGTCTGCAACCTTTATGCGTTGGCAACATAAAGGGAAGGGGAGGTAGTGCTTGGGAGGGGTGCAGGGGAGGTGGGTTGGGCAGCACTTGGGATTGGGGGCAGATATGTGCACTGGGGGCTGGTGGGGTGGAGGCACCTGGAGTGCAGGTAGTGGGAGCAGGTGATGGGGTTCAGGTGTGTGGGGTGTGGGGTGACTCACGGAGTTGTGCTGGTGAGGATTGTGCGCCTAAGGGTCATGGCCTGGCTTACTTCTTAGTCCCGTGCTCCAGTCCGTGCACTCCCACAGGCTCCATGCCTCTGCGCCAGGTTCCAGCTTTCTACCTCTCAATTCCTCGGCCTCTGCAACCAGCGCTGCCGCATGTAGTGCAAAAGGCTCTCCCAGGTCAGCCGCACTCCTGAATTGCCACCTCAGTCGCCCTCCCATCTGTGGAGCAGGGCTAATCTTGAGCTACTCTAGTTGACCATCTTCCCCTGCATGTGGAATTTTTTAAAACTAGCTTTATTGAGATTTAATTCACATACCATACAATTCATTCATTTAAAGTTTACAATTCAGTAGTTTTTAGCATATTTGTAGAGTTGTGTGACTGTTACCACAATCAGCTTTAGAACATTTTCCAGTTACTCGTGGCCTGCTCCCCCCACCAAAGAAATCCTGGACCCAGTAGCAATCACACCCCATTCCCTCCTTCCTCCAACTCCTGTCAGGCACTAATTTACTTTCTGTCTCTGTGGATTTTCCTATTCTGGGCATTTCATAGAAATTGAATCATACCATATATGCCTGGCTTTCTTGACTTAGCATCATGTTTTAGAGATTTATCCATGTTGTAGCCCTACTTTTTTTGCCAAATAATATTCTATTCTGTGGATAGACCACATTTTATGAATCTAGTCATTATCTGACGGACATCTGGTTTTCCAGTTTTTGGCTATTATGCATAATGCTGCTGTAAGCATAGTCATAAGGTGTTTGTGTGGACATAGACTTCCAATTCTCTTAAGTATATACCTAGCAGTGTCTTTTAGTTTCCTAGGCTGTTCAAAGCAATACTATGGAATGGGTAGGCTTAAACAATGGCAATTTATTCACTTATGGTTAAAGTCCAAGGAACTGTCCAAATCCAGGCATCCTCAAGGTGATCCTTTCTTCCTGAAGACTGACAGCCAGCAATCCTTGGCCCTTCTGCCACATGGCAAGGCGCATGGCAGCATCTGCTGGTCTCTCCCTTCTCTTCCAGGTTCTTTTGAATTCAGATTCTTGTTCCTGTGGCTTTCTCAATCTCTCTCCGTATTCTTTTTAAAGGACTCCAGTAGGAGGATTAAGTCCCATCCTGAATGATGTGCCTGACACCTTAACTGAAGTAACCTCACCTGAAGTTCCTACTTACATGGGCTCACACCCACAGGAATGGATTAAGTTTAAGAACATGTTTTTCTGAGGTGTATATAGCTTCAAACCACCACAGAGCCAAATTTCTGAACTGTATGTTAACTACATGTTATATTTTGAGTGACTTCCAAACTGTCTTCCAAAGTGGCTATACCGTTTTATCTTTTTGTGGTAAAATACACATAACATATAATTTACCCTGTTCTTTTTCCTTTGTATGCTGCATGTTGGGCATCACATTTCATTCTTTTTCTATGTGAGTATCCCTTATTGCAGCACCTTTGTTGGCTTTTGTTTGGTTGGTTTTTGTTTTTTTCTGTGTATGGTGGGGGCGGAATCGAACTTGGGTCTCCAGCATGGCAGGTGAGAACTCTGCCTGCCGAGCCACTGTGGCTGCCCTGTTTTTTTTGTTTTGTTTTGTTTTGTTTGTTTTGGGGAAATGCATGGTCCAGGATTTGAAACAGGATCTCCTGCATAGCAGATGGGAATTATACCACTGAACTACCCTCACACCCCTATAATTTATGATTTTAAAGTGTGTAAATGCAGTGGACTCGAGTGCTTTCAGAATGTTGTGCACCATCAATATTGTCTTGTTCCAGGATGTTTTCATCACCCCAAATGGAAACCCTCTACCCTTTAGGCAGTCACTCCCCATTCTCCCTCCGTCCAGCCCCTGGCAGCCATCAGTGTGCTTTCTGTCACTATGGATTTGGATATTCTGGATATTTCATGTAAAACAGATTCACACAATATGTGGCCTTTTGTGACTGGCTGCTTTCACTCAACATAATGTTTCCATGGGTTCTCCGTGTTGTAGCACATATGTGCTACAGAACTTCATCCCTTTTTATGGCTGAAGAATATTCCATTGTATAGTTAGACTGTATTTTGTTTTCCTTTCATTAGATGATGGACATTTAGGGGTTTCCACCTTTTAGCTATTGTGAATGCTTCTGCTGCAAACATTCATGTATACAAGTTTGTTTTGAATACCTGTTTTCAATTTTTTTGGGTATATACCTAGGAGAAGAATTGCTGGGTCTTATGTAATTCAATGTTTAATTTATTAAGAGCTGCCAAACTGTTTCCTCAGTGGCTGTACCATTTTACCCTCCTACCAGCAATGAATGAGTGTTTCAATTTATCCGCATTCTTACTAACATCTGTTATTTTCCTTTTTCAAAATTTTTTAATTTTATTTTATTATAGCTGTTCTGGTTGGTGTGAAATAATGTTTACTGTGATTTTGATTTGCATTTCCCTAATAACTAATGACATTGAGCATCTTTTCATGTACTCATTGGCCATTTGTATATCTTCTTTGGAGCAATTTCTAGTCAAGTCCTTTGTCCAGTTTTTAATATGATTTTCTGTCTTTCTGTTGTTGAGTTGAAGATTTATTTACACATCTGGATATTTAACTCTTTTAGGATATATGATAATTATTTTTTTCCCATTTCGTGCTTTTCCCCCTACATTTTTGATGGTATCCTTTGATGCATAAAAGTTTTTTATTTTGATGTACAATTTTTTTGTTTTTTTTTTGACATGGGCAGGCACCGGGATTCGAACCTGGGTTCTCGGGGATGGCAGGCAAGCATTCTTGCCTGCTGAGCCACCGTGGCCCGCCCTGATGAAGTACAGTTTATCTATGTCTTCTTTTTTTCTTGCTTTTGGTGTCATATCTAAAAAGACTTTGTCTAACCCAAGGTCACAAATATTTATACCTCAGTTTTCTTTAAGAGTTTATGCTTTTAGCGCTTATATTTGGTCAATGATCTATTTTGAGTTAATTTTTGAATAGGATGTGAGATAGGGGTTCTCTTTCATTCATTTGGTTATGGATATCCAGTTCTCTCAACACCATTTATTAAAGAGACTGTTCTATCTCAATTAAGTGAGCCCACTTAATTATCAAAAATCAATTGACCATAGATCTAAGAGTCTGTTTCTGAGCTCTCAATTTGATTCCATTGATCAGTATGTGTATCTTTATGCCTGTACCATGCTATTTTGACTATTGTAGCTGTATAATACACTTTAAAGTCATGAAACATGATACCTGCTATTTCATTCTTATTTTTCAAAATGTTTTAGTTATTTTAGGTCCCTTACTCCTCAACATAAATGTGATAATGAGCTTCTCCATTTTTGCCACCTGTTGGAATTTTGATTGGTATTTTTTAATTGTACATCAATTTGGGTAGAATTGATATCTCAATGACATATAGCCTTCCAATCCATGAGTATGGAATGTTTTTCCATTTATTCAGGTATTCTTTGATTTCTTTTAGCAATGTTTTATAGTTTTCTGTGCATAAGTCCTATACATCCTTGGTTAGGTGTATTCATAGATATTGATTCTTTTAGGTGTATTGTAAATAGAATTTTTTTTCTTGATTTCCTCCTCAGATAGCTCATTACTAGTGTATGAAAACACTATTGATGTTTGCACGTTGATCTTCTATTCCACCACTTGACTGAACTCACTTATTAGCTCAATTAGCTTTGCTGTTGTTGTTTTTTCTGCATTTTCTACATAATAGGATCATGTCATCTGCACATAGTGACAGTTTTACTTCTTCCTTTCCAACTTCAATGCCTTTTGTTTCTTTTTCTTGCCTAATTGCTCTAGCTACAATTCTAGCACAATGTTAAATAGCACTGGTGATAGTGGGCATCCTTGTCTTGTTCCTGATCTTAGAGGGAAAGCTTTTAGTCTCTCACCATTGCATATGATGTTAGCTGTGGGTTTTTCATATATGCCCTTTATCATGTTTGGAAAGTTTGCTTTCCATTCTACCTTTTGGGGTGTTTTTATCATGAAAGGATACTGAATTTTATCAAATGCCTTTTCTGCATCAATTGAGATGATCAGGTGGTTTTTTCCCTTTTAATTTGTTAATGTGGTGCATTACATTAATTGATATTCTTGTGTTGAACCACCCCTGCATACTTGGAATAAAATCCACTTGGTCATGGTGTATAATTCTTTTAATATGCTGTTGGATTCTATTTGAAAGCATTTTGTTCAGGATATTTTGCACCTCATTTGAGAGATTAGTCTGAAGTTTTCTCTTCTTGTAGTATCTTTATCCAGCTTTGGTATTAGGGTAATGCTAGTTTCATAAATGAGTTAGGTAGTATCTCCTCTTCTTCAATTTTTTGGAAGAGTTTGAGCAGGAATGGTATTAATTCTTCTTGGAATGCTTGAAAACTCACCAGTGAAGCAATCTGTCCTAGGCTTTTCTTTGCTGATAGATTTTTGATGACTGATTTGATCTTTTTACTTGTGATTGGTTTGTTGAGATTTTCTATTTCTTCTCGAGTCAGTGTAGGTTGTACATGTGTTTGTAAGAAGTTGTCTATTTCATCTAAGTTGTCTAGTTTATTGGCATACAGTTGTTCATAGTAATTACTTATGATATTTTTATTTCTTCAGGGTCTGTGGTAATGCCCCTCCTCTCAGTTCTGATTTTATTTATTTGAAGCTTCTCTCATTTTGCCTTTGTCTTGCTAAGGGCATTTTTTATTTTATTGCTCTTCTCAAAGAACCAATTTTTAAAAATTCTTTCTATTGTTTCTTAATCTCCATTTCATTATTTTCTGCTCTAAACTATATTATTTGTTTCCTTCTGTTTGCTTTTCTTTCTCCAGTTTCTCAGCTTGTCCAGTTAGGTCATTGATTTTAGCTCTTTCCTTTTTTTTTTTTTTTTTTTTTTTTTGGCATGGGCAGGCACCAGGAATCGAACCCGGGTCTCCGGCATAGCAGGAAAGAACTCTGCCTGCTGAGCCACTGTGGCCTGTGCTCTCCTTTTTAATGTATGAGTTTAGGTCTATTAATTCCCTCTCAGCGCTATTAATTCCCTCTTTGCAGTTTTGACATGTTGTGTTCTCGTTTTCATTTGTTTGATTGTTTAATAGCATGTTTCTTAACCTCCATATGTTTGTGTCTTTTCCGGGTCTCCATTTGTTATTGATTCTCAGCTTCATTACAATATGATCACAGAAAACACTTTGTACAATTTCAATTTTTTAAAAAATTCACTAAGGCCTGTTTTCTGCCCCAGCATATGGTCTATTCTTGAGAATCTTTCATGAGCCCTTGAGAAGAATGTGTATATTTCGGTTTTAGCATGCAGTTTCTATAAATGTCTGTTAGTTCATTGATTATATTATTTAGATTCTCTGTTTCTTTACTGAGCCTCTGTTTTGTTGTTCTGTCTATTGCGGGGAGTGATATGTTGAAGACTCCTGCTATAATGGTCGAGTTGTCTACTACTCCTTTCAATTTTGCCAGTATTTGCCTCTTGTACTTTGGGTCACCTTGATTAGGAGCATAGATATTTATGATGGTATTTTTTCTTGTTGAACTGCCCCTTTTATTAATACATAGTGTCCTTATTTATCTCATAACATTTTTGCATTTAAAGTCTATCTTGTCTGATATTAGTATAGGTATTCAAGCTTTCATTTGGTTACTACTTGCATGGAATGTATTTTTCCATCCTTTTGCTTTCTATATATTTGCATCTTTGGGTCTAAGATGAGTCTGTTGTAAACAGCATATATAGCAATCATATTTTTAAATCCATTCTGCTAATCTGTGTCATTTGATTGGTGGATTTAATCCATTAACATTCAAAGTTATTACTGTAAAGGCAGTTCTTGATTTAACCACCTTATTCTTTGGCTTTTATTTGTCAGATCTATTTTTTTTTCTTTTTATCTTTTTTAACCCTTTAAGTTACTCTTACTAATATTCTTCATTTCTGTAGCCTACTCCAGACCTCCTCTCTCTTCTCTCTGTCCTGTCTTTTCTTTTCAGCTGGCAGGCCTCCCTTTAGTAGTTCTCGTAGTGTTGGTTTCCTATTAGTGAACTCTGTCAGCTTCTGCTTATCTATGAATATTTTAAACTATGAATATTTTAAACTCTTCCTCATTTTCTTTTATGACAGCAAAAGTCTGCTTAAGGAAGGTGTTGAAAATGGAGCTGATAAAAAAGCAAATTATTTTGACACCATGGCAAGGGACTGAAAATACAACCTTATCAATAGAGAAATGGGATGTTTGCTGAAAGCTGTTTTCTTCATGGAAATAATTTTATATAGAAGAGATAAAATGTAGAGGCAAAATAACTGAAAAGACTTTCAGAATATACCCTTCAGATGTTAACTTGACCTTTTGGCACAAGAATATAACTTTCCAAGTACTTTATATATCTCTGAGCATCTTGTCTTAGATAGTGGGAAAGCATGCTCAAAACTGGAAAAACTTGCCTTTCTCTTCCTTGATTTTTCTGAATAATTTCCAAGGAAACACAGCCTTCAAATACTGGAATGTATTAACCCAAATGAGGTCTGAGAAGGAATAAAATTAAAATTGAACAACTTGCTTTTTGGTTCCTTGATTTTTCTGAACAACCTCCATGGAAACTTTAGCCTCATATAGGGAATAGGTTCATCCATCTGGGGTCTAAAAACATTAAGTGACAACTTCTCCATCATATCTTTTAAGATACAAAGGTATTTCCCCTGTTGTACATTTGACAAATTCCATACTTCATTGTTAAGGAAAGACACCATTGCTCCATTGAGGAAAAGGATCCAACTGAAAGGATTCTTCTGTTCTTACCCAATGGCCTCCAACACCAAGAAGTGTGATGATATCATGCTTATGTGGCAGTAGTTGTAATTTTATAGCCTGTTCATCATCTTTACAATATAATCTCACTCCAGCTCTAGGACGATATCTACCCTCAGGCCACCTGTTTTTTCCAAACAGCTTTCAGCAATGGAAAGCTTCCCATTAGATACATCAATCACTTGGGCTATAGATGGCCTAATTATTTCAAGGTACTGCCTGTCTCAAGCTGCATACTGTTGAAATCACTTTGGCTCCTCTATGGTGTGCTAACTGAATGGCTACTATACCAAATGCACTTGCCCCATCCATTATCAGCACTGATTTTCCAAGACAATGCAGAGCTGTGTAGGCTCGTACCCCATTCTGAATGGTTCCAGCTACTTCTGTCCATGTAACCTTTTCTGGTTTATGAACCAAGCAATGCTCATGCAATGCACCTTAACAACTTCACAAAGTCCAAGGTCCTTGGAATCCAGGGGTAAAATTCTGACTACTTTATCATCTGGCTGGAAGAATAATACCTTGCTTCCGACATCTAACACAATTCCAGCCACTTATCTCCCAACAGGAAAGAAATCCCTCTCTATCTTCATTTTGGCCAGAAGCTTTATATTTATCTGGCTCAGGGCACAAACTTTAACTTGAAGTTTCACAAAGTTATCCTTTGTAACATGAACATTTTCCTTTTCTTGAAATACAAATGTTATTTCTTCATTTGTAAAATTCTGTTGAAAATAAAGGCCTTTCATAGTCGCCTGCCTCCAAGCCACCTCAACAGCCTCTCCCTCATTTTTGAAAGAGAGCTTTGCCAGATAAAGAATTCTTGACTGGCCTTTTTCCCTTTCAATATCTTAAATCTATCATACCATTGTCTCCTCACGTCCATGGTGTCTGATGAGAAATCAGCACTTAGTCTTATTTGACTTCCAGTGTATGAGGTAAATCGCCTTTCTCTTGCTGCTTTCAGAATTTTCTCCTTCTCTTTAGCATTTGACAGTCTGATTACTATGTGTCTTGGAGTGATTCTATTTGGATTTGTTCTGTTTGGAATACATTGGGCTTCTTGGATTTGCATAATATGTCATTTATAAAGCTTGGGAAAATTTCAGCCATTATTTCTTCAAATATTCTTCCTGGCTCTTTGCCCTTCTCTTCTCCTTCTGGAACACCCATGATGTGTATATTTAGGTACTTTGTGTTGTCAATTGTTTCCCTGAGACCCTCCTCAAATTTTTCCACTTTTTTCTCCCTTTGTTCTTTTGTCTGTTCAAATTCAGTTGTTTTGTCTTCTAGTTCATTGATTCTTCCTTCTGCCTCTTTAAATCTACTGCTATGTGTCTTCAGAATATTTTAAATTTCATCTACAGTGTCTTTCAAATTCTTCTTTATGCTCTTCTAGTGCCTTCATAATATTGTTTATCTCTTTATACACATTTTCCTCATTTCTTTAAATTGATTCAGGAGAATTTTTTTGCACATATTTGATTAGTTGTCCCAAATTCTATATCTCCTCTGACTTTTTAATCTGTTCCTTTGGTTGGGTCCTTTCTTCTTGAGTTTTAGTATGCCTTGCTACTTTTGCTGATATCTGGTCATCTGATTATCTTGATGGATCTGTCCTGAATTTCTCTCTTGTCAAAGATCTAGCTATTGCCTGGAATTGTATTAGGGCACTGCTTTGACAGCTGGATCATCTGTATTTCTCAGCCAAAACAGGGCCAGGTATCCATGCAGCGGATGCAGACCAGCTCTGATGACCTGGGATAGTATCTGGAGAGGCTGTGAAGGGCAGTTGCCCTGGACTTTCCAGCCTGCCGAGCAGATTGCACTGTTCAGTAACTTAATCTTCCTCAGAAGCTTTTTAACTCTTGGGGCCCTGGTAGGATCTTCACAGGTGGGGCTGAAACTGTGAGGTCTCCTTTGCTGTCACTTTGCTGGCCAATATCTGGCTCAATGAGGGGCTGTGTCACCCACTTTACCTGGGGTAGTGGACTCCCCCAACTGCCCCAGTCTACAGCCATCCCCCAGGCAAGGTTTGGGCCTCCAGATGATGTTTCCCTCAAGAGTGGGGAATGGACATCAAGACTGGGGGCTGGAATCACAGTCTCTGTCCATGTTTTCTCAGAATCTTCATCCCTCATGGACCTGTTCTCCTCTTTCTCCTGGGTCTCCAAACAGTTGATTTGGGTAGTTTCTGCTTGGCTACTTGCTGCTTTTAGGGAAAATTTTGTGGTTCTTTCCATGATCCTCCATTTTGGAAGCTCTTCATTGTTGCCCTTTTGTATTCCGCCCTTCCTAGTGGCTTAATTACTGCATTGGGTCCTTGTGGGCTTGGGTCTGTGTCTGGATATAGTGGGGATCTGACTCACTGCTGCGAGAGATCTTATAGTCTGTGTCCTTGGTGGAAGGTGGCAGTTATCCTGGTTGCTGCCTCTGGGAACTTTCCAAGGTGTGTGAGACGGAGTGAGGGGGAGGGGAGAGGACCAGCCTGTTTGGGACAGAAGTTTCCAACCTGATATTTGTTTTCTTTCTTTGATTCAGCATTTGTGGGAACCTTCCCCAGTCTAACTTCCTTCAGAGATCTGAAGAAGTGAGAATTGACTCTTTTTCACTGAATCACTGGGCAGAGGTTTTTAGTAGCTGTTTACATTGCCATGTAGATGACATCGTGTCATATCGGTACTTTTTTAAACTTAAATTTGTAATTTAGTGATTTTAATAGGACATGAAAAGAATATTAGGTATTTGTCTTTTTCTATTAATGTTTCGTGGACTATGGAAGCCTTTTTACAGTAGATTCTAATCTTTATCAGCTCAGGGCAATTTTATTATTGCTAATTTATGATATATTCTCAATTTCTGCTCTTTTAAAGATCAACTTTGTTAAATTTTTTCTTCAGGTTCTTCTGCAAAGTGCAGGATCCTAGGATGGAACCCAGGGCCCAACCACCCATTGCAGAGATGCTGCCACTCCTGTATACTTGCTTCCTTTTTTAGTGACATATTCATAGAAAAAGGAAAAAAATACTGTGGAAATATAAAAAATGCTTATGTTCTCATTTTCCACTGACCTTCCTTTTCTTGACTATTCTACCCCAATTGCTTATTCCTTTCCCTTATTTGATTTCCTCCACCAGTTCTGCCCAGCTTTCTTGCCCTTTGGTTTCTAGAAATTTGATTAAGGCAGTGAATGGGGAAGAACAAAGCATAACATTGAGTGCTCCTTCTGAAAGTGGTCAACATTCTCACATTGGAGAAATGCCTTGTGGGTAGAAAGCAAAGGAGTCCTGGCATGAGTTATTCTGTGTATGCAACCAGCATACAGGTTTGTGTTTACAAAGGAGCCTCCCAAGTATTAGTCTTTGTCCATGCCAAGGTCTTGTACAGGAATTAAATGTTGAAAGTGGTTTGGTTTGGATTAAGCAGGATTTCCCACCCTACTTTATTATGGATGCTGCTGCTGCTGCTATGATGATGATAACAACAGCTGCAGTTAATATTTGTGGAGCAGTTCTATATGCCAGGAACTGCTCCAAGCACTGTGCTTTGAATATCTCAGGAATATCAGGTGGTACCATGTTCAAGCTGTAGTCTGCCCATTAATCCCTTTTATAAATTGATGGTTGCTACAGCATTAAAAATTAGTAAACCCACTTAATCCTCAAACCAACACCTAATGCTTCCTGTACCCAGCACCTTACAAGTTGAAAAAAATGATGACACTCAAAATGATAGGTTCCAGTTTGGATGATTCAAAAAGAGTTCAGGATCTTCTTGTCTCCTTGTGATAACCCAGTGTATCAGTTTCCTATGGCTGCCTGGGTCAAAATACCTAAAACTTAGTGATGTAAAAAACACATTATTATCTTACATTGTGGAGGTCAGAATTCTGAACTGTGCCTTGCTGTGCTAACATCAAGGTGTTAGCAGGATTGTGGTACTTTCTCAAGGCTCTAGGGGGGAATCTGTTTCCTTGCCTTTTCCAGCTTCTACAGGTTGCCTGCATTCCTTGCCTAATAGCCGCTTCCTCCATCTTCAAAGCCAGCAAAGTTTGGTGGAGTCCTTCTCATACTGTATCACTCTGACACTGACTCTTTGGCTCCTGTTTCCCTTGTGATATGTTGGGCCCACCTGGATAATCCAGGACAGTCTCCGCATCTGATGAGTGATACTTCTCCCCCCCCACCTCCTGCATTTAAATTCTGCTTTGCGATGTAATTTAGCATAGTCACAGATTCCTGGGATTAGGATGGGGACATCTTTAGGGGGACTTTTACTCTGCCAGCTACACTCAGTTACTGCTGCTCTGAAGATGGGGAAGTGTACCAGGCAGCAGAGAATTTTGGATCATCAGAAGCTGGGAAACAGATAAAATTTAGATTTAAATGCTTCTAATGTGTGTGTGTTTGTTAATTGATAACAAATGCAAGTCATCTTAAACTTTCACATTATCTTTATTCTAATAGTAGAAGCAAAACATATGGTCAAAGAAGCAAAAGATTAGGAAACATTTCTCTTGTGCCCTAGCTGCTCAAGTCCAGGCTGTGGATGCAGCCTTCTTAGGTAATATCTTGAATAAAGTTGAAAGGGGAGCAATTCACATAAAAAGCACTTATTGAGCACTTACTAGGTACACATACCTTCCAGAAATTCATGATACAAAGATAAATAAGACAAATCCCTTCTGTGAGGTCCTAGGAGGGAAATGGAGGCACAATCCAGACATTGATATAGTTAGTTATAACAGACGATGTGGATACAGCTGTGGGGATTAAGAGAGCAATTAATTTTGCTCATGGCAAAAATATCAGGAGATTTTCCACAGAAGCAGGGAGCTAAGCCTTACAGGCTTCCCAGGACGATGCCAGGTGAAGAAAGGAGGCAAGTATAGTTATTGTCCGAGACAGAACAGTGTGAATCATGTGCAAGGAATAGAAAGACAGAGAATGAGTATTTGGGTATTAATGGAGAGTGAGGTTTGTAGCTAGCAGATGTAGGCCAGGGTTTCAAACTCAGAAGGTAAATAATCCCAAAGTTCAATTTTGATAAACCTGAAGATGTGCTGGCTAAGAAAGAACCACTTCAATCCAGATGGTTGTGGATTCAAATACATCCCTAGCTGTGGTTCCCTGGACAAGTAGGGGGTCCTGCACTCAGGAAGGCATTGCCAGCACAGCCCTTGCCCAACTTGTGCCCACCTACAAACTACTTCCCGGCTGTCTAAAAACAAAAACAACAAGCAAAAAGCTCTGGGCTCAGCTCTCCAACTGAACCGTTCAGAGGGCCTTCTTCTGCCCTGGAGGTGTAAACGTGCTTCCTCTGTAGAAGCTGTGAAGCCAGACAGAAGAGGCTCCCAAGGATGCCGTGTGGGATGCGCTAAGGCATGTGGGCGCCATTCTGCTACCCTGGGAAGGGATGCCATTATTTTGTTGAAGGGCTACTTATTCCAGAGTCTCTTAGTAATTTACTGATTCACATTCATTTGTCAAATATGTCTTGATTTCTACTTTCATTTCTGTGCTTGGTGCTGTAGTGTAGGCCACAAATTGACAAATGAAGTCTCTTCTTCCAAGAATCTTGTGGGAAATCCAATAAATATACAAAATGATTGCAAAACCATTAGTCACCAATTGACAGTAAAGAGCATTTAGGTTATTTCCTTTTTTTTAGCTATTTTCTTTACCTAGACTTAGGGGGAGAATGAGGGGGACAGGGACAGACTCACAAAGAAAGCCACTGTTTAAAAATTTTATATTCACCACTCAAAATCTCCCATTTTAGCCATTTCCAAGGGTACAATTCAGTGGTATTAAATACATTCACAATATTGTGCTCCCATCACCACCATCTGTTACCTAAACTTTCCACTCAGCATCCCTTAAGCACTACCTCCCATTCCCTTCAGGCCCCTGCTAACCTGCAATCTACTAGCTGTAGCTATGAATTTTCTAGTTCTAGGTATTTAATATGGGTGAGATTTACCATATATGTCCTTTTGTGTCTAGGTTATTTCACTCAACATGATGTCTTCAAGATTTATCTATGTTGTAGCATGGATCAGAACTCTGTTCCTTTTTATGGTGTAATATTCCTTGTATGGCTAGACCACATTTTATTTATCCATTCATCTGTTGAAGGTCACTTGGGTTGCTTCCACTTTCTCACTATTGTAAATAATGCTGCTATGAGTGCTGTTGTACAAAGACCTGCTCGAGCACTAGCTTTCAGTTCTTTTGGATGCATACCAAGAAATAGGATTGCCAGGTGTATTAGCTAGGCTTCTCTAGAGAAACAGAGCCAATAGGAGATGTCTGTAAATATGAGATTTATAAGTGTCTCACGCAAACCATGTGGATGTAGAATTCAAGATCTGTATGGCAGGCTGCAAGCTGGCAGCGCCAATGAAGGTCCTCAACAAACTCTCAAGGAGGCTGGTTGGGTGAAGCAGAAAGAGGGATTGTCTCTTGGGAATCCTCCTTAAAAGGCTTCCAGTGATTAGATTAAGCAAAAGACAACACCCTTAGCTGACTGCAAATGTAATCAGCCATGGATGCAGCCAGTGTGCTCATGATTTCAGTCCATGAAAGTCCTTACAGCAATAGACAGGCCAGTGCTTGCTTGACCAGACACGTGATCACTATCTCCGGGCCAAGTGACACATGAACCTGACCATGACACCAGGTCATACAATACTTCTATGTTCTGCTTTCTGAGGAACAGTGCAAATGATTTCCACAGTGGTTGCATTATTTTACAATCACGCCTACAGTGTATAAGGGTTCCAATCTGTATCTTCCCAGCACTCCTTTGTTTCTTTTCTTCTCTTTTTCACTAATAGCCATCTGGTTGTGCTCTAGTTTGCTAGCTGCCAGAATGCAATATACCAGGAATGGAATGGCTTCTAAAAGGGGGATTTAATAAGTTGATAGTGTACAGTTCTAAGGTTCAGAAAATGTCCCAATTTTAAAATAAGTCTATAGAAATGTCCAATCACAGGCATCTAGGGAAAGATACTTTGATTCAAGAAGGATGATGAAGTTAAGGGATTCTTTCTCAAGTGAATAGGCAAACGGTGAACATGGTCAGGGTTCCTCTCTCGTCTGGAAGGGCACATGGCAAACATGGTGTCATCTGCTAGCTTCTTCTCCTGGCTTCCTGTTTCATGAAGCTCCCTGGGAGGCATGTTCCTTCTTCATCTCCAAAGGTCACTGGCTGGTGGACTCTGCTTCTCATGGCTATGTCGTTCTGCTCTGCTCTCTCTGAATCTCTCATTCTCCAAAATGTTTCCTCTTTTATCGGACTTCTGAAACCAATCAAGACCTACCCAAATGGGTGGGGACATGTTGTCATCTAATCCAGTTTAACAAACACTCTTGATAAAAATCACATCTCCAGGGAGATGATCTAATTACAGTTTCAAACATACAGTATTGAATAGGAATTATTCTGCCTTTATGAAATGGGGTTTAGGTTAAAACATGGCTTTTCTAGGAGACATACATCCTTTCAAGCCAGCACAAGCTGGGTGTGAAGTACTATCAAATTGTGATTTTGGTTTGCATTTCCCTGAGGACCAGTGATGTTCAGTATCTTTCCATGTGCTTATTGGCCATTTGTATGTCTTCTTCAGAGAAATATTTATTCAAGTCCTTTGCCCAATTTTAAATTTTCTTGTGGAATTTTGAGCTGTTCATTGAATATTCTGGATATTAACTTTTATCAGATATGTGATTAGCAGTTAGTTATTTTCTCCCTTTCTGAAGGTTGTCTTTTTGCTTTCTTCATAATGTCATAACTTTGGTTCACAAAAGCTTTGCATTTTGATGAAGTCTGTTTTGTCTAATTTTTCTTTGTCATACGTGCTTTTGGTGTCATATTTAAGAAATAATTTCAAATTCTAAGTTACGAAGATTGCCCTATGCTTTCTTCAAAGAGTCTTATGCTTTTACCTCCCATGTTTAGATCCTTGACCCATTTAGAGCAAATTTTTGAATACCATGTGAGGTGAGCTATCACTCTTTTGCATGTGAGTGCCCAGTTTTCCCAGCACATTTGTTGATGCTGAATATTCTTTCCCCATTGATCAGATTTGGTGCTTTTGTCAGAAATCAACTGGTCAGAAATGTGTGGGTTTATTTCTGACTCTGAAGTCTATTCCATTGGGTTATGAGTCTGTCTCTACGCCGGCACCCCACTGTTCTCATTCTTGGTTCTTCATAGTAAATTTTGAAATCGGGATGTGTGGGACCTCCAAATTTGTACTCAGAGAAAACTATTTTTAAGGTGAGTCTTTGGGAGTGAGAAGGCCTTTCCCAGGAGAGAAGAGGAAGTGGTGCTGAGAGAGGCTTTCTGGGTTTTCTTAGCTTCATGCAGCCAATATGGACAGGGCTCATGTGCATCCAAACTCAGAGCCCGTCATCACTGCTCTACCTGGGGGTGGTGGGTGGTGGTGGGAAGTGAGTTCAGTTCTATACTATGGACTCTGAGGTGTCAGGGGAACACTGGGTGACAGTTGTGGCCAGCTGATGTTACAGGTGTTTTGTTCTTTTACCATTGCTGGTGCAACCAGTTACCACAGACTACATGCTCAAAAAACCGCAGACTTATTAACCTATAGTGCTGAAGTTAAGAAGACGAAATGAACCTCAGGAGGTTAAAAATCAGCATGTGGACAGGGCTGCACCTTCCTGGAGACTCCAGGGGAGAATTCAGTCCCTACAGGCTAGACGTGTCCCCTGCCTGTGGCTGCACCACTCAAACCTCAGTTTCCGTCTTCCCAGCGACTGCTCTCTGCCCCTGACCCTCTTGCCTCCCTAATACCTATGAGGACCTCGTGTTTACGGTGGCAACCTCAGGGTAACCTCCCTATGTCAAGGTCAGCTGATGTGCAGTCTTAATTCCCTCTGCCACGGAAGGTAACTTATTCACTGGATTTTGGGATTAGGAAATCTTTGACCAGACATTATTCAGGCCATGTGTGAGCTAGAAATATGGCCTCAGCTGCCGAAGTGCAGGAGAGTGTGTGGAAGGCACAGAGATCATCAGGGGAAACATTCCTGGGGCTTGGGCTCAGGAGATGCCCTTTTTCTGTCTCTGCATTTCTGGGGCCATGTCACCCACCCCACGTCTTCCACCTACCATCTGCCTGAGGACCCCAAGTCTCTCAGGGCAGTGCAGACCCCTTCCCTGCTCCAGATCTGTCAATCTGATGCTTGGACATCTCTTGGAGTCCCACCAGCACCAGGAAGGCAAGCCCCCAGCCCCAGCCCAGGTCTTGTTTCCCCCAGGGCCCCTCCCAGGGGTCCAGCTGGAAACCTGGTCCCTTCCAGGGCCTCTGAGTTCGGACATGCGAGGGGAAGTCAGATGACAGCAGCGAATCCAGATGCTGCTGGGCTGAGAACCAGGGAGAGCCCTTTCCTGTGCCAAGAAGAATCACCCTAGGGTGTTTGTCAGGGGCTGGCATTTAATCCCGCTTGGGGGATTCTTCACTCCACTGCTGACTCCCTTCTAGATCCCGTCCTATAACTGTCCCAATCCCAGACATGCTCCCTGGGGCCCTCTGAACCCTGAATCCTCCTTCACTCCACTCTGCACCCACACCGCTCCCGCTCTCCCCTCTGCACCCTGACTCCTCCCGCACTCCTCTGCACCCCAACTCCTCCTGCACTCCCCTCTGCACCCTGACTCCTCCTTCACTCCACTCTGCACCCCAACGCTCCCGCTCTCCCCTCTGCACCCTGACTCCTCATTCACTCCCCTCTGCACCCCGACTCCTCCTGCACTCCCCTCTGCACCCCGACCCTCCTGTGCCTCCGCGGACATGCTTGTTATATCCGCACGCGTGCCCGCTCCTGGGTGCCTTGGTCACGCTGTCCTGGATAGAGTATCTCCGCAGGGGGGACCTGTCACCAACAGCCCCCGGACCTGACTTCCTGGTCCAGACTGAGTCCCATAGATAGACCCCCCACTCCTTGGCAATGGGGCCACCCCAGAGTCACACACCTGCCCGTGCCACGGCATAAAGGTCCTGAGGGGGAATCCACGCGGGGCCTGAGGCCAGGCCGGGGCTCTCACCCTGTGCCCGTGGGGAGCCGACCTGGTGTCACGGGGTCACCCTGCACATCTAGGCCTCAGCAAACTGCGATTTTCTTCCCTGGGGTGGGACAGCTTCCTCTCCAAGTCCCTGTTGTCTTCCTCTAGCCCTGAGCCCAGGAGGTGACCTCCGGATGGTCCCGATTTGGAAGCCCTTCAGCAGCGCCTTCCTGACTTTAGGAGGAATACGGGGAGGAAAATGAGCAGAGCCAGCGCCCCTCCCCATTTAGAGAGGGCTGTCCTGGCAATGCCACACTTTTCCTCGGTGTTACCCATTGGGGGAGGAAGAGGGTTTTCTTTTTTATCATTATTTTTATTTTGAAGGTAAAGGCTTAAATATTTTCTTTGTTGAACTGCCGCTGACCCCATCCAGTGCAAAAAATAAAAATAAATACATAAATCAAACAAATAATAAAAAATAAACAAAGGGAAATCTAGGCCAAATTCTGAAAACTTCTCTCAGGTTTGAGAACTTATTGATCATCCAGATGTAAAGAACTGATCTTCAATTTCCAGAGGGCTGGATAAAAAACTATTAGTTATTTTCCTTGTGAAATATGTGCTTGGATTTTTGAAAAGGTCCCACGTCTTTCTAACACCTGGTCTTTTTAACACCTGAATAAGTTGCACATCTCTGAATCCTATAGCAAAAAGCAAGTGAAGAAATTAACAACTCCCCAGAGATCTAAAGCATCAGAATGGAAATTGAGATCAAACATCGCCAAGTGTACCCAACACTTGTTTCATTGCACTGGGACTTGTGCTACTATCTTAGATGTCATTACGATTCACTCAACATTCAACATAATTCCTACAAGTGCACTGTTGGATGAAGGTGAAGCATAATTAATCCTGGTACAGTTTCTTATTTATATTGTTTCTAGTTTGACCAAGTGAAATTCACGTACAAATATTCTCATTTTGCTTCATGTATTCTCTCATAGAAGTATTCTTCTCCAACTAGAATTATATTCTCTCATGAGTAGTAATGACATATTCATAAAACAGCTTTCCATTTTGTGCTTTGTGTTGTGGCTCTGATCAACTTTTAAGGCTCAGAGTTTACTTGATTGGCTTTCTTAAATATTGCAATCGATTTTTAAGAGGCAGGGAGGAAAGACTTCAAGAGAGGTGAGAAAGTGGAATGGCCAGCAGAGAGTTTTATGGTGGAGAAGAGGCCTCAGTGACCCCCTCAGAGCTCAATTAGAACCTGAAGACAGCAGTTCACAGGAGAAGGGGAGGCCAAGAAATGAAACCAGTGGACCCACACCTATTTGAGCAATTGGATGAAAGATAAGAGAGTGGATGAGGACATGGCCCTGAGAAGATGGTGGGGTCAGGGGAGTTTATTGGTAGGGAACACAGGTCTTGCCCTGTGTGTGGACAGAAGGGCCTGCTGAGTGGGTGAAAGGTTTATTCTGTAATGATTCACTTAAGGAGGGTCTGTGCCTTCCAATCACACTCTGTCTTGCTCAATGGCTCCATGATAAGTAGGTGAGAAGCATCAGGTGGAAGCAGAGGCTTGTGTGGAGTCAGCCGCCATGAATTCTGCTGAGATGGCGACTGGCCTCTAGCTTCCCCTGTGGTGCTCATGGGGCTGATGCTTTTCCTGGACCTCGGACCTTGGGCTGAGGGTGGGAAGGTGCTGGTGGTGCCCACAGAAGGCAGCCACTGGCTCAGCATGCGGAAGCTCGTGCAGGAGCTCAGTGCTAGAAGCCACCAGGCCGTCGTGCTTGGACCAGAGGTGAACATGCACATCAAAGGAACTGATTTTTTCACCCTGAAAACTTATGCTACTCCGCACACCCAGGAAGAATATGACCATCTTTTGGGGGCCCACAGTCATATGATTTTTGAACAAATTCATTATCTGAAGATGTTTTTTAAAAGTATAGAAATCTTGAAAAAGGCATCTATGCTCTATCATATATCTTGTACAGAGCTACTGCATGAAAAGGAGCTGATCAGGTCCCTGAATGCCAGCTCATTTGATGTGGTTCTAACAGACCCCATTTACCCCTGTGGGTCCTTGCTGGCTGAGTACCTGTCTATGCCTGCTGTGTATTTTTTGCGTCTCATTCCATGTGACTTGGATTATGAGGGTACACAATGCCCAAACCCTTCCTCGTATATTCCTAGGTTCTTAATGATGAATTCAGACCACATGACATTCCTGCAGCGGGTCAAGAACATGCTCTACCCTCTGACCCTAAAATACATTTGCCATGTTTCTTTCTTCCCCTATGCAAGCCTTGCCACTGAGCTCCTGCAGAGACAGATGTCCCCAGTGGATATTTTCAGATACAGATCCGTGTGGGTCTTCAGAGGAGACTTTGTGATGGACTATCCCAGACCCATCATGCCCAACATGGTCTTCATTGGGGGCATAAACTGTGCCCACAGAAAGCCACTGCCTCAGGTCTGTATGGGTGCCTTTACACAATCAGTTTTTGAAACTTTCTTTCAAGTGCTTACTTACCTACCCATCTCCCTAAAGATGTCTCTCTCTCTCCCTATAAAAGTCTTTGTGAAGGTACATTGTTAAATCATCCTCAGTAGTGTGGTACAGTTTGGTCCCTGAGAGGAAGGAGAGGCATGTGTGGGGGTATGAAATCATGAAAGGATGATAGGAGGGATCATTGAAATCGAACCATGAGCCCAGGAATCCAGTGAAGGTGCGGTCAGGATGATGAGATATGAGTGTAACTGAAAAAGGCTTTTTTCAGGAATGTTCACAATTGGTTTCTACTGCTTTACTTATAATTTCTGAGGAATCTTACATTCGTCCTCAGCATTTGGATTTGTTGGCTTGAATTCTTGGAGGCTGTATTTTGTTTCTTAATCCACTGAGCCAACTATCACTTTCATCGGGAAATCAGCCCCTTTATGTCTTATGCAACTAATTTATATAAATCCTATGATGTTAGATCTTTTATAGTTGTTGTGTTCTTACTCTGTACTTCCTTTTATTAATGAATGTAATATGATAAAGGACTCTAAACTTCATCCTTCTTTCTGATCCAATCACAAGGTTAGTATTCTACTTGATTTTCCCCCTTTGTTGATGTGTTTTTTATTTATAAATATATATTCATCTACTGGGTTTGTAATCCTGCTGAAAGTAGGAAGACATTTAAAATGAATTGTTGCTATTTTCTCTTAGTTTACGAATATGTCATTTTCTAGCTGGATGATCTTGATCTTAATCAGTCTCCAATAATAAATCACCCAATAAATATTTCCTGTCAACATTATTTTTGCTACAATCTAAGTGTTGCTCAGGTGGACAAGGTGTGTCATCTGGAGACTGGCTGTCAGCCCCGCTTGACCTTAATGGTCCATGATCCTTGTGGTCCAGGATCTACCTTGACCCCTGGTTGTCTCCACAACTCAATCCCAGCAGCTATTTTCTTGTCTCTTTTGACTGTTGTAGCTCTTTTAGACTAACAATTGTGGATTAACCTATTGAAATCCAAGTGTATTTATGAGAATATCTGCCTGTATTTCTGTTTTTCCTTTAGAGATGTTGATGTCAATTTATTTGATGCATAAAGATCATTATTTGTGATTTTCATTATGATAAGCTCAGTATTATGATTTTTGCCCCATTAATTCTTCTTCTTTTAGTTTTGACTTTACTTGTCTGGTTTATTTACCCTTAGACTTGACTCCTTTAAGTAGCTTTTGCAATTCTTCTCTAAGATGAAAGATCAAAGTCTAAGTCTTTATTTGTTTGCTCCCCATCTTTCTTCATTAATCTAAATAATTAGGACAGATTGAATTTCATCTTCTCAAAGAAACAGCTTTTGGCTTTGTTTATTCCTTCATCTCTTTTTAATTCTATTTTGCTAATTTCAGCTTTTCTTTTTTAAATTGTTGATCTCAATCTTGCGTTGAAGTATTTTGGTGTTATCAGCTGTAAATAAAACGTTTCCTATTCATTAGGTTTTGGTATGCATTTCTCTTCCTTTCATTGTTCTTAACAGAATTTTAATTTCAATTTTTGATTTCCACTTCAATTAATGGCTATCTAGAAGGCTGTTTCTTAATGTATAATTTAATAATATAGTTAAGAGTTTTAGCCTTTCCCCTTATATTTCCACAAATTATTTTGTATTCGAATTAGAGGACTTTTTTGCATGAAGTCAAAATTTTGATAATTTCTCAATAAGTGTTCTAGTACAATTCTAGTACATAATTGTCTACAGAGGTAGAATGCAAGCCACATCTGTAATGTAAAATTTTCTAGTAGGCACATTTTAAATAAAAACATATTAAATTAATTTTAATAATATATTTTGTTTCTGATAGAAAAATATCCTTTCAGCATTTATTCAGTATAAAATTATTAATGAGATGTTGTATATTCTCATTTTTCATACTGTCTTCAAAACCTATTATATATTTTACACTTACAGCATTTCTCAATGTGAACTAAGCACAATTCACGTGCTCAATAGTCATATGTAGTTCGTGACTTGTATATTGGGTACCATGCAATCAATATTTGTAAATATTCCATGGATACATCTTAGAATGTATTTTTAAGGGCCTATTAGTTACTGTAATATTGATTTTGTTATTGTATAATACAATTTTCCTATTTTAAAGAGATTCTACTGACTCTGCTCAATTTTGACAAAGATATCTTAAAATATCCCCTTCTAACTGAATTTTGGTCGTTTTGGGGTTCCAATATTTTTGCTTTATATGTATGTATATATATATATACATGCTAGATTGCTTGGTGCACAAAGGTTTATGATTCTTGGATTTTCTTCATAGAGTTTGCTTTTGTAATAAAATAACATCCCTTAACATACTCCGTATCTGATATCAATAGTGCTATGCTTGATTTTTGTATTCCTTGTCTCTTTACTGTAAAAACAAACTCATGCTTTTAAAGTTTACTTGTGAAGAGCACATTTATAAAGACTCCATTCTGACAGTCTCTAGTGTGGTTCTGATCAACTTTTAAAGTTCAGATTTTACTTGATTGGCTTTCTTAAATATTGCAATAGCTTTTTAAGAGGCAGGGAAGAAAGACTTCAAAAGGGGTGAGAGAGTGCCACGGCCAGCAGAGAGTTTTACAGTGGGGAAGAGGCCTCAGTGACCCCCTCAGAGCTCAGTTAGAACACGAGAGATGGCAGTTCATAGGAGAAGGGGAGGCAGAGAAATGAAACCAGTGTCCCCACACCTGTTTGGGCAGTTGGGTGAAAGATAAGAAAGTGGATGAGGACATGGTCCTGAGAAGGTGGCAGGGTCAGGGGAGTTTATTGGAGAGGGATCCTGGATCTCGTGCTGTGTGCAGACAGAAGGGCCTGCTGAGTGGGTGGAAGGTTTATTCTGTAATGATTCACTTAAAGAGGGTCTGTGCCTTCCAATCACACTCCATCTTGCTCAATGGCTCAGTAATAAGTGGGTGAGAAGCTTCAGGTGGAAGCACAGGTTTGTGTGGAGTCAGCCACCATGGAAATCTGCTGAGATGGTGATGGGTCTCCAGCTTACCCTGTGGCTGCTCCTGGGGCTGGTACTTTTCCTGGACCTCAGGCCCTGGGAAGAGGACCTTGGGACCTTGGGTGGGAAGGTGCTGGTGGTGCTCACAGAAGGCAGCCACTGGCTCAACATGTGGAAGCTCATGTAGGTGCTCAGTGCCAGAGGCCTCCAGGCCATCATCACACCAGAGGTGAACACACACGTCAAAGGAGCCAACTTTTTCACCCTGGAAACCTATGCCATTCCCTACACCCAGGAAGAATATGACCAACTTTTGGCAGGCCACAGTCATATGATTTTTGAACAAATGGATTTTCTGAAGATGTTTTCTAAAAGAATAGTGATGTTGAAAAAGGTATGTGCACTCTCAAAAATCATAACAAGGAACTGATCAGGTCCCTGAATGCCAGCTCATTTGATGTGGTTCTAAGCAACCCCATTTACCCCTGCAGATCCTTGCTGGCTGAGTACCTCTCTGTTCCTGCTATGTTTTTTTTTGTGTTTTCTTCCATGTGACTTGGATTCTGAGGGTACCCAAACCCTTCCTCATATATTCCTGGGTTATTAACAATGAATTCAGACCACATGACGTTCCTGCAGCGGGTCAAGAACATGCTCTACCCTCTGACCCTGAAATACATTTTCCATATTTCTTTCTCCCCCATGCAAGCCTTGCCTCTGAGCTTCTGCAGAGACAGATTTCCCTGGTGGATATTTTCAGATACAGATCCATGTGGCATTTCAGAAGAAACTTTGTGATGGACTATCCCTGGCCTGTCATGCCCAACATGGTTTTCATTGGGGGCATGAACTTTGCCCTCAGAAAGCCACTGTCTCAGGTCTCTGTGGATGTCTTTACCCATTCAGGGTTCCCGGTGGAACCCATTTTTTAAAAAAACTTCTTTCAAGTGCTTTCATATCTACCAATCTTTTTAAATATGTCTATCTTTCATTTTCCCTTTAACAACCTTCGGTGAGATACATTGCTAAAGTGTCTCCAGTAGTGCGAGTAAATTGGCATGGTCACTGAGAGGAAGGAAAGGTAGGGGGTAAGGGTCCATAATATGATGACAAGCTACTGTGTGTCTCAACAAAGTCCATTCATTCATAGAGGCACCATTTTTGTGGTTGTGCAAATGTCTTCTGCTATGTAGAAGAAGAAAAGCTGATCTGTCTGGGGAACTGACGTAGGTATGGATTTTGGAACCAGCAGATTGTGCTGGTTTTCAAGGTCCTGTCTTGGAAGGGATGGAGATGTGATTACAAGGGGACCTAACCAGTCAGAACAGTTGAAGTTTCAAAAACATTGAATAAGTTAAGTGGAAGTGAGACAATGCCAGAGAGGTAGGATTAGGGCTTCTCATTAGAGTGAGAAATAATGAACTCTAACTTTTCTGAGCTTTTCTGACAGGATGTCCCTGACCTGGAGTTTGTCCCTAGAGTAGAGTGGGGGATGTTCCAGATTTGGGTAGGCATCATGACAGTTGCATTTCAAATAGGTCTTCTACTTAGGAACCTGAACTCCTGAAAGGATGGTAGTAAGGGTCATCGTGATCAAACCATGAGCCTAAGAACCCATGAAGGTGGGGTCAGGGATGAATAGGTGGGAGTGTAGTAGGCGAAGGGTTTGTCTGGAAGTTGACCACACCACAGAATTGATCCCACACCACCCCAAGTCTCCGTGATAGTAAGTACTGTTGTGCCAATAATTTGAGAGGCATCTTACATTAACCCTCTACATTTGGATGCATTTGTTTGAATTTGGGAGACGGGGGGCTGGATTTCAATTTTTTTTTTTTATTATTGGAATTCGTTTCTTAATCCACTAAGTGAGCTGTCACTTTTATAGAGAAATCAGCATATTCATGTCCTATTCATCTAATTTATATAACTCCTCTGATATTAGATCTTTTATACTTGTTTTCTTACTATGTATTTCTTTTTATTAATGATTGTTTTATTATAAAGGATTCTAATCTTCATTACTTTTTTTATCAAATCACAAGGTAACTATTCATACTTGATTCTTCCCCTTTGTTTTTGTACTTTTAAAATTATCAATAAATATTCATCTAGTAGATCTGTGAAACTGCTGAAAAGTAGGAAATATTTAAAATGATTTGGTACTATTTTAGTGTGTCTATGTAAAAATGTCCTCTGAAGTTACCTGCATCAGTTCAAGCTTCAGTGTCCTTCTTCCAGCTGGTTGAGCGTGATCATAATCAGTCCCAATAATAAATCACCCAATAGATGATATCTATCACCATTATTATTGCTATAATCAAAATATTGCCCAGGTGGACAAGGTGTGTCATCTGGAGACTGGCTGTCTACCACTTGACCTTCAAGGTCCATGATCTTTGTGGTCCAGTATCTACCTTGACCCTTGGCAATCTCCACAACTCAATCTCAGCTGTTATTTCTTGTTTATTTTGACATTTGTAGCTCTTATAGAGTTGCAGTTGTGAATTAAGCCTTGGAAATACAAGTGTATTTAGGGGAATGTCTGCTGGTATTTCTGCTTTTCTTTTAGACATATTGAAGCCCATTTATTTGGTGCATAAAAGATCATTTACTTGTGATCTTCATCATGTATTATACATGATAGGCTCAATTATTATGATTTTTGTCTCATTAATTCTTCTTTTTTAATTTTGAATTACTGTCACCCTTACTTATTGAGTTTAGTTTACCCTTAGATTGTCTCCTTTAGTAGCTTTTGTTCTTTATTCTAAGATGAAAGGTCAAAGTCTAAGTCTTTTATATGTTTGCTCCTTATCATTCTTGCAGTTTAAAGGCTTATGATAGATAGAATTATTTTATTGGTCTTCTCAAAGAAACAGCTTGGCAATTTGTTTACTCCCTCCGTTTCTTTTATTATTCTACTTTGCTAATTTCAGCTTACTTTTAAAACTATTTAACTTATCCTTGCATTAAAGTATTATGTTGTTGAAGGCTATAAATACAACTTTTTCTGTTTGTTCAGTTTTGGTATACATTTCTCTCCCTTTCATTGGAAAATTTTAATTTCAATTTTTGATTTTCAATTTTATTTTTATGGCTATGTAGTTGCTGTCTTTTAATTTATGTATATATAAGACTTTTAACTTTCCTTTATTCTTGTTTACTAATTATTTTGGGTTATAATTAGAGAATATTTTTTGTAAAGTCACTGCTTTTCACAATTTCTGAAGAGGGCTTCTCTGTAGTACAGTGTTGTTCACAGAAATATAATGGAAGCCATATTTATAATTTAAAATTTCTAGTAGGCATGTTTTTTAAAAAGTACAAGTAAACATATAAAATCAGTATTAGTAATATATTTTATTTATCCAAATATATAAAATATTATCCTTTCAGCATGTATTCAGTATAAAATCATTAATGAGATATTTTACATTCTCTTTTTTTTCATACTGAGTCTTCAAAATCTTATTATATTTTACACATATAGCATGCATCATGTGAAATAAGGACAACTCAAGTGCTCAATAGCTGTATTGAGCAGTTATTATTGACTAGTATATTGGACACCATATGATCAATATTTATAAATATCATGGATACATCTAAAAATGTATATTTTTGGTAAGGGTCTATATATAGCTGTAATACTGACTCCATTGATTGCATAAGTCAATTTTTCTGTTTGAAAAAAATCTACTGAATCTTCCCAATTTTTAAAAAAGATATATTAAAATATCCCCTTCTAAGGATGCATGGGTCATTCAGTGGTAGAATGTTCGCCTTCCATGTGGAAGACCCAGGTTGGATTCCTGGACTATGCACCTAAAAAAGAAAAGAAAAAGTAAAAACAATATCCCCTTCTAACTGAATTTTGATCATGTTTTGGGGTTTTAATAATTTTTGATATATGTGCTAGATTGTTTGGTACACATAGGTTTATGATTCTTGTATTTTCCCCATAGAATTTGCTTTTGTCATTAAATAATATCCCTAACCATCTACCTTATATGATGTCAGTGTTGCTTAACTTGTTCTTTTTGTATTCCTTGAAACTCATACTTTTACATGTTTATCTGTGAAGACCACATTTTATTATTACTAGTAGTAGTAGTATAAACACATTTTTAAATAAACTCTAATCTCATAGTCTCTTTTAACATAAGATTTGGTTTGGTCATGCAATGTGTATGCTTAATTTTATTCTTTCCATTTCGTGTAAGCTTATTCTTCTTATTGATTTCTTTTTCCTTGTTAATTTTGGAAGTCTACCTATCTGCAAATAGAGAGGTGTTATATCTTTCCTGTCGCTTCTTTCCTGGGGCTTCCAGTCAAGCACACATTTCTCTACTCTCGTATGAAAGCAAAATGCCAAGCATTTCTTCTACCAAGGTGCTTGGTTTGCTTTTTTATTTTACTTTTAATTCATCTTCAAATTAACTCCATTATATCTTCCAGTATTTTTCCTGGAATATAATAAATTGATAATTTAGGAAGTCTTTATATACCTAAGACTGTCTCTTACTCCACTCTGAGTGCCAATTTGTTTGGGTACAGATTTATTAACTTCTTTCTTATGAGCTGGTATTCTCTACTGTGCAGAAGAAATCCATAACTAGTCTTATTTCGGTTCTTCAGAAGTAGCATACTTTTTGCTCCTTGTTTTATTCTTATATCCGAGAGACTGATCTTTTTGCATGACATTGTCCCAAAATTTAGTGGATTAGTTTCCCAGTGCTACTGGAACAGATTACCACAAACTTAGTGGCTCAAAACAACCCAAGCTTATTATCTTATGCATTTATTGTCTAGAAGACTGAGTCTCACTGGAATAAAATCAAGGTGCAGGACCCTGTTTCTTCTGAAGGCCCTAGGGATAATATGTTTCAGTGCCCTCTCCAGCTCCTAGAGGCTGCCCACTTTCATTGACTCCTGGCCTCCTTCCTCCTTCCTGAAAGCCAGCAGTGCAGCCTCCTGAAATCCTAAACTCTTCTGCCTCCCGCTTTCATTTATAAGGACCCTTGTGATTACATTGGCCCCACCCAGATAATCCAAGATATTCTATTTCAAGACCCTTCGTTTAAGTATATCTGCAAAATCCCTTTTCTCATGTAAATAACATATACACAGCTTCTGGGGTTTAAGACATTGAGCTATTATTTTGCCTACCATGCACAGGAAGCCCAAAGTTAAATTCAGGTTTACTGAAAGCTTGAACATTGTCCTCTGTTAAATCGCTGAACTTTTTGTTCTGATTTATAATTTGGGAAGACCTGTCATTCCTAGATTTCTATTCTCCAGGCTTCATCACTCTCATTTTACACCTCAGTTTTCTTATCTTCTCTATCCCCACCCTCCCTGCCTTCATTCTGAGTGAGCATGTCCAAGTCACTGATTTTATTTTCTGCATTCCCAATTGTGGTCTTTATTGCTTTTAACCTACACTTTTTAAAAATTCAGTTTTGGCTTGTTTCAAGTTAGTTACTCCCTTCCCCTCTACCCATATATGACTATAATCATGTTCAACAAATAATTTTGTTTTCATAAATTCCCAAGGAAGAGAATTCCTCTGAATTTTGTCAAGTATAGATACCCTAAATAAGGACACTCCTTGCTTTACATAAACTTTCTCATCCCCTGAGTGGAAAAAGAAAAACATTAAAAACAAATAAGGAGATTGTGAGGCTGGGTTTCTGTTTGGTTTTACTACCAGTTGCAGATTAACAGGAGGAGAGCATTTTAGAAGATACCAAATTGCCAAAATTCGCTGAATGAGATAAAAGTGGAGAATAGGCTATTGTGTTCAGTAACGAGGCCACTGACAACTCCTCAGAGGATAATCTCACTAGACTAGTGGTGAAGGAAGTTCTATTGAAAGGATTCAGAAGAGAGTGGGAGGAGAGAAAATGAGATGAATGTGCATTTACTGAGAAATTGGAATGAGAAAGTGGAATTAGATAGTTCATAGAGAGTCAGATGAATGATTTTCCATAGCAGGGAAGATCTCTTGTTTTGATACAGAAGAGTAGGACCAGAGGTGGAAAAAGATGATTTATCCTTTAATGATTGTCTTAATTTGCCAGAGCTTCTATGATAAATACTGCACAATAGGTTGGCTTCAGCAACAAGCATTTGTCTCTAAGCTAGAAGTCCAAAATCAACACGACAGCCAACCAGGCTTCCTCCCGCGATCAGCATGTAGTGGTGATGGCAGTCCCCTGTCACGTGGTGGTCTCTCCTTCCTGGACCTACTGCTGCCTGACGGCATCCTCCCTTCCCCTCTATAAGGCTTCCTCCCTTCCCCTCTAGTCACATGGATCAAGACTCACCTGCTATCTCCAAAGGTCCTATTTACAAATGCCTGGCTCCCTTGTTTAAGTATCACGTTTTAAAGGTTTTTACATGTTGTAGCCTTACATTTTATTGGTGAATACTATTCAATTCTGTAGATACACCAAGTTTTATGAAACTACTCATCTGATGGACATTTTCTTTTTTCCTACTTTTGGCTCTTATGCATCATGCTGCTATGAACATTAGCATAAAGTTTTGTGTGAATATGTGTTTCCAGTTCTCTTGGACATATATGTAGGAATGTGTTTTAATCCAAAACCCATTTCGTGGCATTCCTTTGATATGTGATATATATATATTTTCACCCATGGGTGGGTTTTCTTTTCACATTTTTGATGGTATCCTTTGAAGCATAAAAACCTTAAATTTGATGAGCACAATTTACCTGTCTTCTTTTCTTGCTTCTGCTTGTGGTATTATATCTAAAAATACAAACTAACCCAGAATCATAAAAATTTACACTTAGTTTTTCTTCTAAGAGTTTTATACTTTTAGCTCTTATATTGGGTCATTGATCCATTTTAAGTTAAACTTTTCTTCTTGTAGGATTGAGGAAGGGGTTCAACATCAGAAGGTCCTACTTACAATGGGTTCATGTGCATTGGATTAGATTTAAAAACATGTTTTTCTGGGGTATATAAGCTTTGTACTGACAAGGCAAAATTGCTGGACTGTAGGACTACATGTCTATTTTTTGAGCGAATTCTGGACTATTTTCCAAAGAGGCCACACCATGTTATTTTATTGTCATGAAATACACATAACATGTAATTTAACATTTTAACAATTGTAAAGTGCACAATTTTGTGGCATTGAGTGGCTTACACAATGTTGTGTGCCATCCCCATGATCTGGTCCAGGACATTTTCATCATCCCAAATGGAAACCCCCTACTCTTTAGGCAGCACTCCTCATTCTCCCTCCACCTGGCCCTTGGCAACGGTCAATCTCTTTCTCTTACTATGGATTTGCCTATTCTGGATATTTTATATAAATGGAATCATACAATATGTGGTCTTTGTGTCTTGCTTCTTTCAGCATTGTGTTTTCATGGTTCATCCATCATAGCATCTGTCAGACCTTCCTTTTTATGGCTGAAGAATATTCCATTGTATGGAGAGACCACATTCGTCAGTGGATGGACATTTCAAGTGTTTCCACCTTTCAGCTATTGTGAATAGTTCTGTTATGATCATTCATGTGTACGAGTTTGTGTTTGAATACTTGTTTTCAATTCTTTCGGGTATATACCTAGGAGCAAAATTGCAGGGTCATGTGTAATTCAATGCTTAACTTACTGAAGAACTACTAAACCGTTTCCTTCCATGCCTGTACCAATTTATCCTCCCACCACCAATGAATGAGTGTTCAAATTTATCCAGGTTCTCATTAACATTAATTGTTTTTGTTTTCTTTTCTTGTCTCTCTTTTTTTTTTAATATTTTATTATAGCTCTCCTGGCTGGGATGAAGTAAATCTTATTGTGGTTTGATTTGCATTTCCCTAATAACTAATGACATTGAGCATCTTTTCATGTACTCATTGGTCGTTGGTATATCTTCTTTGGAGCAATGCCTATTTGAGTCCTTTGTCCAGTTTTTAATTATGTTTGTTTTTTGTTTGTTGAGTTATAGGAGTTCTTTATACAGCTGGGTATTAAACCCTTATCAGATATGTGATATATATTTTTCACCCATGTGTGGGTTTTCTTTTCACATTTTTGATGGTATCCTTTGAAGCATAAGCAGGATTTCCCACACTGCTTTATTGAGGATGATGATAGGCAGGAAAATAGCAGCAGCTCACGTTTGTGGAGTAGATCTATATGCCAGGAACTGCTCCAAGCACTGCACTTTAATTATCTCAAGAATACCAGGTGGTGCCATGTTCAAGCCATTTTGCAGATGATGTTTGCTACAGCCTTAAAATCAGTAGACCCACTTAATCCTTAAACCAACCTAATGCTTCCTGCACCCAGCACCTTACAAGTTGAATAAATGATGATATTCTAAAGGATACACCCGAGTTTGGATGATTCAAAAAGAACTTCGGGATCTTCTTCTGATGACACAGTGTATCAGTCTCCCATGGCTGCCTGTATCAAACTACCATAACCTTAGTGAGTAAGAAAACATATTCATTATCTTACATTTCTGGAGGTTAGAATTCTGAAATGGGTTTCACTGGGCTAAAATCCAGTCATCAGCAGGTTTGCAGTCTTTTCTCATGGCTCTAGAGGGACATGTGCTTCCTAGCCTTTTCCAGCTTCTAGAGGCTGCCCACATTCCCTGTCTAGTGGCCCCTTCCTCCATCTTCAAAGCCAGCAAAGGTTGGTGGAGTCTTTCTCATGCTGCACCACTCTGGCCCCAACTCTGCCTCCTGTTTCCCTTGTGATCACATTGGGCCCACCTGGATAATCCTGGACAGTCTCCTCATCTCCAGGTCTGTTTATGAGTGAACTTTTTGCTCCTTAATTTGCCTGTGCCATGTAGCATAGCATATTCACAGGTTCCTGGGAGTAGGATGTGGACACCTTTACGGGGACTATTATTCTGCCAACCACACAGTTGCCACTGCTCTGAGGATGGGGAAGCATGCCATTCCACAGAGGATTTTGGATCATGAGGAGCTGGGAAACAGCACTAAAGTTTAGATTTAAATGCCTTTTGATGTGTGTGTGTTTGTATGATAGATACCAAATGCAAATCATCTTTAAACTTGCACATTATCTTTATACTAATATTAGAAGCAGAACAAATGGGCTAAAAAGTAAAAAAGTGGGAAACAATACTCACCTACCCTAACTGTTCAAATCCACACTGTGGATGCAGCCTTCTTAATGTAATGTTTTGAATAAAGTTGAAACGTGAGTCATTGATGTTGCAAGCATTTATTGAGCACCTACTGGGTGCAGGTACCTATCAGGAATTCATGATACAAATACAAATGAGACTAAATCCCATCTGTGAGTGACTAGCAGTTAGATGGAGGCACAATCCAGGCACTGATACAGTCAGGTATAACAGACAGTGTGAACAAGGGGTCAACTGGTTCTGCTCATGGAGAAGGTATCGGTATATTCCACAGAATGGGGACCACTGAGCCAAGCCTGGTGGGCTTACCAGAACTTTGTGAGGTGAAGAAAGGAGGCAAGAATAGTCATTATCTAAGACAGAAGTATGTGCAAAGTACTGTGAAGAGTGTGCAAAGGAATAAAAAGACAGAGAACTAGTAGTTGGGTGTTAGCAGAGAGTGAGGTTTGTAGCTAGCAGATATAGGCCAGGGGTTTCAAACTCAGAAGCCAAATAATTTCAAAGATTTAAAAGAGAGGAGGTGGGGACTGTGGCAAATTGAACACCTTACATCCTTACATCCTTCTTCCTGTTCCTCCCCTGATGACATCAAATTTAAATTACTTTTAAAATACTGGGCTCTGCAGACAGCAGCCTCCTTGATTGTGTTTGCAGCTGCTGCTCATATGGGTTGCCCAAAGGGACCTTGGAAATAGACCTTATTTGTTGAGGGTCAACATCTGTGGATGGACCTTGTGTGTGTCCAATCTAGGATGCAGACAATTATGTGAGGTGCATTTGAAATGTCCCAGGGCACAGAAGCCAGGGCCCACGTCAGTCAAGTCATCATGTGCGTCTGCACCAAGGTTCAACACAAGGAGCATGTGACTGGGGTACTAGGCAGGGCCAAGCTCAAGTTCCCTGGCCACCAGAAAATCCAAATCTCCAAGAGGTGAGGCTTTACCAAGTTCAGTGCTGATAAATTTTAAGACATGTTGGCTGAGAAAAAAGGACCTCAACCTGAATAGTTGAGGGTCAAATCCATGCCCATCTTGGCGGCCTCCTGGACAAGTGCATGGAATGATTTCCCAGCACTGCCCTCACTGGACTTATGCCAATCAATAAACTACTTCTGCCAGTAAAAACAAAAAGAAACAAGCAAAAATCCTCGGGCTCTGTTCTCCAAAGTGAACCCATTCAGAGGGCATCCTTCTGCCCCAGAGCTGTGAAGAGGCTTCCTCTGAAGGAGCCAAGAAGCTGCACTGCAGGGTGCGCTAAAGGCATGTGGGCGCCATTCTGAGGGCAGGGCCTGCTATTCTGGAAAGGAATGCCATCATTTGGTTGAAGGGTTACTTATTACAGGGTTTCGTACTAATTTAGTGAATCACATTCATTTGTTAAGTATGTCTTGAATTTTACTTTGATCTCTGTGGTGCTGAGGGTGTCCACATGTGTAAGCTATAGTCTCTTCTACCAAGATTCTTATGGGAAAACCAATATATACACAAACAGCTGCAACACACTAGTTGTCAATTGCCAGTAAGAGGCATTTTGAGTATTTCCCTTTTTCTTTTTTGACTATTTCAGTGTATAGTGCATGGGGAAGAATGAGGGGGGTAGGGACAGCCTCAGAAAGATAGCCACTGTTTACAAAATTTATATACACAACTCAAAGTATCCCATGTAGGTGGTTTTCAAGTGTATTTACTTGAAAATAAAATGTATTAATTGCATTCACAATGTTGTGCCCCCATCATCCGTTACCCAAACTTTTCACTCCACATCCCTTAAGTTCTACCTCCCCATTCCCCTCATGCCCTGGCCCCTGCTAACCTGTAGTCTACCAGCTGTATTTATGAATTTTCTAGTTCTAAGTAATTCATATAAGTGAGATTATACCATAATTGTCCTTTTGGGTCTGGGTTATTTCACGCGTCATGATATCTTCAAGATTCATCCATGGTGTAGATGGAACAGAGCTCTCTTCCTCTTTATGACTGAATAATATTCTTGGATGGCTAGACCACGTTTAATTTGTCCATTCATCTGTTGAAGGACACTTGGGTTGCTTCCACTTCTTTGCTATAGTGACTAATGCTGATATGAACATTGTTGTCCAGACGTCTTTGAGCACCTGCTTTCAGTACTTTTGGTTGTATACCCAGAAATGGGTTGCCAGGTCTGAGGTACTTCTCTGTTCAACTTTCTGAGAAACTGTCCATTTGATTTCACAATGGTTGCACCATTTTACAATCATACCTACAATATAAAAGGGTTCCAGTTTGTCTGCATCCTCACAATGCTTGTTCCTTTCTTTTCTTTTACATTAATCTCCATTCAATGGGTGTGTTCCACAGTGGCTCCACTATCTTATGTTTTAATCAGCAATGAATGAGTGCTTCTATTTCTCCACATCCTTACCAAAACTTGCTATTATTTTCCATTTTTTAAATAACAACACTTATTATTTTCCATTTTTTAAATGTTGCTACCTTTTTTTTCTTTTTGTTTTGCATAGGTAGGCACCAGGAATCAAATCCGGTCTCCAGCATGGCAGATGAGATCTCTGCCACTGAGCCACTGTGGCCTGCCTTTTTTATTTTGTTTTATTATTATTATTATTATTATTTGCATAGGCAGGCAATGGGAATCCAACCTGGGTCTCTGGCATAGCAGGTGAGAACTCTGCCACTGCACCACCATTGTCTGCTCTTGCTACCCTTTTAATGAGTGTATAATGGTATCTCTTGTGGTTTTGATTTGCATTGCCTGGTGACCAATGATGGTAAGCACATTTTCGTGTGCTTGTTGTACATCTCCTTCAGAAAAATTTCTATTCAAATTCCTTCCCATTTTAAATTGGGTTATTTGTCATTTTGTTGTTGACTTTTAGCTGTCAACTAAAAATTGAAAGGCTAAAGACTTTTGGCCTGTCCTGGCTAAAGTGTCCCCACAGCCACCCCCATCAGGCTAGGACCTGTCACCAACAATCCCTGGACCCACTCCTCGGTCCAGGTTGAGTCCCGTAGACCGCCCCCCTCTCCTTGGCAAGGGGACCACCCCAGAGGCACACACCTGCCCGTGCCACGGCCGGGAACTGACCTCAGACAAAGTCTGAACATGAAGCGCAGCATGTCGTAAAGGGCCCGAGGGGGAATCCACATGGGGCCTGAGGCCAGGCCAGCACCCTTGCCCTCGCCCTGCACCCGTGGGAAGCCAACCTGGGTGTTGCAGGGTCACCCTGCACATCTAGGCCTCAGCGAACTGTGATTTTCTTCTTTGGGGTGGGACAGCCTCCTCCCCAAGTCCCTGTTGTCTTCCTCTAGCCCTGAGCCCAGAAGGTGACCTCCGGATGGTCCCGATTTGGAAGCCCTTCAGCAGCGCCTTCCTGACTTTAGGAGGAATACAGGGAGGAAAATGAGCAGAGCCAGGAGCCCCTCCCCATTTAGAGAAGGCTGTCCTGGCAATGCCACACTTTTCCTCGGTGTTACCCATTGATGGGAGGAAGAGGGTTTTCTTTTCTTAGTATTATTTTATTTTGTAGGTAAGGGCTTAAATATTTTCTTTATTGGCCTACCACTCCAACCCCATCCAGTGCAAAAAATAAGAGTAAATAAATTGAACAATTAATGGAAAACAAACAAAGGAAAACACAATTCTAGGCCAAATACTTTAAACAAAAACCTCTCTGGTTTGAGAGGTTATTGATCATTCAGATGTAGGGAACTGACCTTCAATTTCCAGAGGGCTGGATAGTAAACTATTAGTCATTTTCCTTATGAAATATGTGCTTGGATTTTTAAAAAGCCCCAAGTCTTTCTAATACTTAGGTAATTTGCACATCTCTGAATCCCAAAGCAAAAATTCAGTGAAGAAATTAACAACTTACCAAACCATCTAAAGCATCAGAATGGAAATTGAGAGTAAATATCACCAAGTATACCCAACATTTGTTTCACTGCATTGGCACTTGTACTACTATTTTAGATGTCATCGTGATTCACTCAACCTTCAATATAATTCCCCACAAGTGCAATGCTGGATGATAGAAAAGAATAATTTATACTGCTGCAGTGTCCTATTTTTATTGTTTCTAGTTTGACCAAGTAAAATTTAGTTACAGATCTTCTTATTTTGCTTCACATAGTCTCTCATTTGAAATATTATTTCAACTAAGCATTATATTTTCTCATGAATAGCCATGGCATGTATCATCAAATCTTCTTTGTATTTTGAACTTTGTATTGTGACTCTGATCAACTTTTAAGGTTCAGAGTTTATTTGATTGGCTTTCTGAAATATTGCGGTAGATTTTTAAGAGACAGGGAAGAAAGATTTCAAGAGGGGTGAGATAGTGGCATGGTCAGCAGTGTTTTCCGGTGGGGCTGAGGCCTGAGCGACCCCCCTCAGAGCTCAGAGTCTGAGAGACAGCAGTTCACAGGAGAAGGGGAGGCAAGGAAATGAAACCAGTGTCCCCACACTTGTTTGGGAAATTGTATGAAAGATAAGAGAGTGGATGAGGACATGGCCCTGAGAAGGTGGCGGGATCAGGGGAATTTATTGGAATGAGCAACCAAGGTCATCCAATATGTAGACAGAAGGGGCTGCCGAGTAGGTGGAAGGTTTATTCTATAATGATTCACTTAAGGAGGGTCTCTGCCTTCCAATCACACTCCATCATGCTCAATGGCTCGGTGATAAGTGGGTGAGAAATGTCAGGTGGAGCCACAGGCTTGTGTGGAGTCAGCCACTGTGGATTCTGCTGAGATGGTGACCAGCCTCCAGCTTCCTCTGTGGCTGCTCCCGGGGCTGCTTCTTTTCCTGGGTCTTGGGCCCTGGTCCGAGGTGGGGAAGGTGCTGGTGGTGCCCTTCGAAGGCAGCCCCTGGCTCAGCATGCAGAAGCTGGTGCAGGAGCTCAGCACCAGAGGCCACCAGGCCATTGTCCTCGCACCAGAGGTGAACATGCACACCAAAGGAGCCGACTTTTTCACCCTGAAAACCTATGCCATTCCCTACACCCAGGAAGAACATGATCATTTCTTGGTGAACCAGACTCATGTGATTTTTGAACAAATACATTATCTGAAGATGTTTTTTTAAATTATAGCAATGTTGGAAAATATAACTCTGTTCTTTCAGAAGTCTTGTACACAGCTACTGCATGACAAGGAGCTGATCAGGTCCCTGAATGCCAGCTCATTTGATGTGGTTCTAACAGACCCTGTTTACCCCTGTGGGTCCTTGCTGGCTGAGTACCTCTCTGTTCCTGCTGTGTATTTTTTGTGTTTCATTCCATGTGACTTGGATTTTGAGGGCACTCAGTGACCAAACCCTTCCTCATATATTCCTGGGTTTTAACAATGAATTCAGATCACATGATGTTCCTGCAGCAGGTCAAGAACATGCTCTACCCTCTGACCCTGAAATATATTTGCCGTGTTTCTTTCTCCTCCTATGCAAACCTTGCCTCTGAGCTCCTGCAGAGACAGATGTCCCCGGTGGATATTTTCAGATACGGATCCATGTGGCTCTTCAGAGGAGACTTTGTGATGGACTATCCCAGGCCCATCATGCCCAACATGGTCTTCATTGGGGGCATAAACTGTGCCCACAGAAAGCCACTGCCTCAGATCTGTATGGGTGCCTTTACCCAATTGGGGTTCCCAGTGGAACCCATTTTTTAAAAACTTTCTTTCAAGTGCTTCCTCATCTACCAATCTTTCTAAAGATGTCTACCTCTCTTACTAACATGTCTCTAGTAGTGTAGTTCAGTTGTCATGGTCACTGAGAGAAAGGAGAGTTCATGGGTGAGAGTCCATAATATGATGAAAGCAACTGCATGGCTCAAACAAGATCTTCCACTGGTAGAGGTGCTGTGTTTGTTGATGTGCAGTTTTCTTCTGCTATGTAGGAGCAGAAAAGCTGATCCCTCTGTGGAACTCAACTATGTCAGGTTTTTGCTTGTAGTGTTCAGTGGAAGGATAAAGCAGCCAGCAAATTGTGTTTGTTGACAGGATAGGTTTTAGAGGTCTTGTCTTAGAAGAGATGGAGATGTGATTACAGGGGATCTAATCAGTCAATCCAGGTAGAAGTTTCAAAAAGCTTAAATAAGTTAAGTGTAAGTGAAACAGTGCCAGAGAGGGAAGACTAGGGTTCACCATCTGAGAAAAAAATAATGAATTCCAACATTTCTGAATTTTTCTGACAGGATAGTCTCTGACCTGCAGTTGGTCACTGGAGTAGAGTGTGGGGATGTTCTAGATTTGGGAAGGCATCATGACAGTTGCATATCAAAAAGTGTCTTCTATTTGGGACACTGAAATCATGAAAGGATGGTAGTAGGAGTCATTGAGATCAAACCTGAGCCTAAGAACTCATGAAGGTAGAGTCAGGTGAAGAGATATGAGTGTAATTGGCAAAGGGCTTGTTAGGAAGGCTGATTCATCCCACCCCATCCTAACTTTCCATGGTGGACACTATTGTTTTACCAATAATTTCTGAGGAATCTTACATTAATGCTCAGTATTTGGGTTTGTTTGTTTGAATTTTCGGGGGCTGGATTTTTTTTCTTAATTCACTGTGCAAATGATCACTTTTACAGGGAAATCAGCCCATTAATGTCCTATTCACCTATTTTATGTAACTCCTCTGACATTAGATCTTTTATAGTTGATGTGTTTTAGTCTGTACTTCCTTTTTTTAAAATAAGTGTATTATTATAAATGGCTCTAATCATCATTCTTCTTTTTGATCCTATCAGAAGGCATTTACTCTTACTTGATTATCCCCCTTAATATACTCTTAAAATTATAAATATATATTCATCTGCTGGATTTGTAAAACTACTGAAAAGTTGGAAGGTATTTAAAATGAATTGTTGCTATTTTCTTTTAGTTTGTGAATATGTTCTCTGGAGTTAACTGCATCAGTTCAAGTCTTCAGTTTCCTTTTTCTCCCTGGATGAGCTTGCTCATAATCAGTCCCCAATAAAAAATCACTAGCTGAATACTATATCACCATTATTATTACTATAATTTAAGTATTGCCCAGGTGGACAAGGTGTGTCGTCTGGAGACTGGCTGTCAGCCCCACTTGACCTTAAGGGTCCATGATCCTTGTGGTCCAGCATCTACCTTGACCCTTGGTTGTCTCCACAACTCAATCCCAGCGGTGCTTTTCTTGTTTATTTTGACATTTGTAGATCTTGTAGACTTGCAATTTTGGGTTGATCTCTCTAAATACAACTGTATTTATGAAAAATGTCTGTATTTCTGTTCATCCTTTAGACATATTGATGCCAATTTATTTATTTATTTATATTATGATTTTTGCCCAATTAAATTGTTTTTTTCATTCTGAGATGTTATCTACTTATTTGGTTTAGTTTACCCTTAGATTTGATTCCTTTAAGTTGTTTTTATAATTTTTCCATAAGATGAAAGATCAAAGTCTAAGTCTTTTTCTTTCTTCCTTAATCTAAAGGCTTAAGAGATATTTAATTATTTTATTGGTCTTCTCAAAGAAACAGCTTTTTGATTTGCTTATTCCTTCTGTACTTTTAAATTCTATTTTGTTAATTTCCACTTATTTTTAAAATTAATGATCTCATCCTTGTATTGAAGCATTATATTGTTGACGACTATGAATAAATTTTTTTCTATTGTCTTAGGTTTTGTCTCTTTAATTGTTCTTAAGAGAATTTTAATTTCAGTTTTGATTTCAGCTTTAATTTAATAGCTATCTAGGAGGCTTTTTCTTTTCTTTTTTTTTTTTATGGGCAGGGACTGGGATTCGAACTCATGTCTCCAGCATGGCAGGTGAGAAGTCTGTCTGCTGAGCCACTGTGGTCCACCTGAGGCTTTTTCTTAATTTACTTAATAACTATAAGAAAAAAATTTATTTTTGCTTATAGTTAAGGCTTTTAGCCTTTCCCTTACATTTTTTCAAATTATTTTGAATAATAATTAGATTTTTTGTGAGTGTGAAGTCATTGCTTTTGATAATTTCTTAATAGATCTTCTTTGTGGACTAGTACAGAAATATTCAAGGAAATACAATGCAAGCCACATATTAAATTTAAAATGATCTAGTGGGCTTATTTTCAAAATAGTAATGAAATATATAAAATTGATTTTAAGAATATATTTTATCATATTATATATATATATTTTATTTATAATATAAAATACCTTTCAGCATGTATTTAGTATAAAATTATTAACAAGATATTTTCCAGTCTCTTTTTCCATACTAAGACCTCAAATTTAGTATATATTTTACACTTGTTGCGTATCTCATATGGACTAAGCACACTTCAAGTGCTCAATGGTGATATGAAGCTAGTGGCTAGTATATTTTTGTAGGAAGATGCAATATTGTTAATATGTCATTTTCTCCCCAATTCCAATGACATTCACAGCAGCCTTTTTTGTAGACATTATGAAGCTGATCCTGTAGTTAAAATGAAATGCAAAGGAACTAGAAAAGCCAAAAACAACTTTGAAAAAGAACAAAGTTGGAGATCTAACACTACCTGATTAGAAGACTTATAAAGCTGTAATAATCAGGAGTGTTGTACTGACAGTAAGATATCTAAATAGATTCAGGGAAAAAAATAGGTCATCAGGAAACATATCTACACATTATCTGAACAAGTGACTTTCAATAAAGGTGCAAAGACAATTCAGTGGAGAAAGGATAACTTTTACAACAAATGTGCTGCAACAACTGGATATCCATATGCAAGAAAAAGTGAACTTCGATCCATACCTCACACCATACACAAAAATCAACTTGAAATGGATTGCAGATCTAAATTTAAGAGATAAAACTATAAAATTGTTAGGAGAAAAGTTGGGAGAAAATCTTAATGATCTTAAAGTTGACGAAGACTTCTTAAAAACAACACAAAAAATTCAACATAAATTTTAAAAAACCAACAAATTGCATTTCATCAAAATATTAAAACTTTGCTCTTTAAAAAACAGTTGAGAAAATAAAACTATATGATCAATATTTGTCAATGTTCCAGGATACCTCTAAAAATGTATATTTTTTGTAAGGGTCTATATATAGCTGTAATATTGACTTTCCTGGTTGCATAAATCAATTTTTGTATTTCAAAAAACACATATTAAAATATCCCCTTCTAACTGAATTTTGGTCAGGTTTTAGAGTTCTAATAATTTTTGAGATATGTATATAGTTTTAGTTTGCTGAAACTGTCAGAACCTACCAGAGATGTATTGCTTTTTTTTTTTTTTGGTACAATACCATTAGTTAAACTACAGACATTTTTTCTTTTTTTCACTTTTTATTCATATAATATAATATATACACAAAGCAAAGAAAGAGAAATGCAATAGTTTTCAAAGCACTCTTCAACAAGTAGTTACAGGACAGATTCCAGAGTTTGTTATGGGCTACTGTATGATCTGCTCAGATTTTTCCTTCTAGGTGCTCCACAATATAGGAAGCCAGAAGGAATAAATATTTTTTATTGTCACAGTTGACTTTTTTGTTGACCACAGTTGGTTGTAGAACATATTTCAGAGTTTGACATGGGTTACAATTCTACAATTTTAGGTTTTTATTTCTAGCTGCTCTAAGACACTAGAGACTAAAAGAGATATCAATTTAATGATTCAGCAATCATATTCATTTGTTAAATCCTATTTTCTCTGAATAACTCCATCATCATCTTTGATCTTTCTATCCCTCCATTTAAAGGTGTTTGGGTTATGACCATTCTAACTTTTTCATGTTGAAAGGGTCTGTCAATACTATGGGGTACGGAGATGGAACTATCTGATGTTTTGGAGAGTCTGGATCCTCTAGGTTTCAGAACTTATCTGGTCTAGGGACCCATTTGGAGGTTGTAGGCTTCTGGAAGGTGACCCTAGTGCATGGAACCCTCGTGGAATCTTATGTATTGCCCTAAGTGTTGGGGTTTAGCAAGTTATGATAGGTAGCAATGTCTAACTGAAGCTTGCGTAAGAGCAACCTCTAGAGTAGCCTCTTGACTCTATTTGAACTCTCTCTCCCACTGATACTTTATTAGCTACACTTCTTTTCCCCATTTTGGTCAGGATGGAATTATTGATCCCATGCTGCCAGGGCTGGACTCATTCCTGGGAGTCATCTCCCACACCTCCAGGGAGACTTTCACCCCTAGATGCCATATCTGACATAAGGGGGGAGGACAATGATTTCACTTGCAGAGTTGGGCTTAGAGAGAGTGAGGTTACATCTGAGCAACAAAAGAGTTCCTCTAGAAGTAACTCTTAGGCATACCTGTAGGTAGGCCAAGCTTCTCCACAACATACATAAGCTTGGCCTATTGATTTGGGTGTCCCTTAAGTTTGACACAGTACCAGGGGATTCCCTGATGGTAAAGTTTAATAGTTCCATATTTTTTCTCCCATTCCTCAAGGGACTTTGTCGATACTTTTTTTTATCATCTTCTTAATATACTCTAGGATGTATTCAGGCATTACATTAAGCTATACAGGATTAATTGCCCTCCTTCTTAATTTGGGCTCCCTATATTTCAGTTGTTCAAATGAGTTACACAAATAGTTTGAGTTAGATTATGTGCTACAGAAAATTTCAGTTCCAAACCTAATAAGCCTTTCTTCCTTTGGTCTCAAAGTGTATATATGGTTTTAAAATATAGACAATGTCTTCCTTACCCTTGTGTTCAGAAATTACTTTAACCCTGACCTGATTGGCTTTGTTCTTATCTCTAAATATATATATGTATTTAGAGCCAGAAATGAAAGAACAATTATATATATATATATATATATATATAAAACAGTCGCTCAAAATCCAGAAATAATAATTACCATTCTGGGCTATATGTGTCTGCCATAAGAGCTTACAATCTAGGCCCCCATTTTCTTGTAAGAGTTTTCTGAAGGAGACCATATCATAATTGTTCTTTCATTTCCGGCTTATTTTGCCTCACCAAATGTCCCACATGTTCATTCACATCATTGCATGCCTCACAACTTCATTCCTTTTTGTAGCAGTGCAGCATTTGATCATATGTGTACACCATTGTTCATCAATCTATTTTTCAGCCAGTGCATCATTCAGCCACCTGCACTCATGAAGCATCATGTATAATGACCAAAGTCCACAGTCCATCAACACTCTCAATTTTAGATAATTTCACTATTCCCAAGAGAAAGACAACCAATAAGCACACTCTTGCCAAATAGGAAATCCAAACCTCCCCTTAACTCTTGTCCCTTCCCCCATTATTTGCCTCTGCTGTTGCTGTGGTAGCGCTGATGTTTTCCTTTTAAACATTGCCCATAGCATGCAATAGCAGTTTCCCCTCTGTACTCCGGACTTAAACACTCTTTGTACATGAATCATGAATCATACCTTTGAAGTAATTCTTGCATGAACTAATTTATATTTCTAGTGTTAATCAGTAGGACCCATAGGTCTATTACAACCCCCTTCAATCTTGTTCATCTTCAATATGGTAATATTACTTACGACCCATTAGAGCACCACCTTCACTTCTATCTGTTTTTTCTTTCGTTGCTCGTGCTTTGGATGTAAAGGTTAGGAAGCTACCTCCTATTACTAGGTCTTGTAGGTGTTTGAGGTGCAGATGGAGCTGTGTAACTGTGTGGACTGGGGGTGGGTGTAGCCTGGATAAGGAGGTCAGTACCTGCAGCCTTTACACGTTGGCAACAGTCTAGGGGGCAGGGAGGATGTAGTGCTCATGAGGGGTGCAGGAGAAGGGGATTGGGCTGCACTTGGGGTGGTGGTGTGGGGTGGGTATGCACTGGAGGTTGGTGGGGCAGGGATGCTTAGAGTGCAGGGAGTGGGGGCAGATGATGGGGTTCAGGTGTGTGGGGTGTGGGGTGAATTGCAGGTCGCAGGGCACAGCTGGTGAAGGTAACACATTCAAGGAACATGGCTTTGCTTACTTCTTGGTTCCCCTCTCCCTGTTGCACACCTCAGGGCTCCAGGATCCAGTTCTCTGTTTCTCAGTTCCTCAGCTTTTGCAACCAGGGCTGCCCTATGTGGGGCAGAATACTCTCCTAGTTCAGTTACACTCTGGAATCGCCATCTCAGCACCCTCCCGTTCCTTCTCTAACTTTTCCTTGGAGCAGGGCTGAACTCGATCTATCTATTCCACATCTTCCCAGAACACCCTGGATTGACTTTTTTTTTTCCTGGGCAGAAGCAAAACCGGGTCTCTGGCATGGCAGGTGAGAACCAAGAAGCAAATGTGGGTCCGGGCATGGTGGGGAACTCAGAGAACTCTGTCTACTGAGCCACCGTGGCCCGCCCTTGATTGACTTTTAATAAGGGGATTTATTTAGTTACAAATGTATAGTTCTTCAGAGAAAAGGCAGATAGTTTTCATCTGAGCTTCTGTCAATGGGAAGGCACACAAGATGTCTGGTGGCCTTCTCTCTTTAGCTTTCCCTAGAGCGATTCCCTTCTGCATCTCCAAATATCTAAGCTGAGCTGTGATGCTTGATCTTTGAGTGTCTCTGGTATGCAAGACCCTTACTGGACCCAACTGTGGGCTCTTTTCTGACCAAAGAACAATGTGACTTATTTTTAACCAACTGTGCAGATACAAATGTCCTATCCAAAGTAGTAATCTTCAACCCTTAATGAGCATAACTACCATGAAACCATGCTCCCTCCTTCCTACCACTTCAGAAACCCTCACAGCATTCCCCACCCCTTGCCTAGCAAGTCAATGAACCCATATTTTAAGAGCTCTGGTAATTGTTTTTATTCTCAAACTCGTACAGTTAGCATACAAGAAACAACTGCCTAGGTACCTTAGTGACTATTAATTTCATGCAATTTTAAGAGATTCTGTGTGCCCCTGTTGGACAGTGCTGACTGAATTTTTCTATGCTCTGCTGCATATTTCTTGCATGTCATTCCATGTGGCTTGAACTTTAGGAGCGATCTCACATTTTTTGTAGTTTGTTAACAATGCATTCAGACACATGAACTTTCTGCACAAGATCAAGAACATATGACATGTTTTTGTGTCCAGCCTGTTGCCTTTTTGTTCTTATGCCTTATTAAAGCCTTTCCTTGGAGAGGACCATGGTGGATGGAACACTTCTCACTTTGTAATGGAATACCCCAAGGAAATCATACTCAGAAAGATTTTCACTGGGGTATACACTGTGGCAACAGAACACTACTCTCTCAGATGTTTGTATTGCGTCTCATCCAATCAATTTTGCTGGTTTAACACATTTTAAACACCTGGCTTTCAAATGCCAACTTCATTTGATACGGGATAGACTCATGCATGGCAGTGGGATAGTTTTGTGTAGCCTTATAGAAATGCTTTTGTCACATTTCCAGGTTCAACCATAGTTGTAAAACCAAATTGGGTATAGACTACCAATCTGATTTGCATATTTTGAGTCACCACTACCATTGGTTTCTTACTGTTTAAGTCAGAAGACTAGTGCACAGCTTTAACAATACCACGAAACCACAAAGTAACTGTGAGGGATTCACTAAGTGTTTTGCTCCATTTTTCTCATCTCAAACAGTATTCGGGGCTATAGCTTTGAGTGTTGCAATCAGTGGCAATATGTGGTGCAGATCTGTGACTTTGGGTATGGAGGGACTGGTAACAAATGTGTGAGTGCAGACCAGGAAACAAATCCAAAGTGAAAGCTGTGCAATAGGATGGAGGAAAGTGGTTTGGATGGTGAAACCTGGGGAAATCTGAATTACTGAGAGGCACTGCACAGGAGGTCATCTTGTTGAACTATTTAATAGGGGGCCTTTGACCATGTTTCTGACCTGAAAGGCTGTTAATAAGAAGGCTGAGTCTGTTCAGACAGTTTTCATTTCTGCCTTCAACTTAGTTTGTTTCATCCCTACCATTTCCTTTTTCAAGCTGCATAGTTTGGGTATTCTCACACCTAAACATGTATTTTCTAAAGTTTTCTTCTGTTTCCCGTGATATACCATATACTTCCCTTTCAACCCCAAATCTTCAGGATGTTTCTTTCGTACTGCAGAATTTTTCACAGGCCTTCAATGTCATTTTTTTTTTGGCATTATGGAATCTCCATCCCACCTCTTTGGTACCGACAGATCCGAATTTCAGGGTTTTCTTGAACGGCTGCTCCAAATACCTTAGACTCGAATCATTTCCATATTTTAGGCAAATGACAAAGACCCACTGTATTAGGTTAATCACCCCAAAAAATATTTGCATCCTACTTCCTGAAACCTGTAAACTGCTACCTTTCAGCAAAAAGGACTTTGCAGATATGGCTAAGGATCCTGAAATGGGGTGATTATCTTGGATTATTTGGGTGTCCCCAAATGTAATCACAAGTGTCCTCTTAAGAGGCAGAGGGAGATTTCACCAGAGAAGGCAATGCAGTAGACTGAAACAAGATGCTACGCCTCTCCAGGAAGGGGCATGAGCCAAGAACACAACTTTAGAAGCTGGAAAATGCAAGAGAGTGTGACTCTACAACTGCCTTGATTTCAACCCAGTGAAATTAACTTCAGACTTCTGACCTCCCGAATTTTAAAAGAATAAATGTGTGCTGCTGTAAACTACAGCACCAAGTTTGTGGTAATTTGTTACAGTAGCTTTAGGAAACTAATCTACCCACTTCGCCAGGTTTAATCTTTTTAAAAAAGCTTTGGCTTAACATTAAACAACAGTCAAGTCTTACTATTTCACCAGTATTTGTGTGCAACTAAAAATAATCCTTAATATATCTTAAACCAGAAGTATTATCACTAGCATACTTTTATTTCTATAAAGTACTATAAAGTTGAAATAAAGCCATCAACCCTGACAACGTTAATTTCACAGCAGACTAACTACCTGGCTTATATTTCAAACAAAATGAAAAGGCAAGGTATAGGCTGCTGTGGTGAACACTCCGTCCTAGGAAATAACCACAGGCTCCTTGGGATTAAGTTTAATAAGTAGCAAAGTGCCTACAGATATTTTTAAAGATAGTTTTGAAGACAAACAGAGGTCCTATTTACGAGGTCCCAACAATAATAACCAACAGGAGCTTGCAAGAACTGTTTATAAATTCTTGAGAACACTTGTTCTGAAAGTAGAGATCATTTCCAATCTTCAAAAAAAAAAAGTCCTGTTATTCCTCAACATGCGTCTGAACTCAAGTGTGAACTGGAACTACTTGGTGTCAATGCGCAGCTCTTTGCCATTTATTATTAGGGATTTTAATTCCCCGTCTTCTTCCACTTCCACCTTCTCTTGGCCATTCTCAATGACCCTCTTAGTAATGATTTTTTTGCCATTAACTATTTCGGTGGAAGTCGACATGGATTTGAAGTTGCCGGTCCCACCGCTACTACAGGACATGGAGAAGGAAGAAAGGCCCCCATTTCCCAGGGAACCAAAGGAAGAAAATCCTGTATCAAAAGAAGAAAATTCACCCCCAAAAGCTGGAAATTCAGTGAAGGTGGAGAAAAGGGATGGGGACCCTCTACTTCTGCTTCCCCGGCAACTTCTCTGACCACCAAAAATGTTCTCCAGCGGGTCTCCGAAGAAGTCAAATGAAAATGGGTCCCTGCCACCAAAAAACTCCCTGAAGACATCGGCGGGGTCGCGGAAGGCGAAGACGTATTCAAAGGAGTCCTCGAAGGGCCCGCTGCAGCCGCCACCATTGGCTCCTGCTTCACCGTATCGGTCGTAGACACCCCGTTTCTTGGCGTCTGACAACACTTCGTACGCCGCAGCCACATGTTTGAATTTCTTCTCCGCTTCCTCCTTGTTCTCAGGATTTTTGTCGGGGTGCCACTTGAGCGCCAGCTTGCGGTACGCCTTCCTGATGGCCGAGGCCGAGGCCTGCCGGGGCACGCCCAGCACCTCGTAGTAGTCCACCATGATGGACGGCGGGGTCACAGGCCGGGGGGCGGGGGGCCCAGCGGGACCTCCCCGGCTCTTGCGGGCCTGAAGCCACGACGACCACCTGCTGCTGGCAGCCCCGGGGTCTCGGGCCAGACTGCACCCCGCGTCTCGGCTTCCCGGGCTGGGGTGCCCCTTGTGACGCAGCCCCGTCTCATTGGTGGCGCACCCGTCGTGACGCAACACCGTCTCATTGGTCAGGGCCAACTTCGGTTCCGCATCCCAGAATACAGTGCTCCCAGGGCTGGTCTACGGGCTGCTCTACGACGCCCACCCGCCCCGCCCACCCCAAGCGGCCCCGCCCGCCCCGGCCCCAAGCGGAGCTGTGGTTTCCGGAAACAGCAGGTAGAGGAGCGCTGAGGGTAAGTGGGCGCCGTGACTCCCGCTGGCTTCGAAAATGTTTTTGGTTTTGTTGCTTCAAGTTGATTTTGCATCAGACTTTTCCCAGCGGCCTGGGGTTGGGGGAGGGTGGTGGGAGTGTTTAAGCCGACCCTGGGTTCGATAAAGGAAGTTATATCATCTGGGACGCAGTTCTGCAACGTTTTGGCCTCAGGCCCTGTTTGCTTATATTATGTGGGTTATAGCTAACAATACTGAGCGTATAAAAGTTCATTAATCAATTTAGTAATAAGAAGACCATTACATGCTAAGCTAAATCACGTTTTTGTAGGGAAATTACTGTATTTTTCAATCAGAACAATTTAATAAGAAGAGTGGCAAATTTTTTTTTTTACGTTTTTTTCAAAAACCTCTTTAGTAATGGACTTCGTGGCCGAGTTAGATTCTCATACCTGCTTTTGCATTCAGTGTCTTGCTTCGAAAATGTTTTTGGTTTTGTTTTTTAAAGTAGATTTTGCATTAATTATATGCCATATAGCCTCAGGAACACCCCCCCGGTACGCTTATGAGAGAATGAGAGGGAAAAAATTCACATAACGTTATTATTATGAAAATAGTTTTGACTTGACAAAATTCCCCTGAAAAATTCTTGGGAACTCTAGGGTTCCCTGGGCTATACCCCCCCGCCGGTCAAGCATTTCGAATCTTTAAAGTCTATGGCTATATTTCTAGTGCTGGGGCTAACCTTGGGTTGTGAGTGATTATTTCCACTAAAACTGCTGTATTGTGACCACGATTTTCTTTTTGACATTTCTTGATGTTATCTGACAAGACAGATAACATCACAGCCATTTGTTTGAATCGCTTCCTCCTAATTCTGTGCTCGACACTCTGTCCTTTGCTTTCATAAACTAGGAGGCAACACCAATAAAGGTCACTTAGTTTGAAGATGGAAATGATGACCCAGTGATCTTTTTTTTTTTAACTCAGGCAAGTTTCAAATACTTTATTTTTTATTCGTACAGTGTGAAGTTTTCTAAAGATCCCAGAACATGATATATCATGCAGAAGAAAAACTAAACATTGAAAATAACCTTCCCCTCCATACCACAAACTAAAAATAGGGGGGAAAAAAAAACTCATTTCCCCAGTAAGGAAATACTATTTGCACTATTTTCTGTTACACCAACCAAGATATGCACAAGCAAGAGATATAGAAACATTTACTAAAATATTTGTAGCAAATACTTATGTGCAAACAATTCACAGAAGGCAAGTTCCCCCTTGAAGCAGAGCACGTGGCAGTTGACACTGGAGCAGATCAAGCCGCTGGCTGAGATTATAAACCACGTGCTGATCCAGAGAAAGAAAGTTAGATGTAGTGGAGATTTTCAGTTTGAGCATTAACATTTCCAAAATTTGGCAACATTATTTTTAATTGTTGAAATTATGTAAACAAGAGGTACGTTTTAAATCCATCTGTGTGCAAAACTCCATGTCATGCAGGGTCACCAAGCACGGGGATTTTTCTCTCACAGAGCCCATGATGTGCAGCACTCAGTTGAAGGAACAGCCATGGCAGGCAGGTGTGCGCAATTTAAGATTCGTTCACCTTGATTAAACTCGCCCTTTTCCTCTCGTGATTACAAACCAGTTTTTTTTTTTAGTAGAAAAACCTTGAGAAAGACTACTGTCCTGGAGAACTAACCAAAACGTTTTTCTTCCAGCCAATAGTGCCTTTGCAGAAAAGGGAAGGGATCATATTAAAGCAGTGGAACATGACACTCTATATTTATATCACACAAATTTATTAAGTTATTAATCATTATGAATTATATGGGCAGCTAGGAGAAGAAAACTCATGAACTCTCTATGCCTGTGGGAAGGAAAGAATGAGATTTAAACTTGGATAAAATTTTGCTCTTCTGTGGCATCTAGATAACAGGATTTCTCCCGTTTAAATCACAAATATGTGTGGGTGTTTAGATCTGTAACTGCACAATAAAAATCACCAGTTATTTAGATAGCATGTTTTTTGAAACACAGAAGGAAAATATACGGTTCAGATGTAAGTTCAATGACAAATCATTTAACCATGTAGTGAAACAAACAAAAAAAGGATATTCTAAGCAGTTACATAATTACTTCATTAAGTAATGCATAAGAGTAATCATGATTGCCTCAGACAGCTTCTGGTTTTCTTATATAAAATAATAATTGCACGTAACTTACATTTACTCAGGAACATTTAATAAACTTCTTGGCTCTTAGAATGAAGCAACAGAATAAAGCAGCCATTAGCATTTTGCAGTCACTATATGAACACAAGACCTAACTCTTGGCAATAGCACTGAACTAACCCCTCTCAGGCAGAGATATATTAAAAGCTGCTCAGCAATGAGACATAATCCCTGAACCAGTGAACTTTCTAATATTTGCCAGAGTGTTCATTGATGCAAAGGGATAGGGGCATTATCCCATTAGAACGAATTGCTGACTTCATGTCTCTTGGACAGAAGGGTTGTGAAGCCCTTGGTTTGACACTTGATAAGCACTCAATGAACCGGAGCAGGAAGCTGGTCAGGAATAAAGCCCAACGTGAACAAAGCAAAGTGCTAAAGTACAGAGCCTGTTTGGGGAAGGGCAAGTGACCCAACATGCTTGGAGGATAAAGGGCAGAGGGAGGGGGGCCAGCACAAAGGAGGTACGAGGAATGAGCTTGGTCAAGTGAGCTGGGGTTCCTGTTGCTGGAGTCCTAAAGGCAAGGCTGTGGAGGTAGAATTTTATTTTATGCCATAGGAAATTGTTGTCTGAGGTTTTCTGAGGTGGTAGTGGAATGGGGTGGGACAAGAGGTCCTGAGGCTGTGAAAAAGAAGAGAGTGAGAAGGGGGCAAAGGGGCTGAGGCTCTGAGATGGCACAGTGGCAGCTGGGTCTAACAGTCATCTGTTTTAGCACTTGCCCTCGAGACATAGGGCCCAGAGCAAAGGGAGGTGTGTAGTCGTCACGTCCATGCTGAACCGGTTACTGAGTGCCTACTGTCTGCAAAGCAATGGGAGTGACAGTTGAGCGATAAAGTGATTCCAAAGGTGAAGCCCATGCAGCCCTACAGTCTAGAAGCAGAGAAAGTCATGCAAACTGCTAACTTGGACGCAAGGTAGAAGAAAATGAGGACTTGGTAAAAGTGAAAGCAAAATGCTGCAGAGATTTAAGGAAGACACCTTTGATTCCCAGGGGGCAATCTGTCTCTTTTCTGCCTTAGTTGAATAACAAGCAGCTCTGACCTGATTGAAGGGGCCAGGAGAGTCTGGCATGGTGGGCTAATTAATGACTGCTGTCAGCATAAAAAGAAAGAGCCTTCCTAATTGGGTGCTAGGAATGCTCTTGCAGACATCCAACACTTCAGTTGTCCCCAAAGCAAAACCATGCAGCTACCCTACTCAGCATTTCCTCAGCCACCTGTGCTTTCCTGACTAGAGCACATTGCTCCCCTCTCCCCCCACCCCTGCCCCACACCTGTTTGTGAACTTGTCTTTGCTCACTGGATAGTGCCTTGCAGGAGTATTTCTAACTGGTTTTCTAGCTCCAGCTCCTGGCATAGTGCCTGGCACACAGTAGGACCTATACTTTGGAGGACGTTAGGTGAATGAGGGAATTGACAGTAGATTTTAAATGTCAGTTCTAGGTTCCAGGGCAGAAGTGCCATTGGATTGCTTACCAGTGGTCCCTGGTAATTGTTGAGAGTGTGAATCACCTACTCTTTAGACGAGTACACAGAATTCCTGCTTTACAGGCAGAGTCGTGGTCCCAAACTGTTGTAGTTTGCTAGCTGCCAGAATGCAATATACCAGAAATGAAATGGCTTTTAAAAAGTGGAATTTAATAAGTTGCTAGTTCACAGTTCTAAGGCTGAGAAAATGTCCCAATTAAAACAAGTCTGTAGAAATGTCCAATCAAAGGCATTCGGGGAAAGATACCTTGGTTCAAGAAGGCCGACTAAGTTCAGGGTTTCTCTCAAGTGAGAAGGCACAGGGCAACCACAGTCACAGTTTCTCTCTTGGCTGAAAAGGCACATGGTGAGCACGGCATCATGTGCTAGCTTTCTCTCCTGGCTTCCAGTTTTATGAAACTCCCTGGGAGACATTTTCCTATTTCATCTTCAAAGCTCTGGCTGGTGGACTATGCTTCGTGGTGCTGCAGTATTCTCTGCTCCTTTTGGATCTCCAAAATATTTCCTCTTTTATAGGACTCCAGAAACTAATCAAGACCCACCCAAATGGGCAGAGACATGCCTCCACCTAATCCATTTTAACAACCACTCTTGATTAAATCACATCTCCAGGGAGATTATCTAATTACAGTTTCAAACATACAATGCTGAATAGGGATTAGAAGAAGCGGCTACCTTTACAAAATGGGATTGGAATTAAAACATGGCTTTTCTGGGGTACATACATCATTTCAAACCAGCACACAAACCATCCAGGTAGACAGCAGCCTCCAAAAGGTCTGAGGCTCTGCAGAATGCAGGAAAGTGATAACATCAGAGTGGTGACCCTCTGTTTACTGTCTCTTTGCCCTGTGTAATCTATGGATGAACTCTCCTGACATTCAGACTTTGGAAGAATTGCCCTGTAAATTTCAGAATTGCAGATAAGGGCATGACAAACAGCAAAAGCATTGCAACATCTTTTTTGCTCACCCCAGAATGTAGGTCCTAGAGGATGGAGGGGAGGGCAAGCTTCAGGGTATATATGTGTGTGCATGTGTGCACCCATAGCTTTAAAGGTAGCAGTTTGTGTATGAACAGAGATGGATTCTAAAAGGAAAGAGAGATGCTCGGTTGTGTCTATTGAGTGAGCACAGCTGCCAACTTCATGTCTCCTGGAGAGGAGGGTTATGAAGCCCTGGGTTTAACTCTTGGTAAGCACTCAATGAACTGGAGCAGGAAGCTGGTCAGAAGTAAAGCCCAATGTGGACAAAGCAAAGTGCAAAAGTACAAAGCCTGTTTGGGGAAGGGCAAGTGGCCCAGCATGCTTGGAGGATAAAGGGCAGAGGGAGGGGGGCCAGCAGAAGGGAAGGAGGAAGAATGAGCTTGAACAGATGAGCTGGGGTCCATGTCCCTGGAGTCCTGCAGGCAAAGCTGTGGAGGTAGAATTTTATTTTATGCCATAGGAAATTGTTGTCTGAGGTTTTCTGAGGTGGTGGTGGGTTGGGATGGGACAGGGGATCCTGAGGCTGTGAATGAGAAGAGATGGAGAGAGGAGAGGGGTAGGGGTTGAGGCTCTGAAATAAGACCATGGCAGCTGGGTGTGACAGTCATCTGACTTAGCTACTCCTGGCCAAGGTTTCACCAGTATCCCAGTGAGGAAGGGTTGCCATTTAATATCAAAATAAATTATTGTGGTTTTTTCTGGCACTGATACATTTTTATAGAGGTTGTCTATATTAACTGGTTGATAAATTGTCCTAAGTCTGTTCTGTGATGTGGTGTTTTGTGTGTGTGTGTGTGTGTGTGTGTGTGTGTGTGTGTGTGTTTATATAATTTCTTTTTTATTAGGGGAGGGTGTTGTAGAAGTTGGGAGAAAGAAGAGGAGGGTCATTCTGCACTTCCACTTTTACCTCTAAATCCTTACTTATCTTGAAATAATTTCAAACTGTAATTACAAGACAGTTATAAAAATAATACATACTCCTGAGAGAACTGCAATTGCAGACATCCAGAGCCACCAACTTTAACATTTTGTCCACTCTGGCTGCACCATTCCATCTATCATCCAACATCCATCCATCTCCCTTCCTCCCTCCCTCCCTTCTTTCCTTCCTTCCTTCTTCTTTCTTTTTCTTTTGCTATCTTTATATTTATCTATCTATCCATTTATCTCTCAATCAATCAATCATATATCTAATCTATCTACCTTCTGAACACTTGAGAGTAGGCTGCACACATCCTACTCCTTGAACATATATAATACCTTCATGCACATTTCCCATGAACAAGGATGCCCATTTGTTCTAGTTTGCTAGCTGCTGGAATGCAACACACCAGAGATGGATTGGCTTTTAATAAAAGGGGATTGATTTTGTTAGTTCTTCAGAGGAAAGGCAGCTAACTTTCCACTGAGGTTCTTTCTTACGTGGGAAGGCACAGAATGGTCTCTGCTGGCCTTCTCTCAGGCCCCTGGGTTCCAACAACTTTCCCTGGGGTGACTTCTTTCTGCATCTCCAAAGGCCTGGGCTGAGCTGCGAGTGCTGAGTTGAGGACTGCCCAGCTGCTTGGGCTGTGCTACTTTGTGGTCTCTCATTTAAGCACCAGCCAATTAAGTCAAACGTCATTCATTGCAGCAGGCACGCCCCCTAGCTGACTGCAGATGTAATTAGCAACAGATGAGGTTCACGTACCATTGGCTTATGTCCACAGCAACAAAACTAGGTGCCTTCACCTGGCTAAGTTGACAACTGAATCTTAACTACCACACCACACCATCCATGTAATCACCTTAAATAATTCAGTTAAGTGAGTTCAAGAAATTTAACATTGATATAAAGCTTACATTCTATCTTCCATTTTTTTCTTATGTCCCAGTAATGTCCTTTTGAGCTTTTTCTCTTCCATTCCTAGATCCCATCTAGTAGCATGTATTGCATTTATTGTTATTCTTTCTTTCTTTTTATTAATTGTTAAAATATATATCCCACCAAATTTCCCATCCCAATCCCTCTCAAGCATACAATTCAGTGGGGTTGATCACACTGACAATGTTGCAGTATGCGCAGTACCATCTTTTACTAGAACTTTCTCTTCACCCTAAACAGAAATCCTACACAATTACTCATTAACTCCCCATGCCCTCCAACCTGGTAACCTGTACTCGACTCTCTGTCTCGGTGAGTTTTCAAATTCTCTGATATTTTCTTTGTGGTTACCATGGGGCTTATATTTAACATCCTAAATCTATAGCAAACTCCTTTGCTTTGATACCAACTTAACTTCAACAGCATCCATAAACTTTGTTCCCTTACCTCTGTATTCCCCGTGTCCCCTGACCTTTAAGTAGCTCTTGTCACAAATAACATATTTATACATTATGTATCTAAAATCACTGATTTATCATTACATTTATGCATTTGCCTGTTTGCTCCTATAGAAAGTAAAAAGTGGAGTTGCATGTCAAAACTACAATCCTACTGGTGTTTGTATTTATCCATGCCAGTATCTTGCTGGAGAACTTTAGTTCTTCATGTGGTTTCAGTCAATTGTCTAGTGTCCTTTCTTTTCAATGCAGAACTTGTTTGCATTTCTTGTAGGCTGATCTAATGGTGATGAAGTCCCTCAGCTTTCATTTAGTTTGGAATTTCTTAATCTCTCCCTCATTTAAAAAATTTTGGTTGAAATATATTTATTATTATTGCTGAAATGAGCACTTGTTCGGGCTATTTTGAAGCTGTAAGTATAAAGATATTTTTATATTTCTTTTCCTGAAGGAAATTAGTTCATCCCTCATTTTTGAAAGACAAGTTTTCTGGATACTGATTTGGGTTGACAATTTTTTGCTTTCATAACTTTAAATATGTCTTCCCACTGCCTTTCTGCCTCCATGGTTTCAATGAGAAGTCGGCACTTAATCTTATTGAGGCTCCCTTGTATGTGATGCATTGCTTCTCTTTTGTGGTTTTCAGAATTCTCTCTTTATCTTTGGCATTCCACAGTCTGAATGTAACATGGTGTGGAGTGGGCTATTTGGGTTTATCCTGCTTGGAGTTTGTCCATCATCTTGGGTGTGTACTGATTTAGTTTGCTAAAGTTGATGAAATGCAATATGCCAGAAGTGGGTTGGTTTTTACAATAGGGATTTATTAACTAACAGGGTTACAACTCTGAAGCCGTGAAAATGTCAAAATCAAGGCATCAACAGGAAAATACCTTCTTCCTGAAGAAAGGCTGCTGGCATTTGGGACTCCTCTGCCAAGTGGCATGTCTGCTGGTCTCTCCCAGGTTTCATTGCTTCCACCTCTGGCTTCAGTGACTTCTTTGAGCTTCTCTGAGGTTTCTTTCTTTTAGCTCCTTGTTTCTCTTACCTTCTGTGTCCTTTCTCTGTGAGCTTCTCTCTGGAGCTTTTTTTTTTTCCTGTATCTTCTCTCTTATCTTTTATCCTCTTATAAAATACTCCAGTAAGAGGATTAAGACCCACCCTGGGGCAACCCTCAACTGAAATAATCTAATCAAAAGACCTCACTCATAATAGGTCTACACCCACAGGATAGGATTAAAGACCATGATATTTTCTGGGGTACATGCAGCTTCAAATCATCACATGCACATTCAGCACATTCATGTATTTTCTTTAACTTTAGGAAGTTTTCAGCCGTTATATCTTTGAATATTTTCTGCCACTTTTGGGGCTCCTGTGGTGCACAAATTGATATGTCTGATGTGCCCCACAGGTTCCTCAGACTCTGTTCACTTTTCTTCTTTCTTCTTCCTGCTCCTCAGAATGGATGATTTCACTTGTCTTATGTTCAAGTTCACTGATTCTTCTGCCAGCTCCAATCTGTATTTGAATCCCTCTAGAGAATTTTTAATTTCTGTTACTGTGGTCTTCAGCTCTTTTTTTGTTCCTTTCCATATTTTCCACCTTTATATTGATAGTCTGTTTTGTGTTCATCTGTTAGTTTCCTGATTTCCTTTAGTTCATTGCCTGTATCTTCCTGTAGCTCTTTGAGCATATTCAGAACCATTTTTTAAAAAAGACTTTGTCTGTAATGTTCCAGGTCTGATCTTCCCCATTGGTAGTTCCTACTGCTTTAATCTTCTCCTGTGCCTAGGCCCTCTTTTGTTGAAATGTGGATATTTTGCTATTCTTGTGTGTTATTGCTGGATTTTAGACTCTGAGGCACCTCTTTCTTGGGCTTGTATCCACCTAGTGTTATGACAGCACTTTCCTTGACTGCCGGGAGCTGAAGGAGAAGGAGAAAAAAAAATACATTGCCCAGTCTTTGCACATCGACCTGTGTGTGAGTGTTATCCTTCAAATCTTATCCAATAAGTTTGGAGAATAGGTTACAGCCAAAGCATAGGAACCTCTCTGATCCTTTCCATGCATTCATCTTGTGGCCCTAGGAAGTCCTCTGTTTATGGTTCTGAATGTCCTCTCGCCTAGGACATGGTTTCATTCCAGCTCTGGGCATTGAAATATACATCCTACAGCCAGCAATCCCTTGCCTCAGGAACTCTGTAGGAGAGTTCCATGAGCTGCCTTCTATACACAGCACAAGCTCTGGGACAGTGAACCCTCAGGCCACTACCGGACAAGCTGGGTAAGACGTGTGTTCTCAGAATGTGCACAAAGTTTATTCTTTCTGGGTTCAGGACCAGGGATCCTCACTGGGAGCACTGACTGGCTCTGTTCTTAGCTGGTGGTACTCTCATATTTAGGTCTTTGATCCATTTTGAGTTAATTTTTGTATAGGGTATGAGATTGGGGTCCTCTTTCATTCTTTTGGATATAGATATCCAGTCTTCCCAGCACCATTTATGGAAGAGACTGTTCTGTCCCAATTGAGTGAGCTTGGAAGAGTCTGAGGGTCTGTTTCTGAACTCTTAATTTGATTTTATTGATCAGTATGTCTATCTTTATGCCAGTACCATGCTATTTTGACCAGTGTGGCTTTATAATATACTTTAAAGTCAGGAAGCATGAGTCCTTCCACTTCATTCTTCTTTTTCAAGATGTTTTTAGCTATTTGAGGCCCCTTTCCCTTCAAAATGAATTTGATAATTAGCCTTTCCATTTCAGCCTAGTAGGCTTTTGAATTTTGATTGGTATTGGACTGAATCTGTTAATTCACTTGGACAGAATTGGCATTTAGACTTCCAATCCATGAACATGTAATGTCTTTCCGTTTGTTTAAGTCTTTGATTTCTTTTAGCAATGCTATGTAGTTTTCTGTGTATGGGTCCTTTATGTCCTCAGTTAAGTTTGTTCCTAGGTTTTTGACTCTTTTAGTTGCCATTGTCAATTTTTGCTCTTAAACCTTCAGTTGATTGGATGAAGCCAACCCTCATTATCATTTACTTAACGATAACTCATTGTAAATGTTGATCATATTTACAAAATACCCTCACAGCATCATCTCGCTTAGTATTTGACCAAATAACTGGGCACCATAGCTTAGCCAAGTTCACATAAAACTAACCATCATATTTTTTGCATGGATACGCATCAGTCCTCGGAGAGGCCTTCTGTACCCACATACTCATGTGGGTTTCCCCTTCCCATCATTCTCTACCCCAGCACCCCCTTGCTCACTCTCCTGTTTATTTCCTCCTTAGCCATTTTTGTAATCTCTAATGTCTCTAATCTATCTGTTCCTTTCATCTGTCTGTCTCTCTATATGGATCATGAGTTCTGGGAAGAGAGGAACCTCATCTGTTTTGATCACTTCCAGAGCCTCAAAGCCCAGCACTGTGCCATATTCAATAAATCTTTGTCGGATGAATGAATTAAAAAAATCAGGTAGGGAAAAATTCTAGATGAGCCACAGAAAAGGACAGTTCTAAAAGTTTTCCATGGGCCAAAGGTGGGGTTGCAATGTCATGTTCTTTTCTTTCTAAAAGAAATATTCTGCCTTGTGTTTTATTTCTGAAAAGGAAGACTAATTTATCACAAAATGGTCTTTTTCTCATGTCTGTTGGTCCATGGCAAGGCTAATTTAATGGATTCAAGGGTGCTGGAAATATTTTGCTTGGTGGATTGGTAAGGAATTCCAGCCAGTTAAACTATTTTTGTGTATTAAGAAACTCAGGAAAGAAAATGACAATTAAATACATGATCCTGGGTGGTATCTAGCAAGGGAGGAGAGAAGGCTCTAAAGGACATTATTGGGACATAAGAAAAATTGAAATACAGGTTTTAATTTTGTATCAGTGTTAAATTTCTTGAACTCAGCTGCATTTAAGGTGTTTTACATAAGTGAATATCCTTGCTTAGGAAATGTGCATGGCTGTATTAAGTGTTCATGGAGCTTGTTGTGTATAACCTATACCCAGGTATTGAGAAAATGGATTGATATACAGGCAGACAGACTAATAGTTAGATGGATAGATATTTATTAAAAATGTGGCAAAATGTTAAAATCGGTGAATCTGTGTGTGTGGGGAGCAGTATGTTGGAGTTCTCCATATGGGGTTTGTATTATTTTTGTAGCTATCCTCTAAGTTTGAAACTATTTCAAAACAGTTAAAAGAAACCAGGTAACCCTGAAGCCGCACCCTCTTTATCTCTAAATGTACATTTCCTGCTATCTTTAGCACACCCATGGCCATTGTCATGTGACACAAGCAAACATTAACTAGGTGCAGTTATTAGTTCTTACAACATGTAGTGGGAGAGGCTGAACCGCTGGCAAAGCAGCAGTCTAGGTGCAATGGCCCCAGAGTCCCAGGGCCCATGTCCCTTTGTCCTGGCCCTGCTGCTGTGTGCACTCGGCCCCACTGTATCCCAGGGTGGGAAGCTGCTGGTGGTCCCAGTGGATGGCAGCCACTGGCTCAGCATGCTCGGGGTCATCCAGGAGCTGCAGCAGAGGGGCCATGAAGTCCTGGTGGTAGCGCCTGATGCATCTGTGCACATTAAAGAAGGAGCATCCTACACCCTGAAGAGGTACCCTGTGCCATTCGGAAGGGAGGAACTGAAAGTGGTTTTTGCTAGTCTTGGGCAGTGGGCTTTCAAGAATGAAGGGTTTTTCCAGCGTGTGGTGGAAACGTACAAGAGAGTGCAACAGAACTCAGCTATGTTTTTATCTGCCTGCTCCCAGTTCCTGCACAACCAGGAGCTCATGAACTTTTTGGGGGACAGCGGCTTTGATGCTGTGCTAATGGACCCTTTTCTCCCTTGTGGCTCTATCGTCGCCCAGTACCTGGCTCTACCTGCTGTCTACCTTTTGCACAAGCTGCCGTGCAGCTTAGACTTGGAGGGTACCCAGTGCCCCAACCCACCATCCTATGTGCCCAGGTCTCTGTCTTCTAACTCAGATCACATGACTTTTATGCAGCGGGTAAAAAACATGCTGATTGCCTCCATGGAGTCCTTTCTATGCCATGCAGTTTATTCTCCGTACGCCACACTGGCCTCGGAGGTCCTTCAGAGAGACGTGACTGTCCAGGACCTGATGAACTCTGCATCTGTCTGGCTGTTCAGAACAGACTTTGTCAAGGATTACCCCAGGCCCATCATGCCCAATATGATTTTTATTGGTGGGCTACACAGTGCTCATAGAAAACCGCTATCCCAGGTGTGTATTTGAGTGAGATCTCCATATGCCTTCATTCTTGCAAGTACTTCTGGAGAGAGGAATGTGTCTCGGGTATGGGTGGAACGAGCATGCTGAGATAGCTTAAAATGCCCTGTTTTGTACTTGTCTGCCTTGAAGACCTCTTAGGTCTAAGCTGTAATTTGTATTTCCCATTTAGCGTTGTCCTCTGGGTTATTGTTTTTTTTTTTTTTTTTTTTTTTGGTGTGGGCAAGCTCCAGGAAGCAAACCCAGGTCTCCAGCATGGCAGGCGAGAATTCTGCTACTGAGCCACCATTGTACTGCCCTGGGTTATTGCTTTTGTATTCGACTTTAGGAAAACATACTTTGGGGCTTCTGTTTAGTGTGCTCCACTGGAGCATACAGAATGCTGCATTTGCTGCACTCAGCAGAAAACAAACAAAAAAAAATGCACCCACCTCTGGGTCAGGGGCAGGTGAGTCAGGACTTAGCACCTCTCTGCTCCTGGCCGAAACTCCAGATTCTCGATATTGTGATAGGAAGATGACTTCTGCAGTCCCTTCTCTTCTAATGGAATAACCTGACAGGTTCTGACATGGGGCAGAAGGTCAGGCATCTCATCTCCTGAAATGTTAATTTTTCCTCCCTTCAGAATTTGACATGGGATTCATGTGTCCTTCTAAATGTCAGTGGAGTACTTGAGAATGGCAGGACATGCTCCTTCCAAAGTACAATTAGTGAAAGAGTCTAGAGAGAGGCAACCTCTCAGTGAGCTTTCATGCGTGTCCTTGTCAGAGGTTGGCAGGCCAGACACTTTCCATGGGCTGAGTCTGGCTCTTATCATGGGCCTGTGGTCGTGCTTGGAGAGGGCTGAATCTTAGTTTCCATCATGTCTCCAAAGTGATTCATATTTTAAATGAATTTGGATAGTAAAAGGAATACAAGTGAGAAATGAGGGTCAGGGTTGCTGTCTCCTCATTCCCCTGTGACCTCGATTTCCCCAACCCCTGCCTCTGGGGCTCTGTGCAACTAGGAGACACTCAACAAACACTTATTAAGCAGTTGAATGAAAATAAGGGGGTTGGGACAGAGGACTAGTTACTAGGGAGGTAATAATCACAACAGTTTTTTATATTCCCATAATGACATACAGATTAGGTATGCACAAAGAATTTTTGTTGTTGTTTGCTTTAGAAAATAGGAAAATAATGTGTTCTCATCACTCACTTATGTCCCCCATATTACTCCAGTTCCAAAGCTTGTATGTGATTTTTTCTTATTTCATGGGCAGGCACCGGGAATCAAACCTGGGTCTCCGGCATGGCAGGCGAGAAGTCTGCCTGCTGAGCACCGTGGCCTGCCCCTGTCTTACTCTCTTTTAGCTGCTACATAGTATTCCATGTACTTATATACCACAAGTTATTTGGCCAGTCATTTATCTCCCTATGGAGGGCATTCTTTTTTTTTGCTACTGCAAACATTGTCTTAACATAGATGAAATATCCTGTCCTTTGTTCTATGCCTTCTTATTTGTTTTTTAAGTGCTCTATAGTCTTTTGTTTTCCATTTCTCTTTCAGCTGATTATCTACTTACTATCTACTCATCTGACCAAGGGGTTGATTCTCCTGATTACTTAAAACTACATGAGGCATTTTCATTTGCTGATGAAGGAAATGTATTTCTTCTGTTTCAAATTCCATATCAATATATCAGTCTCACTGAATTCAGTAGGTTTTCTAAAAACAGTTGAATAATTTGAGCAATAGCAAGGATTTCTGCCTTGCTCCTGATTTTAACGTACATTTATTTCATTTAGCTTTTTTTTTTTTTTTTTGGCAAATACCCTTTAGTTATTTGAGTGATAGCCTTCTTTTCCTTCAGCTGTTTAATAGGAGAGACTGCTGAACTTTATCACCTGCCTTTCAGGCATATGACCCCACCTTCCCCCCAACCCCACCTTCCCTGGGTAAATCTGTGAAAGTGATGAGTTGTAGTTGTGTTGCTAGGTTTACTGATGAGAGTTTTCACTCCACTTATTGGTTGCTGACTTGTTTGGTGAAACAGGTTTAGGTGTGACAGTGTGACAAGTCTCTGTCAGTTGTGCCTGCTGGTAGTCCTCTTCCTTGTTTAATGTTTTAAATCTGAAATTCCATATTTTAAAGGTTAATATCGCTATCCTTGCACTACTTTTGCTTACATTGTACTAGTATGCTTTTACTATCCCTTTGTCTTCAAACTGTCTTTTTCTTTTTTAAGCAAGGTGGAGGTGCTATTTCTAGCCTAGTCAGACAGGGGAATTTAGCCTGTTTACAGTTCGTTTAGAAATTGATGGACTTGATAATAATTCTTCCAATTTTATTATTTTTCCTGTGTTGTTTTCACATTTTCTTGTTTTGGATGGCTTGTCTGGTTACTATTTATTTTTTTCCCCTTTGCTTATTAAAAAACATGCTGCACCTCCATTCTTGTAGTGGTGACTGTCCTGTCCCAGCACTCACAAACATACTTTTTCCCTATGATATAAAACAAGACTCCTCCTGCCCTCCCACAAAGCCAGTCATTTCCTCATTGCTTCCTGCCCTGCCCCACTCAGTGGAAAGTGAGTCCAGAGGGATGGATGACAGAGCTGAAAGTTTAGTCTATTCCCAGAATCCTAGCCCCTTCTCACCCTTCACCCATGGTGAATTCTAAACATGGTAATATTTTTCTTATAAAAAAATTAAATCTCTAAAAATAACCTCATACTGTTCTGTAGCTCAGTCCAAACTTGATTACCTGTCAACTCTGCAAAATCATCTTTCTGGAGGGCCTGGGGATTGGGTAGTTTGAACATATCTCTGTGTTCTCTGTACTTCATCTCCCCAACACCAGCACACCCCCATACATCTCCTAGAGTCTGTAGGATGCAGGCTGGAAACTTGAAGGTGAGCTACAACAGAAATTCCCCTCTCCCCAGAACAGAGCCTGGGGGCCAGGGCAGAGAGTAGGGAAGCATGCCTCTTGGAGAAACAGCTTGTTGCTTCCACGGGTCACAGCGATGTAAAAATGGGTGCCTGGGCCACTCTGCCCTGAGCTGGCAGAGAATGAAGCTTTGCCAGCCTTGGCTGCCGAAAAGACCCAAGAGCAAAGCCCTCCTCCTGGTGCCTGCACGAGAGCTGGCGATTCCCATCCGTCCCACGTGTTCAGAGACAGACCACTTGCCTTTTTTACTCATGGCTTTACCTCTGCTGAAGGTACCCCAGCAACTGGGTCTGAGCCCCAATATGTGGAATAAGAATAAGGGAGAATAAGGGACTTCTAAGGAAACAGGAGCAAAGAGACACCAATCAGAACGAAACACAAGAAATTTGAATATAACAATGAAAGGGACGTTTTGAAACAGAAATAATATGCTTGAGTAAATACATTCGTGGATTAATTGAAGGAGAGAATGGTAAACAGTTGGGACCTGAATTAGTGGCCTAAGAAGTTGAGTAGAAGAAATAACTTACAACCTAGAAAAAAATTAAAGAGTGAAAAACCATAAGGAAAGAAATAAAAGGGTTGGAGAACAGAGTTTGGAGAGCGTATATGTGAATAATAGGGATTTCAGAAGGGCAAAAAGGAACACTTGGAAAGAGGTGAAATTAACCAATAGCAGCAAAAATTTCTCTACACTATAAAAAAATCGAGTCTGCATATTGGAATGGCTTGCTGAATCCCAGGAAAGATCTTTCACTCTCTCATGCTATATAAATAGACATGACATATATATATATATATATCTTTATCTTTATTTAAGATATATATATGGTGGATACTTTCATGACTTCACCAAACCTCTAAACTTAAAAAGTAAAGGTAAAATCCATAAAGAAAGTCCATAGAGAAAGAACAACTCACTCACAAAGGAAACCCAATCATCCTGACACTGGACAGCTCATTGGCAAGCCTGAAAGCCAAAAAATGGTAGAATAATTTTGACAGAAAAGGAATGAAACTCAAGAATCCAAGAGGCCACTTCCGTTTCAGGGTGAGAGAACTTCTTTGTGAATATGTAGAGATTTAGAGATGATATCCCCATGTTTCTTCTGAGGAACATGGCCAGACTGAAGATGGGTAAGCAGTGCCTTCAAGACCTGGGAGAGATGGTGAGAAGACGAAAGAGTGGTGAGCAATGAAGCTCACAATATTTGTAGGTACCTCTTAGTAGATGAAGATAAAGTGACTGGAAACTGGTCATTTAAGTGTTAAATAGGGATTCTTGAAAAACAGAAGACATTTGGAAGGAGAAAACTAATGCAAGCCCTACAAAGAATACTCATACATAGTTTTAAATTGCTTGTAATATTCACTATTTTCATTGTTTCCCAGCTTTAACTGTCCCTAATGGCAGGAAAAGAACAAGAGGAATAGGTAACTTTAAGACTACCAGAGAATCTGAAATATAATAAATAAGTACTCTAGTAATATTGTCCTAATAATACAAATGACAAGGTAACTTTTAGATTTAAATGAGAATTTTCATTCTGAAGTGATGACAAAAAGGGTGAAGTCAAAAGGCAATTATTAAAAAAGTATGAATCTTGGTTCTTATACAATTGTTCTTTCAACAAGATCAGAACATTTTAATTTAAAACTAATAGATCACAATTGTTTTGCTTTTAAGATGATTTTGTTAAAAAATGATATATTTCAGAATTAACCAAAGTATATTTGTACTACACATTAGTTTTTTCAAGTAAGTGAAGAAGAAGACACAGTGTACTTCCCTTAACCTAGGAGTCAGGTTGTAATGTTAAAGTCCATTGACAGCAATGGACGTGCAGGTAACCATCAAAAAAAGTTATAAATTCAAAGCCGAATTGCTTCTACAAACTGAAACGCCCTTTGCTGAGTCACAGGAATAAGAATGGGGCATTGGCACCATATTCAGTGAATATGGTGGTTATGTATGGAACTGCCTTCTTGAGTGCTCATGATGTTCACAGTCTTATCACCTGGTGGGTTTTGTACTTCATTGGTAGCATCTTCTTTATTACAACCCATCCAAACAACTGTTTATACAGAATATGCAAATCTGGAACTTGAGAAGCATTGCAGCTTTCCACCAGAAATAAACCAGCTAATAACAATAAACAAATAAACTTTGTTTCTGCAAAGTAATTTAATAATAGCTGTAGATTTGGTAATAGCTGATTATGGCCAACATAATCTAGAGAAAAATGAACTCAAGAATCAAATTGAAAACACGAGACTAAATGCTGTAATTACAAATTTCGTTAATTATTTTACTCATGTTTGTGAAAACTTCCCTGCATTATCAATAAAAACAACCATTTTTATCCTTACCTTTATCTTAACACAGATATTATGGGAAAAATAGGAAATGAAAGTCCTGCTAGTTCCCCCACTGTACACTGTGTCTTCTTCTTCACTTACTTGAAAAACCCCCCAAAATCAGAATTATCTTTATTCATGATTTGTATCACTGCAGGATGGCAGGTACATGTGAAGTTACTTGGGAGGGGATAATGGGATTACATTACCAGAACCCAGCCACAGACTTTTTTCTTTTTATATGGCTCTTGACATGTCAGAAGGACAATATCTCCTAAAACAACACAACAAGATAAAAACAAGAGGAATGGAGCAGAGAAGAGGGACAGGAAAGGGCACTCTATTAATTAATGCTATAGGGCTACAGACCTTTTTTTAAAAAAAAATCTTTATTATAAAATAAGTATTGCTATTATCAAGCACACTTCACTTTTCATATCTTCCTTTCTCCAGTTTTTTACATAAATATTATCTCTTCATTTGAAAAAAATCTAAATAACCCATGAATTCATTAAGATAAGTACTGTGTCACTTCAGTTTATGTAGCCAGAAAGATGTTGGTGATGGGTTGGGAACAATGTAATTTATGGCAAATCACTATGCTTTACCAATTATAAACTGCTTCTCTGTGTGTTCTCTCTTTCTACCAATATAATCTCATTGAATTATTTTTTGAGTTCACCAAAGTTCAAGTCTCTCACTTTGTCTTAGTTACCCCCAAATCCAACAGTGACTTTTATGAATGAAGTTTAGGTAAGAGGTATTCATCACTCAGTAAGGAGAGCTTAGAGATGTGCTCCTTCCCCATGGGTAAGAGAAAGGCGGAAAGGGAGAGAGCTGTCCTGCAGATCGCAAAGAGGTAGTGCCTCAGGACGTTCCTGCCACAGCCAGAAACCACAGCAGGGAGGATGACTCGGGCTCCCTGACCTCGGATGTGGAAGCCACCATGAGCTGAAGGACTTGGGTCGGATGAACGGGGCATAGGGTCGCTCCCGGGGGAGGCTGGTCAGTAACAGGCCTTTACAGGTCATCCTCAGAAACCAACCTGGCAGAGGTCACTGTTAAAATCCTGTATCCTCAGTGTTGTTTCCTCTGTCTCGCATCTGGGTTGACCAACCTTCCTGGTCTGGTTGTAGCACTGGAAGCCCTGCGTCCTGGGAGACCCCTCCTTTCTGGGCAAATCCAGCCTTATCTTGCAATATCATCAGTGCCCTCAGCGTTCTGTGGAAACGTCTGAAAAATGTGGCTGACACTTGGGATGGGTTTGGGGGTATTAATTAGATCACTGATGTCCTGCAGTTGGAGATCATACTCATGCCTTGCTTTGTTTCCTCTGAGTGAATTTACCACTCTGTATATGTGTGAGTATGTGAGTGTGTGTGTGTGCATGCACACCCACGTGTTTCCTTAAGATGGAAGTACTTTGGAGTTGGTTTTTAAGGTTGGGGGGAGAACAGACTGAGCTAATATTCTTACTGAGGACACATCAACCCTCCTTATCTCCAGCTCCTCCATTTCAGCGCTGCAGCTAATGCTGCTGTTCTGATTGGGTCACCTTTTTGTTGCCTCATTTCAGAGCTTTTCTTTGCCTGACTTGCATCTCTAAAGCCTATTCCTTATTACTTGAGGGAGAAGCTTTTGATAGGTCATGCTCTATAATCCATAATTAATAATTGGGAATCCCGGCCATCAGTTTCTCATCCCCAACAAGCAAACATTTTGTAACATCCTGTCCTGCTGCTTCATATAAGGGAACAAGAAATTGCTCATTTCTATCATTGTAATGTTCATTATTAACTAGATCATTCATCACTCACAGTTCAAATATACCAAAACTCACTTGTTGGAAACAGTCACTTCCTGATTTGAAGAAAAGGTGATTATAGACAATAGGAAGGATTTTGAATCAATTCTGCAGACTGCTTCCCTAACTCCTGCCAGTGATGCTGTTTTGCTTGCAGCAGGAAAACAGGTGTAATCTGTAGAGGCATTGTCACGCAACTCCCTCTCTGTTCTTTATTTCTTGATCCCTGGGTCATGTGGCCCAGAAGATTCTTTAGAGAGAAGTCCCCTGGTCTCATCTCCAACTTCCTCCCTATATAGCGAAGGCTGTGATGCCCAAGGGGATATTTGTGAGAGGAATCCTGAGATTCCTTCAGCTTTCTGTTCTTCCTCGGCTGACAGCGTGATCATGCAGCTATAGGAATTATCTTCTAGAACAGGGCCTGTGCCTCCAGGTGAGGATCATATGCTTAGTGGGCTGGGATTCAGCCCCGGTCAGGTCACGGGCACACTTGCAAGAGTTTCTCTCCCTGTTTTGTATCATTCACACTTTGAGGGGAATATTTTGCTTTTTATAGTATATTATATAGCCAGCAAAGAAGGATTCAAATATATTTCAATATATTCTTGCTAAGGCAGGAAAGTTGACTTACACTTTAACCAACTCTTCAGCAGGAAAGGTTGAAAAATACAAGGTTGACTGGTTAAATTTCTGCGGAGTTAACATGAATATTATTGTTAATCATCCAAAATTTATTGTCCACCATGTAGACAGAAGACCCTGCTACAGATTGCAGGGGAAAGCGATGAGTTGTTAAAGGCTGTCTTTGCCCTTTGAGGTTCGACCTTCATTGTGAGCCCAGTACTCAATTTTCTCTGTTCCTTCTTTTAACATACAAAGGGAATGGTCTTACAGTAATAGCAGTGCTATTTGTCATTATCCTTTACACCTGTCACTGGATTAGAAGTGATTTTAGATTCCCAAAGCCTTGAAAGTAATACAGATCTTTTCTATAGAATTTCTTAAAGGGGCAGTGCAGGAGTTTTACTGGATGCCTCCCACAGAAAGTTTCCTGAAAGACCTCTTTGGGCAGATTTCCCCTCCCCCAAACTTAACTTTTCCAGAAACTGCTAGAAGTCTTCTCTCTCCATGATCTCATTCACCTTAGTATGCTTCCCCCCATGTGCTTCCTCTCTGTGTGTCCCTCCATGTGCTTCCCCCATGTGCTTCCTCTATATGTGTCCCTCCATGTGCTTCCCCCATGTGCTTCCTCTCTGTGTGTCCCTCTATGTGCTTCCGCATGTGCTTCCTCTATATGTGTCCCTCCAGGTGCTTCCTCTGTGTGCTTCCTCTATATGTGTCCCTCCAAGTGCTTCTCATTGTCTTCTCTTCCTCTTTCAGTTCCTTCCTGAACACCTGCTTTCTCCCCTAGAACTCTGCAGCTACTTGTAGCCCTGGGGAAGTGGGTAAGATGATACCTTCCATTTTAGCAAATTATCCCATTGCCTGGATTTTGCATCTCAAAAGAGAACCCAAAGGTTGCCCCAGTGATAAGAAGCCTTCTTTCTTTGGAAGGGAAGAAAGGAGAAGGAAACACTGTAAAACAAAACATTAATAAATGCTGCCTCTAAAATATTTGTTTGATATATGTTATATATGAAATATGTAATGATATAAAGTTATCAATAGTATATATACCTTTAACCACATTTTTGAGAGGAAGATACCTGATACAGAGCTTAATGTATGCATGTAATCACCAAAGAATATACAAAAAATAATAATAAATGGAAATTTCTCCCCTGGTTCCAGGAGTTTGAAGCCTATGTTAACGCTTCCGGAGAACATGGGATTGTGGTTTTCTCTTTGGGATCAATGGTCTCAGACATTCCAGAGAAGAAAGCGATGGAAATTGCTGATGCTTTGAGTAAAATACCTCAGACAGTAAGTAGATTCTATATGACTCCTTTGTATCTATCTTCATATGAGTTGTAACCCCAGACTTTAGTATTTGCATTAACTCTATTATTTGGAATTTAGATTTGGGTTTTCCCTGCCAATTCCCAATTCTTAATCGGAAATTCGTTTTTGTAATTCAAGGCTCAACCGCTTTGTTAAACAATGATCCACTTTACTAGAAAGTTTCATTTTCCTAAGAGACTTAAAAGTGTGCTGAAGAGAATTTAAGGAATACTGTTCTTCATATTAAATAGGGAAATTTTTCCAAAATGCTGTTAAGGCACTAGGTTTATTTCTGTCTTTATGGTTCTATAACCCCTCATCTTACTAAGTAAACTTTTCGTTGAAGTACAGAAAAGTGTGAAAATCGTAAGTGCTCAGCTTGCTGAATTTTCACAAAGTGAGCCTGCCTCGGGAATCAAGCCCCCAGAATGAGAAAGAGGAAGTTAGATCACAGAGGCTCTCCTGGTCACTGCATCTCCCAGCCCTGTAAAGTTTATATTCATTCAGAGAACCTCATTTTCTAGCTACTCAAGCAGATTTTGTTTTTTGGTCAGAGTGTGTTTTTTCTTTAAACCCTGTTCTTTTTGTCTCTGCAATAGGTCCTCTGGCGGTACACGGGAAATCCACCTTCTAATCTTGGGAAGAATACAAAGCTTGTTAAGTGGCTACCCCAAAATGACCTGCTTGGTGAGTTTGGGAGGATTTGATGTACCAGTTGAACCACAGTATGTTAGTCAGTGTTCTCTAGAGAAACAGAACCAGTGGGAGAGATCTGTAAATATGAGAGTTATAAAGATGTCTCATGCAACCATCGGAACAGAAGAGTCCAAAATCCTCAGGGCATGCTGTGAAGCTGGCTTCTCTGATAAAGCCACAAGAGAGGCTTGCTGGCTGGGGAAGCAAGTGAGAGTCTTTCTTCTCCCTTAAAGACCTTCGACTAATTGGATTATCTCATTGTGGGAGGCATGCCCCAGTTTCTTGCAGACAACTGGGCATAACCACCTGGCCAAGTTGACCCCAGAACCCAACCGTCACACATGGTATGGAAGTAAATGAAGCCCACTCAAATGAGCTCTTTATTCAGAGCTTGTTAAAACAAGGGAGTTGGCCCCCATCATTTGCTTTTGGCAGAGACTCAAGGCAGGCAGGCAGAGGAGGGGAGGAAGACTTTATAGAAGAACAAAGGGAAAATTTCAGATGTGTCCTGGTTGAAGGCTATTGGCCTGGGGAGGTTAGAGGCCAGCTAGTGAGAAGTGGAGCATTCTATGTGATTGGTTAGGAGAGCATATTTAGCTTTCTCCTGTTGGTACCATCGTGGAAATAAAGGCAAACATTAGGGAAACTGTCAATTATTGCTCGAGTCCTGGCTCTTCTGGGGTTGATTGTTACAAGGACTGTGGTCTAGCTTCCTGGACTGGTTGCTGTAGATAGTAGCCAGCTTCCTGGACCATTGTTGCAGGTAGTTGGCCAGAGTTTCCTGGTCTGGTTACTTGAGGGTCAAAGTTTCCTGATTATTATCTGTATGTTCAGTCTCTCTATTCCCAACCCAGAAGACCTCTCCACAAAGATTGAAGAGAAAGAAAATCGTTTCATTTTTGTATAGGCCTGAACCCAAAATGCACCACAGGCAATCCACTAAAGAGACTGCAAAGAAAGAAAGAAATTTCACTCTTTTTATACCTAAGTAGATACAACCTATTGCATTCATGTTTTCAAAATAAAATTGCTAAATGTTTTTGTATCTTTATGACCGGAGCTAGGTTCTACAGTTTGGAGTCAGGTTGTTTCCATTTCCTAGGTTGCTTACTCAAATACCATGCAATGGGTGGGGTTAAACAATGGGAATTTATTTGCTCATGGTTTTGAGGTTGGGAAGATGTCCAAATCAAGGCATTATCAAGGCAGTCCTTTCTCCCTGAAGACTGTTTTGCTCTGGGGCCGGCAACGTACATGGTGGTATCTCTTGGTCTCTCCTTTCTCTTCCAAGTTCTGTTGATGTTCAGCTTCTTGCTTCCTGTGGCTTTCTCTCTCTCTCTCATATCTGAATTCATTCCATTTATAAAGGACTTCAGTAATAATTAAGACCCATCCTGTTTGAGGTGGTCATATGTTAACCGAAGTAACCTCATCAAAAGATCCTGGTTACAAAGGGTTCATAACCAAAGGAATGGATTGGATGGAACGTATTTTTCTAGGGTACATGCACCTTCAAACCACCACACATGTATTAGCTGAAAGTAGGCACATTTTCGTGGAAGATAAAATGTTATTTTCCTTGATGATTGCAGTTCAAGGGGATGGCTCTCAAGTCCTCGTGGATACAGTCCTGAACTGTGGGACTGGCATAAGGCCTATTGAGCATTTCATATTATGGTACAGGGTGCTTTCAAATCTAGAGGATGTCGGACTGCACAACTTGATAAGCTGACCGCAGCCATCTCTCTCACTCTTGCTTGGCTTCTCAGGTCACCCGAAGACTCGCGCCTTTATCACACATGCTGGCTCTCATGGCATCTATGAAGGAATATGCAATGGCGTTCCAATGGTGATGATGCCCTTGTTTGGTGATCAGATGGACAATGCGAAGCGCATGGATTCCCGGGGAGCTGGAGTGACCCTGAACGTCCTTGAAATGACTTCTGAAGACTTAGAAAATGCCATAAAAACCGTCATCAATGACAAAAGGTAAGAGAGATAGTACAAAGGAATAAAGGGGAAGAAAGAAGGTACAGAGGAATGCTACCTGTATTTGGCCATAGCATTCACAGTACAATATTAAAAGGTAAAAAAAAAACATAAAATACCAGATTTCATAAATAAAATATCTTGGGAGTTATTATTCAGTTTATAAAAGGATTTTTTAATTCCTATAAAACTGATCAGAAACATAATTTTGAAATTCCTTTTCTCTAGAATATTTAAAACTTCAATTTATAAACAAAATAAAATGTTACCATAATAGACATCTTATTTATAAGTTCCTGTACATTTCTTTTTTATGCCTATATAATTTTTTTTTACTTTTTTAATTGTATAATTTACATATATACAAAGCAGCGAAAGTAAAAAGCAATAGTTTTGAAAGCACTCTTGAACAACTAGTTTCAGGACATTTCCCAGAGTTTTCATGGGCTACCATCCCATCATCTCAGATTTTTCCTTCTAGCTGCTCCAGAAAACTGGAGACTAGAAAGGTTTTGGACATTTCTATAAGTGGATAACAGACTCGACATTAGAGGCCCTTAGTGGCCAAAGCAAAGACAAAAATACTCAATTACAAAAAGTGTAGTGTCCATATGATAAAAACAAAACAGTTGCTTAGAGGTACAATTTTCCAGCACTGCAACCTGAGAGAAATTTTGTATATAGGACTGCATAAATGATATCACAGATAAAGCTCTTATAATAAAAGCAAAGATGAATTTGTTCAAATGTGGCCCTGAAAACTATTCTCCAAAAGACAAAAGCCATTACATCAAAATAGTAATGAAATTTAATGTATTGTTGTCATGCTTACTGGTAACAGCCTGATCAGACCCCGTGGGAGAGAAGTGATGGCCAGTGGTGGGACTTCATCCTACACTCAATAGAATGTGTGTGTACATATGAGTGTGCATGAGCATCAGTGTGCAAGTATGCACATTCACATGCATGTACATGTATACACATGTGTATATGTGTGCATGTGTGCGTGTGTGTGCGCATATGTGCCGTGTGTGTGTATACCTGTGTACATGAGTGTGTCAATGAGGGAATGTTGGGAGCCTTCCCCCATAGTAGCTTCCTTTTCAAAGAGACGTTAGTCAGGAATTCAGATGTGAGAAACTGGCGTGTGCTCAGAAGGGCAGAGACTCAACACAGCGGGTTACACCAGGCATGGGGAGGAGAAACCACGGAGAAACAATGACTGCCTTCAAGCACTGGAGGTGCTAATATGTGAATGAGGCACTGGCCTTGCTCTGAATGGTGCCAGTGTGTAAAAAGGAAAAATCCGTGTAACCTCGGGTCACACTCCTGGAGGGATTGTCAGGCCCTCCCCATAAGGCCAGTCCACTTCTCCCAGCAGCCCAGGGTACCAGCTGCAGGGCCCTGCTGCTCACCCGCCCATAAAATTAAAACCTGACTTCTCTCACTGCACTGACAACACTCGTTTCTGAGGTCCACATCATGCTACTAATTAGTGTAACAGTATTAATGCTTTATTTATTTTGATCTTTTGTTCTATGTGATCAGCAACCACTTGTAACCCAATAATTAAACTATAATAATGCATCAAACTTAGGGATTTGTTTAAGGTCACCAACGATCATAATTATTCCTGAATACAAATGTCTTCTTATTCATCTCCTTCTCCTCTCCTCCTTTCTCCTTCTTGTAGTGCAGTTGCACTCAGAGTTGAAGCATCTAACCCATCTTGGATTTGGATGTTCTGATTCAGCTGTCTGTGCAGTCCACAGTAAACAGGAATCCATCCTATTTGGCAGGCTGCATAGACCCAGCCTCACGCTAAATTTAGCATTCTTTCTTTATTAGAAATAACGTTTATTCTGTGTGTGCATTTTTGTTTTCTGGTTATAATGGAATCAGGCTTCCTCTACTGAATGTGGAGAGCCTGGTGGCCTTCCCGACAGTGGGCAAGCATGAGCGAGGGCAGCGCGCCGCGTCCCAGGCTCTAACGTGACTTCTCTGTGCTTAGCTACAAAGAGAACATCATGCGCCTGTCCAGCCTTCACAAGGACCGGCCCGTGGAGCCGCTGGACCTGGCCGTGTTCTGGGTGGAGTTTGTGATGCGGCACAAGGGGGCGCCGCACCTGCGCCCGGCAGCCCACGACCTCACCTGGTACCAGTACCACTCCTTGGACGTGATCGGCTTCCTGCTGGCCGTCGTGCTGACCGCCCTCTTCGTCACCTGGAAATGCTGCCTCTTCGGCTACCGCAGATGCTTCGGGAAAAAGGCGCCGGTTAAGAAAACCCCTAAATCCAAGGCGCATTGAAAAGTGGGTGGGAAACACGGAGATATTTTAATCCATTCCCTGGTCAGTTCCAATTTGGCAAAAAGAGTCGGAGTTTAATTCATTTTGTTCTTATTAAAGAAATACTTTTCCATGAAGTAGACACCCCCAGAATGTTTCTTTGTAATGAAAATAATCTAATCTCGAGTCAATTTATAGGGAGATATTTGCGAATTTATATTACATCCCTCTTCCCTGACTCCCATATCCTTATTTAATCTGGACTGTGCTATAAACCTTCAAATGAATTGCTGAGAGGGTTGGATGGTTCTTCTCTCTTTCTCCATTACCCTTTTCTTGCTGAAATATGTAGCCTGGGTCACTGTGGGGAAGCAAAGAGGTGATCCTGGCTGCCACCACTGTAGGTGACAGTTTTAACCTCACCCTCTGGTCTCTGTAGGCTGTTGTGACAGATTCCTTCACTGGTAACAGGTGCTCCTAATTCATACTCATGATGTGACAGGTGTCATCACATCGTGTATTTAAAGAAGCAAATGTATTCATTTAGGGATAAACTTTATACTTGAAATGAATAAATGACATAGATTCCATTGAGAACAATCTAGGATTTCTGATTTGGGGGAAAAGACTGATGCTTTTAAAATTTTAAAATTGGTGAGTGGTGTATTTGAGAGGATAATCGTTTCTCACAAATGGATGCAGATTTGATAAAAACTCAAAGGATGGTGTCTGGCAAGTTACTTTTATATGAAGTTGCTCACAATTAAAAATATATTAATAAATCTATATAAATTATATTCCTTAGGTGTTTTCCTGTTCATTAATATTGTATTTGTTTATTTCCTTATTGCTAAGTTACATTTTTTTTGTATGCTGTATAGTGGAGGTCACAGTTCGTTCTTTTTCCATAAGAGTATCCCCTTATTGCAGCACCTTCTTGAAAATTTTTCTTTGTTTGCTTGTTTGTTTGGGAAGTGCATGGGCTGGGAATCAAACCTAGGTCTTCCACATGGCAGGTGAGAATTCTACCACTGAACTACCCTTGGACCCCCAAGTTACATTTTATAATTACAAAAGTAATACATGATTATGAAAGAAAATTTGAAAAGCATAGATGTACATATGTGTACACACTTACATGTGCACACACAGATACATGCACGCAAGAAATTAAAAATCACTGGTGGTTTTCAAGAGTAACCATTTGTTACTCTTTAAGCAAATAATTCTAGGTATGAGAAATTGCAGATATACCAAATATATCCAGTGTTTTCTCACCTGCTCTCCTCACTTCATTCTATTGTGAACATTCTCCTATGTTTTTATATAACATTTAATTCACTTTTAGTGACCAAGGAGTATTCTCTTGAATCCACATACCTGCATTTACATAACTATGGCTCCTTAGTGGTTTAAATTTTCTTTTCTTTTACAAACAAGGCTTTGACTATCCGAATAACTGACTCTTTGAACAAGTTCATGATTATTGTCTTGGAGTATGGTATTACAACAAACATGGCTGGCAGTCTCAGTCTGGGTTCCCCCCAGAAGTGGGCTCCCCTTCACTCCTTTTCCCCGCCAGCTGCTGGAACACCACTGTTCATGCCAGTGCAGTTACCGGACAAAGGCGATTGATTCTCTGCCTGGTGCACTCAAGTGACCAATTCCTGAGATGCCAGAGTTTTGAAGAGAGATTTTATTGTTAGATGAAAAGCAGGAGAACAGATGGCCTGGTGGTCTAAAAATCCATCTCCCCCATCTAGAGGGTTCAGGGTATTTATGGATCCTAACAAGAGGAGAAGAAGTCATTACAATTTCAATAGCAAATTTAAGCAGAAAGGGAGAGAGACAGAATTATTTTCATTTCGATAGCAGGTATAGGCAGAAATAATTTACAAATGTAAAGGAGTGAAACTGATGGAGCCAGTTAATGGTTGGTTCTGAACTGATTCAATTTCCTCCATTAACATTAGGGGATTTGCCCTTATAAGTTACTTTGAGAAAAAGACTGGATAAAGAGAGTGCCAGCTTTTACAATCACAACGGCACAAGATAAAAGCTTTTTACCATCATCAGCGATCAGGGCAGCTGAAATATAGTTCAGAGATTTTGGGTAGTTCCCTCTTTCTACTCTAATATATAAGAAAGAAAAAAAGGAATATTCATATAATAATTCAGTAGTCATAATCATTCATTAAATCTTAACTTCTCAGTTACATCTCCTTTCTCTCATTTGATAATTCTCCCAATCTTGAGGGATATCAGGGTGATGACATCTAATTTCTTCATGCTGAAAAGGGGCGTCACTACTATGGGGCAGAGGGACAAAAGTGGTTGTTGTCCTGGAGAGACTGGTACTTCTGTGTTTCTGGGCTTATCTGGCATAGGAATAAATCCAGAGGTTTTAAGTCTCTGATAAACAAACCTTTAGAGTTCAGGGTATCCTTAGGGTTTCCAGGAATATTATTGGTTAGGGCTTGCCATACTGTGGCAGTCTGTTAATACTGCTGAAACTTTCATAGGGTCCGGAATGACCCCTTGACTTGATTTGAAATCTCTTAGCCACTAAATCTTTAATTATTTCTTTTCTCCTTTTTTGTCAACTAATCCCACAATGCCAGATCCAGGCTTATCCATGAGAGTCCTGTCCCATATTGCCACGGAGACTTAAACCACTGGAAGTCATGTCTGGCATAGGGGGGGAAGGTACTGAGTTTATTTGCAGGGCTTGGCTTAGAGAGAGATTACATCTGAGTGACAGAAGAGTTTCTGTGGGGGTAATGCTTAGCCATTAAATTATAAGTAGGCTTAGCTTTGCCATTACAGAAATAAGTTTTATGAGGTCAAGTCTCAAGATCACGGGCTTGGCTTTTTAAATTGGGAGGTAAATAGTTCCCTATTGCTTAAGAGAATATCAGGAACTCCTCAAGTGAGGCAGTTTAACAGTTTCACTTCTTCTCAGGGTCTTTGAAAATAGTTTTGCATTTTCTGCATAAAATACTCTGAAATGGATCAGGGCATAACATTAACTACAGAATATTAAGATTTTATTCTTTATTCTGGGTTCCATGTCAAATAAATCTGAATTAGGTTGTTTAAATAAAATTAGATAGTGTGCTACAGAAAATGTAAATTTTGGACAAAATAAACAAACTCTTCTTTTGGTTTCACACAGAAGTTAAAATTGTAAAATACAGACAATATTATCTTTTACCCTGTATTCTGATTTTCCTTAGTCTTAACCAGATTAATTGGAATCACATCTCTAATCTCTTCTTCAGTTTCTTTAACAGTTGCTGTATGGAGTCATGCTGACTCTCAGGACTGCAGAACTCTAACTCTGAGTCTCAGGTGTCACACAGATACCCAAAGTTCCAGGAAACTACAAGGTTATACAAAGAGCAAAGCATCTCAAAATTCAGAAATAATAGTTAAAGCTCAAGAGTAAATATGACTGCTGTACAGAGCTTACAAACTAAGCCCTAATTTTTTTATAGATATTTTAAAATGACGTTACTTTCAACATAAAAACATTTGGCAGTCATCTTATATTAACAAACCATAGAAGGGTTTTATTTTTCCTGTTTCACCTTTTACATTTACAAGAGCTATTAATCACAGGTAAAACATAATTTATATATTTGTACTATTTCCCTTTTAAAATCCCTCCTTGTTGCAGAGAAACTCTGACTTATAGCTGACTACAATTACTTTTAGAGAAGAATTAGAGTAAAGCAGTGTGACTAACAAGAAAATTTGGTTCCATGATCTATAGCCGTTTTCTAAGAATAATTAAAACCATGATTAACAACATCATTCCATTATCTTAACATCATACAGATCAGTATCACGATATAACATGGACAGTAAGAACGTTGTTAAGTTTTCAGGAATTTTTATACAATCTCTAAATATATGAATAACATTCCACCCATGCAAATTTAGATTACTAAAGGATAGAAAATCCCCTTAACCACTATAATACTTCCCAAATCTCCTATGTAATATTGTTCTAGTTTGCTAACTGCCTGAATGCAATATACCAGAAACAGAATGGCTTTTAAAAAGGGGAATTTAATAAGCTGCTAGTTCACAGTTCTGAGGCTGAGAAAATGTCCCAATTAAAATAAGCCTATAGAAATATCCAATTTAAGGCATCCAGGCAAAGATACCTTGCTTCAAGAAGGCTAATGACATTCAGCGTTTCTCTCTCATCTAGAAGGGTACATGGCAAACATGGCAGCATCTGCTGGCTTTCTTGTGACTCTATAAAAGAAACATTTAAATCTCTCCAAAATGTTTCCTCTTTTAAAGGATTCCAGTAAGCAACTCCACCTTCAATGGTGGGAGACACACCTCCATGGAAATCATCTAATCAAAAGTTACCACCCACAGAGCCTTCCGGAGAAGATGGCGGCTTAGTAAGATGCGCGGGTCTTAGTTCCTCCTCCAGAACAGCTACTAGGGAAGTAGAAACGATACAGAACAGCTCCCGGAGCCATGACAGAGACAAGAAGACAGTGTACCCCATTCTGGAATGGCTGACTGGCTGGGAGAACCCGCTCCGGTGAGATCGCCGAGGGGCGCGGGCTTCCCCAGGCCGGGGTGGCAGGCGGCCGGAGTCCCTCCCTCCCTCCTTCCCGGGCAGGCTGGGAGAATTGGACAGGTGGTCCCCTCAAGACGCGGCGGCTGGTGCTGCCACCCCCATGCGCGGGCCCCCGGACCAGCTGGGAGAATTGGATCGGAGATCCCCAAGCCACGGAGAACGGTGACCAGGGTCCCTTCCAAACATGTGGCTTCCCGGTCCTGCTGGGAACGGTGGATAGGCACTCCCTCAAGCCGCAGCAGCTGGCACCTCCCCACCACGCTTGGCGTCCGGGCCCACTGGGAAATTTGGACAGGCGCTCCTCCAAGCCGCGTAGGCCAGCGACCCTCTCCACACGCGGATCCCCGGGCCAGCTGGGAGATTCGGATTGGCACTCCCCCAAGCCACTTCAGCTGGAGACCCCCCCTACAGTGAGAGTCTTCCAAAGTTAAAGGAGCCCTAGCATGTTTTACTGGTGGAACCCGCAGACAGATGAGTGCCACGAGCGCCACCTACTGGGCAGGATAAGAAAAACAGAGCCCAGAGATTTCACAGAAAAATCTTTCAATCTGTTGGGTCCAGCACCCAGGGAAATCTGATTAAATGCCCAGACGCCAGCAGAAGATAATGGATCACGCTCAGAAAATTGAAGATACGGCCCAGTCAAAGGAACAAACCAATAGTTCAAATGAGATACAGGAGCTGAGACAACTAATGCTGAATATACGAACAGAAATGGAAAACCTCTTCAAAAACCAAATCGAGAGACTTCTGGAGAAGATGGCAGCTTAGTAAGACGTGCGGGTCTTAGTTCCTCCTCCAGAACAGCTACTAGAGAAGTAGAAACGATTCAGAACAGCTCCCGTAGCCACGACAGAGACCAAGAAGACAGCATACCCCATTCTGGAATGGCTGACTGGCTGGGAGAACCCGCTCCGGTGAGATCACCGAGGGGCGCGGGCTTCCCCGGGCCGGGGCGGCAGGCGGCCGGAGTCCCTCCCTCCCTCCTTCCCGGGCCGGCTGGGAGAATTGGACAAGCGGTCCCCTCAAGCCATGGCGGCTGGTGCCCCCCCCATGCGCGGCCCCCCGGACCAGCTGGGAGAATTGGATTGGAGATCCGCAAGCCACGGGAAACAGCGACCGGGATCCCTTCGAAACACGTGGCTTTCCAGTCCAGCTGGGAATGGTGGATAGACACTTCCCCAAGCCACTGTGGCTTGGCGCCCCGGGCCGGCTGGGAAATTTGGACAGGCGTTCTCCCAAGCCGCGGAGGCCGGAGACCCTCCCCGCGTGCGGATCCACGGGCCGGCTGGGAGATTTGGATTGGCACTTCCCCAAGCCACTTCAGCTGGTGACCCCCACCCCCTACAGTGAGAGTTTTCCAAAGTTAAAGGACCCACAGCATCTTTTACTGGTGGGACCCGCAGACAGATGAGCGCCACCTACTGGGCTGGATAAGAAAAACAGAGCCCAGGGATTTCGCAGACAAATCTTTCAACCTGCGGGGTCTTACACCCAGAGAAATCTAATTAAATGCCCAGACGCCAGCAGAAGATAATGGATCACGCTCAGAAAATTGAAAATATGGCCCAGTCAAAGGTACAAACCAATAGTTCAAATGAGATACAGGAGTTGAGACAACTAATGCTGAATATACGAACAGAAATGGAAAACCTCTTCAAAAACCAAATCGATAAATTGAGGGAGGACATGAAGAAGACATGGGCTGAACAAAAATAAGAAATAGAAAAACTGAAAAAACAAATCACAGAACTTCTGGGAGTGAAGGACAAAGTAGAAAGGCTGGAAAAAACAATGGATACCTACAATGGTAGATTTAAAGAGACAGAAGCTAGAATTAGTGAATTGGAGGATGGAACATCTGAATTCCAAAAAGAAACAGAAACTATAGGGAAAAGAATGGAAAAATTTGAACAGGGGATCAGGGAACTGAAGGAAAATATGAAGCACACATATATTGGCACTGAATAGACCACTAAAGGCAAGTTGCTAAAACCAAAGACAAACTGCTAGTGACTCGGTGAAATTAAAATGAGAATAAGATACCAAGGAAAACATTATAAAAAATCTAAAAGGATCCTGCACTGAAAGTTTCCAAAAGCATCTAAACTCCAAAATTAGATGGAGCATCATGGTTTTGCTTTTCTGGGAGAGAGAAAGCAGAACTCCAGAGGCCCCTGCTCCAAGGAGAGGCCTGGAAACAATTATACTGTTTCTTTTTTCTTACTTTTTTTACTGTGAGAATGTATTCTTGAGTTCTTTATTTAATTTAAAAATGTGGTTCAATAAAAATGGTTCCTTTATCAATACAAAGGACACTTTTAACAATACAAAATAGCTCTCTGCTCCCTTTGCTAATTTTTCTTGCTCTGAATTCTATTCTGATTACATAACAGTCTTGGTTTTTCAAATCAATTGGAGAGTATATCTTTTAATAGAGGAATTTAAGTTATTTATATTTATTGTCATAACTAATATGCTTACTATCAACTCTGCCATGTTACGCTATTTGTTTGCCTTTCTATCTTTTATTACGTGGGTACTTCTTTTTCTACTTTTAGCTTCATTTGCATTCTAAAAGGTTTTTACCATGGTTAAGTTCTACTGGGATTCATCTCTAAGTTTTCCAAAGTATTTAAAATCTTTATTTCTCATGGTAAAAAAATTTTTAATTCCCCTCCCCACCCCCACTTCCTGGCATTTTGGATTCTATCTGCTTGTAAGCCCTTTAAGTATGTATACAAAGGTCTTTCTCCAGTCCAGCACCCTTTTTATTGCTCATGCTTTACCTTTATCTATTCTTTAGGGACAGGGATTGTCTGTAAGTTGATCTCTTCCTTCATCTTCCTTATCTGTACTCTTTTAACACTGTTTGCATCTCTTTGTCCTTTTTCTTTGTTTCAATGAAGAGCTTCTCAAATTTTCCTTCCATGGTACTGATTTGAAATTCTGTCTTGCACTACTCCAATGTGTATTTCTAATACAGATGCTGGATGTTCAATTTCTCTGCCTTCCTTCCATACCTCATGGACCTCCAAGCATACTTCATCCTATTTTATCCTGTTGTCTCCTTACAGCTTTTTCCTCCTGTTCATAGTTTACCTGAGCCCAGATTCGAATGAGAGTGATAATTAATTTTCTGAAACTTGCTTCTGGATCCTACAGCAATACTTTCCCCTGGCATGCTTTCTTCTATGTCTTCCAGAGCCTGATCTCTTCTCCTGGTTCCGAGGACATAAAAAAGAGGTTCTACGGTAGTAATTGAGTGAATGAAGTCAGACACAAAATTGCAGTGTAAGATTCCTTTCTATCCAAATAAAAGTCAGGGATGAGGGTCTGGTCTGTGGAGCCCCTGGGTCTCTGAGGTAGGGGTGGAGCCCCTGGGTCTCTGAGGTAGGGGTGGTAGCCAACTGCAGGGGAATTTTCCAATGTCTTCCAGCACCTTCCACATGATCACTCTCAGAGGGCAACACCTGGTGAGATTTCACAGTCCAGCTCCATCTATCTCAAGGAGATACCAGCAGACTGTGCACCTTCATTTCCAGAGTTGGGGGAGGGAGGTAAAGGGCTTCTCTAGTGAGAAGCTGGGTGAGGCCATGTTAGGAACTGATGGCGTGGCTTCATTTACATCAGAAGTTTCATTTAAAAAATTCTTGGTGCAGCCATTTATAAATCACTGATCAGAGCCACGTACCAACTCCGGCTCTTGACTGATGAACCTGGGGGGAGGGGTCTGGCTCTGAAAAGAAATTTTTTTCTTTGTAACTATTCTTCCTAGCCCATTAAAGAAAATCTCAAGCATTTTCAATTATCAGCACTGATCCAAGCAAGGGTGGAGTTAGGGCATGTCTGAGAGACAAAGTAATCAGTTGGGGGAAGGAGATAATTCTCTATAGGGCAAATCCCTAAGAGAAAGGGGGAGACTCAGGGCCCAGCACAAGTGGCAGCTCTCATTTAGAGAATTCAGACCCCCGGGGCTGAACAACAGAAACAGTTTAAGCCCACCTTTTATATCCACCTCCTCTTCAACTATGCCCCTAGCAAGGACAGGGTCTTCTGAGAATTAAAGGCACTGCACCACTTTACACCTGCAAGGAGCTGCAGGCTGACAAGCGCCACCTGCTGGGCAAGACAGGAAAAGTACAGAGTCTAGAGGCTTCACAGGAAAGACTGACAACCTGCTGGGTCTCTCCTCAGGGAAACGTGATATAGATTACACTCTCCTCCTGAGACCTGGGCCTGTCTTCTCTGGGAAAATGTGTTTGGGGTTGACCATATCTGGGGGAACCCTCCTCAAAAAAAAGGTTCCATATAGGCAGGGCAAGAACCAGAAAAACAAGAGCTAAAAAATTCTGATCAGTTAAACAGAAGCTATGCTAGAGGTCTACAGTAAGTTGAACTGAATGCCAAAGAATAGATAGAGAACAAAGCCAACCAACAAAAAAGCCCTAGGTAAAAGAGTGAAGACAACCTCCATAATAAACTAATCAAAGATATCAGATGCCTAGACATCAGCAAAAAAGTCACGAGTCACAGTAGGAAGTACGAAGATATGGCCCAGTAAAAGGAATAAACTAACACTTTGAGATTCAAGAGTTGAAACAACTAATTAAAGATGTTCAAACAAACCTTCTAAATCAAATCAACGAGTTGAGGGAAGATATGACAAAAGAGATGAAGAATATAAAGAAAACACTGGGTAACCATACAGAAGGAATCAAAAACTTGATAAAACAAATGGCAAAACTTAAGAGAATGAAAGACACAATAGAAAAGATGAAAAACACAATGGAGATTTACAACAGAAGATTTAAAGAGGCAGAAGAAAGCATTAGTGAACAAGAGGACAGGACATCTGAAATTCTATACACAAAGGACCAGATAGAGAAAAGAATGGAAAAATAAGCGCAAGGTTTCAGGGAACTGAATGACAACAAGAAACACTCAGATATATATGTTATGGGCTTCCCAGAAGGAGAAGATAAGGGAAAAGGGGAAGAAAGAATAATGGAGGAAGTAATCAGTGAAAATCTCCCAACTCTTATGAAACATAAAATTACAGATCCAAGAAGCACAGCATACCCCAAAAAAGAACAGATTTGAACAGACCTACTCCAAGACACTTACTGATCAGATTGTCTAATGTCAAAGACAAATAGAGAATTTTGAAAGCAGCAAGAGAAAAGTGATCCATCACATACAAGGGAAGCTCAACAGGTCTATGTGTGGATTTCTCAACAGAAACCACAGAGGCAAAAAGGTAGTTATATGATGTATTTAAGAGACTGAAATAAAAAAACTGCCAACCAAGAATTCTATATCCAGAAAAACTGTCCTTCAAAAATGAGGGAGAGTTTAAAGTATTTTCAGACAGACACTGAGAGAGTTTGAGAACAAGAGACCTGCTGTACAAGAGATACTAAAGGGAGTTCTACAGGCAGATAGGAACAGACAGGAGAAATATGTTTGGAGAAGAATATAGAAATGAAGATTATCAGTAAGGGTAAAAAGAGAGAAAAAAAAAGATATGGCATATAAAATCCATAGACAAAATTGTAGAAGAAAGTATTGCCTTTATAGTAACAACAGTAAATGTTAATGGATTAAACTCCCCAATCAAAAGACATGGACTGGTAGAATGGATTGAAAAATAGGACCCGAGAGGGGCCAAGATGGCGGCTTAGTAAGGTATGTGCGTCTTAGTTCCTCCTCCTCCAAAGCAATAAGTAGGTGAACTGAAACAGTGCAGAACAGCTCCCGGGGCTACGGCAGGGAATGGACACACAGCGTACCCCAGTCTGAACTGTCTAGTCTGACTGCAAGACTCGGCTGCGGTGAGATCGCCAAGCGGCGTGCAATTTCCCGAGCAGCGGCAGCTGCGGCGGCTGCAGCTACTCCCTCCCTCCTTCCCGGGCCGGCTGAGAGTCTCGGAGAGGCAAGTGTCACAAGCCGAGGTGGCCGGCGCCCCTCTTTTGCAGGCGGCTTCGAGTCTCGGCTTCGAGTCCGCGGCAACGAGTCTCAGATCAGAGGGCTATCCAAGCCGCGGTGCCCCCCCGCGGGCGGCTTCCTGGTCCAGTGGGGAATTCCCCAGGCCGCGGCGGCCGGTGACCGACGCCCCTCCCCCGCGGGCGACTTCCTGGTCCGGTGGCGAATTCCCCGGGCCCGCTGCGGCCGGCGACCAGCCACAGGGTCCCCTCAAGCTGCGGCGGCTGACGCCCCCACCACGCGCAGCCCCTGAACCAACAGAGAGAATTGGATCGGAAATCCCCAGGCCGCAGAGATCGGTGACTGGGGGGGATCCATTCCAAACACCTGAGACAAACGTGTGCCACGAGCGCCACCTACTGGGCAGGATAAGAAAAACAGAACCCAGAGATTTCACAGAAAAATCTTACAACCTTGTTGGGTCTGACACCAAGGGAAATCTGACTAAATGCCCAGATGCCAGCAACAGAAGATAACGGTCCATGCTCAGAAGATTGAGAATATGGCCCAGTCAAAGGAACAAACCAATAGTTCAAATGAGATACAAGAGCTGAGACAACTAATGCTGAATATACGAACAGAAATGGAAAACCTCTTCAAAAATGAAATTGATAAATTGAGGGAGGACATGAAGAGGACATGGGCTGAACATAAAGAAGAAATAGAAAAACTGAAAAAACAAATCACAGAACTTATGGAAGTGAAGGATAAAGTAGAAAAGATGGAAAAAACAATGGATACCTACAATGATAGATTCAAAGAGACAGAAGATAGAATTAGTGATTTGGAGGATGGAACATCTGAATTCCAAAGAGAAACAGAAACTATATGGAAAAGAATGGAAAAATTTGAACAGGGTATCAGGGAACTCAATGACAATATGAACCGCACAAATATACGTGTTGTGGGTGTCCCAGAAGGAGAAGAGAAGGGAAAAGGAGGAGAAGAACTAATGGAAGAAATTATCACTGAAAATTTCCCAACTCTTATGAAAGACCTAAAATTACAGATCCAAGAAGTGCAGCGCACCCCAAAGAGATTAGACCCAAATAGGCGTTCTCCAAGATACTTACTAGTTAGAATGTCAGAGGTCAAAGAGAAAGAGAGGATCTTGAAAGTAGCAAGAGAAAAACAATCCATCACATACAAGGGAAACCCAATAAGACTATGTGTAGATTTCTTAGCAGAAACCATGGAACCTAGAAGACAGTGGGATGATATATTTAAATTACTAAAAGAGAAAAACTGCCAACCAAGACTCCTATATCCAGCAAAATTGTCCTTCAAAAATGAGGGAGAAATTAAAACATTCTCAGACAAAAAGTCACTGAGAGAATTTGAAACCAACAGACCAGCTCTGCAAGAAATACTAAAGGGAGCACTAGAGTCAGATACGAAAAGACAGAAGAGAGAGGTATGGAGAAGAGTGTAGAAAGAAGGAAAATCTGATATGATATATATAATACAAAAGGCAAAATGTTAGAGGAAAATATTCTCCAAACAGTAATAACAGTAAATGTTAATGGACTGAATTCCCCAATCAAAAGACATAGATTGGCAGAATGGATTAAAAAACAGGATCCTTCTATATGCTGTCTACAGGAAACACATCTTAGACCCAAAGATAAACATAGGTTGAAAGTGAAAGGTTGGGAAAAGATATTTCATGCAAATAACAACCAGAAAAGAGCAGGAGTGGCTATACTAATATCCAACAAATTAGATTTCAAATGTAAAACAGTTAAAAGAGACAAAGAAGGACACTATATACTAATAAAAGGAACAATTAAACAAGAAGACATAACAATCATAAATATTTACGCACCAAACCAGAATGCCCCAAAATACGTGAGGAATACACTGTAAACACTGAAAAGGGAAATAGACTCATATACCATAATAGTTGGAGACTTCAATTCACCACTCTCATCAATGGACAGAACATCTAGACAGAGGATCAATAAAGAAATAGAGAATCTGAATATTACTATAAATGAGCTAGACTTAACAGACATTTATAGGACATTACATCCCACAACAGCAGGATACACCTTTTTCTCAAGTGCTCATGGATCATTCTCAAAGACAGACCATATGCTGGGCCACAAAGCAAGTCTTAACAAATTTAAAAAGATTGAAATCATACACAACACTTTCTCGGATCCTAAAGGAATGAAGTTGGAAATCAATAATAGGCGGAGTGCCAGAAAATTCACAAATATGTGGAGGCTCAACAACACACTCCTAAACAATGAGTGGGTCAAAGAAGAAATTGCAAGAGAAATTAGCAAATACCTCGAGGCGAATGAAAATGAAAACACAACATATCAAAACTTATGGGATGCAGCAAAGGCAGTGCTAAGAGGGAAATTTATTGCCCTAAATGCCTTTATCAGAAAAGAAGAAAAGGCAAAAATGCCGGAATTAACTGCCCACTTGGAAGAACTGGAAAAAGAACAGCAAACTAATCCCAAAGCAAGCAAAAGGAAAGAAATAACAAAGATTAGAGCAGAAATAAATGAAATTGAAAACATGAAAACAATAGAGAAAATCAATAAGGCCAGAAGTTGGTTCTATGAGAAAATCAATAAGATTGATGGGCCCTTAGCAAGATTGACAAAAAGAAGAAGAGAGAGGATGCAAATAAATAAGATCAGAAATGGAAGAGGAGACATAACTACTGACCTCACAGAAATAAAGGAGGTAATAACAGGATACTATGAACAACTTTACGCTAATAAATACAACAATTTAGAGGAAATGGACGGGTTCCTGGAAAGACATGAACAACCAACTTTGACTCAAGAAGACATAGATGACCTCAACAAACCAATCACAAGTAAAGAAATTGAATCAGTCATTCAAAAGCTTCCTAAAAAGAAAAGTCCAGGACCAGACGGCTTCACATCTGAATTCTATCAAACATTCCAGAAAGAATTAGTACCAACTCTCCTCAAACTCTTCAAAAAAATCGAAGTGGAGGGAAAACTACCTAATTCATTCTATGAAGCCAACATCACCCTCATACCAAAACCAGGCAAAGATATTACAAAAAAAGAAAACTACAGGCCAATCTCTCTAATGAATATAGATGCAAAAATCCTCAATAAAATTCTAGCAAATCGTATCCAACAACACATTAAAAGAATTATACATCATGACCAAGTAGGATTCATCCCAGGTATGCAAGGATGGTTGAACATAAGAAAATCAATTAATGTAATTCACCATATCAACAAATCAAAGCAGAAAAATCACATGATCATCTCAATTGATGCAGAGAAGGCATTTGACAAGATTCAACATCCTTTCCTGTTGAAAACACTTCAAAGGATAGGAATACAAGGGAACTTCCTTAAAATGATAGAGGGAATATATGAAAAACCCACAGCTAATATCATCCTCAATGGGGAAAAATTGAAAACTTTCCCCCTAAGATCAGGAACAAGACAAGGATGTCCACTATCACCACTATTATTCAACATTGTGTTGGAAGTTCTAGCCAGAGCAATTAGACAAGAAAAAGAAATACAAGGCATCAAAATTGGAAAGGAAGAAGTAAAACTATCACTGTTTGCAGACGATATGATACTATATGTCGAAAACTCGGAAAAATCCACAACAAAACTACTAGAGCTCATAAATGACTACAGCAAAGTAGCAGGTTACAAGATCAACATTCAAAAATCTGTAGCATTTCTATACACTAGCAATGAACAAGCGGAGGGGAAAATCAAGAAACGAATCCCATTTACAATTGCAACTAAAAGAATAAAATACCTAGGAATAAATTTAACTAAAGAGACAAAAAACCTATATAAAGAAAACTACAAAAAACTGCTAAAAGAAATCACAGAAGACCTAAATAGATGGAAGGGCATACTGTGTTCATGGATTGGAAGACTAAATATAGTTAAGATGTCAATCCTACCTAAATTGATTTACAGATTCAATGCAATACCAATCAAAATCCCAACAACTTATTTTTCAGAAATAGAAAAACCAATAAGCAAATATATCTGGAAGGTCAGGGTGCGCGAATTGCTAAAAGTATCTTGAGGAAAAAAAACGAAGATGGAGGTCTCATGCTGCTGGATTTTAAGGCATATTATGAAGCCACAGTGGTCAAAACAGCATGGTATTGGCATAAAGATAGATATATCGACCAATGGAATCAAATAGAGTGCTCAGATATAGACCCTCTCATCTATGGTCATTTGATCTTTGATAAGGCAGTCAAGCCAACTCACCTGGGACAGAACAGTCTCTTCAATAAATGGTGCCTAGAGAACTGGATATCCATATGCAAAAGAATGAAAGAAGACCCGTATCTCACACTCTATACAAAAGTTAACTCAAAATGGATCAAAGATCTAAACATTAGGTCTAAGACCATAAAACAGTTAGAGGAAAATGTAGGGAGATATCTTATGAAGCTTACATGGAGGCGGTTTTATGGACCTTAAACCTAAAGCAAGAGCACTGAAGAAAGAAAGAAAGAAATGGGAGCTCCTCAAAATAAAACACTTTTGTGCATCAAAGAACTTCATCAAGAAAGTAGAAAGACAGTCTACACAATGGGAGACAATATTTGGAAATGACATAGCAGATAAAGGTCTAGTATCCAGAATTTATAAAGAGATTGTCCAACTCAACAATAAAAAGACAGCCAACCCAATTACAAAATGGGAAAAAGACTTGAACAGACACCTCTCAGAAGAGGAAATACAAATGGCCAAAAGGCACATGAAGAGATACTCAATGTCCCTGGCCATTAGAGAAATGCAAATCAAAACCACAATGAGATATCATCTCACACCCACCAGAATGGCCATTATCAACAAAACAGAAAATGACAAGTGCTGGAGAGGATGCGGAGAAAGAGGCACACTTATCCACTGTTGGTGGGAATGTCAAATGGTGCAACCACTGTGGAAGGCCGTCTGGCGGTTCCTCAAAAAACTGAATATAGAATTGCCATATGTCCCAGCAATACCATTGCTAGGTATCTACTCAAAGGACTTAAGGGCAAAGACACAAATGGACATTTGCACACCAATGTTTATAGCAGCGTTATTTACAATTGCAAAGAAATGGAAACAGCCAAAATGTCCATCAACAGACGAGTGGCTAAACAACCTGTGGTATATACATACGATGGAATATTATGCAGCTTTAAGACAGACTAAACTTATGAAGCATGTAATAACATGGATGGACCTAGAGAACATTATGCTGAGTGAGTTTAGCCAAAAACTAAAGGACAAATACTGTATCGTCCCACTGATATGAACCGACATTCTAGAATAAACTTGGAATATGTCATTGGTAACAGAGACCAGCAGGAATTAGAAACAGTGTAAGATAATGGGTAATTGGAGCTGAAGGGATACAGACTGTGCAACAGGACTAGATACAAAAACTCAAAAATGGACAGCACAATAATACCTAATTGTAAAGTAATCATGTTAAAACACTGAATGAAGCTGCATCTGAGCTATAGGGTTTTTTTTGTTTGTCTGTTTGTTTGTGTCTTTTTTATTTCTTTTTCCTTTTATCTTTTTTACTATTATTATTATTTTTATTTTTTTCTCTATATTAACGTTCTATATCTTTTTCTGTTGGTTTGCTAGTTCTTTTCCTAAATCGATGCAAATGTACTAAGAAATGATGATCATGCATCTATGTGATGATGTTAAGAATTACTGATTGCATATGTAGAATGGAATGATTTCTAAATGTTGTGTTAATTTCTTTTTTTCTTTAATTAATAAAAAGAAAAAAGTTACCAGCCACAATTCGGTGTGTCACATCTCCATGGGTACAATCAAAATACTCCCACCCAGCAATATTGAATGAGGATTAAAAGACATAGCTTTTCTGGGCTCCATAACAGATTCAAACCACCACAAATATATTAAACTATTTTAGCCCCTCACTTTTACAAGATGAAAGAACAAATCCTTTGTAACAGTTTTCCTTTAAAAGTGAGAGGACTTGTCTTTTGAAATAAAGGATGATAAGGTAAACATAAATGTTAACAAGGATATTATTCTGATATAAGATATTTCTCTTCTAGATAGAGTACTCAGAAGGCTAAGAAAACTTTTTATATACATTTTCTTTAAGAGAAAATTAACAATCCACATTATTTTTTATACAACATAACAATATGCAAACACAAACATTCTCACCATATGATCATTCCATTCTTGATATATAATCAATAATTCACAATATCATCACATATTTGTCTATTCATCATCATGATAATTTCTTAGAACATTTGTGTCAATTCAGAAAGAGAAATAAAAACAAAAAATTTCATATGTACCATACCCCTTACCCCTCCCTTTCATTGATCACTAGCATTTCAATTTACTAAATTTATTTTAACATTTGTTCCCCTATTATTTATTTATTTTTAATACATATGTTTCACTCGTCCATCAATAAGGTAGATAAAAGCAGCATCAGACACAAGGTTTTCACAATCACACAGTCACACTGAGAAACTATATCATTATACAATCATCTTTAAGAAACGTGGCTACTGGAACACAGCTCTACATTTTCAGGCACTTCCCTCCAGCCTCACCATTACACCTTAACTTAAGAGGTGATATCTATATACAATCCACATTATTTTAACAGAGTGAAAACTAAACTTTAATTTTGTATCATATGCTGTTTGACACAAAAGCTTTTAAAAATTATTATAAATGGGCTTACCAAATTGTTGGTCAACATTGACTATGACAGACAAAATTCACTTTTATAAATCTTCTACAACTTTCCATATTCATGCAGAGATTGTAGTCAGCAATGGCTACGATAAACAAAATTAAGTTCCTCAAACCTTTTACAACTTTCAATATTCATTCAGGGCTTGTAGTTAGATGCAAAATTCACTTTCACAAACTTTTTAGAACAAATAAAATTCACTTTAATCTGAAAATATGATCATCTTAGAGTTGGAAAATAATAGAAACACTATCCATTCCACCTATAGTCTTTATTTACTCAGACTGCATACAATTAGAAATAACTTTGATAACAAACTTACAAAGCTCCTTGTACATGCATACTACCTTCCAACACCAGTATTCTTGAAGGGAAGAAGAGACAGAGATACTACCAAATAATGGAAGAAGGAAGAAATGTATGCTTGTGTTTGGAATACAGCCAGAAATTTGCATAATCTATATTCACAATACACAAATGATTACTTTACAGTAGCCTAAAATCTCTCAGTCCAATCCCACGCAACCTTCAAAGGTCAGAAAAGCCCAAGTTGGAAATGCAATCAGCTCTTCAATAACTAAGGTACTTATCTCCAAGAAAAAACTCAAAATTTTCTCAACATTATTCCCAAGTACTAAGTATTACCAGGAAAACATTAGCTCACAAAATGATTTTATGGTTTCTAAAAAAGAAATGAGTTCAGAGCACTATTTGTTCAAATGCTACTTTCCTATTTAAAGGTTATACAAGTGTCATCTCTTCTATGAGGTCTTCTTTGGTTACTTTTATTCTATCTGCTTTTAAAAATTCTTCCCACATTTTAATTCCTTTATTAGTACTGCCTTATACTATGCCCTGGTATAAGTATATTTTAACTAGGATATAAACTGTTTGAAGCTAAGAATTGTCTTCCCTATTCATGACAGCACTTACTAATAAAAATACATGTATTTACATTAAAAAGTCACTACAAATTCAAATTCTTCCACCTACTGGAGTAACAAATGGAAAAATAATTAAAAAGCCAGATTCTTTGAAATCCAAGTAACCAAGGTTACAAAATCTCATTTATATTTCTTACTAAACTGAACTGATATCTTAAAAAGGATGTAGTTGAAGCATCAGCATATACTTATTTTTATTATGCTTTATAATATTTTATATATTTATTATAGTTTATATGTGTCATCATTACCAGGTACATTGCTTAGTTTATGCAACCTGTCTAGTTAGGCTATTTTTAAAGAGGAATTTTAAGAATGTACTTATAATACTAGTTTATTTGATCAGCAAGCATGTATAAATTTAGGGAGATCATATATAAGCAGAAAAAAATTGCATTTGATCAAAAAGTCATCATAAAAACAGGTATTGGATTAGACTTTGTCATTGCAAGTTTTGCAACTATTTTGCTTTTTTATTCCATCTATTGGAAGTTAAAAAATCTCTTTGTTTTCATAATATCCAAAATATATGAACAACCTTCTTCCTTCTTCAGAGTATATTGACTGTCAAGCTCTGGAAAATATACTGCAATTGTTTAATTTGTCCCAAGTCAAATCCAGGAAAACTTTTCCATAGCTCTCAAGTATCTTCCATTATACTTACTGAAATTTGGCAGTTAGATTTCATTAAATTTTTCCTATACCAAGGCTATTTATATTTTAATAATGATTTGATTACTACAGTTACCACTGCAAAGGCATTATTGGAAAAAAAAATTTTTGGCAAACATGACCTATTCCATAGCATTTCTTCTATGCCTGCCATTTCTAATCTTCAGGTCAAGGAGAAAGAATTCTTTCTTTCACACCTCCCCCATCTTTCTGCACCCAGCCCTTCCCTCATGGCTGCCTTAGATTTTTAGGTTCTGGGGGCAAGGAGAGGTGGGACAGAAATGATGAGGGCTGTTCTGGGCGGGTGATAGTGACTCGGTGGCAGAGTTCTTGCCTACCATGGAGACCTGGGTTTGATTCCCGGTGCCTGCCCATGCAAATAGTAATAATAATAATAATAATAATAACAACAACAACAACAACAACAACAACCAAGTTGAACTTGGTTTTAAATATTTTACATGAGAGCAGTTGGGTTTGAGAGTTTTTATGCCCTTCTTTTAATTATTTCCAATTATTAGAACTATTTCACTTAAATCTGTAACCTGGACAATTGGGAAAGGTCTTTCTTCACCTTTTCCCTGAGGCAGCCCTCTGGTAGCTTAGGGAAACTCCAGGAACAGTTTTTTCCTAATGTCCAGGCTTGTTACAGTACTTAGAAAAACTAAGGCTTTGAACCCTAATGCCCAGAGGATTTCTTTTTAACTTCAGGAGTACTAATGTATCTATTTATATAAAAGAGCTTATTTGTCTTTAAGCAATTTGAATAGCCCTTTAAAAGAATTTTTTGTTAATTTGCTATTATTTAACATCCAAAGGTATGAGAACATACATTGAACAGGCAGACAGATACAAATAGAAAGTTAGTCACACAAGAAACAGAAACACAAATACTTTTAAGAGGGACAAGTAAAAGATTGAATATACATCATTTCATCCCATTTTTGTTAAGCGGGACAACTTTAACTGTAATATAGTTTCTTTCCAAAGAGTCATTGTCAGGCCATTTCTCTCCTGATTCTAAACTATATTGAGGCCAGATTGTGTTATAGAAATAAACCTTTTCCTCACAGACTCATAACTAAAATCTTTCCAATTTTTCAATACAGCCTGAAGGTTCCCATTTTAAAGAATTTCTGTAATCAGTAACCAATTAGGATCACTTGACCAATACAAATGCAGTAAGACACTAACAAATTTAAAGACACTTAACACTTACTATATATTTTAGTAACACACCAAGTAATAGCTAGACCAAACACACTAACAATTAAACAGGCATTAAAAACTTACTATACCTAAGTGACATGCCAGTTAAATAGGCATATTTAATTTCATTAAATACCAATTAATTATTGGATTACTTATTTTCCAGGAGTGTATTCAGCTGACAAACTCAGGTCAGAGCTTCAAACACCACACAGCATGGCACCCAGAAAAGAGAAAAGTGTAGAGGTCAGAGCAAGGAAGGACTTGGACCACTGGACTAACTTCCTAATCCACTTTTACCTTTACCAGTCAGACATCCAGACTTAGAACTGGGAATGGTTTCTGTCTTTGAAACTTTTTGAGGTGCCAAAAGGGTCTGGCGTGTCAGCAGAACAGAGAAAAATCCAACTGCCAAGCCTCTAGATGAAAGAATGTGCAGTGGCCACAAAAGTCTCGGTTACTCTGTCTCCCTGTCCTACCAGGGCTCTCGGACCACGGGCAGTCGGCTGCTTTGCTTCTTAGGACCTTTTGTCCTGCCAGAGTCACCAAATAGTAACTGCACAAAGGCGGTGGCTTCTCTGCCGGATGCACTCAAGTTGACCAATTCCCGAGACACTGCGGTTTCAAAGGGACAGAGAGTTTATTACCAGTTACGAAGCAGGAGACCAGATGGCCTGTCAGCCTGCAAGTCTGTCTCCCCAAGTCTAGACAGTTCAAGGTTTTCATGGATTCTAACAAGGGAGATGAAGTCATTACGATTTCAATAGCAAGTGTAAGCAGAAAGGAAGAGAGACAGAGTTATCTTCATTTCAATAGCAGGTATAGGAAGAAACAACTTACAAATGTAATGAGTGAAACTGTGCTGGAGCCAGTTAATGGTTAGTTCTGAGCTGATTCAATTTCCTCCATTAGCATTAGGGGATTTGCCCTTATCTGCTACTTTGAGAAAAAGACTAGATAAAGATAGGGCCAGCATTTACACTTACAAAGGCACAAGATAAAGGCTTTTACCATCATTATCAGAGACCAGGGAAGCTGATTTATAGTTCAGAGATTTCAGGGATTTCTCAAATATACCAGAAAGAAAAAAGAGGAACATTTACATAATAATTGAGTAGTCATAATCAATTGCTAAATCATAACTTCTTGTTTACAGAGCCCTCCCCACGTCTTTGTGGCTCTGCAGTGACTCTTGGACCATATCCACCCTCCTTCAAAGTCCTCCCCAGTCTGCCCGGAGTCCCTCCGCACCTCACTGCCCACAGTTCCCTGATGCCCTCCCCTTTCTCAGGAATCCCCAAGCTGCTGTGGCCTCCCATCTGCTCAAGTTTCTTTGCACCTTTGTGTCTGTAGCATTTAGACCCCTAGGTTACAAATAACAAAACCCAACTTGGGACATCTTGGCTTCCTAATGGCCAAGGGGCACAGCCACAGCTCTGGGGGCCTGGCACTGGTGGGGGCTCCCTTTTCATTTCCTTCCCTGCTCACTCTGTGAGCAGCTGTTTACACTTCTCTTCCCAAATGACCTTCCCTGTGCCCCTGCTCCCACATCACACAAAAGTGATTGGCTGGGTTCTCTCTTAACCTCAGTTCCAAATTCCTGGGGAAAAGAATCTGATTGGCCTACCTGGATCTAGTGTTCACTCCTTAGTCAATCAGGGATGTGAAGGGAGGGATTACAGAGTCAAAAGCGTGGCTACGGGGAACCCACAACTGTACCCTATGGGTCATAGGTGAAGGGAGCATTGTGAGCTGGGCAGAGACCACAAAATGTGTCTACTATATACATGCTGTTCTTCAGTTGGCTCCCATATGATAGTTCCACCTTTCCCGCTTTTTGCTTTGGTCTTGTTCTGCCTTAAAGTTAACAAGTTTTTATACAGTGCTGTTTAAAAAATCTATTTAGTGTTTATTTTTAGATTAGCTTCCATGGAAGTAGGGATGGGAAGCCCAGAAGAATGCATGTAAGGGTGATATTTTATGAATGGATGGCTTATGAGTCAAATATTATTGTTATAGTCAGAGAATAAAACAAGTATTTTTATTTCAGGACATCATGGAGTCCTATTCAAACCCCTCAATCTCATTGTCTTGGTGTCCTCTGTAGACAACCTGTCTCTAAGCATCTCACTTGTTATTTACATGTACACTGGGGAGTAGTCAACAAATGGTCCCTTACCCCACCCTCCTGATATCCATGTCCTTCGCAACATGATCTCACAGCTCTTCCCATCAAGATTTCCCCACTCCTTGGGTCTGGGCTGGCCTGGTGACCTTCCTGGGCAGATGGACTATGGCAGAGGTGATTTGAACCCTGCCTAGCTGCTAGCAGAACAAGTCTGGGCTAGCCCTGCTGCATGATGAGAGACTCATGCTCCAGTTACTTTACTTCATCAAATAGCAAGCCAGCAGCCAGACATGAGTATGAGACCCTCCTAGGGCAGCTAGCCCTCAGCATATCACCAGCTGACTGCAGGTGCAGGAGGGAGTCTAGTTGAGCTTAGCCAGACACAGCCCAGAGCAGCAGAGCCAACCAACTGACCATGGACTCATGAACAATAACACATGGTTGCTTTAAGTCACCATAATTTGGGATGATTTGTTACACAGCAACTACTAACTGTTGCACTCACCTCTGGTTCTAAATCTATGATCTTTCATGTGTTCCATCTGAAGACCTTCAGAGAACAAAGGTGAGTTCTACCCACCTCTGTGTCCACCATCACATGGGGTACCAAGTTTAGCTGCACACAGTAGGCATGGAGTCAGGGTCTGTGGGATGACATTACAACCTCGTCACTTAATTGATCTATGAAGGAGACAAGAAGGCCCTTCAAAATGGGTAGTGGGAGAGATAAGAGAGAGGAACTGTGAAAGAAGGAATATGCCAACAGTCTTCGTGGGTCTCTTCCAGATTATCTGGTGTGGCTCCCAAGTGCATAATAAGGAGCAAGATAAGTGTTTTATGAGGAAGAAGTTTTCAGCACTATATAAAGGAAGCTCATTTTAATTATCTGGATTCAGTGAAGTAGAAATGGGCTATTGCCAAACATAGTGAGCTCCCTGGAATTAACCCATCTACACAAGCCTGAGGAACTCCCATCTGGCAGAGAGAGGTGAATTTTGAAGCAGAGTTTTATCCAAGAAATCCTGGACCTAGATGCCCTTGGGTCTTTCTTTCTTTTTTGGCTCTGGATCTTGCTCTGTTGCCTTTCAATGGACAGAAATGTTCCCAAAGACCAATATTACATTTTTCTAACTATTTATCTGCACAGCTATAAGTAATGTAGAAATCCTTTGGCTCTCACTTTTAGGGCAGGGAAGTAGGGTTCCTACCCTCCTACCTATCTTTGAGGTTCTTTATCTCCCAAGTATTCTGGTGGAGGAAACCCACTTCCTTGTCTTGCAAGTTATGCAGTCCTTGGGTAGAAGGAGTGCTCTCCCCAGCACTCCCTCTGACATGCCTCTGCTCCTATTCAGCTGCCCTGGCTAGCCCCACCCCCATTGTGGGCTGTATCCCCAGAGGACCCCTCATGCCTACCACCCTGCTTTCCCAAACAGGCCATCATACATCATCACACGTGTGTGGGTAATGGAAATTTAAAGGCAATGAGATATGGTATCTTCATCTTAGCTCCAACCATGCATCGAAGCTCTGGGTTGATTGAAACTCAAGGATGCAGTTGGAGCTCAGAGCTGCAAGGGTCTGGGACCTAATGGTGATGTTTCTCAAGACCCCCCTCCCCTTGTCGGGACACCCACTCGTCATTAGGGTGATGACTGAGGAATCTATTTGACTTTGTTGACAGCTGCCCCCGCCTTTGTCCACATGACCCTTGTTGTGTATTATTAGGTCAAGGACGGAGCTTTTTCTTGCAGTATTTGTGTGTGTGTGTGTGTGTTCCACCCAGAAGAGGACTAGCAGAAAAGGTCAGCATTTGGGTCCCAAAATAGTTTTTTGAAGGATTCACAGGAAAAGGGGAGGACCTTGAGGATAAGGGGACTGGGACAGGGGGAGGAAGCCTTGGCTACTTTTCAGCCCCCATCTTGACTCCTATGCTGGTATCAGTCATCCCTTAGGGAGCTGCTGATGTTGAGAGGGCACCTTGAAAGGGATGGTGAGCATTGCTGAGGTGGATTTCTCATTAGTCATTAATTTTCCATTTCTAGATAGGGAGAATCAAGGGTTCTTCTTAACCAAGTGTAAAAGACCTATTGCTGTGTAACTAATTACTCCTACATGTAATTAGTACATGTAGGGGCTTAAAACAGCAGACACTTATGGGTTGTAAGTCTGGGCTTGGCTTAGCTGGGTCCTCTGCTCAGGTTCTCTCAAGTTTGTAATGAAAGTGTCAACTGAGCTGTCCAGCATAGAGGGCAGAATTCAGTTCCTTGTGGTTGTGGGACTGAGCCCTTCAGCTCTAAGACTACCCGCAGTTTCCGGCTGAGAGGCCCTCTCCGTGGGTAGTTTAATTAGGACTGTTGACTTTGACAAAGTTGGTCTAAGAACCTCTCTTTGCTCTGTTAAGAGAATCTTATGTTATAACAGGATCATGTGGGGTGACATCCAGCACCTGAGCCATATTTCATGGTTTAGCAGGAAGTCACATGTTCTGCCCACACTCAAGGGCAGGAGATTATTCAAAGGAATGAATCACTGGTGGTCACCTGGGGTATGGTCACCACACCACGTATTTTAATAGATCTTGTTTATCCCAAAAGGTAAACATCTCTTGCCGAAGAGATGGCAGAAGCAGCAACAGGCTCAAATGAGGATGCGTCAGAGGAAATGGAGGACCTGGAATCCCTATAACCAGCTGAACGAGGTAAGGAAGACTCGCTTCCCTGCATTCCTGCCCCTTCTCAACCACTTGCTCCTTAGGGGCAGGTCCCAGCCTGAGCCTCAGTTTCCCCATCTCTGCAGAGGAGGAGTCCTGTGCAAACATGAGTGTGGAAGCTTTTAGCTGCAGTTGTAATAGAGCTGTGCAGAAGTAGGGCAGGCCAGGGGTATAAGGTCATCTCAGCGCCACACCTGGTGGCATCTTGGTTTCAGGTACTTTCCAACAAGTAATGAAACTCCTGGACATCATAGACAGCGAGTTGATAAAGATGGATGTTGCCAGCGTGGGCCTAGACATGCACAAAACCCTGGCTTCAATGATAATCACAGAGAAGGGAATCACCGAGCCCTCCGTGATGATGAACACTCTGATCCGCTGCCTGCAGGTGCTGAAGGTACGTCCACCATACCACGGACACCCTCCTCTGAGTCCAGTTACTGTCAGTGGTCAGTTTGTCTGTCCACTGCTGCGATACCAAGATGGACAAGACTGTGAAGCTCCCACTTCTTGAGGACCAATTATATCAAATCTTTGGTTGGGGTGGAGTCTGGGCCTTCCCGAATGTCCAGAAGAACCCCTGTCTTCTGACACAGTGGGTTGAGAGCCATTGTTCAAGGGCCCATGGGCTGAGTTTACAAAGATGTTGAGCAAGAGCTAAGCAGAGGACCTGGTGGGACAAAGACACACCTGACAGAGGGCCCAGCATGTGTCCAGGCAGGATGCTGGGCCGGAGGAGACTGTTCAGTTGGATGGAGGGGCCAGAGGTAGAGGAGATGAAAAATGATACTGAGATAGGGTAGGCCTGGGGTGAGAGGTGGTGTCTGCACAGTGATCCTGAATCACCTGGTGGGTTTATTAAAACACTTTTCTGGGCCCCATTCTAAGAATTTCTGATTCAGTAGGTGTGGGGCAGGGGCTGAGAACCAGCAGCTCTCACAGGTTCCCAGGTGAGGCTGCTAGGGCTGGTTTTGTCTGGTGCAGGTGTGGCTGGTTCACACTTTGAGGACCGCTGGGTTTTTCACTAGCTTTAGCCTTTAGGAGGTGGCAAAGGAGTTCTATCAGTGGGGGACCTTATTTATGGAAAGCTTTATTTAAAAAAAAAAGATGCATGGCAGCCGTGGGGAATGTGGGCTGCAGTTGGGGAGCATATGCAAGAAGTTTGTGTAACATGCCTTAATTGGTGATCAGTGGCAACAAATGGACAATAGACAAGTAGATAAATTTTTAAATCAACATGTTGAATATTTTATTTAGCTCATTAGTGCATGAGGGAACCAGGAAGGTGTTAAAATCTGTTCAAATGACAATTTCACTTACGGAGATTAATTTTCTCTACCAGGCAAAACTCATTTACATTGCTGGCACAGGAATGATTTTCATTGCTATGAACTGGAAACATCTGCATCGTTATCCATATTCTACAGCTTAACTCTGTCTCTGCAGAGCTGGAAGACTGCCTGTCAGTCAAAGGCCCTCAAAGATGCCCACCTTATGAGGTCAGATACTCCCCAGAGGGTCTGCTACACACCAAGCTCTCCCCTGGCAGGAGAGACACCAAGAATCACTGCAGCCAGTTTTCAAGTCTTTGACAATTCTTCTCTTGTAACCATAAATATTCTCCACAGATAATCTTGATTACAAAAAAGGCTGGTTTTATAGTGACCTGGCTTTCTACAGCTAGTTAATTGAGCCTATAGACCTCCTTGAGTTTGCTCTGAAGATCTACACCATACATCATGAACAAGGCTGTTGTAGCCCCCAACAGGGTGAAAACTGGTTCTTGGGGTAAAAAAAAATCCTGCTTTTTAATGTATAATGCATATATCTATACATTTGTACACATGTGTGCATGTACATCTCAAGAAAACAGATATATAGTATATCTGTGATATTAAAATTTCACAGGCAGAGTGAAAAAAAAGTCTGAAATAATGTAAAAAAAGTTGAGAAACACCAACCTGGAGCCTGCAGTATTGAAAGGTTATGAAGGCCACATAATTAACTTGTGTCCAGGAATCTCTGATTGGATTTTTAGACATTTTAATGTGCAATATATATAAAAAGCAATACATTTTCAAAGTACATTTTAACAGTGAGTCATAAAACAGATTTCAAAGTTTGATATGGGTTACAGTTCCACAATTTCTTGTTTTTCCTTCTAGCTGCTCCAAGACACTGTAGACTAGAAATATCAGTACAGTGATTAAGTTGTCATACTCATTTGTTATCTCCTAACTTCTCTGTTATACTCCTTCTTCTCCTTTGATCCTTCTCCCAATCTTTAGGGATATTTGGGTTATCACCATTCCAACTTCTCTTCATGTTGAAAAGGGGTGTCAATAATATAGGATAGGAGGATGGAACTAGTGGATGCCCTTGAAGAGATTGGCACCTCTGGGTTTCAGGAATTATCTGGCCTAGGAACCATTTGAAGGTTTTGGGTTTCTGAAAAGTAAATATAGTGCATGCAACTTTTGTGGGATCTCAAATAGAGCCTTGGGTGTTCTTTAGGGTTAACGGCAATGATGTTGGTTGAGGTTTGGCAAACCTTGGCAATTAGCAATATCTAGCTGAAGCTTGCCTAAGAGCAGTCTCCAGAATAGCCTCTTGACTCCTTTTGAACATTCTTAGCCACTGATATCTTATTTTGTTATATTTTTTTCCTCCTTTTGGTCAGGAAGGTATTGCCAATCCCATGTTGCCAGGGCCAAGCTCATCCGCAAGTGTCACGTCCCATGTTGCCAGGGAGACTCACACCTCTGGATGTCATGTTCCAAGTAGCGGGGAGGGTAATGATTTTACTTGCAGAGGTGGGCATAGCAAGAGAGAGGCCACATCTGAGCAACAAAAGAGGTTCTCTGCGGGTAACTCAGACATAATTATATGTAGGTTTAACTTCTCTGCTACAGAAATAAGTTTCATAAGAGCAAGCCTCAGGATCAAGTGTGCGGCTTACTGACTTGGAAATTCCTAGTGTTTGAGAGAATACCCAGAGTTTCCCAGGTGGAAAAGTTTAGTAGTTTTATATTTTTTATCCAGTCCCTCAAGGGGCTTCCACCTATACTTTTTAATTATCTGCCTAACATATTCTGGAATGTATCTTGGTATTACATTAAGCTATACAGATTTACAAGCCCTTGTTCCCATTCTGGGCTCCATGTATTTGGGTTGTATAAATGAACTATCCAGACAGGTTGAGTTAGATTGTGTGCCACAGAAACTTTAGGTTTTGGACAAAATAAACCTCTCTTCCTTTGGTCTCATACAGTAGGTGAAGTTCTAAAATACAGACACTGTCATTCTTTACCTTCTACTCTGATTTACCTTAGTCCCAACTAGATTGGCTTCATTCTTATATCTAATTGGAGCCTGATCTCTTTTTCATTTTCTTTAACAGTTGTTGTATGTAGCAATGCTAACTTGTAGAGGTGCTGAAATCCAACTCTGAGTCCTAGGCATCACACAGATACCCCAAGTTTCAGGGAAATACCACGCTATACAAATAGAGCATGGCACGTCAGTATCTGGACGTAACACTTAAAGCTCAGGAGTAAATGTGACTGCTATAAGAGCTTACAGTCAAGATTCAAATTTTTCTATTAAGTACTTTTATAAGAGAGACCATACAATATTTGTCATTTTGTTTCTGGCTTATTTTGCACAACATAATGTTCTCAAAGTTTATTCACCTTGTTGCATGTCTCATAGCTTCATTCTTTTCTGAAGCCACACAATATTTCATCATATGTACCAGAGTTCATCTTTCTGCTTCTCAGTCATTGTACCCTTCAGCCACCTCCATGGGCATCATGGATAATGTCCAAAATAAACAATCCATGTTTCACAGTATCCTCACCTAGTTGTATAATCATCATCAATTTCAATTTTAGACAGTTTCCATTGCTCCAAAGAGACAAATAACAGAAAATACACCCTCACCAATGAGAAAATCCAAATCTCCACTTAACTGTTGTCCCATCCTCCCAATTATTAACCCCTAGTATTGGGGGTTATTTCTGGTGAAATAACCAGAAATATTATGTTCTAGTTTGCTAGCTGCTGGAATGCAACACACCAGAGACGGATTGGCTTTTAATAAAAGGGGATTTATTTTGTTGGTTCTTCAGAGGAAAGGCAGCTAACTTTACACTGAGGTTCTTTCTTATGTGGAAGGCACAAGATGGTCTCTGCTGGTCTTCTCTCCAGGCCCCTGTGTTCCAACAACTTTCCCCGGGGTGACTTCTTTCTGCATCTCCAAAGGCCTGGGCTGAGCTGCTAGTGCTGAGATGAGGAATGCTGAGCTGCTTAGGCTATGCTACTTGGCACTCTCTCATTTAAGCACCAGCCAATTAAGTCAAATATCACTCATTGCAGCAGACACGCCTTCTAACTGACTGAAGATGTAATTAGCAACAGATGAGGTTCACATACCATTGGCTTATGTTTGCAGCAACAAGACTAGGTATGCTCACCTGGCCAAGTTGACAACTGAATCTAACTAACACATATTATTTCTAGTGATATCTTCCTGTTAAATATAGGTCACAGCATGCAATAGTAGCTTTTCCCCTCTACCCCTCTATTATTGACTCTTTGTACAAGATTTACACCTTTGAAGCATTGTCATGTAGAACTTATTATTTGTAGTGTCAAGTGGTTCATACAAAAACATATTTATATTTGTAGTGTTAATCAGTGGAATACATCGCTCTATATAATCCTTTCAATCATATTCACCTTCAATATGGCAGTATTCCTTGTAAATCCACTAATGAACTATCATCACTTCTGTCCATTACCATATATTTAAGTTTAACTTCATTAGGTAAGCATTTACGTATCTCTAGTTTCTGTGTATCTCTAGGTCTCCTGTCTTCTACATTACAAACACTGAATTTACCTTTATCAGGGTTATATTAACAAAATCATACAGTGTTTATCTTTTTGTGTCTGGCTTATTTCACCCAGAATTATGTTCTGAAGTTTTATCCATGTTGCAGTATGCTTTAGGACTTCATTTTGTCTTACAGCTCCATAATATTCTATCATATGTCTATACCACATTTTTTTATCCACATGTCTATTGGTAGGCACATGGTGGTTTCCATCTTTTGGCACTTGAAAATAATGCTGCTAAGAACATCGGTTTGCAAATGTCTGTTCATGTCACTGCTTTCACTTTTCTGGGTACACATTGAGAAGTGGTATTGCCAGGTTATATGGCAAACACAATACTCAGTTTTTCTGAGGAACTTTCAATCTGTCTTCCACAGTGGCTGTACCATTATACATTCCCACCAGTAGTGATTAAATGTTCCAACAATAATTTATATAAACAAGTGGGTTATGCTCAATCACTGCCATTTTAAGCAACCATACAGAGGAATAAAAGGTTTCCAAATGCCACAACAACAGTTTTTTAGGAAAGGAGAAAAACAAGAGCCTCAAAAAATGGATAAAGTCAGATTGAGGATTTCAGAGGGAAATGGAACACAAAGGAAATGAAAAACATTTCTCTGAAAATCAGTGGAGAAGCACTGCTCTTGATCAGGTGCAAGTGTGGAAACAGTTGCTTCAAGATATTTTGTACACTGCCTACACGGATCAAATTATACCCTTAAGACACAGACTGCCTGGTGCTTGCACTGAATTTTTGAAAATGCAAGATTTCCGATTGAAAAATCAATCCCTCCCCTCTATATTTCTTTTTAAAAATCTAATTTTGCAGACATTAAAGGCTAGGTGTTTAGCCATCTCAGCATCGATTAGTTTTGGATGTCTAAGCTCTGTCGCTCGTGGCTTCCCAAGGCTTCACTCTACAAGACATATTTACAATGTGAAGAACACATCTACAAGAAATCTACACTTTAAGGGTTTTACAAATCAATCTTGGGGATTGGTCCTGAACTGACTCTTACAGACTCCATCCCCTTGTCATTTCCTTTGCCCAGTTTAACAGTCTAAAGTCTACTTAAATGGAGCTCAGAAATGTTAAGATTGGGCAATAGATTTATACTCAAAATCCTGTACTCAAAATCATGTTCAATTATTCACATCTTCACAGAATGAGGAATTCTGATTCTTTAGTTTTTCAAATTCCTTAACCTACTATCTCAGAAATAGTATCCCCTGCTCTTGCAAAGTTGCTTGAATTTCACATACCCAAATTAATGATCTTAATTTTTAAAATTCAGTACGAATTTCTGACATGTAAACGCTTCCCATGTGTATTAGTTAGGGTTCTCTAGAGCAACAGAATCAACAGGAAATATTCTTAAATATAAAATTTATAAAAGTGTCTCATGTAACTGTGGGAACCTAGAGTTCAAAATCTGCAGGGCAGGCTGTGAAGCTGATGATTCCAATGGAGGGTCTGGATGAACTCCACAGGAAATGCTCACCGGCTGAAGCAGGAAGAGAACCTGTCTCTTCTGAATCCTCCTTAAAAGGCTTCCAGTGATTAGATTAATTATCACTCATTAAAGAAGACACTCCCCTTGGCTGATTACAAATGGAATCAGCTGTGGATGTAGCCAATGTCATCATGATTTAATTCTATGAAATGTCATCATAACAAAAGACAGACCAACACTTGCCCAACCAGAAAAACAGGTACCACCACCTGGCCAAGCTGACACATGAACCTGACCATGACACCCTGGTATGAGCTGCTTCCTTCATGTAATCGTAATGCCTGCTTCTCTGCATGATCTGTGAGCCATCTGTGGACATGTTCTATGAGAATGTCACTAAAGTATACTGTTAGCGTAGGTGTTAATGAACATGTAGGTCAGGCAGATAACTATGTGGCATAGCTGTTGCATTTCATGATTTGGACCTGGTGATGAACTTCTCTGGATACTTGGGTGCTGAAGACTTTGAGGAGATACAGGTTCATGACCTTGCTGCTTGTTAGCAGTTACAGGCTGCTGAGTGGCCAACTGTGAAACTGGTCCTTACTTAACTACTGGCATACTAACCTATGGCTGTGACAAAATGGGAGGAGTACTAATCAAAGGTCTGATAGGGACTGTACTGGTTTGAAGTGTACTTATTCTTGGAGACACATAAGATGTTGGAGATGATGCACCAGATATTAGAGACACTGGAGACTGGTTAGGTGGCTGGGCTTGTGTAGAAAGTTGGGCAGCTTGCAAAATCAGAGAAGTTATGTTGAAAGCAGAGGGTCCAGCATTCAGAAACTTATGAATTATAGACTGCAGTGAGGCTTATGTCCCAGCTGCTATAAGAAATTCCTTTAATTTGGATATATCCACTTTAGAATTATTACCCTGCAGCGCGGCTTGGAAAGCAGTGGGCAAACGTCTAAGAAGATTTGGGTCCTGAAGTAAGTGAAGTATTGGGGACTGTGGGACAGGCAAAACAGGGATTGCAAGAGCAGATTTAGAGGTGCAGATGTGGGATTTAGTCTAGACGCAGAAGATGTGGATGGAGTTGTGCAAGATTGTGATACCACTTTGTCTCCTGGTGTAGATTTTTCTTTTGTTTTCTGTGCAGGGACAGAAAGTGAGTAGTAGGCAGTTTTGATAAAGGAGATGCTCAATCAGCATCAAATGACTTCTTTGGCTCGTGACTAGACTGTAGCATAATGGACTGGAAGGAACAGTGCTTGGGGTAACATTTGGATGAACCACTGGTTTGATGGGGTGCTGAACCAGTGTAGAACTACTCTATAGAGTTTCTGCTCTTGGCAGTCTTTAGTCTCTGTCATTGTGTCATTTTAGAGACAAAATATTCTTTGGGAGCAAACTACTGGCATCATTGGAATGCTTTCCTCTGTTCCACCAGCAAACCCACTGGTGGCTGTTGCTGGCATCACCTCTCTTCGGTAATCCTCTTCTCCTTCTGCTCCGCCTCCCCACTCCTGCCCTGCCATGCCCCTCTGCTCCACCTCCTCCCTCCTCTCTTTCTCCCGCTGCTGTACCACCAACTACATCTGGATATAATCTTTTAAATATAAACACAGAGAACCATATGGATACATTCCCAAAATAAAACATCATTTAAGGAAAAAACTTTTAGAGAAAAGCAATATTACTATAGCAGTTAAGTATTAATTGTGGAATTAAGGGAGTGTTCTAGTTTGCTAGCTGCCAGAAGGCAATTTACCAGAAAAAATATATTCTGGATGCCAGCTATACTGGTTTGAAAGGATGTATGTCCCCTAGAAAAGCCATGTTTTAATCTAAATCCCATATCACAAAGGCAGAATAATCCCTATTCAATACCATATGTTTGAAACGGAGTAATACTGTATGTTTGAATATTGTAATGTCATCTCCCTGGAGATGTGATTTAATCAAGAGTGGTTGTTAAGGACTTCCGGAGAAGATGGCGGCTTAGTAAGAAGTGCGGGTCTTAGTTCCTCCTCCAGAACAGCAACTAAAGAAACGGAAACAATGCGAAACAGTTCCCGGAGCCATGACGGAGACCGGGGGGACGGCATGCCCCATTCTGGAACGGCTGAACGGGTGGGGAGAATCCACTGCGGTGAGATACCTGAGGGGTGCGCGTTTTCCCGGCCGGGGCGGCTGGCGACTGGGGTCCCCTCCACGCACGTGGCTCCCCGGTCTGACTGGGAACGTTGGATAGCGGGGCCCTCCCGCCACGCTTGGCGTCTCGGGCCAGCTGGGCAATTTGGACTGGCGCTCCCCCAGGCCGCGGCAGCCAGCGACCCCCCCCCTTCCACGCACGGTTTCCCGGGCTGACTGCGAGATTCGGATTGGCAAGTTAAAGGAGCCACAGCATCTTTTACTGGTGGGACCCACAGACAGACGAGCGCCACGAGCGCCACCTACTGGGCAGGAAAAGAGGGGCAGAGCCCAGAGATTTCACAGAAAAACCTTTCAACCAGCCGGGTCCCACACCCAGGGAAATCTGATCAAATGCCCAGACACCAGCAGGAAATAATGGATGACACTCGGAAAATTGAAGATACGGCCCAGTCAAAGGAACAAACCAATAGTTCAAGTGAGATACAGGAGCTGAGACAATTAATGCTGATTATACGAACAGAAATGGAAAAACTCTTCAAAAACCAAATCAATAAATTGAGGGAGGACATGAAGAAGACATGGGCTGAACAAAAAGAAGAAATAGAAAATCTGAAAAAACAAATCACAGAACTTATGGGAGTGAAGGACAAAGAAGAAAAAATGGAAAAAACAATGGATACCTACAATGGTAGATCTAAAGAGACAGAAGCTACAATTAGTGAACTGGAGGATGGAACATCTGAATTCCAGAAAGAAACAGAAACTATAGGGAAAAGAATGGAAAAACTTGAGCAGGGGATCAGGGAACTGAATGACAATATGAAGCGCACAAATATACGTGTTGTGGGTGTCCCAGAAGGAGAAGAGAAGGGAAAAGGAGGAGAAAAACTAATGGAAGAAATTATCACTGAAAATTTCCCAACTCTTATGAAAGACCTAAAATTACAGATCCAAGAAGTGCAGCGCACCCCAAAGAGAATAGACCCAAATAGGCGCTCTCCCAGACACTTACTAGTTAGAATGTCAGAGGTCAAAGAGAAAGAGAGGATCTTGAAAGCAGCAAGAGAAAAACAATCCGTCACATACAAAGGAAACCCAATAAGACTATGTGTAGATTTCTTAGCAGAAACCATGGAAGCTAAAAGACAGTGGGATGATATATTTAAATTACTAAAAGAGAAAAACTGCCAGCCAAGACTTCTATATCCAGCAAAATTGTCCTTCAAAAATGAAGGAGAAATTAAAACATTTATAGACAAAAAGTCACTGAGAGAATTTGTGATCAAGAGACCAGCTCTGCAAGAAATACTAAAGGGAGCACTAGAGTCAGATACGAAAAGATAGAAGAGAGAGGTATGGAGTAAAGTGTAGAAAGAAGGAAAATCAGATATGATATATATAATACAAAACCCAAAATGTTAGAGGAAAATATTATCCAAACAGTAATAACACTAAAAGTTAATGGACTGAATTTCCCAATCAAACACATAGACTGGCAGAATGGATTACGACCCAGCAATACCACTGCTAGGTATCTACTCAAAGGACTTAAGGGCAAAGACACAGACGGACATTTGCACACCAGTGTTTACAGCAGCATTATCTACAATTGCAAAGAGATGGAAACAGCCAAAATGTCCATCAACAGACGAGTGGCTAAACAAACTGTGGCGTATACCTATGATGGAATATTATGCAGCTTTAAGACAGACTAAACTTATGAAGCATGTAATAACATGGACGGACCTAGAGAACATTATGCTGAGTGAGTCTAGCCAAAAACTAAAGGACAAATACTGTATGGTCCCACTGATGTGAACCGACATTCGAGAATCAGCTTGGAATATATCATTGGTAACAGAGACCAGCAGGAGTTAGAAACAGGGTAAGATAATGGGTAATTGGAGCTGAAGGGATACAGACTGTGCAACAGGACTAGATACAAAAACTCAAAAATGGACAGCACAATAATACCTAAGTGTAATGTAACTATGTTGGAACACTGAATGAAGCTGCACCTGAAATATAGTTTTTTGTTTGTTTGTTTGTATCTTTTGTTTTTGTTTTTTTTTTTCTTTTTCCTTTTTATATATATATATTTTTTATTAGTATTATTATTTTAATTCTCTTCTCTATATTAACATTCTGTATCTTTTTCTGCTGTTTTGCTAGTTCTTTTCCTAAATCGATGCAAATGTACTAAGAAATGATGATCATACATCTATGTGATGATACTAAGAATTACTGAGTGCATGTGTAGAATGGAATGATTTCTAAATGTTGTGTTAATTTCTTTTCTTTTTTTTGATTAATAAAAAAATTTAAAAAAAAGAGTGGTTGTTAAACTGGATTAGGTGCTGAGATGTCTCCACCCATTTGGGTGGTCTTGATAAGTTTCTGGAGTTCTATAAAAGAGGGAACATTTTGGAGAATGAACGATTCAGAGACAGCAGAGCAGAATGACATAGCTGTGAGAAGCAGAGTCCACCAGCCAGCGACCTTTGGAGATGAAGAAGGAAAATGCCTCCTGGGGAGCTTCATGAAACAGGAAGCCAGGAGAAGAAGCTAGCAGATGATGCCATGTTTGCCGTGTGCCCTTCCAGATGAGAGAGGAACCCTCACCATGTTCACCATGTGCTTTTCCAGATGAGAGAGAAACTCTGACTGTGTTCGCCATGTGCCTTCTCAGTTGAGAAAGAATCCCTGAACTTCATCGGCTTTCTTGAACTAAGGAATCTTTCCCTGGATGCCTTAGATTGGACATTTCTATAGACTTGTTTTAATTGGGCATTTTCTCAGCCTTAGAACTGTAAAATACCAATTTATTAAATCTCCCTTTTTAAAAGCCATTCTGTTTCTGGTATATTGCATTCCAGCAGCTAGTAAACTAAAACACCAGCCCATGGTCAAATTTGTGTTTTATAAATATTTTCTCCTAGTTTGTGGGCTTGCCTTTTCAAATGCCTTTCAAAGAGCAGAAGTTTCACATTTTAACGTGATCCAATTCATTAGTTTTTCCTTTCGAAGTCTGTTCTGTTGTGTTCCATCAAAAAATCTTTGCTTGTGATAAAAGAACAAAGATTTTCTCCTTCATCTTCTTCAGAAATTTTACAGTTCTAGGTTGTTACATTTAGGTCTGTGATGTGAGGTAAAGCTTGAGGTTCATTTTTATGCTTGTGGATATCCAACTGCACCAGCACTGTCTGTTGAAAATGTACAAACTCTCCCCTCTGGTCCCTTTTTGAAAGTCAATCAGTTATATGTGTGTACTTATTTCTGGATTCTCTTAGTTCCACCATAAAAATTTTATACTTCATGAGCCATCAACTGTGTTACATTCTTTTTAAAACAATACTTTAGAAATTTAAAAATGTTCTTAGCTCACGGCTGTACAAGAACAGGGTGTGTGTTGTGATCTGCCAGACTCTGCTCTTAAGTCTTCTCCTATGGCAATACTTGTGGTCTTGATCACTACAGTTTTTGAGTTAAATCAAGAAATCAGATAAAAGTCTCCCAACTTTGTTCCTTTTTTTAATTCCAACATTGTTATGGCTATTCTACATTCCTTGCATTCCCACATAAATTTTAGAATCAGCTCTTTCTCCGCCGGCCCGCCGCGCGGCGCCCACGCCCCGCAGCAGCCGAGCCGCCCGACCTCCTTCCCCCCTCTCTTTCTCCGCCGGCCCGCCGCGCGGCGCCCACGCCCCGCAGCAGCCGAGCCGCCCGACCTCCTTCCCCCCTCTCTTTCTCCGCCGGCCCGCCGCGCGGCGCCCACGCCCCGCAGCAGCCGAGCCGCCCGACCTCCTTCCCCCCTCTCTTTCTCCGCCGGCCCGCCGCGCGGCGCCCAAGCCCCGCAGCAGCCAAGCCGCCCGACCTCCTTCCCCCCTCTCTTTCTCCGCCGGCCCGCCGCGCGGGGCTGCTCCGGCTGCTCTCCAACCATCACGGTGCCCTCTTCCCCCGCCTTCACCGTGCTCCTCCGCCACCAGCCTCGACAGCCTTGCTGCCCTCACCTTTCCTCCTCCAGAACAGCTACTGGGGGAGTGGAGATAATACAGAGCAGCTCCCGGAGCCACGACGGAGATCAAAGGGACAGCGGACCCCTTCCTAGAACGGCTGACTATCTGGGAGAACCAGCTCCGGTGAGATCACCAAGGGGCATGGGCTTTCCTGGGTGGGACGACAAGCGACCGGAGTCCCTCCCTTCCACCTTCCTGGGCCAGCTGGTAGAATTGGACAGGCGGTCCCCTTAGGCCGCGGCGGCTGGTGCCCCCACCACACGAGGCCCCCCAGAACAACTGAGATAGTTGGGTCGGAAACCCCCAGACTGCGGAGAACAGTGACCGGGAGATCCCTTCCAAACACGTGACTCCCCCGTCGGCTGGGAACAGTGTACTCTCCCGGGCTGCGACAGCTGGCGCCCTCCCGCCACGCTTGGTGCCCCGCGCCGACTGGCTAATTTGGTCGGACGCTCCCCTGTGCTGCGACGGCCGGCGACCCTCCCCACGTTTGGAACCCCGGGCCGGCTGGCATTCTTCCAAGACACTTAGGTTGCCGAACCTCCCCTACGGCGAGAGTTTTCCAGAGTTGAGGGACCCACAGCAACTTTCGCTGGTGGAACCCACAGACAGGCGTGTGCCACGAGCGCCACCTACTGGGCAGGATAGGAAGAACAGAACCCAGAGATTGCGCAGAAAAATCTTTCAAGCTGTGGGGTCGAACACCCGGGGAAATCTGACTAAATGCCCAGACGCCAGCAGAAGATAACGGATCACGCTCAGAAGATTGAACATATGGCCCAAACGAAGAAACCAATAGTTCAAATGAGATACAGGAGCTGAAACAACTAATGCTGAATATACGAACAGAAATGGAAAACCTCTTCAAAAACGAAATCGATAAATTGAGGGAGGACATGAAGAAGACATGGGCTGAACATAAAGAAGAAATAGAAAAACTGAAAAAACAAATCACAGAACTTATGGAAGTGAAAGATAAAGTAGAAAAGATGGAAAAAACAATGGATACCTACAATGACAGATTTAAAGAAACAGAAGATAGAATTAGTGATTTGGAGGATGAAACATCTGAATTCCAAAAAGAAACAGAAACTATCCGGAAAAGAATGGAAAAATTTGAACAAGGTATCAGGGAACTCAAGGACAATGTGAACCGTACAAATATACGTGTAGTGGGTATCCCAGAAGGAGAAGAGAAGGGAAAAGGAGGAGAAAAACTAATGGAAGAAATTATCACTGAAAATTTCCCAACTCTTATGAAAGACCTAAAATTACAGATCCAAGAAGTGCAGCGCACCCCAAAGAGATTAGACACAAATAGGCGTTCCCCAAGACACTTACTAGTTAGAATGTCAGAGGTCAAAGAGAAAGAGAGGATCTTGAAGGCAGCGAGAGAAAAACAATCCGTCACATACAAGGGAAACCCAATAAGACTATGTGTAGATTTCTCAGCAGAAACCATGGAAGCTAGAAGACAGTGGGATGATATATTTAAGTTACTAAAAGAGAAAAACTGCCAGCCAAGACTCCTATATCCAGCAAAATTGTCCTTCAAAAATGAGGGAGAAATTAAAACATTCTCAGACAAAAAGTCACTAAGAGAATTTGTGACCAAGAGACCAGCTCTGCAAGAAATACTAAAGGAAGCACTAGAGTCAGATACAAAAAGACAGAAGAGAGAGACATGGAGAAAAGTGGAGAAAGAAGGAAAGTCAGATATGATATATATAATACAAAAGGCAAAATGGTAGAGGAAAATATTATCCAAACAGTAATAACTCTAAATGTCAATGGACTGAATTCCCCAATTAAAAGACATAGACTGGCAGAATGGATTAAAAAACAGGATCCTTCTATATGCTGTCTACAGGAAACACATCTTAGACCCAAAGATAAATATAGGTTGAAAGTGAAAGGTTGGGAAAAGATATTTCATGCAAACAACAACCAGAAAAGAGCAGGAGTGGCTATACTAATATCCAACAAATTAGACTTCAAATGTAAAACAGTTAAAAGAGACAAAGAAGGACACTATATACTATTAAAAGGAACAATTAAGCAAGAAGACATAACAATCATAAATATTTACGCACCGAACCAGAATGCCCCAAAATACGTGAGGAATACACTGCAAACACTGAAGAGGGAAATAGACACATATACCATAATAGTTGGAGACTTCAATTCACCACTCTCATCAATGGACAGAACATCTACACAGAGGATCAATAAAGAAATAGAGAACCTGAATATTACTATAAATGAACTTGACTTAACAGACATTTATAGGACATTACATCCCACAACAGCAGGATACACCTTTTTTTCAAGTGCTCATGGATCATTCTCAAAGATAGACCATATGCTGGGTCACAAAGCAAGTCTTAACAAATTTAAAAATATTGAAATCATACACAACACTTTCTCGGATCATAAAGGAATGAAGTTGGAAATCAATAATAGGCGGAGGGCCAGAAAATTCATAAATACATGGAGGCTCAACAACACACTCTTAAACAACAAGTGGGTCAAAGAAGAAATTGCAAGAGAAATTAGTAAATACCTAGAGGCAAATGAAAATGAAGATACAACATATCAAAACTTATGGGACGCAGCAAAGGCAGTGCTAAGAGGGAAATTTATTGCCCTAAATGCCTTTATCAGAAAAGAAGAAAAGGCAAAAATGCAGGAATTAACTGTCCACTTGGAAGAACTGGAGAAAGAACAGCAAACTAATCCCAAAGCAAGCAAAAGGAAAGAAATAACAAAGGTTAGAGCAGAAATAAATGAAATTGAAAACATGAAAACAATAGAGAAAATCAATAAGACCAGAAGTTGGTTCTATGAGAAAATCAACAAGATTGATGGGCCCTTAGCAAGATTGACAAAAAGAAGAAGAGAGAGGATGCAAATAAATAAGATTAGAAATGAAAGAGGAGACATAACTACTGACCTCACAGAAATAAAGGAGGTAATAACAGGATACTATGAATAACTTTACGCTAATAAATACAACAATTTAGAAGAAATGGACAGGTTCCTGGAAAGACATGAACAACCAACTTTGACTCAAGAAGAAATAGACGACCTCAACAAACCAATCACAAGTAAAGAGATTGAATTAGTTATTCAAAAGCTCCCTAAAAAGAAAAGTCCAGGACCAGACGGCTTCACATGTGAATTCTATCAAACATTCCAGAAAGAATTAGTACCTACTCTCCTCAAATTCTTCAACATAATCGAAGTGGAGGGAAAACTACCTAATTCATTCTATGAAGCCAACATCACCCTCATACCAAAACCAGGCAAAGATATTACAAAAAAAGAAAACTACAGACCAATCTCTCTAATGAATATAGATGCAAAAATCCTCAATAAAATTCTAGCAAATCGTATCCAACAACACATTAAAAGAATTATACATCATGACCAAGTAGGATTCATCCCAGGTATGCAAGGATGGTTCAACATAAGAAAATCAATTAATGTAATACACCATATCAACAAATCAAAGCAGAAAAATCACATGATCATCTCAATTGATGCAGAGAAGGCATTTGACAAGATTCAACATCCTTTCCTGCTGAAAACACTTCAAAAGATAGGAATACAAGGGAACTTCCTTAAAATGATAGAGGGAATATATGAAAAACCCACAGCTAATATCATCCTCAATGGGGAAAAATTGAAAACTTTCCCCCTAAGATCAGGAACAAGACAAGGATGTCCACTATCACCACTATTATTCAACATTGTGTTGGAAGTTCTAGCCAGAGCAATTAGGCAAGAAAAAGAAATACAAGGCATCAAAATAGGAAAGGAAGAAGTAAAACTATCACTGTTTGCAGACGATATGATACTATATGTAGAAAACCCAGAAAAATCCACAACAAAATTAATAGAGCTAATAAATGAGTACAGCAAAGTAGCAGGCTACAAGATCAACATTCAAAAATCTGTAGCTTTTCTATACACTAGTAATGAACAAGCTGAGGCGGAAATCAAGAAACGAATCCCATTTACAATCGCAACTAAAAGAATAAAATACCTAGGAATAAATTTAACCAAAGAGACAAAAAACCTATATAAAGAAAACTACAAAAAACTGTTAAAAGAAATCACAGAAGACCTAAATAGATGGAAGGGCATACCGTGTTCATGGATTGGAAGACTAAATATAGTTAAGATGTCAATCCTACCTAAATTGATTTACAGATTCAATGCAATACCAATCAAAATCCCAACAACTTATTTTTCAGAAATAGAAAAACCAATAAGCAAATTTATCTGGAAGGGCAGGGTGCCCCGAATTGCTAAAAACATCTTGAGGAAAAAAAACGAAGCTGGAGGTCTTGCGCTGCCTGACTTTAAGGCATACTATGAAGCCACAGTGGTCAAAACAGCATGGTATTGGCATAAAGATAGATATATCGACCAATGGAATCGAATAGAGTGCTCAGATATAGACCCTCTCATCTATGGACATTTGATCTTTGATAAGGCAGTCAAGCCAACTCACCTGGGACAGAACAGTCTCTTCAATAAATGGTGCCTAGAGAACTGGATATCCGTATGCAAAAGAATGAAAGAAGACCCATCTCTCACACCCTATACAAAAGTTAACTCAAAATGGATCAAAGATCTAAACATTAGGTCTAAGACCATAAAACAGTTAGAGGAAAATGTTGGGAGATATCTTATGGATCTTACAACTGGAGGTGGTTTTATGGACCTTAAACCTAAAGCAAGAACACTGAAGAAGGAAATAAATAAATGGGAGCTCCTCAAAATTAAACACTTTTGTGCATCAAAGAACTTCATCAAGAAAGTAGAAAGACAGCCTACACAATGGGAGACAATATTTGGAAACGACATATCAGATAAAGGTCTAGTATCCAGAATTTATAAAGAGATTGTTCAACTCAACAACAAAAAGACAGCCAACCCAATTACAAAATGGGAAAAAGACTTGAACAGACACCTACCAGAAGAAGAAATATGGATGGCCAAGAGGCACATGAAGAGATGCTCAATGTCCCTGGCCATTAGAGAAATGCAAATCAAAACCACAATGAGATATCATCTCACACCCACCAGAATGGCCATTACAGAAAATGACAAGTGCTGGAGAGGATGCGGAGAAAGAGGCACACTTATCCACTGTTGGTGGGAATGTCAAAGGGTGCAACCACTGTGGAAGGCAGTTTGGCGCTTCCTCAAAAAGCTGAATATAGAATTGCCATATGACCCAGCAATACCATTGCTAGGTATCTACTCAAAGGACTTAAGGGCAAAGACACAAACGGACATTTGCACACCAATGTTTATAGCAGCGTTATTTACAATTGCAAAGAGATGGAAACAGCCAAAATCTCCATCAACAGAAGAGTGGCTAAACAAACTGTGGTATATACATACGATGGAATATTATGCAGCTTTAAGACAAGATAAACTTATGAACCATGTAATAACATGGATGGACCTAGAGAATATTATGCTGAGTGAATCCAGCCAAAAACTAAAGGACAAATACTGTATGGTCCCACTGATGTGAACGGACATTCGAGAATAAACTTGAAATATGTCATTGGTAACAGAGTTCAGCAGGAGTTAGAAACAGGGTAAGACAATGGGTAATTGAAGCTGAAGGGATACAGACTGTGCAACAGGACTAGATACAAAAACTCAAAAATGGACAGCACAATAATACCTAATTGTAAAGTAATCATGTTAAAATACTGAATGAAGCTGCATCTGAGCTATAGGGTTTTTTTTTGTTTTTGTTTGCTTGTTGGTTTGTTTGTTGTTGTTGTTTTTTACTACTATTACTATTTTTATTTCTTTTCTTTATATTAACATTTTATATCTTTTTCTGTTGTGTTGCTAGTTCCTCTATACCGATGCAAATGTACTAAGAAACAATGATCATGCATCTATGTGATGATGTTAAGAATTACTGAGTGCATATGTAGAATGGTATGATTTCTAAATGTTGTGTTAATTTCTTTTTTTTTCCGTTAATAAAAAATAAAAATAAATAAAAAATAAATAAAAAATTTTAGAATCAGCTTGTCAATTTCTATTAAAAAATATTAGGATCTTGAATGAGACTGCACTGAATCTACAGAAAAATTGAGGGAGAATTATCTTCTTAACAATACCGTTAAAAATAACACCACATAGAATGATTAAAATTTAGAATAATCACAATCACACTTGGTTTGTTAAAATTTTAGAATAATCACAAACCAAGTGTGAGGGAAGAGGTGGAGCAATTGGAACTCCCATATATTGCTGGTGGGAATATAGTGGTTGAAAGTTAAGTGTAAACACTTTCCAATTCTACTCCTAGTTATTTACCCAAGGGAAATTACAACATGTATCTAATATATTTTATCTCTCCCAAGATAACTGGGAGAGAATTATCTTCTGATACGTGAGCAGCATATAATTCATTCCATTTATTGTTAATTTCTCACAGCAAAGTTTTCTAGTTTTCAGTGTACAAGTCTTGCACTGAGTCAAATTTATCCCATAGTTAATAAGTTTTGATAATGCACCAAGTTAAATTTATCACATAGCTAATAGTTTTAATTTCAATTTCTATTTTTCTTGTTAGTAGACAGAAACGTGTTTTTGGTGTCCTTGCTAAACTCATCTATTAATTCTAGTAATTTTTCTTATAGACTTGTTAGGAAATTCTGTTTATATCACCATGCCACCTCCAAATAAAGACTGTTTTTACTCTTCTTTTCCAACCTGTATGCCTTTCACATCATTTTCCTGCTTTATGCATTGAAAGGAACTCCGATATGATGTTGAACAGAAGTGATAAGGGTTTGAACAAATCTTTGCCTTGTTCCCATTAAGTATCATGTTTGCTGGAAGTTTTTTTCTTTATAGATGTCTTATCAGGATAAGGACATTTCCTTTTATTCTCTGTTTCCTGAGAGGCTTAATATAAATGGATATTGGATTTTATCAAATGCTTTTTCCGCAGTTACTGAGAGGATATCATTTTTCTCTGCTGATATGGTGAATGACACTAACGGATTTTCTAATATTAAACCAACACTACATTCCTGGGATAAGCCCGACCTGGACAGAATCATTACCCTTTCTATACGTTCCTAGATTAAATATTGTTTCAGTTTGGATATACCAGAGCTACAGTGGCTTTTAAAAAAGGGAATTTAATAAGTTACAAGTTTACAGTTCTAAGCCTATAAAAATGTCCAAGGTTCTGGCTTGTTTAACATCTTACAGAGACATCTGCTGGGCTCCAAGCTTCTCCAAACATTCGTGTCTCTGTTCTCCAACTGTTGGCAGCTGTGTCAGCTCTCACTCTGTGGCTCGGCTCTGCTCTCTCCAAAATGTTTCCACTTTTAAAGGACTCCAGTAAACTAATCAAGACACACCTGGAATGGGCGGAGTCATGTCTCCATCTAATCAAAAAGTCATACCCACAAATGGGTGTGTCACATCTCCACGGAGATAATCTAAAGTTTCAGGAATCAGGATGAAAAGAAATGGCTGCCCCTTAACTTTGGGCCAGGATTAAAACAGAATACTTTCAAACTGACACAGACGTAAATACTTAATTAAGGAATTCTGCATCTACATTCATGAGATATGTTTATCTGTAGTTTTCTTAGTTTGTGATGTCTTTATTTGGTTTTGGTATCAGGGTAACATTGGCCTCAAAAATGAAGTGGAAAGTTTCCTTTCTCTTTCAGAAAGAGTTTGTATATGATTAGTATTATTTCTTTCTTAAATGTTTGGTGCAGTTCATCACTGAAGCCATATGGGCCTAAAGTCTTCTCTGTCGTTTTTTAAATTAAGAATTTAATGCCTTTTATAGACATAACAGTATTTAGATTTTCTACTTATAAAGTCTGGTTTAATAATTTGTATTTCAATATATTTGTACATTCCATCTAAGTTGAATAAGTTATTGGTGTAAAGTTGTTCATTAAATTCCGTTATTATTCTTTGATGTCTAAAGGATGTGCAGTAATGATCCCTCTTTCAGTATATTGGTAATCTGTCTTCCTTTTCTTCATTAGTCAAGCTAAAGTTTTATCTGTTTTATTGATCTTAAAAGTACAACTTTTGTAAAGATTTTATCTATTATTTGTTCATTTTCTATTTTATTGATTTCTGCACTTATGTTTAGGCTTTTCTTCCTTCTACTTATTTGCTGGAATTAATTTGCTTTTCTCTCTCTAACTTCTTCAGGTAGCAACACAGATAATTGGTTTTAGACAGTGCTTATCTTCTAATAAAATGTTAAAGCTATAAATTTCCCTCTTTAGCTGTATACTGCAAATCTTGCTAAGGTTTGTTGTCACTTTCACTTAGTCACAATACTTCCTAATTTCCCTTGGAATATTTTTTTCTTCAACCTGTGAGTTACTTAAAAGAATGTTGGCTAATTCCCAAATATCTGAGGATTTTCCAAATAGAAAAACAACAGAAAATATTTTCTGTTAATAACCAGTATTTTAAATGAGTTGAGATTGATTTGATGGCCCTGTAAATATTCTATTTTGGTGCTTGTTCTCTCTGCCCTCAGGAAAAAAAAAGTATAATGGCCATCACTGGGTGAGATATTTCTTCAAGTCTTCTATGTCCTTATGATTTTCTACTTGGTCTATTAATTAGTGAGAGAGAAGTGTTCAAATCCCCAATTAAAACATTAGATTTGTTTATTTCTCCCTTTGCTTCTGCATACATATTTAGGATTATGTTTTTTTGATGAGCTGATCCCTTTATCATTATGAAATCTCTCTTTATCTATAGTAACATTCCTTGTTTTGAATTCAATATAGTCTGACGTTAATACTGCCACTCCAGTTTTCTTAAGTTCGATAGTGGCAAGGTATGAATTTTTTCCATGTTTTGCAATTTAAGAATTTATGTCTTTATATTTAAAGTGGCTTTCCTGTAGACAGCATATAGTTAGGTCTTTTTTTCTCAGTATGACAATCTCTGTCTTTTAATTAGAATATTTAGACTATCTATAATGTAACTGTCAATATGGTCTGGTTTAAATTTACTAACTAGCTATTTGTTTTGTCTGTTCTTTGTTTTTGTCTTTTTTTTTTTTGCCTTCTTCTGGATGAACTGAATATATTTTAACTTTCCATTTTATCTCCCCCATTACCTTATTAGTTAAATCTCTATTTTATTTATTTATTTATTATTATTATTAAAAAATTTTTTTTTTGCCTGGGCAGGTACCAGGAATTGAACCCTGGTCTCTGACATGACAGGTGAGAACTCTGCCTGCTGAGCCACCATAGCCCACCCTGAACGTCTTTATTTTTTAAGTTACTCTATAGTTTACAAGATGCACCTCTAACTTATCCTATTCCAGTCTATCTCCAAATATTACACTACTACCTGCATATTTCTCTTTGCCCCCAACTTTTTTGCATGTGATTTTTGTCATATGTTTTACTTCTACATATGCTATATATTCCATAATATATTATATTATTTTTGCTTTAAATAGTGAATTATTTTTTAAACCATGGATTTATAGTTTTTGCCAAATTTGAAAAACTGCAACCACTATTTCCTTAAATATTTGTTATATCCTTCCACTCCCACCACATACTTTCCTGGAATACCAATTACATTTAAAAATGAGAATAAAGTCAATATTTTCCCAAATAATCACCATTTTTGGTACTTTTTATTTTTGTGACCCAAAGTTCCATCTGGAGATATTTTCCCTCTGCCTTAAGAACTTCTTTTAATGTTTCTTGTACTGCAAATCTGCTGGTGACACTCTCAGATTTTAGCTCCCCTCGCCCCCAATTAGACTTTATTTTGCCTCCCAATTCTGAAGGATAATTTTTTTTTTTTACTGCATGTACCATTCTAGGTTTTCTAGCATTCTTCCCACCCTCTCCAATCACAATGAAGATATTATTCCTTCGTCTTCTGTTTTGCAGAGTCTTTGTCAAGTCATCCTTGGTCATTCTGGTTTCTTTTTTTACCCCTTCAATATTACTGTCTTTTTTCTCTGACTGCTTTTAATACCTTCTCATTGTCATTCCGTTCTCTTGTTATCAAAACTTGATATTGTTTTCTATTTCTATATTTAAGGAAATAATCTTTATCTTTCTTGGGGTTTTGTGGAGAGCCGCCTCCCGGGTCAGGCCTAGTGGACGCGCTGCAGCCTGCTCTAGAGTTCCCCCCGCCCATCGAGTGAGCCAAGATGGCGCCCGCATCCTGTTTCCGCGTATGACGTACGCGCCCACCAACCCTATCTTCCAATCACCTCTGTATACGTGGCACTAACCTATTGGGTTTGGGCACAGTATATAAGAGGTTACCCGGACAGGGTGGGTGGAGACGACCCACAGGGAGCCGTACCTGACGGCCGCATAGAGGTTGTTTCCCCCGCGGGGTATCTTGTCCCGCGTGGAACCTGTAACAGAGAATGCAAGCTTAACTCCAGTAAAGGTCTGTGCTCACAACCGTTGCGTGCCTCGAACCCGTGTTTGTCACTTGAGTCGGTTTGCCTGCGCCTGTCTCTTTCTCCCCTCCTGTTCCCTTCGCCGGCCGGGGATCAGAAGCCGAACGAGACGGCTGCGGACAAGTGGTGGCCCGTACGGGGAACCTTCTCTCTCGACACCTCTTCTGCAAGGAGAGCCGTACTGTCTCTTCTTGAACTGAGAAGGACGTGCATCCTGAGCTCGCAGCGGACTTCCCGCGCCTGATCACCGCGAGAAGGTGAGTACTTCTTATTACGTGAGAGTTAAGGCCCGCGGGCTTTCAGGTAGCCCCGGGGACTCGGAAGAGCTCTCCGAGTGATTAAAGTACAGTGCCGACTGCAAGCATGGGGCAGTCAGGAAGTTCACCTTTGTTAGCTCCTTTAAAAACCCTTTTGAAGCAGCGGGGCATCTCGGTTAGGAAGAGTTCCCTCCTGCGGTTCCTTGAAGATGTTGCTACTTTTGCACCTTGGTTCGCCCACTCCGGGAGCCTCAGCCTGCCTTCTTGGCTGAAACTTGGTAATGACATAGAACGGGCGCGCCGGACGGGCCTTTGTATGGACCCGATCCTGGTCCCTATCTGGGAAACCGTCCGTGCTTGCCTTGAGGCAGAGTCTACTTCAGGCCTCAGTCCGTCTCCCGCCCTGCTACAGGCACGGCACGCGCTCCAAGAAACTCAGTCAGTTTCGTCTGCGGGCGGCTCCTGTAAGAGTGAGCCGCCACCTCGCAAGCCACCAGAGTCAAGCACTAGTTCAGACACCTCTGACTCAGAGTCAGATGGTGATGAGACCGAGGGTGCAGACGCGCCTCCGCTGATCGATTGGGGGAGGCCCCCTGTCTCACCCACGCAGCCTTCCGCCCCGCCAGCGCCTGCTGCAGGGGCGCGGCGGCTTCCGGTGAATGGTTTTGGTGATCTCGCCAAAAACCCTCACCACGGGCTCCCTCTGGTGGCCGAATTAGGTAATTACAGTGGCCCTCCTTTGCGAGACCCGGAACCCCCTACAGGCTGGTCCGAGTGCAGTGGAAGTTACAACTAATTGATTACAGTCAGTTACAGATTACTTTGTTCATTCTCCACTCCCAAAACAGTATTATTCCAATCGAAAAGACCTCAGTGGGTAGAATTACAAGTCATTATTACAGTCCTGAGAGAATTTGCCGGCCCCCTGAATATTGTTTCTGACTCCTTGTACGTCGTAAATTCTGTAAAAGTGTTAGAGACAGTAGGCATTATAAAGTACTCCTCCTTAGTAAGACCATTTTTTCTCAAACTTCAAGAGACAATACTTGCTAGACATCACCCCTTTTACATAACTCATATTAGGGCCCATACAGGCCTGCCTGGCCCCATGACACAGGGAAATCACATAGTAGATGTAGCCTCTCGAGAGCCACACATCTTCCCTGTGCAGACGCCGTATCAGCAAGCCCAAAAGTTCCATGCCAAATTTCACATCAATGCAGGTACCCTAGCTAGACGGTTTAATATACCACGTGCGACAGCTAGAGATATAGTCCGAGCGTGCGGAAATTGTGTAGAACAAAGAGCAGTCCCTTCAGTTGGGGTTAACCCTAAAGGTCTCATCCCGGGAGACATTTGGCAAATGGATGTCACCCATCACTCAGAGTATGGTAAAGTTAAATACCTGCATGTGTCAGTGGACACATGGTCTCAGATATTATTTGCCTCTGCCGAATCAGGAGAAAGAGTCCACCAAGTAATTGCACACTGCCTTTCCGCTTGGGCAGCTTGGGGTAAGCCAAAAATATTAAAGACAGATAACGGACCTGCTTACACCAGCAAAACCTTCCAAAAATTTTGTGACAATATGGAAGTCCAATTAAAGCATGGAATCCCTTACAACCCTCAAGGGCAAGGAATCATTGAAAGAGCACACAGGTCGCTCAAGGACTTGCTCAGAAAACAGAAAGGGGGGATAGGTCACGGCCTGTCCCCAAAGGCTCAACTGTCCGTAGCCTTGTTTACGTATAATTTTTTAAATGAAAATTCACAAGGCATGACACCTGCCCTTCAGTACACCACTCCAAGTCCTCCACATAGAGGTCTAGTTCGTTGGAAGGATGTCCTGTCAGGACAATGGCAAGGCCCTGACCCAGTGCTCAGCTGGGCCAGAGGCTCTGTTTGTGTCTTTCCCCAGGAACCAGGACGCCAACCTGTGTGGATTCCGGAGAGACTGGTGAGAACCGTGACACCGCCCGGGGGCGCCGAGAAACTGCTGCCCGACAAGTCAGCAAGCTTTCGACCTGAACCATCAGGCCCGGTCTCCAACTCTGCTGATGATGGCGACGAACGACAAGATGACAACAGGAGCACTAGTCACCCTTCTATCGTATAGAAAGGGGACCAGCTTTACTAACCTCTCCCAACAGGTGGATTCAGACCTTCGAGTGCTTGGGGATATCAAGTTGACCCCCGTTGACTTCGACCTTTCCAAACTGGGTGAGACTGTACAAAGTCTGTGGAACTGAGTCACCTCATGGTTCTCTTGGCCCAATTTGACTACTTGGATCCTCGTGGCAGTGGGACTATTAGTGGGCTTAGTCACTGTTAAATGCTTGTTAGAACGCTTGTTCCAGACACAGCAGCAATTACGTGTCACTACCATGTTGGCTATGTCACTCGCCCCTGATGCTCCTGGCAACGACCGTCCCGCTACCCAGTCCTTCCCCTCACCGTATGACCCGTCCCGGCCACTCAGGGCGGGGCGCTCGAAAACAGGATCTGCTGCAAAGCCCATGGCTGTGTCCCGGGTATAAAAGGCGGCACCAGATGTCATAATTTTGGTCTTAGGATGATCTCTAAGGCAGAGTCACGGTCCTGGCCAGACTAGACTCCGGCCATTGCACAGAGACATCTAGTGACACCCTCGACTCTGGTTGCCGCTCTCCTGAGCCCCGCTTAGCCCAGTTGCGAGGCGAAGCACTGCAGGGAGAGCCACGTGGTTTCCAGTTCACGGGCTCTCCGGTCTCTATATGAGGAGTGCACTCTGGTTGGTGCCTAGCAAGCCTAGTCCAGACTCCCCAAAGCACCAAAACAAGTAGTGGGCTAATCAAGCTCATGGGAGCTCACTCATCAATGGAGACACTGGGTCTAAGAAAGGGTCTACGGACCAAAAATAATAAAAAAGGGGGAGATGTGGAGAGCCGCCTCCCGGGTCAGGCCTAGTGGACGCGCTGCAGCCTGCTCTAGAGTTCCCCCCGCCCATCGAGTGAGCCAAGATGGCGCCCGCATCCTGTTTCCGCGTATGACGTACGCGCCCACCAACCCTATCTTCCAATCACCTCTGTATACGTGGCACTAACCTATTGGGTTTGGGCACAGTATATAAGAGGTTACCCGGACAGGGTGGGTGGAGACGACCCACAGGGAGCCGTACCTGACGGCCGAATAGAGGTTGTTTCCCCCGCGGGGTATCTTGTCCCGCGTGGAACCTGTAACAGAGAATGCAAGCTTAACTCCAGTAAAGGTCTGTGCTTACAACTGCTACGTGTCTTGGATCTGTGTTTCTCACCAGCGCGGATTTGTCTGCGTCTCTCTGTCTCTCCTCATTGTCTCACCCGCCGGCCGGGGGCTTGACGCTGAGCGAGAAGTCGCGGACAGGGTTTATTGAGCTTCTTTGGCCCATGGACTTATAGTTTTTGTCAAATTTGAAAAACTGCAACCACTATTTCCTTAAATATTTGTTATATCCTTCCACTCCTACCACATTCTTTCCTGGAATACCAGTTACATTTAAGGTAGAAAATTTGTTATTATCTTCATTACTTATTAAAAAGTGCTTCAGTTTGGATAGTTCTCACTTCTATGTCTTCAATTTTGCTGATCTTGTTTTTGGGAAAGATCTACTTTTCTGTTGTCACCAAGGAATTTTTTAAATTTTATTTTAGATACTGTATTTAAAAATAATAAAATCTTCAATCGCAAAACATAGCACAGTAACCTGCAACAGACTCCAATGGACCCCTGGAAAGATTTATAAAGCTGTTTCTTTGTATAGCTACCCCCTCTCTGGTACACTATCTTGCAAAATTCCAGCCCCATCGGGTTCTTGAATTGCCATCCGTGTCTTCTCGATTCAATGACAGCACTGTGTTCTGCTCAGCATATTTCACATTGCAGCAAGGTCTGCGGAAAATATCTCCAGAAAGAAAGCCAGGGTGCTCACAGGACTCACCTAGTTTGTCCCCCTTCTCACAGGGGTCATCATCCTACACAGCTTGATGTCCAATGTTTGAAAACAATTGTCTTAAACATTCTGTCTAGTTTTCTAGTTGTTTAGAGAGGGAAGGTAAATCCATTCCCATGTACTTCATCATTGTTGGTATCAAGAGTCCTAAAAAAACATATTTTAAAATGCCCTATCAATTCTATTTATACAGTTGGAAAGAGACTAAGATTTTCAATTCTTAAGGTAAAGGAATAAAGAACTAATTTTTACTGAGTATCCATTATATGCCAAGTACTATATAATTTGGTAACTATTTTATATATATTGTCTCATTTAATCCTTAAAACAACCATATGAATTAGGTATTCTTACTTTACAGATCAAGAACTGAAACTCATAAAAACTAGTAACTTGCTTTACAATATAGATAATAAAAAGCAGAGCTAGTTTGTTAAATCCAAGTTTCACTTCAAAGCTTCGATCTTTCAAATGTAAAATGGACAGAAATGAGAAAGTCTGACACTTTTCAAATTTCACGAGAGATATAACTTTCAAAATCCCTCAAAATAATGTAAGTATGATGTAATGGTAGCCCATGAAAAACTCTGGGATCTATTGAAGAGTGCTTTGAAAAAATTACTTTTTTCTTTCTTTGCTTTGTATCTATGTTCTATTATATAATAATAAAAGTTACAAAAATAATCTAAGTATTTATAGGGTCTATGATGCATGCTTTGGAAGAACTTATAACATAAACCCTTAAAACAAAAACCACAGAATGAATCTGCAGCAATATGAGACTGTTTTTCCTGAATTGAAAAAAAAAAACAACAACTTGACACCAGATTAATAGTCACAGTGCGTTTAAAGTTGAATTTTGTGAACTACATTTTCATAACCTTCAAATTATGGTAATGTGACAACTTAAATCAAATTAATGTTAACTCAAAGAAGAATTTTGCAAGTCTAAAAGGCTTGATTTCAGAGTAAGTTCCTCTATACCCCCCCAAAATTGGTAAAAAAAAAAAAAAAAGAAGAATGATATACAATATTGGCAAAGATGTGAATAAATAAATACAATACAATACTACTGGCAGACAGGTATGTTCGTACAATCACTTTGGAGAGCACCTGGGCTATATCTAGATAATGATCCCAATTTTTGACCTCTCCCTATACCCAAAGACTTTTTCATGGGGCTTTCTTCTGCCTTGTAGGATGTTTAATACATCCCTGGGCTCTACTCCCCAGATGTCAGTAGTAGCTCCTCATCTGGGAAAAAAGTGTCTCCTGGCATTGCTAAATGTCCCCTGGGGGAGGGAGGCAGGCAAAATCATCTCAGGTTGAGAACCACTGACTTAGATGAAATAGACAAATTGCCAGAAAGACAGAAATTAACAAAACTGATTCAAGAAGAACAGAAAATTTGAATAGACTCGTAACAAATAAATTACATAATTAAAATTCTTCCCTCAAAGCAAAACCCAGAGGCCTTGACCAGTGGCCTCACTAGTGAATTCTACCAAAAATTTAAAGAAGAAATAACATCAATCCTTTATAAACTCTACCAGAAAAATAGAAGAGAGAACACTTCCCAACTTATTCTATGAGACCAATATTATCCTGGTATTAGATTAGAAACATCATGAGAAAAGAAAACCACTGACCAATATCCCTTATAAAAACAGAAGCAAATATTTTCAATAAAATATTAGTAAACTTTGGTAGTTATATTCAGTTGTCAGCTTAGCCAGGTGAAGGCACCTAGTTCTATTGCTGTTTACATCTGCAGTCAGCTAAGAGGGGTGCCTGATGTAATGAATGGTGTTTGATTTAATTGTCCGGTGCTTAAATGAGAGAGCTCAATGTAGCACAGTCCAAGCAGCTGAGCATATCTCATCTCAGAACTCACAGCTCAGCCCAGGCCTTTGGAGATGCAGAAAGGAATCACCCTGGGGAAAGGTGTTGGAACCCAGAGGCCTGGAGAGAAGGCCAGCAGAGATCGTCCTGTGCCTTCCCACATAAGAAAGAACCTGAGTTGGAAGTTAGCTGCCTTTCCTCTGAAAACTAAGGAAATAAATGCCCTTTATTAAAAGCCTATCATCTCTGGTGTTGCATTCTGGCAGCTAGCAAACCAGAACAGATTTGGTACCAGGAGTGGGATGCTGCTGCTGCAGTTTGCAAATACCAAACATGTTGGAATGGCTTTTTAAATGGGTAAGGGGAAGAATCTGGAGGAGTTGTGAGGAGCTTGACAGAGAAGGCCTAGAATGTTTTGAAGAGAATCTTGGTAGAAATGTGGACTCTAAAGATAACTCTGACCAGGTTCTAGAGAGAAATGAGATGTGTGTCATTACAGACTGGAAGGAAGGTGACCCTTGTTTTAAAATGGCAGATAATCTGGCAAAGTTGACTAGTGGCTTTGGCTGGAAGGCAGATTTTAAAAGCCATGAACTTGGATATTTAGCAGAAGAGATCTCCAAATTAAATGTGGAAAGTGCACCCTGGGTTCTCCTCACAGCTTATAGTGAAATGTGACAGGAAAGAGATAAGCTGAGAACTGAACTCTTGGGTACAAAGACATCAGAAGTTGATGTTTTGGAGAAGTCTGGGCTTCCTGGAAGAGAGATCCCAGAGAACTGTGCCCCACATGAGAACTTGACCAAATGTGAAACCAGTCAGCCATTTCAGAGACTGGATATGGAGTTATCCAGGAAGGATTTATGGAAACTCCTTATGTCTGATGGGCACAATCCAAGGTTATCACATAGAAAACCAACGAGAGTGCTGTGGGACCTGTATAAACAGAGCCACTGCCAATCTTGACAAAGGAGAACACAAAAGGGAAAAACTGGAGTTTGCAGAGTGAGAACTATGGAAGCTCAGGTCTGAAGCCAAGACACCTTGGCCAGGAGAGTGGATCCACCCATATACTGAAGGGCAAGGATGAGTCTCCCACCTCATTGCAGTTGAAGATTCATGCAGCCTCAGGCTTTGGAGAAGGTATAGCACACTCCTTGGGGGACTGGTGAGAGCCTGGCTGCCACCACATGGAGGGGTTGAGAGTGTGCCCCAGAAATGGCAGAGAGCCTAGGTATGGCCCTGATGCTTGGAAAGGGTGGATGTGAGAAAAAAGGTGGTCTCTTCAATGTCCCCTGAGGTTGATCCGGAAAGAGGAGGGCCACTACATAGGCCCTTGGAAAGGGTGGGACTGCCACTTTCTAAAGCCGAAGGATGAATGACTTTCAGACTTCGAAATCCAATGGTGTTTGCCCTGCAGGTTTTACATCTCAATTTCTCCCTATGGAAATGAAAATCTGAATCCTGTCAATATCCTCCTTTGCATATTTGTACCAGACAACTTGTTTTGAGAGTCACAGGTCCACAGCCAGAAGAGAATGTTTTGCACCTTAATGTTGTTTAAGATGATGCGTGTAGTTGCCAAGTTGACAATGGGGGGGGGGGGGACACATGTGGTAGTTAGATTCAGTTGTCAACTTGGCCAGGTGAAGGCACCTAGTTCTGTTGCTGTGGACATGAGTCAAGGGTACATGAACCTCATCTGTTGCTGATTATATCTGCAGTCAGCTAAGAGGGGTGCCTGCTATAATAAATGGTGCTTGATTTAATTGGCTGGTGCTTAAATGAGAGAGTCAAATGTAGCACAGCCCAAGCAGCTCAGCATACCTCATCTCAGCACTTGCAGCTCAGCCTAAAGATGCAGAAAGTAATCACCCTGGGGAAAGTTTTTGGAACCCAGAGGCCTGGAGGGATGGCCAGCAGAGATTGTCCGGTGCCTTCCCATGTAAGAAAGAACCTCAGTTGAAAGTTAGCTGCCTTTCCTCCGAAGAACAAATGAAATAAATCCCCTTTTATTAAAAGTCAATCCGTCTCTGCTGTGTTGCATCCCAGCAGCTAGCAAACTAGAACACAAACCAAATCCAACAACATATAAAAAGGGTTATGATAAATGTTGGTTTAACAACTGAAAATCAATTACTATATCATATTTGAATAATGATTGTATCTTGATAGATGAAGAAAAAGCATATAACAAAATCCAACGCCCATTTATGAAAAGTATTTGTCCAACAAACTAAGAATAGAAAGGAATGTCCTCAACCTAATAAAGGGCATCTACAAATAACCTCTATAATTAATATTACTCCTAATAGTAAGAGACTGAATGCTTTCCCTCTAAGACTGGGAACAGGTAAGTCTATTCCCATCATTCAACACTGTACTGGAGATTCTAGCCAGTGATGAAAAATAATTAAAAGGCATCCAGATTAGAAAGTAACAGTTTTAGAAGTAAAACTGTTTTGTTCATACATGAAACGATCCTGCATGTTGAAGATCCTATGGAATACATACACACACACACATAGAAAAATTACTAGAATAAATGAGTTCAGCAAAGTTAAAGGATACAAGATCAATTTTTAAAAGTCAACTTACTTCTATATACTAGCAATGCAGAATCCAAAACAGACATGCAGAAAACAATTCCATTCAGAATAACCTCAAAAAGAACTAAATACCCAAGAATTATTTAACAAAATTATTTTATTTAACAAAATTTATATAGACTTATCAAAATAAATGCAAGACTTGGCACTAAAAACCACAAAACATTTCTGAGAGAAATTAAAGATTGGAATAAATGGAGATTCTATGTTCACTGGATTGGAGGATTCAGTCAATTCCTATCAAAATCCCAACAGGCTATTTAAAAAAAGAGTAATCGATAACTCTTAATCAGTAAAAGCTGATTCTAAAATTACTCTAATCAGTAAAAGCTGATTCTAAAATTTGTATGGAAATGCAAAGTAACTACAAAAGCCAAAATAATTTTGAAAGAAGAACATAGTTGGAGGACTTACGTGCCGTGATTTCAAAATATACCATGAAGCTGTAGCAACCAAAATGCAGAACTGGCATTAAGATCAGACAGACACACAGATCAAAGGAACAAAATTCAGAGACCATAAATAACTTAATATATTTGTGGTAAACTGTTTTCTGACATAGGTGCCAAGACAATTTAATGGAGAAAGGATAGTTTTTTCAATAACTGGTGCTGGGTCAACTAGTTAGCCACATGCAAAATGATGAATTCAGACCTCACACCACACACAAATATTTACTTAAAATGGGTCCCATACATAAAAGTGAAAACTAAAACTATAACAATTTTGGAATACAAGAGAAAATCTTTGTGACCCTGGGTTTGGCAAAGATATCTAGATATAAATCAAAAGCACAATTCATAAAAAGTGTTTTTCTTTTTTGATAAATTGGACTCCACCAAAAATGAAGAATTTTGAATTAAAAAAAACAAACACCATAAGAAATGAGATAATCCACAAACTGAGAGAAAATATTTGCAAATCATATATCTGATGAAGTGCTGTATCCAGAATTACTCTTATAACTTAATAAGATAACAACCAAATTAAAAAGTGGATGTGGTGGTTTGGAACTGTATTTACCCCAGAAGATCATGTTCTTAAATATTATTTAAGAACATGTTAACATTCCTGGGAGTATAAACCTATTCCAATTAGGTTTTCATGAGATTACTTCAGTTAAGGCATGGCCCAGGGTGGGTCTTAATCTTCTAAATAGAGTCTTTTATAAACAGGATGTACACAGAAAGAAACACTCACAGAAGAAAAAGCTTAAACCAGTAAAACCTGGAAGAGAAAGGAGAGGCCAGCAGATGCTGCCATGTGCCTTGACACGTGGCAGAGGAATGAAGGATCACAGGCAGCCAGTCTTCGGGAAGAAAGCATTGTCTAAAGATTTATATAGCAAAGTTTATACAGCAAATGTTCATAGCATTATTATTATAAACACCAAAAATGGAAATAATCCAAGTGTCCATCAACTGGTGTATGGAAAAACAAAAGATGATTTGGACATTTTTCTCAGCCTAAAAACTGTAAAACTGTGACCTCATAAATTACCACTGTTAAAGCCAAACTTTTTCACATTATGTACTTTGATCAGCTTAGCAAACTAAAACAATGAGCAAAATATCTGAATAGACATTTTACCAAAGACATTCAAACAGCCAATAAGCACACAAATAACACAGTAGTCATTAAGAAAAAATGCAAATTCTAACCCCATTGAGATACTACTTCAAACCCTTTAGAATGACTGTAGTAAAAAAGGCCATTAATCATAATTACCAGCAAGATGCAGAGAAACTGCAACTGTGAAGCACTGTCGGGGGGAATGTTTGATGTTTTAGCCATTTTGGAACACAGTATGGCAGATGGTGGTCCCTTATGACATTAATAACAAATTTGACATGACTTGGCAATTCCAATCCTCTACTGCTGCTGAAGATAAGTGAAAATATATGTCCACACAAAGATTTATATAGCAAATGTTCATAGCATTATTATTTATAAACACCAGAAAGTGGAAATAATCCAAATGTCCATCAAGTGGTGCATGGAAAAACAAAAGATGATATACTCATACAATGGAATACTATTCAGCAATAAAAAGGAACGAACTATCGGTGCATGCTAAAACATGAATGAACATCAGAAAAGGTATGCTAAGTTAAGGAAGCCAGATAAAAGACTGCAGATTGTATGGTTCCATTTGTATAAAATGTCTACAAAAAGTGACTGCACAGCACAGAAAGTAGATTAGTGGTTGCCAGGGACTAGAGTAGGGAACTGCAAAAGAGCATGAGGGGACTTTTTGGGGTGATGGAGATATTTTAATACTAGACTGTGGAATTGGTTGTAAAATTATATGTTGACTAGAAATCACAGACCTACACACTTAAAATGAGTGAATTTTATGGTATGGTATTTATGTATCTTATTATCTGTCAAATAACATTTGTTAAAATCTAATGCTGAGTGCATTGTGAGTTTACAAAATGTTATATTCAATATGATGGAATTTATGTAAATGTAAAAATTGTAATATACATATATACATATGAATGTAAATATAATATATATACTACAATATGAATTCATGGACTAGATACACACCCAAATCAGATGCTGGCTGCATTTGGGGAAGAGAAGAGAACAGGTCTGAGGAGAACAGAGAACTTTAAATTAGTTTGTAATGTTTCAAACAAAAACACATGACAAAATGTTAACATTTGTCCATTTTGGTTGGTAGGTACATGAGTTTTCCCTGAATTAATTTTTGTTCTCTTTCATATTTTTGTCAATAAAAATAAAATGAAATAAACCCACAAACCAAAAAGCAAACATAAATGATTACCTAGTTCCTTCATTAATTTTAATTTCTTTATGGCCTCATTCAAATATCAAACATCACCTGTTCTAGTTTGCTAGCTGCTGGAATGCAATATACCAGAAACAGAATGGCTTTTAAAAAAGGGAAGTTTAATAAGTTGCTAGTTTACAGTTCTAAGGCCGAGAAAATGTCCCAATTACAAGCCTGTAGAAATATCCAATCTAAGGCATACAGGGAAAAATAACTTGATTCAAGAAGGCCGATGAAGTTCAGGGTTTCTGTCTCAAGTGAGAAGGCAAGGCGAACACAGAGTTGCTCTCTCATCTGGAAAGGCACATGGTGAACATGGTCAGGGTCCTTCTCTCATCTGGAAAGGCACATGGTGAACACGGTCAGCGTCCTTCTCTCATCTGGAAGGGCACATGGTGAATATGGCATCATCTGCTAGCTTCTTCTGGCTTCCTGTTTCATGAAGCTCCCAGGGAGACATTTTCCTTCTTCATCTCCAAAGATAGCTGGCTGGTGAACTCTGCTTCTCGTGGTATGTCGTTTTGCTCTCTCCAAATATCTGAATCACTTTTATTCTCCAGAATGTTTCCTTTTATAGGACTCCAGAAACTTATCAAGACCCATCCAAATGCGTAGAGACATGTCATCACCTAATCCAGTTTAACAACCACTCTTGATTAAATCACATCTCCAGGGAGATGATCTGATCACAGTTTCATATATACAGTATTGAATAGGGATTATTCTGCCCTTATGAAATGGGATTTTGATTAAAACATGGCTTTTCTAGGAGACATACATCCTTTCAAACCAGCACACCACTTAAAATAGAGAAATAAACTAATGACTGTGTATAAGTTGAAAACAAAGGGAGGAGACAAAAATGAAGAATGTCAGTGTGTGCATATAAAGATTATCTGGGATATTAATTACCTGACATTTAGCATTGGTTGCCGATTTGAAAAAAAAAGTTTCCCATCACCGAAATTAATATCCTCTCTATTAAAACAACGGTGAAAACTTAGTAAACACCTTAATAGTTAAGCTTTTACTAAATTTATGTTGATGGGAACAGAAAGACAGAACATTACAGAAACAATTCTAGCTCGAGAGGCAAAAAACTGACAAAACATTAACCTTTCTGAGAGCAAACAAAATTCTTTCCACTTCTTTTTTTAAGAATGGTGAATCTGGGGCCAATGTTTTGTGAATAACACAAAAACATACAATAACAATCGAATGGCACTATGTATAATTTCTATTTAAATTACTTCACTTTAATGTTTATTTTCTAAAAACAATTTAATTTAGGCTAATTTCCTCTAGGACATAAAATCATGGAAGCTTAGGGACAAAACTGATGAAAGGGATTTTCTACTCTAACTTTCCCTCAGGAGCCCCATTTTGCCAAGGAAGAAACAGACTGAAGTGATAAAGGACTTCCCTGCACACTCCCAGTCATGGTCAGGGTAATAGGTCTCCTGAGCTTTAGTGCATGACCAAATACCTTCCCCTCTGCTGTACCAACAAATACACATGCACCATAAGAAATTACAATACTTATATAAAAGAAAACATTTTAATAAGTTTAACTTGTCACAGAAGAAATACACAATAAACTGGGACTATATAAATATAAAAATGTTTCCTGAGATAGTGTTTAAGGAAATTACTATCATAGTTTTCTAGTGAAAAATGGAAAGAATCTCTCTTAAGAGTAGCTGGCTTTATATAGAACACAACTATAATGCAGAATAATGTAAGATAAACTAAAACAACAAAACGCCATACAGCAACACCAAAAAAAAGCAAAACATTCACATACCTGGTTTAAAAATACAAAAACAAACAAACAAATCTGAAAATAGGAACTTTTATCAAAACCAGCAAATTCCATGGACTAATTAATCATTAATTTCTACATTCTAATTCTAGACTATGGAGAAAAAAACAAAGGGACATATTTTTCTTGAAAAATGGTAAGGGCTAATATAGGTAAACAAGTCATAGTAAAATGGCAACCATAAATTTTGATTTCTTTAAGTTTCAGAAGTCTATTGAGGCAACTGACCTGAATGACTAAAGTATTGCTTTCTAAACAAAATTTTATTTAAAAATGTCAACCAAACTTTAATTATAATCTACTCACTGTGTTAATACTTGCTGATACTTTCACTTGCTTCTCTTAGGATTACAATTGGCATAAATTTTTAACTTGGAGCCAGTTGATCTCATTCATACTAGTGAACCATTTCTCTTGTTTGGCCAACAAACTGTAGATAAAAAGATATTTAAAAATGTGTCTTTACACAGCTGTTTCAAGGATCAGAAAAGATGAGAAAACTAGCGTTTTTCCTTAGGCACCATTTCCAAAACTTTCCATGTGTCTCTTCATTTAGCTAATCAACAGTGATCAAGTTCACTGAATAGTCTTTATGAAAGTTGGTTTATCTTTTTAGGGGAGTGTTATGCAGTTTTCTATGGTGTCTATATTCTTGATTCCAAGTATTCTTTGACTTATAAAAATAATTTGTTGCCACACTTTTCAAAGAGTACTCTTGTAACTGAATAAGCAGCTGTACCTTCTACATTAGTAGTTGTCGACTTTGTCTACATATTAGAAACACAGGAAAGCTTTAGAAGAGTACCTTTGTGCAGGATTGCACTGTACAAGATTTGGATTTAGTTTGGTAATGTATAGAAATGCCACACAAAAATGCCACACCTCAGGGGGTGTCATTCACATCATACATATTGTATATTTGTATTTTTATTATAGAGTTTTATTTCTCTATACTCCCAATCATGGTCAGGGTAGTAGGTCTCCTGAGCTTTTACTTCTCCTGGTAGCAGATGGTAGTAGAATGTCACGTACTAAAAAAATTTCAATACTACTACTAAGATTTTCCTACTACCTGTTTTACCCATTACTAGTATAATGGGTCTTGAGGAAGGAGTGACCTCTTTATAATCTACAAAAAGTTATCGAATTGGTTAGCAGAAGCCCTCTTTGGGCTAAACATGTTCTCTTCTTTATTTCCATTATTCTTTCTCTGGGATGACAACTTAAATTAGCAATCTTAAATATAACAACAACTTTTTAAACACAAAGACATTCTCTATAACTCTGTGAAGTCAGTACTAATTCTATCCCTATTTTACATAAAAAAGAAACTGAGCAGAGAGAGATGTAGTAACTTGCCCAAGGTGGCACAGTGAGCAAGCAGCAAAGCTGGGAGACCAACCTGGGCAGGCTGGTGCCAAAATCCTTGCCCTTAACCAGTACACTGAATTGTCCCACACAGGGACAGAGTTAGGTTTTGACACCGATGATTATACAGCCATTAAACATGTAGTTTATGGACACAGTGGGGACAATCAGGATACAACTACCTATAAAATAATCATTACGCTTAAAAAGAACAAAACATGCAAAACAAAAGAACTCAATAATTTCAGTTAGGAATTAGATGAAAGGGCCACCAAGATGCTAAAAGTAGCAGATGCTGCTTGGTAGAAGGATGCTTTTGGTCTCAGTTCTGTGCTCAATTCTATATTTTCTAAGTCCCAATAAATATATGTTACTTTTTACACAGGTATATATAATAAACTTTCTTATTAAATAAACAAGTTGGGAAATAGCTGGGAAACACATGTCCAATAGAGTAACAGTGATAAATATAATCTAAAATAAATACAGTTCACAAGTGCTCTGCTCTCTGTATTATAGACTCTAGAAATAATACCACAGATATCCCATAATCTAAGTATACTCACAGAACTCATAAAGTTGGCAGCTGACTCACTGTTCATAATCTAGTCTTCAATAATAAAAATTTTGGGGTGATAGTACAGGACACAGTGACTACTGAAATGAACTGTTATAGACATGGACAATGAAGGCAAAGAGAGTAAGCAATTCTAAGCCCCAAATGGGACTTAAAGGATTCAAGGGTATAATTCCCAAGCCCCATTTGGGTAGCCGGGAGGATCTCAAGTCACAAAAAGGATTATAAGGAATAAACTGGAATTACTTAAAGGAATCTTTTAATAAACTATTCATGCATAAGTTAGCTATCCTCTTAATACCCTCCATATGAAAAAAACCTCAGGAATTTTCTTTGTGAGACTCTGCTTGTCTACAATGGGACCTGATTAGTACTCATTTATAGGATTCTGCTTTTTAGCCAATTAACCTAGACTACATCTAATCTCCAAAACCAGGGGTACCTATATTACTTAGTCACCTCATTTAACCAAAAAAATTACTTTATAACATCATTTTGTTCTTCAAATTGCCTAACCTACAATATTCCTATTTATAATATTTAGAATACAATTTCTAGAAATAAGAAGAAACATTTAACTTTTGATTATTAAAGAGTTCTAAGAGATAATATCATAATTAATATAACCTAAATAAAATTCTGTCTCTCTTTTTAGTGAGTTACTTTTGATCATTGGAATTCTGAATTAAAATCAAGCTTCCATTTTTGAGGCCTTACTCTCTGAATATCTTGTTCATGTCTTCCTTGGGAATAGCAGTCCAGCCCTTGTCCCCTGAAGATTCAGCATTGTTTATTAAGATGATACCTGCAGGGACTGTGAATGCCGTGAATACAGTGCCTACTTTTGCATTACAGGGAAAGACATATGGAGATTTTACCAACTGTTGACACTCTTCTCTTTCACTGCTTGTTGCCAGATAAAGAACATTCAAAAGCAGAGGTTCACAGTCAATACCATTTTGAATCTGGACTCTGCCAACCTACAAAAATATATCAAGATAACCATTAGTATGGTTTATATTTGCCAAAATTAGGGCAACATAATGACTACCCTTGTAGCACAATTCTCTTTTTTCTTTTCAAGTAAAATAAAATTTTCAAAAATGTCTGTTAAGTACCAAAAGAACAACTTTAGATCTTCCTTTTGAAATTTCTTTTTTCCATCTTTAATTTTTTTCCATTTCTACTGCCACTAGTGAGCTAGATCTCTATACACCTGATGTCATGGTTAGGGAAATGTATCAACTTCGCCAAGTTGTGGTACCTGTTTATCTGATTGGGCAAGTGCTGGCCTGTCTGTTGCAATGAGGACATTTCATAGGAGTAGATCATGAGCATGTCAGCTGCATCCACAGCTGATTCCATTTGTAATCAGCCAAAGGGGAGTGTCTTCTACAATGAGTGATGCTTAATCTAGTCAGGGGAAGCCTTTTAAGGAGGACTCAGAGGAGAGGTTCCATTCCTGCTTCGGCTGGTGAGCCTCTCCTGTGGAGTTCATCCAGACCATCCATTGGAGACGTCGGCTTCACAGCCTGCCCTGTGGATTTTGGACTCTGCGTTCCTGCGGTCACGTGAGACACTTTTATAAATTTTATATTTGCAAGTGTTCCCTGTTAATTCTGTTTCTCTAGAGAACCCTAACTAATACACCTGAGTTACTGATGTGCTCTCTTGAGCAATCGTCCTACAAACTCCCTATCACTCCCTAAAACAACACTTCCACCAAATTATTCTCCTGCACAAAGAAGTGTTAAAAATTCCCACTGCTTACAAGATAACACCTGAGTTTCTCAGACTGCATCCAAGGCCCTAAATCTACTTATATCCCGTTTCTAACCTTATCTCCCAAGTACATGCCAAGTCAACTAATTATATGAGCCAAGTGCATATGCCACAGTCAATACCACGTATCTCATTCCTCATACAAAAACATTTTGTAATTTGTATATTTAGTCACTATCCTTGTACACCCTAGGCATTCCTAGATTATACCATCTCAGTCTTTAACATCTATCTTTCCTTCTGATTTCATTTGTGCCCCCAGCCCTCCTCCCTCTATCATTCTCACATTCAGCTTCATTCAGTGTACTAACATTATTGTATTACAGTTAGGGATCATTGTGCTATCCATTTCTGAATTTTTACAATCAGTCCTGTCGCACAATCTGTATCCCTTCTGCTCCAATTACCCAATATTTACGCTATTTCTATCTCCTGATGGCCTCTGTTCTTAACTGAAATTCTCCAAGTTCATTCATTAATGTTAGTTCATATCAGTGAGATCATACAGTATTTGTCCTTTTGTTTCTGGATAATCCTACTCAGTATAATGTCCTCAAGGTCGATCCATGTTGGTACATACTTCAACACTTTATTGTCTTACACCTGAATAATATTCCATCGTATGTGTATAGCACAGCTTGTTTAGTCATTCATCTGTTGATGGACATTTGGGCTGTTTCTGTTTCTTGGCAACTATAAATAATGCTGCTGTAAACATTGGTGTGCAAATGTCCATTTGCTTCCTTGCCCTCATGTCCTGAGTAGATACCTAGCAATGGTATTGCTGGATCATATGGTAGTTCTATACTTAGTTTCCTGAGGAACCGCCAAAGTGCTTTCCACAGCAGTTGTACCATTTTACAACCTAACAGTGGATAAGTGTGCCTCTATCTCCACATCCTCTCCAGCACTTGTCGTTTTCTGTTTTATTGATAATGGCCATTCTGGTGGGTGTGAGATGATCTCTCATTACGGTTTGATTTGCATTTCCCTAATAGCCAGTGAAGTTCAGCATCTTTTCAGATGCCTTTTGGCCATTTGTATTTTCTCTTCTGAGAAGTGTCTGTTCATGTCTTTTGTCCATTTTGTAATTGGGTGGTTTGATTTTTGTTGTTCAGTTGAACAATCACTTTATATATTCTGGATTAGTCCGTTATCTGATATATCGTTTCCAAATGTTGTCTCCCATTATGTAGGCTGTATTTTTACTTTCCTGACAAAGTTTTTTGATGCACAGAAGTGTTTAATTTTGAGTAGTTCCCATTTATGTATTTCCTTCTTTGATGCTCATGCTTTGGGTGTAAGATGAAGGAAACTGCTTCCTATTATAGGATATTTACCTACATTTCCTTCTAAAGGTTTTATGGTCTTAGATCTAATGTTTTGGTCTTTGATCTATTTTGAGTTAATTTTTGTATAGGGTATGAGATATGGATTGTCTTTCACTCTTTTGCATGTTGATATCCGGTTCTCGCCATTTATTGAAGAGACTGTTCTGTCCCAGGTTAGTTGGCTTGACTGCCTTATCAAAGATCAATTCTCCTGAGATGAGAGGGTCTATATCTGAACACTCTATTCTATTCTGTCAGTCAGTATATCTATCTTTATGCCATTATCATGCTCTTTTGACTACTGTAGCTTCATAATACGCCTTCAAGTAAGGTAGTGTGAGACCTCCGACTTCATTTTTTTTTCTCAGGTTATTTTTAGCTATTTGGGGCACCCTGCCCTTCCAAATAAATTTGGTTATTGATTTTACTATTTCTAAAAAGTAAGTTTTGGGGATTTTATTTGGTATTGCATTGAATCTATAAATCAATTTAGGTGGAATTGACATCTTAACTATATTTAGTCTTCTAATACATGAACACAGTATGCCCTTCCATTTATTTAGGTCTTCTGTGATTTCTTTTAACAATTTCATATAGTTTTCTTTGTATACATCTTATGAATCCTCAGTTAAATTTATTCCTAAATATTGTATTCTTTTGCTTGTACTTGTAAATGGAATTTTTTGTTTAACCCCTCAGATTGTATAGAACACTACAGATATTTGAGTGTTGATCTTCTAACCTGTTGCTGTATTCATTTATTAGCTCTAGTAGTTTTGCTGTGGATTTTTCCGGGTTTTCAACATATAGTATCATATCTGCAAACAGTAAGAGTTTTACTTCTTCCTTTCCAATTTTGATGCCTTGTATTTCTTTTTCTTGTCTAATTGCTCTGGCTAGAACTCCCAACACAATGTTGAATAACAATGGTGATGGTGGACATGCTTATCTTGTTCCTGATCTTAGGGGGAAATTTTTCAGTTTTCCCCACTGAGGATGATATTAGCTGTGTGTTTTTCATATATTCCCTTTATCATGTTCAGGAAGTTCCCTTCTATTCCTATCCTTTGAAGTTTTTTCAACAGGAAAGATGTTGAATTTTATCAAATGCCTTTTGTGCATCAATTGTGATGATCATGTGGTTTTTCTGCTATGATTTGATTAAGAGATTTTATGTTGAACCATCCTTGCATACCTGGAATGAATCCTACTTGGTCATGGTATATAATTCTTTTAATGTGTTGCTGGTTTCGATTTGTAAGAATTTTGTTGAGGATCTCTGCATCTGTATTCACTAGAGAGACTGGTCTATAGTTTTCTTTTCGTGTAGTAACTTTGTCTGGCTTTGGTATGAGGGTGATGTTGTCTTCATAGAATGAGTTAGGTAGTCTTCCCTCCTCTTCTTTTTTTTTTTTTTTTTGCTGAGTTTAAGCAGGATTGGTACTAATTCTTTCTTGAATTCTTGGTAGAATTCACCTGTGATACCATATGGTCCTGGACTTAATGATAGATTCAATTTCTTTTCTTGTGATTGGTTTGTTGAGGTCGTCTATTTCTTCTTGAGTCAAAGTTGGTTGTTCATGCCTTTCTAGGAAGTTGGCCATTCCATCTACATTGTCTGGTGTATTAGCATAATGTTGTTCATACTATCCTCTCATTACCTCCTTTATTTCTGTGGGGTCAGTGGTTATGTCTCCTCTTCCATTTCTGATTTTATTTATTACCATCCTATCTCTTCATTTTGTCAACATCACTTAGGGTCCATCTATCTTATTGATTTTCTCATAGAACCAACTCCTGATTTTGTTGATTTTCTTGATTGTTCTCATGTTCTCAATCTCATTTATTTCTGCTCTAACTTTCATTGTTTCTTTCTTTTTGCTAGATTTGGGGTTAGTTTGACGTTCCTTCTCTAGTTCTTTCCAGTAAACTGTTAATTCCTTGATTTTTGCTCTTTCTTCTTTTTTGATATAGGCATTTAAGGCAATAAATTTCCCTCTTAGAACTGACTTTGCTGCATCCCATGAATTTTGATATGTTGTGCTTTCATTTTAATTTGCCCTGAGATATTTATTGATTTCTCTTGTAAATTCTTCCTTGATCCACTGGTTGTCTAAGAGTGCGTTGTTCAGCCTCCATATATTTCTGAACTTTCTAGCCCTCTGCTTATATTATTGATTTCCAATTTCATTTTTATGATCTGAGAAAATGTTTTGTGTGATTTCAATTTTTTAAAATTTATTGAGATTTGCTTTGTGACACAGCAGATGTTCTATCCTGGAGAATGATACATGAGCCCTTGAGAAAAAGGTGAATCCTGCTGCTGTGGGGTGTAATGTTCTATAAATGTCCAATGAGTTCGTTTATTGTATTATGCAAATTGTTTCTTTACTGATCCTCTGTCTAGATGTTCTGTCCATTGATGAGAGTGGGGAATTGAAGTCCCCAACTATTACGGTAGATGTTTCCATTTCTCTTTTCAGCATTTACCTCACATATTTTTGAGCACTCTGGCTTGGTGCATAAATACTTATGATTGTTATGTCTTCTTGTTGAATTGTTCCTTTTATTAATATATAGTGTCCTTCTTTGTCTCTTTTAATTGTCTTACATTTGAAGTCTAATTTGTTGGATATTAGTATAGCTACTCCTACTCTTTTCTGATTGTTGTTTGCATGAAACGTCTTTTTGAACCTTTCACTTTCAACCTATGTTTATCCTTGGGTCTAAAACAGCATCTCCTGTAGACATCATATAGATGGGTCCTATTTTTAAATCCATTCTGCCAGTCTATATCTTTTGATTGGGGAGTTTAATCCATTAACATTTAGAGTTACTACTGTAATGGCACTACTTTCTTCTACCACTTTGCCTATTGGATTTTATACTTCATATCTAATTTCTCCTTGTTCTAGTTTGCTAGCTGCTGGATGCAACACACCAGAGGTGGATTGGCTTTTAATAAAAGGAAATTTATTTAGTTGACATGTAATTCTTCAGAGTAAAGGCAGCTAACTTTCAACTGAGGTTCTTACATGGGAAGGCACAGGGTGATTTCTTCTGGCCTTCTCTCCAGACCTCTGGGTTCCAACAACTTTCCCCAGGGTGATTCCTTTCTGCATCTCCAAGGGCCTGGGCTGAGCTGTGAGTTCTGAGATGAAGTTTGCAGAGTTGCTTGGGCTGTGCTACATTGAACTCTCTCATTTAAGCACCAGCCAATTAAATCAAACATCATTCATTGCAGCATGCACACCTTCTAGCCAACTGCAGATGTAATCAACAACAGATGAGGGTCACAGGCCATTGGCTCAAGTTCACAGCAATAGGACTAGGCACCTTCACCTAGCCAAGTTGACACCTGAATCTACCTACCACACTCTTCTTTTCACTTTTACTCATAGTCTTCATTTCTGCACTCTTCTCCACACCTCTCTCTCCTGTCTTTCCCTATATGTCTCTATGCTCCCTTTAGTATTTCTTGCAGAGCCAGTCTCTTGGTCACAAATTCTCTCAGCGATTCTTTTCCTGAAAATGTTTTAATTTCCCTCTCACTATTTTTCCCCACATTTTTGAAGGACAGTTTTGCTGGATATATAATTCTTTGTTTGTTGCTTCCTATTGAAACAGAGCTCGAAGGATATTAAGGAATGATGAGAAAGAAAGAAAGGAAGAAGGAGAGAGAGAAAGACACAGACGGGCTCAGGCAGTCTGAAGCTTGAGTTTACTTCAGACAGACTTCAGACAACTTTATTTTCAACCAGATCTTAGTTATATACCACAGGATGTCAATAGATATGCAGGCATTTCCTGAGGGAGCAAGATTCTTATCTCACAGTGTTCTTCATACTTAACATAACTGTTTTGGGTAAACATTCTCTTCCTCCCAGACTGCTCTACATAACAATCGCCACAGTTTACCGCTGCCATCCCGAGGCCAGCAGCTTGCAACAAATTCTGTAGGTCTTGCTTTAAACTCTTGGCTTCTACATTTGTTGGCAGTTTTTCTCTTTTAGTATCTTAAATACATCATTCCACTGTCTTCTAGCCTCCATGGTTTCTGCTGAGAAACCTATGAATAGTCATATTGGGCTTCCTTCTACATGATGGATTGCTTTTCTCATGCTGCTTTCAAAACTTCCTTTCTCTTTGACATCTGACATTCTGATTAGTAGTGTCCTGCAGTACACCTACTCGGATCTATTTTCTTTGGGGTACGCTGCACTTCTCGCATCGGTAATTTTAAGTCTTTCATGGGAGTTGGGAAATTTTCAGTGATAATTTCCTCCATTACTGTTCTCTTCTCCTTCTGGGACACCCACAACATGTATATTCGTGCGCTTCATGGTGTCATTCAATCCTCTGAATCCCTGATGATATTTTTCCATTCTTTTTGCTATATTTCCTTTTCTTGTCAGATTTCAGATGTCCCGTCCTCCAGTTCACTAATCCTTTCTTTTACCTCTTGAAATCTAACATTGTAGGTTTCCACTGTTTTTTTCATCTCTTCTACTGTGCCTTTCATTCCCATAAGTTCTCCCTATGGAAACTATCCTCCTTTGCATATTGGCACCGGACTTATTTTGAGATTCACAGGTCCACAGCCAGAAGAGAATATTTTGCACCTGTTTAAGGTGATGTGCGTAAGCTGCCAAGTTGACAAGGGGTGGACATGTGGTAGTTAGATTCAGTTGTCAACTTGGCCAGGTGAAAGCACCTAGTTCTGTTGCTGTGGACATGAGCCAAGGGTAGGTGAATCTCATCTGTTGCTAATTACATCCGCAGTCGGCTAGGAGGTGTGTCTGCTGCAATGAGTGACGTTTAACTTAATTGGCTTGTGCTTAAATGAGAGAACGCAATGTAGCACAGTCTAGCAGCTTGGCATTCCTCATCTCAGCACTTGCAGCTCAGCTCGGGCCCTTGGAGATGGAGAAAGAAATCACCCTGGGGAAAGTTGTTGGAACCCAGGGGCTTGGAGAGAAGACCAGCAGAGACCACCCTGTGCCTTCCACGTAAGAAAGAACCTCAGTGGAAAGTTAGCTGCCTTTCCTCTGAAGAACCAACAAAATAAATCCTCTTTTATTAAAAGCCAATCCGTCTCTGGTGTGTTGCATTCCGGCAGCTAGCAAACTAGAACACTAGGCCTTTATCTGATATATCATTTCCAAATATTGTCTCCCATTGTGTAGGCTGTCTTTCTACTTTCTCGATGAAGTTCTTTGATGCACAAAAGTGTTTAATTTTGAGGAGCTCCCATTTATTTATTTCCTTCTTCAGTGTTCTTGCTTTAGGTTTAAGGTCCATAAAACCGCCTCCAGTTGTAAGATCCATAAGATATCTCCCACCATTTTCCTCTAACTGTTTTATGGTCTTAGACCTAATGTTTAGATCTTTGATCCATTTTGAGTTAACTTTTGTATAGGGTGTGAGAGATGGGTCTTTCATTCTTTTGCATATGGATATCCAGTTCTCTAGGCACCATTTATTGAAGAGACTGTTCTGTCCCAGGTGAGTTGGCTTGACTGCCTTATCAAATATCAAATGTCCATAGATGAGAGGGTCTATATCTGAGCACTCTATTCGATTCCATTGGTCAATATATCTATCTTTATGCCAATACCATGCTGTTTTGACCACTGTGGCTTCATAATATGCCTTAAAGTCTGGCATCGCTAGACCTCCAGCTTCGTTTTTTTTCCTCAAGATGTTTTTAGCAATTCGGGGCACCCTGCCCTTCCAGATAAATTTGCTTATTGGTTTTTCTATTTCTGAAAAATAAGTTGTTGGGATTTTGATTGGTATTGCATTGAATCTGTAAATCAATTTAGGTAGGATTGACATCTTAACTATATTTAGTCTTCCAATCCATGAACACGGTATGCCCTTCCATCTATTTAGGTCTTCTGTGATTTCTTTTAGCAGTTTTTTGTAGTTTTCTTTATATAGGTTTTTTGTCTCTTTAGTTAAATTTATTCCTAGGTATTTTATTCTTTTAGTTGCAATTGTAAATGGGATTCGTTTCTTGATTTCCCCCTCAACTTGTTCATTACTAGTGTATAGAAATGCTACAGATTTTTGAATGTTGATCTTGTAACCTGCTACTTTGCTGTACTCATTTATTAGCTCTAGTAGTTTTGTTGTGGATTTTTCCGGGTTTTCGACGTATAGTATCATATCCTCTGCAAACAGTGATAGTTTTACTTCTTTCTTTCCAATTTTGATGCCTTGTATTTCTTTTTCTTGTCTAATTGCTCTGGCTAGAACTTCCAACACAATGTTGAATAATAGTGGTGATAGTGGACATCCTTGTCTTGTTCCTGATCTTAGGGGGAAAGTTTTCAATTTTTCCCCATTGAGGATGATATTAGCTGTGGGTTTTTCATATATTCCCTCTATCATGTTAAGGAAGTTCCCTTGTATTCCTATCTTTTGAAGTGTTTTCAACAGGAAAGGATGTTGAATCTTGTCAAATGCCTTCTCTGCATCAATTGAGATGATCATGTGATTTTTCTGCTTTGATTTGTTGATATGGTGTATTACATTAATTGATTTTCGTATGTTGAACCATCCTTGCATACCTGGGATGAATCCTACTTGGTCATGATGTATAATTCTTTTAATGTGTTGTTGGATACGATTTGCTAGAATTTTATTGAGGATTTTTGCATCTATATTCATTAGAGAGATTGGCCTGTAGTTTTCTTTTTTTGTAATATCTTTGCCTGGTTTTGGTATGAGGGTGATGTTGGCTTCATAGAATGAATTAGGTAGTTTTCCCTCCGCTTCGATTTTTTTGAAGAGTTTGAGGAGAGTTGGTACTAATTCTTTCTGGAATGTTTGATAGAATTCAGATGTGAAGCCATCTGGTCCTGGACTTTTCTTTTTAGGAAGCTTTTGAATGACTAATTCAATTTCTTTACTTGTGATTGGTTTGTTGAGGTCATCTGTGTCTTCTTGAGTCAAAGTTGGTTGTTCATGTCTTTCCAGGAACCCGTCCATTTCATCTAAATTGTTGTATTTATTAGTGTAAAGTTGTTCATAGTATCCTGTTATTACCTCCTTTATTTCTGTGAGGTCAGTAGTTATGTCTCCTCTTCCATTTCTGATCTTATTTATTTGCATCCTCTCTCTTCTTCTTTTTGTCAATCTTGCTAAGGGCCCATCAATCTTATTGATTTTCTCATAGAACCAACTTCTGGTCTTATTGATTTTCTCTATTGTTTTCATGTTTTCAATTTCATTTATTTCTGCTCTGATCTTTGTTATTTCTTTCCTTTTGCTTGCTTTGGGATTAGTTTGCTGTTCTTTCTCCAGTTCTTCCAAGTGGACAGTTAATTCCTGAGTTTTTGCCTTTTCTTCTTTTCTGATATAGGCATTTAGGGCAATAAATTTCCCTCTTAGCACTGCCTTTGCTGCATCCCATAAGTTTTGATATTTTGTGTTTTCATTTTCATTTGCCTCGAGGTATTTACTAATTTCTCTTGCAATTTCTTCTTTGACCCACTCGTTGTTTAAGAGTGTGTTGTTGAGCCTCCACGTATTTGTGAATTTTCTGGCATTCCACCTATTATTGATTTCCAACTTCATTCCTTTAGGATCCGAGAAAGTGTTGTGTATGATTTCAATCTTTTTAAATTTGTTAAGACTTGCTTTGTGACCCAGCATATGGTCTATCTTTGAGAATGATCCATGAGCACTTGAGAAAAAGGTGTATCCTGCTGTTGTGGGATGTAATGTCCTATAGATGTCTGTTAAGTCTAGCTCCTTTATAGTAATATTCAGATTCTCTATTTCTTTATTGATCCTCTGTCTAGATGTTCTGTCCATTGATGAGAGTGGGGAATTGAAGTCTCCAACTATTATGGTATTTGTGTCTATTTCCTTTTTCAGTGTTTGCAGTGTATTCCTCACGTATTTTGGGGCATTCTGGTTCGGTGCGTAAATATTTATGATTGTTATGTCTTCTTGTTTAATTGTTCCTTTTATTAGTATATAGTGTCCTTCTTTGTCTCTTTTAACTGTTTTACATTTGAAGTCTAACTTGTTGGATATTAGTATAGCCACTCCTGCTCTTTTCTGGTTGTTATTTGCATGAAATATCTTTTCCCAACCTTTCACTTTCAACCTATGTTTATCTTTGGGTCTAAGATGTGTTTCCTGTAGACAGCATATAGAAGGATCCTGTTTTTTAATCCATTCTGCCATTCTATGTCTTTTGATTGGGGAATTCAGTCCATTAACATTTAGAGTTATTACTGTTTGGATAATATTTTCCTCTACCATTTTGCCTTTTGTATTATATATATCATATCTGACTTTCCTTCTTTCTACACTCTTCTCCATACCTCTCTCTTCTGTCTTTTTGTATCTGACTCTAGTGCTCCCTTTAGTATTTCTTGCAGAGCTGGTCTCTTGGTCACAAATTCTCTCAGTGACTTTTTGTCTGAGAATGTTTTAATTTCTCCCTCATTTTTGAAGGACAATTTTGCTGGATATAGGAGTCTTGGTTGGCAGTTTTTCTCTTTTAGTAATTTAAATATATCATCCCACTGTCTTCTAGCCTCCATGGTTTCTACTGAGAAATCTACCCATAGTCTTATTGGGTTTCCCTTGTATGTGATGGATTGTTTTTCTCTTGCTGCTTTCAAGATCCTCTCTTTCTCTTTGACCTCTGACATTCTAACTAGTAAGTGTCTTGGAGAACGCCTATTTGGGTCTAATCTCTTTGGGGTGTGCTGCACTTCTTGGATCTGTAATTTTAGGTCTTTCATAAGAGTTGGGAAATTTTCAGTGAAAATTTCTTCCATTAGTTTTTCTCCTCCTTTTCCCTTCTCTTCTCCTTCTGGGACACCCACAACACGTATATTTGTGCGGTTCGTATTGTCCTTGAGTTCCCTGATACCCTGTTCAAATTTTTCCCTTCTTTTCCCGATAGTTTCTGTTTGTTTTTGGAATTCAGATGTTCCATCCTCCAAATCACTAATTCTATCTTCTGTCTCTTTGAATCTGTCATTGTAGGTATCCATTGTTTTTTCTATCTTTTCTACTTTGTCCTTCACTTCCATAAGTTCTGTGATTTGTTTTTTCAGTTTTTCTATTTCTTCTTTATGTTCAGCCCATGTCTTCTTCATGTCCTCCCTCAATTTATCGATTTCGTTTTTGAAGAGGTTTTCCATTTCTGTTCGTATATTCAACATTAGTTGTCTCAACTCCTGTATCTCATTTGAACTATTGGTTTGTTCCTTTGACTGGGCCATATTTTCAATTATTTGAGCGTGATCCATTATCTTCTGTTGGCGTCTGCACATTTAGACAGATTTCCCTGGGTATTGGATCCAAAAGTTTGGAAGATTTTTCTGTGAAATCTCTGGGTTCTGTTTTTCTTATCCTGCCCAGTAGGTGGCGCTCGTGGCACACGTTTGTCTGCGGGTCCCACCAGTAAAAGGTGCTGTGGGACCTTTAACTCTGGAAAACTCTCGCCGTCCGGGAGGTTCGCTAGCCGAAGCGGCTTGGAAGAGTTCGAGCCAGCCCGGGGTCCAATCGCGGGAAGGGTTGCTGGCCGCCGCAGCCCGGGAAAGCGCCCATCCGAATTTCCTAGTCACCCGGGCGACAAGCGTGGCAGGAGGGCGCCAGCGGCAGCGGCCCACCCGGGAGAGTGCACGTTCCCGGGGAGTCACGGGTTTGGAAGGGACCTCCCCCACCCGTCACCGTTCTCCGCGGCCTGGGGATTTCCGATCCAATTCTCTCAGTTGATCCGGGGGGCCGCGCGTGGTGTGGGCGCCAGCCGCCGCTGTTTCAGGGGTCCACCTCTCCAATTCTCCCGGCCGGCCCGGGAAGGGGGAAGGGAGTGACTCCGGCCGCTTGCCGCCCTGCCCGGTGAAGCCCGCGCGCCTCGGCGATCTCACCCAAGCGGCTTCTCTCAGCCAGCCAGCCGTTCCAGGATGGGGTACGCTGTCTTTTTTTTATCTCTGTTGTGGCTTTGGGCGCTGTTCTGTATCGTTTCTACTCCCCTAGTAGCTGTCCTGGAGAAGAAACTAAGATCCGTGCGTCTTACTAAGCCGCCATCTTCTCCGGAAGTCCCTCTTTGTCTAATTTTGACTTCGCATATTTAATTCTGGTAAAGATGACTGTACACATTACTAACCAAATACATGGACTTTACCATACCTCTGAATTCAGGTGTGAAATGAAGCATCTGAAGAAGAGAATTAAGGTAATAGGTTCCACGCTGTTTTCTGATACTTAAATTGGTGAATTCTCTAGGAGCAAGCGGCTCCAAAGCTTTAGTCTTTAATTTCTTTCCTTTTCCATACTGAGTATTTGACATACTGGAATAATCCTCTTCAAATAGTTTTCCAAACATTATGAAACTAAATATTATCTTTTTTAAAAAAAGGCATGTTATATAAATGCTCTTATTTTCAAAACAAATTCTCCCCAAACCTCCCTACCTTATACTTGAAGGTATCTATTTCAAGTCTTTCCTTAGCAGTTTGGGCTTTGGAGGCAGCAAGGCACAACTTTTTTTTTTTTTTTTTTAATTCCTGTCCGGCTCCTACCTGCGTGATATTGGGCAAGTCATTTAACCTAATCTTTTGTATGTAAAGCGGGATACCATTTATCAAGCAAGGCCATTTTAGCAGTTAAATCACATAATAAATGAAAGGGTTTGGCCCACAATAAATGACAGTTGCCTTTAAAAAAAGACATATCCACATCGATAACGAACAAAGAAAACTTCTCACACCTAGTCCACTGCCAGGATGGCAACGCCAATCCTAAATCTTGCGAATTGACGTCGTGGGACCAGCACTCACTTAAGCTCTGCTTCTCACACCCCTCAGTACTCTGTACTACATTATGGCATTTAAGTGAGTTAAATAAATAACTTAGAGCCAGGGCAGGGTCACTAAGAAGAAAGTCTTTACAATCACCGACCCTGTAAGTCCTCCAATATGTATCCCATGATTCAAGCGTTATCCTTGGGACCCTAAGGTGACCTGCTCAACGTCTTACTGGGACGTGGCAAAGGGTTACTTCGAAATGTGGACTGATAAGTGCCCAACCCAGTTCCTATATAATAGGAAACCCTCTGGAAAGCAATGTCCTTTTCAACCTGTTTCTCAGAAGAAAAAACAAAAACGGAATTCCGAAATTCAGCTTCGAGCTCGCGGTCCGGATCCTGCCGAAGCCAGGGCCCTTCTACCCTCCAGACCACAGCGTCGAGGGAGAGCCCCCGCGGCGACGTACCGCGAACCCAAAGCAGGAGAGCACCTCGCCCCCGGGCAGGCCCGAACTGCGTCTCGCTTCGCCCACCTCAGACGGCGCCGCCAACGCAGTCCCCATACCTCCCATATCCCTCACGGGATACCCGGCCGCCGACCCACTTACTGCCTAAAGCCCAGACCCCCGCCCCGGGAAATACTCGAAGAAAACGAACACAGCCCAATCAAGGAACGCCATGTTCGCGGGGGGGGGGGGGGGGGGGGGGGGGTCTTGTCGCAGCCAGGCGCGTGCGTGATTTACGGGATGTGCGTTCCTCGTCTCCCAGGATGCACCGCGGGAGCGCTGGCCGTCGCGCGCGGCCTTATGGGCAATGTAGTTCCTTGGTCCCGAGCGTTTAGGCGTGTGGGCGGGAGTGCAGCTCTTGTGTCTTCTGGTGGGTTCCTGAATTCACTTGACCGGCCCTCGTTCATTCACTTATTAGGTATGTATTTACTGCTATTCGCAGTCTATACCCGCTGAGGTATGGTGTACAAAGAGTCCTGCCTTTTCCCAGGGCCAATTCCCGAGGTGTCTAAACATGGGAAACAGTTGGGTAGGGCTTCAAGGTTGCGAAGTACCCGCAGAGACATTTCCCAAGTGAACGCTGAGGGCAAAACCTGTGGAAAATACTCCACATTCCCTTCAACCTTTATAACCTCCTCAATGTTTATTTTGACTCCACCAACTGTAAGTAGCATACATAATAATACATTAAAAATATTTCATATTATCCACTGTTGCCCATTTTCACAGCTTCAGTGGACTATTTCAGTAGCCTGTTTGGGCTCAGCTTCTGGTATCTCCAGAATTCATCTAGAAATGAACGAAGGCGACAGGAAGAAGGTCGTTTGGTTTCAGCTGAAGTTTTGAGAACAATAACAAACGATAAAGTTGGAAGGGCAGGGACCAAAAGGGATGCCAACTTGAGGAATATGCATTTGAAACATGTGGCTGGAATATTTAGGAAGTGTTGATAGAGAAAGGACTGGCACCTCCCAGGGCAGCCCCGGGAGGCAAAGTGTCCATACGAGGAAATGACCGTGGGAATAGCCTGTTGTCAGTTCTCATCGGTCTGAACTGCCACGGGTCCCCCTCTAGAAGGCTCCTCCTTTCTGAGTCTTCTCCCTGGTTTCCATGCCATTCTATTCCACTGCTTCTCTTTCTGCCCTTTTGACTGTTTCTTCTTTGCCTTATGCACTTCATCTGCTTTCATCCTAACAGTGCGCGTTATGAAAGCTTCCCTGTCCTGACCAAGAATGACTCCCAGGAGTTAAACTCCTAAGGACACAGCTTTGCCTTGTTCACAGCTGTATCCCCAGCAACTTCAACAGAGCCTGGCTCATAGCAATATCTTGATAAATGTTTGTTGAATGAATGAATGGCCTCTTACCACCATTTTCCCCATTATCCGGAATCAAAGTGTTGGAGCTATTTTTGAAACTTTGTCTTTTGTCCATGAATCCATCAGTTGCAACTAAAAGTATTGCCTGAATAATACTTCTTCCATTTCTCTGCCCCCCTCTCCTCCCATCAGACCCTCATTGTCACACTGCATTAGGACAGTGGTTTTTAAGTGGACTCCCATTTTATTCAACCTGTGCTGCATAACTCCACAAGTTTCATCCAGCCTGTACTTTGAGCTCACACTTGTCTGCCAAAGAATCTTCAATGATTCACCAGTGACTGTGGTAGAAATTGATATTTACATTCTTATTCCACCATAACATGGTCTCGACACTTATTTTTGTTACGTATTTCTCAATGCTTACCAGTTCTCCAAAGTATTTCCAAACGTGCCATATACCTTTTTGCCTGTGTGGTTTTGCTCATTTTGTCCCCTCTGACAAGGCCTGTCTATCCATCCACATCCCCCTTTCGATCCTCTCAGCACAAAAGCCCATCTCAAACTCTAACTCATGCACAGAAATATACCAGATCTCTTGAAAAAAGGGTGATCTTTTCTTTCTTTAGGCCTTCAGGATATTGTGTGCATCTCTTATAGCACATGTCTCTGGCGTAGTCAGAGCTGATCACTTTATTAGTATCTCGAAGTCAAGATTGTGCTTTATTTGCTCTTATAGCCTCTGCATCAGTTAATACTAACAAATATCCATTGCATTATCATTAATCATTCGAGCATATGGATTTCTTAATTCTTTATTTTGTTTGCTCCACTGAAAATTAGAGTTGAGCCCATAAAGCTGTTGGTCAAACACTGGATGATGCTGATTTCACCCGAGTAGTCTCACCATGTGAGGTGCTACACAAGAAAGATTATTAATCTTTGTTATTTAAATTAATTAAATTTAAAAGATTGATTATATTTATTAATTAAATTAATTAGGAGTGTTAATCTTTGATATCTAAACTAATTCATTTAATTAAAGCTTTAAAAACAAGTTGTGAGCCTTTGTTGTGCGCTAGGCAGATGAAGAGACTTTCCAAGCATCACCTCTCTCAATTCTTATAACAATCCCATGAGGTGGGAACTGGTAACATTCCCATCATAGAAATGAAGTAAAAGGTACTGGAAAATAAAGTTTTTCCTGGCTTAGACAGAAAGTGACCCAGATTTGAACTCTGATAGTCAGGCTTCAGGACCCAGACTCTTAACCCCTAATTCTATCCCACGTCTCCAAAGCCAAGCAACTGCTTGGGTGTCTGTCATCCTTCATCTCTTCCCCCTTGCTCTCCTTTCTTTCCTTCCTCTTTCTTTCTAAAAGTATGTTTTTAGCAACTTTTGTGTGTCTGGCACTGGTGCCATTACAATGAGTGAAACAAAGACTGTGTGCTACTTTGCCTACCCAATCTGCATTCTCTGCTTCCTAGCAGACTGCCCAGTTTTGTAGTGGGTAAAGCTCCCTTTCAACTTGGAGTGGTCATGAGACATAGTCCTAGCCTGTTGTTGACAGGACGACATGAGAATTAAGACAGACACAGATTTCTGAAAATGGGAGCAGGGGGCTCTTAAACTTTTAGAGCCAAGAACCCTTTGCTTATTTTGCTCCAGCTATTTATTACTTCAAAAGGCAGGAGGAGGTAACATCAAGTTAATCTTTAATGTTAATTACAATTACGCCAATATGTAAAATACAAGAAAATGCAAAAACTTTTAAGCCAAATTGTTTATCTGTGACATCTCTTCAAAGAATAGCAGCTTCTAGGCCCCAGCCCTTTTACCCTTCAAAGCTTCCTTATAGAAGACATGCAGCCTGCGGTGTTCCGGTGTTCCACAAGAGCTATGTGACCCAGTGTTCTGGGTCACCACCTTAAGGTTTAGCCTGAAGGTCAAAATGTCTGTTTCCCACACTAGTCTGTGAATAATAATGACAGCTAATACCTAATGCTGACTGGATCCCAGGTACTGTTGCAAGTGCTTTGACATACGTGAGCTCACTTAATTAAATGCCCACAACCACTGTGTGAGGTAGGTGTCCTTAAAGCAGAAGCTATTGGGTAGGGGTTTCTGGGAAAGTTCTTTAAAAGGAGTTACTGGTCATTTTGTCCTTTGCTTCTCCTTCTTATCCACCTGAGATGTAGACATGAAAACTGAAGCTCTGGGAGCCAGTAAGAGTACAAGGAGGCAGATTCTCACCATAGAGAGACAAGGTTCCTAGATTCCTGATGACTTCATAGAACCACCATACCAGCCCTGGACATTCTGCCCTTTTGACTGCTTCTCCTTTGCCTTTTCTGCAAAGGTAAAAGAATCCCTTTTTAAGCCACTCTTTGGTAGGGTCTTTGTTGCTTGTAACAATACAATTCTTAGTTGGGACATAAGCACTAACCGTGAGAAACTCAAAGTGGGTAGAAAAGAGAGATTTTTTTAAAAAGACAATAAATCTTTTTAAAGATTTATTTAATCTTTAAATAAAGATTAAATTGCCTGGGGCTTAGAGCCAGTGTGAGTGGGATGAATAGTTGGAGAATGGGAGATTTGGGGGGCAGTGATACTGCTCTGTAATGGTAAATACATGACATTATGCATTTGTCAGAACCCATAGGCCTAATGTAAACTATGGACTTTAGTTAATAATAATGTATCAATATTGGTTCATTAATTGCAGCAAATGTACCACACTAATGCAGGAGGTCAATAACAGAGGAAATCATTTGCAAGAGGAAAGCAAGTATATGGGAACTCTCTGTACCCATTGTTCAATATTTTTGTAGACCAAAGCTGCTCTAAAAAGAGTCTATTAATTTTTAAAGGCATATATGCAATGAGGAAAGTTTGATTAGTGTGATATTCTTCCCTTTCATGTGCAACCTATAAATAAGTTAAACAGCACAAACCCAGTGAGGCAACTGGTACCATCCGAGATGTGAATGCTATTTAACAGAGGGCCACTTCAGAGTGATGGGGAGAGACTGTGCAAGTGACACTCCCTAGAATATTATTTTCTTGTTAAAATTTGGAGCAGTCCATAAAACCCTACTCCTTGTGACATTCCTGCATCTTAGTAGGCTCCCCCTGGGTATTCACAGGTGATCTCTTTGCAGATCAGAAACAGTTGTTCTTTTAAAAGTTTTTTTAAACATAACAACAAACAAACGCAAACATTCTTACCATACAGTCATTCCATTCTACATACATAATCAATAATTCACAATATCATCACATAGTTGTGTATTCATCATCATGATCATTTCTTAGAACATCTGTATCATTTCAGAAAAAGGAATAAAAAGAAAGCAGAAAAATTCATACATATTGTGCTGGTTTGAAAGGATGTATGTACTGTAGAAAAACCGTGTTTTAATCCTAATCCCATTTTGTAAAGGCAGCCATTTCTTCTAATCCCTATTCAGTATTATGGGTTTGAAAGTGAAATTAGATCATCTCCCTGAAGATGCAATTTAATCAAGAGTGATTGTTAAAATATTCCAGTTTAGGTGGAGGTGTGTCTCCATTCATTTGGGTGGCTCTTGATTAGTTTACTGGAATCGTATAAAAGAGGAATCATTTTGGAGAATGAGAGAGATTCATAGTGAGCAGAGAATGCTGCAGCACCTCTGAAGCAGAGTCCATGAGCCAGCAACCTTTGGAGATGAAGAAGGAAAATGCCTCCCTGGGAGCTTCATGAAATCAGAAGCCAGGAGAAGCTAGCAGATGATGCCTTGTTTGCCATGTACCCTTCCAGCTGAGAGCAAAACCCTGACTATGTTCGCCATGTGCCTTCTCACTTGATAGAGAAACCCTGAACTTCATTGGCCTTCTTGAACCAAGGTATCTTTCTCTGGATGCCTTAGATTGGACATTTCTGTAGACTTGCTTTAACTGGGATATTTTCTTAGCCTTAGAACTGTAAACTAGCAACCTATTAAATTGCCCTTTTTAAAAGCCATTCCATTTCTGGTATACTACATTCCACCAGCTAGAAAACTACACATACCATACCCCTTTACCCCTCCCTTTCATTGATCACTAGCATTTCAATCTGCTAAATTTATTTTAACATTTGTTCCCCCATTATTTATTTTTAATCCGTATGTTTTACTCATCTGTGGAAAAGGTAGATAAAAGGAGCATCAGACACAAGATTTTCACAATCACACAGTCACATTGCAAAAGCTTTATCATTTTCCAGTCATCTTTGAGAAACATGGCTACTGGAACACAGCTCTACATTTTCAGGCAGTTCCCTCCAGCCTCTCCATTACACTTACTAAAACGATGATATCTGTTTAATGCATAAGAATAACTTCCAGGATAACCTCTCGACTCTGTTTGGAATCTCTCAGCCATTCACACTTTATTTTGTCTCATTTCACTCTTTCCCTTTTTGGTCAAGAAGGTTTTCTCAATCCCTTGATGCTGAGTCCCAGCTCATTCTAAGGTTTCTGTCCCACGTTGCGAGGAAGGTCCACACCCCTGGGAGTCATGTCTCATGTAGACAGGGGGAGGGTGATGAGTTTGCTTGTTGTGTTGGCTGGAGAGAGAGGCCACCTCTGAGCAACAAGAGAGGTTCTCTTGGGGGTGACTCTTAGGCCTAATTTTAAGAAGACTTAGCCTATCCTTTGCGGGGTTAAGTTTCATATGAACAAACCCCAAGATTGGGGGCTTAACCTATTGCTTTGGTTGTTCTCACTGCTTGTGATAATACCAAGAATTCTCCACTTGGGGAAGTTGAATTTTCCCCCTTTCTCACCCTTCCCCAAAAGGGACTTTGCAAATACTTTTTAACTCACTGTTTAAATCACTCTGAGATTTATTGGGGTGTCACTCTAGATAAATGTACAAAATCTCATGCCCTACCCAAGTTTCCATGTACTTATGGTGTTCAATAAAGGTGTCCACATAAGTTATATTAGGAACTGCACTAGTCAAGATATAAATTTGGGGACAGTTGTTCTTGCAGATTTCTATTCATGCAGGATTTCAACTAGTAACTGGTGGAAGAAAGAGTTAAAGCAAAAGAAAAAAACGAGGCAAAGCCTCTATGGATAATAATGCAGCAGCTGTGGGCATGGAAACTGAAGCATCCCTGAATTGAGTGCAGGAGCCATGGTTACTGCCAGGGGCTGACCTGGTATGGGTGAATGGAAGGCCAGACATGGGCAGGTGATGCAGAAGCAGCTCCATAAGAGAAAAAAAGAGCTGGACGGGAGCCAGATCTGATAGCGACCCAGACCAAGGTTTCAGCAGTGCCCTGGGAGAGAGGGATGAGTTTCTCTTTGTCCATTTATTCATTCTAAACATATTTAATAAACATCTACTAAGTGGCAGGCACAGGTCTAAATGCAGGAGATGTAATATTGAATGTGACTGGTAAAGTTCCTATGTGAAGCTTACTTCTAAGTTAGATAGGTTGGTGGGAGTTAAAATCACACAGGGTCTTTTGGTTAAGGTAAGGAGTTGGGATGATTCCTAAGTGCAACAGGAAACCATTAGATGGTGTTAAGCGAGAGATGACATGGTGATTTATGCTTGAAAAAGATCCCTCTGACTCATGTGTGCAGGGCAAGAGTAAAAGCAGAAAAACTAGTTGGAACGCTGTTTCTGGAGTCCAGGCAAAATATGATGGTCATTTTGGGTGGGGCACTGTTGGAGTGGAGGGGCAGATCCATTTGGGAAATAAGGGAGGTGTGATGGTCAGGTTCATGTGTCAACTTGGCCTCGTAATGGTGCCTAGTTGTCTGGTCAAGCAAGCACTGGCTTATCTACTGCTGTGAGGACATTTCATGGATTAAATCATGACCAAGTTGATTGCATCCATGGCTGATTACATCTGCAGCTGGCTGAGGGGAGTGTCTTCTGCAATGAATGATGTTTAATCTAATCACCTGAAGGCTTTTAAGGAGAATTCAGAAGAGAGAATCTCTTTTTTTCTCCTTCAGCAAGCCTTTCCTGGGAGTTCGTTGATGACCTTCATGGAAGCAGCCAGCTCATGGCCTGCCCTACAGATTTTGGACTCTTTTGTCCCCACGGTACATGCGACACTTTTATAAATCTCATTTTTACAGATATCTCCTGCTCTGTTTCTCTGGAGAACCCTGACTAATAGAGAAGGACTTGGTGTAGGTTGTTTGGTAGCTTTCTAATGTGTCAACTGGGTGAGACTAGATTTCACTAGTTTTCTTCAGAGTTTCCTTGTGACCCCTTTGTAATCCCCCAATCCTGCCCTCACAATCACATTTTCCTCCACACCTCTGCTCCCCCACTCCCTCCTCCCCAGGCAACTACTGATCTGCTTTTATAGATTAGTATTACATTTTCCAGAATTATTATCTAGATTTAAATGGAATTATACAGTATGGGCTCTTTATGTGTCCAGCTTATTTTATTCACCAAAATTATTTTAGCATCATCCTGTTGTGACGTGTCAGTAGTTCATTCCTTTTTATTGCTGAGAAGCATTCATCAGCTGAATAGATCAGAGTGTGTTAATCCATTCACCTGCTGATGAACATTTGGGCTGTTTCCAGTTTTTTATATTACAAATCAAAGTGTAATGAGGGTGTACAGGTGGCTCATGGTAGAATGCTCACTTTCCATGCAGGAAACCCAGGTCCGATTCCCGGACCATGCACCTTTAAGAAAAAAAGGTGTAATGAGTATTCATATACAGGTCTTTGTACAGAGGTATGCTGTCTTTTCGCTTAGTTAAATTTCAAGGAGCGGCATGGCTGGATAACATGGTAGGTGTATGCTTACTGGGCCGGTTTGAATCTGTGGTAGACCCCAGAAAAGCCCAAAAAATCCTTTCATCATCATTCAATATTGCTGGGTGGGAGCATTTTGATTATTCCCATGGAGATGTGACCCCCCCAATTGTGGGTTGTAACTTTTGGTTAGATGATTTCCTTGGAGGTGTGTCTCCACCCATTAAAGGAGCTTACTGGAATCCTTTAAAAGAGGAAACATTTTGGAGAGAGTCCCTTTGGTAGCGCTTCGAGAAAGCCAGCAGACGCCATCATGTTCGCCATGTGCCCCTCCAGCTAAGAGAGAAACATTGAACTTCATCGGCCTTCTTTAACCAAGGTATCTTTCCCTGGATGCCTTAAATTGAACATTTCTATGGACTTGTTTGAATTGGGACATTTTCTCGGCCTTAGAACTGTAAAGTAGCAACTTATTAAACTCCCCCTTTTAAAAGCCATTCTGTTTCTGGTATATTGCATTCCAGCAGCTAGCAAACTAGAACACTTACCTTTTTAAGAAACTGCCAAACACCCGCCAAGTGACTATTACCATGGTACCACTTCCCATCACTGTGGGAGAGGTTCAGCTGTTCCACATACAGGGCTGGGCAGTCTTTAAGTTTTAGTCGTACTAATAGGAATGTAATTTAAAATGTGGTTTTAATTTGGAATTCCCAAGTTGCTAACAATGTTGAGCATCTTTTTCTGTCTCTTTTTGCCATCTATATATCTTTTTTGTGAAGTGTCAATTCAAATCTTTGCCCATTTTTAATTGGGTCATTTGCTTTCTTATATTGAGTTTTGAGAGTTCTTTATGTGTTCTGTATCCAAATCCTTTATTCGATGTATGCTTTGCAAATATTTTCTCCCAATGTGTGACCTGACTTTTTTTTTCTGTTTTGTAATAGTTTTAGACTGATAGCAAGATTGCAAAAATAGTATGAAGAATTCCCTTAGATACTGCATCCAATTTTACCTTATTGTTAGGTTACTACGGTACTGTTTTAGTTTCCTTGGCTGCTTAAAACAGATCCGATGAAATGGTTCAGCTTAAGCAATGGAAATTTATCAGTTTACAGTTTTGAGGTGGAGAAAGTGTCCAAATCAAGTCATCATTAGGGTGATGCTTTCTTCTTCAAGACCAGCTGCCCGTGATCCTTGATTCCTCTGCCACATGGCCAGGAACATGGAGGCATCTGCTGGTCTCTCCCTTTTTCTTCCAGATTTTGTTGCTTTCAGTTTCTGAAAGTTTTCAGCTTCCATGGCATTATTTTTTCCTCTCTCTCTCTTTCTCTGTCTCTCTCTCTTTGCATTCATTCTATTTATAAAGGGACTTCGGTAATAGGTTTAAGACTTTTCCTGATTGAGGTGGGTCATACCCTAACTGAAGTAACCTCATCAAAAGGCCCTACTTACAATGGGTTTACATGCATAGGAATGATTAAAGAAATGCTTTTCTGCAGTGTATAAAGCTTCTAACCACCACAGGTACATTTGTCATAACTGTTGAACCAATATTGCTTTTGTGCCTTTGTTAAAAATCAGTTGTCCACTTATCTCTGGATCAATTTCTAAACTTTCTAGTGTATTCCATTGATCTATTTGTCAAGACCTTACTGTCTTGATTCTTGTAGCTTTGTAGTATATATTGAAATAAGGTAATATTGCCCTCTAACCTTCCCTTTTTTTTCAAAATTGCTTTGCTTATTCTAAACCTTTATATTTCCATATGCATTTTAGAATCAGTTTGCCAATTTCTAACAGCCCGCCCCCTCTCCCCACCCCCCCAAAATAAGCCTGGCAGTATTTTGTTTGGGACTGTGTTGAATCTTTAGATCAATTAGGGGAGAATTGACATCATAACAATATTGGGGCTTTTCATTCATGAACCACAGAGGTCTAGATGAGGAATGTGGATGCATAGAGGAGAGAGAAAGAAGAGTCTTTGCTGGTGCTTCTAGCAGGCATTGGGCAGGTGGCCACCCCTTCATGTGACCTATCTAGGGAAAGCTATTTAAATAGATGACAGTCAGATTCCACAGAATCCCTGAATGGCCTACGGGTTGTCAATCTTATTTGAGCATTTCAGAGGTCTTGAAGCTTTTCTAATGCCTATGCATTTTCAGAGATGCTTATGATGCATTTCAGAGATTCCACTCCCAGAAAGGTCCATGGTCAGGGGCCTCAAGTCTTTGCTTGGGTTCTGGTTGGGTCCTGCTTGGGTCCAGAAGCCAGTCCCCTTCTGGTACAAATTTTTCCTTTGGGACAAATTCTAAAGGCAGGATCTTTATTCCAATTTACTTATTAACTAAACAAGGGCAGCTTAATCATTCTGTTTCTTAATCATTCATGTTGCATGCCAGCATGATCTCTGGCCAAGGCAAAGATCAGAAGTTATCCTTATTTGAAAAACAAGAGATATCCCAGCAAATATTAGTCATTCATTAATGTTCTTATGAGTAAATCATTGGCAATGAGTATAATTCCCTTTATGAGTGTATGAAGACATGCCCTCTGCTGGGGTAGGTATTATGCCCACATTTCTTCTGCTGACAGCATAGAACCCAAGCAGCCAGATTGCTCTGGGCAGCAGTTGACCCAATGGCTTCTGCAACGTTGGCTGGGTGCCTTCCTGTATGTGTGTTTCTCCTGTTGGCATCTGGCTTTTCTGAGGCAGGCAAGCTGCTGGTCGTCCCCATGGATGGAAGCCACTGGTTTAGCATGCATTCAGTCCTGGAGAAACTCTACCAAAGAGGACATGAGTTGGTCGTAGTCATCCCAGAGGTGAGTTGGCACCTGAAAACATCATTCAACTGTACAGTAAAGACGTATTCAACTTCTTACACGCTGGAGGATTTGAATCGTGAGTTCCTGAATTTCTCCAAATCTCAATGGAAAACTCAAACAGATATGTCTTCTCTCTTAATAAATCCACCCATTATTTTTAAATACTTTTTTTCTCACTGTAGGGGTTTGTTTAATGACAAAAAATTGGTGGAATACTTAAAAGAGAGTTCTTTTGATGCCGTGTTCCTAGATCCATTTGATATGTGTGGCTTCATTGTTGCCAAGTATTTTTCACTCCCATCTGTGGTGTTCAGCAGGGGACTGTTTTGTCATTATCTTGAGGAGGGGACACAGTGCCCCAGCCCTACTTCCTATGTTCCCAGATCTTTGTCAAGGTTCTCAGATGTCATGAATTTCAGGGACAGAGTATGGAACTCCATCTCTCACTTGGAGGAGCATTTCCTTTGCCAGTATTTTTTCAAAGATGTTTTAAAAATGGCCTCTGAGATTTTCCAGATGCCTGTCACAACATATGATCTCCACAGTCAAGTCTCAATTTGGCTGTTACGAACTGACTTTGCCTTTGACTATCCCAAACCTGTCATGCCCAACATGATCTTCATCGGCGGCATCAACTGCGTCCCGGTAAAGCCACTGCCAAAGGTAAGCTGCCTCTCCTTTAGGATTTTTAAAAATAACTGGCTGAGCACCTAAAAATGTAAAAAACAAATAATAAAAAGAAAATAGGGTCCATACCTGAACTGTGATTTGTCATTTACACTCATCACATTTGTAATTTACATCTGGTTTAATGAATTATTTTGTGCCGATTTGTTTAATTGTGGTCTCACAAATTTTGTAAAGTGGTCCCCTTTGATATTTATGTATGTATAACTGATGGCTTTCCAGACTGCTTTTTTAAGGCTTCAATTTGAAAAATACTGAAAAATGCTGTCAGAAGTGAAATTTCTCTTCTTACTATTATGTTGCCACCATATGAAAATGCTCTTAACTGGTCTTGCACGTCTTTTCCAGTTTTTCTGAAATTATTTCATATATATATCTACAATTATGATGTAAAGTTCACACTCCATTTTAGTTAGATAAAAAAATCTAGAATCCGGCTGGACACTTTGCTCTTTACTTTGTGCTTTGACTGAATAAACTGTAAACTAAATTCAAGTAAAGAATTCTATAAAATGAGTCAAAAGAAGGCAATAATTCATTTCACTCTGAGTGTAAGGATGTCTGTGATTTATTGGCAAGTAAAAGTCCAAAGATCAAAGTCAATGTTGATAGATATGTGGGCATCTTCCACTTTTTTCTCTTGTAAACAAGACTGTGCTAAACAAACAAAATACCTTCTTTACATACATATATTTCTGTAACTCGCTCTTATTTCTAGAGTGCTAGGGGCAGGGTCTCTGGGTCAAATGGTATATACCTTTTACACCTCAGTAAATCTGACATGATGCTTTCAAAATCTTGAGCAACCTCCTGATTTGACCATTGGTACATGAGAGGTCTGGTTTTTCTGTATCCTCTCCAGCTCTGGATAATGTCAGTCTTAAATGTTGGGCAGTTTTTCTGGGCAGAAAAAATTCTCCAAAGCTGTTTCAGTTTTTATTTCCTATTTTCATAGGTATTGTGGCCACATGTATTTCTTTTCTAGTGCATTGTGTGGTCACATCCATTCATCATTTTTATAGGGCTGTATGTCTTTTTACAACTAATTGATGTAAGGACCTTGAGTATTAGCTCCTTCTGTGTGCTGCTGATTTTTTTCCTTGGCTGTTCTTCATCTTTTGGTATCTCTTGTCACATATAATTCTTATTTTTGAGTAATCAAATTTACCAACTTTGTCCTTAATGGTTTCTTTGCTTCAACTTGTTTGGGTCTGTCCAAACCTATAAAAGCATTTTCTCTATATTTGTTTTAATGCTTTAATTCATCCAGTATCAATCATTTTATTTTATTTTATTTTTTTAATCAAGAAAGCTTTAATTTATACAGCTAAGTAACAATCTAACTTTTTTAAAAAGTGGATAGTCAATTGTTCAACGTGATTTAGTTAAAAAATACATTATTCACCCACTGACTTGAAATGCTTCTTTACATCATATATTGCAGTTCTGTATCTTTTTGCAACTGCTTCTAAACTCTCACTTGTGTTTCATGACTCTACTCATCTATTCATTTATCAGGATCATACTCTTTTGAATATATTGGCTTTGTAGTAAATTGTAATATCTGGTAAGGCAAGTCTCATACTCTCTATTCTCTTTTCCAAATGTTCTTGGAATTCACAGAAATCTCCTTCATAAAATTTAAAATTGTTTGTCCAGCTAAAGAAAATAAAAACAAACCAGTAGGGTTTTGTTAATATTACAGGAAATGTTTTTATTAACTTGAGAAAATTGCCGTCTTTTCACTAAGTCTTCCTACTCAGGAATAAAGTATTGCTCTCACTTTTTTCAAAATTTGAGAAGTGGTAGGTTTATAGAAAATCATTCATAATAGTATTTCTCTTTATTTATTCAGTCCCATAAACTGACAGTAAAATTTAACAATTTTAGAAATCTTTTATTTTCTTATTTAAATTTACTCTGGGTGTTTTGTTATTTTCAAACGATTGTTGACAGGACATTTTCCCCTTTTCTATTTTGAATTTATTATTATTCATTAAAGGACAACTGATAGATGCTACAACATTGGTAAACCTTGAAAACACCATGCTAAATGAAAGAAGCCAGACATAAAAGGCTACAGATTGTGTGATTCCGTTTTTATGAGATGCTCAAAATAGGCAAATGCATGAAGACAGAAAGCAAATTCATGGTTGACCAGAGCTGGGTAAAACTGAAATGGAGAGGGACTATTTAGTGGGTACGGGGTTTCCTTTTGGGGTAATGATGGTTGCACAACATCATAAAGGGTACTACTGAATTATAATAAACCACTGTAATACTGAAGTGATTAAAGTGGTATGATGAGGGAATATAATGGTAGTTCCATGGGAGAATTGTTGCCTGCCATGTGGGAGACCTGGGTTCAATTCCCGGCCCATGCATTTCCCACCCACCCCCCACACACACACACTCAAAAAAACCACAAAAACAAGCAAACAAACAAAAAATTCAAGGAATGGTACAGCAATAACAGGATACTCACATGGAAAAAGAATGAAATGTGACCCCCTCTCACACACACACAAAAATGTTATAGTGAATTTTATGTTAGGCCTATTTTACCAAAATTTAAAAAAGAGAGAAAAAAATGTCTTTTAAACATTGGTTTGTTTGAATCAAGATACATGCATACAGGCACCATGGAGGTGAGAAAGTGGTGGTATAATATATTTAAGATTCTGAAAGAGAAATATTTCCAGCCAAGAATTCTTTATCCCACAAAGTTGTCCTTCAAAAGTGAGGGAGATATTAAAATCTTCACAGACAAACAAATGCTGATAGAATTTGTTAACAAGAGACTGGCCCTATAAGAAACACTAAAGGGAGTTCTGTTGGCTGAAAAAAAAAAGAGGAGATGTCTGGAGGAGGGCACAGAATTGAAGAGTATTAGGAAAGGTGACTTAAAGGATAGAAATAGAGAGGGAAATATATAGGTCTGACAAATAAAACCAAAGGATAAGATGGTAGATTCAAGAACTGCCTTTACAGAAATAACTTAGAATATTAATGGATGAAACTCACCAAGATACAGATTGACAGAATGAATTAAAAAATATGATTCAGCTGTATGCTATTTACAAGAGACTCATCTTAGACCAAAGGATACAAATAGATCGAAAGTGAAAGGTTGGAAAAAGATCTATGCAAGCTGTAACCAAAAGAAAGCAGGAGTAGCTATACTAATATCAGACAAAAGAGATTTTAAATGCAAAGATGTCATAAGAGCAAGGAAAGACACTACAAATTAATAAAAGGGACAATTCACCAAGGAGAAATAACAATCATAAATATTTATGCAATAAAATCAAGGGGCTCCAAAGTACCTCAGGCAAATATTGGCACAACTGAAGGGAGCAATAGCTGTTTGAACAATAAGAGTGGTAGACTTCAACACCCCACTCTCTTCTACAAATAGAACAACCAGACAGAGGATAAATGAGGAAATAGAGATGCTAAACAATGTGATAAATGAATTAGACCTAACAGATATATATAGATCATTACACCCCAAAACACTAGACTATACATTCTTCTCTAGTGTTCATGAAACATTCTCCAGGATAAATATGTGCTGGGGCACAAAGAAAGGTCTTAATAGGGCGGGCCACGGTGGCTCAGCAGGTAAGAATGCTTGCCTGCCATGCCCGAGGACCCGGGTTTGATTCCTGGTGCCTGCCCATGTAAAAAAAAAAAAAAAAAAAAAAAAAAAAGTCTTAATAAAGTTTAAAAGATTGAAATTATTCAAAGCACTTTCTCTGACCATACTGGAATGAAACTGGAAATCAATAATACCAAAGAAGCAGAATTTTCACAAATATGTGGAGATTAAATAACAAGGTCTTTAAAACTCAGTGGGCTAAAGAACAAATTGCAAGGAAATAAGTAAATATCTGGAGATGAATGAAAGTGAGAATACAACATAACAGAATTTATGGGATATAGCAAAGGCAATGCTAAGAAGGAAATTTATTGCCCTAAATGCCTATATTAAAAAAGAAGAAAGAGCAAGAATTGAGGACCTAACTGTTCACCTGGAGGAACTAGAGAAAGAACAGCAAACTAACCCCAAAGCAAATAACAGAAGAGAAATACCAAAAATTAAGGCACAAATAAATGAGTTGGCGAACAACAACAACAAAATAAAAAGAATCAATAAAACCAAAAGTTGATTCTTTAAGAATATAAATGAAAGTGATGAACCCATAGCCAGGCTGATGAAAAGAAGAGGATACAAATACATAAAATAAAAAATGAGAGGGGTATCATTACCATGGACCCTGTAGAAATTAAAAAGAAAAAAAAAACCATAAGAGGATACTATGAACAACTATATGCCAACAAACTAGACAATTTATATGAAATGGACAAATTCCTAGAAGCACATGAACAATCTACATTGACTTGAGATGAAATAGATGACCTCAACAAACCAATCACAAGTAAAGAGATTCAATCAGTCATAAAAAATCTTCCTATAAAGAGGCTTCAAAGCGGAATTTTACCAAACATTCCAAAAAAGAAATAACACCATTCCTGCTCAAACTCTTCCAAAAATTTGAGGGAAAAGGAACATTACCTAACTCATTTTATGAAGCTAACATCCCTCTGAAATATCAAAACCAGGTAAAGATACTTGAAGAAAGGAAAACAACAGGCCAATCTCCCTAATGAATATAGATGCAAAAGTCCTTAACAAAATACTTGCAAATGGAACCCAATGGCACAATAACAAAATTATACACAATGACCCAGTGAAGTGTATTCCAAGCATGCAAGGGTTGGTCAACACAAAATTAATCAATGTAATACAATATTTTAACAAGTTGAAAGGGAAAAAGGACAGGATTATCTTGACTGACATTGAAAAAAACATTTGACAAGATTTAGCATCCTTTTCTTATAAAAACACTTCAAAAGGTAGGGATCAAAGGAAATTGCCTCAATATGATAAAAATCACATATGAAAAACCCACAGCTAGCATAATACTCAACAGTGAGAGACTGATAACGTTCCCCCTGAGATCAGGAATGAGAGAAGGATGCCCACTGTCACCACCTCTCTTCAACATTGTGCTAGAAGGTCTAGCTAGAGCTATCAGGCAAGAAAAAGAAATAAAAGTCACCCAAACTGGTAAGGAAGTAGTAAAATTTTCATTATTTGCAGGAGACATGATTCTATACTTGGAAAATCCTTAGAAATCTATGGCATTGCTACTTGAGCTGATAAATAAATTCAGCAAAGTGGTGGGATATAAAAATCAGTAATGTTTCTATAAAGTAATGACCTAACTGAGGAGACAATTAAAAAGAAAATTCCATTCACAATAACAAATAAAAGAATCAAATATTTAGGAATAAACCAGGAATGTAAAGGACCGGCACACAGAAAACTACAAAACATTGCTAAAAAAAGTCAAAGAAGATCTAAATAGGTGGAAAGACATTCCGTGTTCATGGATACAAAGATTAAGTATCATTAAGATGTCAAATCTAACTAATTTGATTTACAAATTCAACGCAATACCAATGAAAATTCCAACAACCTACTTTGAAGACTTGGAAAAGCTATTATCAAATTTGTTTGAAAGGGAAAGAGACCTCAAATAGCCAGAAACATACTAAAAAAGAATGAAGTGGGAGGACTTACCCTTCCTGATTTTAAAGCTTGCTGTAAAACCACAGTGGTCAAAACAGCATGGTAATAGTACAAAGATAGACATATTGATCAATGAATAAAATTGAGAGTTGAGAAATAGACTACCAGATCTATGGTCAATTGATCTTCAACAAGGCCCCCAATCCACTGAACTGTATTAGTATTGTCAATAAATGGGCCTGGAAGAATTAAATATCAATACCAAAGGGATGAAAGAGGACCCCTCCCTCACACCCTATACAAAAATGAACTCAAAGTCAAAGTAGATCAAAGACCTAAATATAAGAGCCAGTACCATAAAACTCCTAAGAAGAAAATATAAGGAAATATCTTCAAGACATAGTAATAGGATGTAGCTTCTTAGGCTTTAAAGCCAAAGCACAGGCAACAAAAGAAAAACATAGATAAATGGGAAGTCCTCAAAATCAAATACTGCTCAGATAATCAGAAAGTATTGAAAAATTCCCTTGAGGGCTTTAAGAAAAAGTCTATTGAAGTATTAAACTTTACCACCGGGGAAAACAGTGATATTGTGTCAAGCATTAGGGACACCCAAATCAATAGATCAAGCCCTTAATCTTGAGGCTTGCTGTTATGAAGCTTATGTATGTAGTGGAGAAGCTTAGCCTACCTATATGTTTGCCTATGAGTTACTTCTGGAAGACCTCTTTTATTGTTCACATGTTGCCTCTCTTTCTCTAAGCTCAACTCTGCAAGTGAAATCATTGCCCTCCTCCCTACATGGGACATGACATCCAGGGGTGAAAGTTTCCCTGGCAGCGTGGGAGATGACTCCCAGAGATGAGCCGGGCCCTGACACTGTGAGATCAACAATGTTATCCTGACTAAAACAGGGGAAAGAAGTGTAACAAATAAGGTATCAGTGGCAGAGAGAGTTCAAACAGAGTTGAGAGGTTACTCTGGAGGTCACTCTTATGCAAGATTCCTATCATAATATGCCAACCCCCAACCAAAACCATTCCTGCCAATCTTAATTTATATATAATTTATGTAATTATATAAGATTCTACGAAAATTCCATGCACTAGGGTAACTTTCCAGAAACCTACAACCCATTTCCAGATGGGTCCCTGAACCATATAATTCCTGAAATACAGAAGGGCCACAGCCTCTCCATAACATCATCTAGTTTCATCCCCCATCCCGTATTATTGAGAGCCCCTTCCAACACGAAAAAGTTAGAATGGGCAGAGCCCAAATTCCCCTAAAGAGTAGGAGAACGATCAAAGTTGATGGTGGGGTTATGCAGAGAAGATAAGGTTTAACAAAAGTATTTTGCTGAATCATTATGTTGATATTTCTTGTAGTTTCCCGTATCTTAGAGCAGCTAGAAGTAAAAACCTAACATTGTGAATTGTAACCCATACCAAACTCTGAAATCTATTCTACAACTAATTGTTGTGCTGTGCTTTGAAATTTATTGCTTTTTTGTTTGTTATTTTTTCAAACATACACGCAAAAAGTCGATTGTGATAATTATTTTTTATCTAAAATCCCTTATCTTTCTGGAAAAAAATGGTTTAGCTAACAGTTATTTAGCATACCTTCATTTAAAACATTAGAAATATTGAGAACTAAAGTGTATAATTCATTGTTAAAAAAGTTACCAAAACTAGTGCTTACCTTTTTTTCATTGTATAAGTTACAATACAAGATGAGCATCTTTTCTATACCCTGGGAAATTGTCATATTCCTGTCTAAATTTGGATGAGATTTCAACATTATAATCCTTGAGCTTTTAATGTTAAGAAATAATCTCCTAGAGTTCCTTTCATGTGAAGTTTTTTTGCCAGCATCACTTCCTCTGGGGCATCTTCATTCTTTTCATCACAACTGCTTTTCCTCATTTATGTTAGTAAGTTCATCTTCATTAAGTTTCTTGCTGTTTCCACGCCAAGAGTGTCTCAAATGGCAGCAATGTCAACATTCCCACAGTCAACTGTTCCTTCTATTACTTCATTTATGTTCAAATTCAGTTTCACTTCCACCATTATTACTTTTCATTTCTTTGGTGCACATCATCTTCCAATTCCTTCTTTTGGTTATCCTGTTTTGTAAAATTTTATGTGGGTTTGCTCAGGCAGAGAGAGATAACAAAACCACATTATTTGCAATCTGTGTGTGAACTGAATGATATAAGCATTTACAGACTGAAAGAAATGATGTAAATTTGTTACTTATCATGATATACATGTTGTCTGCACAGTAATTGTGGTCTGAAAAGCTCCATTACAGTTGATATTCTGGACAAAAAAAAAAAAACTTAAATGCTTCTGTGCCTTAAAAGACTTTGTCAAAAAGGTAAAGAGGCACCAACTCAATGGGAGAAAATATTTTGAAGCCATATGTATGATAAGGGTTTGACATCCAGTATATATAAAGAAATCTTACACTCAACAGCAGAAGAACAAACAACCCAATTATAAAATGGGCAAAAGATGTAAATATACATTTTTTTCCAAAGTGGAAATACAACTGGCTAGAAAGCACATGGGAAAGATGTTCTTCTTCATTAGCTATAAGGAAAATGCAAATCAAAACCACAGTGAGTTATCTCACACCTAGAAGAATGAGTGCCATTTAACAAATAGGAAACCGCAAATGTTGGAGGGATGTGGAAGAATTGGAGCACTTATTCACTGCTGGTGGGCATGTGGGAGTACAGTTGCTTGGAAGACAGTTTGGCAGTTCCTCAGAAAACTAAATATTGAGTTGCCTTACAACTGGGCAATACCACTACTCGTACTTACCCAGAAGAGCTGAAAGCAGTGTCATGAACAAACATTAGCACACTGATGCTCAAAACAGCATTATTCTCAATTGCCAAAAGAAAGAAATGTCCATCAATAGATGAATGGATAAATAAAATGTGGTATACATATACAATGGAATATTATGCAGCAATAAGAAGAAATGAGGTCCTGAAGCATATGACAACATGGATGACCCTTGAGGACATAATGCTGAGTGAGATAAGCCAGACACAAAATGATAGATACTATATGTTTTCACTAATATGAACCCTCTGGAAAATAAAAAAGAGTCTTAAAATGTAGAATAGAGAGGACCTAGACATAGACAGAAACTAGAGAAGGGGAAATGTTTACCTAATATGTACAGAGCAGTTAACAAGGTTGAACTTAACAGTATGGGAATGGGTAGAGGTGGTGGTAGTTCAGTGGGTTTATAAGTAATAGTACCATATTGAAGGTGAACATGTTAGAAAGATGTTGTTTAGAGCCATATTTGTCACCGATTAGCACTACAAATATTTAATAAATAAGTTCTTGCATGAACTACTTCAAGGTATGACACTAGTACAAAGAGTTAATAATAGAGGGATATATGGAAAAAACTACTTATTGCATGCTATGGTCCGTATATAACAGAAATACATCCCTGGTGCCACAACAATACTAGTAAATAATTGGAGGGAGGGGCAAGAGTTAAGGGCAGTTTCGGATTTTCTTTTTGGTGTGGGTGTATCTATCTGTTATTTTTCTCTCTGGAGCAATAAAAATTGCATAAAATTGAGAATGATGATGATTGTACAACTGAATCAGGATACCATGAAATATTGAATTTAAATTTTGGATATAATGTATGCTATATGAATATATCTCAACAAAATCTGCAGATTCAAAATGAATAAATAAACAGAAAGATTCAGGTGCTAGAGAAAATATGGAGGGAGAGGTATCCTATTTAATATTGGTAGGGTATCAGAATGGGGCAGCCCTCCGGAGGTTAATGAAGTGGATCCACAGGAGGGTAAATATAGGGTCACCATATTACTAGGCAATCCTGTTACTGGGAGTAAACTCAAAAGAACTGAAAGCAGGGACTCGAATAGACATTTGCACATTGATCTTTATGGCAATATTATTCATGATACCCCATGGATAGAGGTGGCTGAGGAGTACATTGACTGAGAATCAGAAAGGTGAACTGTGGTGTATTCATATGATGGAATATTGTGCAGATACAGAAAGGAATGAAGTCAGGAATCACACAACAAGGTGAATGAACCATAAAGACATAATGTTGAGTGAAATAAGCCAGAAACAAATGGACAGATATTTTGTGGTCTCTTATAGAAAATACTTATAAAAAAATTTGGGCCTGAATTGTAAGTTCATACAGTGGTCACATTTATGCCTGAGCTTTAAGTGTTATTTCTAAATTTTGAGATACTATGCTATATGTGTATAACCTGATATTATCCTGGAACTTTGGGTACCTGTGTGACACTTAAATCTCAGAGATGAAGATCTGTAGCTCTGAAAGTCAGCATTCCTACATACAGCAGCTGCTAAAGAAGCTAGAAAAGAGATCAGTCTTCAATTAGTGATAAGAATTAAGCTGAACTGGTTGAGATTCAGGTAAATCAGAATACCGGCTAAAGTATGATATTGTCCATATTTTAGGATTTCAACTACTGAATGAGACCGAAAGAAGAGAATTTTATTTTGTCCAAACCTCAACTTTTCTGTAGCACTCAAACTAATTTAACCTGTCTGGCCAGTTCAGTTAAACAACCTAAATACATGGAGCCTAGAATTGGGAATGAGGTCTTGCAATTCTGTATAGCTTAATGTAATACCCCCATACATTCCAGAGTATATTAGGCAGATAATTAAAAAGTACTAGCAAAGTCCCTTGAGGGATGGGAGGAAAAATCTGGAGGTATTAAATTTTCCCATCTTGGATACTCCCTCAAACATTAGGGACTCCTAAGTTAATAAGCTAAGCCCTTGCTCTTGAGGCTTGCTCTTATGAAACTGATTTCTGTAATGGAAATATGTTTTACCCATAATTATGCGTAAGAATTTCTTCCAGAGAAACTCTTTTGTTGCTCAGATGTGGTCTCTCTCTCTCCCTCTCCCTCTCTCAGCCAACTGTGCAATTTAAATCATTACTCTCCCTGCTATGTGGGACATGATATCCAGGGGTATGAATCTCCCTGGCAACATGGAACATGACTCTCAGAGATGAGCCTGGCCCTGCATTGTGGATAGAAAATGCCTACCTGAGCAAAAGGGGGAAAAGAAATGTAACAAAATAACATATCAGTGGCTAAGAGAGGTGAAGTAAATTCAAGAGGCTATTTTGGAAACTTTTTTTTCATGTGAGAATTTATTTATATTTGTATTGTTAATTAGTGCAACACATGAGTCTATACAACCCCTTTCAATCATGTTCACCTTCAATATGGTAAAATTACTTATAGACCCACTAGTGAACCGCCTTCACTTCCATCTACTCCCTTACAATTATGTTCAACCTCATTAGCAAAATTTCACCCATCTCAAGCTTCTGTGTATCCCTAGGTCCCCTATATTCTGTATTATAAACCTCTGATTTTACCTTTACCGTGGTCATAAAAGTGTAATATTACAATATCTATCCTTTTGTGTCTGGCTTGTTTCACTCAGCATTATGTCCTCAAGGCTTATCCATCTTGTCATATCGTTCAGGACGTCATTTCATCTTACTGCTGCATAATATTCCATTGTATGTATATACTACATTTTGTTAATCCACTTGTCTGTTGATGGGCATTTGGATTGTTTCCATTCTTTAGCAATTGTGAATAGTGCTGCTATGAACGTTGGTGTGCAAATCTCTGTTTGTGTCACTGTTTTCAGCTCTTCTGGATATATGCCGAGTAGTGGTACTGCTGGGTCATAGGGCAACTTGATTTTTAGTTTTCTGAGGAACCATCAAACTATCTTCCATAGTGACTGTACCATTATACATCCCCACCAGCAGTGTATAAGTGTCCCAATTTCTCCACATTCTCTCCTACATTTGTAGTTTCCTGTTTGTTTAATACCAACCATTCTATAGGTGTGAGGTGGTATCTCATTGTAGTCTTGATCTTCATTTCCCTTATAGCTAATGAGAATAAGCATCTCTTCATTTCCTTTTTAACCATCTGTATTTGCTCTTGAGAAAAAATGTCTATTCATATCTTTAGCCCACTTTATTTTATTACGTGGCTTGTTCTTTTGTTGTTGAATTGTATGATTTCTTTATGTATGCAACATATCAAACCTTTATCTGATGTGTGATATCCAAATATTTTCTCTCATTAAGTTGGTTGCCTTTTTACCTTTTTGACAAAGTCTTTTGAAGTGGAAAATCATTTGATTTTGAGGAGTTCCCCTTTATCTAATTTTTTCTTTTGTTGCTTGTGCTTTGAGTGTAAAGTTTAGGAAGCTACCTCCTACGTTTTCTTGTAGGAGCTTTATGGTACTGATTCTTATGTTTAGGTATTTAATCCAATTTGAGTTAATTTTGTATAGAGTGTAAGGTAAGGGTACTCTTTCATTCTTCTTCCTATTGCTATCCAGTTCTCCCATGCCCATTTATTGAAAGACAATTTTGTTCCAGTTCAGTGGATTTGAGGGCCTTGTTGAAGATCAGTTTACCATAGATTTGGTGGCCTGTTTCTACACTCTCATATGATTCCATTTGTCAATATTTCTATCTTAGTGCGAGTAATATACTGTTTTGACCATGGTGGCTTCATAGTAACTTTTAAAATCAGGGAGTGTTAATTCTCCTACTTCATTCTTATTTTTTTAGGATGCTGTTTGGGTCTCTTTTCCTTCCAGATGAATTTGGTAACTAGCTTTTCCAAGTCTTCAAAATAGGTTGATGGGATTTTAATTTGTACTGCATTGAATCTGTAGATCAATTTGGGTAAAACTGGCATTTTAACTATCTTTAACCATCCTATCTATGAGCATGGAATGTCTTTCCACCTGCAAGCTGGCAGCGCCAATGAAGGTCCTCAACAAACTCTCAAGGAGGCTGGTTGGCTGAAGCAGAAAGAGGGATTGTCTCTTCTGAATCCTCCTTAAAAGGCTTCCAGTGATTAGATTAACCAAAAGACACCCCCCCCCCTTAGCTGACTGCAAATGTAATCAGCCATGGATGCAGCCAGTGTGCTCATGATTTAAGTCCATGAAAGTCCTTACAGCAAAAGACAGGCCAGTGCTTGCTTGACCAGAGACGTGATCACTATCTCCGGGCCAAGTGACACATGAACCTGACCATGACACCAGGTCATACAATACTTCTATGTTCTGCTTTCTGAGGAACAGTGCAAATGATTTCCACAGTGGTTGCATTATTTTACAATCACGCCTACAGTGTATAAGGGTTCCAATCTGTATCTTCCCAACACACGTTTGTTTCTTTTCTTCTCTTTTTCACTAATAGCCATCTGGTTGTGTTCTAGTTTGCTACCTGCCAGAATGCAATATACCAGGAATGGAATGGCTTCTAAAAGGGGGATTTAATAAGTTGATAGTATACAGTTCTAAGGTTGAGAAAATGTCCTAATTTTAAAACAAGTCTATAGAAATGTCCAATCACAGGCATCCAGGGAAAGATACTTTGATTCAAGAAGGATGATGAAGTTAAGGGATTCTTTCTCAAGTGAATAGACACACGGTGAACATGGTCAGGGTTCCTCTCTCATCTGGAAGGGCACATGGCAAACATGGCATCATCTGTTAGCTTCTTCTCCTGGCTTCCTCTTTCATGAAGCTCCCTGGGAGGCATTTTCCTTCTTCATCTCCAAAGGTCGCTGGCTGGTGGACTCTGCTTCTCGTGGCTATGTTCTTCTGCTCTGCTCTCTGTGAATCTCTCATTCTCCAAAATGTTTCCTCTTTTATAGGACTTCTGAAACCAATCAAGACCTACCCAAATGGGTGGAGACATGTTGTCATCTAATCCAGTTTAACAAACACTCTTGATAAAATCACATCTCCAGGGAGATGATCTAATTACAGTTTCAAACATACAGTATTGAATAGGAATTATTCTGCCTTTATGAAATGGGATTTAGGTTAAAACATGGCTTTTCTAGGAGACATACATCCTTTCAAGCCAGCACAAGCTGGGTGTGAAGTACTATCAAATTGTGATTTTGGTTTGCATTTCCCTGAGGACCAGTGATGTTCAGTATCTTTCCATGTGCTTATTGGCCATTTGTATGTCTTCTTCAGAGAAATATTTATTCAAGTCCTTTGCCCAATTTTAAATTTTCTTGTGGAATTTTGAGCTGTTCATTGAATATTCTGGATATTAAACTTTTATCAGATATGTGATTAGCAGTTAGTTATTTTCTCCCTTTCTGAAGGTTGTCTTTTTGCTTTCTTCATAATGTCATAACTTTGGTTCACAAAAGCTTTGCATTTTGATGAAGTCTATTTTGTCTGATTTTTCTTTGTCGTACGTGCTTTTGGTGTCATATTTAAGAAATAATTTCAAATTCTAAGTTACGAAGATTACCCTATGCTTTCTTCAAAGAGTCTTATGCTTTTACCTCCCATGTTTAGATCCTTGACCCATTTAGAGCAAATTTTTGAATACTATGTAAGGTGAGCTATCACTCTTTTGCATGTGAGTGCCCAGTTTTCCCAGCACATTTGTTGATGCTGAATATTCTTTCCCCATTGATCAGATTTGGTGCTTTTGTCAGAAATCAACTGGTCAGAAATGTGTGGGTTTATTTCTGACTCTGAAGTCTATTCCATTGGGTTATGAGTCTGTCTCTACGCCGGCACCCCACTGTTCCCATTCTTGGTTCTTCATAGTAAATTTTGAAATTGGGACGTGTGGGACCTCCAAATTTGTACTCAGAGAAAACTATTTTTAAGGTGAGTCTTTGGGAGTGAGAAGGCCTTTCCCAGGAGAGAAGAGGAAGTGGTGCTGAGAGAGGCTTTCTGGGTTTTCTTAGCTTCATGCAGCCAATGTGGACAGGGCTCATGTGCATCCAACTTCAGAGCCCATCATCGCTGCTCTTCCTAGGGGTGGTGGGTGGTGGTGGGAAGTGAGTTCAGTTCTGGACTATGGACTCCAAGGTGTCAGGGGAACACTGGGTGACATTTGTGGCCAGCTGATGTTACAGGCGTTTTGTTCTTTTTCCATTGATGGTGCAACCAGTTACCACGGACTCCATGCTCAAAAAACCGCAGAATTATTAACCTATAGTGCTGAAGTTAAGAAGACGAAATGAACCTCAGGAGGTTAAAAATCAGCATGTGGACAGGGTTGCGCCTTCCTGGAGGCTCCAGGGGAGAATTCAGTCCCTACAGCCTAGACGTGTCCCTTGCCTGTGGTTGCACCACTCCAACCTCAGGTTCCATCCTCCCAGTGACTGCTCTCTGTCCCTGACCCTCCTGCCTCCCTACTTCCTATGAGGACCTCGTGTTTACGGTGGCAACCTCAGGGTAACCTCCCTATGTCAAGGTCAGCTGATGTGCAGTCTTAATTCCCTCTGCCACGGAAGGTAACTTATTCACTGGATTTTGGGATTAGGAAATCTTTGACCAGACATTATTCAGGCCATGTGTGAGCTAGAAATATGGCCTCAGCTGCCGAAGTGCAGGAGAGTGTGTGGAAGGCACAGAGATCAGCAGGGGAAAACTCCTGGGGCTTGGGCTCAGGAGATGCCCCTTTTCTGTCTCTGCATTTCTGGGGCCATGTCACCCACCCCACGTCTTCCACCTACCATCTGCCTGAGGACCCCAAGTCTCTCAGGGCAGTGCAGACCCCTCCCCTGCTCCAGATCTGTCAATCTGATGCTTGGACATCTCTTGGAGTCCCACCAGCACCAGGAAGGCAGGCCCCCAGCCCCAGCCCAGGTCTTGCTTCCCCCAGGGCCCCTCCCAGGGGTCCAGCTGGAAACCTGGTCCCTTCCAGGGCCTCTGAGTTCGGACATGCGAGGGGAAGTCAGATGACAGCAGCGAATCCAGATGCTGCTGGGCTGAGAACCAGGGTGAGCCCTTTCCTGTGCCAAGAAGAATCACCCTAGGGTATTTGTCAGGGGCTGGCATTTAATCCTGCTTTGGGGATACCGCACCCCACTGCTGACTCCCTTCTAGATCCCGTCCTCGAACCGTCCCAATCCCAAACGAGCTCCCTGGGGCCCTCTGCACCCTGACTCCTCCTTCACTACCCTCTGCACCCCAACTCCTCCCGCAATCCCCTCTGCACCCCGAACCCCCGCACTCCCCTCTGCACCCCAACTCCTCCTGCACTCCCCTCTACACCCCTGCCCTCCTGCACTCCTCGCCAGTGCCTCCTCCGACATGGTTGTTATATCCCCACGCGCGCCTGCTCCTGGGCGCCTTGGTCACGGTGTCCTCGCTAGAGTGTCCCCATAGCGGGGACCTGTCACCAACAGCCCCCGGACCCGACTTCCTGGTCCAGGCTGAGTCCCGTAGATTGGCCCCCACTCCTTGGCAAGGGGACCACCCCAGAGGGCGTGGCCCAGCCACGGCCAGGAACTGACCTCGGACAAAGTCTGAACATGAAGCGCAGCATATCGTAAAGGTCCTGAGGGGGAATCCACACGGGGCCTGAGGCCAGGCCGGGGCTCTCACCCTCTGCCCGTGGGGAGCCGACCTGGTGTCACGGGGTCACCCTGCACATCTAGGCCTCAGCAAACTGCGATTTTCTTCCCTGGGGTGGGACAGCTTCCTCTCCAAGTCTTTGTTGTCTTCCTCTAGCCCTGAGCCCAGGAGGTGACCTCCGGATGGTCCCGATTTGGAAGCCCTTCAGCAGCGCCTTCCTGACTTTAGGAGGAATACGGGGAGGAAAATGAGCAGAGCCAGCGCCCCTCCCCATTTAGAGAAGGCTGTCCTGGCAATGCCACAATTTTCCTCGGTGTTACCCATTGTGGGAGGAAGAGGGTTTTCTTTTTTATCATTATTTTTATTTTGTAGGTAAAGGCTTAAATATTTTCTTTGTTGACCTGCCGCTGGCCCCATCCAGTGCAAAAAATAAAAATAAATACATAAATCAAACAAATAATAAAAAGCAAACGAAGGGAAATCTAGGCCAGATTCTGAAAACGTCTCTCAGGTTTGAGAACTTATTGATCATTCAGATGTAAAGAACTGATCTTCAATTTCCAGAGGGCTGGATAAAAACTATTAGTTATTTTCCTTGTGAAATATGTGCTTGGATTTTTGAAAAGGTCCCACGTCTTTCTAACACCTGGTCTTTTTAACACCTGAATAAGTTGCACATCTCTGAATCCTATAGCAAAAAGCAAGTGAAGAAATTAACTCCCCAGAGATCTAAAGCATCAGAATGGAAATTGAGATCAAACATCGCCAAGTGTACCCAACACTTGTTTCATTGCACTGGGACTTGTGCTACTATTTTAGATGTCATTACGATTCACTCAACATTCAACATAATTCCTAGAAGTGCACTGTTGGATGAAGGTGAAGCATAATTAATCCTGGTAGTTTCTTATTTATATTGTTTCTAGTTTGACCAAGTGAAATTGAAGTACAAATATTCTCATTTTGCTTCATGTATTCTCTCATAGAAGTATTCTTCTCCAACTAGAATTATATTCTCTCATGAGTAGTAATGACATATTCATAAAACAACTTTGCATTTTGTACTTTGTGTTGTGGCTCTGATCAACTTTTAAGGCTCAGAGTTTACTTGATTGGCTTTCTTAAATATTGCAATCGATTTTTAAGAGGCAGGGAGGAAAGACTTCAAGAGAGGTGAGATAGTGGAATGGCCAGCAGAGAGTTTTATGGTGGAGAAGAGGCCTCAGTGACCCCCCTCAGAGCTCAATTAGAACCTGAAGACAGCAGTTCACAGGAGAAGGGGAGGCCAAGAAATGAAACCAGTGGCCCCACACCTGTTTGAGCAATTGGATGAAAGATAAGAGAGTGGATGAGGACATGGCCCTGAGAAGGTGGTGGGGTCAGGGGAGTTTATTGGAGAGGGAACACAGGTCTTGCCCTGTGTGTGGACAGAAGGGCCTGCTGAGTGGGTGAAAGGTTTATTCTGTAATGATTCATTTAAGGAGGGTTTGTGCCTTCCAATCACACTCCATCTTGCTCAATGGCTCGGTGATAAGTAGGTGAGAAACATCAGGCGGAAGCGCAGGCTTCTGTGGAGTCAGCTGCTATGGATTCTGCTGAGATGGTGACTGGCCTCCAGCTTCCCCTGTGGCTGCTCATGGGGCTGGTGCTTTTCCTGGACCTCGGGCCCTGGGTCTCAAGTGGGAAGGTGCTGGTGGTGCCCTTTGAAGGCAGCCACTGACTTAGCATACGAAACTGGTGCAGGAGCTCAGCTCCAGAGGCCACCGGCCATTGTCCTTAAGCCAGAAGTGAACATGCACATCAAAGGAGCCGACTTCTTCACCCTGTAAATCTATGTCACTCCCCACACTCAGGAAGAATATGACCATCTTTCGGCAGCCAGAAGCAAATGATTTTTGAACAAATAAACTATGAGAAGGTGCTTTGTAAAAGTATAACAATGTTGAGAAAGGCATCTGTCCTCTCTCAAAAATCTTGTGCAGAGCTACTACATGGTTGAAGTGCTGTCTTCTTTTGTGATTTTCTACTTGTAGGAGCAGAAAATGATCCAACTAGGGAACCTGTCTGTGAGTGAATTTTTGCTTGTAGATCTTCAGTAGAAGGATAAAAGAATAAGCAAATTGCATTTGTTGAGAGGATAGATTTTAGAGTCTTGTCTTGAAAGAGATGAAGATGAGATTACAGGGATCTAATCAGTCAATGTAAGCAGAAGCTTCAGAAAGATTGAATAAGTTACGTGGAAGTGAGAAAATGTCAGAGAGGAAAGACTGGGGGTTTCCATCACAGAAAAAAATAATGAATTCCAACTTTTTGTGTCTGAATTCTTGGCAGCTGGATTTTGTTACTTAATCCACTGAGCCAACCATCACTTTCATAGGGAAATCGGCCCATTCATGTCCTATTCACCTAATTTATATAACTCTTATGATGTTGGATCTTTTATAGTTGTTGTGTTCTTACTCTGTACTTCCTTTTGTTAATGAATGTATTATTATAAAGGACTCTAATTTTCATCCTTCTTTTTTATCCGATCAGAAAGTATCTATTCTTACTTGATTTACCCCCTTTATTGTTGTGTTTTTAAAATTATAAATATGTATCCATCTACTGTACTTGTAATCCTGCTGAAAGGTAGAAAGGCATTTAAAATGAACTGTTGCTGTTGTGTCTTAGTTTGTGAATATGTTCTGTGGAGTTAACTGCATCTGTTCCAATCTTCAGTGCCATTTTTCTAGCTGGATGGCTTGATCATAATCAGTCTCCAATAATAAATCATCCAATAAATATTTCCTATCAACATTATTACTGCTACAATCTAAATATTGCCCAGGTGGAGAAGGTGTGTCATCTGGAGACTGGCTGTCAGCCCCACTTGAACCTAATGGTCCATGATCCTTGTGGCCTAGAATCTACCTTGACCCTTGGCTGTCTCCACAACTCAATCATTCCAGCAGTTATTTTCTTGTCTATTTTGAAATTTGTAGCTCTTGTAGACTTAAAATTGTGGCTTAAGCTCTTGAAATCCAAGTGTGTTTATGAGAATGTCTGCCTGTATTTCTGTTTTTCCTTTAGAAATGTTGATGCCAATTTATTTGGTGCATAAAAACCATTAACTTGTGATCTTCATCATGTATTATACATGATAGGCTCAATGTTATAATTTTTGCCCACTGAGTTCTTTTTTTTTTATTTTGAGTTTGTTATATTTACTTATCTGGTTTATTTACCCCTACACTTGACTCCTTTAAGTGGCTTTTGCAATTCTTCTCTAAGATGAAAGATCAAAGTCTAAGTCTTTTATTTGTTTGCTCTCTATCTTTCTTTGTTAATCTAAAGAATTATGACAGATTATATTATTTTATTGGTCTTCTCAAAGAAACAGCTTTTGATTTTGTTTATTCCTTCTGCTCTTTTTAATTCTACTCTGCCAATTTCAGTTTATTTTTAAAATTTATGATCTCATCCTTGTGTTGAAGCATTTTGGTGTTGAGAGTTGTATATAAAACATTTCCTAGTGGTTAGATTTTGGTATACATTTCTCTTTCTTTCGTTGTTCTTAAGAGAATTTTAAATTCAGGTTTTGATTTCCACTTTTATATAATGGCTATCTAGTAGGCCGTTTCCTAATTTATAATGTAATAATATAGTCAAGAATTTTAGCTTTTCTCTTCATTTTCAGAAATTATTTTATATTCAAATTAGAGAATTTTTTTGCATGAAGTCACAGCTTTTGATTATCTTCAGTAAGTCTTATTTGTCATGTAGTACAGAATTGTCCATGGAAGTACAATGCAAGCCACAATTGTAATGTAAACTTTTCTAGTAGGCACATTTTAAATAAAGTAGAAAACATATAAAATTAAGTTTAATATTATATTTTGTGTCTGATATAAAATATCCTTTCAGCATTTATACAGTATAAAGTTATTAATGAAATGTACATTCTCATTTTTCATACTAAGTCTTCAAAATCTATTATATGTTTTACACTTACAGTATTTCTCAATATGAACTAAGCACAATTCACATGCTTAATAGTCATATGTAGTTAGTGGCTTGTATATTGGATACCATGTGATCGATATTTGCAAATATTCCATGGATACATCTGAGAATGTATTTTTACGGGCCTATTTGCGACTATAATATTGACTTTCTTGATTGTGTACTTCAATTTTTCTATCTTAAAGAGATTTCTACGGAATCTGCCCAATTTTGACAAAGATATCTTAAAATATCCCCTTCTAACGGAATTTTGGTCAAATTTTGGAGATCCAATATTTTTGTAACATTGCTTGGTGCACAAGGGTTTATGATTCTTGAATTTTCTTCATAGAGTTTACTTTTGTCATGAAATAACATCCCTTAATATCCACTTTATATACTATCGATATTGCTATGCTTGCTTTTAGTATTCCTTGTTTCTTTACTTTAGAAACAAACTCATGCTTTTAAAGTTTACTTGTGAAGAGCACATTTATAAAGACTCCATTCTGACAGTCTCTAGTATGGCTCTGATCAACTTTTAAGGTTCAGATTTTACTTGATTGACTTTCTTAAATATTGCCATAGATTTTTAAGAGGCAGGTAAGAAAGACTTAAAGAGTTGAGATACTGGCATGGCCAATAGAGAGTTTTACGGTGGGGATGAGGTATGAGTGACCCCCTTAGAGCTCAGTTAGAACCTGAGAGGCAGAAGTTCACAGGAGGAGGGGAGGCCAAGAAATGAAACCAGTGTCTCCACACTGTTTGGGCAATTGCATGAAAGATGAGAGAGTGGATGAGGACATGACCCTGAGAAGGTGGCGAGGTCAGGAGAGTTTATTGGAGAGGGAACCTGGGTCTTACGCTGTGTGCAAACAGAAGGGCCTGCCAAGTGGGTGTAAGCTTTATTCCATAATGACCCACTTAAGGAGGGTCTGTGCCTTCCAATCACACTCCATCTTGCTCAATGATTCAGTAATAAGTAGGTGAGAAACTTCAGGTGGAAGCACAGTCTTGTGTGGAGTCAGCCACCATGGATTTTGCTGAGATGGTGACCAGCTTCCAGCTTCCTCTATGGCTGCTCTTGGGGCAGGTGCTTTTCCTGGACCTCGGTCCTTGGGTTGAGGGTGGGAAGTGCTGGTGGTGCCCACAGAAGGCAGCCACTCGATCAGCATGCAGAAGCTTGTGTAGGAGCTCAGTGCTAGAGGCCACCAGTCCATCATGATTGGACCAGAGGTGAACATGCACATCAAAGGAGCCGACTTTTTCACCCTGAAAACTTATGCTACTCCGCACACCCAGGAAGAATATGACCTTCTTTTGGGGGCCCACAGTCATATGATTTTTTAAACAAATTCACTATCTGAAGATGTTTTTTAAAAGTATAGAAATCTTGAAAAAGTCATCTATGCTCTATCATATATCTTGTACAGAGCTACTGCATGAAAAGGAGCTGATCAGGTCCCTGAATGCCAGCTCATTTGATGTGGTTCTAAGAGACCCCATTTACCCCTGTGAGTCCTTGCTGGCTGAGTACCTGTCTATTCCTGCTGTGTATTTTTTGCGTCTCATTCCATGTGACTTGGATTATGAGGGTACACAGTGCCCAAACCCTTCCTCGTATATACCTAGGTTCTTAATGATGAATTCAGACCACATGATGTTCCTGCAGTGGGTCAAGAACATGCTCTACCCTCTGACCCTAGAATACATTTGCCATGTTTCTTTCTCCCCCTATGCAAGCCTTGCCTCTGAGCTCCTGCAGAGACAGATGTCCCCAGTGGATATTTTCAGATATGGATCCGTGTGTCTCTTCAGAGGAGACTTTGTGATGGACTATCCCAGACCCATCATGCCCAACATGGTCTTCATTGGGGGCATAAACTGTGCCCACAAAAAGCCACTGCCTCAGGTCTGTATGGGTGCCTTTACCCAATCAGTTTTTGAAACTTTCTTTCAAGTGCTTACTTGCCTACCCATCTCCCTAAAGATGTCTCTCTCTCTCCCTTTAACTGTCTTTGTGAAGGTGCATAGTTTAAGCGTCCCCAGTAGTGTGGTACAGTTTGGTCACTGAGAGGAAGGAGAGGCATGTGTGGGGGTCTGATATCATGAAAGGATGATAAGAGGGATCATTGAAATCGAACCATGAGCCCAGGAATCCAGTGAAGGTGGGGTCAGGATGAAGAGATATGAGTGTAACTGAAAAAGGCTTTTTTCAGGAATGTTCACAATTGGTTTCTACTGCTTTACCTATAATTTCTGAGGAATCTTACATTCGTCCTCAGTATTTGGATTTGTTGGCTTGAATTCTTGGAGGCTGTATTTTGTTTCTTAATCCACTGAGCCAACTATCACTTTCATCAGGAAATCAGCCCCTTTATGTCTTATGCAACTAATTTATATAAATCCTATGATGTTAGATCTTTTATAGTTGTTGTGTTCTTACTCTGTACTTCCTTTTATTAATGAATGTAATATGATAAAGGACTCTAAACTTCATCCTTCTTTCTGATCCAATCACAAGGTTAGTATTCTACTTGATTTTCCCCCTTTGTTGATGTTTTTTTTTTATTAATTAACGGAAAAAAGAAAAAAAAGAAATTAACCCAACATTTAGAAATCATACCATTCTACATATGCAATCAGTAATTCTTAACATCATCACATAGATGCATGATCATCATTTCTTAGGATGTGTTTTTTTATTTATAAATATATATTCATCTATTGGGTTTGTAATCCTGCTGAAAGTAGGAAGACATTTAAAATGAATTATTGCTATTTTCTCTTAGTTTACGAATATGTCATTTTCTAGCTGCATGATCTTGGTCTTAATCAGTCCCCAATAATAAATCACCCAATAAATATTTCCTGTCAACATTATTATTGCTACAATCTAAGTGTTGCTCAGGTGGACAAGGTGTGTCATCTGGAAACTGGCTGTCAGCCCCGCTTGACCTTAATGGTCCATGATTCTTGTGGTCCAGGATCTACCTTGACCCTTGGTTGTCTCCACAACTCAATCCCAGCAGCTATTTTCTTGTCTCTTTTGACAGTTGTAGCTCTTTTAGACTTATAATTCTGGGTTAACCTCTTGAAATCCAAGTGTATTTATGAGACTATCTGCCTGTATTTCTGTTTTTCCTTTAGAGATGTTGATGTCAATTTATTTGATGCATAAAGATCATTATTTGTGGTTTCCGTCATGTATTATACATGATAGGCTCAGTATTATGATTTTTGCCCCATTAATTCTTCTTCTTTTAGTTTTGACTTTACTTATCTGATTTATTTACCCTTAGATTTGACTCCTTTAAGTAGCTTTTACAATTCTTCTCTAAGATGAAAGATCAAAGTCTAAGTCTTCATTTGTTTGCTCCCCATCTTTCTTCATTAATCTAAAGAATTATGACAGATTGAATTTCATCTTCTCAAAGAAACAGCTTTTGGCTTTGTTTATTCCTTCATCTCTTTTTAATTCTATTTTGCTAATTTCAGCTTTTTTTTTTTAATTGGTGATCTCATCCTTGCGTTGAAGCATTTTGGTGTTACCAGCTGTAAAGAAAACGTTTCCTATTCATTAGGTTTTGGTATGCATTTCTCTTCCTTTCATTGTTCTTAAGAGAATTGTAATTTCAATTTTTGATTTCCACTTCAATTAATGGCTATCTAGGAGGCTGTTTCTTAATGTATAATTTAATAATATAGTCAAGATTTTAGCCTTTCCCCTTACATTTCCACAAATTATTTTGTATTCGAATTAGAGGACTTTTTTGCATGAAGTCAAAATTTTGGTAATTTCTAAGTAAGTGTTCTTTTTCTTCTGGTACGTAATTGCCTACAGAGGTAGAATGCAAGCCACATCTGTAATGTAAAATTTTCCAGTGGGCACATTTTAAATAAAAACATATTAAATTAATTTTAATACATTTTGTTTCTGATAGAAAAATATCCTTTCAGCATTTTTTCAGTATAAAATTATTAATGAGATGTTGTATATTCTCATTTTTCATACTGTCTTCAAAACCTATTATATATTTTACACTTAGAGCATTTCTCAATGTGAACTAAGCACAATTCACGTGCTCAATAGTCATATGTAGTTCGTGACTTGTATATTGGGTACCATGCAATCAATATTTGTAAATATTCCATGGATACATCTTAGAATGTATTTTTAGGGGCCTATTAGTTACTGTAATATTGATTTTGTTATTGTATAATTCAATTTTCCTATTTTAAAGAGATTTCTACTGACTCTGCTCAATTTTGACAAAGATATCTTAAAATATCCCCTTCTAACTGAATTTTGGTCAAGTTTTGGAGTTCCAATATTGTTGCTTTATATGTATGTATATATATATATACATGCTAGATTGCTTGGTGCACAAAGGTTTATGATTCTTGGATTTTCTTCATAGAGTTTGCTTTTGTAATAAAATAACATCCCTTAACAAACTCCGTATCTGATATCAATAGTGCTATGCTTGATTTTTGTATTCCTTGTCTCTTTACTGTAAAAACAAACTCATGCTTCTAAAGTTTACTTGTGAAGAGCACATTTATAAAGACTCCGTTCTGACAGTCTCTAGTGTGGCTCTGATCAACTTTTAAAGTTCAGATTTTACTTGATTGGCTTTCTTAAATATTGCAATCGATTTTTAAGAGACAGGGAGGAAAGACTTCAAGAGAGGTGAGATAGTGGAATGGCCAGCAGAGAGTTTTATGGTGGAGAAGAGGCCTCAGTGACCCCCTCAGGGCTCAATTAGAACCTGAGAGATGGCAGTTCACAGGAGAAGGGAGGCCAAGAAATGAAACCAGTACCTCCACACCTGTTTGGGCAATCGGATGAAAGATAAGAAAGTGGATGAGGACATGGTCCTGAGAAGGTGGCAGGGTCAGGGGAGTTTATTGGAGAGGGATCCTGGATCTCGCGCTGTGTGCAGACAGAAGGGCCTGCTGAGTGGGTGGGAGGTTTATTCTGTAATGATTCACTTAAGGAGGGTCTGTGCCTTCCAATCACACTCCATCTTGCTCAATGGCTCAGTAATAAGTGGGTGAGAAGCTTCAGGTGGAAGCACAGGTTTGTGTGGAGTCAGCCACCATGGAAATCTGCTGAGATGGTGATGGGTCTGCAGCTTACCCTGGGGCTGCTCCTGGGGCTGGTGCTTTTCCTGGACCTCAGGCCCTGGGCAGAGGACCTTGGGACCTTGGGTGGGAAGGTGCTGGTGGTGCTCACAGAAGGCAGCCACTGGCTCAACATGTGGAAGCTCATGTAGGTGCTCAGTGCCAGAGGCCTCCAAGCCATCATCATCACGCCAGAAGTGAACACACACATCAAAGGAGCCAACTTTTTCACCCTGAAAACCTATGCCATTCCCTACACCCAGGAAGAATAGGACCAACTTTTGGCAGGCCACAGTCATTTTTTTTTTTTTTTTTTTTTTTTTTTTTTTTTTTAAAGAGAGAGGGAGGAAGGGAAGGAAAGACAGAGAGAAGGAAGGGAGGAAGAAAGGGAAACATCTTTAAACATTTTCTTGTTTTATTGTATTTTGTTCGTTTGTTTGTTTTTTTTTTTTACATGGGCTGGGGCCGGGAATCGAACCGAGGTCCTCCGGCATGGCAGGCAAGCACTTTGCCCGCTGAGCCACCGCGGCCCGCCCAGTCATATGATTTTTGAACAAATTGATTTTCTGAAGATGTTTTCTAAAAGAATAGCGATGTTGAAAAAGGCATATGCACTCTATCAAAAATCATGACAAGGAGCTGATCAGGTCCCTGAATGCCAGCTCATTTGATGTGGTTCTAAGCAACTCCTTTTACCCCTGCAGGTCCTTGCTGGCTGAGTACCTCTCTGTTCCTGCTATGTATTTTTTGTGTTTCCTTCCATGTGACTTGGATTCTGAGGGTACCCAAACCCTTCCTCATATATTCCTGGGTTATTAACAATGAATTCAGACCACATGACGTTCCTGCAGCGGGTCAAGAACATGCTCTACCCTCTGACCCTGAAATACATTTTCCATATTTCTTTCTCCCTCATGCAAGCCTTGCCTCTGAGCTTCTGCAGATGCAGATTTCCCTGGTGGATATTTTCAGATACAGATCCATGTGGCATTTCAGAAGAAACTTTGTGATGGACTATCCCAGGCCTGTCATGCCCAACATGGTTTTCACGGGGGGCATGAACTTTGCCCACAGAAAGCCACTGTCTCAGGTCTCTGTAGATGCCTTTACCCATTCAGGGTTCCCGGTGGAACCCATTTAAAAAAAAAAAAACTTGCTTTCAAGTGCTTTCATATCTACCAATCTTTTTAAATATGTCTATCTCTCATTTTCCCTTTAACAACCTTTGGGGAGATACATTGCTAAAGTGTCTCCAGTAGTGTGAGTAAATTGGCATGGTCACTGAGAGGAAGGAAAGGTAGGGGGTAGGGGTCCATAATATGATGACAAGCTACTGTGTGTCTCAACAAAGTCCATTCATTCATAGAGGCACCATTTTTGTGGTTGTGCAAATGTCTTCTGCTATGTAGAAGAAGAAAAGCTGATCTGTCTGGGGAACTGACGTAGGTATGGATTTTAGGAACCAGCAGATTGTGCTGGTTTTCAAGGTCCTGTCTTGGAAGGGATGGAGATGTGATTACAAGGGGACCTAACCAGTCAGACCAGTTGAAGTTTCAAAAACATTGAATAAGTTAAGTGGAAGTGAGACAATGCCAGAGAGGTAGGATTAGGGCTTTTCATTAGATGAAAAATAATGAAGGCTAACTTTTCTGAGCTTTTCTGGCAGGATGTCCCTGACCTGGAGTTTGTCCCTAGAGTAGAGTGGGGGATGTTCCAGATTTGGGTAGGCATCATGACAGTTGCATGTCAAATGGGTCTTCTACTTGGGAACCTGAACTCCTGAAAGGATGGTAGTAAGGGTCATCGTGATCAAACCATGAGCCTAAGAACCCATGAAGGTGGGGTCGGGGATGAATAGGTGGGAGTGTAGTAGGCGAAGGGTTTGTCTGGAAGTTGACCACACCACAGAATTGATCCCACACCACCCCAAGTCTCCGTGATAGTAAGTACTGTTGTACCAATAATTTGAGAGGCATCTTACATTAACCCTCTACATTTGGATGCATTTGTTTGAATTTGGGGGACGGGGGGCTGGATTTCATTTCTTTTTTTATTATTATTATTATTGGAATTCGTTTCTTAATCCACTAAGTGAACTGTCACTTTTATAGGGAAATCAGCACATTCATGTCCTATTCATCTAATTTATATAACTCCTCTGATATTAGATCTTTTATACTTGTTTTCTTACTATGTATTTCTTTTTATTAATGATTGTTTTATTATAAAGGATTCTAATCTTCATTACTTTTTTTTATCAAATCACAAGGTAACTATTCATACTTGATTCTTCCCCTTTGTTGTTGTACCTTTAAAATTATCAATAAATATTCATCTAGTGGATCTGTGAAACTGCTGAAAAGTAGGGAATATTTAAAATGATTTGTTACTATTTTAGTGTGTCTATGTAAATATGTCCTCTGAAGTTACCTGCTTCGGTTCAAACTTCAGTGTCCTTCTTCCAGCTGGTTGAGCATGATCATAATCAGTCCCAATAATAAATCACCCAATAGATGATATCTATCACCATTATTATTGCTATAATCAAAATATTGCCCAGCTGGACAAGGTGTGTCATCTGGAGACTGGCTGTCTGCCACTTGACCTACAAGGTCCATGATCTTTGTGGTCCAGTATCTACCTTGACCCTTGGCAATCTCCACAACTCAATCCCAGCTGTTATTTCTTGTTTATTTTGACATTTGTAGCTCTTGTAGAGTTGCAGCTGTGGATTAAGCCTTGGAAATGCAAGTGTATTAAGGAGAATGTCTGCTGGTATTTCTGCTTTTCCTTTAGACATATTGAAGCCCATTTATTTGGTGCATAAAAGATCATTTACTTGTGATCTTCATCATGTATTATACATGATAGGCTCAATTATTATGATTTTTGTCTCATTAATTCTTCTTTTTTAATTTTGAGTTACTGTCACCCTTACTTATTGAGTTTAGTTTACCCTTAGATTGTCTCCTTTGGTAGCTTTTGTTCTTTTATCTAAGATGAAAGGTCAAAGTCTAAGTCCTTTATATGTTTGCTCCTTATCATTCTTGCAGTTTAAAGGCTTATGATAGATTGAATTATTTTATTGGTCTTCTCAAAGAAACAGCTTGGCAATTTGTTTACTCCCTCCATTTCTTTTTTTATTCTATTTTGCTAATTTCAGCTTATTTTTTAAACTATTTAACTGATCCTTGCATTAAAGTATTATGTTGTTGAAGGCTATAAATACAACTTTTTCTGTTTGTTCAGTTTTGGTATACATTTCTCTCCCTTTCATTGGAGAATTTTAATTTCAATTTTTGATTTTCAATTTTATTTTTATGGCTATGTAGGTGCTGTCTTTTAATTTAAGTATATCTAAGACTTTTAACTTTCCTTTTTTTGTTTACTAATTATTTTGGGTTATAATTAGAGAATTTTTTTTGTGAAGTCACTGCTTTTGACAATTTCTGAGGAGGGCTTCTCTGTAGTACAGTGTTGTTCACGGAAATATAATGGAAGCCACATTTATAATTTAAAATTTCTAGTAGGCATGTTTTTTAAAAAGTACAAGTAAACATATAAAATCAGTATTAATAATATATTTTATTTATCCAAATATATAAAATATTATCCTTTCAGCATGTATTCAGTATAAAATCATTAATGAGATATTTTACATTCTCTTTTTTTTTTATACTGAGTCTTCAAAATCTTATTATATTTTACACATATAGCATGCATCATGTGAACTAAGGACAACTCAAGTGCTCAACAGCCATATTGAGCAGTTATTATTGACTAGTATATTGGACACCATATGATCAATATTTATAAATATCATGGATACATCTAAAAATGTATATTTTTGGTAAGGGTCTATATATAGCTGTAATACTGACTCCATTGATTGCATAAGTCAATTTTTCTGTTTGAAAAAAATCTACTGAATCTTCCCAATTTTTAAAAAAAGATATCTTAAAATATCCCCTTCTAAGGATGCATGGGTCATTCAGTGGTAGAATGTTCGCCTTCCATGTGGGAGACCCAGGTTGAATTCCTGGACTATGCACCTAAAAAAGAAAAGAAAAAGTAAAAACAATATCCCCTTCTAACTGAATTTTGATCATGTTTTGGGGTTTTAATAATTTTTGATATATGTGCTAGATTGTTTGGTGCACATAGGTTTATGATTCTTGTATTTTCCCCATAGAATTTGCTTTTGTCATTAAATAATATCCCTAACCATCTACCTTATATGATGTCAGTGTTGCTTAACTTGCTCTTTTTGTATTCCTTGAAACTCATACTTTTACATGTTTACCTGTGAAGACCACATTTTATTATTACTAGTAGTAGTAGTATAAACACATTTTTAAATAAACTCTAATCTCATAGTCTCTTTTAACATAAGATTTGGTTTGGTCATGCAATGTGTATGCTTAATTTTATTCTTTCCATTTAGTGTAAGCTTATTCTTCTTATTGATTTCTTTTTCCTTGTTAATTTTGGAAGTCTACCTATCTGCAAATAGAGAGGTGTTATATCTTTCCTGTCGCTTCTTTCCTGGGGCTTCCAGTCAAGCACACATTTCTCTACTCTCGTATGAAAGCAAAATGCCAAGCATTTCTTCTACCAAGGTGCTCGGTTTGCTTTTTTATTTTACTTTTAATTCATCTTCAAATTAACTCCATTATATCTTCCAGTATTTTTCCTGGAATATAATAAATTGATAATTTAGGAAGTCTTTATATACCTAAAACTGTCTCTTACTCCACTCTGAGTGCCAATTTGTTTGGGTACAGATTTATTAACTTCTTTCTTATCAGCTGGTATTCTCTAGTGTGCAGAAGAAATCCATAACTAGTCTTATTTCGGTTCTTCAGAAGTAGCATACTTTTTGCTCCTTGTTTTATTCTTATATCCGAGAGACTGATCTTTTTGCATGACATTGCCCCAAAATTTAGTGGATTAGTTTCCCAGTGCTGCTGGAACAGATTACCACAAACTTAGTGGCTCAAAACAACCCAAGCTTATTATCTTATGCATTTATTGTCTAGAAGACTGAGGTCTGTCTCACTGGAATAAAATCAAGGTGCAGGACCCTGTTTCTTCTGAAGGCCCTAGGGATAACCTGTTTCAGTGCCCTCTCCAGCTCCTAGAGGCTGCCCACTTTCATTGACTCCTGGCCTCCTTCCTCCTTCCTGAAAGCCAGCAGTGCAGCCTCCTGAAATCCTAAACTCTTCTGCCTCCCGCTTTCATTTATAAGGACCCTTGTGATTACATTGGCCCCACCCGGATAATCCAAGATATTCTATTTCAAGACCCTTCATTTAAGTATATCTGCAAAATCCCTTTTCTCATGTAAATAACATATTCACAGCTTCTGGGGTTTAAGACATGGAGCTATTATTTTGCCTACCATGCACAGGAAGCCCAAAGTTAAATTCAGGTTTACTGAAACTTGAACATTGTCCTCTGTTAAATCGCTGAACTTTTTGTTCTGATTTATAGTTTGGGAAGACCTGTCATTCCTAGATTTCTATTCTCCAGGTTTCATCACTTTCATTTTACTCCTCAGTTTTCTTATCTTCTCTATCCCCACCCTCCCTGCCTTCATTCTGGGTGAGCATGTCCAAGTCACTGATTTTATTTTCTGCATTCCCAATTGTGCTCTTTATTGCTTTTAGCCTACACTTTTTAAAAATTCAGTTTTGGCTTGTTTCAAGTTAGTTACTCCCTTCCCCTCTGCCCATATATGACTATAATCATGTTCAACAAATAATTTTGTTTTCATAAATTCCCAAGGAAGAGAATTCCTCTGAATTTTGTCAAGTATAGATACCCTAAATAAGGACTCTCCTTGCTTTACATAAACTTTCTCATCCCCTGAGTGGAAAAAGAAAAACATTAAAAACAAATAAGGCCCTACCCCCTCTCTCTCTCCGCCGGACCGCCGCGCGGCGCACGCGCCCCGCAGCAGCCGAGCCGCCCGACCTCCCTACCCCCTCTCTCTCTCCGCCGGACCACCGCGCGGCGCACGCGCCCCGCAGCAGCCGAGCCGCCCGACCTCCCTACCCCCCTCCTCCCCCTCCTGCTCCGGCTGCTCTCCAACCTACACGGTGCCCTCTTCCCCCGCCTTCACCGTGCTCCTCCGCCACCAGCCTCGACAGCCTTGCCGCCCTCACCTTTCCTCCTCCAGAACAACTACTGGGGGAGTGGAGATAATACAGAGCAGCTCCCAGAGCCACGAGGGAAATCAAAGGGACAGCGTACCCCATCCTGGAACGGCTGACTATCTGGGAGAAACAGCTCCGGTGAGATCACCAAGGGGCACGGGCTTTCCTGGGTGGGACAGCAAGCGACCGGAGTCCCTCCCTTCCACCTTCCCAGGCCAGCTGGTAGAATTGGACAGGCGGTCCCCTTAGGCCGCGGCGGCTGGTGCCCCCACCACACGAGGCCCCCCGGAACAACTGAGATAGTTGGGTCGGAAATCCCCAGACTGCGGAGAACAGTGACCGGGGGATCCCTTCCAAACACGTGACTCCCCCGTCGGCTGGGAGCAGTGCACTCTCCCGGGCTGCGACAGCTGGCGCCCTCCCGCCACGCTTGGTGCCCCGGGCCGACTAGCTAATTTGGCCGGACGCTCTCCTGTGGTGTGACAGCCGGCGACCCTCCCCGCGTTTGGAATCCCGGGCCGGCTGGCATTCTTCCAAGACGCTTCGGTTGCCGAACCTCCCCTACGGCGAGAGTTTTCCAGAGTTGAGGGACCCACAGCAACTTTCGCTGGTGGAACCCACAGACAGGCGTGTGCCACGTGTGCCACCTACTGGGCAGGATAGGAAGAACAGAACCCAGAGACTGCGCAGAAAAATCTTTCAACCTGTGGGGTCGAACACCCGGGGAAATCTGACTAAATGCCCAGACGCCAGCAGAAGATAACGGATCACGCTCAGAAAATTGAACATATGGCCCAGTCAAACGAAGAAACCAATAGTTCAAATGAGATACAGGAGCTGAAACAACTAATGCTGAATATACGAACAGAAATGGAAAACCTCTTCAAAAACGAAATCGATAAATTGAGGGAGGACATGAAGAAGACATGGGCTGAACATAAAGAAGAAATAGAAAAACTGAAAAAACAAATCACAGAACTTATGGAAGTGAAAGATAAAGTAGAAAAGATGGAAAAAACAATGGATACCTACAATGACAGATTTAAAGAAACAGAAGATAGAATTAGTGATTTGGAGGATGAAACATCTGAACTCCAAAAAGAAACAGAAACTATCCGGAAAAGAATGGAAAAATTTGAACAAGGTATCAGGGAACTCAAGGACAATGTGAACCGTACAAATATACGTGTAGTGGGTATCCCAGAAGGAGAAGAGAAGGGAAAAGGAGGAGAAAAACTAATGGAAGAAATTATCACTGAAAATTTCCCAACTCTTATGAAAGACCTAAAATTACAGATCCAAGAAGTGCAGCGCACCCCAAAGAGATTAGACACAAATAGGCGTTCCCCAAGACACTTACTAGTTAGAATGTCAGAGATCAAAGAGAAAGAGAGGATCTTGAAGGCAGCGAGAGAAAAACAATCCGTCACATACAAGGGAAACCCAATAAGACTATGTGTAGATTTCTCAGCAGAAACCATGGAAGCTAGAAGACAGTGGGATGATATATTTAAGTTACTAAAAGAGAAAAACTGCCAGCCAAGACTCCTATATCCAGCAAAATTGTCCTTCAAAAATGAGGGAGAATTTAAAACATTCTCAGACAAAAAGTCACTAAGAGAATTTGTGACCAAGAGACCAGCTTTGCAAGAAATACTAAAGGAAGCACTAGAGTCAGATACAAAAAGACAGAAGAGAGAGACATGGAGAAAAGTGTAGAAAGAAGGAAAGACAGATATGATATATATAATACAAAAGGCAAAATGGTAGAGGAAAATATTATCCAAACAGTAATAACTCTAAATGTCAATGGACTGAATTCCCCAATTAAAAGACATAGACTGGCAGAATGGATTAAAAAACAGGATCCTTCTATATGCTGTCTACAGGAAACACATCTTAGACCCAAAGATAAATATAGGTTGAAAGTGAAAGGTTGGGAAAAGATATTTCATGCAAACAACAACCAGAAAAGAGCAGGAGTGGCTATACTAATATCCAACAAATTAGACTTCAAATGTAAAACAGTTAAAAGAGACAAAGAAGGACACTATATACTAATAAAAGGAACAATTAAACAAGAAGACATAACAATCATAAATATTTACGCACCGAACCAGAATGCCCCAAAATACGTGAGGAATACACTACAAACACTGAAGAGGGAAATAGACACATATACCATAATAGTTGGAGACTTCAATTCACCACTCTCATCAATGGACAGAACATCCACACAGAGGATCAATAAAGAAATAGAGAACCTGAATATTACTATAAATGAACTTGACTTAACAGACATTTATAGGACATTACATCCCACAACAGCAGGATACACCTTTTTTTCAAGTGCTCATGGATCATTCTCAAAGATAGACCATATGCTGGGTCACAAAGCAAGTCTTAACAAATTTAAAAAGATTGAAATCATACACAACACTTTCTCGGATCCTAAAGGAATGAAGTTGGAAATCAATAATAGGCGGAGTGCCAGAAAATTCATAAATACATGGAGGCTCAACAACACACTCTTAAACAACAAGTGGGTCAAAGAAGAAATTGCAAGAGAAATTAGTAAATACCTAGAGGCAAATGAAAATGAAGACACAACATATCAAAACTTATGGGACGCAGCAAAGGCAGTGCTAAGAGGGAAATTTATTGCCCTAAATGCCTTTATCAGAAAAGAAGAAAAGGCAAAAATGCAGGAATTAACTGTCCACTTGGAAGAACTGGAGAAAGAACAGCAAACTAATCCCAAAGCAAGCAAAAGGAAAGAAATAACAAAGATTAGAGCAGAAATAAATGAAATTGAAAACATGAAAACAATAGAGAAAATCAATAAGACCAGAAGTTGGTTCTATGAGAAAATCAACAAGATTGATGGGCCCTTAGCAAGATTGACAAAAAGAAGAAGAGAGAGGATGCAAATAAATAAGATTAGAAATGAAAGAGGAGACATAACTACTGACCTCACAGAAATAAAGGAGGTAATAACAGGATACTATGAACAACTTTACGCTAATAAATACAACAATTTAGAAGAAATGGACAGGTTCCTGGAAAGACATGAACAACCAACTTTGACTCAAGAAGAAATAGACGACCTCAACAAACCAATCACAAGTAAAGAGATTGAATTAGTTATTCAAAACCTCCCTAAAAAGAAAAGTCCAGGACCAGACGGCTTCACATGTGAATTCTATCAAACATTCCAGAAAGAATTAGTACCTACTCTCCTCAAACTCTTCAACATAATCGAAGTGGAGGGAAAACTACCTAATTCATTCTATGAAGCCAACATCACCCTCATACCAAAACCAGGCAAAGATATTACAAAAAAAGAAAACTACAGACCAATCTCTCTAATGAATACAGATGCAAAAATCCTCAATAAAATTCTAGCAAATCGTATCCAGCAACACATTAAAAGAATTATACATCATGACCAAGTAGGATTCATCCCAGGTATGCAAGGATGGTTCAACATAAGAAAATCAATTAATGTAATACACCATATCAACAAATCAAAGCAGAAAAATCACATGATCATCTCAATTGATGCAGAGAAGGCATTTGACAAGATTCAACATCCTTTCCTGCTGAAAACACTTCAAAAGATAGGAATACAAGGGAACTTCCTTAAAATGATAGAGGGAATATATGAAAAACCCACAGCTAATATCATCCTCAATGGGGAAAAATTGAAAACTTTCCCCCTAAGATCAGGAACAAGACAAGGATGTCCACTATCACCACTGTTATTCAACATTGTGTTGGAAGTTCTAGCCAGAGCAATTAGGCAAGAAAAAGAAATACAAGGCATCAAAATTGGAAAGGAAGAAGTAAAACTATCACTGTTTGCAGACGATATGATACTATATGTAGAAAACCCAGAAAAATCCACAACAAAATTACTAGAGCTAATAAATGAGTACAGCAAAGTAGCAGGCTACAAGATCAACATTCAAAAATCTGTAGCTTTTCTATACACTAGTAATGAACAAGCTGAGGTAGAAATCAAGAAACGAATCCCATTTACAATCGCAACTAAAAGAATAAAATACCTAGGAATAAATTTAACCAAAGAGACAAAAAACCTATATAAAGAAAACTACAAAAAACTGTTAAAAGAAATCACAGAAGACCTAAATAGATGGAAGGGCGTACCGTGTTCATGGATTGGAAGACTAAATATAGTTAAGATGTCAATCCTACCTAAATTGATTTACAGATTCAATGCAATACCAATCAAAATCCCAACAACATATTTTTCAGAAATAGAAAAACCAATAAGCAAATTTATCTGGAAGGGCAGGGTACCCCGAATTGCTAAAAACATCTTGAGGAAAAAAAACGAAGCTGGAGGTCTCTCGCTGCCTGACTTTAAGGCATATTATGAAGCCACAGTGGTCAAAACAGCATGGTATTGGCATAAAGATAGATATATCGACCAATGGAATCGAATAGAGTGCTCAGATATAGACCCTCTCATCTATGGACATTTGATCTTTGATAAGGCAGTCAAGCCAACTCACCTGGGACAGAACAGTCTCTTCAATAAATGGTGCCTAGAGAACTGGATATCCATATGCAAAAGAATGAAAGAAGACCCATCTCTCACACCCTATACAAAAGTTAACTCAAAATGGATCAAAGATCTAAACATTAGGTCTAAGACCATAAAACAGTTAGAGGAAAATGTTGGGAGATATCTTATGGATCTTACAACTGGAGGTGGTTTTATGGACCTTAAACCTAAAGCAAGAACACTGAAGAAGGAAATAAATAAATGGGAGCTTCTCAAAATTAAACACTTTTGTGCATCAGAGAACTTCATCAAGAAAGTAGAAAGACAGCCTACACAATGGGAGACAATATTTGGAAATGACATATCAGATAAGGGTCTAGTATCCAGAATTTATAAAGAGATTATTCAACTCAACAACAAAAAGACAGCCAACCCAATTACAAAATGGGAAAAAGACTTAAACAGACACCTACCAGAAGAAGAAATACGGATGGCCAAGAGGCACATGAAGAAATGCTCAATGTCCCTGGCCATTAGAGAAATGCAAATCAAAACCACAATGAGATATCATCTCACACCCACCAGAATGGCATTATCAACAAAACAGAAAATGACAAGTGCTGGAGAGGATGCGGAGAAAGAGGCACACTTATTCACTGTTGGTGGGAATGTCAAAGGGTGCAACCACTGTGGAAGGCAGTTTGGCGGTTCCTCAAAAAGCTGAATATAGAATTGCCATACGACCCAGCAATACCATTGCTAGGTATCTACTCAAAGGACTTAAGGGCAAAGACACAAACGGACATTTGCACACCAATGTTTATAGCAGCGTTATTTACAATTGCAAAGAGATGGAAACAGCCAAAATCTCCATCAACAGAAGAGTGGCTAAACAAACTGTGGTATATACATACGATGGAATATTATGCAGCTTTAAGACAAGATAAACTTGTGAACCATGTAATAACATGGATGGACCTAGAGAATATTATGCTGAGTGAATCCAGCCAAAAACTAAAGGACAAATACTGTATGGTCCCACTGTTGTGAACGGACATTCGAGAATAAACTTGAAATATGTCATTGGTAACAGAGTTCAGCAGGAGTTAGAAACAGGGTAAGACAATGGGTAATTGAAGCTGAAGGAATACAGATTGTGCAACAGGACTAGATACAAAAACTCAAAAATGGACAGCACAATAATACCTAATTGTAAAGTAATCATGTTAAAATACTGAATGAAGCTGCATCTGAGCTATAGGGTTTTTTTTTGTTTTTGTTTGCTTGTTGGTTTGTTTGTTGTTGTTGTTTTTTACTATTACTACTACTTTTATTTCTTTTCTTTATATTGACATTTTATATCTTTTTCTGTTGTGTTGCTAGTTCCTCTAAACTGATGCAAATGTACTAAGAAACAATGATCATGCATCTATGTGATGATGTTAAGAATTACTGAGTGCATATGTAGAATGGTATGATTTCTAAATGTTGTGTTAATCTCTTTTTTTTCTTTCCGTTAATAAAAAAAAAAAAAAAAAAAAAAATAAGGAGATTGTGAGGCTGGGTTTCTGTTTGGTTTTACTACCAGTTGCAGATTAACAGGAGGAGAGCATTTTAGAAGATACCAAATTGCCAAAGTTTGCTGAATGAGATAAAAGTGGAGAATAGGCTATTGTGTTCAGTAACGAGGCCACTGACAACTCCTCAGAGGGTAATCTCACTAGACTAGTGGTGAAGGAAGTTCTATTGAAAGGATTCAGAAGACAGTGGGAGGAGAGAAAATGAGATGAATGTGCATTTACTGAGAAATTGGAATGAGAAAGTGGAATTAGATAGTTCATAGAGAGTCAGATGAATGATTTTCCATAGCAGGGAAGATCTCTTGTTTTGATACAGAAGAGTAGGACCAGAGGTGGAAAAAGACTGATTTATCCTTTAATGATTGTCTTAATTTGACAGAGCTTCTATGATAAATACTGCACAATAGGTTGGCTTCAGCAACAAGCATTTGTCTCTAAGCTAGAAGTCCAAAATCAACACGACAGCCAACCAGGTTTCCTCCCGCGATCAGCATGTAGTGGTGATGGCACTCCTCTGTCACGTGGTGGTCTCTCCTTCCTGGACCTACTGCTGCCTGACGGCATCCTACCTTCCCCTCTATAAGGCATCCTCCCTTCCCCTCTAGTCATATGGATCAAGACTCACCTGCTATCTCCAAAGGTCCTATTTACGAATGCCTGGCTCCCTTGATTAAGCATCATGTTTTAAAGGTTTTTACATGTTGTAGCCTTACATTTTATTGGTGAATACTATTCAATTCTGTATAGATATACCACATTTTATGAAACTGCTCATTATCTGATGGACGTTTTGTGTTTTCCTACTTTTGGCGCTTATGCATCATGCTGCTATGAACATTAGCATAAAGCTTTTGTGTGAACATGTGTTTCCAGTTCTCTTGGGCATATATGTAAGAATGTGTTTTAGTTACTTAGGCTGCTCAAAGGAATGCCATGAAATGGGCTTTGGATTAAATGATGGGAATTTATTTGCTTATGGTTAGAGTCTGGGAAACTGCCCAAATGAAGATATCACAAAGAGATGTTTTCATCCCAAAGGCCAGCTGCCACAAGTCTTGGTTCCTCTGCTACATGGCAAGGCACATGAATGTATCTGTTGGACTCTCCCTTCCTTCCAGGTTCTATCGACTTCATCTTCTTGCTCCCTCGTCTTTCTGTCTCTACCTGTATACATTCCATGTATAAAGGACCCAAGAATAAGATTAAGTTCCCATCCTGATCCAGGTAGGTCACAATTTAACTGAAATGGTCCTATCAGAAGGTCCTACTTACAATGGGTTCACATGCATTGGATTAGATTTTGAAACATGCTTTCCTGGGGTATATAAGATTCCAAGTACTACAAAGCAAAATTGCCGGACTGTATTGTCCGCAGCCGTCTCGTTCGGCTTCTGATCCCCGGCCGGCGAAGGGAACAGGAGGGGAGAAAGAGACAGACGCAGGCAAACCAACTTAAGTGACAAACACGGGTTCGAGGCACGCAACGGTTGTGAGCACAGACCTTTACTGGAGTTAAGCTTGCATTCTCTGTTACAGGTTCCACGCGGGACAAGATACCCCGCGGGGGAACAACCTCTATGCGGCCGTCAGGTACGGCTCCCTGCGGGTCGTCTCCGCTTACCCCGTCCGGGTAACGCCTTATATGCATAATCAAAATCCAATAGGCTAACACCACGTATACAGGGGTGATTGGTAGATGCGGTTGGCGGGTGTGTGCGTCATACGCGGAAGCAGGATGTGGGCACCATCTTGGCTCACTCGATGGGCGGGGGGAACTCTAGAGCAGGCTGCAGCGTGTCCACTAGGTCTGACCCGGGAGGCGGCTCTCCACATCTCCCCCTTTTTTATTTATTTTGACCCAGTGTCTCCATTGATGAGTGAGCTCCCGTGGGCTTGAGCGGCCCACTACATGTTTTGGTGCTTTGGGGAGTCTGGACTAGGCTTGCTAGGCACCAACCAGAATGCCTCCTCATATAGAGACCGGAGAGCCCGTGAACTGGAAACCACGTGACTCTCCCTGCAGTGCTTCGCCTCGCAACTGGGTTATGAGGGGGGTAGGAGAGCGGCAACCAGAGCCGAGAGCGTCATTAGGTGTCTCTGTGCAATGGCCGGAGTCTAGTCTGGCCAGGACCGTGACTCCGCCGTAGAGATCATCCTTTAGACAAAAATTATGACTTCTGGTGCCGCCTTTTACACCCGGGACACGGCCATGGGCTTTGCAGCAGATCCTGTTTTCGAGCGCCCCGCCCTGAGTGGCCGGGACGGGTCATACGGTGAGGGGAAGGACTGGGTAGCGGGACGGTCGTTGCCAGGAGCATCAGGGGCGAGTGACATAGCCAACATGGTAGTGACACGTAATTGCTGCTGTGTCTGGAACAAGCGTTCTAACAAACATTTAACAGTGACTAAGCCCACTAATAGTCCCACTGCCACGAGGATCCAAGTAGTCAAATTGGGCCAAGAGAACCATGAGGTGACTCGGTTCCACAGACTTTGTACAGTCTCGCCCAGTTTGGAAAGGTCGAAGTCAACGGGGGTCAACTTGATATCCCCAAGCACTCGAAGGTCTGAATCCACCTGTTGGGAGAGGTTAGTAAAGGTAGGGAGGTTTTAAAGCTGGTCCCCTTTCTATACGATAGAAGGGTGACTAGCGCTCCTGTTGTCATCTTGTCGTTCGTCGCCATCATCAGCAGAGTTGGAGACCGGATCTGGTGGCTCTGGTTGGAGGCTTATCAATTTTCTGGGCAACAGTTCCTTGGCGTCCTCGGGCGACGTCACGGTTCTCACCAGTCTTTCCGGAACCCACACAGGTTGACGTCCTGGTTCCTGGGGAAAAACACAAACAGAGCCTCTGGCCCAGCTGAGCACTGGGTCGGGGCCTTGCCATTGTCCCGACAGGACATCCTTCCATCGGACCAGACCTCTATGTGGAGGACCTGGAGTGGTGTGTTGTAGGGCAGGTGTCATTCCTTGTGAATTTTCATTTAAAAAATTATAGGTAAATAAGGCTGCAGATAGTCGCGCCTTTGGCGACAAGCCGTGACCTATTCCCCCTTTCTGTTTTTTGAGCAAGTCTTTGAGAGACCTGTGAGCTCTTTCAATGACTCCTTGTCCCTGAGGGTTGTAGGGGATGCCATGTTTTAATTGTACTTCCATATTTTCACAAAATTTCTGAAAGGTTTTGCTGGTGTAAGCAGGTCCGTTATCTGTCTTTAAAGTTTTTGGCTTACCCCAAGCTGCCCAAGCGGCAAGGCAGTGTGCAATGACTTGGTGGACTTTTTCTCCTGTCTCAGCAGAGGCAAATAATACCTGAGAACATGTGTCTACTGACACATGTAGGTATTTAACCTTGCCATACTCTGAATGATGAGTGACATCCATCTGCCAAATATCTCCTGGGATGAGACCCTTAGGGTTAACTCCAACCGAAGGGACTGCTCTCTGTTCTGCACAATCCCTGCAAGCTCGGACTATATCTCTAGCAGCTGCACGCGGTATACTAAACCGCTTAGCTAGGGTACCTGCATTGATGTGAAATCTGTCATGGAATTCTCGGGCTTGCTGATATGGTGTCAGCGCAGGGAAGATGTGTGGCTGTCGAGTGGCTACATCTACTATGTGATTTCCTTGTGTCATGGGGCCAGGTAGGCCTGTGTGGGCCCTAATATGAGTTATGTAAAAGGGATGTTGTCTGACATGTATTGTTTCTTGAAGTTTGAGGAAGAATGTACTTACCGTGGAGGAACATTTTATAATGCCCACAGTTTCTAAAATTTGTACAGCATTTACAACATAAATGGAATCAGAGACAATATTCAGGGGGCCAGGGAATTCTTTCAGGACTGTAATAATGACTTGCAATTCGACCCACTGAGGTTTCTGTGGTTGAAAGAATACTGTTTTGGGAGTGTCCCCTTCCACATAATACGCCCCTGAACCGGAGCTGGAGCCATCCGTGTATACAGTGAGGGCGCTCACTAGTGGCTTAGGTGAAGTCACTTTAGGAAAAATCACTGGATGTCGGGTAACAAATTGTAAGAGGGGATCTTTAGGGTATTGATTGTCAATACATCCCGAAAAGGTGCACCGGAGAATGGCCCATTGATCTATACATCCAGTAAGAACCTCAAGTTGCTGGGAAGAGTAAGGCACCCTGAGGTTTTTAGGTTGTTGGCCAAAATGTTGTATGGCCCTTCTGATGGATTCTAAAGCCAGGTCTGCAACAGCTGTAGGATAATGCTCTAAGACCTTTTTTGGAGAAACTCCAGGGTGGACCCAGAGTAATGGTCCCTGCTGCCACAGTACTGCCGTGGGCTGTAACTCTGTTGGCAGCAAACAGGCTTCAAAAGACTCGCCGGGGTTTATTCTCTTTAAAGCGGCGCTGCTGAGTGCCTGTTCTACTCGGTATAGTGCTTGCCTCGCCTCGGGGGTGAGGTGCCGGGGCGAAGTTATGTTCGAGTCTCCTTTTAGTAAGTCAAATAAGGGCACTAATTCGGCATTGGGTAATTTTAGATACGGGCGAATCCAATTTATATCCCCCATGAGTTTTTGCAAGTCATTGAGGGTGTGTATGTTATCTAGCCTAAGAGACACCTTTTGAGGGGAGACATGAGTAGGCGTAAGTTTTGTTCCCAGGAAAGTGGCGATCTCTGTCATCTGGATCTTTTCAGGGGCTACTTCTAGGTGAGCTTGTCTAAGTGTAAGGACTAAATGTGTCAGAACTGTCTCAAGGAGATCTGTATCTTTATGAGTCAGCAGAATGTCATCCATATAATGAAGGATTTTTACCTGGGGGAACTGTTGTCGAGTGTCGGCCAGCTTTGTAGCAACATACAGCTGGCACATGGTAGGGCTATTAGTCATGCCCTGGGGCAGGACTGTCCACTCGAAACGGTGACTGGGCTCCTCTTGATTAAGAGAGGGCACAGTAAAAGCAAACTTTGGGGTATCCTCAGGGTGAAGTGGAATGGAAAAGAAGCAGTCTTTAAGGTCTAAGATGAAAATAGGCCAATGTTCTGGCAGAGCTGAAAGAAGGGGCAACCCCATCTGAACAGGTCCTAAGGACTCCATGCAATTATTAATGGCTCTTAAATCATGTAACAATCTCCATTTGCCTGATTTTTTCTTTATGACAAATATAGGGGTGTTCCAAGGTGATGTGGAGGGAATGAGGTGGCCCTTTTTTAGTTGTGCTGACACTAGAGTGTGTAATGCTGAGAGTTTTTTCTGTGACAAGGGCCACTGAGGCACCCAGACCGGGGTCTTGGCTTTCCATCTTAGTTTTATAGGTGTGGGTGGGAATCTCCCCTCAGTGGCCCCTGGGAAAAACCCAGGCCTCGTCTGTCAGAATTGGAGACCGCCTGTATAGGCATTGCGCGCCCCTGCAATGAGGCTCCTAAGCCTTTGCCAGGGATATACCCCATTCCTTTCAACAGGCGCTTAGAAGTTGAAGAGCAGCCACTGGTCAAGGTAATGTCCATTTGGGTTAGGACATCTCTTCCCCATAAGGACACGGGCAGGGCTAACACATAAGGCTGAAAGCTACCTTGATGTCCTTCTTCATCTGCCCAATGAAGGGCAGTTGCACTCAGCATGGGTGCTGAGATCTGGCCTATTCCTCTAATGGTGTCCTCCGCCTTGCACGTCGGCCAGGCGGAGGGCCATTCCTGTTGTCTTATGATCGACCGATCGGCCCCGGTATCTAGCAGGCCCATGAAGGGTCTGCCTTGTACCTTAATAGTCAGCATGGGTCGAGACTCCAGGGACATATGGAGGCCTTCAAAAACTTCTCCAGTAGACCCAAATCCCTTATCTCCTCTCTGTCTGGGTCTGCTCGGAAAGGATGTATGTAAGCTGGGCAAGAGCAGGAGCTGTGCCAGCTTATCACCCTCTGCAATGACCAGAGTACCTTGCTGAGATTGTACCATAATCTGGACATAACCTGTGAAATCTGAGTCTACAATACCTGGTATAACTGTTAGTCCTTTCAGGGCTGTGGATGCTCTCCCTAATATGAGCCCCACAGTACCTGTTGGTAAGGGCCCTTTAAAGGAGGTCCCCACCAATTGGACTCCCATGGAGGGGGTCAGTACAAGCCTGGAGGTGGCACAGAGGTCCAGTCCTGCTGATCCAGGGGATGCGCGAATTTGGACGGGTGTTGTGTCGTCGAATGGCAAGCAGGGGGGTCCACCGAGAGGGCGGACCCCCTCTGCCCGTTTTTTGGAACCTGTTCAGGACGGCCAGAAAGGCGCACACCCTGCGCATTGAAGGCTGACCTACAGTCTTCTGCGCGATGGGGTCCCTTGTGGCAACGGCCACATAGCCTGGTTACCGCACACGGTCTATCAAATTGTTGGGTAGCAGGCGGTTGGCCTTTATTGGGACAGTTTCTTTTAATGTGTCCCGACTGGCCACAATGATAGCATCCCTTTGGTCTTGTTCCTAAGTCTTTGGGTTTCTTTGTAGCTACTTGTAAGGAGCTGGCTAGCATGGCAGCTAGACCTGCATTGGTTAACGGGCTACCAGCATCTCTACAGAGCCGAACCCAATCCGTCAGGCTTTTTCCCCTGTTTTGTACTAGGATGACTTTACATTCCTTGTTGCACTGCTCAAATATCATTTGTTTAACTACGGTCTCTGCCACTCCTGGATCTGAGAAAATTCTCTCAGCTGCAGTTTGCATCTTGGCTACAAAATTCACGAATGGTTCAGTGGGGCCCTGCTGTATGCTGCTGAGTGAAGCTTGAGCCTCTCCCTCGCCTGCCAGTTTTTTCCAGGCCCCTACGAAACAGCGGAAAATCTGGGCATAGACTTCTTGAGGGAACCCTGTTTGATTTTGGGCATGGGCACCTTTCCCCAATAGCATATCTGCATTCCATCCGCCATGTCTCCCCGCTGCGTTTCTCGCAGCTTGTTCCTCAACCAGCTCCTCAAACCATGCTTTCCAATCTATGTATCGGCCCTGTGGCAAACAAGCACGGGCCAGCTGAAATATATCTGCAGGTGTATGATTCAGGGCGGAAAGGTTTTCAACCATATTCAAGGTAAAAGGAGCATTGGGGCCATACTGATGGACGGCCTGCCTCAACTCCTTTAAAATTTTGTAATCATATGGTTCATACTGATTGTTACCTTGGGGATTGACAATAACCGGGTACATCTCTGAGACTGGTTCCAGCCCAAGTGGCTTGTAACCACCCAGCATACCAAAAGGTCTAAAAGTTGAAAAGGGGTTCCATCTCCAGAAATGTCTCCCTCTACCGCTTGATGACGTAAGGTCTTGAGGGCTTGCGTACGCAGGCGGGGGGCACAGGTGTAACTGCCCCTCCCCCGACCAGCCTGCTGGGGGTTCCGGGTCTCGCAAAGGAGGACCAGTGTAATTACCCGATGCGGCCACTAGAGGGAGCCCTCGGTGAGGGCCTTTGGTGGAACCACTAAAACCATTCACCGGAAGCCGCCGCGCCCCTGCAGCAGGCGCTGGCGGGGCGGAAGGCTGCGTGGGTGAGACAGGGGGCCTCCCCCAATCGATCAGCGGAGGCGCGTCTGCACCCTCGGTCTCATCACCATCTGACTCTGAGTCAGAGTCGTCTGAACTAACGCCTGACTCTGGCGGCTTGCGAGGTGGCGGCTCACTCTTACAGGAGCCGTCTGCAGACGAAGCCGACCGAGTTTCCTGAAGCGCGTGCCGTGCCTCTAGCAGGGCAGGGAACAGACTGAGGCCCGTAGCAGCTTCTGCCTCAAGACAAGCACGGACGGTCTCCCAGATAGGGACTAGGATCGGGTCCATGCATAGGCCCGTCCGGCGCGCCCGATCTATGTCGTTACCAAGTCTTATCCAAGAAGGCAAACTGAGGCTACCGGAATGGGCGAACCAAGGGGCAAAAGCAGCAATATCGTCAAGGAACCGCAGGAGGGAACTCTCCTTAACCGAGATACCCCGCTGCTTCAAAAGGGTCTTTAAGGGAGCTAACAAAGGTGAACTTCCTGACTGCCCCATGCTTGCAGTCGGCACTGTACTTTAATCACTCGGAGAGCTCTTCCGAGTCCCCGGGGCTACCTGAAAGCCCGCGGGCCTTAACTCTCACGTAATAAGAAGCACTCACCTCCTCGCGGTGATCAGGCGCGAGAAGTCCGCTGCGAGCTCGGGATGCACGTACGGCTCTCCTCGCAGAAGAGGTGTCAAGAGAAGGGTCCCCGTACGGGCCACCACTTGTCCTCAGCCGTCTCGTTCGGCTTCTGATCCCCGGCCGGCGAAGGGAACAGGAGGGGAGAAAGAGACAGACGCAGGCAAACCAACTTAAGTGACAAACACGGGTTCGAGGCACGCAACGGTTGTGAGCACAGACCTTTACTGGAGTTAAGCTTGCATTCTCTGTTACAGGTTCCACGCGGGACAAGATACCCCGCGGGGGAACAACCTCTATGCGGCCGTCAGGTATGGCTCCCTGCGGGTCGTCTCCGCTTACCCCGTCCGGGTAACGCCTTATATGCATAATCAAAATCCAATAGGCTAACACCACGTATACAGGGGTGATTGGTAGATGCGGTTGGCGGGTGTGTGCGTCATACGCGGAAGCAGGATGTGGGCACCATCTTGGCTCACTCGATGGGCGGGGGGAACTCTAGAGCAGGCTGCAGCGTGTCCACTAGGCCTGACCCGGGAGGCGGCTCTCCACACTGTATAACTACATGTTTAGTTTTTGAGGGACTTCTGGACTATTTTCTAAAGAGGCTCCACCATTTTATTTTATTGTGGTGAAGTATACATAACATATAATTTACCATTTTAACCATTGTAAAGTGTGCAATTCTATAGCATCAAGTAGCTTTCACAAGGTTGTGGTACCATCACCATGATCTGGTCCAGGACGTTTTCATCACCCCAGATGCAAACCCCATTTAGGTAGCACTCCCCATTCTCCCTCTGCCCAGTCCCTGGGAATACATAATCTGTTTTCTCTTACTATGAATTTGCCTATTCTGGATATTTCATGTAAATGGAATCATGCAATATGTGGTCTTTGTGTCTAGCTTCTTTCCGCATTGTGTTTTCATGGTTCATTCATGTTGTAGCATCGATTAGAACTTCATCCTTTTTATGGCTGAAGAATATTCCATTGTATGGAGAGATTACGTTTTGTTTTCCTTTCATCAGTGGATGGACTTTTGGGGTGTGTCTACCTTCTGGCTAATGTGAATTCTTCTTAAACATTGTAATAGATTTTAAGAGGCAGGGGGAAAGACTACAAGAGTGCTGAGATAATGGCACGGCCAGCTGGGCGTTTTATAGTGCAGACAAGGCATCAGTAACTGCTCAGAGTTCAGTTAGAGCCTGAGAGACAGCAGTTCACAGGTGAAGTGGGAGATGAGGAAATGAAACCAGTGTCCCCACACCTGTTTGGGGAATTGGATGAAAGATAAGAGTGTGGATGAGGGCATGGCCCTGAGAAGGTGGCGGGGCCAGGGGAGTTTATTGGAGATCAAGCACTGGTCATGCCCCGTGTGTAGACTGAAGGGTGTGCCCAGTTGGTGGAAGGTTTATTCTGTAATGATTCACTTAAGGAAGGTCTCTGCCTTCCAATCACACTTGTCTTGCTCGATGGCTTGGTGATAAGTAGGTGAGAAGCTCAGGTGGTGGCACAGGCTTGTGTGGATTCAGCCACCGTGGATTCTGCTGAAATGTTGACTGACCTCCAGCTTCCCCTGTGGCTGCTCCCAGGGCTGCTGCTTTTCCTGGGCCTTGGGCCCTGGGCTGAGTGTGGAAAGGTGTTGGTGGTGCCCTTTGAAGGCAGCCACTGGCTCAGCATGCAGAAGCTGGTGCAGGAGCTCAGTGCCAGAGGCCACCAGGCTGTCGTCGTCGCACCAGAGGTGAACATGCACGTCAAAGGAGCCGACTTTTTCACTCTGAAAACCTATGCCATTCCCTACACCCAAGAAGAATATGACCATCTTTTGGCAGGCCAGTTGCAAATTATTTTTGAACAAATTCACTATCTCAAGATATTTTTTAAAAATATGGAAATGTTGAAAAATGTATCTATGCTCTATCAGACATCTTGTACAGAGCTACTGCATGACAAGGAGCTGATCAGGTCCTTGAATGCCAGCTCATTTGATGTGGTTCTAACTGACCCCGTTTACCCTTGTGGGTCCTTGCTGGCTGAGTACCTGTCTATTCCTGCTGTGTATTTTTTGCGTTTCCTTCCATGTGACTTGGATTATGAGGGCACGCAGTGCCCAAACCCTTCCTCGTATATTCCTAGGTTTTTAACAATGAATTCAGACCACATGACATTCCTGCAGCGGGTCAAGAACATGCTCTACCCTCTGGCCGTGAAATACGTTTGTCATATTATTTACTCCCCCTATGCAAGCCTTGCCACTGAGCTCCTGCAGGGACAGATGTCACCGGCAGATATTTTCAGATACGGATCCGTGTGGCTCTTCAGAGGAGACTATGTGATGGACTATCCCAGACCCATCATGCCCAACATGGTCTTCATTGGGGGCATAAACTGTGCCCACAGAAAGCCACTGCCTCAGGTCTGTATGGGTGCCTTTACCCAATCAGTTTTTGAAACTTTCTTTCATGTGCTTACTTACCTACCCATCTCTCTAAAGATGTCTGTGTGTCTCTCTCTCTCCCTTTAACAGTCTTTGTGAAGGTACATTGTTAAAGTGTCCCCAGAAGTGCTGTTCAGTTGGAACGATCACTGAGAGGAAGGAGAAGCATGTGTGGGGGTTTGTAATAGGACTGATAAGCAACAGGTGCAGCTCAAGCTCCACTTGTTGATGTGCTGTAGTGATGATTGTACAATTTTCTTCTGCTATGTAGGAGCAGAAAAGCTGATCCAGCTGGGGAAATGGCCCATGTGTGGATTTTTGCTTGTAGATGTTCAGTAGAAGGATAAAGGAAGCAGAGAAGTACTTTGTTAAGAGGATAGGTCTTAGAGGTCTTGTCTTGGAAGAGATGGAGATGTGATTACAGGGGGAGCTAATCATTCAATGAGGGTAGAAGTTTCAAAAAGGTTGGATTACTTAAGTGGAAGTGAAACAATGACAGAGAGGAAAGACTGGGGATTACCATCAGAGAAAAATAATGAATTCCAATATTTCTGAGCTTTTCTAACAGGATGATCCCTGATTTGTAGTTGGTGCCTGGAGTAGAGTGTGGATATTCCAGATTTGGGAAAGGATCATGGAAATTGTATGTAAAATGGGTCTTCTATTTGGACACAGAAATCATGAAAGGATGATAGTGGGATCATTGAAATCGAACCATGAGCCCAGGAATCCAGTGAAGGTGGGGTCAGGATGAAAAGATATGAGTGTAACTGAAAAAGGCTTTTTCAGGAATGTTCACAATTGGTTTCTACTGCTTTACTTATAATTTCTGAGGAATCTTATATTCGTCCTCAGTATTTGGATTTGTTGGCTTGAATTCTTGGAGGCTGTATTTTGTTTCTTAATCCACTGAGCCAACTATCACTTTCATCGGGAAATCAGCCCCTTTATGTCTTATGCAACTAATTTATATAAATCCTATGATGTTAGATCTTTTATAGTTGTTGTGTTCTTACACTGTACTTCCTTTTATTAATGAATGTAATATGATAAAGGACTCTAAACTTCATCCTTCTTTCTGATCCAATCACAAGGTTAGTATTCTACTTGATTTTCCCCCTTTGATGATGTGTTTTTTTAATTATAAATATATATTCATCTATTGGGTTTGTAATCCTGCTGAAAGTAGGAAGACATTTTAAATGAATTATTGCTATTTTCTCTTAGTTTACGAATATGTCATTTTCTAGCTGCATGATCTTGGTCTTAATCAGTCTCCAATAATAAATCACCCAATAAATATTTCCTGTCAACATTTTTATTGCTACAATCTAAGTGTTGCTCAGGTGGACAAGGTGTGTCATCTGGAAACTGGCTGTCAGCCCCGCTTGACCTTAATGGTCCATGATCCTTGTGGTCCAGGATCTACTTTGACCCTTGGTTGTCTCCACATCTCAATCCCAGCAGCTATTTTCTTGTCTCTTTTGACAGTTGTAGCTCTTTTAGACTAACAATTGTGGATTAACCTTTTGAAATCCAAGTGTATTTATGAGACTATCTGCCTGTATTTCTGTTTTTCCTTTAGAGATGTTGATGTCAATTTATTTGATGCATAAAGATCATTATTTGTGGTTTCCGTCATGTATTATACATGATAGGCTCAGTATTATGATTTTTGCCCCATTAATTCTTCTTCTTTTAGTTTTGACTTTACTTATCTGATTTATTTACCCTTAGATTTGACTCCTTTAAGTAGCTTTTACAATTCTTCTCTAAGATGAAAGATCAAAGTCTAAGTCTTCATTTGTTTGCTCCCCATCTTTCTTCATTAATCTAAAGAATTATGACAGATTGAATTTCATCTTCTCAAAGAAACAGCTTTTGGCTTTGTTTATTCCTTCATCTCTTTTTAATTCTATTTTGCTAATTTCAGCTTTTTTTTTTTAATTGGTGATCTCATCCTTGCGTTGAAGCATTTTGGTGTTACCAGCTGTAAAGAAAACGTTTCCTATTCATTAGGTTTTGGTATGCATTTCTCTTCCTTTCATTGTTCTTAAGAGAATTGTAATTTCAATTTTTGATTTCCACTTCAATTAATGGCTATCTAGGAGGCTGTTTCTTAATGTATAATTTAATAATATAGTCAAGATTTTAGCCTTTCCCCTTACATTTCCACAAATTATTTTGTATTCGAATTAGAGGACTTTTTTGCATGAAGTCAAAATTTTGGTAATTTCTAAGTAAGTGTTCTTTTTCTTCTGGTACGTAATTGCCTACAGAGGTAGAATGCAAGCCACATCTGTAATGTAAAATTTTCCAGTGGGCACATTTTAAATAAAAACATATTAAATTAATTTTAATACATTTTGTTTCTGATAGAAAAATATCCTTTCAGCATTTTTTCAGTATAAAATTATTAATGAGATGTTGTATATTCTCATTTTTCATACTGTCTTCAAAACCTATTATATATTTTACACTTAGAGCATTTCTCAATGTGAACTAAGCACAATTCACGTGCTCAATAGTCATATGTAGTTCGTGACTTGTATATTGGGTACCATGCAATCAATATTTGTAAATATTCCATGGATACATCTTAGAATGTATTTTTAGGGGCCTATTAGTTACTGTAATATTGATTTTGTTATTGTATAATTCAATTTTCCTATTTTAAAGAGATTTCTACTGACTCTGCTCAATTTTGACAAAGATATCTTAAAATATCCCCTTCTAACTGAATTTTGGTCAAGTTTTGGAGTTCCAATATTGTTGCTTTATATGTATGTATATATATATATACATGCTAGATTGCTTGGTGCACAAAGGTTTATGATTCTTGGATTTTCTTCATAGAGTTTGCTTTTGTAATAAAATAACATCCCTTAACAAACTCCGTATCTGATATCAATAGTGCTATGCTTGATTTTTGTATTCCTTGTCTCTTTACTGTAAAAACAAACTCATGCTTCTAAAGTTTACTTGTGAAGAGCACATTTATAAAGACTCCGTTCTGACAGTCTCTAGTGTGGCTCTGATCAACTTTTAAAGTTCAGATTTTACTTGATTGGCTTTCTTAAATATTGCAATCGATTTTTAAGAGACAGGGAGGAAAGACTTCAAGAGAGGTGAGATAGTGGAATGGCCAGCAGAGAGTTTTATGGTGGAGAAGAGGCCTCAGTGACCCCCTCAGGGCTCAATTAGAACCTGAGAGATGGCAGTTCACAGGAGAAGGGAGGCCAAGAAATGAAACCAGTGCCTCCACACCTGTTTGGGCAATCGGATGAAAGATAAGAAAGTGGATGAGGACATGGTCCTGAGAAGGTGGCAGGGTCAGGGGAGTTTATTGGAGAGGGATCCTGGATCTCGCGCTGTGTGCAGACAGAAGGGCCTGCTGAGTGGGTGGGAGGTTTATTCTGTAATGATTCACTTAAGGAGGGTCTGTGCCTTCCAATCACACTCCATCTTGCTCAATGGCTCAGTAATAAGTGGGTGAGAAGCTTCAGGTGGAAGCACAGGTTTGTGTGGAGTCAGCCACCATGGAAATCTGCTGAGATGGTGATGGGTCTGCAGCTTACCCTGGGGCTGCTCCTGGGGCTGGTGCTTTTCCTGGACCTCAGGCCCTGGGCAGAGGACCTTGGGACCTTGGGTGGGAAGGTGCTGGTGGTGCTCACAGAAGGCAGCCACTGGCTCAACATGTGGAAGCTCATGTAGGTGCTCAGTGCCAGAGGCCTCCAAGCCATCATCATCACGCCAGAAGTGAACACACACATCGAAGGAGCCAACTTTTTCACCCTGAAAACCTATGCCATTCCCTACACCCAGGAAGAATAGGACCAACTTTTGGCAGGCCACAGTCATATGATTTTTTTTTTTTTTTTTTTTTTTTTTTTTTTTAAAGAGAGAGGGAGGAAGGGAAGGAAAGACAGAGAGAAGGAAGGGAGGAAGAAAGGGAAACATCTTTAAACATTTTCTTGTTTTATTGTATTTTGTTCGTTTGTTTGTTTTTTTTTTTACATGGGCTGGGGCCGGGAATCGAACCGAGGTCCTCCGGCATGGCAGGCAAGCACTTTGCCCGCTGAGCCACCGCGGCCCGCCCAGTCATATGATTTTTGAACAAATTGATTTTCTGAAGATGTTTTCTAAAAGAATAGCGATGTTGAAAAAGGCATATGCACTCTATCAAAAATCATGACAAGGAGCTGATCAGGTCCCTGAATGCCAGCTCATTTGATGTGGTTCTAAGCAACTCCTTTTACCCCTGCAGGTCCTTGCTGGCTGAGTACCTCTCTGTTCCTGCTATGTATTTTTTGTGTTTCCTTCCATGTGACTTGGATTCTGAGGGTACCCAAACCCTTCCTCATATATTCCTGGGTTATTAACAATGAATTCAGACCACATGACGTTCCTGCAGCGGGTCAAGAACATGCTCTACCCTCTGACCCTGAAATACATTTTCCATATTTCTTTCTCCCTCATGCAAGCCTTGCCTCTGAGCTTCTGCAGATGCAGATTTCCCTGGTGGATATTTTCAGATACAGATCCATGTGGCATTTCAGAAGAAACTTTGTGATGGACTATCCCAGGCCTGTCATGCCCAACATGGTTTTCACGGGGGGCATGAACTTTGCCCACAGAAAGCCACTGTCTCAGGTCTCTGTAGATGCCTTTACCCATTCAGGGTTCCCGGTGGAACCCATTTAAAAAAAAAAAACTTGCTTTCAAGTGCTTTCATATCTACCAATCTTTTTAAATATGTCTATCTCTCATTTTCCCTTTAACAACCTTTGGGGAGATACATTGCTAAAGTGTCTCCAGTAGTGTGAGTAAATTGGCATGGTCACTGAGAGGAAGGAAAGGTAGGGGGTAGGGGTCCATAATATGATGACAAGCTACTGTGTGTCTCAACAAAGTCCATTCATTCATAGAGGCACCATTTTTGTGGTTGTGCAAATGTCTTCTGCTATGTAGAAGAAGAAAAGCTGATCTGTCTGGGGAACTGACGTAGGTATGGATTTTAGGAACCAGCAGATTGTGCTGGTTTTCAAGGTCCTGTCTTGGAAGGGATGGAGATGTGATTACAAGGGGACCTAACCAGTCAGACCAGTTGAAGTTTCAAAAACATTGAATAAGTTAAGTGGAAGTGAGACAATGCCAGAGAGGTAGGATTAGGGCTTTTCATTAGATGAAAAATAATGAAGGCTAACTTTTCTGAGCTTTTCTGGCAGGATGTCCCTGACCTGGAGTTTGTCCCTGGAGTAGAGTGGGGGATGTTCCAGATTTGGGTAGGCATCATGACAGTTGCATGTCAAATGGGTCTTCTACTTGGGAACCTGAACTCCTGAAAGGATGGTAGTAAGGGTCATCGTGATCAAACCATGAGCCTAAGAACCCATGAAGGTGGGGTCGGGGATGAATAGGTGGGAGTGTAGTAGGCGAAGGGTTTGTCTGGAAGTTGACCACACCACAGAATTGATCCCACACCACCCCAAGTCTCCGTGATAGTAAGTACTGTTGTACCAATAATTTGAGAGGCATCTTACATTAACCCTCTACATTTGGATGCATTTGTTTGAATTTGGGGGACGGGGGGCTGGATTTCATTTCTTTTTTTATTATTATTATTATTGGAATTCGTTTCTTAATCCACTAAGTGAACTGTCACTTTTATAGGGAAATCAGCACATTCATGTCCTATTCATCTAATTTATATAACTCCTCTGATATTAGATCTTTTATACTTGTTTTCTTACTATGTATTTCTTTTTATTAATGATTGTTTTATTATAAAGGATTCTAATCTTCATTACTTTTTTTTATCAAATCACAAGGTAACTATTCATACTTGATTCTTCCCCTTTGTTGTTGTACCTTTAAAATTATCAATAAATATTCATCTAGTGGATCTGTGAAACTGCTGAAAAGTAGGGAATATTTAAAATGATTTGTTACTATTTTAGTGTGTCTATGTAAATATGTCCTCTGAAGTTACCTGCTTCGGTTCAAACTTCAGTGTCCTTCTTCCAGCTGGTTGAGCATGATCATAATCAGTCCCAATAATAAATCACCCAATAGATGATATCTATCACCATTATTATTGCTATAATCAAAATATTGCCCAGCTGGACAAGGTGTGTCATCTGGAGACTGGCTGTCTGCCACTTGACCTACAAGGTCCATGATCTTTGTGGTCCAGTATCTACCTTGACCCTTGGCAATCTCCACAACTCAATCCCAGCTGTTATTTCTTGTTTATTTTGACATTTGTAGCTCTTGTAGAGTTGCAGCTGTGGATTAAGCCTTGGAAATGCAAGTGTATTAAGGAGAATGTCTGCTGGTATTTCTGCTTTTCCTTTAGACATATTGAAGCCCATTTATTTGGTGCATAAAAGATCATTTACTTGTGATCTTCATCATGTATTATACATGATAGGCTCAATTATTATGATTTTTGTCTCATTAATTCTTCTTTTTTAATTTTGAGTTACTGTCACCCTTACTTATTGAGTTTAGTTTACCCTTAGATTGTCTCCTTTGGTAGCTTTTGTTCTTTTATCTAAGATGAAAGGTCAAAGTCTAAGTCCTTTATATGTTTGCTCCTTATCATTCTTGCAGTTTAAAGGCTTATGATAGATTGAATTATTTTATTGGTCTTCTCAAAGAAACAGCTTGGCAATTTGTTTACTCCCTCCATTTCTTTTTTTATTCTATTTTGCTAATTTCAGCTTATTTTTTAAACTATTTAACTGATCCTTGCATTAAAGTATTATGTTGTTGAAGGCTATAAATACAACTTTTTCTGTTTGTTCAGTTTTGGTATACATTTCTCTCCCTTTCATTGGAGAATTTTAATTTCAATTTTTGATTTTCAATTTTATTTTTATGGCTATGTAGGTGCTGTCTTTTAATTTAAGTATATCTAAGACTTTTAACTTTCCTTTTTTTGTTTACTAATTATTTTGGGTTATAATTAGAGAATTTTTTTTGTGAAGTCACTGCTTTTGACAATTTCTGAGGAGGGCTTCTCTGTAGTACAGTGTTGTTCACGGAAATATAATGGAAGCCACATTTATAATTTAAAATTTCTAGTAGGCATGTTTTTTAAAAAGTACAAGTAAACATATAAAATCAGTATTAATAATATATTTTATTTATCCAAATATATAAAATATTATCCTTTCAGCATGTATTCAGTATAAAATCATTAATGAGATATTTTACATTCTCTTTTTTTTTTATACTGAGTCTTCAAAATCTTATTATATTTTACACATATAGCATGCATCATGTGAACTAAGGACAACTCAAGTGCTCAACAGCCATATTGAGCAGTTATTATTGACTAGTATATTGGACACCATATGATCAATATTTATAAATATCATGGATACATCTAAAAATGTATATTTTTGGTAAGGGTCTATATATAGCTGTAATACTGACTCCATTGATTGCATAAGTCAATTTTTCTGTTTGAAAAAAATCTACTGAATCTTCCCAATTTTTAAAAAAAGATATCTTAAAATATCCCCTTCTAAGGATGCATGGGTCATTCAGTGGTAGAATGTTCGCCTTCCATGTGGGAGACCCAGGTTGAATTCCTGGACTATGCACCTAAAAAAGAAAAGAAAAAGTAAAAACAATATCCCCTTCTAACTGAATTTTGATCATGTTTTGGGGTTTTAATAATTTTTGATATATGTGCTAGATTGTTTGGTGCACATAGGTTTATGATTCTTGTATTTTCCCCATAGAATTTGCTTTTGTCATTAAATAATATCCCTAACCATCTACCTTATATGATGTCAGTGTTGCTTAACTTGCTCTTTTTGTATTCCTTGAAACTCATACTTTTACATGTTTACCTGTGAAGACCACATTTTATTATTACTAGTAGTAGTAGTATAAACACATTTTTAAATAAACTCTAATCTCATAGTCTCTTTTAACATAAGATTTGGTTTGGTCATGCAATGTGTATGCTTAATTTTATTCTTTCCATTTAGTGTAAGCTTATTCTTCTTATTGATTTCTTTTTCCTTGTTAATTTTGGAAGTCTACCTATCTGCAAATAGAGAGGTGTTATATCTTTCCTGTCGCTTCTTTCCTGGGGCTTCCAGTCAAGCACACATTTCTCTACTCTCGTATGAAAGCAAAATGCCAAGCATTTCTTCTACCAAGGTGCTCGGTTTGCTTTTTTATTTTACTTTTAATTCATCTTCAAATTAACTCCATTATATCTTCCAGTATTTTTCCTGGAATATAATAAATTGATAATTTAGGAAGTCTTTATATACCTAAAACTGTCTCTTACTCCACTCTGAGTGCCAATTTGTTTGGGTACAGATTTATTAACTTCTTTCTTATCAGCTGGTATTCTCTAGTGTGCAGAAGAAATCCATAACTAGTCTTATTTCGGTTCTTCAGAAGTAGCATACTTTTTGCTCCTTGTTTTATTCTTATATCCGAGAGACTGATCTTTTTGCATGACATTGCCCCAAAATTTAGTGGATTAGTTTCCCAGTGCTGCTGGAACAGATTACCACAAACTTAGTGGCTCAAAACAACCCAAGCTTATTATCTTATGCATTTATTGTCTAGAAGACTGAGGTCTGTCTCACTGGAATAAAATCAAGGTGCAGGACCCTGTTTCTTCTGAAGGCCCTAGGGATAACCTGTTTCAGTGCCCTCTCCAGCTCCTAGAGGCTGCCCACTTTCATTGACTCCTGGCCTCCTTCCTCCTTCCTGAAAGCCAGCAGTGCAGCCTCCTGAAATCCTAAACTCTTCTGCCTCCCGCTTTCATTTATAAGGACCCTTGTGATTACATTGGCCCCACCCGGATAATCCAAGATATTCTATTTCAAGACCCTTCATTTAAGTATATCTGCAAAATCCCTTTTCTCATGTAAATAACATATTCACAGCTTCTGGGGTTTAAGACATGGAGCTATTATTTTGCCTACCATGCACAGGAAGCCCAAAGTTAAATTCAGGTTTACTGAAACTTGAACATTGTCCTCTGTTAAATCGCTGAACTTTTTGTTCTGATTTATAGTTTGGGAAGACCTGTCATTCCTAGATTTCTATTCTCCAGGTTTCATCACTTTCATTTTACTCCTCAGTTTTCTTATCTTCTCTATCCCCACCCTCCCTGCCTTCATTCTGGGTGAGCATGTCCAAGTCACTGATTTTATTTTCTGCATTCCCAATTGTGCTCTTTATTGCTTTTAGCCTACACTTTTTAAAAATTCAGTTTTGGCTTGTTTCAAGTTAGTTACTCCCTTCCCCTCTGCCCATATATGACTATAATCATGTTCAACAAATAATTTTGTTTTCATAAATTCCCAAGGAAGAGAATTCCTCTGAATTTTGTCAAGTATAGATACCCTAAATAAGGACTCTCCTTGCTTTACATAAACTTTCTCATCCCCTGAGTGGAAAAAGAAAAACATTAAAAACAAATAAGGAGATTGTGAGGCTGGGTTTCTGTTTGGTTTTACTACCAGTTGCAGATTAACAGGAGGAGAGCATTTTAGAAGATACCAAATTGCCAAAGTTTGCTGAATGAGATAAAAGTGGAGAATAGGCTATTGTGTTCAGTAACGAGGCCACTGACAACTCCTCAGAGGGTAATCTCACTAGACTAGTGGTGAAGGAAGTTCTATTGAAAGGATTCAGAAGACAGTGGGAGGAGAGAAAATGAGATGAATGTGCATTTACTGAGAAATTGGAATGAGAAAGTGGAATTAGATAGTTCATAGAGAGTCAGATGAATGATTTTCCATAGCAGGGAAGATCTCTTGTTTTGATACAGAAGAGTAGGACCAGAGGTGGAAAAAGACTGATTTATCCTTTAATGATTGTCTTAATTTGACAGAGCTTCTATGATAAATACTGCACAATAGGTTGGCTTCAGCAACAAGCATTTGTCTCTAAGCTAGAAGTCCAAAATCAACACGACAGCCAACCAGGTTTCCTCCCGCGATCAGCATGTAGTGGTGATGGCACTCCTCTGTCACGTGGTGGTCTCTCCTTCCTGGACCTACTGCTGCCTGACGGCATCCTACCTTCCCCTCTATAAGGCATCCTCCCTTCCCCTCTAGTCATATGGATCAAGACTCACCTGCTATCTCCAAAGGTCCTATTTACGAATGCCTGGCTCCCTTGATTAAGCATCATGTTTTAAAGGTTTTTACATGTTGTAGCCTTACATTTTATTGGTGAATACTATTCAATTCTGTATAGATATACCACATTTTATGAAACTGCTCATTATCTGATGGACGTTTTGTGTTTTCCTACTTTTGGCGCTTATGCATCATGCTGCTATGAACATTAGCATAAAGCTTTTGTGTGAACATGTGTTTCCAGTTCTCTTGGGCATATATGTAGGAATGTGTTCTAGTTACCTAGATGGCTCAAAGGAATGCCATGAAATGGGCTTTGGATTAAATGATGGGAATTCATTTGCTTATATTTAGAGTCTAAGAAACTGTCCAAATGAAGACATCATAAAGAGGTGTTTACTTCCCAAAGACCAGCTGCTACAAGTCTTCGCTCCTCTTCCATGTGGTGAGGCACAGAATGGTAGCTGCTGGCCTCTTCCTTGCCTTTCTGTCTCTACCTGTATTCATTCCATGTATACAGGGAAGTACCCAGGAATAGCATTAAGTTTCCATCCTGGTTCAGGTGGGTCACAACTTAACTGAGATAGTTCTATCAGAAGGTCCTACTTACAATGGGTTCACATGCATTGGATTAGATTTAAAAACATGTTTTTCTGGGGTATATAAGCTTTGTGCTGACAAAGCAAAATTGCTGGACTGTAGGACTACATGTTTATTTGTTGAGCAACTTCTGGAGTATTTTCCAAAGAGGCCACACCATTTTATTTTATTGTCATGAAATACAAATAACATGTAATTTACCATTTTAACCATTGTAAAGTGTGCAATTTTATGGCATCGAGTGGCTTTCACAAGGATGTGGCGCCATCACCATGGTCTGGTCCAGGACATTTTCATCACCCCAAATGGAAACCCCCTACCCTTTAGGCAGCACTCCTCATTCTCCCTCTGCCCAGCCCTTGGCAATGGTCAATCTCTTTGTCTTACTATGGATTTGCCTATTCTGGATATTTTAAATGGAATCATACAATATGTGTTCTTTGTGTCTTGCTTCTTTCAGCATTATGTTTTCATGGTTCATCCATCATAGCATCTATCAGAACTTCCTTTTTATGGCTGAAGAATATTCCATTGTATGGAGAGACCACATATTGTTTTCCTTTCATCAGTGGATGGACATTTGAAGTGTTTCCACCTTTCAGCTATTGTGAATAGTTCTGTTACAATCATTCATGTGTACGAGTTTGTTTTTGAATACTTGTTTTCAATTCTTTCAGGTATATACCTAGGAGCAAAATTGCAGGTTCATGTGTAATTCAATGCTTAACTTCCTGAAGAACTACTAAACTGTTTCCTTCCATGCCTGTACCAATTTATCCTCCCACCACCAATAAATGAGTGCTCAAATTTATCCTTGTTCTCATTAACATTTGTTGTTTTTGTTTTCTTTCTTTTAAAAAAAAATATTTTATTATAGCTCTCCTGGCTGGGATGAAGTAAATCTTTTTGTGGTTTTATTTGCATTTCCCTAATAACTAATGACATTGAGCATCTTTTCATGTACTCATTGGTCATTGGTATATCTTCTTTGGAGCAATGCCTATTTGAGTCCTTTGTCCAGTTTTTAATTATGTTTATTTTTTGTGTGTTCAGTTGTAAGAGTTCTTTATACAGCTGGATATTAAACCCTTATCAGATATGTGATATATATTTTTCACCCATGGGTAGTTGTCTTTTCACATTCTTGATGGTATCCTTTGAAGCATAAAAACCTTAATTTTTTTAAGTACAATTTACCTAAGTCTTCTTTTCTTGTTTCTGCTTATGGTGTTTGTTCTAGTTTGCTAGCTGCTGGAATGCAATATACCAGAAATGGAATGGCTTTTTAAAAGGGGAATTTAATAAGTTGCTAGTTTACAGTTCTAAGGCTGAGAAAATGTCCCAATTAAAACAAGTCTATTAGAAATGTCCAATCAAAGGCATCCAGGGAAAGATACCTTGGTTCAAGAAGGCCGATGAAGTTCAAGGTTTCTCTCTCAGCTGGAAGGGCACATGGCGAACACAGCATTATCTCCTAGCCTTCTCTCCTGGCTTCCTATTTCATGAAGCTCCCTGGGAGGCATCTTCCTTCTTCATCTCCAAAGATCACTGGCTGGTGGACTCTCTGCTTTGTAGTGTTACTCTCTCTGAATCTCTCTGAATCTATTTCTCCAAAATGTTTCCTCTTTTATAGGACTCCAGTAAACCAATCAATACCCACCCAAATGGGTGGAGACATGTTGTCCCTTAATCCAGTTTAACAACCACTCTTGACTAAACCACATCAACCAGGGAGATGATCTCATTACAGTTTCAAATATACAGTATTGAATAGGGATCATTCTACCTTTATGAAATGGGACTTATATTAAAACATGGCTTTTCTTAGGGGGCATACTTCCTTTCAAACCAGCACATTCCACCCTCTGGCCCCTAAAAAAGACATGTTTTCCCATATACAAAATACATTAACTTCATAACAATATCAGAAGCCTTAAACCTTTCAGTAGCAATACAAATGAAGTACAAAATTAAAGACATTATAAAATCTCATCAAGTCAGTTACAGGCATGGTCTGTCCTAAGGCAAAATTCTCTCCATTTGCTCTGGACATTTGAAAACTCATAACAAGTCATTTGCTGCCAACATACAAAGGAGGAACATTCATAGGATACACAGACACATTTCCATAGGGAGGAAGGAACACAGGGGTCACTGGACCCATACAGTTTCGAAAACCCGCAGGGCAAAGTCCATTAGATTTCAAAGTCTGAGACTCATTTATCCTTAGGGCTTTAGAAAGTGGCAGTCCCACCCTTTCCAAATGCCTACGCCTGCCTCTCTCTGAATGCAACCTTGGGGGATATTGGAGAGCCCACCTTTCTCTCAGCTCCACCCTCTCCAAGCATTGGGGCCACACCCAGGCTCTCTGCCATCTCTGGTTTCAAATATACAGTATTGAATAGGGATGATTCTACCTTTATGAAATGGGACTTATATTAAAACATGGCTTTTCTTAGGGGACATACTTCCTTTCAAACCAGCACAGTGTTATATCTAAATAGACAAACTAACCCAGAATCATAAAAATTTACACTTAGGTTTTCTTCTAAGAGTTTTATACTTTTAGCTCTTATATTGGGTCATTGATCCATTTTAAGTTAACCTTTCCTTCTTGGAGGAGTGAGGAAGGGGTTCAATATCATTTCTTTGTATGTGTATTTGAAGTTTTCCCAGAATTCTTTCTCCAGTGAATTAAGAGCTGCACAGTCTCTTGCCCAGTGAACAACAGAGCTGCACTTGACTTCCCTCATTTAATAGAACTGATATAATCTATGATCACAATAACCCTTTGGACAGCCCCATCATATCTTGTCTACATGATTTTATTGCAAGACTGTCTGTTGCACCAACCATATGGGCTTACATGCTGGAAGAGTGTCAGAGTGTGTCTGGCTAGGTGTGGCTTGCTACAAGAATCAAATGATGTCATCAGGACAGATCTTTCATTTTTGTTGATCTGTTTCCTTGGCAATGACATCAACCTCAGGCTCATGACACCTAGGCAGTAAAGGCCCCAGCTTGAAACTTTTCTCAGCCTTCTTAGAACAGTCCTCTGTTCCATTGTCTCTGATTAAGTTACATGCACATCTTTGAGCTAATGACTATGGCCAAGGGCATAAGACGTGCCAAGTGTTTGAAGCCTAGGTCATGTGTTCTCTCTCTGTGCTGAGCTACATATGAGATTCTGGGAAATGAGTGGTTGCTGGAGGTGGTGGGGGGCAGGGGGGGAGGAAATGACTTGTTCACCCTCAGAATTAGTCTACAATTAAAGATGTTTTCTCCTTAGATTTCAGATTTTTTCATTACCAATTTATCTTATCAATACATTATCTTAAAGCTTTATGTGCGTGTTTTGCTACGTTTCTTTTCAGAATATGATGGGCATAAATTCAGAATGTCTTCATGGCATTAAAGGATGATCTGGAAGTCTTTAAAGCAATTGTTTCAGGCTTATACCCTTTTTATATTTTAAGTCTCTGTCTTTTGTTCCCTTTTAGGTATTTTTGTTGTTGCTGTGATGCATGTAGGTACCTTCTTTTTTAATCTAACCTTCTAACAATCATTTTCCAAGACATGAAAAGAATATTATTAGTTGTGTGTCTTTTTCCATTAATGTTCAATGGAATATGGAAGCCTTTCTGTAGTAAACACTGATCTTTATTCTTTGGTCATTTAAAAAAATGGCCGAAGGTATTTCTAAGGTTCTTCTGCAAAATGCAGAACACCAGGACAGAACCCATGGCCCCTACCTCCCCTGGCAGTGATGCCGTCACTCCTGTACGCTTGCTTCTCTTTAAGTCACAGATTCCTAGACAATGGAAAAAATTCCTATAGGTATATGAATATAGGAAATTACTATAGGAATACTTATGTCCTTATTTTTTACTGTCCTTCTTTTCTTAACTGTTCTGCCCAAATGGCTTATTCCCTTTCCCATAACAGCTCTGTCATGCTCGCCTGCCTTTCAGTGTCAAGAAGTAGGATTGAGGTAGTAAATGAGGACAAGAAAAGCAGAGCATTGAGTGTCCCTTATGAAAGTGTTCAACATTCTCACAATGGACAAATGCCTTATGGGAAGAAAGCAAAGGAGCCCCGGCATACATCAAATTCTGTATGCAGCCAGCTTCCTTCCAGGTTTATGTTTGCACAAAAGAGCTTCTTGGTCATTAGTCTTTGTCCATGCCGAGGTCTTGTATGTGAGTTAAATGTAAAATGGTTAGGTTTGGATTAAGCAGGATTTCCCACACTGCTTTATTGAGGATGATGATAGGCAGGAAAATAGCAGCAGCTCACGTTTGTGGAGTAGATCTATATGCCAGGAACTGCTCCAAGCACTGCACTTTAATTATCTCAAGAATACCAGGTGGTGCCATGTTCAAGCCATTTTGCAGATGATGGTTGCTACAGCCTAAAACCAGTAGACCCACTTAATCCTTAAACCAACCTAATGCTTCCTGCACCCAGCACCTTACAGGTTGAATAAATGATGATATTCTAAAGGATACGCCCCAGTTTGGATGATTCAAAAAGAACTTCGGGATCTTCTTCTGATGACACAGTATATCAGTCTCCCATGGCTGCCTGTATCAAAGTACCATAAACTTAAAGTACCATAAACTTAGTGACAAAGAAAACATATTCATTATCTTACATTTCTGGAGGTTAGAATTCTGAAATGGGTTTCACTGGGCTAAAATCAAGGCATCAGCAGGTTTGCAGTCTTTTCTCATGGCTCTAGAGGGACATGTGTTTCCTAGCCTTTTCCAGCTTCTAGAGGCTGCCCACATTCCCTGGCTAGTGGCCCCTTCCTCCATCTTCAAAGCCAGCAAAGTTTGGTGGAGTCTTTCTCGTGCTGCATCACTCTGGCCCCAACTCTGCCTCCTGTTTCCCTTGTGATCACATTGGGCCCACCTGGATAATCCTGGACAGTCTCCTCATCTCCAGGTCTGTTTATGAGTGAACTTTTTGCTCCTTAATTTTCCTGTGCCATGTAGCATAGCATATTCACAGGTTCCTGGGAGTAGGACATGGTCACCTTTAGGGGGTCTATTATTCTGCCAACCACACCCAGTTGCCACTGCTCTGAGGATGGGGAAGCATGCCAGGCCACAGAGGATTTTGGATCATGAGGAGCTGGGAAACAGCACTAAAGTTTAGATTTAAATGCCTTCTGATGTGTGTGTGTTTTTATGATAGATACCAAATGCAAGTCATCCTTATACTTGCACATTATCTTTATACTAATATTAGAAGCAGAACAAATGGGCTAAAAAGTAAAAAATTGGGAAACAGTACTCTCCTACCCTAACTGTTCAAATCCACACTGTGGATGCAGCCTTCCTATGTAATGTTTTGAATAAAGTTGAAACGGGAGCCTTTCATGTAGCAAGCATTTATTGAGCACCTACTGAGTGCAGGTATCTACCAGGAATTCATGATACAAATACAAATGAGACTAAATCCTGACTGTGTTAACCAGGAGTGAGGCAGAGGCACAATCCAGACATTGATACAGTCCGTTACGACAGACAGTATGGACACGGCTTTGAGAACAAGGTGGCAACTGATTCTGCTCATGGAGAAGGTATCGGGATACTCCACAGAATGGGGACCACTGAGCCAAGCCTGGTGGGTTTACCAGGACTTTGTGAGGTGAAGAAAGGAGGCAGTAGTCATCTTCCAAGACAGAACCCTGTGAAGAACGTGCAAAGGAAGAAAAAGACAGAGAATGAGTAGTTGGGTGTTGATGGAGAGTGAGGTTTGTAGCTAGCAGATGTAGGCCAGGGGTTCAAACTCAGAAGCCAAATAATTTCAAAGATTTAAAAAAGGAGAGGAGGTGGGGACTGTGGCAAATTGAACACCTTACATCCTTCTTCCCATCCCTCCCCTGATGACATCAAATTTAAATTACTTTTAAAATACTGGACTCTGCAGACAGCAGCCTCCTTGCTTGTGTATGCAGCTGCTGCTCATATGGGTTGCCCAAAGAGACCTTGGAAATAGGCCTTATTTGTTGATGGTCAACATCTGTGGATGGACCTTGTGTCATGTCAAATCTAGGATGCAGACAGTTATGCGAGGTGCCTTTGAAATGCCCCAGGGCACAGAAGCCAGGGCCCATGTCAGTCAAGTCATCATGTGCATCTGCACCAAGGTTCAACATAAGGAGCGTGTGACTGGGGTACTAGGCAGGGCCAAGCTCAAGTTCCCTGGCCACCAGAAAATCCACATCTCCAAGAGGTGGGGCTTTACCAAGTAAATGCTGATAAATTTTAAGACATGTTGGCTGAGAAAAAATACCACCTCAGTCTGGATGGTTGGGGATCAAATACGTGCCCATCATGGCTCCCTGGACAAGTTTGGATCCTGCACTCAGGAAGGATTTCCCAGCACTGCCCTCACTTAAGGTACATCACCAATGAACTACTTCCTGGCCACCTAAAAACAAAAAGAAACGAGCTAAAATCCCTGGGCCAGCTCTCCAAACGGAACCCATTCAGAGGGTGTCCTTCTGCCCCAGTGCTGTGAAGGGGCTTCCTCTGAAGAAGCCAAGAAGCTGCACTGCATGGTGCACTAAGATGTGTGGGCGCCATTCTGCAGGCAGGGCCCAGCTACCTGGGGCAGATGCCATCTTTTGGTTGAAGGGTTACTTATTCCAGAGTCTCTTACTAATATAGTGATTCACATTCACTTGTCAGATATGTCTTGATTTTTACTTTGATCTCTGTGCTTGGTGCTGAGGGTGTCCACATGTATAAGCCATAGTCTCTTCTTCCAAGAATCTTGTGGGAAAACCAATTATACACAAACAGCTGCAACACACTAGTTGTCAATTGCCAGTAAGAGGCATTTTGAGTATTTCCCTTTTTGTTTTTTGACTATTTCAGTGTATAGTGCATGGGGAAGAACGAGGGGGTCAGGGACAGCCTTAGAAAGGAACCACTTGCTAAAAATTTTCATATACACAACTCAAAATTTGCCTCTGTTAGCCATTTTCAAGTTTACAATTCAGTGGTGTTAATTACATTCACAGTGTGGTGCTCCCATCACCACCATCCGTTATCCAAACTTTTCCCTCCACATCCCTTACCACCTCCCCATTCCGCTATGCCCTGGGCCCTGCTAACCTGTAATCTACCAACTGTATCTATGAATTTTCTAGTTCTAGGTATTTCATGTAAGTGAGATTATACCATATTTGTCCTCTTGTGTCTGGGTTATTTCACGCTTCATGATGTCTTCAAGATTCATCCATGTTGTAGATGGATCAGAACTCTGTTCCTTTTTATGGCTGAATAATATTCTTAGATGGCTAGACCACATTTTATTATTCCATTCATCTGTTGAAAGACACTTGGGTTGCTTCCACTTTTTCACTATAGTGACTAATGATGATATGAACATTGTTGTCCAGACATCTTTTGAGCATCTGCTTTCAGTACTTTGAATGTATATCAAGAAGTAGGATTGCCAGGTCCTGAGGTACTTCTCTATTCCACTTTCTGAGTAACCATCCACTTGCTTTCACAGTGGTTACACCATTTTAAAATCACACTTACAGTTTATAAGGGTTCCAATTTGTTTGCATCCTCACTTTTCTTTTACATTAATCTCCATCCAATGGGTGCCTTCCACAATGGATGCACCATTTTCCATTCCCATCGCTAATGAATGAGTGCTTCTATTTCTCCATAATCTCTCTAGCACTTGTATTTTCCATTCTTTAAACAGTAGTTAGCCTTTTAGTGAGTGTGAAATGGTATCTCATTGTGGTTTTGATTTGCATTTCCATGATGATCAATGATGGTGAGCATATTTTGAGCATAATTTCCACATGCATATTGTACATCTTCTTCAGAAAAATGTCTATTCAAATCTTTTCCCATTTATTAATTGGGTTATTTGTCATTTTGTCGTTGACTTTTAGCCGTTCTTTAAATATTTTGGATACTAAAGTCTTAACAGATATGTAATTAGCAATTATTTTCTCCCTCTCTGTAGGTTTTCGTTTTTCTTTTTTTATCATGTCCTTTCATGCACAAAAACCTTTCATTTTGATGAAGTCTATTTTGTCTAAGTTTTCTATTTTTGCTTGTGCTTTCAGTGTCCTATCTAAGAAATTCCTCAAAATACTATGTTATGAGTTGTCTCCCTATGTTTTCTTCCAAGGATCACACTGTTTTACCTCCAACATGTAGATCCTTAACCCATTTAGAGTTAATTTTTGTATAGGGTGTGAGGTGAGATATCATTCTTTTGCATGTGAATATCCACTTTTCTCAGCACGCTTATTTGTTGACCAGACTATTCTTTCTCCGTTGATCAGATTTGGTGCTTTTGTCAGAAATCAACTGGTCAGAAATGTGTGGGTTTATTTCTGACTCTGAAGTCTATCCCATTGGGTTATGAGTCTCACACCAGCAGCCACTGTTCTCATTCTTGCTTCTTCCTAGTAAATTTTGAATTCGGAACATGTAGGACATCCAACTTTGTACTCAGAGGAAATTATTTTTAAGGTGAGTTTTGGGAGTGAGAAGGCTTTTCCCAGGAGAGAAGAGGAAGTGGTGCTGAGAGAGGCTTTCTGGGTTTTCTTAGCTTCATGGAGCCAATGTGGACAGGGCTCATGTGCATCCAACCTCAGAGCCCGTCATCGCTGCTCTGCCTGGGGGCAGTGGGTGGTGGTGGGAAGTGAGTTCAGTTCTGGACTATGGACTCCGAGGTGTCAGGGGAACACCAGGTGACAGCTGTGGCCAGCTGATGTTACAGGTGTTTTGTTCTTTTACCTTTGCTGGTGCAACCAGTTATTACAGACTCCATGCTCAAAAAACCGCAGACTTATTAACCTACAGTTCTGGAATTCAGAAGACAAAATGAACCTCAGGAGGTTAAAAATCAGTGTGTGGACAGCGCTGTGCCTTCCTAGAGGATCCAGGGGAAAATTCAGTGTCTACAGGCCATCTGTGTCCCTTGCCTGTTTCTGTCCTCCAGCAACTGCTTTCTGCCCCTGACCTTCCTGCCTCCCTACTTCCTGATGAGGACCTCGTGTTTACAGTGGTAACCTCAGGGTAACCTCCCTATGTCAAGGTCAACTGATGGGCAGCCTTAATTCCTTCTGTCACGGAAGGTAACTTATTCACTGAACTTCGGGATTAGGACATCTTTGGCCGGACATTATTCAGGCCACGTGTGAGCTGGAAATATGGCCTCAGCTGCCGAAGTGCAGGAGAGTGTGTGGAAGGCACAGAGATCAGCAGGGGGAAGCACTCCTGGGGTTCAGGCTCAGGAGATGCCTTTATCTGACTCTGCATTTCTGGGGCCATGTCACCCACCCCACGTCTTCCACCCACCATCTGCCTGAGGACCCCAGGTCTCTCTGGGCAGTGCAGGCCCCTCCCCTGCTGCAGACCCCTCAAGCTGATGCTTGGACATCTCCTGGAGTCCCACCAGCACCAGGAAGGCAGGCCTCCAGCCCCAGCCCAGGTCTTGCTTCCCCCAGGGCCCCTCCGAGGGAAGGCACTTTCCTCCCAGGGGTCCAGCTGGAAATCTGGTCCCCCCCTCCAGGGCCTGAGCCCAGACATGTGAGGGGAAGTCAGATGACAGTCGTGCCTGAATCCAGATGCTGCTGCGCTGAGACCAGGGCGAGCCCTTTCCTGTGCCAAGAACACTCACCTTAGGGTTTGGGGGATGCCTCACCCCACAACTGAGAACTCCCTTCTAGATCCTGTCCTCTAACACTCCCAATCCGGACAGCACTTCCCGGGGCCCTCTGCACCCCGGATCCTCCTGCATCCCCTCTGCACCCCAACTCCTCCTGCACTCCCCTCAACACCCAACTCCTCCCGCACTCCCCTCTGCACCCCGACTCCTCCCGCACTCCCCTCTGCAACCTGACCCTCCCGCACTCCTCTCCGCACCCTGACCCTCCCGCACTCCCCCCTGCACCCTGACCCTCCTGCACTCCCCCCCAGTGCCTCCGGGGACATGCTTGTTATTCCCGGGCGGTGCGCGCCCCCTTGTGGGATCCTCGGTCACAGCTCTCCTGGCTAGAGTGTCCCCGCAGCAGGTACCTGTCACCAACAGCCCCCCGGACCCAACTTCCTGGTCCAGGCTGAGTCCCGTAGACAGCTCCCCACTCCTTGGCAAGGGGACCACCCCAGAGGCACACATTTGCCTTTGCCACGGCCAGTTACTGACCTCGGATAAAGTCTGAACATGAAGCGCATCATGTGGTAAAGGTCCCGAGGGGGAATCCACCTGAGGCCAGAGGCCAGGCCAGTGCCCGCGCCCAGCGCCCGTGGGTAGTCGACCCGGGTGTCGCGGGGTCACCCTACACATCTAGGCCTTAGCGAACTGCAATTTTCTACCCTGGGGTGGGACATCTTCCCCCCCCAAATCCCTTTTGTCTTCCTCAAGCCCTGAGCCCAGGAGGTGACCTCCGGATGGTCCCGATTTGGAAGCCCTTCAGCAGCGCCTTCCTGACTTTAGGAGGAATACGGGGAGGAAAATGAGCAGAGCCAGGAGCCCCTCCCCATTTAGAGAAGGATGTCCTGGCAATGCCACACTTTTCCTCGGTGTTACCCATTGTGGGAGGAAGAGGGTTTTCTTTTTTATTATTATTTTTATTTTGTAGGTAAAGGCTTAAATATTTTATTTGTTGACCTGCCACTCTGACCCCATAAATAAAAATAAATACATAAATCGAACAAATAATAAAAAACAAACAAAGGGAAATCTAGGCCAAATTCTGAAAACTTCTCTCTGGTTTGAGAACTTATTGATCATTCAGATGTAAAGAACTGATCTTCAATTTCCAGAGGGCTGGATAAAAAACTATTAATTATTTTCCTTGTGAAATATGTGTTTGGATTTTTTAAAAGGCCCCACGTCTTTCTAACATCTGGTCTTTTTAACACCTGGATAACTTGCACATCTCTGAATCCTATAGCAGAAAGCAAGTGAAGAAATTAACAACTCCCCAGAGATCTAAAGCATCAGAGTGGAAACTGCGATCAAACATCACCAAGCATACCCAACACTTGTTTCATTGCACTGGGACTTGTGCTACTATCTTAGATGTCATTACGATTCACTCAACATTCAATATAATTCCTACAAGTGCACTGTTGGATGAAGGTAAAAAATAATTAATCCTGGTACAGTTTCTTATTTATATTGTTTCTAGTTTGACCAAGTGAAATTCAAGTACAGATATTCTCATTTTGCTTCATGTATTCTCATTTGAAGTATTCGTCTCCAATTAAATTATATTATCTCATGAGTGGTAATGACATATTCATAAAACAGCTTTGCATTTTGTGCTTTGTGTTGTGGCTCTGATCAACTTTTAAGGCTCAGAGTTTACTTGATTGGCTTTCTTAAATATTGCAATCGATTTTTAAGAGGCAGGGAGGAAAGACTTCAAGAGAGGTGAGATAGTGGAATGGCCAGCAGAGAGTTTTATGGTGGAGAAGAGGCCTCAGTGACCCCCTCAGAGCTCAGTTAGAACCTGAGAGACAGCAGTTCACAGGAGAAGGGGAGGCCAAGAAATGAAACCAGTGTCCCTACACCTGTTTGGCAATTGGATGAAAGATAAGAGAGTGGATGAGGACATGGCCCTGAGAAGGTGGTGGGGTCAGGGGAGTTTATTGGTAGGGAACACAGGTCTTGCCCTGTGTGCAGACAGAAGGGCCTCCCGAGTGGGTGAAAGGTTTATTCTGTAATGATTCACTTAAGGAGGGTCTGTGCCTTCCAATCACACTCTGTCTTGCTCAATGGCTCGGTGATAAGTAGGTGAGAAACGTCAGGAGGAAGCACAGGCTTCTGTGGAGTCACCTGCTGTGGATTCTGCTGAGATGGTGACTGGCCTCCAGCTTCCCCTGTGGCTGCTCATGGGGCTGGTGCTTTTCCTGGACTTTGGGCCCTGGGCCTCAAGTGGGAAGGTGCTGGTGGTGCCCTTTGAAGGCAGCCACTGGCTCAGCATGTGAAACTGGTGCAGGACCTTAGCACCAGATGCCACCAGGCCGTCATCCTCAAGTCAGAAGTGAACATGCACATCAAGGAGCCGACTTTTTCACCCTGTAAACCTATGCCACTCACCACACTCAGGAAGAATATGACCATCTTTCGGCAACCAGAAGCAAATGATTTTTGAACAAATAAACTATGAGAAGATGCTTTGTAAAAGTATAACTATGTTGAGAAAGGCATCTATGCTCTCTCAAAAATCTTTTGCAGGGCTACTGCATGGTTGAAGTGCTGTCTTCTTGTGTGATTTTCTACTTGTAGGAGCAGAAAATGATCCAACTAGGGAACTGATCTGTGAGTGGATTTTTGCTTGTAGATGTGCAGTAGAGGGATAAAAGAATAAGCAAATTGCGTTTGTTGAGAGGATAGATTTTAGAGTCTTGTCTTGGAAGAGATGGAGATGTGATTACAGGGATCTAATCAGTCAATGCAAGCAGAAGCTTCAGAAAGATTGAATAAGTTACGTGGAAGTGAGAAAATGTCAGAGAGGAAAGACTGGGGGTTTCCATCACAGAAAAAAATAATGAATTCCAACTTTTTGTGTCTGAATTCTTGGCAGCTGGATTTTGTTACTTAATCCACTGAGCCAACCATCACTTTCATAGGGAAATCGGCCCATTCATGTCCTATTCACCTAATTTATATAACTCTTATGATGTTAGATCTTTTATAGTTGTTGTGTTCTTACTCTGTACTTCCTTTTGTTAATGAATGTATTATTATAAAGGACTCTAATTTTCATCCTTCTTTTTTATCCGATCAGAAAGTATCTATTCTTACTTGATTTACCCCCTTTATTGTTGTGTTTTTAAAATTATAAATATGTATCCATCTACTGTACTTGTAATCCTGCTGAAAGGTAGAAAGGCATTTAAAATGAACTGTTGCTGTTGTGTCTTAGTTTGTGAATATGTTCTCTGGAGTTAACTGCATCTGTTCCAATCTTCAGTGCCATTTTTCTAGCTGGATGGCCTTGATCATAATCAGTCTCCAATAATAAATCATCCAATAAATATTTCCTATCAACATTATTACTGCTACAATCTAAATATTGCCCAGGTGGAGAAGGTGTGTCATCTGGAGACTGGCTGTCAGCCCCACTTGAGCCTAATGGTCCATGATCCTTGTGGCCCAGGATCTACCTTGACCCTTGGCTGTCTCCACAACTCAATCATTCCAGCAGTTATTTTCTTGTCTATTTTGAAATTTGTAGCTCTTGTAGACTTACAATTGTGGCTTAAGCTCTTGAAATCCAAGTGTATTTATGAGAATGTCTGCCTGTATTTCTGTTTTTCCTTTAGAAATGTTGATGCCAATTTATTTGGTGCATAAAAACCTTAATTGTGATCTTCATCATGTATTATACATGATAGGCTCAATGTTATAATTTTTGCCCACTAAGTTCTTTTTTTTTTGATTTTGGGTTTGTTATATTTACTTATCTGGTTTATTTACCCCTACACTTGACTCCTTTAAGTGGCTTTTGCAATTCTTCTCTAAGATGAAAGATCAAAGTCTAAGTCTTTTATTTGTTTGCTCTCTATCTTTCTTTGTTAATCTAAAGAATTATGACAGATTATATTATTTTATTGGTCTTCTCAAGGAAACAGCTTTTGATTTTGTTTATTCCTTCTGCTCTTTTTAATTCTACTCTGCCAATTTCAGTTTATTTTTAAAATTTATGATCTCATCCTTGTGTTGAAGCATTTTGGTGTTGAGAGTTGTATATAAAACATTTCCTAGTGGTTAGATTTTGGTATACATTTCTCTTTCTTTCGTTGTTCTAAGAGAATTTTAAATTCAGGTTTTGATTTCCACTTTTATATAATGGCTATCTAGTAGGCCGTTTCCTAATTTATAATGTAATAATATAGTCAAGAATTTTAGCTTTTCTCTTCATTTTCAGAAATTATTTTATATTCAAATTAGAGAATTTTTTTGCATGAAGTCACAGCTTTTGATTATCTTCAATAAGTCTTATTTGTCATGTAGTACAGAATTGTCCATGGAAGTACAATGCAAGCCACAATTGTAATGTAAAATTTTCTAGTAGGCACATTTTAAATAAAGTAGAAAACATATAAAATTAAGTTTAATAATATATTTTGTGTCTGATATAAAATATCCTTTCAGCATTTATACAGTATAAAGTTATTAATGAAATGTACATTCTCATTTTTCATACTAAGTCTTCAAAATCTATTATATGTTTTACACTTACAGTATTTCTCAATATGAACTAAGCACAATTCACATGCTTAATAGTCATATGTAGTTAGTGGCTTGTATATTGGATACCATGTGATCGATATTTGCAAATATTCCATGGATACATCTGAGAATGTATTTTTAAGGGCCTATTTGCCACTATAATATTGACTTTCTTGATTGTATACTTCAATTTTTCTATTTTAAGGAGATTTCTATGGAATCTCCCCAATTTTTACAAAGATGTCTTAAAATATCCCCTTCTAACTGAATTTTGGTCAAGTTTTGGAGTTCCAATATTTTTGGAACATTGCTTGGTACACAAGGGTTTATGATTCTTGTATTTTCTTCATAGAGTTTACTTTTGTCATGAAATAACATCCCTTAATATCCACTTTATATACTATCAATATTGCTATGCTTGCTTTTAGTATTCCTTGTTTCTTTACTTTAGAAACAAACTCATGCTTTTAAAGTTTACTTGTGAAGAGCACATTTATAGAGACTCCATTCTGACAGTCTCTCTTTAGTGTGGCTCTGATCAACTTTTAAGGTTCAGATTTTACTTGATTGACTTTCTTAAATATTGCCATAGATTTTTAAGAGGCAAGGAAGAAAAACTTCAAGAGTTGAGATACTGGCATGGCCAACAGAGAGTTTTACGGTAGGGACGAGGCATCAGTGACCCCCTTAGAGCTCAGTTAGAACCTGAGAGACAGAAGTTCACAGGAGGAGGGAAGGCCAAGAAATGAAACCAGTGTCCCCACACTGTTTGGGCAATTGCATGAAAGATGAGAGAGTGGATGAGGACATGACCCTGAGAAGGTGGCAGGGTCAGGAGAGTTTATTGGAGAGGGAACCTGGGTCTTACGCTGTGTGCAAACAGAAGGGCCTGCCAAGTGGGTGTAAGCTTTATTCCATAATGACCCACTTAAGGAGGGTCTGTGCCTTCCAATCACACTCCATCTTGCTCAATGATTCAGTAATAAGTAGGTGAGAAACTTCAGGTGGAAGCACAGTCTTGTGTGGAGTCAGCCACCATGGATTCTGCTGAGATGGTGACCAGCTTCCAGCTTCCTCTATGGCTGCTCTTGGGGCAGGTGCTTTTCCTGGACCTCGGACCTTGGGCTGAGGGTTGGAAGGTGCTGGTGGTGCCCAAAGAAGGCAGCCACTGGCTCAGCATGCGGAAGCTCATGCAGGAGCTCAGTGCTAGAGGCCACCAGGCTATTGTGCTTGAAGCAGAGATGAACATGCACATCAAAGGAGCCGACTTTTTCACCCTGAAAACTTATGCTACTCCGCACACCCAGGAAGAATATGACCATCTTTTGGGGGCCCACAGTCATATGATTTTTGAACAAATTCATTATCTGAAGATGTTTTTTAAAAGTATAGAAATCTTGAAAAAGGCATCTATGCTCTATCATATATCTTGTACAGAGCTACTGCATGAAAAGGAGCTGATCAGGTCCCTGAATGCCAGTTCATTTGACATGGTTCTAACAGACCCCATTTACCCCTGTGAGTCCTTGCTGGCTGAGTACCTATTTCTGATGTGTATTTTTTGCGTCTCATTCCACGTGACTTGGATTATGAGGGTATGCAGTGCTCAAACCCTTGCTCGTATATTCCTAGGTTCTTAACGATGAATTCAGGCCACATGACGTTCCTGCAGTGGGTCAAGAACATGCTGTACCCTCCGACCCTAAAATACATTTGCCATGTTTCTTTCTTCCCCTATGCAAGCCTTGCCTCTGAGTTCCTGCAGAGACAGATGTCCCTGGTGGGTATTTTCAGATACGATCCATGTGTCTCTTCAGAGGAGACTTTGTGATGGACTATCCCAGACCCATCATGCCCAACATGGTCTTCATTGGGGGCATAAACTGTGCCCACAGAAAGCCACTGCCTCAGGTCTGTATGGGTGCCTTTACCCAATCAGTTTTTGAAACTTTCTTTCAAGTGCCTACTTACCTACCCATCTCTCTAAAGATGTCTTTGTCTCTCTCTCTCTCCCTTTAACAGTCTTTGTGAAGGTACATTGTTAAAGCGTCCCCAGTAGTGCAGTTCAGTTTGGTCACTGAGAGGAAGGAGAGGCACATGTGGGGGTCTGTAATAGGACCGATGAACAGTGGGTGTGGCTCAAGCTCTACTTGTTGAAGTGCTGTGTTCATGGTTGTACAATTTTTCTTCTGCTATGTAGGAGTAGAAAAGCTGATCCAGCTGGGGAAATGGCCCATGTGTGGATTTTTGCTTATAGGTGTTCAGTAGAAAGACAAAGGAACCAGCAAATTGCATTTGTTGAGAGGATAGGTCTTAGAGGTCTTGTCTTGGAAGAGATGGAGATGTGATTACAGGGGAATCTACTCAGTCAATGCAGGCTGAAGTTTCAAAAAGCTCCAATAAGTGGAATTGAGATGATGCCAGAGAGGAAAGATGGGTTCACCCTCCAAGAGAAAAATAATGAATTCCAGCATTTCTGAGCTTTTCTTACAGGATGGTCCCTGACTTTTAGTTGGTGTCTGGAGTAAAATGTGTGGATATTCCAGATTTGGGTAGGCATCATGAAAGTTGCATGTCAAATGGGTCTTCTACTTGGGAACCTGAAATCATGAAAGGATGGTAGTAGGGGTCATTGAGATCAAACCATGAGCCTGAGAACCCACGAAGTTGGCGTCAGTATGAAGAGATGTGAGTGTAGTAGGTGAAGGGTTTTTGATCAAACCACTGAACCAATCTCACACCATGCCAACTGTTTGTAGTAGTACTACTGCTTTACCCATAATTCCAGAGGCATCTTACATTAATCCTCTATATTTTATTATTTTGCTTGAATTTGGGAGCTGGATTTTGTTTCTTAATCCACTGAGCCAACTATCATTTTTATAGGGAAATGGGCCCATTTGTGTCCTATTTACCTAATTTATATAACTCCTATGATGTTAGATCTTTTATAGTTGTGTTCTTGGTATGTATTTCTTTTTATTAATGAATGCTTTATTTTTCATGAAACTCTCATCTTCATTCTTCTTTTTGATCAAATCAGAAGGTATCTATTTATACTTTATTTTCCCCTTTATCATTGTATTTTTATTATTTTTTCTGTTTTTAGATTTTGTTTTATTTATTTCTTGGTTGTTCTTTATTTTTTTGTTGTTGTTTTCTTGTTGTACTTTTAAAATGATAAATATATATCCATCTACTGGATCTGTAAAACTGCCAAAAGTAGGAAGGTATTTAAAATGATTTATTTCTATTCTTTTCTTGTGTCTATGTGAATATGTTCTCTGGAGTTAACTGCATTGGTTCAAATCTTCAGTGCCATTTTTCTAGCTGGATGTCCTTGACATAATCAGTCCCCTATAATAAAGTACCCAATAAATTTTATCTATCACCATTATTGTTGCTATAATCTAAATATTGTCCAGGTGGACAGAGTGTGTCATCTGGAGACTGGCTGTCTGCCACTTGACCTTAAGAGTCCATAATCCTTGTGGTCCAGGATCTACCTTGACCCTTGGCAATGTCCACGACTCAATTTCAGCAGTTACCTTCTGGTTTACCTTGGCATTTTTAGCTCTTGTAGACTTGTAATTGTGGGTTAAGCTCTCGAAATACAAGTGTATTTATGAGAATGTCTGCCTGTATTTGTTTTTCCTATTTATTGTTTTTCATACATATTGATGCCTATTTATTTGGTACATAAAAGATCATTTACTTGTGATCTTTGTCATGTATTATACATGATAGGCTCAATATTATGATTTTTTGAGCATTAATTCTCCTTTTTTTAAAATTTTGAGTTATTGTCACTCTTACTTATTTGGTTTAGTTTATCCTTAGATTGACTCCTTTAGTAGCTTTTATTCTTTTTCTCTAAGATGAAAGCTGAAATTCTAAGTCTTTTATATGTTTTTTCCCTATCATTCTTCCAATTTAAAAGCTTATGATAGATTGAATTATTTTATTGGTCTTCTCAAAGAAACAACTTTTGGTTTTGTTTATTCCTTCTGCTCTTTTTAATTCTATTTTGCTAATTTCAGTGTATTTTTAAAATTAATTATCTTGCATTGAAGCATCATATTGTTGAAAGCTATTCATACAATTTTTTTTGTTGGTTAGATTTTGGTATACTTTTCTCTCCCTTTCATTGTTCTTAAAAGAATTTTAATTTCAATTTTTGATTTTCAATTTAATTGCATGGCTATTTAGGAGGCGTTTTTAAATTTATGTATAGTTGAGACTTTTAACTTTCCCTTTTTTTCTAATTATTTTGGATTATAATTAGAGAATTTTTTAGTCACTGCTTTTGATAATTTCTGAAGATGTCTTCTCTGTGGTCCACTACAGAATTGTCCATGGAAATATAATGGAAGCAACGTTTGTAATTTAAAATTTTCTAATAGGCATGCTTTTAAAAAACTGAAAATAAACATATAAAATCAACATTAATAATACATTTTATTTATCCAACTATATAAAGTGTTATCCTTTTAGCATGCATTCAGTATAAAATTATTAGAGATATTTTACATTCTTTTTTTTCATACTAAGTCTTCAAAATCTTGTATATATTTTACACTTATGGCATATCTCATGTGGACTAGACACAGCTCAAGTCCTCAATAATCATATGTAGTTAGTGGCTAATATATTGGGCACCATATGATCAATATTTGTAAATATCAAGGATACATCTAAAATGTGTATTTTTTGTAAGGGTCTAATATAGCTGCAATACTGACTTCATTGATTGCATAAATCAATTTTTTTATTTAAAAAATTGACTAAATTTTTGCAGTTTAAAAATGTCTTAAAATATCCCTTTCTAACTGAATTTTGGTCAGGTTTTTGGAGTTTTTCATATATGATATATATATATATGAAATATGTTTGCTAGATTGTTTGGTGCACATAGGTTTATGGTTCTTGTATTCTCTCCATAAAATTTGCTTTCATCATTAAATTAATATCTATTACCATCTACCTCATTTGACATCATCATTGGTATACTTGTTATTTTTGTATTCTTTGTCTCCTTACCTTAAAAAGAAACCCATATTTTTATATGTTTACTTGTGAAGAGCACTTTTTAAATAAGCTCCATTCTGACTGTCTCTTTTAATGTAAGAATTTGGTCTCTTCATGCAAAGTTTATGCTTGACTTTATCCTTCCCATTTAGTGCTAGCTCATTCTTTTTATTGTTTTATTTTTCCTTGTTAATTTTGGAATTCCACCTTTCTGGAAATAGAAAAGTATAATATCTTTCTTGTCGCTTCTTTCCTGGGGCTTCCAGTCAAGCATACATTTCTCTACTGTGGTATGAAAATAAATGCCAAGCATTTCTTCCACCAAGGTGCTTGGTTTGCTTTTTTGTTTTATTATTATTTAATCTTGGTATTAGGTTGATTATATCTTCAGGTATTTTTCCTGGAATATAATAAGTTGATAATTTAGGAAGTCAATAAATACCTGAGAATGTCTCTTACTCCACACTGAATGCCAATTTGTTTGGGTACAGATTTATTTGCTTGTTATCAGCTGGTGTATTCTAGTGTGCAGGAGAAATCCCAAATTAGTCTCATTTTGGTTCCTTCAGAAGTAGCACACTTTTTCCTCCTTGTTTTATTCTTATATCCTAGGGATTGATCTTTTTGCATAAAATTTTCCCCAGCAAAGTGGATTAGTTTCCCAATGCTGCTGTAACAGATTACCACAAATTAGTGGCTCAAAACAACCAAACTTATTATCTTACGCATTTATTGTCTAGAAGACTGAGGTCTGAAATGCATTTCACTGGAATAAAATCAAGGTGCAGGACCCTGTTTCTTCTGAAGGCCCTAGGGATAATCTGTTTAAGTGCCCTTTCCACCTCCTAGAGACTGTCCACTTTCATTGACGCCTGGCCTCCTTCCTCCTTCCTGAAAGCCAGCAGTGCAGCCTCCTGAAATCTTGAACTCTTCTGCCTCCTTCTTTCATTTATTAGGACACTTGTGATTACATTGGCCCCACCCAGATAATCCAGGATATTCTATTTCAAGGTCCTTCATGTAATCATATCTGCAAAACCCTTTTCTCATGTAAATAACATATTTACAGGTTCTGGGGTTTAAGACATGGAGCTATTATTCTGCCTACTGTGTGCAGGAAGCCTGAAGTTAAACCCAGGTTTACTGAATGCTTGAAGATTGTCCTCTGTTAAATCATTGAACTTTTGGTTCTGATTTATAATTTGGGAGCACCTATCATCCACAGATTCCTATTTTCCAGGCTTCATCACTATCATCTTTCTCCTCAGCTTTCTTATCTTCTCTATCCCCAGTCTCCCTGCCTTTGTTCTGGGAGGGCATATCTAAATCACTGACTTCATTTTCTGCATTCCCAATTGTGCTCTTTATTGCTTTTTTTTGGGGGGGGGGCGCATGGTTAGGCTCCCAAACCTGTGTCTCTAGCTCAGCAGGTGAGAATTCTTGTCACTGAGCCACTGTTGTGTAGCTGTCTTTATTGCTTTTAATGTACACTTTTAAAAATTCTTTTTTTGGCTTATTTCAAGTTAGTTACTCCCTTCCCCTCCCCCCAGGTATGACTATAATCATGTTCAACAAATAATTTTGTTTTCATAAATTCCCAAGGTAAAGAATTTCTCTGAATTTTGTCAAATATAGATATCCCAAATAAGAACTTTCATGGCTTTACATGAATTTTCTCATCCCCTGAATGGAGAAAAATAAAACAAAATGAATAAGCAACTTGTGAAGCTGAGTTTCTTTGGGTGTCCTGCCAGCTGCAGATTAACAGGAGGAGAGCATTTTAGAAGATACTAAATAGCCCAAAATTCAACTGATTGGGATAAAAGTGGAGGATAGGCTATTGTGTTCATTAATGAGGCCACTGACAACTTCTCAGAGTGTAGTCAGACTAGACTACCAGTGAAGGAAGTTCTATTGAAAGGATTCAGAAGAGAGTGGGAGGACAGGAAATGAAATGAATGTGCATTTATGGAGAAAGTTGGATGAGAAAGTGGAATTAGATAGTTCATAGAGAATCAGATGAATGATTTTCCACATCAGGGAAGGTCTCCCTGTTTTGATACAGAAGACTAGGACCAGGGGTGGAAAAAGACTGATTTATCCTTTAATGATTGTCTTCATTTGCCAGAGCTTCTATGACAAATACTGCCCAATACATTGGCTTAAGCAACAACCATTTGTCTCTAAGCTAGAAGTCCAAAATCAAGATGACAGCCAACCAGGCTTCCTCCTGTGGTCAGCATGTACTGGTGATGGCAGTCCTCTGACATGTGGTGGTCTCTCCTTCCTGGACCTACTGCTACCTGACGGCATCCTCCCTTCCCCTCTATAAGGCATCCTCCCTTCCCCTCTAGTCACATGGACCAAGACTCACCTGCTATCTCCAAAGGTCCTATTTACAAATGCCTGGCTCCCTTGACTTAGCATCACATTTTAAAGGTTTTTACATATGGAAGCCTTACATTTTATTGGTGAATACTATTCAATTCTCTGGATATACCATGTTTTATGAAACTATTCATTATCTGATGGACGTTTGCGTTTTTCCTACTTTTGGCGCTTATGCGTCATGCTGCTATGAATATTAGCATAGAGGTTTTGTGTGAACATGTGTTTCCAGTTCTCTTGGGCATATATGTATGAATGTGTTTTAGTTACTTAGGCTGCTCAAAGGAATGCCATGAAATGGGTTTGGCTTGAATAATGGTAATTTATTTGCTTATGGTTAGAGTCTGGGAAACTGCCCAAATGAAGATATCACAAAGAGATGTTTTCGTCCCAAAGGCCAGCTGCCACAAATCTTGGTTCCTCTGCTACATGGCAAGGCACATGAATGTATCTGTTGGACTCTCCCTTCCTTCCAGGTTCTATCGACTTCATCTTCTTGCTCCCTCGTCTTTCTGTCTCTACCTGTATACATTCCATGTATAAAGGACCCAAGAATAAGATTAAGTTCCCATCCTGATCCAGGTAGGTCACAATTTAACTGAAATAGTCCTATCAGAAGGTCCTACTTACAATGGGTTCACATGCATTGGATTAGATTTTGAAACATGCTTTCCTGGGGTATATAAGCTTCCAAGCACTACAAAGCAAAATTGCCGGACTATATAACTACATGTTGAGTTTTTGAGGGACTTCCGGACTATTTTCTAAAGAGGCTCCACCATTTTATTTTATTGTGGTGAAGTATACATAACATATAATTTACCATTTTAACCATTGTAAAGTGTGCAATTCTATAGCATCAAGTGGCTTTCCCAAGGTTGTGGCACCGTCACCATGATCTGGTCCAGGATGTTTTCATCACCCCAAATGCAAACCCCATTTAGGTAGCACTCCCCATTCTCCCTCTGCCCAGTCCCTGGGAATACTTAATCTGTTTTCTCTTACTATGAATTTGCCTATTCTGGATATTTCATGTAAATGGAATCATGCAATATGTGGTCTTTGTGTCTAGCTTCTTTCAGCATTATGTTTTCATGGTTCATTCATGTTGTAGCATCGATTAGAACTTCATCCTTTTTATGGCTGAAGAATATTCCATTGTATGGAGAGATTACGTTTTGTTTTCCTTTCATCAGTGGATGGACTTGGGGTGTGTCTACCTTCTAGCTAGTGTGAATACTTCTTAAACATTGCAATAGATTATAAGAGGCGGGGGGAAAGACTTCAAGAGTGCTGAGATAGTGGTACAGCCAGCTGAGGGTTTTATAGTGGGGACAAGGCATCAGTCACTCCCTCAGAGCTCAGTTAGAGCCTGAGAGACAGCAGTTCACAGGTGAAGTGGGAGGTGATGAAATGAAACTAGTGTCCCCATAGCTGTTTGGGGAATTGGATGAAAGATAAGAGAGTAGATGAGGGCATGGCCCTGAGAAGGTGGCGGGGTCAGGAGAGTTTATTGGAGATCAAGCACTGGTCATGCCCTGTGTGTAGACTGCAGGGTGTGCCCAGTTGGTGGAAGGTTTATTCTGTAATGATTCACTTAAGGAGGGTCTCTGCCTTCCAATCACACTCCATCGTGCTCAATGGCTTGGTGATAAGTAGGTGAAAACTCAGGTGGTGGCACAGGCTCGTGTGGAATCAGCCACTGTGGATTCTGCTGAAATGGTGACCAGACTCCAGCTTCCTCTGTGGCTGCTCACAGGGCTGCTGCTTTTCCTGTGTCTCAGGTCCTGGGCTGAGGGTGGGAAGGTGCTGGTGGTGCCCTTTGAAGGCAGCCACTGGCTCAGCATGCGGAAGCTGGTGCAGGAGCTCAGTGCCAGAGGCCACCAGGCTGTCGTCGTCGCGCCAGAGGTGAACATGCACGTCAAAGGAGCCGAATTTTTCACCCTGAAAACCTATGCCATTCCCTACACCCAAGAAGAATATGACCATCTTTTGGCAGGCCAGACGCAAATTGTTTTTGAACAAATTCACTATCTGAAGATATTTTTTAAAAGTATGGAAATGTTGAAAAATGCATCTATGCTCTATCATACATCTTGTACAGAGCTACTGCATGACAAGGAGCTGATCAGGTCCTTGAATACCAGCTCATTTGATGTGGTTCTAACAGACCCCATTTACCCCTGTGGGTCCTTGCTGGCTGAGCACCTGTCTATTCCTGCTGTGTATTTTTTGCGTCTCATTCCATGTGACTTGGATTATGAGGGCACGCAGTGCCCAAACCCTTCCTCGTATATTCCTAGGTTTTTAACAATGAATTCAGACCACATGACATTCCTGCAGCGGGTCAAGAACATGCTCTACCCTCTGACCCTGAAATACATTTGCCATATTACTTACTCCCCCTATGCAAGCCTTGCCACTGAGCTCCTGCAGAGACAGATGTCCCCAGCAGATATTTTCAGATACGGATCCATGTGGCTTTTCAGAGGAGACTTTGTGATGGACTATCCCAGACCCATCATGCCCAACATGGTCTTCATTGGAGGCATAAACTGTGCCCACAGAAAGCCACTGCCTCAGGTCTGTATGGGTGCCTTTACCCAATCAGTTTTTGAAACTTTCTTTCAAGTGCTTCCTTACCTACCAATCTCTCAAAAGATATCTGTGTCTCTCTCTCTCTCCCTTTAACAGTCTTTGTGAAGATACATTGTTAAAGTGTCCCCAGTAGTGCTGTTCAGTTGGAATGATCACTGAGATAAAAGAGAGGCATGTGTGGGGGGTTGTAATAGCAACGGGTGTGGCTCAAGCTCTACTTGTTGATGTGCTGTGTTAATGATTGTACAATTTTTCTTCTGCTGTGTAGGAGCAGAAAAGCTGATCCAGCTGGGGAAATGGCCCATGTGTGGATTTTTGCTTGTAGGTGTTCAGTAGAAGGATAAAGGAAGCAGAAAAGTACTTTCTTAAGAGGATAGGTCTTAGAGGTCTTGTCTTGGAAGAGATGGAGATGTGATTACAGGGGGAACTAATCAGTCAATCCAGGTAGAAGTTTCAAAAAGGTTGGATTACTTAAGTAGAAGTGAAACAATGCCAGAGAGGAAAGACTGGGGATTACCATCAGAGAAAAATAATGAATTCCAATATTTCTGAGCATTTCTGACAGGATGGTCCCTGATTTGTAGTTGGTTCCTGGAGTAGAATGTGGATATTCCAGGTTTGGGAAAGGATCATGGAAATTGTATGTAAAATGGGTCTTCTATTTGGATACTGAAATCATGAAAGGATGATAGTAGGGGTCATTGAAATCAAACCATGAGCCCAGGAATCCAGTGAAGGTGGGGTCAGGATGAAGAGATATGAGTGTAACTGGAAAAGGCTTTTTTCAGGAATGTTCACAATTAGTTTCTACTGCTTTACTTATAATTTCTGAGGAATCTTACATGCGTCCTCAGTATTTGGATTTGTTGGCTTGAATTCTTGGAGGCTGTATTTTGTTTCTTAATCCACTGAGCCAACTATCACTTTCATCGGGAAATCAGCCCCTTTATGTCTTATGCAACTAATTTATATAAATCCTATGATGTTAGATCTTTTAAAGTTGTTGTGTTCTTACTCTGTACTTCCTTTTATTAATGAATGTAATATGATAAAGGACTCTAAACTTCATCCTTCTTTCTGATCCAATCACAAGGTTAGTATTCTACTTGATTTTCCCCCTTTGTTGATGTGTTTTTTTAATTATAAATATATCTTCATCTATTGGGTTTGTAATCCTGCTGAAAGTAGGAAGACATTTAAAATGAATTGTTGCTATTTTCTCAAAGTTTACGAATATGTCGTTTTCTAGCTGGATGATCATTTTCTAGCTGGATGACCTTGATCGTAATCAGTCTCCAATAATAAAATCACCCAATAAATATTTCCTATCAACATTATTATTGCTACAATCTAAATATTACCGAGGTGGACAAGGTGTGTCATCTGGAGACTGGCTGTCAGCCCCACTTGACCTTAATGGTCCATGATCCTTGTGGTCCAGGATCTACCTTGACTCTTGGTTGTCTCCACAACTCAATCCCAGCAGCTATTTTCTTGTCTCTTTTGACATTTGTAGCTCTTTTAGACTTACAGTTGTGGGTTAACCTCTTGAAATCCAAGTGTATTTATGAGAATATCTGCCTGTATTTCTGTTTTTCCTTTAGAGATGTTGATGTCAATTTATTTGATGCATAAAGATCATTATTTGTGATTTTCATCATGTATTATACATGATAGGCTCAGTATTATGATTTTTGTCCCATTAATTCTTCTTCTTTTAGTTTTGACTTTACTTATCTGGTTTATTTACCCTTAGACTTGACTCCTTTAAGTAGCTTTTACAATTCTTCTCTGAGATGAAAGATCAAAGTCTAAGTCTTTATTTGTTTGCTCCCCGTCTCTCTTCGTTAAACTAAATAATTATGACAGATTGAATTGCATCTTCTCAAAGAAACAGCTTTGGCTTTGTTTATTCCTTCTGCTCTTTTTAATTCTATTTTGCTAATTTCAGCTTATTTTTTAAATTGATGATCTCATCCTTGTGTTGAAGCATTTTGTGTTAACAGCTGTAAATAAAACATTTCCTATTCATTAGGTTTTGGTATGCATTTCTCTTCCTTTCATTGTTCTTAAGAGAATTTTAATTTTAATTTTTGATTTCCACTTCAATTAATGGCTATCTAGGAGGCTGTTTCTTAATGTATAATTTAATAATATAGTTAAGAGTTTTAGCCTTTCCCCTTACATTTCCACAAATTATTTTGTATTCGAATTAGAGGACTTTTTTGCATGAAGTCAAAATTTTGGTAATTTCTAAGTAAGTGTTCTTTTTCTTCTGGTACATAATTGTCTACAGAGGTAGAATGCAAGCCACATCTGTAATGTAAAATTTTCCAGTGGGCACATTTTAAATAAAAAATATTAAATTAATTTTAATACATTTTGTTTCTGATAGAAAAATATCCTTTCAGCATTTATTCAGTATAAAATTCTTAATGAGGTGTTGTATATTATCATTTTTCATACTGTCTTAAAATTTATTATATATTTTATACTTACAGTGTTTCTCAATGTGAACTAAACACAATTCATGTGCTCAATAGTCATATGTAGTTAGTGACTTGTATATTGGGTACCATGTAATCAATATTTGTAATCCATATTCCATGGATACATCTTAGAATGTATTTTTAAGGGCCTATTAGTTACTGTAATATTGATTTTGTTATTGTATAATTCAATTTTCCTATTTTAAAGAGATTTCTACTGACTCTGCTCAATTTTGACAAAGATATCTTGAAATATCCCCTTCTAACTGAATTTTGGTCAAGTTTTGGAGTTCCAATATTTTTGCTTTATATGTATGTATATATATATACATGCTAGGTTGCTTGGTGCACAAAGGTTTATGATTCTTGTATTTTCTTCATAGAGTTTGCTTTTGTAATGAAATAACGTTCCTTTACATACTCTGTATCTGATATCAGTAGTGCTATGCTTGATTTTTGTATTCCTTGTCTCTTTACTGTAAAAACAAACCCATGTTTTTAAAGTTTACTTGTGAAGAGCACATTTATAAAGACTCCATTCTGACAGTCTCTGTTTAGTGTGGCTCTGATCAACTTTTAAAGTTCAGATTTTACTCGATTGGCTTTCTTAAATATTGCAATAGATTTTTAAGAGGCAGGGAGGAAAGACTTCAAGAGAGGTGAGATAGTGCCACAGCCAGCAGAGAGTTTTACAGTGGGGAAGAGGCCACAGTGACCCCCTCAGAGCTCAGTTAGAACCTGAGAGACGGCAGTTCATAGGAGAAGGGGAGGTGAAGAAGTGAAACCAGTGTCCCCACACCTGTTTGGGCAGTTGGGTGAAAGATAAGAAAGTGGATGAGGACATGGTCCTGAGAAGGTAGCAGGGTCAGGGGATTTATTGGAGAGGGATCCTGGATCTTGCGCTGTGTGCAGACAGAAGGGCCTGCTGAGTGGGTGGAAGGTTTATTCTGTAATGATTCACTTAAGGAGGGTCTGTGCCTTCCAGTCACTCTCCATATTGCTCAATCGCTCAGTAGTAAGTGGGTGAGAAGCTTCAGGTGGAAGCACAGGTTTCTGTGGAGTCAGCCGCCCGTGGAAGTCTGCTGAGATGGTGATGGGTCTCCAGCTTACCCTGTGGCTGCTCCTGGGGCTGGTGCTTTTCTTGGACCTCCAGCCCTGGGCAGAGGACCTCGGGACCTCGGGTGGGAAGGTACTGGTGGTGCTCACAGAAGGCAGCCCCTGGCTCGACATGCAGAAGCTCATGCAGGAGCTCAGTGCCAAAGGCCACCAGGCCATCGTCGTCATGCTAGAAGTGAACACACACATCAATGGAGCCAACTTTTTCACCCTGAAAACCTATGCCGTTCCCTACACCCAGGAAGAATATGACCAACTTTTGGCAGGCCACAGTTATATGATTTTTGAACAAATTGATTTTCTGAAGATGTTTTTAAAAGAATAGCAATGTTGAAAAAGGCATATGCACTCTATCAAAAATCTTGCGCAGAGCTACTGCATGACAAGGAGCAGATCAGGTCCCTGAATGCCAGCTCATTTGATGTGGTTCTAACTGACCCCGTTTACCCCTGTGGGTCCTTGCTTGCTGAGTACCTCTCTGTTCCTGCTGTGTATTTTTTGCCTTTCCTTCCATGTGACTTGGATTTTGAGGGTACACAGTGCCCAAACACTTCCTCATATGTTCCTAGATTATTAACAATGAATTCAGACCACATGATGTTCCTGCAGTGGGTCAAGAACATGCTCTACCCTCTGACCCTGAAATACATTTGCCATGTTTCTTTCTCCCCCATGAAGGCCTTGCCACTGAGCTTCTGCAGAGACAGATTTCCCTGGTGGATGTTTTCAGATACAGATCCATGTGGCATTTCAGAAGAAACTTTGTGATGGACTATCCCAGGCCTGTCATGCCCAACATGGTTTTCACGGGGGGCATGAACTTTGCCCACAGAAAGCCACTGTCTCTGTGGATGCCTTTACCCATTCAGGGTTCCCAGTGGAACCCATTTTTTAAACAACTTTCTTTCAAGTGCTTTTGTATCTACCAACTTTTTAAATATGTCTACCTCTCATTTTCCCTTTAACAACCTTTGGGGAGATGCATTGCTAAAGTGTCTCCAGTTGTGTGAGTAAATTGGCATGGTCACTGAGAGGAAGGAGGGGTAGGGGGTAGGGGTCCATAATATGATAACAAGCTACTGTGTGTCTCAACAAAGTCCATTCATTCATAGAGGCACCTTTTTTGTGGTTGTGCAAATGTCTTTTGCTACGTAGAAGAAGAAAAGCTGATCTATCTGGGGAACTGACATAGGTATGGATTTTAGGAACCAGCAAATTGTGCTTATTGGCAATATAGGTTTTCAAGGTCCTGTCTTGGAAGGGATGGAGATGTGATTACAAGGGGACCTAACCAGTCAGAACAGTTGAAGTTTCAAAAACTTTGAATAAGTTAAGTGGAAGTGAGACAATGCCAGAGAGGGAGGATTAGGGCTTGTCATTAGAGTGAAAAATAATGAATTCTAACTTTTCTGAGCTTTTCTGGCAGGATGTCCCTGACCTGGAGTTTGCCCCTAGAGTAGAGTGGGGGATGTTCCAGATTTGGGTAGGCATCATGACAGTTGCATGTCAAATGGGTCTTCTACTTGGGCACCTGAACTCCTGAAAGGATGGTAGTAAGGGTCATCATGATCAAACCATGAGCCTAAGAACCCATGAAGGTGGGGTCAGGGATGAATAGGTGGGAGTGTAGTAGGCGAAGGGTTTGTCTGGAAGTTGACCACACCACAGAATTGATCCCACACCACCCCAAGTCTCCGTGATAGTAAGTACTGTTGTACCAATAATTTGAGAGGCATCTTACATTAACCCTCTACATTTGAATGCATTTGTTTGAATTGGGGGGGCAGGGGGCTGGATTTCATTTCTTTTTTTTTTTTTTATTGGATTTCGTTTCTTAATCCACTAAGTGAACTGTCACTTTTATAAGGAAATCAGCCTATTCATCTAATTTATATACTCCTCTGATATTGGATCTTTTATACTTGTTTTCTTACTATGTATTTCTTTTATTAATGATTTTTTATTATAAAATTTCTAATCTTCATTTTTTAAATCAAATCATAAGGTAACTATTCATACTTGATTCTTCCCCTTGGTTGTTGTATTTTTAAAATTATCAATATATATTCATCTAGTGGATCTGTGAAACTGCTGAAAAGTAGGAAATATTTAAAATGATTTGCTACTATTTTAGTGTGTCTATGTAAATATGTCCTCTGAAGTTACTGCATTGGTTCAAACTTCAGTGCCCTTCTTCCAGCTGGATGAGTGTGGTCATAATCAGCCCCAATAATAAATCACCCAATAAATGATATCTATCACCATTATTATTGCTATAATCAAAATATTGCCCAGGTGGACAAGGTATATCATCTAGAGACTGGCTGTCTGCCACTTGACCTTCACAGTCCATGATCTTTGTGGTCCAGTATCTACCTTGACCCTTGGCAATCTCCACAACTCAATCTCAGCTGTTATTTCTTGTTTATTTCGACATTTGTAAGTCTTGGAAATACAAGTGTATTAAGGAGAATGTTTGCTGGTATTTCTACTTTTCCTTTAGACATATTGAAGCCCATTTATTTGGTGCATAAATGATCATTTACTTGTGATCTTCATCATGTATTATACATGATAGGTTCAATTATTATGATTTTTGTCCCATTAATTCTTCTTTTTTAATTTTGAGTTACTGTCACCCTTACTTATTTAGTTTAGTTTGCCCTTAGATTGTCTCCTTTAGTAGCTTTTGTTCTTTTTTCTAAGATGAAAGGTCGAAGTCTAAGTCCTTTATATGGTTGCTCCTTATCATTCTTGCAGTTTAAAGGCTTATGATAGATAGAATTATTTTATTGGTCTTCTCAAAGAAACAGCTTGGCAATTTGTTTACTCCCTCTGTTTCTTTTTTATTCTATTTTGCTAATTTCAGCTTGTTTTTAAAACTATTTAACTGATCTTTGCATTAAAGCATTATGTTGTTGAAGGCTATAAATACAACTTTTTCTGTTTGTTCGGTTTTGGTATACATTTCTCTCCCTTTCATTGGAGAATTTTAATTTCAATTTTTGATTTTCAATTTTATTTTTATGGCTATGTAGTTGCTGTCTTTTAATTTATGTATATCTAAGACTTTTAACTTTCCTCTTTTGTTTACTAATGATTTTGGATTATAATTAGAGAATTTTTTTTTGTAAAGTCAGTGCTTTTGACAATTTCTGAGGAGGGCTTCTCTGTAGTACAGTGTTGTTCATGGAAATATAATGGAAGCCACATTTATAATTTAAAATTTCTAGTAGGCATGTTTTTAAAAAAATACAAGTAAACATATAAAATCAGTATTAATAATATATTTTATTTATCCAAATATATAAAATATTATCCTTTCAGCATGTATTCAGTATAAAATTATTAATGAGATATTTTACATTCTCTTTTTTCATACTGAGTCTTCAAAATCTTATTATATTTTACACATATAGCATGTATCATGTGAACTAAGGACAACTCAAGTGCTCAATAGCCGTATTGAGCAGTTATTATTGACTAGTATATTGGACACCTTATGAGCAATATTTATAAATATCATGGATACATTTAAAATGTATATTTTTGGTAAGGGTCTATATATAGCTGTAATACTGACTTCATTGATTGCATAAGTCAATTTTTCTATTTGAAAAAAATCTACTAAATCTTCCCAATTTTTAAAAAAGATATCTTAAAATATCCCCTTCTAAGAGTGCATGGATCATTCAGTGGTAGAATGTTCACCTTCCATGCGGAAGACCCAGGTTGGATTCCTGGACCATGCACTTAAAAAAGAAAAGAAAAAGTAAAAACAATATCCCCTTCTAACTGAATTTTGATCATGTTTTGGGGTTTTAATAATTTTTGATATATATGCTAGATTGTTTGCTGCACATAGGTGTATGATTCCTGCATTTTCTCCATAAAATTTACTTTTGTCATTAAATAATATCCCTAACCATCTACCTTCCATCTAATGTCAGTGTTGCTTAACTTGTTATTTTGTATTCCTTGAAACTCATACTTCTACATATTTACCTGTGAAGACCACATTTTATTATTATTATTATTATTATTATTATTATTATTATTATTTTTAGTATAAACACATTTTTAAATAAACTCTAATCTCATAGTCTCTTTTAACATAAGATTTGGTCTGTTCATGCAATGTATATGGTTAATTTTATTTTTTCCATTTAGTGTAAGCTTATTCTTCTTGTTGATTTCTTTTTCCTACTTATCTGCAAATAGAAAGGTGTCATATCTTTCCTGTCACTTCTTTCCTGGGACTTCCAGTCAAGCACACATTTCTCTATTCTGGTATGAAAACAAAATGCCAAGCATTTCTTCTACAAAGGTGCTTGGTTTGCTTTTTTATTTTACTTTTAATTCATCTTCAAATTAACTCCATTATATCTTCCAGTATTTTTCCTGGAATATAATAAATTGATCATTTAGGAAGTCTTTATATACTTAAGACTGTCTCTTACTCCACTCTGAGTGCCAGTTTGTTTGGGTACAGATTTATTAACTTTCTTCTTATCAGTTGGTATTCTCTAGTGTGCAGAAGAAATCCATAACTAGTCTTATTTCAGTTCTTCAGAAGTAGCATACTTTTTGCTCCTTGTTTTATTCTTATATCCGAGAGACTGATCTTTTTGCATGACATTGCCCCAAAATTTAGTGGATTAGTTTCCCGATGCTGCTGTAACAGATTACCACAGACTTAGTGGTTCAAAACAACCCAAACTTATTATCTTATGCATTTATTGTCTAGAAGACTGAGGTCTGAAATGCATTTCACTGGAATAAAATCAAGGTGCAGGACCCTGTTTCTTCTGAAGGCCCTAGGGATAATCTGTTTCAGTGCCCTCTCCAGCTCCTAGAGGCTGCCCACTTTCGTTGACTCCTGGCCTCCTTCCTCCTTCCTGAAAGCCAGCAGTGCAGCCTCCTGAAATCCTAAACTCTTCTGCCTCCCGCTTTCATTTATAAGGACCCTTGTGATTACATTGGCCCCACCCAGATAATCCAAGATATTCTATTTCAAGACCCTTCATTTAAATATATCTGCAAAATCCCTTTTCTCATGTAAATAACATATTCACAGCTTCTGGGGTTTAAGACATGGAGCTATTATTTTGCCTACCATGCACAGGAAGCCCAAAGTTAAATTCAGGTTTACTGAAACTTGAACATTGTCCTCTGTTAAATCGCTGAACTTTTTGTTCTGATTTATAGTTTGGGAAGACCTGTCATTCCTAAATTTCTATTCTCCAGTTTTCATCACTATCATTTTACTCCTCAGTTTTCTTATCTTCTCTATCCCCACCCTCCCTGCCTTCATTCTGGGTGAGCATATCTAAGTCACAGATTTTATTTTCTGCATTCCCAATTGTGCTCTTTATTGCTTTTAACCTACACTTTTTTTTAAATTTTTTTATTAATCAAAAAAAAGAAAAGAAATTAACACAACATTTAGAAATCTTTCCATTCTACACATGCACTCAGTAATTCTTAGTTTCATCACATAGATGTATGATCATCATTTCTTAGTACATTTGCATCGATTTAGGAAAAGAACTAGCAAAACAGCAGAAAAAGATATAGAATGTTAATATAGAGAAGAGAATTAAAATAATAATACTAATAAACGAAATATATATATATAAAAAAAGGAAAAAGAAAAAAACAAAAACAAAAGATACAAACAAACAAACAAACAAAAAACTATATTTCAGGTGCAACTTCATTCAGTGTTCCAACATAGTTACATTACACTTAGGTATTATTGTGCTGTCCATTTTTGAGTTTTTGTATCTAGTCCTGTTGCACAGTCTGTATCCCTTCAGCTCCAATTACCCATTATCTTACCCTGTTTCTAACTCCTGCTGGTCTCTGTTACCAATGATATATTCCAAGTTGATTCTCGAATGTCGGTTCACATCAGTGGGACCATACAGTATTTGTCCTTTAGTTTTTGGCTAGACTCACTCAGCATAATGTTCTCTAGGTCCATCCATGTTATTACATGCTTCATAAGTTTAGTCTGTCTTAAAGCTGCATAATATTCCATCATAGGTATATGCCACAGTTTGTTTAGCCACTCGTCTGTTGATGGACATTTTGGCTGTTTCCATCTCTTTGCAATTGTAGATAATGCTGCTATAAACACTGGTGTGCAAATGTCCGTCTGTGTCTTTGCCCTTAAGTCCTTTGAGTAGATACCTAGCAGTGGTATTGCTGGGTCATAATCCATTCTGCCATTCTATGTCTTTTGATTGGGAAATTCAGTCCATTAACTTTTTTTTTTTTTTTTTTTTTTTTTTTAAAGAGAGAGAGGGAGGAAGGGAAGGAAAGACAGAGAAGGAAGGAAGGATGGAAGGAAGGAAGGGAGGAAGAAAGGGAAACATCTTTAAACATTTTCTTGTTTTATTATATTTTGTTTGTTTGTTTGTTTTTTACATGGGCTGGGGCCGGGAATCGAACCGGGGTCCTCCGGCATGGCAGGCAAGCACTCTTGCCCGCTGAGCCACCGCGGCCCGCCCAGTCCATTAACTTTTAGTGTTATTACTGTTTGGATAATATTTTCCTCTACCATTTTGGCTTTTGTATTATATATATCGTATCTGATTTTCCTTCTTTCTACACTCTTCTCCATACCTCTCTCTTCTGTCTTTTCGTATCTGACTCTAGTGTTCCCTTTAGTATTTCTTGCAGAGCTGGTCTCTTGGTCACAAATTCTCTCAGTGACTTTTTGTCTATAAATGTTTAATTTCTCCTTCATTTTTGAAGGACAATTTTGCTGGATATAGAAGTCTTGGTTGGCAGTTTTTCTCTTTTAGTAATTTAAATATATCATCCCACTGTCTTCTAGCTTCCATGGTTTCTGCTGAGAAATCTACACATAGTCTTATTGGGTTTCCCTTGTATGTGACGGATTGTTTTTCTCTTGCTGCTTTCAAGATCCTCTCTTTCTCTTTGACCTCTGACATTCTAACTAGTAAGTGTCTTGGAGAGCGCCTATTTGGGTCTATTCTCTTTGGGGTGTGCTGCACTTCTTGGATCTGCAAATTTAGGTCTTTCATAAGAGTTGGGAAATTTTCAGTGATAATTTTTTCCATTAGTTTTTCTCCTCCTTTTCCCTTCTCTTCTCCTTCTGGGACACCCACAACACGTATATTTGTGCGCTTCATATTGTCATTCAGTTCCTTGATCCCCTGCTCAAGTTTTTCCATTCTTTTCCCTATAGTTTCTGTTTCTTTTTGGAATTCAGATGTTCCATCCTCCAGTTCACTAATTGTAGCTTCTGTCTCTTTAGATCTACCATTGTAGGTATCCATTGTTTTTTCCATTTTTTCTTCTTTGTCCTTCACTCCGATAAGTTCTGTGATTTGTTTTTTCAGATTTTCTATTTCTTCTTTTTGTTCAGCCCATGTCTTCTTCATGTCCTCCCTCAATTTATTGATTTGGTTTTTGAAGAGTTTTTCCATTTCTGTTCGTATATTCAGCATTAGTTGTCTCAGCTCCTGTATCTCATTTGAACTATTGGTTTGTTCCTTTGACTGGGCCATATCTTCAATTTTCCGAGCGTCATCCATTATTTTCTGCTGGTTTCTGGGCATTTGATCAGATTTCCCTGGGTGTGGGACCTGGCTGGTTGAAAGGTTTTTCTGTGAAATCTCTGGGCTCTGTTTTTCTTATCCTGCCCAGTAGGTGGCGCTTGTGGCGCTCGTCTGTCTGCGGGGGCCCCCCAGTAAAAGATGCTGTGGTACCTTTAGCTTGCCAATCCAAATCTCGCAGTCGGCCCGGGAAACCGCGTGTGGAGGGTGTTCGTCAGCCGCCGCGGCTTGGGTGAGTGCCGGTCCAAATTGCCCAGCTGGCCCAAGACGCCAAGCGTGGTGGGAGGGCCCCACTATCCAACGTTCCCAGTCAGACCGGGGAGCCACGTGCGTGGAGGGGACTCCAGTTGCCAGCCGCCCCGGCCGGGAAAATGCACGCCCCTCGGGTATCTCACCGCAGCGGATTCTCCCTGCCCGTTCAGCTGTTCCAGAATGGGTACGCTGTCTTTTTGGTCTCTGTCGTGGCTCCGGGAGCTGTTTCGTATTGTTTCTGTTTCTTTAGTTGCTTTTCTGGAGGACGAACTAAGACCCGCGCGTCTTACTAAGCCACCATCTTCTCCGGAAGTAACCTACACTTTTTAAAAATTCAGTTTTGGCTTGTTTCAAGTTAGTTACTCCCTTCCCCTCTGCCCATATATGACTATAATCATGTTCAACAAATAATTTTGTTTTCATAAATTCCCAAAGAAAAGAATTCCTCTGAATTTTGTCAGGTATAGATACCCTAAATAAGGACTCTTCTTGCTTTACATAAACTTTCTCATCCCCTGAGTGGAAAAAGAAAAACATTAAAAACAAATAAGGAGATTGTGAGGCTGGGTTTCTGTTTTGTTTTACTTCCAATTGCAGATTAACAGGAGGAGAGCATTTTAGAAGATACTAAATTGCAAAATACGCTGAATGAGATAACAGTGGAGAATAGGCTATTGTGTTCAGTAATGAGGCCACTGACAACTCCTCAGAGGGTAATCTCACTAGACTAGTGGTGAAGAAAGTTCTATTGAAAGGATTCAGAAGAGAGTGGGAGGAGAGAAATGAGATGAATGTGCATTTACTGAGAAATTGGAATGAGAAAGTGGAATTAGATAGTTCATAGAGAGTCAGATGAATGATTTTCCATAGCAGGGAAGATCTCTTGTTTTGATACAGAAGAGTACGACCAGAGGTGGAAAAAGATGATTTATCCTTTAATGATTGTCTTAATTTGCCAGAGCTTCTATGATAAATACTGCACAATAGGTTGGCTTCAGCAACAAGCATTTGTCTCTAAGCTAGAAGTCCAAAATCAACACAACAACCAACCAAACTTCCTCCCGTGGTCAGCATGTAGTGGTGATGGCAGTCCTCTGTCACGTGGTGGTCTCTCCTTCCTGGACCTACTGCTGCCTGATTGCATCCTCCCTTCCCCTCTATAAGGCATCCTCCCTTCCCCTCTATAAGGCATCCTCCCTTCCCCTCTAGTCACATGGATCAAGACTCACCTGCTATCTCCAAAGGTCCTATTTACAAATGCCTGGCTCCCTTGACTTAGCATCAAATTTTAAAGGTTTTTACATATTGAAGCCTTACATTTTATTGGTGAATACTATTCAATTATCTGGATATACCATGTTTTATGAAACTACTCATTATCTGATAGACATTTGGGTTTTTCCTACTTTTGGCTCTTATGCATCATGCTGGTATGAACATTAGCATAAAGTTTTTGTGTGAACATGTGTTTCCAGTTCTCTTGGGCATATATGTAGGAATGTGTTTTAGTTACCTAGGCTGCTCAAAGGAATGCCATGAAATGGGCTTTGGATTAAATGATGGGAATTTATTTGCTTATAGTTAGAGTCTAGGAAACTGTCCAAATGAAGACATCATAAAGAGATGTTTTCTTCCCAAAGATCAGCTGCCACAAGTCTTGGCTCCTCTGCCACGTGGCAAGGCACAGAATGGTATCTGCTGGCCTCTCCCTTGCCTTTCTGTCTCTACGTATATTCATTCCATGTATAAAGGACCCAGGAGTAAGATTACGTTCCCATCCTAGTTCAGCTGGGTCACAACTTAACTGAGATAGTCCTATCAGAAGGTCCTACTTACAATGGGTTCACATGCATTGGATTAGATTTAAAAACATATTTTCCCGGGGAATATAAGCTTCCAACCACTACAAAGGGAAGTTGCTGAACTGTATGATAACTACATATTTATTTCATTTTTTGAGGGACTTCTGGACTATTTTCCAAAGAGGCTACAGCATTTATTTTTATTGCGGTGAAATACACATAACATATAATTTACCATTTTAGCCATTGTAAAGTGTGCAATTCTGCAATTCGAGTGGCTTTCCCAAGGTTGGACCCCATCACCATGATCTGGTCCAGGATGTTTTCATCACCCCAAATGGAAACCCCTACCCTTTAGGCAGCACTCCTCATTCTCCCTCTGCCCAGCCCTTGGCAGTGGTCAATCTCTTTCTCTTACTATAGATTTGCCTATTCTGGATATTTTATATAAATGGAATCATACAATATGTGGTCTTTGTGTCTAGCTTCTTTCAGCATTATGTTTTCATGGTTCATCCATGTCGTAGCATCTATCAGAACTTCCTTTTTATGGCTGAAGAATATTCCGTTGTTTGGAGAGACCAAATATTGTTTTCCTTTTGTCAGTGGATGGACATCTAAAGTGTTTACACCTTTCAGCTATTGTGAATAGTTCTGTTACGATCATTCATGTGTACGAGATTGTGTTTGAATACTTGTTTTCAATTCTTTCAGGTATATACCTACGAGTAAAATTGCAAGGTCATATGTAATTCAATGCTTAACTTATTGAAGAACTACTAAACTGTTTCCTTCCATGCCTGTACCAATTTACCCTCCCACCACCAATGAATGATTGTTCAAATTTATCCAGGCTCTTGTTAACATTTGTTGTTTTCGTTTTCTTTCTTTTTTTTTTTTTTTAATATTTTATTATAGCTCTCCTGGCTGGGATGAAGTAAATCTTATTGTGGTTTGATTTGCATTTCCCTAATAACTAATGACATTGAGCATCTTTTCATGTACTCGTTGGTCATTGGTATATCTTCTTTGGAGCAATGCCTATTTGAGTTCTTTGTCCAGTTTTTAATTGTATTTGTTTTTTGTGTGTTGAGTTGTAAGAGTTCTTTATACATATGGATATTAAACCCTTATCAGATATGTGATATATATTTTTCACCCACCTGTGGGTTTTCTTTTCACATTCTTGATGGTATCCTTTGAAGCATAAAAACCTTAAATTTGATGAGTACAATTTACCTAAGTTTTCTTTTCTTGTTTCTGCTTATGGTGTCATATCTAAAAAGACATAGTAACCCAGAATCATAAAAATTTACACTCAGATTTTCTTCTAAGGGTTTTATACATTTTTTAGCTCTTATATTTGGTCATTGATCCATTTTGAGTTAAACTTTCCTTCTTGTAGGAGTGAGAAAGGGGTTCAATATCATTTCTTTGTATGTGTATTTGAAGTTGTCCCAGAATTCTTTCTCCAGTGAATTGTCTTGGGACTCTTGCCCAGTGAACAACAGAGCTGCACTTGACTTCCCTCATTTAATAGAACTGATATAATCTATGATCACAATAACCCTTTGGACAACCCCATCATATCTTGTCTAGGTAAATTTATTGCAAGACTCTCTGTTGCACCAACCTTATGGGCTTACGTGCTGGAAAAGTGTCAGGGTATATATGGTTAGGTGTGGCTTGCTACAAGAATCAAATGATGTCATCAGGACAGATCGTTCATTTTTGTTGATCTGTTTCCTTGGCAATGACATCAACCTCAGGCTCATGACACCTAGGCAGCAGAGGCCCCAGCATGAAACTTTTCTCAGTCTTCTTAGTATAGTCCTCTGTCCCATTGTCTCTGATTAAGTCACATGCACATCTCTGAGCTAATGACTATGGCCAAGGGCATGAGACGTACCAAGTGTTTGAAGCTTAGGTCATGTGTTCTGTCTCTGCGCTGCGCTGCATATGAGATTCTGGGAAATGAGTGGTTGCTGGAGGTGGTGGGGGGCAGGGGGGAGGAAATGACTTGTTCACCCTTAGAATTAGTCTGCAATTAAAGGTGTTTTCTCCTTAGATTTCAGATTTTTTCATTACCAATTTATCTTATCAATACATTATCTTAAAGCTTTATGTGCGTGTTTTGCTATGTTTCTTTTCAGAATATGATGGGCATAAATTCAGAATGTTTTCATGGCATTAAAGGATGACCTGGAAATCTTTAAAGCAATTGTTGGAGGCTTATACCTTTTTAATATTTTAAAATTTCTTGGTGCTGAGGGTGTCCACATGTATAAGCCATAGTCTCTTCTTCCAAGAATCTTGTGGGAAAACCAATTATACACAAACAGCTGCAACACACTAGTTGTCAATTGTCAGTAAGAGGCATTTTGAGTATTTCCCTTTTTGTTTTTTGACTATTTCAGTGTATAGTGCATGGGGAAGAACGAGGGGGTCAGGGACAGCCTTAGAAAGGAACCACTTGCTAAAAATTTTCATATACACAACTCAAAATTTACCTCTGTTAGCCATTTTCAAGTTTACAATTCAGTGATGTTAATTACATTCACAGTGTTGTGCTCCCAACACCACCATCCATTATCCAAACTTTTCTCTCCACATCCCTTACTACCTCCCCATTCCGCTATGCCCTGGGCCCTGCTAACCTGTAATCTACCAACTGTATCTATGAATTTTCTAGTTCTAGGTATTTCATGTAAGTGAGATTATACCATATCTGTCCTCTTGTGTCTGGGTTATTTCACACTTCATGATGTCTTCAAGATTCATCCATGTTGTAGATGGATCAGAACTCTGTTCCTTTTTATGGCTGAATAATATTCTTGGATGGCTAGACCACATTTTATTTGTCCGTTCATCTGTTGAAAGACACTTGGGTTGCTTCCACTTTTTCACTATAGTGACTAATGCTGATATGAACATTGTTGTCCAGACATCTTTTGAGCATCTGTTTTCAGTACTTCGGATGTATACCAAGAAATAGGATTGCCAGGTCCTGAGGTATTTCTCTGTTCCACTTTCTGAGTAACCATCCACTTGCTTTCACAGTGGTTACACCATTTTAAAATCACACTTACAGTTTATAAGGGTTCCAATTTGTTTGCATCCTCACTTTTCTTTTACATTAATCTCCATCCAATGGGTGCCTTCCACAATGGATGCACCATTTTCCATTCCCATCAGTAATGAATGAGTGCTTCTATTTCTCCATAATCTCTCTAGCACTTGTATTTTCCATTCTTTAAACAGTAGTTAGCCTTTTAGTGAGTGTGAAATGGTATCTCATTGTGGTTTTGATTTGCATTTCCATGATGATCAATGATGGTGAGCATATTTTGAGCATAATTTCCACATGCATATTGTACATCTTCTTCAGAAAAATGTCTATTCAAATCTTTTCCCATTTATTAATTGGGTTATTTGTCATTTTGTCATTGACTTTTAGCCGTTCTTTAAATATTTTGGATACTAAAGTCTTAACAGATATGTAATTAGCAATTATTTTCTCCCTCTCTGTAGGTTTTCGTTTTTCTTTTTTTATGATGTCCTTTCATGCACAAAAACCTTTCATTTAGATGAAGTCTATTTTGTCTAAGTTTTCTATTTTTGCTTGTGCTTTCAGTGTCCTATCTAAGAAATTCCTCAAAATCCTATGTTATGAGTTGTCTCCCTATGTTTCCTTCTAAGGATCACACTGTTTTACCTCCAACATGTAGATCCTTAACCCATTTAGAGTTAATTTTTGTATAGGGTGTGAGGTGAGATATCATTCTTTTGCATGTGAATATCCACTTTTCTCAGCACGCTTATTTGTTAACCAGACTATTCTTTCTCCATTGATCAGATTTGGTGCTTTTGTCAGAAATCAGCTGGTCAGAAATGTGTGGGTTTATTTCTGACTCTGAAGTCTATCCCATTGGGTTATGAGTCACACACCGGCACGCCACTGTTCTCATTCTTGCTTCTTCATAGTAAATTTTGAATTCGGAACATGTAGGACCTCCAACTTTGTACTCAGAGGAAATTATTTTTAAGGTGAGTTTTGGGAGTGAGAAGGCTTTTCCCAGGAGAGAAGAGGAAGTGGTGCTGAGAGAGGCTTTCTGGGTTTTCTTAGCTTCATGGAGCCAATGTGGACAGGGCTCATGTGCATCCAACCTCAGAGCCCGTCATCGCTGCTCTGCCTGGGGGCAGTGGGTGGTGGTGGGAAGTGAGTTCAGTTCTGGACTATGGACTCTGAGGTGTCAGGGGAACACCGAGTGACAGCTGTGGCCAGCTGATGTTACAGGTGTTTCGTTCTTTTACCTTTGCTGGTGCAACCAGTTATTACAGACTCCATGCTCAAAAAACCGCAGACTTATTAACCTACAGTTCTGGAATTCAGAAGACAAAATGAACCTCAGGAGGTTAAAAATCAGTGTGTGGACAGCGCTGTGCCTTCCTAGAGGATCCAGGGGAAAATTCAGTCTCTACAGGCCATCTGTGTCCCTTGCCTGTGACTCCAACCTCTGTTTCTGTCCTCCAGCAACTGCTCTCTGCCCCTGACCTTCCTGCCTCCCTACTTCCTGACGAGGACATCATGTTTACAGTGGTAACCTCCCTATGTCAAGGTCAGCTGATGGGCAGCCTTAATTCCTTCTGTCACGGAAGGTAACCTATTCACTGGACTTCGGGATTAGGACATCTTTGGCCGGACATTATTCAGGCCACGTGTGAGCTGGAAATATGGCCTCAGCTGCCGAAGTGCAGGAGAGTGTGTGGAAGGCACAGAGATCAGCAGGGGGAAGCACTCCTGGGGTTCAGGCTCAGGAGATGCCTTTATCTGACTCTGCATTTCTGGGGCCATGTCACCCACCCCACGTCTTCCACCCACCATCTGCCTGAGGACCCCAGGTCTCTCTGGGCAGTGCAGGCCCCTCCCCTGCTGCAGACCCCTCAAGCTGATGCTTGGACATCTCCTGGAGTCCCACCAGCACCAGGAAGGCAGGCCTCCAGCCCCAGCCCAGGTCTTGCTTCCCCCAGGGCCCCTCCGAGGGAAGGCACTTTCCTCCCAGGGGTCCAGCTGGAAACCTGGTCCCCCCTCCAGGGCCTGAGTCCAGGGGACATCAGATGACAGCAGCGCCTGAATCCAGATGCTGCTGCGCTGAGAACCAGGGCGAGCCCTTTCCTGTGCCAAGAAAACTCACCTTAGGGTGTTTGGGGGATGCCTCACCCCACAGCTGAGGACTCCCTTCTAGATCCTGTCCTCTAACACTCCCAATTCCAACAGCGCTCCCCGGGGCCCTCTGCACCCCGACTCCTCCTCCACTCCCCTCTGCACCCCGACTCCTCCTGCATTCCCCTCTGCACCCTGACCCTCTCGCACTCCCCTCTGCACCCCACTCCTCCTGCACTCCCCTCTGCACCCCGACCCTTCTGCACTCCCCTCCGCACCCCACTCCTCCTGCATTCCCCTCTGCACCTTGACCCTCCTGCACTCCCCTCTGCACCCCAACCCTCCTGCAATCCCCGCCGGCGCCTCGGACGTGCTTGTTATTCCCGGGCCGCGCGCGCCCCCTCGTGGGCATCTCGGTCACGGCTGTTCTGGCTAGAGTGTCCCCAGCCCCCGACCAGACTTCCTGGTCCTGGCTGAGTCCTGTACATCGACCCCCACTCCTTGGCAACGGTAGCACCCCAGAGGCTCACACCTGCCCGTGCCACGGCCAGGAACTGACCTCGGACAAAGTCTGAACATGAAGCGCAGCGTGTCTTAAAGGTCCCGAGGGGGAATCCATGTGGGGCCTGAAGCCAGGCCATTGCCTCCGCCCTGCACCCTGGGGAGTCGACCTGGGTGTCTCGGGGTCACCCTACACATCTAGGCCTTAGCGAACTGCAGTTTTCTTCCCTGGGGTGGGACAGCTTCCTCTCCAAGTCCCTGTTGTCTTCCTCAAGCCCTGAGCCCAGGAGGTGACCTCCGGATGGTCCTGATTTGGAAGCCCTTCAGCAGCGCCTTCCTGACTTTAGGAGGAATACGGGGAGGAAAATGAGCAGAGCCAGCGCCCCTCCCCATTTAGAGAAGGCTGTCCTGGCAATGCCACACTTTTCCTCGGTGTTACCCATCGTGGGAGGAAGAGGGTTTTCTTTTTTATCAATATTTTTATTTTGTAGGTAAAGGCTTAAATATTTTCTTTGTTGACCTGCCACTGTGACCCCATCCAGTGCAAAAAATAAATAAATAAATCGAACAAATAATAAAAAACAAACAAAGGGAAATCTAGGCCAAATTCTGAAAACTTCTCTCTGGTTTGAGAACTTATTGATTGTTCAGATGTAAAGAACTGACCTTCAATTTTCAGAGGTCTGGATAGTAAACTTCTAGTCATTTTCCTTATGAAATATGTGCTTGGATTTTTAAAAAGACCCCACGTCTTTCTCACACTTAGATAAGTTGCACATTTCTGAGTCCTATAGCAGAAATTCAGTGAAGAAATTAACAACTCCCCAAATCTAAATCATCAGAGTTGAAATTGAGATAAAATATCACGAAGTGTACCCAATGTTTGTTTCATTGCATTGCATTTGTGCTACTATTTTAGATGTCATTATGATTCACTCAACATTTAATATAGTTCCCACAAGTGCACTGTTGGATGAAGGTAAAGAATAATTAATATTGGTACAGTTTCTTATTTATATTATTTCTAGTTTGACCAAGTAAAATTCAAGTACAGATATTCTCATTTTGCTTCATATATTCTCATTTGAAGTATTCTTCTCCAATAAGAATTATAGTATCTCATGAGTAGTAATGACATATTCATAAAACAGCTTTGCATTTTGTGCTTTGTGTTGTGGCTCTGATCAACTTTTAAGGCTCAGATTTTACTTGATTGGCTTTCTTAAATATTGCAATAGATTTTTAAGAGGCAAGGAGGAAAAAGTTCAAGCATGGTGAGTTAGTGGCATGGCCAGCAGAGTTTTCCAGTGGGGACAAGGCCTCAGTGACACCCCCCCACCCCACCCCCAGAGCTCAGTTAGAACCTGAGAGACAGCAGTTCACAGAAGGGGAGGTGAGGATAGGAGACCAGTGTCCCTACACCTGTTTGAGCAATTGGATGAAAGGTAAGAGAGTGGATGAGGACTTGGCCCTGAGAAGGTGGTGGGGTCAGGGGAGTTTATTGGAGAGAGAATACCAGTCTCATCTTGTATGCAGACAGAAGGGCCTGCTGAGTGGGTGGAAGGTTTATTCTGTAATGATTCACTTAAGGAGGGTCTCTGCCTTCCAATCACACTCCATATTGCTCAGTGACTTGGTATAAGTAGGCAGCCACTCCCTCAGGATGTGGAAGCTGGTGCAGGAGCTCAGCGTTAGAGGCCACCAGGCTGCTGTCATCATGCCAGAGGTGAACGTGCACATCAAAGTAGCTGGCTTTTTCACCCTGAAAACCTATGCCATTCCTACACCCAGGAAGAATGTGAACATGTTTTGGCAGGCCAGAAACAAATTATTTTTGAACAAATTCACTATCTGAAGATATTTTTTAAAAGTATAGAATTGTTGAAAAATGTATCTAGTCTCTATCATACATCTTATACAGGGCTCCTGCATGACAAGGAGCTGATCAGGTGCCTGAATGCCAGCTCATTTGATGTGGTTCTAACAGACCCTGTTTACCCCTGTGGGTCCTTGCTGGCTGAGTACCTCTCCGTTCCCTGCTGTGTATTTTTTGCGTTTCATTCCATGTGACTTGGACTTTGAGGGCACGCAGTGTCCAATCCCTTCCTCATATATTCTTGGGTTTTTAAGGATGAATTCAGACCACATGATGTTCCTGCAGCAGGTCAAGAACATGCTCTACCCTCTGACCCTGAAATACATTTGCCATGTTTCTTTCTCCTCCTATGCAAGCCTTGCCACTGAGCTCCTGCAGAGACAGATGTCCCCAGCGGATATTTTCAGATACGGATCTGTGTGGCTCTTCAGAGGAGACTTTGTGATGGACTATCCCAGGCCCATCATGCCCAACATGGTCTTCATTGGGGGCATAAACTGTGCCCATAGAAAGCCACTGCCTCAGGTCTGTATGGGTGCCTTTACCCAATTGGGGTTCCCAGTGGAACCCATTTTTTAAAAACTTTCTTTCAAGTGCTTCCTCATCTACCAATCTCTCTAAAGATGTCTACCTCTCTTACTAACATCTCTAGTAGTGTGGTTAAGTTGGCATGGTCACTGAGAGAAAGGAGAGTTCATGGGTGAGAGTCCATAATATGATGAAAGCAACTGCGTGGCTCAAGCAAGATCTTCCACTGGTAGAGGTGCTGTGTTTGTTATGCAGTTTTCTTCTGCTATGTAGAAGCAGAAAAGCTGATCCCTCTGTGGAACTCAACTATGTCGGATTTTTGCTTGTGGTGTTCAGTAGGATGAAGCAGCCAGCAAATTGTGTTTGTTGTCAGGATAGGTTTTAGAGGTCTTGTCTTAGAAGAGATGGAGATGTGATTACAGGGGATCTAATCAGTCAATCCAGGTAGAAGTTTCAAAAAGGTTAAATAAGTTAAGTGGAAGTGAAACAGTGCCAGAGAGGGAACACTAGGGTTCACCATCTGAGAAAAAAATAATGAATTCCAACATTTCTGAATTTTTCTGACAGGATGGTCTCTGACCTGGAGTTGGTCACTGGAGTAGAGTGTGGGGATGTTCCAGATTTGGGAATGCATCATGACAGCTGCATATCAAAAAGTGTCTTCTATTTGGGACACTGAAATCATGAAAGGATGGTAGTAGGGGTCATTGAGATCAAACCTTAGCCTAAGAACTAACGAAGGTGGAGTCAGGATGAAGAGATATGAGTGTAATTGGCAAAGGGCTTGTTAGGAAGGCTGACTCATCCCACCCCACCCTAACTTTCCATGGTGGACACTACTGTTTTACCAATAATTTCTGAGGAATCTTACATTAACGCTCAGTATTTGGGTTTGTTTGCTTGAATTTTCGGAGGCTGGATTTTTTTTCTTAATTCACTGTGCAAATGATCACTTTTACAGGGAAATCAGCCCATTAATGTCCTATTCACCTAATTTATGTAACTCCTCTGATATTAGATCTTTTATAGTTGATGTGTTTTTATTCTGTACTTCCTTTTTTTTAAATAAGTATATTATTATAAATGACTCTAATCTTCATTCTTTTTGATCCTATCAGAAGGCATTTACTCTTACTTGATTTTCCCCCTTAATTAATACATCCTTAAAATTATAAATATATATTCATCTGCTGGATTTGTAAAACTACTGAAAAGTTGGAAGGTATTTAAAATGAATTGTTGCTATTTTCTTTTAGTTTGTGAATATGTTCTCTGGAGTTAATTGCATTGGTTCAAGTCTTCAGTTTCCTTTTTCTCCCTGGATGAGCTTGCTCATAATCAGTCCCCAATAAAAAATCACTAGCTGAATACTATATCACCATTATTATTACTATAATTTAAGTATTGCCCAGGTGGACAAGGTGTGTCGTCTGGAGACTGGCTGTCAGCCCCACTTGACCTTAAGGGTCCATGATCCTTGTGGTCCAGCATCTACCTTGACCCTTGGTTGTCTCCACAACTCAATCCCAGCGGTGCTTTTCTTGTTTATTTTGACATTTGTAGATCTTGTAGACTTGCAATTTTGGGTTGATTTCTCTAAATACAACTGTATTTATGAAAAATGTCTGACTGTATTTCTGTTCATCCTTTAGACATGTTGATGCCGATATATTTACTGCATAAAAGATCAACTTGTGATCTTCATCATGTACTATACATGATAGGTTCAATATTATGATTTTTGCCCAATTAAATTCTTTTTAATTCTGAGATGTTGTCTACTTATTTGGTTTAGTTTACCCTTAGATTTGACTCCTTTAAGTTGCTTTTATAATTTTTCTGTAAGATGAAAGATCAAAGTCTAAGTCTTTTTCTTTCTTCCTTAATCTAAAGCTTAAGAGATATTGAATTATTTTATTGGTCTTTTCAAAGAAACAGCTTTTTGATTTGCTTATTCCTTCTGTACTTTTAAATTCTATTTTGTTAATTTCAGCTTATTTTTAAGATTAATGATCTCATCCTTGTATTGAAGCATTATATTGTTGACGACTATAAATAAATTTTTTTCTATTTGTCTTAGGTTTTGTCTCTTTAATTGTTCTTAAGAGAATTTTAATTTTAGTTTTGATTTCAGCTTTAATAGCTATCTAGGGGGCTTTTTCTTTTCTTTTTTTTTAATGGGCAGGCACTGGGATTTGAACTCATGTCTCCAGCATGGCAGGTGAGAAGTCTGCCTGCTGAGCCACTGTGGCCCACCTGAGGCTTTTTCTTAATTTACATATAGTTAAGGCTTTTAGCCTTTCCCTTACATTTTTTTTCAAATTATTTTGAATAATAATTAGATTTTTTGTGAGTGTGAAGTCATTGCTTTTGATAATTTCTTAATAGATCTTCTTTGTGGACTAGTATGGAAATATTCAAGGAAATACAATGCAAGCCACATATTAAATTTAAAATGATCTAGTTGGCATATTTTCAAAATAGTAATGAAATATATAAAATTAATTTTAAGAATATATTTTGTATTATATATATATTATTTATAATATAAAATATCCTTTCAGCATGTATTTAGTATAAAATTATTAACAAGATATTTTCCAATCTCTTTTGTCCATACTAAGACCTGAAATTTAGTATATATTTTACACTTTTTGCATATTTCATATGGACTAAGCACACTTCAAGTGCTCAATGGTGATATTTAGCTAGTGGCTAGTATATTGGAAACTATATGATCAATATTTGTCAGTGTTCCAGGATATCTCTAAAAATGTATATTTTTTTGTAAGGGTCTATATATAGCTGTAATATTGACTTTGTTGGTTGCATAAATCAATTTTTGTATTTCAAAAAACATATATTAAAATATCCCCTTCTAACTGAATTTTGGTCAGGTTTTAGAGTTTTAATAATTTTTGAGATATATATATAGTTTTAGTTTGCTGAAACTGTCAGAATGCAACCTACCAGAGATGTATTGCGTTTTTTTCTTTTTTGGTACAATACCATTAGTTAAACTACAGACATTTTTTTTTCACTTTTTATTTGTATAATATAATATATATACAAAGCAAAGAAAGAGAAATGCAATAGTTTTCAAAGCACTCTTCAACAAGTAGTTATAGGACAGATTCCAGAGTTTGTCATGGGCTACTGTATGATCTTCTCAGATTTTTCCTTCTAGGTGCTCCACAATATAGGAAGCCAGAAGGAATAAATATTTTTTATTATCACAGTTGAGGTTTTTGTGAAAAATAACATATATACAAAAAAACAATAAATTTCAAAGCACAGTACCACAGTTGGTTGTAGAACATATTTCAGAGTTTGACATGGGTTACAATTCCACAATTTTAGGTTTTTACTTCTAGCTGCTCTAAGACACTAGAGACTAAAAGAGATATCAATTTAATAATTCAGCAATCATATTCATTTGTTAAATCCTATTTTCTCTGAATAACTCCACCATCATCTTTGATCTTTCTATCCCTTTCTTTAAGGGTGTTTGGGTTATGACCATTCTAACTTTTTCACGTTGAAAGGGTCTGTCAATACTACGGGGTAGGGCGATGGAATGATCTGATGTTTTGGAGAGGGTGGATCCTCTAGGTTTCAGAACTTATCTGATCTAGAGACCCATCTGGAGGTTGTAGGTTTCTGGAAAGTTACCCTAGCACATGGAACCCTTGTGCAATCTTATCTATTGCCCTAGGTGTTCTTTAGGATTGGCTGGAATGGTCCTGGTTGGGGTTTAGCAAATTATGATAGGTAGCAATGTCTAACTGAAGCTTGCATAAGAGCAACCTCTAAAGCAGCCTCTTGACTCTATTTGAACTCTCTCCGCCACTGATACTTCATTAGTTACACTTCTTTTCCCCATTTTGGTCAGGATGGAATTATTGATCCCATGCTGCCAGGGCCAGACTCATCCCTGGGAGTCATCTCCCACACCTCCGGGGAGACTTTCACCCCTAAATGTCATATCTGACATAAGGGGGGAGGACAATGATTTCACTTGCAGAGTTGGCCTTAGAGAGAGTGAGGCTACATCTGAGCAACAAAAGAGGTCCTCTAGAAGTAACTCTTAGGCATACCTATGGGTAGGCTAAGCTTCTCCACAATATATATAAGCTTGGCCTATTGATTTTGGTGTCCCTAAAGTTTGACACAGTACCAGGGGATTCCCTGATGGCAAAGTTTAATAGCTCCATATTTTTTCTCCCATCCCTCAAGGGACTTTGTCGATACTTCTTTATTATCTTCTTAATATACTCTAGGATGTATTCAGGCATTACATTAAGCTATACAGGATTAATTGCCCTCCTTCTTAATTTGGGCTCCTTATATTTCAGTTGTTCAAATGAGTTGTACAAATAGGTTGAGTTAGATTATATGCTACAGAAAATTTCAGTTCCAAACCTAATAAGCCTTTCTTCCTTTGGTCTCAAAGTGTATATATGGTTTTAAAATATAGACAATGTCTTCCTTACCCTTGTGTTCAGAAATTACTTTAACCCTGACCTGATTGCTTTGTTCTTATCTCTAAATATATATATATTTATATATATATATTTAGAGCCAGAAATGAAAGAACAATTATATATATATATATTATGATAAGGAGACAATTATGATATGGTCTCCTTCAGAAAACTCTTATAAGAAAATGGGGGCCTAGATTGTAAGCTCTTATGGCAGACACATATAGCCCAGAATGGTAATTATTATTTCTGGATTTTGAGCGACTGTTTTTTATATATAATTGTTCTTTCTTTCATTTCTGGCTTATTTTGCTCACCAGATGTCCCACATGTTCATTCACATCATTGCATGCCTCACAACTTCATTCCTTTTTGTAGCAGCGCAACATTTGATCATATGTGTACACCATTGTTCATGAATCTGTTTTTCAGTCAGCGCATCATTCAGCCGCCTGCATTCATGAAGCATCATGTATAATGCCCAAAGTCCACAGTCCATCAACACTCTCAATTTTAGATAATTTCACTATTCCCAAGAGAAAGATAACCAGTAAGCACACTCTTGCCAAATAGGAAATCTAAACCTCCCCTTAACTCTTGTCCCTTCCCCCATTATTTACCTCTGCTGTTGCTGTGGTAGCACTGGTGTTTTCCTTTTAAACATTGCCCATAGCATGCAATAGCAGTTTCCCCTCTGTACTCTGGACTTAAACACTCTTTGTATATGAATCATGAATCATACCTTTGAAGTAGTTCTTGCATGAACTAATTTATATTTCTAGTGTTAATCAGTGGGACACATAGTTCTATTACAACCCCCCTTCAATCTTGTTCTTCTTCAATATGATAATATTACTTATAGATCCATTAGAGAACCACCTTCACTTCTGTTTTTTCTTTTGTTGCTTGTGCTTTGGGTATAAAGGTTAGGAAGCTACCTCCTATTACTAGGTCTTGTAGGTGTTTGAGGTGCAGATGGAGCTGTGTGACTGTGTGGACTGGGGGCGTGTGTAGCCTGGGTAAGGAGGTCAGTACCTGTAGCCTTTACGCATTGGCAACAGTCTAGGGGGCAGGGAGGATGTAATGCTCATGAGGGGTGCAGGAGAAGGGGATTGGGCTGCACTTGGGGTGGTGGTGTGGGGTGGGTATGCACTGGAGGTTGGTGGGACAGGGATGCTTAGAGTGCAGGGAGTGGGGGCAGGTGACGGGGTTCAGGTGTGTGGGGTGTGGGGTGAATTGCAGGTCGCAGGGCATAGCTGGTGAAGGTAACACATTTAAGGAACATGGTTTCGCTTACTTCCTTGTTCCCCTCTCCCTGTTGCACACCTCAGGGCTCCGGGCTCCAGTGTTAGGCTCTAGTTCTCTGTTTCTCAGTTCCTCAGCTTTTGCAACCAGGGCTGCCCTATGTGGTGCAGAAAACTCTCCTAGTTCAGTTACACTCTGGAATCACCATCTCAGCACCCTCCCATCCCTTCTCTAACTTTTCTTGGAGCAGGGCTGAACTCGATCTATCTATTCCACATATTCCACATCTTCCCAGAACACCCTGGATTGCCTTTTTTTTTTTTTTTTGCATGGGCAAAAGCAAAACCAGGTCTCCAGCATGGCAGGTGAGAACCAAGAAGTGAACGTGGGTCTCGGGCATGGTGGGGAACTCAGAGAACTCTGTCTGCTGAGCCACCGTGGCCCGCCCTGGATTGACTTTTAATAGGGGGATTTATTTAGTTATAAATGTATAGCTCTTCAGAGAAAAGGCAGATAGTTTTCATCTGAGCTTCTCTGTCAATGGGAACGCAATGTCTGCTGGCCTTCTCTCTTTAGTTTTCCCTGGAGCGATTCTCTTCTGCATCTCCAAATATCTAAGCTGAGCTGTGAGTGCTGAGATGAGGTATGCTGAGCTGCTGCGCTCTCTTCTGTCCTCTCTCTTTTAAGCCTCCAGCTAATTAAATTAAACCTCACTCTTGGGGAAGGCACTCCCCTTACCTGATGGCAAATGTAATCAGCCATAGATGAATTTCACATAATGGTGACTTAAATCCACAACAACAGTACAATGGGGCATCATCACTGGACCAAGTTGATGCCTGAACCTAGCCATCTCTCTCACATATGCTATATTGTTTGGTGCACATAGGTTTATGATTCTAGTATTTTCTCCATAAAATTTACTTTTGTCATTAAATAACATTCCTTCCCATCTACCTCATCTGATATCAGTATTGCTATACTTGCTATTTTTGTATTCCTTGTGTCTTTAGAAATCTATACTTTTACATGTTTACTTGCAAAGAGCACACTTTTAAAAAAATTCCAATCTGACAGTCTTTTTTTTTTTTTTTTGGCATGAGCGGGTCTCTGGCATGGCAGGTGAGAATTCTGCCACCGAGCCACCGTTGCACTGCCCTGACAGTCTCTTTTAACATAAGAATTAAGAATTTGGTCTGCTCACGCAATGTATATACTTGATTTTATTGTTTCCATTTAGTGTAAAATCATTCTTTTTATTGTTTTATTTTTCCTTGTTAATTTTAGATTTATAGCACCTTTCTGTTTCCACCTACATGGAAATTTTCTATAGCACATAATCTAACTCAACCTATTTGTATAACTCATTTGAACAACTGAAATATAGGAAGCCCAAATTAAGGAGGGCAATTAATCCTGTATAGCTTAATGTAATGCCTGGATACATCCTAGAGTATATTAAGACGATAATAAAAAAGTATCGACAAAGTCCCTTGAGGGATGGGAGATTTTTTCCACCTACATGGAAACAGAAAGGTGCTATATCTTTCTTAGTGCTTATTTCCTGGGGTTTCCAATCAAACACACATTTCTCTACTTTGGTATGAAAACAAAATACCAAGCATTTCTTTCACCAAGATGCTTCATTTGCGTTTTTATTTTTAATTCATCTTTGTATTAGATTGACTGTATCTTCACGTGTTTTCCCTGAAATATAAGAAATTGATAATTTAGGAAGTCATTACACACCTGAGAGTGTCTCTCACACCACAATGAATGCTAATTTGTTTGGATACAGGTTTATTCACTTCCCTGTTATCAGCTAGTATTTTCTAGGGTGCAGGAGAAATGCTAAAGCTAGACTCATTTTGGTTTCTTAAGAAATTGCTCCTTCTTTTATTTTTATATCCTAGGGACTGATTTTTTTGCATAATATTGCCCCAAACACAGTGGATTAGTTTCCCAATGCTGCTGTAACAGATTACCACAAATTTAATGGCTTAAAACAATCCAAACTTATTACCTTACACATTTATCATCTAGAAGCCTGAAGTTTGAAATGGGTCTCACTGGGATAAAGTCAAGGTGCTGGCCCCTGTTTCTTCTGAAGGTCCTAGGGACAATCTGTTTCAGTGCCCTTTCCAGCTCTTAGAAGCTGTCCATCTTCCTTGACTCCTGGCCTCCTTCCTGCTTCCTGAAAGCCAGCAGTGCAGCCTCCTAAAATCTCGAACTCTTCTGCCTCCCTCTATCATTTATCAGGACCCTTGTGATTACATTGGCCCCACCCAGATAATCCAGGATGTTCTATTTCAAGATCCTTCACTAAAGCATATCTGCAAAATCCCTTTTCTCATGTAAATAACATATTCACAGGTTCTGGGGATTAAGACATGGAGTTATTATTCTGCCTACCATGCACAGGAAGGCTAAAATTAAACCCAGGTCTTATTGAAAGCTTGAAGATTTTCTTTCATTAAGTCATTGAACTTTTTGTTCTGATTTATCTTTGGGAACACCTATCATTCATAGATTTCTATTCTCAAGTCTCCATCACTAATCTTACTCTTCAACTTTCTTCTCTATCCCCACCCCATGTTCTGGGAGAACATATCTATGTCACTGATTTTATCTTCTGTATTACCAATTGCGTTCTTTATTGACTTTGATGTACACTTTTTAAAAATTCGGTTTTTTTGCTTTTTTCAAGTAATCTACTGCCTCCCTCCCCACATATGACTATAATCATTTTCAGCAAATAATTTTTTCATAAATTTCCAAGGTAAAAATTTTAACTGAATTTTGTCAGATATAGATTCTAAAAATAAAGGACTTTCACTAGCTTTGCATAAATACTCTCATTAAAAAATACAAATTAGGAGCGCTACTTAGCGTAATGCAGCCTCACTAGCTAGATTTCTGTTTGGGTGTACTACCAGTCAGTTGCAGATTAACAGGAGGAGAGCATTTTAGAAGATACTAAATAGCCCAAAATTCAGCTAAATGGGATAAAAGTGGAGACTATTGTGTTCAGTACTGAGGCCACCGACAACTTCTCAGAGGGTAATCATACTAGACTGCTGGTGAAGGAAGTTATGTTGAAAGGATTCAAAAGAGAGTGAGGAGAGGACATGAAATATGTGATTTACTGAAAAAGCGGTATTAGATAGTTCTTAGAGTCAGGTGAATGATTGATATAGAATAGTGGGAGCACAGTATAAAAAGAATAATTTATCCTTAAATGATTGTCTTAATTTCTCAGAGCTGCTAAGACAAATACTGCACAATAGGCTGGCTTAAACAACAGCATTTGTCTCTAAGCTAGAAGTCCAAATTTAAGATGTCGGCCAACTAGGCTTCCTCCTGCGGTCAGCATGTACTGGTGATGGCAGTCGTCTGTCACGTGGCTTCTGACTGCATCCTACTTCTTTTTTCTCTTTATAAGACCTCCAGTAATATGGACTAAGACCTGCTGATTCAATTTGGCCACACCTAGACTAATATCTTTAGAGGTTCTATTTACAAATGGGTTTACAGCCACTAGAACACGGATTAAAACTACCTGTGTCTCGTATGGGGCATGATTCGATTCCCAACAATAGCTATTTGATGAGAGCATATCCTCTTGCAAATGATTTCCATTGTACAGGCTTCAGCTTTTTGGATTCTGCTGAGATGGCCACAGGTTGCCAGGTCCTTCAGGTGACCAGAGCACACCTCTTTCTACCTCTTATTCTGGGTGAAGGTGTTAGTATTTCATGGAGGGAGTCCACTGCAGAGGACTTGATGTGGTCATCTTTGCACTAGAAGAAATTACTTTTTTGCTCTGAAAGATTATTGAAACCTTTTCATAAAAGAATATCCACCTACAGGCCTATAGCAGTGTGTTTTTGAGCCAAGATATTTTAGAAGATGTTTTCAATTTTGAAAGTTATTTAAATAAAATGCTTTATACTTCTGTAAAAGGAAAACTTCCCGTTTACAGTTACACTAACTATCAAAACTGAATGCTCTAAAAAAAAAAAAAAAGAAAAAACTGAATGTTTTAATTTCAACTTTAACAGCCAGAGCTGTTGAGGATGCATAATCTTCGAGTGTCTGTGGTATGCAAGACCCTTACTGGACCCAACTGTGGACTCTTTCCTGACCAATGAACAATGTGACTTATTTTTAACCAACTGTGCAGATACAAATGTCCTATCCAGAGTAGTAATCTTCAACCCTTAATGAGCATAACTACCATGAAACCATGCTCCCTCCTTCCTACTACTTCAAAAACCCTCACAGCATTCTCCACCCCCTGGACTAGCAAGCCAATGAACCCATATTTTAAAAGCTCTGGTAATTGTTTTTATTCTCAAACTTGTTGTACAGTTAGCATACAAGAAACAATTGCCTAGGTACCTTAGTGACTATTAATTTCATGCAATTTTAACAGATTCCGTGTGCCCCTGTTGGACAGTGCTGACTGAATTTTTCTATGCTCTGCTGCATATTTTTGCATGTCATTCCATGTGGCTTGAACTTTAGGAGCAATCTCTCATTTTTTGTAGTTTGTTAACAATGCATTCAGACACATGAACTTTCTGTACAAGATCAAGAACATACATGTTTTTGTGTCCAGCCTGTTGCCTTTTTGTTCTTATGCCTTATTAAAGCCTTTCCTTGGAGAGGACCATGGTGGACGGAACACTTCTCACTTTATAATGGAATATTCCAAGGAAATCATACTCAGAAAGATTTCCATTGGGGGTATAAACTGTGGCAACAGAACACTACTCTCTCAGATGTTTGCGTCTCATCCAATCAATTTTGCTGGTACAACACATTTTAAACACCTGGCTTTCAAATGCCAACTTAATTTGATATGGGATAGACCCATGCATGGCAGTGGGATAGTTTTGTGTAGCCTTATGGAAATGCTTTCGTCACATTTCCAGATTCAACCATAGTTGTAAAACCAAATTGGGTATAGGCTAGCAATCTGATTTGCATATTTTGAGTCACCACTACCATTGGTTTTTTACTGTTTAAGTCAGAAGACTGGTGTACAGTTTTAATAATGCCACTAAACAAAGTGTGAAGGATTCACTAATTATTTTGCCCCATTTTCCTCATCTCAAACAGTATTCAGGGCTATAGCTTTGAGAGTTGCAATCAGTGGCAATATGTGGTGCAGATCTGTGACTTTGGGTATGGAGGGACTGGTAACAAACGTGTAAGTGCAGAACAAGACCCAAATCTAAAGTGGAAGGTGTGCAATGGGATGGAGGAAAGTGGTTTGGAAGGTGAAATCTGGGGAAATCTGAATTACTGAGAGGCACTGTGCAGGAGGTCATTTTGTTGAACTATTTAATAAGGTACCTGTGCCCAGGTTTCTGACCTGAAAGGCTGTTAATAAGAGTGTTCCCCAGCGGGTCTCCGAAGAAGTCAAATGAAAATGGGTCCCTGCCACCGAAAAACTCCCTGAAGACATCGGCGGGGTCGCGAAAGGCGAAGACGTATTCGAAGGGGTCCTCGAAGGGCCCGCTGCAGCCGCCACCATTGGCTCCTGCTTCACCGTATCGGTCGTAGACGCCCCGTTTCTTGGAGTCTGACAACACTTCGTACGCCTCAGCCACCTGTTTGACTGTCTTCTCCGCTTCCTCCTTGTTCTCAGGATTTTTGTCGGGGTGCCACTTGAGCGCCAGCTTGCGGTACGCCTTCTTGATGGCCAAGGCCGAGGCCTGCCGGGGCACGGCCAGCACCTCGTAGTAGTCCACCATGATGGACAGCGGGGTCACAGGCCGGGGGCGGGGGCCCAGCGGGACCTCCCCGGCTCTTGCAGGCCTGAAGCCACGACGACCACCTGCTGCTAGCAGCCCCGGGGTATCGGGCCAGACTGCGCCCCGTGTCTCGGCTTCCCGGGCTGGGGCGCCCGTTGTGACGCAGCCCCGTCTCACTGGTGGGGCGCCCCTCGTGACGCAACCCCGTCTCATTGGTGGCGCGCCCGTCATGACGCAACACCGTCTCATTGGTCAGGGCCAACTACGGTTCCGCATCCCAGAATGCAGTGCTCCCAGGGCAGGTCTACGGGCTGCGCTGCGACGCCCCCCCCCCCGCCCCGCCCACCCCAAGCGGCCCCGCCAGGCCCGGCAGCAAGCGGAGCTGTGGTTTCGGGAAACAGCAGGTAAAGGAGCGCTGAGGGGAAGTGGGCGCCGTGACTCCCGCTGGCTTCGAAAATGTTTTTGGTTTTGTTTTTTAAAGTTGATTTTGCATCAGGCTTTTCCCAGCGGCCTGGGGTTGGGGGAGGGTGGTGGGAGTGTTTAAGCCGACCCTGGGTTCGAGGAAAGGAAGTTCTGTCTTCTGGGACGCAGTTCTGAAACGTCTTGGCCTCAGGCCCTGTTTGCTTATGTTGTGTGGGTTATAGCTAACAAGACTTAGCATATAAAAGTTCATTAATGAATTTAGTAATAAGAAGACCATTATATGCTAAGCTAAATCATGTTTTTGTGGAAAAATATATTTTTCAATCAAAACAATGAGAAGAGTGGCAAATTTTTTTTTTTTGCGTTTTTTTGCAAAACCCCGTTTAGTAATGGACTTGGTGACCGAGTTAGATTCTCATACCTGCTTTTGCCTTCAATCTATTGCTTTATTATATGCCATATAGCCTCAGGAAAAATCCCCGTACACTTATGAGAGAATGAGAGGGAAAAAATTCGTATAACATTATTATTATGAAAATAGTTTAGACTTTACAAAATTCCCCTGAAAAATTCTTGGAAACTCTAGGGTTCCCGGGGCCATACCCCACCCCACCCCCGCCCCGGTCAAGCATATCAAATCTTTAAAGTCTGTGGCTCTATTTCAAGTGCTGGGGCTAAATTTGGGTTGTGAGTGATTATTTCCACTGAAACTGCTGAATTGTGACACGATTTTCTTTTTGATATTTCTTGGCATCTGACGACACAGACATCTCAGCCATTTCTTTGAATTTTCTTGTCGCTTCCTCCTGATTATCTCCTCGACACTCTATCCTTTGCTTCCATAAACTAGGAGGCAACACCAATAAAGGTCTTAGTTTGAAGATGGAAATGAACCAGTGAACTTTTTTTTTTTTAACTCAGGCAAGTTTCAAATATTGTATTTTTTTATTCATACAGTATGAAGCTTTCTAAAGATCCCACAACATGACATATCATGCAGAAGAAAAACTAAACATTCAAAATAACCCTCCCCTCCATACCATAAACTAAAAATAAGGGGAAAAACCCTCATTCCCCAGTAAGGAAATACTATTTGCACTATTTTCTGTAACACCAGCCAAGATATGCACAAGCAAGAGAAATAGAAACATTTACTAAAATATTTATAGCAAATACTTATGTACAAACAATTCGCAGAAGACAAGTTCCCCCTTGAAGCAGAGCACGTGGCAGTTGACACTGGAACAGATCAAACCGCTGGCTGAGTTTATAAGCCACGTGCTAATCCAGAGGAAGAAAGTTCGATGTAGTGGAGATTTTCAGTTTGAACATTAACATTTCCAAAATTTGGCAGCATTATTTTTAATTATGCAAATTATGTAGACAAGAGGTGCATTTTAAATCCATCTGTGTGCAAAACTCCGTGTCATGCAGGGTCATCAAGCACGGGGATTTTTCTCTCACAGAGCCCAGGATGTGCAGCACTCAGTTGAAGGAACAGCCATGGCAGGCAGGTGTGTGCAATTTAAGATTCGTTCACCTTGATTAAACCCGCCCTTTTCCACTGGTGATTACAAACCAATTTTTTTTTTAGTAGAAAAACTTCATTGAGAAAAACTACTGTCCTAGAGAACTAATCAAAACTTTTTTCTTCCAGTCAATAGTGCCTTTGCAGAAAAGGGAAGGGATAATATCAAAGCTGTGGAACATGACACTGTATGTTTATATCACACAAATTTACCAAGTTATTATTCATTATGAATTATATGGGCAGCTAGGGGAAGAAAACTGTCATGAACTCTCTATGCCTGTGGTAAAGAAAGTGAGATTTAAACTTGGATACAATTTTGCTCTTCTGTGGCATCTAGATAACAGGATTTCTCCCATTTAAATCACAAATATGTGTGGGTGTTTAGATCTGTACCTGCACGATAAAAATCACCAGTTATTTAGATTGCATGTTTTTTGAAACACAGAAGGGAAATTTACAGTTCAGATGTAAGTTTAATGACAGATCGTTTAACCATGTAGTGAAACAAACAAAAAAAGGATATTCTAAGCAGTTAAATAATTACTTCAGGTGTTCTTCATTAAGTAATGCATAAGCGTAATCATGATTGCCTCAGACAGCTTCTGGTCTTCTTATATAAAATAATAATTACACTTTAACTTATATTTACTCAGGAACATTTAATAAACTTCATGGCTCCTAGAATGAAGCAACAGAATAAAGCAGCCATTAGCATTATGCAGTCACTATATGAACACAAGAACTAACTCTTGGCAATAGCACTGAACTAACCCCTCTCAGGCAGAGATATATTAAAAGCTGCTCAGCAATGAGACATAATCCCTGAACCAGTGAACTTTCTAATGTTTGCCGGAGTGTTCATTGATGCAAAGGGATAGGGGCATTATCCCATTAGAACGAATTGCTGACTTCATGTCTCTTGGACAGAAGGGTTGTGAAGCCCTTTGTTTGACACTTGATAAGCGCTCAATGAACCAGAGCAGGAAGCTGGTCAGGAATAAAGCCCAACGTGAACAAAGCAAAGTGCTAAAGTACAGAGCCTGTTTGGAGAAGGGCAAGTGACCCAGCATGCTTGAAGGATAAAGGGCAGAGGGAGGGGGGCCAGCAGAAAGGAGGTACAAGGAATGAGCTTGGTCAAGTGAGCTGGGGTTCCTGTTGCTGGAGTCCTAAAGGCAAGGCCATGGAGGTAGAATTTTATTTTATGCCATAGGAAATTGTTGTCTGAGGTTTTCTGAGGTGGTGGTGGAATGGGGTGGGACAAGAGGTCCTGAGGCTGTGAAAAAGAAGAGAGTGAGAAGGGGGCAAAGGGGCTGAGGCTCTGAAATGGCACAGTGGCAGCTGGGTCTGACAGTCATCTGTTGTAGCACTTGCCCTCGAGACATAGGGCCCAGAGCAAAGGGAGGTGTGTAGTCAAGTCATGTCCATGCTGAACTGGTTACTGAGTGCCTACTGTCTGCAAAGCAATGGGAGTGACAGTTGAGCAATAAAGTGATTCCAAAGGTGAAGCCCATGCAGCCCTACAGTCTAGAAGCAGAGAAAGTCATGCAAACTGCTAACTTGGACGCAAGGTAGAAGAAAATGAGAACTTGGTAAAAGTGAAAGCAAAATCCTGCAGAGATTTAAGGAAGACACCTTTGATTCTCAGGGGGCAATCTGTCTCTTTTCTGCCTTAGTTGAATAACAAGTAGCTCTGACCTGATTGAAGGGGCCAGGAGAGTCTGGCATGGTGGGCTAATTAATGACTGCTGTCAGCATAAAAAGAAAGAGCCTTCCTAATTGGGTGCTAGGAATGCTCTTGCAGACATCCAACACTTCAGTTGTCCCCAAAGCAAAACCATGCAGCTACCCTACTCAGCATTTCCTCAGCCACCTGTGCTTTTCTGACTAGAGCACATTGCTCCCCTCTCCCCCCACCCCCGCCCCACACCTGTTTGTGAGTTTGTCTTTGCTCACTGGATAGTGCCTTGCAGGAGTATTTCTAACTGGTTTTCTAGCTCCAGCTCCTGACATAGTGCCTGGCACACAGTAGGACCCATACTTTTGAAGAACATTAGGTGAATGAGGGAATTGACAGTAGATTTTAAGTCAGTTCTAGGTTCCAGGGTAGAAGTGCCATTGGATTGCTCAGCAGTGGTCCTTGGTAATTGTTGAGAGTGTGAATCACCTACTCTTTAGACGAGTACACAGAATTCCTGCTTTACAGGCAGAGTCTTGGTCCCAAACTGTTCTAGTTTGCTAGCTGCCAGAATGCAATATACCAGAAATGAAATGGCTTTTAAAAAGGGGAATTTAATAAGTTGCTAGTTCAGTTCTAAGGCTGAGAAAATGTCCCAATTAAAACAAATCGATAGAAATGTCCAATCAAAGGCATTCGGGGAAAGATACCTTGGTTCAAGAAGGCCGACTAAGTTCAGGGTTTCTCTCAAGTGAGAAGGCACATGGCAAACACAGTCACAGTTTCTCTCTTGGCTGGAAGGGCACATGGCGAGCATGGCGTCATCTGCTAGCTTTCTCTCCTGGCTTCCAGTTTTATGAAACTCCCTGGGAGACGTTTTCCTTCTTCATCTTCAAAGCTCTGGCTGGTGGACTATGCTTCGTGGTGCTGCAGCATTCTCTGCTCTCTTTGAATCTCCAAAATATTTCCTCTTTTATAGGACTCCAGAAACTAATCAAGACCCACCCAAATGGGCAGAGACATGCCTCCACCTAATCCATTTTAACAACCACTCTTGATTAAATCACATCTCCAGGGAGATGATCTAATTACAGTTTCAGGCATACAATGCTGAATAGGGATTAGAAGAAGCGGCTGCCTTTACAAAATGGGATTAGAATTAAAAACATGGCTTTTCTAGGGTACATACATCATTTCAAACCAGCACACAAACCATCCAGGTAGACAGCAGCCTCCAAAAGGTCTGAGGCTCTGCAGAATGCAGGAAAGTCATAACATCAGAGTGGTGACCCTCTGTTTACTGTCTCTTTGCCCTGTGTAATCTATGGATGAACTTTCCTGACATTCAGACTTTGGAAGAATTGCCCTGTAAATTTCAGAATTGCAGATAAGGGCATGACAAACAGCAAAAGCATTGCAACATCTTTTTTGCTCACCCCAGAATGTAGGTCCTAGAGGATGGAGGGGAGGGCAAGCTTCAGGGTGTATATGTGTGTGCATGTGTGCACCCATAGCTTTAAAGGTAGCAGTTTGTGTATGAACAGAGATGGATTCTAAAAGGAAAGAGAGATGCTCGGTTGTGTCTATTGAGTGAGCACAGCTGCCAACTTCATGTCTCCTGGAGAGGAGGGTTATGAAGCCCTGGGTTTAACTCTTGGTAAGCACTCAATGAACTGGAGCAGGAAGCTGGTCAGAAGTAAAGCCCTATGTGGACAAAGCAAAGTGCAAAAGTACAAAGCCTGTTTGGGGAAGGGCAAGTGGCCCAGCATGCTTGGAGGACAAAGGGCAGAGGGAGGGGGTCCAGCAGAAGGGGAGGAGGAAGAATGAGCTTGAAGAGATGAGCTGGGGTCCATGTCCCTGGAGTCCAGGCAAAGCTGTGGAGGTAGAATTTTATTTTATGCCATAGGAAATTGTTGTCTGAGGTTTTCTGAGGTGGTGTTGGGTTGGGATGGGACAGGGGATCCTGAGACTGTGAATGAGAAGAGATGGAGAGAGGAGAGGGGTAGGGGTTGAGGCTCTGAAATAAGACCATGGCAGCTGGGTCTGACAGTCATCTGACTTAGCTACTCCTGGCCAAGGTTTCACCAGTATCCAAATGAGGAAGGGTTGCCATTCAATATCAAAATAAATTATTGTAGTTTTTTGTGGCACTGATACATTTTTATAGAGGTTGTCTATATTAACTGGTTGATAAATTGTCTTAAGTCTGTTCTGTGATGTGGTGTTTTGTGTGTGTGTGTGTGTGTTTATATAATTTCTTTTTTATTAGGGGAGGGTGTTGTAGAAGTTGGGAGAAAGAAGAGGAGGGTCATTCTGCACTTCCACTTTTACCTCTAAATCCTTTCTAAAAAAATTTCTTATCTTGAAATAATTTCAAACTGTAATTACAAGACAGTTATAAAAATAATACATACTCCTGAGAGAACTGCAACTGCAGACATCCAGAGCCACCAACTTTAACATTTTGTCCACTCTGGCTGCACCATTCCATCTATCATCCAACATCCATCCATCTCCCTTCCTTCCTCCCTCCCTTCTTTCCTTCCTTCCTTCTTCTTTCTTTTTCTTTTGCTATCTTTATATTTATCTATCTATCCATTTATCTCTCAATTAATCAATCATATATCTAATCTATCTACCTTCTGAACACTTGAGAGTAGTCTGCACACATCCTACTCCTTGAACATATGTAATACCTTCATGCACATTTCCTATGAACAAGGATGCCCATTTGTTCTAGTTTGCTAGCTGCCGGAATGCAACACACCAGAGATGGGTTGGCTTTTAATAAAAGGGGATTGATTTTGTTAGTTCTTCAGAGGAAAGGCAGCTAACTTTCCACTGAGGTTCTTTCTTACGTGGGAAGGCACAGAATGGTCTCTGCTGGCCTTCTCTCAGGCCCCTGGGTTCCAACAACTTTCCCCTGGGTTCCAACAACTTTCCCAAGGGTGACTTCTTTCTGCATCTCCAAAGGCCTGGGCTGAGCTTCGAGTGCTGAGTTGAGGATTGCCCAGCTGCTTGGGCTGTGCTACGTTGAGCTCTCTCATTTAAGCACCAGCCAATTAAGTCAAACGTCATTCATTGCAGCAGGCACGCCTCCTAGCCACCTGCAGATGTAATTAGCAACAGATGAGGTTCACGTACCATTGGCTTATGTCCACAGCAACAAAACTAGGTGCCTTCACCTGGCTAAGTTGACAACTGAATCTTAACTACCACGCCACACCTTCCATGTAATCACCTTAAATAATTCAGTTAAGTGAGTTCAAGAAATTTAACATTGATATAAAGCTTACATTCTATCTTCCATTTTTTTCTTATGTCCCAGTAATGTCCTTTTGAGCTTTTTCTCTTCCATTCCTAGATCCCATCTAGTAGCATGTATTGCATTTATTGTTATTCTTTCTTTCTATTTATTAATTGTTAAAATATTTATACCGGAAACCAAGGCGGCTGGCGCCCATACCACGCGCGGCCCCCCGGACCAACTGAGAGAATTGGATCGGAAATTCCCAGGCCGCGGAGAACGGTGACGGGTGGGGAAGGCCCCTTCCAAACCCGTGACCCCCCGGGAACGTGCACTCTCCCGGGTGGGCCGCTGCCGCTGGCACCCTCCCGCCACGCTTGTTGCCCCGGGCCGACTAGGAAATTCGGACGGGCTCTTTCCTGGGCTGTGGCGGCCAGTAACCCTCCCTGCGTTCGACCCCAGGCCGGCTCAAGCCGCTTCGGCTAGCAAACCTCCCGGACGGCGAGAGTTTTCCAAAGTTTAAGGTCCCACAGCACCTTTTACTGGTGGGACCCGCAGACAAACGTCTGCCACGAGCGCCACCTACTGGGCAGGATAAGAAAAACAGAACCCAGAGATTTCACAGAAAAATCTTCCAAACTTTTGGATCCAATACCCAGGGAAATCTGTCTAAATGCGCAGACGCCAACAGAAGATAACGGATCACCCTCAAATAATTGAAAATATGGCCCAGTCAAAGGAACAAACCAATAGTTCAAATGAGATACAGGAGCTGAGACAACTAATGCTGAATATACGAACAGAAATGGAAAACCTCTTCAAAAACGAAATCGATAAATTGAGGGAGGACATGAAGAAGACATGGGTTGAACATAAAGAAGAAATAGAAAAACTGAAAAAACAAATCACAGAACTTATGGAAGTGAAGGACAAAGTAGAAAAGATAGAAAAAACAATGGATACCTACAATGATAGATTCAAAGAGACAGAAGATAGAATTAGTGATTTGGAGGATGGAACATCTGAATTCCAAAAAGAAACAGAAACTATCGGGAAAAGAATGGAAAAATTTGAACAGGGTATCAGGGAACTCAAGGACAATATGAAGCGCACAAATATACGTGTTGTGGGTGTCCCAGAAGGAGAAGAGAAGGGAAAAGGAGGAGAAAAACTAATGGAAGAAATTTTCACTGAAAATTTCCCAACTCTTATGAAAGACCTAAAATTACAGATCCAAGAAGTACAGCGCACCTCAAAGAGATTAGACCCAAATAGGCGTTCTCCAAGACACTTACTAGTTAGAATGTCAGAGGTCAAAGAGAAAGAGAGGATCTTGAAAGCAGCAAGAGAAAAACAATCCATCACATACAAGGGAAACCCAATAAGACTATGTGTAGATTTCTCAGCACAAACCATGGAGGCTAGAAGACAGTGGGATGATATATTTAAATTACTAAAAGAGAAAAACTGCCAACCAAGACTCCTATATCCAGCAAAATTGTCCTTCAAAAATGAGGGAGAAATTAAAACATTCTCAGACAAAAAGTCACTGAGAGAATTTGTGACCAAGAGACCAGCTCTGCAAGAAATACTAAAGGGAGCACTTAAGTCAGATACAAAAAGACAGAAGAGAGAGGTATGGAGAAGAGTGTAGAAAGAAGGAAAGTGAGATATGATATATATAATACAAAAGGCAAAATGGTAGAGGAAAATATTATCCAAACAGTAATAACACTAAATGTTAATGGACTGAATTCCCCAATCAAAAGACATAGACTGGCAGAATGGATTAAAAACCAGGATCCTTCTATATGCTGTCTACAGGAAACGCATCTTAGACCCAAAGATAAACATAGGTTGAAAGTGAAAGGTTGGGAAAAGATATTTCATGCAAATAACAACCAGAAAATAGCAGGAGTGACTGTACTAATATCCAACAAGTTAGACTTCAAATGTAAAACAGTTAAAAGAGACAAAGAAGGACACTATATACTAATAAAAGGAACAATTAAACAAGAAGACATAACAATCATAAATATCTACGCACCGAACCAGAATGCCCCAAAATACGTGAGGAATACACTGCAAACACTGAAAAGGGAAATAGACACAAATACCATAATAGTTGGAGACTTCAATTCCCCACTCTCATCAATGGACAGAACATCTAGACAGAGGATCAATAAAGAAATAGAGAATCTGAATATTACTATAAAGGAGCTAGACTTAACAGACATTTATAGGACATTACATCCCACAACAGCAGGATACACCTTTTTCTCAAGTGCTCATGGATCATTCTCAAAGATAGACCATATGCTGGATCACAAAGCAAGTCTTAACAAATTTAAAAAGATTGAAATCATACACAACACTTTCTCGGATCATAAAGGAATGAAGTTGGAAATCAATAATAGGCGGAATGCCAGAAAATTCACAAATACATGGAGGCTCAACAACACACTCTTAAACAACGAGTGGGTCAAAGAAGAAATTGCAAGAGAAATTAGTAAATACCTCGAGGCAAATGAAAATGAAAACACAACATATCAAAACTTATGGGGTGCAGCAAAGGCAGTGCTAAGAGGGAAATTTATTGCCCTAAATGCCTATATCAGAAAAGAAGAAAAGGCAAAAATGCCGGAATTAACTGTTCACTTGGAAGAACTGGAGAAAGAACAGCAAACTAATCCCAAAGCAAGCAAAAGGAAAGAAATAACAAAGATCAGAGCAGAAATAAATGAAATTGAAAATATGAAAACAGTAGAGAAAATCAATAAGACCAGAAGTTGGTTCTATGAGAAAATCAATAAGATTGATGGGCCTCTATCAAGATTGACAAAAAGAAGAAGAGAGAGGATGCAAATAAATAAGATCAGAAATGGAAGAGGAGACATAACTACTGACCTCACAGAAATAAAGGAGGTAATAACAGGATACTATGAACAACTTTACGCTAATAAATACAACAATTTAGATGAAATGGACGGGTTCCTGGAAAGACATGAACAACCAACTTTGACTCAAGAAGACATAGATGACCTCAACAAACCAATCACAAGTAAAGAAATTGAATTAGTCATTTAGAAGCTTCCTAAAAAGAAAAGTCCAGGACCAGATGGCTTCACATGTGAATTCTACCAAACGTTCCAGAAAGAATTAGTACTAATTCTCCTCAAACTCTTCAAAAAAATCGAAGTGGAGGGAAAACTGCCTAATTCATTCTATGAAGCCAACATCACCCTCATACCAAAACCAGGCAAAGATATTACAAAAAAAGAAAACTACAGACCAATCTCTCTAATGAATATAGATGCAAAAATCCTCAATAAAATTCTAGCAAATCGTATCCAACAACACATTAAAAGAATTATACATCATGACCAAGTAGGATTGATCCCAGGTATGCAAGGATGGTTCAACATAAGAAAATCAATTAATGTAATACACCACATCAACAAATCAAAGCAGAAAAATCACATGATCATCTCAATTGATGCAGAGAAGGCATTTGACAAGATTCAACATCCTTTCCTGTTGAAAACACTTCAAAAGATAGGAATACAAGGGAACTTCCTTAAAATGATAGAGGGAATATATGAAAAACCCACAGCTAATATCATCCTCAATGGGGAAAAATTGAAAACTTTCCCCCTAAGATCAGGAACAAGACAAGGATGTCCACTATCACCACTATTATTCAACATTGTGTTGGAGGTTCTAGCCAGAGCAATTAGACAAGAAAAAGAAATACAAGGCATCAAAATTGGAAAGGAAGAAGTAAAACTATCACTGTTTGCAGACGATATGATACTATACGTCGAAAACCCGGAAAAATCCACAACAAAACTACTAGAGCTAATAAATGAGTACAGCAAAGTAGCAGGTTACAAGATCAACATTCAAAAATCTGTAGCATTTCTATACACTAGTAATGAACAAGTTGAGGGGGAAATCAAGAAAGGAATCCCATTTACAATTGCAACTAAAAGAATAAAATACCTAGGAATAAATTTAACTAAAGAGACAAAAAACCTATATAAAGAAAACTACAAAAAACTGCTAAAAGAAATCACAGAAGACCTAAATAGATGGAAGGGCATACCGTGTTCATGGATTGGAAGACTAAATATAGTTAAGATGTCAATCCTCACTAAATTGATCTACAGATTCAATGCAATACCAATCAAAATCCCAACAACTTATTTTTCAGAAATAGAAAAACCAATAAGCAAATTTATCTGGAAGGGCAGGGTGCCCCGAATTGCTAAAAACATCTTGAGGAAAAAAAACGAAGCTGGAGGTCTTGCACTGCCTGACTTTAAGGCATATTATGAAGCCACAGTGGTCAAAACAGCATGGTATTGGCATAAAGATAGATATATCGACCAATGGAATCGAATAGAGTGCTCAGATATAGACCCTCTCATCTATGGACATTTGATCTTTGATAAGGCAGTCAAGCCAACTCACCTGGGACAGAGCAGTCTCTTCAATAAATGGTGCCTAGAGAACTGGGTATCCATATGCAAAAGAATGAAAGAAGACCCATCTCTCACACCCTATACAAAAGTTAACTCAAAATGGATCAAAGATCCAAACATTAGGTCTAAGACCATAAAACAGTTAGAGGAAAATGTTGGGAGATATCTTATGGATCTTACAACTGGAGGCGGTTTTATGGACCTTAAACCTAAAGCAAGAGCACTGAAGAAGGAAATAAATAAATGGGAACTCCTCAAAATTAAACAATTTTGTGCATCAAAGAACTTCATCAAGAAAGTAGAAAGACAGCCTACACAATGGGAGACAATATTTGAAAATGATATATCAGATAAAGGTCTAGTATCCAGAATTTATAAAGAGATTGTTCATCTCAACAACAAAAAGACAGCCAACCCAATTACAAAATGGGAAAAAGACTTGAACAGACACCTATCAGAAGAGGAAATACAAATGGCCAAAAGGCACATGAAGAGATGCTCAATGTCCCTGGCCATTAGAGAAATGCAAATCAAAACCACAATGAGATATCATCTCACACCCACCAGAATGGCCATTATCAACAAAACAGAAAATGACAAGTGCTGGAGAGGATGCGGAGAAAGAGGCACACTTATCCACTGTTGGTGGGAATGTCAAATGGTGCAACCACTGTGGAAGGCAGTTTGGCGGTTCCTCAAAAAGCTGAATATAGAATTGTCATACGACCCAGCAATACCATTGCTGGGAATATACTCAAAGGACTTAAGGGCAAAGACACAAACGGACATTTGCACACCAATGTTTATAGCAGCGTTATTTACAATTGCAAAGAGATGGAAACAGCCAAAATCTCCATCAACAGAAGAGTGGCTAAACAAACTGTGGTATATACATACGATGAAAAACTATGCAGCTTTAAGACAGGATAAACTTATGAAGCGTGTAATAACATGGATGGACCTAGAGAACATTATGCTGAGTGAGTCTAGCCAAAAACTAAAGGACAAATACTGTATGGTCCCACTGATGTGAACAGACATTCGAGAATAAATTTGGAATATGTCCTTGATAACAGAGTCCAGCAGGAGGTAGAAACAGGGTAAGATAATGGCCAATTGGAGTTGAAGGGATACAGACGGTGTAACAGGACTAGATACAAAAACTCAAAAATGGACAGCACAATAATACCTAATTGTAAAGTAATCATGTTAAAACACTGAATGAAGCTGCATCTGAGCTATAGGTTTTTGTCTTGTTTTGTTTTGTTTTGTTTTGATTTTACTATTATTACTTTTATTTTTTTCTCTATATTAACATTCTATATCTTTTTCGGTTATGTTGCTAGTTCTTCTAAACCAATGCAAATGTACTAAGAAATGATGATCATGCATCTATGTGATGATGTTAAGAATTAATGATTGCATATGTAGAATGGTATGATCTCTAAATGTTGGGTTAATTTCTTTTTTTCCGTTAATTAAAAAAAAAAAAGAGAAGGGATAATTGGTACTGAAGGGATACAGACTGTACAACGGGACTGGATATAAAAACTCAGAAATGGACAGCACAATACTACCCAATTGTATGCAATTATGTTAAAACACTGAATGAAGCTGCATGTGAGGTATAGGTTTTTTGTTTTTGTTTTTTTTTTTCTTTCTATTATTTTAATTCTTATTCTGTTGTCTTTTTATTTCTTTTTCTAAATCAGTGCAAATGTACTAAGAAATGATGAATATGCAACTATGTGATGTTATTAAGAATTACTGATTGTACATGTAGATTGGAATGATTTCTAATTGTTTTGTTAATTCTTTTTTTAATTAATAAAATAAATAAATAAAATAAAAATAAAAAATAAAAAAAATAAAATATATATACCACCAAATTTCCCATCCCAATCCCTCTCAAGCATACAATTCAGTGGGATTGATCACACTGACAATGTTGCAGTATGCTCAGTACCATCTATTACTAGAACTTTCTCTTCACCCTAAACAGAAACCCTACACAATTACTCATTAACTCCCCATGCCCTCCAACCTGATAGCCTGTACTCTACTTTCTGTCTCTGTGAGTTTTCAAGTTCTCTGATATTTTCTTTGTGGTTACCATGGGGGCTTACATTTAACATCCTAAATCTATAACAAACTCCTTTCCTTTGATACCAACTTAACTTCAACAGCATCCATAAACTTTGTTCCCTTACCTCTATATTCCCCGTGTCCCCTGACCTTTAAGTAACTCTTGTCACAAATAACATATTTATACATTATGTATCTAAAATCACTGATTTATCATTACATTTATGCATTTGCCTGTTTGCTCCTATAGAAAGTAAAAAGTGGAGTTGCATGTCAAAACTACAATCCTACTGGTGTTTATATTTACCCATGCCACTATCTTGCTGGAGAACTTTAGTTCTTCATGTGGTTTCAGTCAATTGTCTAGTGTCCTTTCTTTTCAATGCAGAACTTCTTTGCATTTCTTATAGGCTGATCTAATGGTGATGAAGTCCCTCAGTTTTCATTTAGTTTGGAATTTCTTAATCTCTCCCTCATTTAAAAAATTTTGGTTGAAATATATTTATTATTATTGCTGAAATGTACACTTGTTCAGGCTATTTTGAAGCTGTAAGTATAAAGATACTTTTGTATTTCTTTCCCTGAAGAAAATTAGTCCATCCCTCATTTTTGAAAGACAGGTTTTCTGGATACTGATTTGGGTTGACAATTTTTTGCTTTCAGAACTTTAAATATGTCTTCCCACTGCCTTCTTGCCTCCATGGTTTCCAATGAGAAGTCGGCACTTAATCTTTTTGAGGCTCCCTTGTATGTGATGCATTGCTTCTCTTTTGTGGTTTTCAGAATTCTCTCTTTATCTTTGGCATTCCATAGTCTGAATGTAACATGGTGTGGAGTGGGCTATTTGGGTTTATCCTGCTTGGAGTTTGTCCATCATCTTGGGTGTGTACTGATTTAGTTTGCTAAAGTTGATGAAATGCAATATGCCAGAAATGGGTTGGCTTTTACAATAGGGATTTATTAACTAACATGGTTACAAGTCTGAGGCCGTGAAAATGTCAAAATCAAGGCATCAACAGGAAAATACCTTCTTCCTGAAGAAAGGCTGCTGGCAATTGGGACTCCTCTGTCAAGTGGCACGTCTGCTGGTCTCTCCCAGGTTTCATTGCTTCCACCTCTGGCTTCAGTGGCTTCTTTGAGCTTTTCTGAGGTTTCTTTCTTTTAGCTCCTTGTTTCTCTTCGCGTCTGTGTCCTTTCTCTGTGAGCTTCTCTCTGGGGCTTTTTTTTTTTTTTTTTTTTTCCTGTATCTTCTCTCTTATCTTTTATCCTTTTATAAAATACTCCAGTAAGAGGATTAAGACCCACCCTGGGGCAACCCGCAACTGAAATAATCTAATCAAAAGACCTCACTCATAATAGGTCTACACCCACAGGATAGGATTAAAGACCATGATATTTTCTGGGGTACATGCAGCTTCAAATCATCACATGCACATTCAGCACATTCATGTATTTTCTTTAACTTTAGGAAGTTTTCAGCCATTATATCTTTGAATATTTTCTGCCACTTTTGGGGCTCCTGTGGTACACAAATTGATATGTCTGATGTGCCCCACAGGTTCCTCAGACTCTGTTCACTTTTCTTCTTTCTTCTTCCTGCTCCTCAGAATGGATGATTTCACTTGTCTTATGTTCAAGTTCACTGATTCTTCTGCCAGCTCCAATCTGTATTTGAATCCCTCTAGAGAATTTTTAATTTCTGTTACTGTGGTCTTCAGCTCTTTTTTTGTTCCTTTCCATATTTTCCACCTTTATATTGATAGTCTGTTTTGTGTTCATCTGTTAGTTTCCTGATTTCCTTTAGTTCATTGCCTGTATCTTCCTGTAGCTCTTTGAGCATATTCAGAACCATTTTTTAAAAAAGACTTTGTCTGTAATGTTCCAGGTCTGATCTTCCCCATTGGTAGTTCCTACTGCTTTAATCTTCTCCTGTGCCTAGGCCCTCTTTTGTTGAAATGTGGATATTTTGCTATTTGTGTGTTATTGCTGGATTTTAGACTCTGAGGCACCTCTTTCTTGGGCTTGTATCCACCTAGTGTTATGACAGCACTTTCCTTGACTGCCGGGAGCTGAAGGAGAAGGAGAAAAAAAAATACATTGCCCAGTCTTTGCACATCGACCTGTGTGAGTGTTGTCCTTCAAATCTTGTCCAGTAAGTTTGGAGAATAGGTTAAAGCCAAAGCATAGGAACCTCTCTGATCCTTTCCATGCATTCATCTTGTGGCCCTAGGAAGTCCTCTGTTTATGGTTCTGAATGTCCTCTCACCTAGGACATGGTTTCCTTCCAGCCCTGGGCATTGAAATATACATCCTACAGCCAGCAATCCCTTGCCTCAGGAACTCTGTAGGAGAGTTCCATGAGCTGCCTTCTATACACAGCGCAAGCTCTGGGACAGTGAACCCTCAGGCCACTACTGGACAAGCTGGGTAAGACATGTGTGTTCTCAGAATGTGCACAAAGTTTATTCTTTCTGGGTTCAGGACCAGGGATCCTCACTGGGAGCACTGACTGGCTCTGTTCTTAGCTGGTGGTGCGGTTGTCTTCCTTACGGGCTTCCGTCTTCTTCTTGACGGGCTACCGCTTGGGTGCAACTCTCTGACTGCTAAGGGTTTATTCAGAGCTCTGTACTGGGGTTCTAAGGTAACTCCGAGACTCAGCAGCAAGCTGCTGAGGGACCCAAAAGACTTGAGCCGAATACCAATTGATGGCACAAAGCTTTTTTATTGTTACATAGTAAGAGCTTAAGTGCTCGGGGGCTCAAGAGCTAAAAGGACCCCGACGCTTGGTGAGCTCGGGTTATATACAGTTTGGAGGAGGGGTGGAGTCGGGGCATGTACGTCAGGGGAGGGTAGCCAACCACACAAGCTAAGAAGCAGTTGCTAGGCTTAGGGCAGAAGTTAGGAATAGGGAAGTGTAGAACATAACAGGAAGGGTTGCGGTTTTATGGTGGGCTACGGAAATGGGCGGTTTACGACAGGAGGGGGAGAGGACAGCAAGTAAGAAGAATAGGGAGTGAAATTTAAAACAATTTTTAAGGACTGCTAGGCTCCAATCCCAAATAATATGCCACATGGTGGTACTCTCATATTTAGGTCTTTGATCCATTTTGAGTTAATTTTTGTATAGGGTATGAGATTGGGGTCCTCTTTCATTCTTTTGGATGTAGATATCCAGTCTTCCCAGCACCATTTATGGAAGAGACTGTTCTGTCCCAATTGAGTGAGCTTGGAAGAGTCTGAGGGTCTATTTCTGAACTCTTAATTTGATTTTATTGATCAGTATGTCTATCTTTATGCCAGTCTATTTTGTCTATTTTGACCAGTGTGGCTTTATAATATGCTTTAAAGTCAGGAAGCATGAGTCCTTCCACTTCATTCTTCTTTTTCAAGATGTTTTTAGCTATTTGAGGCCCCTTTCCCTTCAAAATGAATTTGATAATTAGCCTTTCCATTTCAGCCTAGTAGGCTTTTGAATTTTGATTGGTATTGGACTGAATCTGTTAATTCACTTGGACAGAATTGGCATTTAGACTTCCAATCCATGAACATGTAATGTCTTTCCATTTGTTTAAGTCTTTGATTTCTTTTAGCAATGCTATGTAGTTTTCTGTGTATGGGTTCTTTATGTCCTCAGTTAAGTTTGTTCCTAGGTTTTTGACTCTTTTAGTTGCCATTGTCAATTTTTGCTCTTAAACCTTCAGTTGATTGGATGAAGCCAACCCTCATTATCATTTACTTAACGATAACTCATTGTAAATGTTGATCATATTTACAAAATACCCTCACAGCATCATCTCGCTTAGTATTTGACCAAATAACTGGGCACCATAGCTTAGCCAAGTTCACATAAAACTAACCATCATATTTTTTGCATGGATACGCATCAGTCCTCGGAGAGGCCTTCTGTACCCACATACATCTGTCTGTCTCTCTATATGGATCATGAGTTCTGGGAAGAGAGGAACCTCATCTGTTCTGATCACTTCCAGAGCCTCAAAGCCCAGCACTGTGCCATTCTCAATAGATGTTTTGTCAGATGAATGAATTAAAAAAAATCAGTGTTAGTGGTAGGGAAGACTTTTAGATCAACCACAGAAAAGGACAGTTCTGATAGTTCTCCATTGGCCAAGGTGGGGTTGCAATGTCTCGTTCTTTTCTTTCTAAAAGAAATATTCTGCCTTGTGTTTCATTTCTGAAAAGGAAGACTAATTTATCACAAAATGGTCTTTTTCTCATGTCTCTTGGTCCATGGCAAGGCTAATTTAATGGATTCAAGGGTGCTGGAAATATTTTGCCTGGTTGATTGGTAAGGAATTCCAGCCAGTTAAACTATTTTTGCCTATTAAGAAACTCAGTAAAGAAAATGACAATTAAATACATGATCCTGGGTGGTGATCTAGCAAGGGAGGAGAGAAGGCTCTAAAGGACATTATTGGGACATAAGAAAAAATTGAAATACAGCCTTTAATTTTGTATCAGTGTTAAATTTCTTGAACTCAACTGCATTTAAGGTGGTTACATAAGTGAATATCCTTGCTTAGGAAATGTGCATGGCTGTATTAAGTGTTCACGGAGCTTGTTGTGTATAACCTGTACCCAGGTATTCAGAAAATGGATTGATATACAGACAGACAGACTAATAGTTAGATGGATAGATATTTATTAAAAATGTGGCAAAATGTTAAAATCGGTGAATCTGTGTGTGGGGGGCAGTATGTTGGAGTTCTCCATATGGGGTTTGTGTTATTTTTGTAGCTATCCTCTAAGTTTGAAACTATTTCAAAACAGTTAAAAGAAACCAGGTAACCCTAAAGCCGCACCCTCTTTATCTCTAAATGTACATTTCCTGCTATCTTTAGCACACCCATGGCCATTGTCACGTGACACAAGCAAACATTAACTAGGTGCAGTTATTAGTTCTTACAGCATGTAGTGGGAGAGGCTGAACCACAGAAGCAAACATTAACTAGGTGCAGTTATTAGTTCTTACAACATGTAGTGGGAGAGGCTGAACCTCTGGCAAAGCAGCAGTCTAGGTGCAATGGCCCCAGAGTCCCAGAGCCCATGTCCCTTTGTCCTGGCCCTGCTGCTGTGTGCGCTCGGCCCCACTGTATCCCAGGGTGGGAAGCTGCTGGTGGTCCCAGTGGATGGCAGCCACTGGCTCAGCATGCTCGGGGTCATCCAGGAGCTGCAGCAGAGGGGCCATGAAGTCCTGGTGGTAGCGCCTGATGCATCTGTGCACATTAAAGAAGGAGCATCCTACACCCTGAAGAGGTACCCTGTGCCATTCGGAAGGGAGGAACTGAAAGTGATTTTTGCTAGTCTTGGGGAGTGGGCTTTCAAGAATGAAGGGTTTTTCCAGCGTATGGTGGAAACATACAAGAAAGTGCAACAGGACTCAGCTATGTTTTTATCTGCCTGCTCCCAGTTCCTGCACAACCAGGAGCTCATGAACTTTCTGGGGGACAGCGGCTTTGATGCTGTGCTAATGGACCCTTTTCTCCCTTGTGGCTCCATCGTCGCCCAGTACCTGGCTCTACCTGCTGTCTACTTTTTGCACAAGCTGCCATGCAGCTTAGACTTGGAGGGTACCCAGTGCCCCAACCCACCATCCTACGTGCCCAGGTCTCTGTCTTCTAACTCAGATCACATGACTTTTATGCAGCGGGTGAAAAACATGCTGATTGCCTCCATGGAGTCCTTTCTGTGCCATGTGGTTTATTCTCCGTATGCCACACTGGCCTCGGAGGTCCTTCAGAGAGACGTGACTGTCCAGGACCTGATGAACTCTGCATCTGTCTGGCTGTTCAGAACAGACTTTGTCAAGGATTACCCCAGGCCCATCATGCCCAATATGATTTTTATTGGTGGGATCCACAGTACTCATAGAAAACCGCTATCCCAGGTGTGTATTTGAGTGAGAGCTCCATATGCCTTCATTCTTGCAAGTTCTTCTGGAGAGAGGAATGTGTCTCGGGTATGGGTGGAACGAGCATGCTGAGATAGCTTAAAATGCCCTGTTTTGTACTTGTCTGCCTTGAAGACCTCTTAGGTCTAAGCTGTAATTTGTATTTCCCATTTAGCGTTGTCCTCTGGGTTATTGTTTTTTTTTTTTGGTGTGGGCAAGCTCCAGGAAGCAAACCCAGGTCTCCAGCATGGCAGGCGAGAATTCTGCTACTGAGCCACCATTGTACTGCCCTGGGTTATTGCTTTTGTATTCGACTTTAGGAAAACATACTTTGGGGCTTCTGTTTAGTGTGCTCCACTGGAGCATACAGAATGCTGCATTTGCTGCACTCAGCAGAAAACAAACAAAAAAAAATGCACCCACCTCTGGGTCAGGGGCAGGTGAGTCAGGACTTAGCACCTCTCTGCTCCTGGCCGAAACTCCAGATTCTCGATATTGTGATAGGAAGATGACTTCTGCAGTCCCTTCTCTTCTAACGGAATAACCTGACAGGTTCTGACATGGGGCAGAAGGTCAGGCATCTCATCTCCTGAAATGTTAATTTTTCCTCCCTTCAGAATTTGACATGGGATTCACGTGTCCTTCTAAATGTCAGTGGAGTGCTCGAGAATGGCAGGACATGCTCCTTCCAAAGCGCAATTAGTGAAAGAGTCTAGAGAGAGGCAACCTCTCAGTGAGCTTTCATGCGTGTCCTCGTCAGAGGTTGGCAGGCCAGACACTTTCCATGGGCTGAGTCTGGCTCTTATCATGGGCCTGTGGTCGTGCTTGGAGAGGGCTGAATCTTAGTTTCCATCATGTCTCCAAAGTGATTCATATTTTAAATGAATTTGGATAGTAGAAGGAATACAAGTGAGAAATGAGGGTCAGGGTTGCTGTCTCCTCATTCCCCTGTGACCTCGATTTCCCCAACCCCTGCCTCTGGGGCTCTGTGCAACTAGGAGACACTCAACAAACACTTATTAAGCAGTTGAATGAAAATAATGTGGTTGGGACAGAGGACTAGTTACTAGGGAGGTAATAATTCCAATAGTTTTTTATATTCCCATAATGACATACAGATTAGGTATGCACAAAGAATTTTTGTTGTTGTTTGCTTTAGAAAATAGGAAAATAATGTGTTATCATCACTCACGTCCCCTGTATTACTCCAGTTCCAAAACTTGTATCTGGTTTTTTCTTATTTCATGGGCAGGCACTGGGAATCAAACCTGGGTCTCCGGCATGGCAGGCGAGAAGTCTGCCTGCTGAGCCACCGTGGCCTGCCCCTGTCTTACTATTTTTTAGCTGCTACATAATATTCCATGTACTTATAGACCACAAGTTATTCGGCCAGCCATTTATCTCCCTATGGAGGGCATTCTCCTTTTTTTGCTACTGCAAACGTTGTCTTAATATAGAGGAAATATCCTGTCCTTTGTTCTATGCCTTCTTATTTGTTTTTTAAGTGCTCTATAGTCTTTTGTTTTCCATTTCTCTTTCAGCTGATTATCTACTCACTATATACTCATCTTACCAAGGGGTTGATTCTCCTAATTATTTAAAACTACATGAGGCATTTTCATTTGCTGATGAGGGAAATGTATTTCTTCTGTTTCAAATTCCATATGAATTTATCAGTCTCACTGAATTCAGTAGGTTTTCTAAAAACAGTTGAATAATTTGAGCAATAGCAAGGATTTCTGCCTTGCTCCTGATTTTACCATACATTGATTTCATTTAGCTTTTTTTGGCAAATACCCTTTAGTTATTTGAGTGATAGCCTTCTTTTCCTTCAGCTGTTTAATAGGAGAGACTGCTGAACTTTATCACCTGCCTTTCAGGCATATGACCCCACCTTCCCCCCAACCCCACCTTCCCTGGTTAAATCTGTGAAAGTGATGAGTTGTAGTTGTGTTGCTAGGTTTACTGATGAGAGTTTTCACTCTGCTTATTGGTTGCTGACTTGTTTGGTGAAACAGGTTTAGGTGTGACAGTGTGACAAGTCTCTGTCAATTGTGCCTGCTGGTAGTCCTCTTCCTTGTTTAATGTTTTAAATCCGAAATTCCGTATTTTAAAGGTTAATATCGCTATCCCTGCATTACTTTTGCTTACATTGTACTAGTATGCTTTTACTATCCCTTTGTCTTCAAACTGTCTTTTTCTTTTTTAAGCAAGGTGGAGGTGGTATTTCTAGCCTAGTCAGACAGGGGAATTTAGCCTGTTTACAGTTCATTTAGAAATTGATGAACTTGATTATAATTCTTCCAGTTTTATTATTTTTCCTGTGTTGTTTTCACATTTTCTTGTTTTTGATGGCTTGTCTGGTTACTATTTATTTTTTTCCCCTTTGCTTATTAAAAAAAATGCTGCACCTCCATTCTTGTAGTGGTGACTGTCCTGTCCCAGCACTCACAAACATACTTTTTCCCTATGATATAAAACAAGACTCCTCCTGCCCTCCCACAAAGCCAGTCATTTCCTCATTGCTTCCTGCCCTGCCCCACTCAGTGGAAAGTGAGTCCAGAGGAATGGATGACAGAGCTGAAAGTTTAGTCTATTCCCAGAATCCTAGCCCCTTCTCACCCTTCACCCATGGTGAATTCTAAACATGGTAATATTTTTCTTATAAAAAAATTAAATCTCTAAGAATAACCTCATACTGTTCTGTAGCTCAGTCCAAACTTGATTACCTGTCAACTCTGCAAAATCATCTTTCTGGAGGGCCTGGGGATTGGGTAGTTTGAACATATCCCTGTGTTCTCTGTACTTCATCTCCCCAACACCAGCACACCCCCATACATCTCCTAGAGTCTGTAGGATGCAGGCTAGAAACTTGAAGGTGAGCTACAACAGAAATTCCCCTCTCCCCAGAACAGAGCCTGGGGGCCAGGGCAGAGAGTAGGGAAGCATGCCTCTTGGAGAAACAGCTTGTTGCTTCCAGGGGTCACAGCGATGTAAAAATGGGTGCCTGGGCCATTCTGCCCTGAAGCTGGCAGAGAATGAAGCTTTGCCAGCCTTGGCTGCCGAAAAGACCCAAGAGCAAAGCCCTCCTCCTGGTGCCTGCACGAGAGCTGGCGATTCCCACCCGACCCACGTGTTCAGAGACAGACCACTTGCCTTTTTTACTCATGGCTTTACTTCTGCCGAAGGTACCTCAGCAACTGGGTCTGAGCCCCAATATGTGGAATAAGAATAAGGGAGACCTCTGGGATTGCACAGACTTGGGCTTCAGGGTTGTTCAGAGGTAGAAAAGTGGCAGGGGCAGCTGTCGTGTGAACCAGGCTTCGAGGTGGTGGGCCCAGCCCTGGCTGCAGGAGACTCCCCTCAGCACGGCTAATCCCCTGCCCAGGTTGGGCCGCGGGGCTCAGGGCCACATAGAGGGACATGTGGGGGACTGGCTTCGACTTCCCCACGGGGTGTCGGGGCCAGAGGAGCCGGGCGCGGCTGCGTGGAGGGAGGGGGTGCTGTGGCCCAGTGCGGAGCCGGCCCCCGGCACCCCCCGCACCCCCGAGGCCACCCGGGCAGGCCCTCCACTCCCCGTATCTCCCACCCGCCGCTGCCCTGCAGGCATGACAAGCCCCAGCACCGTCCCTGGCCGCCGTGGGCCGCCTGGGCACCCAGCCCGGGGCGGGGGTTTGGACTGGCCGCCCCTATCACCCACAGGCCAGGGGCCGTCGCAGCCAGGACTGCGGTGGGCCGAGGGTGTTACCTGGAGCCCGACAGGCGGGGAAGTGGCGCCTGCTGCCCACCTCGGCGCCTGTGACCTCCGCTGTTGGAAAAGATGTTCTCATCACCCAATTGTGGCGTTCACCAGTACTTGACCAGTCTTGTTTTATCTGAACTGCTGAACGCTGTGCTCCTGGTTTATACTGTTACTGGATTATTTTGAAGCAAATCCCAGACCTCACAGGAATTCTCCCATAAGTACTTCAGCATTATCTCCTGAAGTTTTCAGAAAACTTGCATGAATTTTAGAGGAGTTGGAGATGTAGCCTGAAGTTGAAGTCAGTGGCAACCCTTCTAAGGTGATAAATTTAAAAGTGGAATGTAACATGGAAAGGATGGTCTTATTAAAGAGATCTTGCAAGTGGTAAAAAGGAATCCAGAATCTACTACTAGTGGTATAAGTATTTCTGTGGTGCTCAACAATCTGTCACTTTTCATTGGCTAAAAATATCTTGGTGAAACCCAAGGTGTTTTATGACACTGGGTTATTCTTTTCACAAATCCTATATGATACCACTTCAAGAATCAAAATGGGAAGAAATGGTCATTTGGTGAGATTATACTGTTTTCTACTTATGTGACCTTATTTAGATTCTTTTTTTAGAATTTCATAAATACACATTAAAGGAATAATAACAGTATTCTGAATTTCATAGCAGTTGAGACAATGCTACAAAGAATTTTACACCCAGTTTTATCTTCACAATAAAACTCTTTGGAAAGTAGGGCAGGAGTTAGCATTTTATTTTAAAATGCCCTTTAAATTTTTACTGTAATCTGCATGTGTGAGCGTGAGTCTCCTCCTTTTTGGCTCTTCCATAGTTAATCACTGTGAACAATTTTACATTAATCATATCATAATTTTTCTATAAAAACCATAGAGAAAAATATGTTAAATATTTATGGATATCTGTGTTCTTATAGAGCTTAACTATATACAGAAATATGCAGTATATATTTTGATGCATACAGGTTGTTTTATTTCTTAATTTACCTACAAACTTGGATAGTGCTATGTAGTTAATATGCAACTTGCACTGTCAGCTAACTCATTAAGGCCATCTCCATAAATGGAAAAAAGTAGCGAAACTTATTTTTTTTTTGGGGGGGGGAGGTTTCATTCTTTTGTATAGTTTGCCCTATTTATTTACTTAATTGTTCCCTACTAACGATATTTATGCTATTTCAATGTTTATTATAAAAGTGCTTTACATATCTCTGTAATATAGCTACATAGCTGTCTGTATATCATTTCAAGGATATTTTGAATATTTTAAGATATTAGCATGTCTGTTAGGCAAGATTTTTAGTTTTGAATATTTTAAGACTTGAAAATTTTAAGATATTAGCATGTCTGTTAGGTAAGATTTTTAGAAATGAGTTTTTCTAAATGAGTCACAGAAGTTTGCACATTCAAAATATGATAGCTACTGTGAAACTACCTGCCCCCAAATTTTGTACCATTTTATACTCTCGAAGGTACTAAACAAGCATTTAAATTGCCCAGACCACTGTTGACACTGCATTGTCATCAGTCTCTGAAGTTGTATCTCTCTGTAGCTTATTGTCATTTTATTTGCATTTTCTCAGGTAACTGGTGAGATTGAGCAGCTTTTCATATTTTTAATAAGCATTTGTATTTTTTCCTTTTTTGATTTGTCTATGAACATTCTTTGCTTGTTATTCCATTGTTTTATCCTTTAATAATTTGTAGTAGTTCTTTAGATATTCTGAATATTAAATTTTTGCCTTATGTGTATGTATTGTAAATATTTTCCCCTATTTTGCTTGCCATTTAATTTTTCTTATGATGCCCCTTGTTGCATTAAAGTTTTAAAACTTATGCAATAGAAATGTTTCCCCCTTTATGGTTTTGCATTTCATGAGCTGCTAAAAATTATTTTCATAACATAAAATGTTGAATGTATCATCTATATTTTTGCACCTTTATGGGTTAACTATTTGGAATTAATTTTTGTATGTGGTATGTGGTAGAACTTTGTTTTTTCCCCAATGGATAGTCAATTTTCCTGATATCAGTTATAGAATCATTTCCCTACCAAGGTAAAATATCACTTGTATCATATGCTAAAATTCTTCAATGCTGGTCTTTTCCTGGATTTCTAGTTTGTTTCATTGATCTATTTGCTAATTTTTGCCTCAAATTAGAAGTAAAATTCTCACATCTTTATGACGTGTTTTGATTAATTAAAAATAAATGCCATATCCTACTTTTCTCCCTCATCTATTTGGCTCGATTTGCGTATTTATCTCCTAGATGTATTTTAGAATCAGCTTGTCAATATCCCTAAAAGTCCTGTTGGGAATTTTGAGTGGGACTGAATCAACTCTATTGTTTAATTTTGATGATAATCATATCTTTTATTTCTAAAGCTTTGAGTCTGACCAGGAAGGGAATTTAGTTGTTCATTATATTACCTCTGTTAGTCTCTTTTCTGTTTGTTCATTTTTCTTCATTTTATATATTAAAAACATTAGAGTTTAAAAAAATAAAAATAAATAAATAAAAAAGAATAAGGGAGAATAAAGGACTTCTAAGGAAACAGGAGCAAACAGATGCCAATCAGAACAAAACACAAGAGATTTGAATATAGCAATGAAAGGGACATTTTGAAACAAAAATAATATGCTTGAGTAAATGCATTCGTGGATTAATTGAAGGAGAGAATGGTTAACAGTTGGGACTTGAATTAGTGGCCTAAGAAGTTGAGTAGAAGAAATAACTTACAACCTAGAAAAAAATTAAAGAGTGAAAAACCATAAGGAAAGAGATAAAAGGGTTGGAGAACAGAGTTTGGAGATCATATATGTGAATAATAGGGATTTCAGAAGGGCAAAAAGGAACACTTGGAAAGAGGTGAAATTAACCAATAGCAGCAAAAATTTCTCTACACTATAAAAAAATCGAATCTGCATATTGGAATGGCTTGCTGAATCCCAGGAAAGATCTTTCACTCTCTCATGCTATATAAATAGACATGACATATATATATCTTTATCTTTATATAAGATATATATATGGTGGAAACTTTCATGACTTCACCAAACCTCTAAACTTAAAAACTGAAGGTAAAATCCATAAAGAAAGTCCATAGAGAAAGAACAACTCACTCACAAAGGAAACCCAATCATCGTGGCACTGGACAGCTCATTGGCAAGCCTGAAAGCCAAAAAATGCTAGAATAATTTTGACAGAAAAGGAATGAAACTCAAGAATCCAAGAGGCCACTTCCGTTTCAGGGTGAGAGAACTTCTTTGTGAATATGTAGAGATTTAGAGATGATATCCCCATGTTTCTTCTGAGGAACATGGCCAGACTGAAGGTGGGTAAGCAGTGCCTTCAAGACCTGGGAGAGATGGTGAGGAGAAGAAAGAGTGGTGAGCAATGAAGCTCACAATATTTGTAGGTACCTCTTAGTAGATGAAGATAAAGTGACTGGAAACTGGTCATTTAAGTGTTAAATAGGGATTCTTGAAAAACAGAAGACATTTGGAAGGAGAAAACTAATGCAAGCCTGGGAAGAAAAATGTTAAATTTGCATAAAACTTTGGAACTTTTTTAAAGACCTCATCTTAAGTATAGAAGTGTCATCAGAAAGGGGAAGAGAAAGTACTTTAGGGATCTCCTCCTCTTTGGAAGTGAATACAGCAGGGGGGATTGAAGATATTTTCAGTTATGAAATTGCTTCACCTTCTTGGCCATTAGGGTTTTGGATTTGCTTGGGTGAAGCTTTAGGGGCAGTTTTGCCAAGTGAGGGATTAACTTCTCCTTTATGGAACACCATAAGGGCTGTTCTGGAATTTGCCCTGCTCTGGTCTGTAGATGAACTTTCCTGGTGTTTCAACATTAGCCAAACCCTGTTGTTTAACTTTGGATGTTTATGGACCCGTAGTTTGATTTCATGTTGATCGTGCCCCGCTGGTGGCCAGGTGACTGTGGCGTGTATGCAAGGATGTGAAATTAGACTTGGCCCTTTCCTCAGTAGGTCGCATCTAACAATGACTTTTTTTTTTTTGCTTAAACTGATTAAGTATTTATTATGGTAGCAGCAAAGATATGGAAGAAAATCTGCTTATTATATTACTTCGGAATTTTACTTATAAAAAATGAAAATGAGGTAGATGATTTAGCTACAATATAAAATTATTTTTGGACACTTCAATCTGGACATGATATCTCACTCTACTTTTTAAAATTTTACTTTAAAAAAGCAATGCAGCTCTTTCTCCGCCGGCCTGCTGCGCGGCGCCCACGCCCCGCAGCAGCCAACCCGCCCGCCCTCCTTCTCCCCTCTCTTTCTCCGCCGGCCCACCGCGCGGCGCCCAGGCCCCGCAGCAGCCGACCCGCCCGCCCTCCTTCTCCCCTCTCTTTCTCTGCCAGCCCGCAGCACGGTGCCCACGCCCCACAGCAGCCGACCCGCCCGCCCTCCTTCTCCCCTCTTCCCCCTCCTGCTCCAGCGGCTCTCCAACCACCACGGTGCCCTCTTCCCCCGCCTTCACCGGCTCCTCCGCCACCAGCCTCGACAGCCTTGCCGCCCTCACCTTTCCTCTTCCAGAACAGCTACTGGGGGAGTGGAGACAATACAGAGCAGCTCCCGGAGCCTCGACGGATATCAAAGGGACAGCGTACCCCATCCTGGAACGGCTGACTGTCTGGGAGAACCAGCTCCGGTGAGAACACTGAGGGACGCGGGCTTTCCTGGGCGGGGCGGCAAGCGGCCGGAGTCCCTCCCTTCCTCCTTCCCAGGCCAGCTGGCAGAATTGGGCAGGCGGTCCCCTCAGGCCGCGGCAGCTGGCGTCCCCACCACGCGAGGCCCCCCGGACCAACTGAAAGAGTTGGGTCAGAAATCCCCAGACTGCGGAGAACGGTGACCAGGGGGTCCCTTCCAAACACGTGACTCCCCGGTCCGCCTGGGAACAGTGCATTCTCCTGGGCTGCGACAGCTGGCGCCCTTCCGCCACGCTTGGCGCCCCGGGCCAACTAGGAAATTTGGTCGGGCGCTCTCACGTGCTGCGGCGGCCGGCGACCCTCCCTGCGTTCGGACCCCCAGGCCGGCTGGCACTCTTCCAAGACGCTTTGGCTGCCAAACCTCCCCTACGGCGAGAGTTTTCCAGAGTTAAAGGACCCACAGCAACTTTTACTGGTGGATCCCGTAGACAAACGTGTGCCACGAGCGCCACCTACTGGGCAGGATAAGAAAAACAGAACCCAGAGATTTCACAGAAAAATCTTACAACCTTGTTGGGTCCGACACCCAGGGAAGTCTGACTAAATGCCCAGACGCCAGCAGCAGAAGATAACTGTCCACGCTCAGAAGATTGAGAATATGGCCCAGTCAAAGGAACAAACCAATAGTTCAAATGAGATACAAGAGCTGAGACAACTAATGCTGAATATACGAACAGAAATGGAAAACCTCTTCAAAAATGAAATCAATAAATTGAGGGAGGACACGAAGAGGACATGGGCTGAACATAAAGAAGAAATAGAAAAACTGAAAAAACAAATCACAGAACTTATGGAAGTGAAGGATAAAGTAGAAAAGATGGAAAAAACAATGGATACCTACAATGATAGATTTAAAGAGACAGAAGATAGAATTAGTGATTTGGAGGATGGAACATCTGAATTCCAAAAAGAAAAAGAAAATATCGGGAAAAGAATGGAAAAATTTGAACAGGGTATCAGGGAACTCAAGGACAATATGAACCGCACAAATATACGTGTTGTGGGTATCCCAGAAGGAGAAGAGAAGGGAAAAGGAGGAGAAAAACTAATGGAAGAAATTATCAATGAAAATTTCCCAACTCTTATGTAAGACCTAAATTTACAGATCCAAGAAGTGCAGCACACCCCAAAGAGATTAGACCCAAATAGGCGTTCCCCAAGACACTTATTAGTTAGAATGTCAGAGGTCAAAGAGAAAGAGAGGATCTTGAAAGCAGCGAGAGAGAAGCAATCCATCACATACAAGGGAAACCCAATAAGACTATGTGTAGATTTCTCAGCAGAAACCATGGAAGCTAGAAGACAGTGGGATGATATATTTAAGTTACTAAAAGAGAAAAACTGCCAACCAAGACTCCTATATCCAGCAAAATTGTCCTTCAAAAATGAGGGAGAAATTAAAACATTCTCAGACAAAAAGTCACTGAGAGAATTTGTGACCAAGAGACCAGCTCTGCAAGAAATACTAAAGGGAGCACTGGAGTCAGATACAAAAAGACAGAAGAGAGAGATATGGAGAAGAGTGTAGAAAGAAGGAAAGTGAGATATGATATATATAATACAAAAGGCAAAATGGTAGAGGAAAATATTATCCAAACAGTAATAACTCTAAATGTTAATGGACTGAATTCCCCAATCAAAAGACATAGACTGGCAGAATGGATTAAAAACCAGGATCCTTCTATATGCTGTCTACAGGAAACGCATCTTAGACCCAAAGATAAATATAGGTTGAAAGTGAGAGGTTGGGAAAAGATATTTCATGCAAATAACAACCAGAAAAGAGCAGGAGTGGCTATACTAATATCCAACAAATTAGACTTCAAATATAAAACAGTTAAAAGAGACAAAGAAGGACACTATATACTAATAAAAGAAACAATTAAACAAGAAGACATAACAATCATAAATATCTACGCACCGAACCAGAATGCCCCAAAATACGTGAGGAATACACTGCAAACACTGAAAAGGGAAATAGACACATATACCATAATAGTTGGAGACTTCAATTCACCACTCTCATCAGTGGACAGAACATCTAGACAGAGGATCAATAAAGAAATAGAGAATCTGAATATTACTATAAATGAGCTAGACTTAACAGACATTTATAGGACATTACATCCCACAACAGCAGGATACACCTTTTTTTCAAGTGCTCATGGATCATTCTCAAAGATAGACCATATGCTGGGTCACAAAACAAGTCTTAACAAATTTAAAAAGATTGAAATCATACACAACACTTTCTCGGATCCTAAAGGAATGAAGTTGGAAATCAATAATAGGCGGAGTGCCAGAAAATTCACATATACATTGAGGCTCAACAACACACTCTTAAACAACAAGTGTGTCAAAGAAGAAATTGCAAGAGAAATTAGTAAATACCTAGAGGTGAATGAAAATGAAAACGCAACACATCAAAACTTATGGGATGCAGCAAAGGCAGTGCTAAGACGGAAATTTATTCCCCTAAATGCCTTTATCAGAAAAGAAGAAAAGGCAAAAATGCAGGAATTAACTGTCCACTTGGAAGAACTGGAGAAAGAACAGCAAACTAATCCCAAAGCAAGCAAAAGGAAAGAAATAACAAAGATTAGAGCAGAAATAAATGAAATTGAAAACATGAAAACAATAGAGAAAATCAATAAGGCCAGAAGTTGATTCTATGAGAAAATCAATAAGATTGATGGGCCCTTAGCAAGATTGACAAAAAGAAGAAGAGAGAGGATGCAAATAAATAAGATCAGAAATGAAAGAGGAGACATAACCACTGAACTCACAGAAATAAAGGAGGTAATAACAGGATACTATGAACAACTTTACGCTAATAAATACAACAATTTAGATGAAATGGACGGGTTCCTGGAAAGACATGAACAACAAACTTTGACTCAAGAAGAAATAGATGACCTCAACAAACCAATCACAAGTAAAGAGATTGAATTAGTCATTCAAAAGCTCCCTAAAAAGAAAAGTCCAGGACCAGACGGCTTCACATGTGAATTCTATCAAACATTCCGGAAGGAATTAGTACCAACTCTCCTCAAACTCTTCAAAAAAATCGAAGTGGGGGCGGGCCGCGGTGGCTCAGCGGGCAAAGTGCTTGCCTGCTATGCCGGAGGACCTCGGTTCGATTCCCGGCCCCAGCCCATGTAACGAAAACGGAGAAACAAAATACAATAAAACAAGAAAATGTTTAAAAGATGTTTCCCTTTCTTCCTCTCTTCCTTCCTTCTATCCTTCCTTCCTTCTCTCTGTCTTTCCTTTAAAAAAAAAAAAAAAAAAAAAAAAATCGAAGTGGAGGGAAAACTACCTAATTCATTCTATGAAGCCAACATCACCCTCATACCAAAACCAGGCAAAGATATTACAAAAAAAGAAAACTACAGACCAATCTCTCTAATGAATATAGATGCAAAAATCCTCAATAAAATTCTAGCAAATCGTATCCAACAACACATTAAAAGAATTATACATCATGACCAAGTAGGATTCATCCCAGGTATGCAAGGATGGTTCAACATAAGAAAATCAATTAATGTAATACACCACATCAACAAATCAAAGCAGAAAAATCACATGATCATCTCAATTGATGCAGAGAAGGCATTTGACAAGATTCAACATCCTTTCCTGTTGAAAACACTTCAAAAGATAGGAATACAAGGGAACTTCCTTAAAATGATAGAGAGAATATATGAAAAACCCACAGCTAATATCATCCTCAATGGGGAAAAATTGAAAACTTTCCCCCTAAGATCAGGAACAAGACAAGGATGTCCATTATCACCACTATTATTCAACATCGTGTTGGAGGTTCTAGCCAGAGCAATTAGACAAGAAAAAGAAATACAAGGCATCAAAATTGGAAAGGAAGAAGTAAAACTATCACTGTTTGCAGACGATATGATACTATACGTCGAAAACCCGGAAAAATCCACAACAAAACTACTAGAGCTAATAAATGAGTACAGCAAAGTAGCAGGTTACAAGATCAACATTCAAAAATCTGTAGCTTTTCTATACACTAGTAATGAACAAGCTGAGGGGGAAATCAAGAAACGAATCCCATTTACAATCACAACTAAAAGAATAAAATACCTAGGAATAAATTTAACCAAAGAGACAAAAAACCTATATAAAGAAAACTACAAAAAACTGCTAAAAGAAATCACAGAAGACCTAAATAGATGGAAGGGCATACCGTGTTCATGGATTGGAAGACTAAATATAATTAAGATGTCAATCCTACCTAAACTGATCTACAGATTCAATGCAATACCAATCAAAATCCCAACAACTTATTTTTCAGAATTAGAAAAACCAATAAGCAAATTTATCTGGAAGGGCAGGGTGCCCCGAATTGCTAAAAACATCTTGAGGAAAAAAAACGAAGCTGGAGGTCTTGCAATGCCGGACTTTAAGGCATATTATGAAGCCACAGTGGTCAAAACAGCATGGTATTGGCATAAAGATAGATATATCAACCAATGGAATCGAATAGAGTGCTCAGATATAGACCCTCTCATCTATGGATATTTGATCTTTGATAAGGCAGTCAAGCCAACTCACCTGGGACAGAACAGTCTCTTCAATAAATGGTGCCTAGAGAACTGGATATCCATATGTAAAAGAATGAAAGAAGACCCGCATCTCACACCTTATACAAAAGTTAAGTCAAAATGGATCAAAGATCTAAACATTAGGTCTAAGACCATAAAACAGTTAGAGGAAAATATAGGGAGATATCTTATGAATCTTACAACTGGAGGTGGTTTTATGGACCTTAAACCTAAAGCAAGAGCACTGAAGAAAGAAAGAAAGAAATGGGAGCTCCTCAAAATTAAACACTTTTGTGCATCAAAGAACTTCATCAAGAAAGTAGAAAGACAGCCTACACAATGGGAGACAATATTTGGGAATGACATATCAGATAAAGGTCTAGTATCCAGAATATATAAAGAGATTGTTCAACTCAACAACAAAAAGACAGCCAACCCAATTACAAAATGGCAAAAAGACTTGAACAGACACCTACCAGAAGAGAAAATACGGATGGCCAAGAGGCACATGAAGAGATGCTCAATGTCCCTGGCCATTAGAGAAATGCAAATCAAAACCACAATGAGATATCATCTCACACCCACCAGAATGGCCATTATCAATAAAACAGAAAATGACAAGTGCTGGAGAGGATGCAGAGAAAAAGGCACACTTATCCACTGTTGGTGGGAATGTCAAATGGTGCAACCACTGTGGAAGGCAGTGTGGCGGTTCCTCAAAAAGCTGAATATAGAATTGCCATACGACCCAGCAATACCATTGCTAGGTATCTACTCAAAGGACTTAAGGGCAAAGACACAAACGGACATTTGCACACCAATGTTTATAGCAGCGTTATTTACAATTGCAAAGAGATGGAAACATCCAAAATGTCCATCAACAGAAGAATGGCTAAATAAACTGTGGTATATACGTACGATGGAATATTATGCAGCTTTAAGACAAAATAAACTTATGAGGCATGTAAAAACATGGATGGACCTAGAGAATATTATGCTGAGTGAGTCCAGCGAAAAACTAAAGGACAAATACTGTATGGTCCCACTGATGTGAACGGACATTCGAGAATAAACTTGAAATATGTCATTGGTAACAGAGTCCAGCAGGAGTTAGAAACAGGGTAAGATAATGTGTAATTGGAGTGGAAGGGATACAGACTGTGCAACAGGACTAGATACAAAAACTCAAAAATGGACAGCACAATAATACCTAATTGTAAAGTAATCATGTTAAAACACTGAATGAAGCTGCATCTGAGCTATAGGGTTTTTTTGTTGTTGTTTTTTACTATCATTACTACTTTTATTTCTTTTCTCTATATTAACATTTTATAGCTTTTTCTGTTGTGTTGCTAGTTCCTCTAAACCGATGCAAATGTACTAAGAAACGATCATGCATCTATGTGATGATGTTAAGAATTACTGAGTGCATATGTAGAACGGTATGATTTCTAAATGTTGTGTTAATTTCTTTTTTTATTTTTATTTTTTTTCTTTTTTTTCTTTCTTTCCGTTAATAAAAAAATAAAAAATAAAAATAAAAAAAGCAATGCAACTTCTTTATGAAACCATTTTTTATAGCTGCTGCCTGATCTGACCTGAAATGCTTCTCACTAGAATGCCGTACATACAAACCAACATGTGTATAAATGAGCCCTACAAAGAATACTCATACATAGTTTTAAATTGCTTGTTAAAGGCATAGATTATAAGAGTGGTGGTTACTGGGTGAATTTTAAGCAGCTTAATTTTAATATGTTGAAGGAAAGAGAATTCCTATTATGTTCCAGGCACTCAAACACATGAAGATAAGAGTTATGTTAGCATTTGTATGTTACGCTATTTCAATCACGCTACTTGTTTACTATCCCAGATAGGAGAAAATATTCACTATTTTCATTGTTTCCCAGCTTTAACTGTCCATAATGGCAGGAAAAGAACAAGAGGAACAGGTAACTTTAAGACTACCAGAGAATCTGAAATATAATAAATAAGTACTCTAGTAATATTGTCCTAATAATACAAACGACAAGGTAACTTTTAGATTTAAATGAGAATTTTCATTCTGAAGTGATGACAAAAAGGGTGAAGTCAAAAGGCAATTATTAAAAAAGCATGAATCTTGGTTCTTATACAATTGTTCTTTCAACAAGATCAGAACATTTTAATTTAAAACTAATAGATCACAATTGTTTTGCTTTTAAGATGATTTTGTTAAAAAATGATATATTTCAGAATTAGCCAAAGTATATTTGTACTACACATTAGTTTTTTCAAGTAAGTGAAGAAGAAGACACAGTGTACTTCCCTTAACCTAGGAGACAGGTTGTAATGTTAAAGTCCATTGACAGCAATGGATGTGCAGGAAACCATCAAAAAAAAGTTATAAATTCAAAGCCGAATTGCTTCTACAAACAGAAACGCCCTTTGCTGAGTCACAGGAATAAGAATGGGGCATTGGCACCATATTCGGTGAATATGGTGGTTATGTATGGAACTGCCTTCTTGAGTGCTCATGATATTCACAGTCTTATCACCTGGTGGGTTTTGTACTTCATTGGTAGCATCTTCTTTATTACAACCCATCCAAACAACTGTTTATACAGAATATGCAAATCTGGAACTTGAGAAGCATTGCAGCTTTCCACCAGAAATAAACCAGCTAATAACAATAAACAAATAAACTTTGTTTCTGCAAAGTAATTTAATAAAAGCTATAGATTTAGTAATAGCTGATTATGGCCAACATAATCTAGAGAAAAATGAACTCAAGAATCAAACTGAAAACACGAGACTAAATGCTGTAATTACAGATTTCATTAATTATTTTACTCATGTTTGTGAAAACTTCCCTGCATTATCAATAAAAACAACCATTTTTATCCTTACCTTTATCTTAACACAGATATTATGGGAAAAATAGGAAATAAAAGTCCTGCTAGTTCCCCCACTGTACACTGTGTCTTCTTCTTCACTTACTTGAAAAACCCCCCAAAATCAGAATTATCTTTATTCATGATTTGTATCACTGCAGGATGGCAGGTACATGTGAAGTTACTTGGGAGGGGATAATGGAATCACATTACCAGAACCCAGCCACAGACTTTTTTCTTTTTATATGGCTCTTGACATGTCAGAAGGACAATATCTCCTAAAACAACACAACAAGATAAAAACAAGAGGAATGGAGCAGAGAAGAGGGACAGGAAAGGGCGCTCTATTAATTAATGCTATAGGGCTACAGACCTTTTTTTAAAAAAAAATCTTTATTATAAAATAAGTATTGCTATTATCAAGCACACTTCACTTTTCATATCTTCCTTTCTCCAGTTTTTTACATAAATATTATCTCTTCATTTGAAAAAAATCTAAATAACCCATGAATTCATTAAGATAAGTACTGTGTCACTTCAGTTTATGTAGCCAGAAAGATGTTGGTGATGGGTTGGGAACAATGTAATTTATGGCAAATCACTATGCTTTACCAATTATAAACTGCTTCTCTGTGTGTTCTCTCTTTCTACCAATATAATCTCATTGAATTATTTTTTGAGTTCACCAAAGTTCAAGTCTCTCACTTTGTCTTAGTTACCCCCAAATCCAACAATGGCTTTTATGAATGAAGTTTAGGTAAGAGGCATTCATCACTCAGTAAGGAGAGCTTAGAGATGTGCTCCTTCCCCCTGGGTAAGAGAAAGGCGGAAAGGGAGAGAGCTGTCCTGCAGATCCCAGAGAGGTAGTGCCTCAGGACGTTCCTGCCACAGCCAGAAACCACAGCGGAGAGGATGACTCGGGCTCCCTGTCCTCGGATGTGGAAGCCACCATGAGCTGAAGGACTTGGGTCGGATGAACTGGGCATAGGGTCGCCCCCGGGGAAGGCTGGTCAGTAACAGGCCTTTACAGGTCATCCTCAGAAACCAGCCTGGCAGAGGTCGCTGTTAAAATCCTGTATCCTCAGTGTTGTCTCCTCTGTCTCACATCTTGGCTGACCAACCTTCCTGGTCCGGTTGTAGCACTGGGAGCCCTGCGTCCTGGGAGACCCCTCCTTTCTGGGCAAACCCAAACTCATCTTGCAATATCATCAGTGCCCTCAGCGTTCTGTGGAAATGTATGAAAAATGTGGCTGACACTCAGGATGGGTTTGGGGGTATTAATTAGATCACTGATGTCCTGCAGTTGGAGAGGAATTGCCATACTTATGCAAAAACCCTTCCTTTGTTTCCTCTGAGTGAATTTACCACTCTGTATATGTGTGAGTATGTGAGTGTGTGTGTGTGCATGCACACCCACGTGTTTTCCTAAAGATGGAAGTACTTTGGAGTTGGCTTTTAAGGTTGGGGGGAGAACAGACTGAGCTAATATTCTTACTGAGGACACATCAACCCTCCTTATCTCCAGCTCCTCCATTTCAGCGCTGCAGCTAATGCTGCTGTTCTGATTGGGTCATCTTTTTGTTGCCTCATTTCAGAGCTTTTCTTTGCCTGACTTGCATCTCTAAAGCCTATTCCTTATTACTTGAGGGAGAAGCTTTTGATAGGTCATGCTCTATAATCCATAATTAATAATTGGGAATCCCTGCCATCAGTTTCTCATCCCCAACAAGCAAACATTTTGTAACATCCTGTCCTGCTGCTTCATATAAGGGAACAAGAAATTGCTCATTTCTGTCATTGTAATGTTCATTATTAACTAGATCATTCATCACTCACAGTTCAAATATACCAAAACTCACTTGTTGGAAACAGTCACTTCCTGATTTAAAAAAAAAAGGTGATATATAGACAATAGGAAGGACTTTGAATCAATTCTGCAGACTGCTTCCCTAACTCCTGCCAGTGATGCTGTTTTGCTTGCAGCAGGAAAACAGGTGTAATCTGTAGAGGCATTGTCACGCAACTCCCTCTCTGTTCTTTATTTCTTGATCCCTGGGTCATGTGGCCCAGAAGATTCTTTAGAGAGAAGTCCCCTGGTCTCATCTCCAACTTCCTCCCTATATAGCGAAGGCTGTGATGCCCAAGTATGTTTGTGAGAGGAATCCTGAGATTTCTTCAGGTTCTGTTCTCCCTCGGCTGACAGCGTGATCACGCTGCTATAGGAATTATCTTCTAGAACAGGGCCTGTGCCTCCAGGTGAGGATCATATGCTTAGTGGGCTGGGATTCAGCCCTGGTCAGGTCACGGGCTCACTTGCAAGAGTTTCTCTCCCTGTTTTCTATCATTCACACTTTGGGGGGATATTTTGCTTTTTATAGTATATTATATAGCCAGCAAAGAAAGATTCAAATATATTTCAATATATTCTTGCTAAGGCAGAAAAGTTGACTTACACTTTAACCAACTCTTCAGCAGGAAAGGTTGAAAAATACAAGGTTGACTGGTTAAATTTCTGCGGAGTTAACATGAATATTATTGTTAATCATCCAAAATTTATTGTCCACCATGTAGATAGAAGACCCTGCTACAGATTGCAGGGGAAAGCGATGAGTTGTTAGAGGTTGTCTTTGCCCTTTGAGGTTTGACCTTCATTGTGAGCCCAGTACTCAATTTTCTCTGTTCCGTCTTTTAACACACAAAAGGAATGGTCTTACTTACAGTAATAGCAGTGCTATTTGTCATTATCCTTGACACCTGTCACTGGATTAGAAGTGCATTTTAGATTCCAAAAGCCTTGAAAGTAATGCAGATCTTTCCTATAGAATTTCTTAAAGGGGCAGTGCAGGGGTTTTACTGGATGCCTCCCACAGAAAGCTTCCTGAAAGTCCTCTTTGGGCAGATTTCCCCTCCCCCAAACTTCATTTTTCCAGAAACTGCTAGAAGTCTTCTCTCTCCATGTTCTCATTCACCTTAGTATGCTTCCCCCCATGTGCTTCCTCTCTGTGTGTCCCTCCATGTGCTTCCCCCATGTGCTTCCTCTATATGTGTCCCTCCATGTGCTTCCCCCATGTGCTTCCTCTCTGTGTGTCCCTCTATGTGCTTCCACATGTGCTTCCTCTCTGTGTGTCCCTCCATGTGCTTCCGCATGTGCTTCCTCTATATGTGTCCCTCCATGTGCTTCCCCCATGTGCTTCCTCTCTGTGTGTCCCTCCATGTGCTTCCTCTCTATGTGTCCCTCCAAGTGCTTCTTCCTTGCTCATTGTCTTCTCTCCCTCTTTCAGTTCCTTCCTGAACACCTGCTTTCTCCCCTGGAACTCTGCAGCTACTTGTAGCCCTGGGGAAGTGGGTAAGATGATACCTTCCCTCTTAGCAAATTAGCCCATTACCTGGATTTTGCATCTCGAAAGAGAACCCAAGGGATACCCCAGTAGACAAGAAGCCTTCGTTCTTTGGAAGGGAAGAAAGGAGAAGGAAACACTGTAAAACAAAACATTAATAATTGCTACCTCTAAAATATTTATTTGATATATATTATGTATGTAATATGTAATGATATAAAGTTATCAATATGTATATGCATACCTTTAACCACATTCTTAAGAGGAAGATATCTGATGCAGAGCTTAATGTATGCATGTAATCACCAAAGAATATACAAAAAATAATAATGAAAGGAAATTTCTCCCCTGGTTCCAGGAGTTTGAAGCCTATGTTAACGCTTCTGGAGAACATGGGATTGTGGTTTTCTCTTTGGGATCAATGGTCTCAGACATTCCAGAGAAGAAAGCGATGGAAATTGCTGATGCTTTGAGTAAAATACCTCAGACAGTAAGTAGATTCTATATGACTCCTTTGTATCTATCTTCATATGAGTTGTAACCCCAGACTTTAGTATTTGCATTAACTCTGTTATTTGGAATTTAGATTTGGGTTTTCCCTGCCAATTCCCAATTCTTAATCGGAAATTCGTTTTTGTAATTCAAGGCTCAACCGCTTTGTTAAACAATGATCCACTTTACTAGAAAGTTTCATTTTCCTAAGAGACTTAAAAGTGTGCTGAAGAGAATTTAAGGAATACTGTTCTTCATATTAAATAGGGAAATTTTTCCAAAATGCTGTTAAGGCGCTAGGTTTATTTCTGTCTTTATGGTTCTATAACCCCTCATCTTACTAAGTAAACTTTTCGTTCAAGTACAGAAAAGTGTGAAAATCATAAGTGCTCAGCTTGCTGAATTTTCACAAAGTGAGCCTGCCTCGGGAATCAAGCCCCCAGAATGAGAAAGAGGAAGTTAGATCACAGAGGCTCTCCTGGTCACTGCATATTTTGTTTTTTGATCAGAGTATGTTTTTTCTTTAAACCCTGTTCTTTTTGTCTCTGCAATAGGTCCTCTGGCGGTACACGGGAAATCCACCTTCTAATCTTGGGAAGAATACAAAACTTGTTAAGTGGCTACCCCAAAATGATCTGCTTGGTGAGTTTGGGAGGATTTGATGTACCAATTGAACCACAGTATGTTAGTCAGGGTTCTCTGGAGAAACAGAACCAGTGGGAGAGATCTGTAAATATGAGAGTTATAAAGATGTCTCATGCAACCATCGGAACAGAAGAGTCCAAAATCCGCAGGGCATACAGTGAAGCTGGCTTCTCTGATAAAGCCACAAGAGAGGCTTGCTGGCTGGAGAAGCAAGTGAGTCTTTCTTCTCCCTTAAAAACCTTCGACTAATTGGATTATTTCATTGTGGGAGGCAATGCCCCAGTTTCTTGCAGACAACTGGGCATAACCACCTGGCCAAGTTGACCCCAGAACCCAACCGTCACACATGGTATGGAAGTAAATGAAGCCCACTCAAATGGGCTCTTTATTCAGAGCTTGTTAAAACAAGGGAGTTGGCCACCATCATTTGCTTTTGGCAGAGACTCAAGGCAGGCAGAGGAGGAGGAAGACTTTATAGAAGAACAAAGGGAAATTTTCAGGTGTGTCCTGGTTGAAGGCTATTGGCTTCGGGAGGTTGGAGGCCGGTTAGTGAGAAGTGGAGCATTCTATGTGATTGGTTAGGAGAGCATATTTAGCTTTCTCCTGTTGGTGTCATCGTGGAAATAAAGGCAAACATTAGGGAAACTGTCAATTATTGCTCAAGTCCTGGCTCTTCTGGGTTGAATGTTGCAAGGACTGTGGTCTAGCTTCCTGGACTGGTTGTTGTAGATAGTAGCCAGCTTCCTGGACCATTGTTGTAGGTAGTTGGCCAGAGTTTCCTGGTCTGGATACTTGAGGGTCAAAGTTTCCTGATTATTATCTGTATGTTCAGTCTCTCTATTCCCAACCCAGAAAACCTCTCCACAAAGATTGAAGAGAAAGAAAATCGTTTCATTTTTGTATAGGCCTGAACCCAAAATGCACCACAGGTAATCCACTAAAGAGACTGCATAGAAAGAAAGAAATTTCACTCTTTTTATACCTAAGTAGATACAACCTATTGCATTCATGTTTTCAAACTAAAATTGCTAAATGTTTTTGTATCTTTATGACTGAAGCTAGATTCTATAGTTTGGAGTCAGATTGTTTCCATTTCCTAGGTTGCTTATCAAATACCATGCAATGGGTGGGGTTAAACAGTGGGAATTTATTTGCTCATGGTTTTGAGGTTGGGAAAACGTCCAAATCAAGGCATCATCAAGGCAGTCCTTTCTCCCTAAAGACTGTTTTGCTCCGGGGCTGGCAGTGTACATGGTGGCATCTCTTGTTCTCTCCTTTCTCTTCCAAGTTCTGTTGATGTTCAGCTTCTTGCTCTCTCTCATATCTGAATTCATTCCATTTATAAAGGACTTCAGTAATAATTAAGACCCATCCTGTTTGAGGTGGTCATATGTTAACCGAAGTAACCTCATCAAAAGATCCTGGTTACAAAGGGTTCATACCCACAGGAATGGATTGGATGGAACATATCTTTCTAGGGTACATGCACCTTCAAACCACCACACATGTATTAGCTGAAAGTAGGCACATTTTCCTGGAAGATAAAATGTTATTTTCCTTGATGATTGCAGTTCAAGGAGATGACTCTCAAGTCCTCGAGGATACAGTCCTGAGCTGTGGGACTGGCAAGAGGCCTATTGAGCATTTCATATTATGGTACAGGGTGCTTTCAAATCTAGAGGATGTCGGACTGCACAACTTGATAAGCTGACCGCAGCCATCTCTCTCTCTCTCTTGCTTGGCTTCTCAGGTCACCCGAAGACTCGAGCCTTTATCACACATGCTGGCTCTCATGGCATCTATGAAGGAATATGCAATGGCGTTCCAATGGTGATGCTGCCCTTGTTTGGTGATCAGATGGACAATGCGAAGCGCATGGATTCCCGGGGAGCCGGAGTGACCCTGAACGTCCTTGAAATGACTTCTGAAGACTTTGAAAATGCCATAAAAACCGTCATCAATGACAAAAGGTAAGAGAGAGTACAAAGGAATAAACGGGAAGAAAGAAGGTACAGAGGAATGCTACCTATATTTGACCATAGCATTCACAGTACAATATTAAAAGGTAAAAAAAAAACATAAAATACCAGATTTCATAAATAAAATATCTTGGGAGTTATTATTCAGTTTATAAAAGAATTCTTTAATTCCTATAAAATTGATCAGAAACATAATTTTGAAATTCCTTTTCTCTAGAATATTTAAAACTTCAATTTATGAAAAAATGTTACCATAATAGACATCTTTTTATAAGTTCCTATACATTTCTTTTTTATGCCTATATAATTTTTTTTTACTTTTTTAATTGTATAATTTACATATATACAAAGCAACGAAAGTAAAAAGCAGTAGTTTTAAAAGCACTCTTGAACAAGTAGTTTCAGGACATTTCCCAGAGTTTTCATGGGCTACCATACCATCATCTCAGATTTTTCCTTCTAGCTGCTCCAGAAAACTGGAGACTAGAAAGGTTTCTGGACATTTCTTTAAGTGGATAACAGACTCGACATTAGAGCCCCTTAATGGCCAAAGCAAAGACAAAAATACTCGATTACAAAAAGTGTGGTGTCCATATGATAGAAACAAACAGTTTCTTAGAGGTACAGTTTTCCAGCACTGCAACCTGAGAGAAATTTTGTACATAGGACTGCATAAATGATATCACAGATAAAGCTCTTATAATAAAAGCAAAGATGAATTCATTCAAATGTGGCCCTGAAAACTATTCTCCATAAGACAAAAGCCACTACATCAAATTAGGAATGAAATTTAGTGTATTGCCTTCATGCTTACTGGTAATAGCCTGATCAGAACCCATGGGAGAGAAGTGATGGCCAGTGGTGGGACTTCATCCTACACTCGATAGAATGTGTGTGTACATATGAGTGTGCATGAGCATCAGTGTGCAAGTATGCGTGTTCACATGCATGTACATGTACACACGTGTATATATGTGTGCATGTGTGTGCGTGTGTGTGCATATGTGCCGTGTGTGTGTGTGTACCTGTGTACATGAGTGTGTCAGTGAGGGAATGTCAGGAGCCTTCCCCCATAGTAGCTTCCCTTTCAAAGAGACATTAGTCAGGAATTCAGATGTGAGAAACTGGCATGTGCTCAGAAGGGCAGAGACTCAACACAGCGGGTTACACCAGGCATGGGGAGGAGAAACCACGGAGAAACAATGACTGCCTTCAAGCACTGGAGGTGCTAATATGTGAAAGAGGCACTGGCCTTGCTCTTAGTGGTGCCAGTGTGTAAAAAGGAAAAATCCGTGTAACCTCAGGTCACGCTCCTGGAGGGATTGTCAGGCCCTCCCCATAAGGCCAGTCCACTTCTCCCAGCAGCCCAGGGTGCCAGCCGCAGGGCCCTGCTGCTCACCCACCCATAAAATTAAAACCCGACTTCTCTCGCTGCACTGACAACACTCGTTTCTGAGGTCCACATCATGCTACTAATTAGTGTAACAATATTAATGCTTTATTTACTTTGATCTTTTGTTCCATGTGATCAGCAACCACTTGTAACCCAATAATTAACCTATAATAATGCATCAAACTTAGGGATTTGTTTAAGGTCACCAAAGATCATAATTATTCCTGAATACAAATGTCTTCTTTTTCGTCTCCTTTTCCTCTCCTCCTTTCTCCTTCTTGTAGTGCAGTTGCACTCAGAGTTGAAGCATCTAACCCATCTTGGATTTGGATGTTCTGATTCAGCTGTCTATGCAGTCCACAGTAAACAGGAATCCATCCTACTTTGGCAGGCTGCATAGACCCAGCCTCACACTAAATTTAGCATTCTTTCTTTATTAGAAATAACATTTATTCTGTGTGTGCATTTTTTGTTTTCTGGTTATAATGGAATCAGGCTTCCTCCACCGAATGTGGAGAGCCTGGTGGCCTTCCCGACGGTGGGCAAGCATGAGTGAGGGCAGCGCGCCGCGTCCCAGGCTCTAACGTGACTTCTCTGTGCTTAGCTACAAGGAGAACATCATGCGCCTGTCCAGCCTTCACAAGGACCGGCCCGTGGAGCCGCTGGACCTGGCCGTGTTCTGGGTGGAGTTTGTGATGCGGCACAAGGGGGCGCCGCACCTGCGCCCGGCAGCCCATGACCTCACCTGGTACCAGTACCACTCCTTGGACGTGATCGGCTTCCTGCTGGCCGTCGTGCTGACCGCCCTCTTCGTCACCTGGAAATGCTGCCTCTTCAGCTACCGCAGATGCTTCGGGAAAAAGGCGCCAGTTAAGAAAACCCCTAAATCCAAGGCGCATTGAAAAGTGGGTGGGAAACACGGAGATATTTTAATCCATTCCCTGGTCAGTTCCAATTTGGCAAAAACAGTCGGAGTTGAATTCATTTTGTTGTTATTAAAGAAATACTTTTCGATGAAGTAGACACCCCAGAGTGTTTCTTTGTAATGAAAATAATCTAATCTCGAGTCAATTTATAGGGAGATATTTGCGAATTTATATTACATCCCTCTTTCCCGACTCCCATATCCTTATTTAATCTGGACTGTGCTATAATCCTTCAAATGAATTACTGAGAGAGTTGAATGGTTCTTCTCTTTTCTCCATTACCCTTTTCTTGCTGAAATACATAGCCTGGGTCTCTGTTGGGAAGCAAAGAGGTGATCCTGGCTGCCACAACCACAGGTGACAGTTTTAACCTCACCGTCTGGTCTCTGTAGGCTGTTGTGACAGATTCCTTCACTGGTAGCAGTTGCTCCTAGTTCATACTCATGATGTGACAGGTGTCATCACATTGTGTATTTAAAGAAGGAAATGTATTCCTTTAGGGACAAACTTTGTACTTGAAATGAATAAATGACATATATTCCATTGAGAACAATCTAGGATTTCTGATTTGGGGGAAAAGACTGATGCTGTAAAATTGATGAGTGATGTATTTGAGAGGATAATCATTGTTTATGCCAAGTGGATGCAGATTTGATAAAAACTCAAAGGATGGTGTCTGGCAAGTAATTTTATATGAAGTTGCTCACAAATATTAATAAATCTATATAAATTATATTCCTTAGGTGTTTTTCTGTTCATTAATGTTGAATTTGTTTATTTCCTTATTGTTAAGTTGCATTTTTTTTTGTATGCTGTATGGCGGGGGTCACAGTTCATTCTTTTTCCATTATGAGTATCCCCTTATTGTAGCACCATTTGTTGAAATTTTTTTGTTTTGTTTGTTTTTTTGTTGGTTTGTTTGCTTGTTTGTTTGGAAAGTGCATGGGCTGGGAATCAAACCTAGGTCTTACGCATGGCAGATGAGAATTCTACCATTGAACTACCCTTGGACCCCCAACTTACATTTTATAATCACAAAAGTAATACGTGATTATGAAAGAAAATTTGAAAAACATAGACGTGCATATGTGTACACACATATGTGCACACAGATACATGCATGCAAGAAAATAAAAATCACTGGTGGTTTTCAAGGGTAACCATTTGTTACTCTTTAAGCAAATAATTCTAAGTGTGAGAAATTGCAGATATATCCAGTGTTTTCTCACCTGCTTTTCTCACTTCATTCTATCATGAACATTTCCTATGTTTTTGTATGACATTTAATTCACTTTTAGTGACCAAGGAGTATTCTGTTGCATCCACATACCTGGATTTACATAACCATGGCTGCTTTGTGGTTTAACTTTTCTTTTCTTTTACAAACAAGGCCTTTGACTATCCTAATAACTGAATCTTTGCACAAGTTCATGCTTATTGTCTTGGGATAAGATGTTACAACAAACATGACTGGCTGTCTCAGTCTGGGTGGCCCCAGAACTGGACTCCCCTTCACTCCTTCCCCCACCAGCTGCTGGAACACCGCTGTTCATGCCAGTACAGTTACCGGACAAAGGTGGTGGATTCTCTGCCTGGTGCACTCAAGTGACCAATTCCTGAGACGCCGGAGTTTTGAAGAGAGAAAGATTTTATTGTTAGATGAAAAGCAGGAGACCAGATGCCTGGTGTCCTAAAAATCCATCTCCCCCAGTCTAAAGGTTCAAGGTTTTTATGGATCCTAACAAGAGGAGAAGAAGTCATTACAATTTCAATAGCAAGTGTAAGCAGAAAGGGAGAGAGACAGAATTATTTTCATTTCAATAGCAGGTATAGGCAGAAACAACTTACAAATATAAAGGAGTGAAACTGTGCTGGAGCCAGTTAATGGTTGGTTCTGAACTGATGCAATTTCCTCCATTAACATTAGGGGATTTGCCCTTATAAGTTACTTCGAGAAAAAGACTGGATAAAGAGAGTGCCAGCTTTTACAATCACAAAGGCACAAGATAAAGGCTTTTACCATCATTATCAGCGATCAGTGCAGCTGAAATATAGTTCAGAGATTTCAGGTATTTCTTCCTCTCTAATATAAAAGGAAAGAAAAAAATATTTATATAATAATTCAGTTGTCATAATCATTCATTAAATCTTAACTTCTCAGTTACATCTCCTCCCTCTCATTTGATAATTCTCTCAATCTTAAGGGATATCTGAGTGATGACTCATGCAATTTCTTCATGCTGAAAAGGGGCATCAATAATGAAATTGGTTGTTCTGGAGAGACTGGTACTTCTGTGTTTCAGGGCTTATCTGGCATAGGAACAATCCAGAGCTTTTAAGTCTCTGATAAACAAACCTTTATAGAGTTCAGGGTATCCTTTAGGGTTTTCAGGAACGTTATTGGTTGGGGCTTGCCCTACTGTGGCAGTTTGTAATACCTGCTGAAACTTTCATAAGGTCCAGAATGACCTCTCGACTTGATTTGAAATCTCTCAGTCACTGAATCTTTAATTATTTATTTTCTCCCTTTTTGTCAACTAATCCCACAATGCCAGATCCAGGCTTATCCATGAGAGTTTTGTCCCACATTGCCAGGGAGACTTACACCCCTGGAAGTCATGTCTGGCATAGGGGGGAAGGTACTGAGTTTATTTGCAGGGCTTGGCTTAGAGAGAGAGAGACCATATCTGAGCAACAGAAGTGTTTCTGTGGGGGTAACTCTTAGCCATTAATTATAAATAGGCTTAGCTTTGCCACTACAGAAATAAGTTTTCTAAGGTCAAGTTTCAAGATCAAGGGCTCAGCTTATTAAATTGGGAGACCCTATTGCTTAAGAGAATATCAGGAATGCCCCAAGTGAAGAAGTTCAGTAGTTCCACTTCTTCTCAGGGCCTTTGCAAAATACTTTGGCATTTTCTACATAAAATATGCCGAAATGCATCAGGGTATAACATTAACTACAGAATATTAAGATTTTATTCTTTATTCTAGGTTCCATTCCAAATAAATCTGAATTAGGTTGTTTAATAAAATTAGATAGTATGCTACAGATAATTTAAATTTTGGACAAAATAAACATACCTTCTTTTGGTCTCACACAGAAGTTAAAGTTGCAAAATATAGACAATATTATCTTTTACCCTGTATTCTAATTTTCCTTAGTCTTAACCAGATTAGTTGCAATCACATCTCTAATCTCTTTCAGTTTCTTTAACAGTTGCTGTATGGAGATCATAAAATTGCATTTGATCAAAACAGAAATTGGATTAGACTTTGCCACTGCAACTTTTGCAACTATTTTGCTTTTTTATTCCATCTATTGGAAGTTGAAAAATCTCTTTGTTATCATAATGTCCAAAATATATGAACAATATATGAACAATCTGAAGAGTATGTTGACTGTGAAGCTCTGAAAAACATACTGCAATTGTTTAATTTGTCCCAAGTCTAAATTCAGGAAAACTTTTCCATAGCTCTCAAGGCCCTTCCATTATACGTACTGAAATTTGGCAGATAGATTTCATTAAATTATTTCTATCCCAAGCCTATTTATATTTTAATAATGATCTGATTACTGCAGTTACCACTGCAAAGGCATTATTGGAAAAAAATAATTTTGGCAAAAATGACCTATTCCATAGCATTTCTTCTATGCCTGCCATTTTTAATCTCCAGGTCCAGGAGGAAGAATTCTTAACCTCATCTCCCCCATCTTTCTGCACCCAGCCCTTCCCTCAGGGCTGTCTTAGAACGTTAGGCTCTGGGGGCAAGGAGAGGTGGGACAGAAATAATGAGGGCGGTTCTGGGTGGGAGACTGTGGTGCAGTGGCAGAGTTCTCGCCTGCCATACTGGAGACCCGGGTTTGATTCCTAGTGCCTGCCCATGCAAATAATAATAATAATAAATAACAATGAGGGCTATTCTGTTGAACTTAGTTTTAAAAATTTTAAATGAGAGCAGTCAGGTTTGAGCGTTTCTATGCCCTTCTTTTAATTATTTCCAATTATTAGATCTATTTCACTTAAATCTGTGACCTGGATAGTTGGAAAATGTCTTTGCCTTTTCCCTGAGGCAGCCCTCTGGTAGTTTAGGGAAATTCCAGGGGCAGTTTTTTTTTCTAATGTCCAGGTTTGTTTACAGAACTGATAAAAACTAAGGCTTTGAACCCTGTTGCCTAGAGGGTTCTTTTTTTATTTTTAACTTCAGGAGAACTAATGTATCTATTTATATAAAAGCGCTTATTTATCTTTAGGCAATTTGAATAGTCCTTTAAAAGAATTTTTTGTTAATTTGCTATTACCATCTGGAGGTACGAGAATATACGTTGAACAGGCAGACAAGACACAAATAGAAAGTCAGTCACACAAGAAACAGAAACACAAATACTTTTAAGAGGGACAAATAAAAGTCTGAATATACATCATCTCATCCCATTTCTGTAAAGCAAAGCAACTTTAACTGTAATATAGTTTCTTTCCAATAGAGTCATTCTCAGGCCATTTCTCTCCTGATTCTAAATCATATTGAGGCTGGATTGTGTTATAGAAATAAACCTTTTCCTCACAGACTCATAACTAAAATCTTTCCAATTTTTCAAGATAGCCCGAAGGTTCTCATTTTAAAGAATTTCCATAATCAGTAACCAGTTCAGAATGCTTGACCAATACAAATGCAGTAAGACACCAACTAACAAATTTAAAAACATTTAACACTTACCATATATTTAAGTAATACACCAAGTAATAGCTAGACCAAACATACTAATTAACAATTAAACAGGCATTAAGCATTTACTATACCCAAGTAACACCCCAATTAAACAGGCATATTTAGTTTCATTAAATACCAATTAATTATTGGATTATTTATTTTCTAGGAGAGTATTCAGCTGACAATCTCAGGCATAGAGGTCAGAGCAAGGAAGGACTTGGACCACTGGACTAACTTCCTGATCCACTTTTACCTTGACCAGTCAGACATCCGGACTTGGAACTGGGAATGGTTTCTGTCTTTGAAACTTTTTGAGGCGCCAAAAGGGTCTGGCATGTCGGCAGAACAGAGAAAAACCCAACTGCTGAATCTCTAGATGAAAGAATGTGCAGTGGCCACAAAAGACTCGGTTACTCTGTCTCCCTGTCCTACCAGGACTCTCAGACCACGGGCAGTTGGCTGCTTTGCTTCTTAGGATCTTTTGTCCTGCCAGAGTCGCCAAATAGTAACTGCACAAAGGCGGTGGATTCTCTGCCCGATGTGCTCAAGTGACCAATTCCCGAGACACCGTGGTTTTAAGAGACAAAGAGTTTATTACTAGTTACGAAGTAGGAGACCAGATGGCCTGTCAGCCTGCAAATCTGTCTCCCCAAGTCTAGATGGTTCAAGGTTTTCATGGATTCTAACAAGGGAGATGAAGTCATCACGATTTCAATAGCAAGTGTAAGCAGAAAGGAAGAGAGGCAGAGTTATCTTCATTTCGATAGCAGGTATAGGAAGAAACAACTTACAAATGTAATGAGTGAAACTGTGCTGGAGCCAGTTAATGGTTAGTTCTGAGCTGATTCAATTTCCTCCATTAGCATTAGGGGATTTGCCCTTATCTGCTACTTTGAGAAAAAGACTAGATAAAGATAGGGCCAGCGTTTACACTTGCAAAGGCACGAGATAAAGGTTTTTATACCATCATTATCAGAGACCAGGGCAGCTGATTTATAGTTCAGAGATTTCAGGGATTTCTCAAATATACCAGAAAGAAAAAAGAGGAACATTTACATAATAATTCAGTAGTCATAATCAATTGTTAAATCATAACTTCTTGTTTACAGAGCCCTCCCCACATCTTTGTGGCTCTGCAGTGACTCTTGGACCACGTCCACCCTCCTTCAAAGTCCCCCCAGTCTGCCCGGAGTCCCTCCGCACCTCACTGCCCACAGTTCCCTGATGCCCTCCCCTTTCTCAGGAACCCCCAAGCTGCTGTGGCCTCCCATCTGCTCAAGTTTCTTTGCACCTTTGTGTCAGTAGCATTTAGACCTCATATTACAAATAACAAAACCCAACTTGGGACATCTTGGCTTCCTAATGGCCAAGGGGCACAGCCACAGCTCCAGGGACCTGGCAATAGTGGGGGCTCCCTTTTCATTTCCTTCTCTGCTCACTCTGGGAGCAGCTGTTTACGCTTGTCTTCCCAAATAGCCGTCCCTACACCCCTGCTCCCGCATCACACAAAAGTGACTGGCTGGATTCTCTCTTACCCCCAGCTCCAAATTCCTGGGGAAAAGAATCTTATTGGCCCAGCTGAATCGAATGTCCACTCCTTGACCAATCAGGGATGTGAAGGGAGGGGTTACAGAGTCAAAAGCATGGCCACTGGGAACCCATAACTGTACCCCATGGGTCAGAGGTGGAGGGAGCATTGTGAGCTGGACAGAGACCACAAATTGTGTCTACTACATATGCGTGGTTCCTTGGTTGGCTCCCATATAATATTTCCACCTTTCCCACTTTTTGCTTGGTCTTATCCTGCCTTAAAGCTTACAAGTTTTTATACAGTGCTGTTTAAAAATTTTTATTTAGTTTTTATTTTTAGGTTAGCTCCCATGGAAGTAGAGATAGGAAACCCAGAAGAATGCATGTAAGGGTGATATTTTTATGAGTCAAATAAAAATTTTATTTTATTGTTATAATCAGAGAAAAAAGCACAAGTATTTTTATGTCTGGACATCATAGAGTCCTATTCATTCCCCTCAATCTTATTATCTTTGTGTCCTCTGTAGACAACCTGTCTCTAAGCATGTCATTATTTACCTGTACACTGGGGAAGCAGTCAACAAATGACCCCCTACCCCACCCTCCTGATATCTGTGTCCTTTGTGATGTGACCTTGCAGCTCTTCTCATTAAGATGTGGAGTCTATTTTCCCAATCCTTGGGTCAGGGCTGGCCTGGTGACCTACCTGGGCTGATGGACTTTGACAGAGGTGAGGGGCACTAGTTCTAAGAGGATTTCATGTGTTTGCTTGTTTTCTTTGAACCCTGCCCAGATGCTTTCAGAACAAGTCTGGGCTAGCCCTGCTGCATGATGAGAGACTCATGCTCCAGATACCTTACTCACTTCAGCCAATAGCAAACCAATAGCTAGACATGAGTATGAGCCCCCCTAAGGCAACTAGCTCTCAGGCATACCACCAGAAGGTGCAGGAGTGAGTCTAGTCGAGCTTAGGCAGACACAGCCCAGATCAGTAGAGCTAACCAACTGACCCATGGACTCATGAACAATAACACATGGTTGTTTTAAGTCACCATAATTTGGGATGATTTGTTACACAGCAACTACTAACTGTTGCACTCACCTCTGGTTCTAAATCTATGATCTTTCATGTGTCCCATCTGAAGACCCTCAGAGAACAAAGGTGAGTTCTACCCACCTCTGTGTCCACCACCACATGGATACCATGTTTAGCTGCACACAGTAGGCATGGAGTCAGGGTCTGTGGGATGAAATTGCAATCTCGTCACTTAACTGATCTTTGAAGGAGGCAAAAGGCCCTTCAAAGTGAGAAGTGGGAGAAATGAGAGAGGAACTGTGAAAGAAGGCATATGGCAACAGTCTTTGTGGGTCTGTTCCAGATTATCCAGTGTGGCTTCCAAAGGCATAGCAAGGAGCAAGATAAGTATTTTATGAGAAAGAAGTTTTCAGCACTATATAGAGAAAGCTCATTCTAATTATTTGGATTCAGTGAAGTAGAAATGGGCTATTACCAAAGATAGTGAACTCCCTAGAAATAACCCCATCTACACAAGGCTGAGAAACTCTAATCTGGCAGAGAGAGGTGAATTCTGAAGCAGAGAGTTTTACCCAAGAAGTCCTGGACCTAGATGGCTTTGGGTCTTTTTTTCTTTTTTTGACTCTTGGTCTTGTTCTGTTGCCTTTCAATGGATAAAAATGTTCCCAAAGACCAATATTTCATTTTTCTTACTATGGATCTGCACAGCTACAAGTAACATAGAAATCCTTTGGCTCTCACTTTTGGTGCAGGGAAGTAGGGTTTCTACCCTCCTATCTCTCTTTGAGGTTCTTTATCTCCTAAGCATCTGCTGGTGGAAACCCACTTCCTTGTTCTGCAAGTCATACAGTCCTTGGGTAGAAGGAGTGCTCTCCCCAGGACCCCTCTGACATCCCTCTGCTCCTATTCAGCTGCCTTGGCCAGCCCCACCCCCATCCTGGGCTCACATAACTGTATCCCCAGAGGATCCCCCACACCCACCACCCCACTTTCCCCCACAGGCTACCAGATGTCATCACATGCGTGTGGGTAATGGAAATTTAAATGGCAATGTGATATGGCATCTTCATCTTAGCCCTACCACGCATCAAAGCTCTGGGTTGATAGAGACTCAAGGAGGCAGTTGGAGCTCAGAGTTCCAAGGGACTGGGACCTAACGGTGATACTTCTTGAGAACCCCCTCCCCCTGTCGGGAGACCCACTCATTGTCAGTGTGATTACTGAGGAGTCTGACTGTTTGACTTTGTTGACAGCCTGACCCGCCTTGTCCACATGACCCTTGTGTTTTATTAGGTCAAGGACGGAGCTTTTTCTTGCAGTAATTTTTTTGTGTGTTCCACCCAGAAGAGGACTAGCAGAAAAGGTCAGCATTTCAGTCCCAGAATAGCTTTTTGAAGAATTCACCAGAGGAAAAGGGGAGGACCTTGAGGATAAGGGGACTGGGACAAGGGGAGGAAGCACTGGCTACTTTTCAGCCCCCATCTTGACCCTTGTATCAGTATCAGTCATCCCTTAGGGAGCTACTGATGTTGAGAGGGCAATGAAAAGGACAGTGAATGTTGCTGAAGTGAATTTCTCATTAGTCATTACTCTTACATTTCTAGAAAGGGGGAATCGAGGGTTCTTCTTAACCAAGTGTATTAGTGATATATTGCTGTATAACTAATTACTGCACATGTAGGGACTTCAAACAGCAGACACTTATTGTCTTATACTTTCCTTGGGTTGTAAGTCTGGGCTTGGCTTAGCTGGGTCCTCTGATCAGGTTCTCTCAAGTTTGCAATGAAGGTGTCAACCAAGCTGCCCAGCATAGTGGGCAGAAGTCAGTTACTTGTGGTTGTAGGACTGAGCCCCTCAGCTCCAAGACCTCCCACAGTTCCTGGCTGAGGGGCCCTCTCCATGGGCAGCTTAATTAGGACTGCTGACTTTGCCAAGGCCAGCCCAAGAAACTCTCTTTGGTCTGTTAAGAGAATCTTATGTTACATAACAAGATCATAGGGGTGACATCCAGCACCTGAGCCATATTTCATGGTTTAGCAGAAAGTCACATGTTCTGCCCACACTCAAGGGCAGGGGATTATTCAAAGGAATGAATCACTGGTGGTCACCTGGAGTATGGTCACCACACCACATACTTTAATAGATCTTGTTTATCCCAAAAGGTAAACATCTCTTGAGGAAGAGATGGCAGAAGCAGCAGCAGGCTCAAATGAGGATGTCTCAGAAGAAACAGAGGACCTGGAATCCCTAGAACCAGATGACCAAGGTAAGGGAGCCTTGCTTCCCCGCATGCCTGCCTCTTCTCAGCCACTTGCTCTGTGAGGGCAGGTCCCAGTCTGAGCCTCAGTTTCCCCATCTGTGCAGAGGAGGAGTCCTGTGCAAACATGAGTGTGGAAGCTTTTAGCTGCAGGTGTAATAGAGGTGTGCAGGAGTAGGGCAGGCCAGGGGTATAAGGAATGTTTCCTGGAACTGTCATCTCAGCATCACACCTAGTGGCATCTTGGTTTCAGGTACTTTCCAACAAGTAACGAACCTCCTGGACATCATGGACAGCGAGTCGGCAAAGACAGACGTTGCCGGGGTGGGCCTTGATATGCGCAAAACCTTGGCCTCATTGATAATCACAGAGAAGGGAAATGCCAAGCCCTCCGTGGTGATGAACACTCTGATCCGCTGCCTGCAGGTGCCGAAGGTACAGCCACCATGCCATGGACACCCTCCTCTGAGTCCAGTCACCTTCAGCGGTCAGTGTGCCTGTCCACTGCTGGGATACAAAGATGGACAAGACTGTGAAGTTCCCACTCCTTGAGGACCGATTATATCAAATCTTTGGTTGGGGTGGAGTCTGGGCCTTCCCGAATGTCCAGAAGAACCCCTGTCTTCTGACACAGTGGGTTGAGAGCCATTGTTCAAGGGCCCATGGGCTGAGTTTACAAAGATGTTGAGCAAGAGCTAAGCAGGGGACCTGGTGGGGCAAAGACACACCTGACAGAGGGCCCAGCATGTGTCCAGGGGGGATGCTGGGCCAGAAAAGAGACTGGTCAGTTGGATGGAGGGGCCTGGGGTAGAGGATGATGGAAATGCCACTGAGATAGGGTAGGCCTGGGGTGAGAGGTGGTGTCTGAACCAGTGGTCCTGAATCACCTGGAGGGTTTATTAAAACACTTTGCTGGGCCCCATTCTAAGAATTTCTGATTCAGTAGGTGTGGGGCAGGGACTGAGAACCAGCAGCTCTCACAGGTTCCCAGGTGAGGCTGCTGGAGCTGGTTTTGTCTGGTGCAGGTGTGGCTGGTTCACAATTTGAGGACCGCTGGGTTTTCCACTTGCTTTAGCCTTTACTGGGTAGCAAAGGAGTTCTGTCAGTGGGGGAGCTTATTTATGGAAAGCTTTATTTTATAAAATGATGCATGGCAGCCATGGGGAATGTGGGCTGCAGTACGGGAGCATATGCAAGAAGTTTCTATAACATGCCTTAATCAGTGATCAGTGGCAAAAAATGGACAATAGACAAGTAGATAATTTTTAAATCAACATGTTGAAGATTTTTTTTAGTTCATTAGCTCATGAGGGAACCAGGAAAGTGTTAAAATGAGAATTTCATTTATGGAGATTAATATTCTCTCCAGAAAAAACTCATTTAATTGCTGGCACAGGAATGATTTTCATTGCTATGAACTGGAAACATCTGCATCGTTATCCATATTCTACAGCTTAACTCTGTCTCTGCAGAGCTGGAAGACTGCCTGTCAGTCAAAGGCCCTCAAAGATGCCCACCTTATGAGGTCAGATACTCCCCAGAGGGTCTGCTACACACCAAGCTCTCCCCTGGCAGGACAGACACCAAGAATCACTGCAGCCAGTTTTCAAGTCTTTGGCAATTCTTCTCTTACAACCGTAAATATTCTCCAAAAATAATCTTGATTACAAAAAAGGCTGGTCTTATAGTGACCTGGCTTTCTACAGCAAGTTAATTGAGCATACAGACCTCCTTGAGTTTGCTCTGAAGATCTACAGCACACGTCATGAACAAGGCCATTGTTGCCCCCAATAGGGTGAAAACTGGCTCTCGGGGTGTGAAAAAAATCCTGCTTTTTAATGGATAATGCACATATCTATACATGTGCATGCATGTGTGCATGTACATCTTAAGAAAACAGATAGTATATCTGTGATATTAAAATTTCATGGGCAGAGGTGATTAGAAAAAAAAGTCTGAAAAGTCTCCTTAGGGGGAAATAATGCAAAAAACATTGAGAAACACCAGCCTGGAGCGTGAAGTATTGAAAGGTTATGGAGGCCACATAACTAACTTGTGTCCAGGAATCTCTGATTGGATTTTTAGACATTTCTTTGTTGTGAAACACATATAAAAAGCAATCATTTCAAAGCACATTTTAACACTTAGTCATAGAATAGATTTTAAAGTTTGGTATGGGTTACAGTTCCACAATTTCTTGTTTTTCCTTCTAGCTGCTCCAAGACACCAGAGACTAAAAAGAAATATTAATATAATGATTCAGTTGTCATACTCATTTGTTAAATCCTAACTTCTCTGTTGTAACTCCTCCTTCTCCTTTGATCCTTCTCCAAATCTTTAGGGATATTTGGGCTATCACCATTCCAACTTTTTTCATGTTGAAAAGGGGTGTCAACAATATAGGCTAGGAGATGGAACTAGTTGATGTTCTTGATTGGCACCTCTGTGTTTTTGGCCTAGGAACCATCTCAAGGTTTTAGGTTTCTGAAAGTAAACATAGTGCCTGCAACTTTTGTGGAATCTCAAATAGAGCCTTGGGTATTCTTTAGGGTTAGCAGGAATGATGTTAGTTGAGGTTTTGCAAACCTTGGCAATAGCAATATCTAACTGAAGCTTGCTTATATAAAGAACAGTCTCCAGAATAGCCTCTTGACTCCTTTTGAACACTCTTAGCCACTGATACCTTATTTTGTTACGTTTCTTTTCCTCCTTTTGGTCAGGAAGGTATTGCAAATCCCACGTTGCCAGGGCCAAGCTCATCCCTGAGTGTCATGTCCCATGTTGCCAGGGAGACTCACACCTCTGGACGTCATGTTCCAAGTACCGGGGAGGGTGATGATTTTACTTGCAGAGCTGGACATAGCAAGAGAGAGGCCATATCTGAATAACAAAAGAGGTTCTCTGGAGATAACTCTTAGGCATAATTATATGTAGGTTTAGCTTCTCTGCTGCAGAAATAAGTTTCATAAGAGCAAGTCACAAGATTAAGTGTGTGGCCTATTGACTTGGAAATTCCTAGTATTTGAGGGAGTACCCAGAGTTTCCCAGGTGGGAAAGTTTAATAGATCCATATTTTTTCTCCAATCTCTCAAGGGACTTTGCCTATACTCTTTAATTATCTGCCTAACATATTCTGGAATGTATCTGGGTATTACATTAAGCTATACAGATTTACAAGCCCTTGTTCCCATTCTGGGCTCCACGTATTTGGGTTGTATAAATGAACTATCCAGACAGGTTGAGTTAGATTGTGTGATACAGAAACTTTAGGTTTCGGACAAAATAAACCTCTTCCTTTGGTCTCATACAGTAGGTGAAGTTCTAAAATACAGACACTGTCATTCTTTACCTTCTATTCTGATTTACCTTAGTCCCAACTAGATCAGCTTCATTCTTATATCTAATTGAAACCTGATCTCTTTTTCAGTTTCTTTGACAGTTGTTGCATGTAGCAATGCTGACTTTCAGAGCTGCAGAAATCCAACTCCGAGTCTTAGGCATCATTTATTTAGAACTATAAATTTGCAACTTAATAGATTCCATTTTTAAAAAGTCATTTTGTTTCTGATATATTGCCTTCTGGCAACTTTAACAAACTAAAACACATTTTGGAATCAGAAAAGTGGGGTGCTGCTGCAGACTGCAAATAGCAAACATGCTGAAATAGCTTTTTAAATGGATATGGCGGAGATTCTAGAAGATTTGTGAGGAGTTAGATGGAGAAAGCTTAGAATGCTTGAAGAGACTGTTGGTAGAAATGTGGACCCTAAAAATACCTCTGATAAGGTCTTAGACAGAAATGGTGCATATGTTATTGCAAACTGGAAGGAAGGCAATCCTTGTTTTCAAGTAACAGGAAATTTAGCAAAATTGACTACTGATTTTGGAGGGAAAGAAGATTTTAAAAGCCATGAACTTGGAAATTTAGCAAAAGAGAGTTCCAAATTAAATGCAGAAAGTACAGCCTGGTTTTTCCTGGCCTAGCTTATAGTGAAATGTGACAGGAAAGAGATAAGTTAAGAATTGAACTCTTGGGTACAGTGAAACAAGATATTGATTGTCCGGAAAATTCTGGGCTTCCAGAAAGAGAGACCCCAGAGAATAGTGCCCCACATGAGGATTTAACCAAACATGGAAATAACCATTTCAGAAAAAGCCAGGATTGGAGATGGGGTTATTCAGGAAGGATTTGTGGCAAGTTGTATTTACTGATGGTTATGATCCCTGCCTACTACATAGAAAATCAAAAAGAGTATTGTGGGATCTAAGGGACAGAAAGGAGATAAATTGAAAGAAAAATAACTTCAAAGGCAGAACCATGGATGCTAAGGTCTGAAGCCAGAAAACCTCAAGCCAGGAAAGTGGACCCACCCAAGCACTTAGAGACAGTGAGTTTGCCCCAAAGGCAGAGGATGGGCCTTCCACTTTGATGTTCTGGAAGTTGTGCCCCAGGTCTTGGGTAGGGTGGCACACATTCCTTGGGGAATGGGGGAGCCTAACTACCACCCTGTTGTTCTGTGGGGGTTGAGCTTGTGTGCCAGAGATGGCAGAGAGCCTGGGTACAACCCCAATGTTTGGAGAGGGTGGAGCTGAGGGAAAAGGTGGCTCCCCAATGTCCCCTGTTCTAGTTCGCTAGTTGCTGGAATGCAATATAGCAGAAACGGAATGACTTTTAACAAGGGGAATTTAATAAGTTGCTAGTTAACAATTCTAAAGCTGAGAAAATGTCTCAATTAAAACAAGTCTATAGAAATGTCCAATCAAGGCATCCATCCAGGGAAAGATGCCTTGGTTCAAGGAGGCCGATGAAGTTCAGGGTTTCTCTCTCAAGTGTGAAGGCACATGGCGAACACAGTCAGGGTTCCTCTCTCAGCTGGAAGGGCACATGGCAAACACGGCATCATCTGCTAGCTTCTTCTCTCCTGGCTTCTGGTTTCATGAAGCTCCCCAGGAGGTGTTTTCCTTCTTCATCGCCAAAGGTTGCTGGCTTGTGGGCTTTCCGCTTTGTGGTGCTGCAGCATTCTCTGCTCTCTCTGAATCTCTTATTCATTCTCCAAAGTATTTGCTCTTTTATAGGACTCCAGAAACTTATCCAGACCCACCCAAATGGGTGGAGACATGTCGTCACCTAATCCATCTTAACAACCACTCTTGATTAAATCACAGCTCCAGGGAGATGATCTGATTACAGTTTCAAACATACAGTATTGAATAGGGATTATTCTGCCTTTATGAAATGGGATATTAATTAAAACATGGCCTTTCTAGGGGACATATATCCTTTCAAACCAGCACATCCCCTAAGGTTGCATTTAGAAAGAGTTGGGCTGCTGTACAGGCCCTTGGAAAGGGTGAGACTGCCACTTTCTAAAGCCCCGTGGATAAATGACTCTCAGATTTTGAAATCTAATGGGCTTTGCTCTGCTGATTTTAGAAACTGTTTGGGACCTTTGACTCTTGGTTCCTTCCAATTTCTCCCTATGGAAATGGAAACATGTATTCTATGACTTTCCCTTCTTTCTATGTTGGCAGCAGATAACTTATTCTGAGTTTTGTAGGTCCACAGTCAAAGGAGAATTTTGCCTTAGGACAGACCATGCCTGTAGTTGACTTTGTTGAGATTTTTATACTGTTTCTGACTTTGTATTGTATTTGTATTTTTACTGAAATGGTTTAGGTTTTTTGATATTGTGATGGAATGAAGGTATTATGCATTTAGAAAGAATACGTCTTTTTGAGGTCCAGAAGATGGAATGCGCCAGCTTGAAACTGTTGTGGACCCCAGAAAAGCCATCTTCTTTAATCCTCATTCAGTATTGCTGGGTGGGATCCTTTCTATTTTTTTCATGGAGATGTGACCCACCCAAATGTGGGGGATAACTTTTGCTTAGGTGGTTTCCATGGAGATGTGTATCCACACATTCAAGGTGGAGTTGCTTACTGGTGCCCTTTAAGAAGGAAATATTTTGGAAAAAGCTTTAGAGCCAACAAAGTCCACACAAAAGCAGAGAACTTTGAAGATGCAGAAGAAAAATGTCCCTAGGGAACTCTTAAGAAATGAGGAGAGAAAGCTAGCAGATGTCACCATGTGCCTTCCCAGCTGAGAGAAAAACTCAGAACTTCATCAGCCTTTTTTTTGGAATAAGATATCTATCTCTGGATGCCTCAGTTTGGACATTTCTATGGCCTTAGAACTGTAAACTTGCAACTAAATAAATTTCCTTTTTAAAAGCCATTCCATTTCTGGTATATTGCATTCTGGATATGTATAGCTGCCAAGTTTACAAGGGGTGAACTGTGATGGTCATGTTCATATGTCAACTTAGCCAAGTGATGGTGTCTTAATTTGGACAGTTTCACAGCCTTAGAACTGTAACTTGCAACTTAATAAATTCCATTTTTAAAAGCCATTCCATTTCTGGAATATTGCATTCCAGCAACTTCGGCAAACTAAAACACTCTTCTCCAACATTTTTGTTTTCCTGTTTCTTTAATAGCAGCCATTCTTATAGGTGTGAGGTGATATGTCATTGTAGTTTTGGTTTGTACTTCCCGTATAGCTAATGAAGATCAGCACCTCTTCATATATTTTTTAGCCATTTGTATTTGTTCTTTAGAAAAATGTCTATACTATATTTTGCCCATTTTATGATTGGGTTGTTTGTTGTTTTGCTGCTGAGTTGTATGATTTCTTTATGTTTATAAGACATCAAATCTTTATCCAATATGTGGTTTCCAAATATTTTCTCCCATTGAATTGGTTGCCTTTTTATCTTTTTTGAAAAAGTTCTTTGAGAAGCTCTTCATCTTAAGGAATTCCCATTTACCTTTTTTTTTTCTTTTGTTGCTTGTGCTTCGGGTGTAAAGTTTAAGAAGCTACCTCCTATTACTAGGTGTTGAAGATGTTTCCCTATATTTTCTTCTAGGAGTTTTATGGCACTGGGTCTTATATTTAGGTCTTTAAACCATTTTGACTTATATTTCGTATAGGGTGTAAAGTAGGGACCACCATAATCTATATGAGGACATGTCCCTTGCCCTCCCCCATGTTCCCTGCCTATTGACATTTTAGTTTTGGCTTACTGCCTTTATTACATTCAATAAAGCATATTACATTATTGTTAACTATAGACTCTAGCTTGCATTGATTATATTTTTTCTTGTGTACCTTCTTATTTTAAACACCTTGTAATGTTGATATTCATTTGTTCTCCCTCATGCAAAAACATTATTTTATTTGTTTATTTAATCACCATCATTGTCCACTCTAGATATTCCTAAGTTATACCATCTCAGCCTTTAACCTCTATCTCTCCTTCTGGGTCATACTTGCTCCTAGCCCTTCTCCTTCAACTATACTCACATTCAGCTTCATTCAATGTACTTATATTATTGTGCTACCATCAGATAGTATTGTGCTATCCATTTCTGAATCTTTACAATCAGTTCTGTTGCACATGCTATACTTCTTCAGTACCAAATGCTCAGTGTCTGTGCTCTTTCTATCTCTTAATACCTGTGTTCTGAACTTTAACTCTCAAAGTTCACTCATTAATGTTAGTAGTTCGTATTAGTGAGAACATACAGTGTTTGTCCTTTTGTTTCTGGCTGGTTTAACTCAGCATAATGTCCACAAGTTTCACCTACGTTGTTACATGCCTTACAGCTGTGTAATATTCCATCATATGTTCATACCGCAGCTTGTTTAGCCACTTGTCTTTTGATGGACATTTAGGCTGTCTCCATTTCTGCTATTGTGAATAGTGCCACTATAAACATCATTGTGAAAATGTCCATTTGTGTTCTTGCCTTCAGTTCCTCTGAATATATACTTAGTAATGGGATTTCTGGATCCTACGGCAATTCCATACTTAGTTTCCTGAGGAACTGCCAAACTGCCATCCAGAGTGGTTGTAGCATTTTACAGTCCACCAATAGTGAATAAGTGTGCCTCTTTCTCCACATCCTCTTGAGCACTTGTCATTTTGTTTATTTTTATAATGGTCATTGTAGTGGATGTGAAATGATATCTCATTGTGGCTTTGATTTGCATTTGCCTAATAGCTAGTGAAATTGAGCATCTCTTCATATGCCTTTTAGCTATTTGTATTTCCTCTTTTAAGAAGTGTCTGTTCAAGTCTTTTGCCCATTTTAAAAACAGGTTGTCTTTTTCTTGTTGAGTTGTAAAATTTCTTTTATTTTCTGGATAAAACCTTGATCTGACATGTGGTTTCCAAATATTGTCTCCCACTGCGTAGGCTGCTTTTTACTTTTTTTTTTTATTATTATTTTTAACTGACAAAGTTCTTTGATGCACAAAAGTGTTCAATTCTGAGGACATCTCATTTATTTTTTTTTTCATTGCTTGTGCTTTGGGTGTAAGGTCTAGGAAAGAACCTCCTATCTCTAGTGTTATTCAACATTGCGCTGGAAGTTCTAGCCAATGAAGTCTATCTCTTTATAAGACATTTTCCTACATTATCTCCCAAAATTACAGTATGATCTTAGCTCTAATGTTTAGGGCTTTGATACATTCTGAGTTAATTTTTGTATAGGATATTAGATATAGAAAAATGTGTAAGTGTGTGAGATATCAAAAATGAAAGGGTCCTATTTCATTCTTTTGCATATGAATATCCAATTCTCTAAACACCATTTATTAAAGAGACTGCTCTGTTCCAATTGGGTTGGCTTGACCACTGCCATGGTCAGGTCCATGTGTCAACTTGGCCAGGTGGTGGTACCCATTTGTCTGGTTGGGCAAGTGCTGGCCTGTTTGTTGCTGTGAGGACATTTCATAGAATTAAATCATGATCATGTCAGCTGCATCCATAGCTGATTCCATTTGTAATCAACCAAGGGGAATGTCTTCTGCAATGAGTGACATTTAATCTAATCAATGGAAGGTGTGCTGGTTTGAAAGGAAGTATGCCCCCTAAAAAAAGCCATGTTTTAATATAAATCTCATTTCATAAAGGTAGAATAATCTCTATTCAATACTGTATGTTTGAAACTGTAATGAGATCATCTCCCTGGATGATGGGATTTAGTCAAGAGTGGTTGTTAAACTGGATTAAGGGATGACATCTCTCCACCCATTTCGGTGGGTCTTGATTGGTTTATTGCTTTATTTCCTCCTATAAAAGAGGAAATATTTTGGAGAATGAGATTCAGAGAGAGCAACACTATGAACCAGAGAATCCACCAGCCAGCGACCTTTGGAGATGAAGAAGGAAAACGCCTCCCAGGGAGCTTCATGAAACCAGAAACCAGGAGAGAAAGCTAGCAGATGACACTGTGTTCACCACGTGCCCTTCCAGATGAGAGAGAAGCCCTGACTGTTCACCATGTGCCCTTCTACTTAAGAGAGAAACCCTGAACTTCATTGGTCTTCTAGAACCAAGGTATCTTTCCCTGAATGGATGCTTTTGACTGGACATTTATATAGACTTGTTTTCATTGGACATTTTCTCGGCATTAGAACTGTAAACTAGGAACTCATTAAATTCCCCTTGTCAAAAGCCATTCCGTTTCTGGTATATTGCATTCCAGCAGCTAGCAAACTAAAAGAGAAGGCTTTTAAGGAGGATTCAAAAGAGACAGTCTTCTTCCTGCTTCGGCCAGCGAGCCTCTCCTGTGGAGTTCATCCAGACCTTACATCGGAGTTTTCAGCTTCACAGCATGCCCTACAGATTTTGGACTCTATGGTTTTCTACTCTGACTGGACTCAAAGGCACTGAGGACTCTGATTCCCATAATCAGAATGATACTACCAATCCATGTGTGAGTTGGCAAAGAGATAGTCAAAATATCACCATTCGGTTCTTCTGATGCTTCACTTTTCGAAACCAGGTTCGGGGGAATACTGTTTTTGATACCTCAATGGAGTTTTATGGAAATAGTAGGTATAGAGATGTTGGCTGGTTGTTGTTAGAAATACTGTGTACATTAATGAGTGAAAGGGATGGGCTTAAGGCTTCAAATGAGAAGCTACATGCCATCTGATAGATGTAAACATTTCTATGAGTGTCCTGAAGGAAAACCTTATTTCCTGTAGCTGTAGACTTGAGATCTCCAAAAATCAGACTCAGGATCTTATTGTTAGAGTAGCAACTTTACAATGTAAACTGAAATCTCAGTCTTGCATGGTGTCTGCTGTTAAAGTGAGGGCATTGATTAGAAAGGAATGGGACCCTGAAAAATGGAATGGTGACATATGGGTTGATAATGACACTGGTGGAAAGGCTGAAACCCTAGGTCATGCTGAGTCTTCTCTAGATAACCCTGAAGACATAACTACCCCACCTCCAGCCTGCCCTGAGGAGTTGGCCACCCAACTACCACCTGAAGGGATTAGCCCTAGAGTGATTGACCTTATTTCACCAAATGAAACTGCAAATGAATGCCCTGAAGCAAATGACTTGGAAGATACTTCTAAATATTTTCATGATCCAACTCCACCATCCCTCATTTCTTCCAGACCTATAACTAGACTAAAGTCCCAACAGGCCCCAAAAGGTGAGGTACAAAGTATCACCCATGAGGAGGTACATTATACTCCAAAAGAATTGTGTGAGTTTTCCACTTTATATAGGACAGAAATCAGGGGAATATGTGTGGCAATAGATTTTAAGGGTGTGGGATAATGGTGGGAAGAATATAAGGCTGGGATCAGGCTGAATTTATTGATATGGACCCACTAAGCAGATATTCTGCATTCAGTGTTATAGCTATTCAGTGTTATAGCTTGAGTGGTTAGAAAAGGTATAAACTGTTTGTTTGGATGGTTGGTTGAAATATAGATCAAAAGGTGGCCGACATTACCTGAGGTTGAAGTGCCAGAACTGTCCTGGTATAATGTGGATGAGGGAATCCAGAGGCTTAGAGAGATTGGAATGTTAGAGTGGATTTATCATGCAAAGCCTGCTCTTACACCCCAGGAATGTGTCGGGAAGATGCGCCTTTTACCAGAACTTTGAGAAATAAATTTGTGAGACTAGCACCATAATCCCTGAAGAGCTCTGTAGTTGCGCTTCTCTTTAGGTCAGATATTACTGTGGGAACTGCTGTCACTGAGCTGGAATCCTTAAACACAAATCCTTAAAATGGGGGTGATGGGATCCTGAGTTGACAGAATCCAGGTGGTAGCACTTAATCGGCAAAAGCAAGGTGGATGTGGCTATCATAAGTGACAGTGGACTCAAAGTAGCAGTCAAAATAATCTGACTCACAGAGACTTGTAGCACTGGCTAGTAAATCATGGAGTACCTAGAAGTACAATAGATGGGCATCTACTAAATTCTTCTTTGAGCTGTATAAACAAAAGAGTTTGAGGTCAAGTGAGAGAAAGTCTAACCTGAATTACAAAATAAAAGAGTCTTGGCCCCTTAATCAATTTTCAGACTTGAGACAGTTTACAGATCCAGAGCCCCTTGAATGAGGGGAAGGCCAGGTCCCTTTGGGGGAGGACCCTGTTACATTGCCAGGAATTTATACTGTTAATCTTCCCCAAACCTTCCCCAAGGAGACCTATGACCTTTTACCAGGGTAACTGTGCATTGGGGAAAAGGAAATGATCAGATATTTTGGGGATTATTAGACACTGGTTCAGAAGTGACATTAATTCCAGGGGACCCAAAACATCACTCTGGTCCACCAGTCAGAGTGAAGGCTTATGGAAGTCAGGTGATTGATGGAGTTTTAGCTCAAGTCTGTCTCATAGTGGGTCCGGTGAGGCCCCAGAACCCATAGTTATTTACCCAGTTCCAGAATACATAATAAGAATAGACATACTGAACAACTGGCAGAATTCTCACATTGACTCTCTAAATCGTGCTGTGAGGGCTATTATGGTGGGAAAGGCCAATTGGACACCACTAGAACTGCCCCTACCTAGCAAAATAGTAAATAAGAAGCAATACTGGATTTCTGGAGGGATTGCAGAAATTACTACCACTCTTAAGGACTTGAAGGATGCAGGGGTGGTGATTCCCAACACATCCCTATTCAACTCTCCTATTTGGCCTGTGCAGAAAACAGATGGGTCTTGGAGGATGACAATGGATTATTGTGAGCCCAACCAGGTGGTAACTCCAATTGCAGCTGCTGTTCCAGATGTGGTATCATTGCTTGAGCAAATCAATACATCTCCTGTTACCTGGTATGCAGCCTTTGATCTGACAAATGCTTTTTTCTCAATAGCTATTAGTAAGGACCACCAAAAACACAGTTTGCTTTCACCTGACAAGGTCAGCAATATACTTTTACTGTCCTACTTTGGATATATCAACTCTCCATTTCTAAGTCATAATCTTGTCCACAGGGACCTTGATCATTTCTCCCTACCACAAGATAGGTCCATTACATTGATGATATCATATTGATTGGACCTAGTGAGCGAGAAGTAGCAGCTACTCTAGACTTATTGGTAAGGCATTTGTGTGTCAGTGGATGGATGATAAATCCAACAAAAATAAAGGGAACTTCCACCTCAGTGAAATTTCTAGGTATCCAGTGGTGCGGGGGATGTCGAGATATCCCTTCTATGGTGAAAGATAAGTTTCTGCATCTGGCCCCTCTATAACCAAAAAAGGGTCACCATGCCTAGTTGGTCTCTTAGGATTTTGGTGACAACATATTCCTCATTCGAGTGTGCTAATCCTGCCCATTTATCAAGTGACCAGAAAAGCTGCTAATTTTGGGTGGGAACCTGAACAAGAGGAGGCTCTGTGACAGGTCCAGGACTGTACAAGCTGCTCTGCCACTTGGGCCGTATGATCCAGCAGATCCAATGGTGCTGGAAGTGTCAGTGGCAAATAGGGATGATGTCTGGTGTCCGCGGCAGGCCCCAATAGGAGAATTGTAATGTAGACCCTTAGGATTTTGGAGGAAAGCCTTACCATCTGCTGCAGGTAGTTGTCTCCTTTTGAGAAACAGCTTTTTTTTTTTTGGTGTTCATAGATTTTTTAAAAATTTATTTATTAATTTAAAAAATTAACAAATGAAATAAAAATTAACATAGATAATCAGTAATTCACAATATCATCACTTAGTTGCATATTCATCATTTCTTAGAACATTTGCATCCATTCAGAAAAAGAAATAAAAAGACAATAGAAAAAGAAATAAAACAGAAAAAAAAGATCGTACCTACCATATCCCTTACCCCTCGCTTTCACTGATCACTAGCATTTCAAACTAAATTTATTTTAACATTTGTTCCCCCTATTATTTATTTTTATTCCATATATTCTACTCATCTGTTGACAAGGTAGATAAAAAGAGCATCAAATACAAGGTTTTCACAACCACACAGTCACATTGTGAAAACTATATCATTATTCAATTGTCTTCAAGAAACATGGCTACTGGAACACAGTTCTACATTTTCAGGCAGTTCCCTCCAGCCTCTCTCTTACATCTTGAATAACAAGGTGATATCTACTCAATGCACAAGAATAACCTCCAGGATAACCTCTCGACTCTGTTTGGAATCTCTCAGCCATTGACACTTTGTCTCATTTCACTCTTCTCCCTTTTGGTCAAGAAGGTTTTGAGAAACAGCTTTTGGTCTGCTACTGGGCCTTAGTAGTGCCTGAACACTTAACCATGGGCCACAAAGTTACCATGAAACCTGAGTTGCATATCATGAGCTGGGTGTTGTCTGACCCACCAAGCCATAAAGCTGGACATGTGCAGCAGCACTCCATTGTAAAACAGAACTGGTATATACAAGATAGGGCCAGAGCAGGTCCTGAAGGCACAATTAAGTTACATGAAGAAGTAGCCCAAATGCCCATAGTCTCTACTCCTGCCACATTACCTTCTCTTTCCCAGACAAGAGCTATAGCCTCTTGGGGAGTTCCTTACAGTGAATTGATTGAGGAAGAGAAAACTCAGACCTGGTTTACAGATGGTTCTGCACAATATGCAGGTACCAACTGCAAGTGGACAGCTGCAGCACTACAACCCCTTTCCAGAGGACAGAGCTTCAAACAGTGCACCTTGTTGTTCATTTTGCCTGCAAGGAGAACTGGCCAGAGGTGTGTTGTATACTGACTCATGGGATGTTGCTAATGGTTTGGCTGGATGGTCAGGGACTTGGAAAGACTATAATTGAAAAATTGGTGGCAAATAGCTCTTGGGAAGAGATGTATGGATAGACCTTTCTGAGTGGGATAAAAACATGAAGATATTTGTGTCTCATGTGGATGCACACCAGAGGGTGACTTCAGCAGAAGGTTTTAATAATCCAGTGGATAAGATGACGCATTTCATGGATACCAGTCAGCCTCTTTCCCCAGCATCTCCTGTCATTGCCCAATGAACTCATGAACAAAGTTGTCATGGTGGTAGGGAGGGAGGCTATGCATGGGCTCAGCAACATGGGCTTCTGTTCACCAAGGCTGGCCTGGCTACAGCAGCAGAGACCCACACTCAGCCCCCGATATGGAACCATTCCCCGAGGTGACCAGCCGACTACATGGTGGCAGGTTGATTACACTGGACCACTCCCTTCATGGAAGGGGCAACGATTTGTTCTAACTGAAATAGACACATACTCTGGATATAGGTTTGCTTTCCCTGCACACAATGCTTCTGCCAATACCACATTGTTTTTGATCAAGGAACACACTTCACAGCAAATGAAGCGTGAGAATGGGCACATGCTCATGAAATTCTCTGGTCTTAGCATGCTCCCCATCATCCAGAAGCAGTTGGGTTGATAGAATGGTGGAATGGCCTTTTGAAAACTCAATTACGGTGCCAACTAGGTGTCAATACCTTGAAGGGCTGGGGTAATGTTCTCCAGGAAGCTGTGTATGCTGTGAATCAGAGTTGACTGTATGGTGGTGTTTCTCCTATAGCCAGGATCCATAGGTCCAGGAACCAAGGGGTGGAAATGGGTGTAGTTCCACTCACTATTACCCCTAGTGATCCACTAGGAAAATTTTTGCTTCCTGTCCCTGAGACCTTGAGCTCTGCTGGTCTACAGGTTTTAGTTCCAAAACGGGGAGTGCTTCCACCAGGAGAAGCAACAATGATTCCATTGAACTGGATTCTAAGATTGCCACCTGGTCACTTTGGGCTACTCATACCCCTGGATCATCAAGCCAAGAAAGGGATTACTTTACTGGTTAGGATGATTGATCTTGACTATCAGGGGGAAATAGACTGCAACTACACAATGGAGGTAAAGAAGAGTTTTCTTGGACTATAGGAGATCCCCTAGGGTGTCTTTTAGTACTACCACGGTCTGCGATTAAATCAATGGAAAACTGCAACAACCCAATCCAGGCAGGACTACCAATGGCTCTGAAACTTCAGGAATGAAGGTTTGGGTCACCCCACCAAGCAAAGAACCATGGCCAGCTGAAGTGGTTGCTGAGGGTAAAGGAAACATGGAATGTGTAGTAGAAGGTAGTGACAAATATAAACTATGACCACATGATCAGTTACAGAAATGAGGACTGTGATGCTGTTTTGCTCATGTTCTAGTATTTAAGTTGTAAGATATCAAGTTCAGTTTAAGAATGACTATTACCCAAGGACTTGCACCCTATTCTGGGGGAAATTTAATTCATTTCTGGTTGTATGTGGGACAGTTAAGCACTGCTAGGTGAGGAAAAAAAAATGTGTCTTTTATTGTTTCTATTTAGAGATTACAATCTTCCATGTGTGGAGTTAATAGGGAAGATCTCCCAAACTATTTGTGGAGTGCAGGAGATTCCCATGCCTTTGGGACCTGCTCCTTCCTGCGTGCCACCATTTGCCCCTGGTGGAATCATGACCAACCCCACTCACCCCATTATCTCATCTAGGACCTCCCTCTATAGTGTAGAAGACTGTTTCTGGTCACTCGTACCTTGGAACTGCTATCCTGGTTGTTTTTCTGTCACTTCTTTAGTTGTTCCATGGAGCAGGGGTGAACTCAGCCTATTCTATTTTGTCATCTTCCCACAAGTCCTGATTGGATTTTTAAGCTTTTATTTGCTGTTCAAAGACTGGGAAACCAAGGCCAAAACACTCTCTACCAGATTTCACCTGTAGATCCTATAAGTCTGGGTGAAGTCTTTTCTTGAAGTGCTTAAATTCATGCAGGTTGCTGGACTACCAAGAAGGGGACTTTTTTTTTCATTATTTTTTAATTTTTTTATTAATTAAAAAAATTAACTAACACAACATTTACAAATCATTCCATTCTACACATGCACTCAGTAATTCTTAGTATCATCACATAGATGTAGATCATCATTTCTTAGTACATATGCATCGATTTAGAAAAAGAAATAGCAAGACAACAGAAAAAGAAATAAAATGATAATATAGAGAAAAAATAAAAATAAAAATGAAAAATACAAAAATATATAAGAAAAAAAACTATAGCTCAGATGCAGCTTCATTCAGTGTTTTAACATAATTACATTACCATTAGGTAGTATTGTGCTGTCCATTTTCTTTTTTTTTAGAAATCATACCATTCTACATATGCAATCAGTAATTCTTAACATCATCACATAGATGCATGATCATCGTTTCTTAGTACATTTGCATCGGTTTAGAAGAACTAGCAATATAACCGAAAAAGATATAGAATGTTAATATAGAGAAAAAAAATAAAAGTAATAATAATAAGAACAAAACAAAACAAAACAAAAATCTATAGCTCGGATGCAGCTTCATTCAGTGTTTTAACATGATTACTTTACAATTAGGTATTATTGTGCTGTCCATTTTTGAGTTTTTGTATCTAGTCCTATTGCACAGTCTGTATCCCATCAGCTCCAATTACCCATTATCGTACCCTGTTTCTAACTCCTGCTGGACTCTGTTACCAATGACATATTCCAAGTTTATTCTCGAGTGTCGATTCACATCATTGGGACCATACAGTATTTGTCCTTTAGTTTTTGGCTAGACTCACTCAGCATAATGTTCTCTAGGTCCATCCATGTTATTACATGCTTCATAAGTTTATCCTGCCTTAAAGCTGCATAATATTCCATCGTATGTATATACCACAGTTTGTTTAGCCACTCGTCTGTTGATGGACATTTTGGCTGTTTCCATCTCTTTGCAATTGTAAATAACGCTGCTATAAACATTGGTGTGCAAATGTCAGTTTGAGTTTTTGCCCTTAATTCCTTTGAGTAGATTCCCAGCAATGGTATTGCTGGGTTGTATGGCAATTCTATATTCAGCTTTTTGAGGAACCGCCAAACTGCCTTCCACAGTGGTTGCACCATTTGACATTCCCACCAACAGTGGATAAGTGTGCCTCTTTCTCCACATCCTCTCCAGCACTTGTCATTTTCTGTTTTGTTGATAATGGCCATTCTGGTGGGTGTGAGATGATATCTCATTGTGGTTTTGATTTGCATTTCTCTAATGGCCAGGGACATTGAGCATCTCTTCATGTGCCTTTTGGCCATTTGTATTTCCTCTTCTGAGAGGTGTCTGTTCAAGTCTTTTTCCCATTTTGTAATTGGGTTGGCTGTCTTTTTGTTGTTGAGTTGAACAATCTCTTTATAAATTTCTGGATACTAGACCTTTATCTGATATGTCATTTCCAAATATTGTCTCCCATTGTGTAGGCTTTCTAATTTCTTGATGAAGTTCTTTGATGCACAAAAGTGTTTAATTTTGAGGAGCTCCCATTTCTTTCTTTCTTTCTTCAGTGCTCTTGCTTTAGGTTTAAGGTCCATAAAACCGCCTCCAATTGTAAGTTTCATAAGATATCTCCCTACATTTTCCTCTAACTGTTTTATGGTCTTAGACCTAATGTTTAGATCTTTGATCCATTTTGAGTTAACTTTTGTGTAGGGTGTGAGATATGGGTCTTCTTTCATTCTTTTGCATATGGATATCCAGTTCTCTAGGCACCATTTATTGAAGAGACTGTTCTGTCCCAGGTGAGTTGGCTTGACTGCCTTATCAAAGATCAAATGTCCATAGATGAGAGGGTCTATATCTGAGCACTCTATTCGATTCCATTGGTCGACATATCTATCTTTATGCCAATACCATGCTGTTTTGACCACTGTGGCTTCATAATATGCCTTAAAGTCAGGCAATGCAAGACCTCCAGCTTTGTTTTTTTTCCTCCAGATGTTTTTAGCAATTCGGGGCACCCTGCCCTACCAGATAAATTTGCTTATTAGTTTTTCTATTTCTGAAAAATAAGTTGTTGGGATTTTGATTGGTATTGCATTGAATCTGTAAATCAATTTAGGTAGGATTGACATCTTAACTATATTTAGTCTTCCAATCCATGAACACGGTATGCCCTTCCATCTATTTAGGTCTTCTGTGATTTCTTTTAGCAGTTTTTTGTAGTTTTCTTTATATAGGTTTTTTGTCTCTTTAGTTAAATTTATTCCTAGGTATTTTATTCTTTTAGTTGCAATTGTAAATGGGATTCGTTTCTTGATTTTCCCCCTCAGATTGTTCATTGCTAGTGTATAGAAATGCTACAGATTTTTGAATGTTGATCTTGTAACCTGCTACTTTGCTGTACTCATTTATTAGCTCTAGTAGTTTTGTTGTGGATTTTTCCGGGTTTTCGGCGTATAGTATCATATCATCTGCAAACAGTGATAGTTTTACTTCTTCCTTTCCAATTTTGATGCCTTGTATTTCTTTTTCTTGTCTAATTGCTTTGGCTAGAACTTCCAACACGATGTTGAATAATAGTGGTGATAGTGGACATCCTTGTCTTGTTCCTGATCTTAGGGGGAAAGTTTTCAATTTTTCCCCATTAAGGATGATATTAGCTGTGGGTTTTTCATATATTCCCTCTATCATTTTAAGGAAGTTCCCTTGTATTCCTATCCTTTGAAGTGTTTTCAACAGGAAAGGATGTTGAATCTTGTCAAATGCCTTCTCTGCATCAATTGAGATGATCATGTGATTTTTCTGCTTTGATTTGTTGATATGGTGTATTACATTAATTGATTTTCTTATGTTGAAACATCGTTGCATACCTGGGATGAATCCTACTTGGTCATGATATATAATTCTTTTAATGTGTTGTTGGATACGATTTGCTAGAATGTTATTGAGGATTTTTGCATCTATATTCATTAGAGAGATTGGCCTGTAGTTTTCTTTTTTTGTAATATCTTTGCCTGGTTTTGGTATGAGGGTGATGTTGGCTTCATAGAATGAATTAGGTAGTTTTCCCTCCACTTCGATTTTTTTGAAGAGTTTGAGGAGAGTTGGTACTAATTCTTTCTGGAATGTTGGATAGAATTCGGATGTGAAGCCATCTGGTCCTGGACTTTTCTTTTTAGGAAGCTTTTGAATGACTGATTCAATTTCTTTACTTGTGATTGGTTTGTTGAGGTCATCTATGTCTTCTTGAGTCAAAGTTGGTTGTTCATGTCTTTCCAGGAACCCATCCATTTCTTCTAAATTGTTGTATTTATTAGTGTAAAGTTGTTCATAGTATCCTGTTATTAACTCCTTTATTTCTGTGAGGTCAGTAGTTATGTCTCCTCTTCCATTTCTGATCTTATTTATTTGCATCCTCTCTCTTCTTCTTTTTGTCAATCTTGCTAAGGGCCCATCAATCTTATTGATTTTCTCATAGAACCAACTTCTGGCCTTATTGATTTTCTCTATTGTTTTCATGTTTTCAATTTCATTTATTTCTGCTCTAATCTTTGTTATTTCTTTCCTTTTGCTTGCTTTGGGATTAGTTTGCTGTTCTTTCTCCAGTTCTTCCAAATGGATAGTTAATTCCTGCATTTTTGCCTTTTCTTCTTTTCTGATATAGGCATTTAGGGCAATAAATTTCCCTCTTAGCACTGCCTTTGCTGCGTCCCATAAGTTTTGATATGTTGTGTTTTCATTTTCATTCGCCTCGAGGTATTTGCTAATTTCTCTAGCAATTTCTTTTTGACCCACTCGTTGTTTAGGAGTGTGTTGTTGAGCCTCCACCTATTTGTGAATTTTCTGGCACTCTGCCTATTATTGATTTCCAACTTCATTCCTTTAGGATCCGAGAAAGTGTTCTGTATGATTTCAATCTTTTTAAATTTGTTAAGACTTGCTTTGTGACCCAGCATATGGTCTATCTTTGAGAATGATCCATGAGCACTTGAGAAAAAGGTGTATCCTGCTGTTGTGGGATGTAATGTCCTATAAATGTCTGTTAAGTCTAGCTCATTTATAGTAATATTCAGATTCTCTATTTCTTTATTGATCCTCTGTATAGATGTTCTGTCCATTGATGAGAGTGGTGAATTGAAGTTTCCAACTATTATGGTATATGAGTCTATTTCCCTTTTCAGTGTTTGCAGTGTATTCCTCATGTATTTTGGGGCATTCTGGTTCGGTGCATAAATATTTATGATTGTTACGTCTTCTTGTTTAATTGTTCCTTTTATTAGTATATAGTGTCCTTCTTTGTCTCTTTTAACTGCTTTACATTTGAAGTCTAATTTGTTGGATATTAGTGTAACCACTCCTGCTCTTTTCTGGTTGTTATTTGCATGAAATATCTTTTCCCAACCTTTCACTTTCAACCTATGTTTATCTTTGGGTCTAAGATGTGTTTCCTGTACACAGCATATAGAAGGATCCTGTTTTTTAATCCACTCTGCCAATCTATGTCTTTTGATTGGGGAATTCAGTCCATTGACATTTAGTTTTATTACTGTTTGGATAATATTTTCATCTAACATTTTGCCTTTTGTATTATATATATGAAATCTGATTTTCCTTCTTTCTACACTCTTCTCCATATCTCTCTCTTCTGTCTTTTTGTATCTGACTCCAGTGCTCCCTTTAGTATTTCTTGCAGAGCTGGTCTCTTGGTCACAAATTCTCTCAGTGACTTTTTGTCTGAGAATGTTTTAATTTCTCCCTCATTTTTGAAGGATAATTTTGCTGGATATAGGAGTCTTGGTTGGCAGTTTTTCTCTTTTAATTTTTAATTTTTTTATTTTTTATTAACGGAAAGAAAGAAAAAAAGAAAAAAAAAGAAATTAACACAACATTTAGAAATCATACCGTTCTACATATGCACTCAGCAATTCTTAACATCGTCACATAGATGCATGATCATCGTTTCTTAGTACATTTGCATCAGTTTAGAGGAACTAGCAACACAACAGAAAAAGATATAAAATGTTAATATAGAGAAGAGAAATAAAAGTAGTAATAATTGTAAAAAACAACAACAAAAAAACCCTATAGGTCAGATGCAGCTTCATTCAGTGTTTTAACATGATTACTTTACAATTAGGTATTATTGTGCTGTCCATTTTTGAGTTTTTGTACCTAGTCCTGTTGCACGTTCTGTATCCCTTCCGCTCCAATTACCCTTTATCTTACCCTGTTGCTAACTCCTGCTGGACTCTGTTACCAATGACATATTTCAAGTTTATTCTCGAATGTCCGTTCACATCAGTGGGACCATACAGTACTTGTCCTTTAGTTTTTGGCTGGACTCACTCAGCATAATATTCTCTAGGTTCATCCATGTTATTACATGCTTCATAAGTTTATCTTGTCTTAAAGCTGCATAATATTCCATCGCATGTATATACCACAGTTTATTTAGCCATTCTTCTGTTGATGGACATTTTGGCTGTTTCCATCTCTTTGCAATTGTAAATAACGCTGCTATAAACATCAGTGTGCAAATGTCCATCTGTGTCTTTGCCCTCAAGTCCTTTTAGTAGATACCTAGCAATGGTATTGCTGGGTCATATGGCAATTCTATATTTAGCTTTTTGAGGAACCACCAATCTGCCTTCCACAGTGGTTGCACCATTTGACATTCCCACCAACAGTGGATAAGTGTGCCTCTTTCTCCGCATCCTCTCCAGCACTTGTCATTTTCTGTTTTGTTGATAATGGCCATTCTGGTGGTTGTGAGATGATATCTCATTGTGGTTTTGATTTGCATTTCTCTAATGGCCAGGGACATTGAGCATTTCTTCATGTGCCTCTTGGCCATCTGTATTTCCTCTTCTGTTAGGTGTCTGTTCAAGTCTTTTTGCCATTTTGTAATTGGGTTGGCTGTCTTTTTGTTGTTGAGTTGAACAATCTCTTTATATATTCTGGATACTAGACCTTTATCTGATATGTCATTTTCAAATATTATCTCCCATTGTGTAGGCTGTCTTTCTACTTTCTTGATGAAGTTCTTTGATGCACAAAAGTGTTTAATTTTGAGGAGCTCCCATTTATTTATTTCTTTCTTCAGTGCTCTTGCTTTAGATTTAAGGTCCATAAAACCACCACCAGTTGTAAGATTCATAAGATATCTCCCTACATTTTCCTCTAACTGTTTTATGGTCTTAGACCTAATGTTTAGATCTTTGATCCATTTTGAGTTAACTTTTGTGTAGGGTGTGAGATATGGGTCTTCTTTCATTCTTTTGCATATGGATATCCAGTTCTCTAGGCACCATTTATTGAAGAGACTGTTCTGTCCCAGGTGAGTTGGCTTGACTGCCTTATCAAAGATCAAATGTCCATAGATGAGAGGGTCTATATCTGAGCACTCTATTTGATTCCATTGGTCGATATATCTATCTTTATGCCAATACCATGCTGTTTTGACCACTGTGGCTTCATAATATGCCTTAAAGTCCGGCATCACGAGACCTCCAGCTTCGTTTTTTTTCCTCAAGATGTTTTTAGCAATTCGGGGCACCCTGCCCTTCCAGATAAATTTGCTTATTGGTTTTTCTAATTCTGAAAAATAAGTTGTTGGGATTTTGATTGGTATTGCATTGAATCTGTAGATCAGTTTAGGTAGGATTGGCATCTTAATTATATTTAGTCTTCCAATCCATGAACACGGTATGCCCTTCCATCTATTTATGTCTTCTGTGATTTCTTTTAGCGGTTTTTTGTAGTTTTCTTTATATAGGTTTTTTGTCTCTTTGGTTAAATTTATTCCTAGGTATTTTATTCTTTTAGTTGCAATTGTAAATGGGATTCGTTTCTTGATTTTCCCCCTCAGCTTGTTCATTACTAGTGTATAGAAAAGCTACAGATTTTTGAATGTTGATCTTGTAGCCTGCTACTTTGCTGTACTCATTTATTAGCTCTAGTAATTTTGTTGTGGATTTTTCCAGATTTTCGACGTGTAGTATCATATCGTCTGCAAACAGTGATAGTTTTACTTCTTCCTTTCCAATTTTGATGCCTTGTATTTCTTTTTCTTGTCTAATTGCTTTGGCTAGAACTTCTAACATAATGTTGAATAATAGTGGTGACAGTGGACATCCTTGTCTTGTTGCTGATCTTAGGGGGAAAGTTTTCAATTTTTCCCCATTGAGGATGATATTAGCTGTGGGTTTTTCATATATTCCCTTTATCATTTTAAGGAAGTTCCCTTGTATTCCTATCTTTTGAAGTGTTTTCAACAGGAAAGGATGTTGAATCTTGTCAAATGCCTTCTCTGCATCAATTGAGATGGTCATGTGATTTTTCTGCTTTGATTTGTTGATGTGGTGTATTACATTAATTGATTTTCTTATGTTGAACCATCCTTGCATACCTGGGATGAATCCTACTTGGTCATGATGTATAATTCTTTTAATGTGTTGTTGGATACGATTTGCTAGAATTTTATTGAGGATTTTTGCATCTATATTCATTAGAGAGATTGGTCTGTAGTTTTCTTTTTTTGTAATATCTTTGCCTGGTTTTGGTATGAGGGTGATGTTGGCTTCATAGAATGAATTAGGTAGTTTTCCCTCTACTTCGATTTTTTTGAAGAGTTTGAGGAGAGTTGGTACTAATTCCTTCTGGAATGTTTGATAGAATTCACATGTGAAGCCGTCTGGTCCTGGACTTTTCATTTTAGGGAGCTTTTGAATGACTAATTCAATCTCTTTACTTGTGATTGGTTTGTTGAGGTCATCTGTTTCTTCTTGAGTCAAAGTTGGTTGTTCATGTCTTTCTAGGAACCTGTCCATTTCATCTATATTGTTGTATTTATTAGCGTAAAGTTGTTCATAGTATCCTGTTATTACCTCCTTTATTTCTGTGAGGTCAGTAGTTATGTCTCCTCTTCCATTTCTGATCTTATTTATTTGCATCCTCTCTCTTCTTCTTTTTGTCAATCTTGCTAAGGGCCCATCAATCTTATTGATTTTCTCATAGAACCAACTTCTGGCCTTATTGATTTTCTCTATTGTTTTCATGTTTTCAATTTCATTTATTTGTGGTCTGATCTTTGTTATTTCTTTCCTTTTGCTTGCTTTGGGATTAGTTTGCTGTTCTTTCTCCAGTTCTTCCAAGTGGACAGTTAATTCCTGCATTTTTGCCTTTTCTTCTTTTCTGATATAGGCATTTAGGGCAATAAATTTCCCTCTTAGCACTGCCTTTGCTGCGTCCCATAAGTTTTGATATGTTGTGTTTTCATTTTCATTCGCCTCTAGGTATTTACTAATTTCTCTTGCAATTTCTTCTTTGACACACTTTTTGTTTTAGAGTGTGTTGTTGAGCCTCCATGTATTTGTGGATTTTCTGGCACTCTGCCTATTATTGATTTCCAACTTCATTCCTTTAGGATCCGAGAAAGTGTTCTGTATGATTTCAATCTTTTTAAATTTGTTAAGACTTGTTTTGTGACCCAGCATATGGTCTATCTTTGAGAATGATCCATGAGCACTTGGAAAAAAGTGTATCCTGCTGTTGTGGGATGTAATGTCCTATAGATGTCTGTTAAGTCTAGCTCATTTATAGTAGTATTCAGATTCTCTATTTCTTTATTGATCCTCTGTCTAGATGTTCTGCCCATTGATGAGAGTGGTGAATTGAAGTCTCCAACTATTATGGTATATGTGTCTATTTCCTTTTTCAGTGTTTGCAGTGTATTCCTCACGTATTTTGGGGCATTCTGGTTCGGTGCATAAATATTTATGATTGTTATGTCTTCTTGTTTAATTGTTCCTTTTATTAGTATATAGTGTCCTTCTTTGTCTCTTTTAACTGCTTTACATTTGAAGTCTAATTTGTTGGATATTATTTTAGCCACTCCTGCTCTTTTCTGGTTGTTATTTGCATGAAATATCTTTTCCCAACCTCTCACTTTCAACCTATATTTATCTTTGGGTCTAAGATGCATTTCCTGTAGACAGCATATAGAAGGATCCTGTTTTTTAATCCATTCTGCCAGTCTATGTCTTTTGATTGGGGAATTCAGTCCATTAACATTTAGAGTTATTACTGTTTGGATAATATTTTCCTCTACCATTTTGTCTTTTGTATTATATATATGATGTCTGACTTTCCTTCTTTCTACACTCTTCTTCATATCTCTCTCTTCTGTCTTTTTGTATCTGACTCCAGTGCTCCCTTTAGTATTTCTTGCAGAGCTGCTTTCTTGGTCACAAATTCTCTCAGTGACTTTTTGTCTGAGAACGTTTTAATTTCTCCCTCATTTTTGAAGGACAATTTTGCTGGATATAGGAGTCTTGGTTGGCAGTTTTTCTCTTTTAGTAACTTAAATATATCATCCCACTGTCTTCTAGCTTCCATGGTTTCTGCTGAGAAATCTACACATAGTCTTATTGGGTTTCCCTTGTATGTGATGGATTGCTTCTCTCTCGCTGCTTTCAAGATCCTCTCTTTCTCTTTGACCTCTGACATTCTAACTAATAAGTGTCTTGGGGAATGCCTATTTGGGTCTAATCTCTTTGGGGTGTGCTGCACTTCTTGGATCTGTAAATTTAGGTCTTTCATAAGAGTTGAGAAATTTTCAGTGATAATTTCTTCCATTAGTTTTTCTCCTCCTTTTCCCTTCTCTTTTCCTTCTGCGATACCCACAACACGTATATTTGTGCGGTTCATATTGTCCTTGAGTTCCCTGATACCCTGTTCAAATTTTTCCGTTCTTTTCCCGATATTTTCTTTTTCTTTTTGGAATTCAGATGTTCCATCCTCCAAATCACTAATTGTATCTTCTTTCTCTTTAAATCTATCATTGTAGGTATCCATTGTTTTTTCCATCTTTTCTACTTTATCCTTCACTTCCATAAGTTCTGTGATTTGTTTTTTCAGTTTTTCTATTTCTTCTTTATGTTCAGCCCATGTCCTCTTCATGTCCTCCCTCAATTTATCGATTTCATTTTTGAAGAGGTTTTCCATTTCTGTTCGTATATTCAGCATTAGTTGTCTCAGCTCTTGTATCTCATTTGAACTATTGGTTTGTTCCTTTGACTGGGCCATATTCTCAATCTTCTGAGCGTGGACAGTTATCTTCTGCTGCTGGCGTCTGGGCATTTAGTCAGACTTCCCTGGGTGTCGGACCCAACAAGGTTGTAAGATTTTTCTGTGAAATCTCTGGGTTCTGTTTTTCTTATCCTGCCCAGTAGGTGGCGCTCGTGGCACACGTTTGTCTGCGGGTCCCACCAGTAAAAGGTGCTGTGGGTCCTTTAACTTTGGAACACTCTCGCCGTCCGGGAGGTTCGCTAGCCGAATCGGCTTGGAAGAGTGCCAGCCAGCCCGGGGTCTGAACGCGGGGAGGGTCGCTTGCCGCCGCAGCCCGGGAAAGCGCCCGTCCGAATTTCCTAGTCAGCCCGGTGGCGGGAGGGCGCCAGCCGCTGCGGCCCGCCCAGGAGAGTGCACGTTCCTGGGGAGTCACGGGTTTGGAAGGGCCCCCCCCCATCACCATTCTCCGCTGCCTGGGGATTTCCGATCCAATTCTCTCAGTTGGTCCGGGGGGCTGCGCTTGGTGTGGGCGCCAGCCACTGTGGTTTGAGGGGACCGCCTGTCCAATTCTCCCAGCTGGCCCGGGAAGGAGGAAGGGAGGGACACTGGCCGCTTGCCACCCCGCCCGGTGAAGCCCGCGCCCCTCGGCGATCTCACCTGGGTGGGTTCTCTCAGCCAGCCAGCCGTTCCAGGATGGGGTACCCTGTCTTTTTTATCTCTGTCGTGGCTTTGGGAGCTGTTCTGTATCGTTTCTACTCCCCTAGTAGCTGTCCTGGAGGAGAAACTAAGATCCGCGCGTCTTACTAAGCCGCCATCTTCTTCGGACAAGGGGACTTTTTTAAAAACATTTTTTATTGTGAAATATAACGTATATACAAAAAAGTAATACATTTCCAAGTACATTTTAACAAGAAGTTATAGAACAGATTTTAAAATCTGGTATGGGTTTCAGTTTCTTCTAGCTGCTCCAAAACACTGGGGACCAAAAGAAATATCAATATAACGATTCGGGAGTCATACTCATTTGTTAAATCCTATCATCTCCATTATACTCCTCCTTCACTTTAAATAACATATATACATGAAGGTAATAAATTTCAAAGTACATCGCAATAGTTAGTTGTAGAACAGATTTCAGAGTTTGGTATGGGTTACAATTCCACAATTTTAGGGTTTTACTTCTAGCTGCTCTAAGATACTGGAGACTGAAATATCAATATAATGATTCAGCAGTCATACTCGTTTGTTAAACCCAATTTCTCTGTACAACTCCACCATCACCTTCGATCTTTCTCCCACTCTCTAGGGGTTTTGGGGCTATGCCCATTCTAACTTTTTCATGTTGGAAGGGGCTGTCAGTAATATGGGTAGGGAGATGGAACTAGCTAAACTTTCTGGAGATGCTGGCCCCTCTAGCTTCCAGGACCTATCTGGTCTAGGGACCCATCTGGAGGTTGTAGACTTCTGGAAAGTTACCCTAGTGCATGGAACCTTTGTAGAATCGTATATAATGCCCTAGGTATTCTTTAGGATTGTCAGGAATGGTTTTGGTTTTGGTTTGGCAAGTTATGATAGGCAGGAATGTCTAACTGAGGCTTGCATAAGAGTTACTCCAGAGTAGCCTTAACGACTCTATTTGAATTCTCTCAGCCACTGATACCTTACTTGTTACACTTCTTTTCCCCCTTTTGGTCAGGATGACATTGTTGATCCCATAGTGCCAGAGCCAGTTTCATCCCTGGGAATCATCACCTATGCCGCCAGGGAGACTTTCACCTCTGGATGTCATGCCCCATGTAGAGGGGAAGGCAATGGTTTCACTTGCAGAGTTGGGCTTAGAGAGAGAGGCCACATCTGAGCAACAAAAGAGGTCCTCCATAAGTAACTCTTAGGCATTCCTATAGGTAAGCTAAGCTTCTCTACTATATACATAAGCTTCACAAGAGCAAGCCTCAAGATCAAGGCCTTGGCCTATTGATTTGGGTGTCCCTAATGTTTAACACAGTATCAGGGGCTTCCCTGGTGGTAAGGTTAATAATTCCATAATTTTTCTCCCATCCCTCAAGGCACTTTGCCAAATTTTTTTTTTATTATCTGCTTAATATACTCTGGGATGTATCTAGGCATTACATTGAGCTATACAGTACTAAAGGCTCTCATTCTTATTCTGGGCTCCCTGTGTTTGGATTGTTTAAATGATCTATCCAGACAGGCTGAGTCAGATTATGTGCTACAGAAAATTTAGGTTCTGGAAAAATAAAACTTTCTTCCTTTGGTCTCAAATTGTAGATGAGGGTCTAAAATATAGACAATGTCTTCCTTACTCCTATATTCTGAATTACCTTAATCTCCACCTGATCAGCTTCATTCTTATCTCTAATTACCAGGTTATACATATATAAAACAGCCTCTCAAATTCCAGAAATAACAATTACCACTCCAGGCGAAATGTGACCACTGTAAGAGCTTATACAATCTAGGTCCTTATTTTCTTAAAAGTACTTTCTAATTGAGACCATACAGTATTTGCTCTTTTGTTTCTGGCTTATTTTGCCTAAGAAGTGGGACTTTCTTATTCCTTTTAGTAGTACACTCTCTTCCCTTATGTAAAGTCAAACCTTGCTCTTTATGGGCTGCTTGTCATGGCTGATGAAATGAGATTCATTCTCAAATATGACTGTCCTGGGATGGCCCTTATTTCACAATTAAGTAGTCTAATCACATCTAAAACAAGGCCATTTTCAATGGCAATAAGTGCAAGGTGGGAAGCAAAGTGGAGTAAAAGGCAAGCTTCCTGGCCACAAATGTGCCTTAGTGGGGGCCAGGGCATGGCAAACCTGCTTTATTGGGCTTTCAAGTTGGCTAGTGCCTTGTTTGTGGAGGACTTTTTCTGGTGACCATTTGATACCTGCCTATATCTGACTGAAGACAGGGAAGAGAGAACCAACTTGCAAACCCATATGGATAGGGCCAGTAGGCTGAGAAGGAAGGGGGGAGGGAAGGAGAAGAACTTGGATTTGGAGGAGTTGGGATCTGTAGCTTGATTGGTTTTGGGAATGGTGGTTGTAATTGCCAAGCTGAGGTAAACAGGATCCAGTGGGAGGGAGGAGATGGTAAACTTGTGGCAAATCTGACGTGGGGTCCTGGGGTCAGTGTTGGATGCATTGCCAGGCCCCAGTGCAAAGTCTGGGGATCTTTACACCCACCATGCTTGTTTCCCAGATTTCCAACCAGCGCAAAGTCAACATTTACAACATCCTCCAAGAGATCATCCAGCAAGAAGGAGAGCTGGAGGAGCAGTGTGTTCAGAGGCTGGTTGCCATTGCCTCCAAGGAGATGAGGGGGGTCCAGGAGGTAGCAGAGCCCTTGGCTCCATCGGTGCTCTCCCTTCCTCCCAGCCCAGGGCTGGGCCATGGGTGGCATGGCTGGGGAAGCTCAAGGCCCTCTGCAGTGACCTCACAGGGCAAGAATAAATTGAGTCCAGAGAAGATGAGTAGCCAAGTGGGGGTGGAGCAAGCATGGGGTTAGAGAGTTTGGGTGAAGGTCTACAGCCAATGGTGGCACACACCCTTCTCCTGTCCCCCTCCAGGTCGACAGCTATGTGATGGCAGAGGTGGCAAGTGACACCCTGGTGGCTCTGTCCCGAAACCACTTCAGCTTGGTCATGTATGAGCTGCAGCACCACCTCAAGCCCCTCAACCTCACCGATGAATTTGTCATCATCACCTTGGCCAAGTTGGCCAATGGCAATGGTAGGGGTCTCTGGTCCTCAACCCTCCTTTTCCTCTGCCTCTTTCCATCTCTGTCTTTGTCTCTGCCCCTCCCTTTCCATCTTTCTCTTTTCTTACCTTTTCTTCATCTCCGTATGGCTCTTAGACTACCTTAGCTGCTAAGATTCTCTCTGAATGAGAGAGCTGCTTCTGCCTCTCATTCTGAGTATAGATGGACTCACGTCAATAGGATGTGCTGATGAATTACAAATGGGAGTGAAGGAACCTGGGGGAATTAAGAAGGACTCTCAGGTTTTGAATTTTAGCAACTGGGTATTTGGTGGGTTTGTGTCCTGATACAGGAAATATTGGGAGATGGGGAGACTTTGTTTTGTATGTCTTAAATTTGGATTACTTTTGAGCCATCTGATAAGAAGTCCAGTCATCAGTTGGTTTGTGGGTGCAGGGCTCAGAGGGCAGCCTGGGTCCAGCGTCCATACTGAGTGACCTCAAGAGTGTAGGCTGAGAGTGACCAAAACCATCACCGCCAGGGGAAGGGGGACAGAGAGAAGAGAAGAGAAAAGGGCAAGGGGCAGCTTCGAAGGGCACCAGTATTATAGGGCTCAGGAGGCATCGTCAGAGAGCAGGGGGAAGCTGAGGGTCATGGGGCCTGGTACCCAAGAGGAGAGGGATTCAGAAAGGAGGATGTGGCCCCCTGCATCCAGTCTTCCAGGGGTCAGTAAGAGGAGGCTAGAGGAGGCCATTGGCAGAGAAGAGGCTCCCAGGGTGCTTGGGATGGAGGCCCAAATGAGAGGCGGGGAGGGGAGGGAGAAAAGGGCTGGCTGCTGGAGGGCAGGCGGGGATAAGGGAAGGCTGGGTCTTTCTGTGGGCAAAGGTCCAGGAGAGGGGGTAGACTGAAAAGGACATAAAGTCTCAGCAGGGGGTGGGGTGGGCCCAAAACTTGACTCCCCTACCCCATTTCAATGCTCCATTTCTTTCTCTGCTCTTTTACTGCTTGCCTGTTGCTTTCACTCAACCTCCCCTTCTCAGCAGCTGTCCCCACACCCCGTTTCTTCATTCATCCTTCACCCTTAAAGGAGCCAGCACATGTCCTTGGAGACAAAAGGTGCTGTGTGCTCCTCTGGGGCTCTTCGTGTTCTCACTCCAGGCCGCGCCCTCTCTCTCCCTCACTTTGGCCCCTCTCCGCCTTCCTCTTGCCCCTCTATTCCTCCTGCTGTTTCCACCTCTTCTCCTCTCCTCTTTTCCTTCCTCTCTTCCTTTCCCTTTTGCCCATTTCTGGCTCACGCTTTTTACCCCATCATTGACTCTCCCCATTGGGTGAGGGGTTGTCAGGGCCCCTTGTCCTGGCTTCCCTGTCCCTGCTGACCGGGTCTCCTGATGGCCTCTGGCCTGTCCCTGCAGTGTTCGAGTTTATCCCCTACATGGGCATCACCCTGGCCACCATCCTCACCATGCTGAGGCTCGCCAGTGAGGACAAGATGCGGCAGGTGATCTGTGGGGGTGAGTGTCCTGCCTGGGCCTGCAGGTCGGGCCCTCGGGTTGGGGGAGTGTGGGGGAAGGGGTGGGGCAGGGGTTGGAGAACAGGAGGTGCCTGTTCTATTTGAATTCTATTTGAATTCTCCATTTGAGTGCTCAGGCACTTGGCCCATCTCCTACTTCCTGTGGCCTCCAACTGATCCTCTGGGGAGGCTGGTGGCTGAGAGGCAGGTGGGTTTTTAGAAGCCCAGAGCGTGGAGAGGAGGGGACCGGGACCCTGCAGGCATGCATTTTAGAAGCAGACCAGAGCAGGGCAAGGGGGAGCCACAGGAGAGGAGGAGCAGGGAAAGATGCTTTGTCATGGGCTGGATTGGGGCAAGTCTTCGAAGGCATGTAAAGCTGGTTAACTTGCCCCAGGCTTTAACTATATAACGTTTCTGTGGGCCGAAAGTCCTGCTGCCCTAGCAAAGTAGGACGAAGTATTTGTCACCATCTGCATTCGAAGCCCCTGGGAGGTGGGCAAAGGTTCAAATCCCAGGCCCCAGCCCTGCATCTGTACCACAGACACAAGGGCCCGAAGGCTGTGGAGTTGGGGGGGGTGTGTTGGGGGGAGGGCCTGACCCTCCCAGATATGCAGAGGAAGCATTAGGGAAGCGTGAGGGGGAGCCATGGTGTGGGCCACCAGCTCCGGAACCGGCCAGCTCGGGACCCAGGAGTGGGTGGGCGGCTAAGTTTGGGCTGTTTCGCTGCCCCTGGCCCCGACCGGGCCAGCAGCCGTGGAGACCTTCTGCGAGGCAGTGCAGTTTTACCTGAAGCACTCGGAGGACAGCGTGTACCCGGTGATGACCGAAAAGCAGTTCGCTGTGAAGCTGTTCCCCGTGTACCGCCACTTTGTGACCGTGTGGCTGAGGAACAACAGCCCCGAGGTAGGTGCGGCCTTCACAGGGGGTCCCCGTGGCGCCCCCAGGTCCCTGCCTTCCAGCCTGCTGGGGAGGGGATGGAGATGCCCAGAGAGTCAGGGGCACCACGGGGCGGACAGCAGGGCAGAGCGGAGGGGCGGGTGGGTGCTAGCCTGCAGGGCGCCGCATGGGCCCGGGGGGCTCCCAGAGGGCTCCAGGAAGCTTCCCAGGGAGGGGCTGGGCCCTCTTGGAAGCATCAGGCTGTGAGCTCTTCCCACGACCCTGTGACGTAGGCGGCTGAGAACTTGGCCAAGGCCGCCTGGCTAGGAAGGGACAGGGCTGGGACTCAAGGGGGGTGGGATGAGGGGTGGCGCGGGGCTCAGAGCCGGGCCTCAGCTCTCTCCTTCCAAGACTCCTTGGACCAGGTGAGGTGGCCTCCAGCTCCACGGGCTGGGCTGAGGTCTTGCTGGGGGCTGGGGCTGGGGGTCCTGGGAGGTCGAATCCACAGGCCCCACTCCCTGTGGCAGGTCAAGCTCGGGGTCATCAAGTCCCTGAGACCCATGCTGAGCCTGCTCCTGCCCAGCAATGACATGCGGGAGCAGGTGTACGACTACATCCCCCTGCTGCTGGCGGAGTACCGGGGCAGCCTGGAGGCCCTCTTCATCACGCAGGTGGATGTGCAGGGCGTGAGGGCCTCCCGTGCCCAGGGGCAGGGTCCTCGGGGCGGGGTTGCGGGCGTCAGCAATCCTGTGGCCTGGGGGTGGCAGCCCAAGGCCCGGGCCCTCCGTGGGTTTGGGGGGAAATGGACGTGGCCCTTTCCTGGGAGGTTGTGGCCACTAACCCTCAAAACCCCGGGAAGGGGTCACTCATCTTTCAAACGAGGTCTGGCCCATGGCCTGAGAGCAAGGAGCAGGGACGAATGTGTTCGCTTAGGGAACGCTCTGTCAGTGGCTCTGGCTCAAGCCTGGGACCTGTCCCCGTGAGTGGGAGGGACAACTGGAAAAGGTCTTTAAGTCCACGCGTGGTGGTTTCCCTGTGCCCAGGGACCAGCCGGGTCTTGCTAAAAGGCAGAGTCCGTAATCGGCTCGACAGACCCTGCTGAGTGGCAGGGGGCCAGCATTGGCACCCACCTGCACTTGCCCATCCTTTGCAGGTGTTGAGGCAGATCCTGGAAGCGGCAGTTGCCACCAGCACCCCCATCCCCCAAATGCAGCTGCACACCATTTTCTCAGAGCTGCATGTCCAGGTGAGGCCGGCCGTCTCGGGCGGGTCCGCATGCAGCATCCAGCTAGGGTCTCACCCTGTCCCCCCCAACCGCAGGTGTGTGCCAGGGCCCCGGCCCAGCAGCAGCACAGCGGCCAGAACCTGAGGGAGATGGTACACTGCTTCATAGCCCTGGGTGAGGCACCGGGAGACGGGCTGCCCTGTGCCTCTGGGGGACCCGGCCCACTATGGGCTCAGGGCCCCCGGCTGCCCACTTGGGCCCGGTCGGGGCTCGGTGACTGAAGTGGCCCTTCCTCCCTGCAGCCCGCTCCTACCCTCAGGAGCTGATGAAGTTCTTCCTCAGCCATATGGTAACGAGCAAGGAGGCCATCCGCGTGGGCACCCTGAGCCTCGTCAGGTCCGTGGTGGGTGCAGATGGTGAGTGATGGCAGAGGAGGCGGGGGCAGGGCTGCAGGACAGAGCGTTTCCTCCTGCGCAGACACTGCTGGGTGGGCCAAGGGAACCAAAGAGTCTTGGTTGCTTCACGGTTTCTACCCTTAGCCTCACCACTCCTGCCCACCCCAACCCAACCCTCTCCTTAAGCCTCAAGTCCCAGCTTCCATCTGAGTCTGCCTTCACAGCTCTGAACTTGAATCCTGGTGCCGACCCCCCAAGCTAAATCAAAGGCTGGTTAAAAGGCTTAACTATGTATAACACGTAGGCAGAAGCCTCAAATCCCACTGTCCCAAGAATTAACAGTGCATATCCCAATTCTAAATCCCAAATACAAGCCCAAATGCTGCATCTGCCAACTTAACCTTAGAAAGAAAGCGCCGCCCCTAGCCAAGGCATGAACTCATAGGGCACCTTTGTGTGAACAGATAAGGGATGATATCCTTAATATAGGGACGGTTTTCATACAAGGTGACTAGGAAAAGCTACCGAGTAGGAAATGGTAGAAGTAAATGGTTGGGTGGGGGTGCGGGTGAGGTTGTCCCAATGCCACAGGTGGTCAGCGTTACACCTGGCACCCATGGAGACATGGTATTTCACTCTCCAAGTTGGCAGATGATCAGGAATGCCTGCTATGGGCAAGGATGCACAAAAATGGACAAGGGACATGGTGGCGATCCTCTTTAGAAAATAATCTATCATTGTTGATTAAAATAGAGATTTACATGCCTCTGGCCTCAGCCTGCCCACTCCAGTGAACATTCTGAAGCAATGTGAACTAATATGCACTGGCATATGTTGCCAAAAGTAATGGGAAAAATCACAGAAAAAATGAAAAACTTTACAGAAGTAGAAGCTTGGCACACCTTTTCTGGAAAAACACAGCAATGCGAAGACTTGCGTTTTTTGTGGCTGACTGGCAAGATGTCTAGAAAATTGCAACATGGGTAACGTGAAGCCCTGGGGGCAAAGACAGGAAGCATGGGGCAGCGCCCACGCTCCCCCTCAGCAGGGTACCCTTGTGCAGTGCACAGACCAAGCAACTGTATATGAAGGACCTTCCTCTGGCATTGAACCCTGCCTCTTACACATCATTGATGGGGTGTGAATTGAGAAAACTTTCTGGGCACTCTGTTGAATTGGGACAAAACTTGGGCTCAACAATCCAGCTTTTGGTCAATTGTTTGCAGGAATAGTTGGATAATTGCCCAAAGGTGTTTAAGAACAAAACTTAGAAACAATCTAAATGTTTTTCTGTAGGGAATTTGCAGAAGAAATGCTATTATATCCACATAATGGAATATTCCACAACCATTAAGAAGGGGGTAGTCAATTTAGACATTTTCCTGAAAAAAGCTGCCTTCTTTTTTTCAACATGGGCAGGCACCGGGAATCGAACTCGGGTCCTCAGGCATGGCAGGCAAGCATTCTTACCTGCTGAGCCACCGTGGCCCACCCAAAAGCAGCCTTCTTTACATTAAGTATAACAAATGGTATGGAACAGAAAATACAGCATGGCTTCAGTTATGTGAAAGAAATCTGTATATATATATATTTTGGGGGAGGTGCATGGTCCGGGCATCGAACCCAGGTCTCCTGCATGAAAGGTGAGTATTCTACCACTGAGCCGCCCATGCACCCTCAAAATCTATATTTTTTAATGCATAAACAGTTTTAGAAGGCTACATCTAAACTGTTAATAGTGTTTATCTTTTTTTTTAATTTTGCAATGTACATGATACTATTTTTTACAATCAGAAAAAAATTCCCCTTTTTGTGACAAAAACTCTAAATTGTAACATTTTCCCTTAATGCCTGATGACCTGGCCCCTGCTTCCTTAGCCTCATTTTCCCTGATTCCTACCCCAGCGTCCACTGCTAGCAACACCAAGCCCGGAGCATGGCGAGAACTTGAGCACCCAACTCTAATTCCTCCTGTCTGGGAGCTCTGCAGCACCTTCTCGCGCTTTACCCCACCTTCCTTCCTCTTCCTCCTTTCGCTGCAGCTGCTGCCATCAGTTCTATGGCTAGCCAATGCTTGGACAGTGCTTGTTGTGTGCCAGGCATCGCGGTAGCTACTTTAGTGCTCATGAGAGCTTCATGGGAGAGGGAGTATTATTGTCCACAACTTACTGTGGGGGAAACCGAGGCAGAAAGAGGCTGGGCACTCCACCCAGGGTCACACTGTTGGGGTGTGGTGGGGCCAGGATGCGAGCCCAGGCAGCCTGGCACCCGAGTGCCTGCTCTTCACTGCTGCACTTTGCAGTCTCGAAAGACCCACCGTGTGTGCCCAGAACTGTGTCCTCAGATGCTGGGGGACAAAAGACATCCTGGGCAGAGACCCCGTGCTCAAGGACAAAATGGCTGCTTGAGACACACACACACAGCCGAGGCCTGGCTAGAGGACGTGGCCCAGCTGGGCCAGAGAGCAGGGAGGAGACAGGAGGCGAGGGAGACAGGCTGTCGCCTGTGAGACCCGCCTGTGGGCGGCAGGGCCTCGGGCCTCGCCCGGGCGTTCTCCTCAGAGCCGGGCCTGAGGCAGGCCGCTTTCCTCTCTCAGAGCCCAAGATGAGCCCGCGGACCATCTACCTGGCCATCAGGGTGGTCAAGAATGTACTGTCTGACACCCGGTCTAAGGTAAGAGGGCAGGGACGGGGAAGGATGGGGCTCGGGGCACCCTCGGTCAGTCAGGACAGGCAGGCCCCTCTGGGGGCCGGGGGCTGTGGGCCTCCCGAGCTGACACCTTTGAGAGAAAACCCAGCTTCCCATCAAGCGCCTAGTAGGGGCCACTGAAAACGTGCGAGTCCCACTCTTGAGATGCTCACTCCCACTCTTGAGATGCTCATTCCCACCCGCGACCTCGAGTTTTCAAACACGCTGCCTTGGGCACCACTTTGGACCCTGAAAGGCTGAGCAAATCCAGCTCCAGGCAGAGCCGCTCAGCTGCTAGGGGTTCCATGAGTGGATAAACCACTGAGGGGTACGCACCCCTCCTCAAATGAAAGGCCCAGAGCCACAGTCTCAGCTGCTCTGCGGCTGTACCCATGGGAAGCACAGATTTGGGTCTGGGTAGGGGGCGCCGAGGGCTGCTGGGGAGCCAAAGCTTGTCTGGGGAAGGAAGAGGCCCAGCCTGGGAGGTCTGCACAGCGTTTGAGGAAAAGGTGGAGGGAATTTGGGTTGCAGATTCAGGCAGTGCAGTCTTCAATACTTGGAGAGCTGTAGAGAAAGGGAATAAGAGAGCTCTGCATCGCCCCCACCAAGTAGGTCTCATACAGCAAGCCCCGGGAGCCCAGGCTAAGAGAGAAGTTTGACCCTACCAGAGCTGCCAACTGCAGAAGGGAGGGAGCTCCATGCCACTGAAGAGCTCGAATGGGGCTCCTGAGTGGGATGCTGCAGAGAGGGGCTTCTGGATGAGTTGGGAGGGATAGGATCGGCAGTAGACAGGGGGTTCCTAAGGACCCTGCCAGCCCAGAGCACCCCCTGTTCCTAGCTGGATGGGTATGGGATGCTGGATCTCCTGGCCACCAGCAAGACCACTGCTCTGTCCCACAGGTGAGAATGGCCATTCTACGCATCATCGGCCAGTTGGCTCTTTCTGGCCACCAGGACAGGATCAAAGGCTGGGGCCTCAAGTACGTGTCTGTGCAGCTGACTCTCTCCACCTACAAACTGGTGAGTGGCCCATACCACAGAGTGGCTGGACTTTGAAAGTAGTTTCCGAAAGGGTTGAGGATGGAATACTGCTCAGTGGACCTGTGCTTGAACCAAAGTGCATGGGCACTCTTGACACACGTGCACAGTCATTTGTAAACTGCCGGGAAAGGTGTGTGCAGTCACACTGGCAGTAACCTGGAGAATATACTCCAGAGACATGCAGAGCTCTGAGCATCTCGGAAACCCACCATCTGGGTATCAAGTCCCTAGGGGAGTGAGGAGACCAAACGAAAGACCATGGCCAGCCCTGCCAACCCAAAGGCAGGAGCCCCTTGTTCTGTCTTCTAGACAAATCGCAGGGATAGCTTTTATCAAAGGGACTTGGAGGAGAAGATGGTCCACAAGGTCACCATGGACACCGTGAGAATCATCACCTCCTCTGTCAGTGGGATGACCAATGTGAGTGAGCCCCTCACCCCTGCCCCACCAGGAACTGATGGATATCACTCAGGTCTGCATTGTGCCACATGGTACAATGCCAGAGAGGATGTGTGTGCCAAGCTTCTGGGCTATAGCTTCTCCCATTCCTGCTGCCTGGAATGCCTGGGGTACCTTCCTCTTCCAATTTCCTAGTTCTCATTTTTCAGGACCCAGTTCCATAGCCCCCTTGATGGGAACTTATTTTTCATCTCTGCACCTCCAGATGCTGGCACAGTGCTTGACACTCAGCAGACCACAATAAGTACCTGTTGACTTATTGCCTGAAATGTGTCCATTACCTTAAGCACTTTCAGTCCAGGTATCTGAGGGCCAGAGTAAAGAAATGATTTTAGGTGTTTAATTCCTGAAACATTCAGTGAGCTCCTACCGTGTAAAGGCCATGAGGGCCTACACTGTGAGTATTCAGAAATAATTCAGACCCAGGGAGTTTACTGGCTATAGGGGAAACAAGTGTTTCAACTTTTAATTGCAATGAAACATGACATAGCAATAAGATAGGAGAAATTTGCTAGCATAGCATTAAGGACGATTAAGTGAGGCCATAGGCCAGATGATCCCTGACCAGTGACAGCTTATCTTAATTGCAGAAATAATGATAATAATAATAATAGCTATGGTCCATTGAGTGCCTACATATATAACAGGTACTGCATTAGGTATGCAACATGTAGAATCTCATTTGATTATCCCAACAACCATATTAGACAGATTCTCTTATAATTATTCTAATTTTATAGATAAGGAGATTAAGGCTCAGAGGGACTCATTAGTTTTCTGAAGGCCTCATCGTGGGTAAATGGTATAGTCAGGATGAAAGTACTCTTTCCAATTCAACATGGTGCCTCCCTGGGGGAGACCCAGGGGCTGGGGGATTCTAGTCCTAGGGGCTGGGATGGGTCAAATGAGTTCATTTGTTAGTTGGTAGCACCGGAGCATCACTCCAAACTCCTAAGCATGGGGATAGGGAGGAGGGGCCAGGATAAACTGGCAGTGTTCAATGGCTACCCAAGGAGAACCACTGGGTGGGAGGGGTGGATAGAGTAAGGGAGATGACATATACTGAAGGTAAAGGGCTTTAGTGACTGCTCCAAGGTCATTGGCAAGCATGGCTTGGTCATTAGCCTAGGTGTGCTTCGAGAGGACTTGGAATCCAAAGGAGGGCCCTGAAAACAGGAGGACCCAATGAATGTGGAGGTGGTAGGGACAAAGGCATTGGGTAGAGTGCATGCTACACATGACAGGACTAGCAGAAGGTGTCTCATGACACATCAGGGTTAGTGCCATGTAGATGCCCCTGACAGAGACTGGAGTTGACAGTGGGCCAGGTGAGGGCTAAGGCTACTACTGGGTTGAGGGACAGCTCAGGGGAAGTGGAGGTGGGGCAGTCACTGGATAGAGCCTTGACAGCTCTCTTTGGGTGACCATTGGATAACCCTAGCTAATCCCAGGCCCTCCCCCTATTCCCATCCAGGAGTTTTGGGTGAGACTTCTGTGCTACATCATGGAGACAGACTACACAGAGGCCTTGACCCCCATCTGCATCAGTTTGACGAACCTGGCAGAGCGCCAGCTCCACGGCAATGATGGGGGGTCCAGCCTGACTGCCAAGAGCAGGCACGGTGGGCAGCTCCTCTGTACCAGCTTGTGGGTAGACAGGTGGACAGCTCCATCACTCAGGGTGTTCTCTGTTCCCTCAACCCCACCTCCCCTTCTCTAGAAAGTATCCTTGAGACTCAATAGCTAGGAAAAAGGAGCATGGGTGTCAATCTGAGGAGGTGTTGACATCCTGCAAACTTCCTCTTGGTATCTGAGGAGCTGTTGACATCCTGAGGAGGTGCTGACATCCTGCAAACTTCTTCTTGGTAGCTCAGCCCTTAAGTCTTTATACCCCAGCCAGATCCCCAGTCCATACCACCCTGGGGAGGTCTCGATTCAGTCTCTGCCTAGACATGACTTATGAGCCAGCTAAAGTGACCACAGACCTCCCACCAAGACCACAAAATACACATCCAAGACCACAGACCTCCTATTTGAGACCACAGGTCTTCCATGAGAGACCACAGGTCTTCTCTCCTAGACCACAGAGAGAACTCAGGCCTTCCATCCCAGACCATGGACCTCCCATCCAAGACACAGACCTCCCACCAGGACACAGACCTCCCGTCCAGGACACAGACCCCCGGTCCAGGACACAGACCTCCCGTCCAGGACACAGACGCCCCGTCCAGGACACAGACCTCCCGTCCAGGACACAGACCCCCCGTCCAGGACACAGACCTCCCGTCCAGGACACAGACCTCCCGTCCAGGACACAGACCTCCCGTCCAGGACACAGACCCCCACCAGGACACAGATCCCCACTAGGACACAGACCCCCACCAGGACACAGATCCCCACCAGGACACAGATCCCCACTAGGACACAGACCCCCACCAGGACACAGATCCCCACCAGGACACAGACCTCCCGTCCAGGACACAGACCCCCACCAGGACACAGACCCCCACCAGGACACAGACCCCCACTAGGACACAGACCCCCACCAGGACACAGACCCCCACTAGGACACAGACCCCCCGTCCAGGACACAGACCTCCCGTCCAGGACACAGACCTCTCGTCCAGGACACAGACCCCCACCAGGACACAGACCCCCACCAGGACACAGACCCCCACCAGGACACAGATCCCCACTAGGACACAGACCCCCACCAGGACACAGACCCCCACTAGGACACAGACCCCCACCAGGACACAGACCCCCACTAGGACACAGACCCCCCGTCCAGGACACAGACCTCCCGTCCAGGACACAGACCTCTCGTCCAGGACACAGACCCCCACCAGGACACAGATCCCCACCAGGACACAGATCCCCACTAGGACACAGACCCCCACCAGGACACAGATCCCCACCAGGACACAGACCTCCCGTCCAGGACACAGACCCCCACCAGGACACAGACCCCCACCAGGACACAGACCCCCACTAGGACACAGACCCCCACCAGGACACAGACCCCCACTAGGACACAGACCCCCCGTCCAGGACACAGACCCCCCGTCCAGGACACAGACCCCCACTAGGACACAGACCTCCCGTCCAGGACACAGACCCCCACCAGGACACAGATCCCCACTAGGACACAGACCCCCACCAGGACACAGACCTCCCGTCCAGGACACAGACCCCCACCAGGACACAGACCTCCCGTCCAGGACACAGACCCCCACTAGGACACAGACCTCCCGTCCAGGACACAGACCCCCACCAGGACACAGACCTCCACCAGGACACAGACCCCCACCAGGACACAGACCTCCACCAGGACACAGACCCCCACCAGGACACAGACCTCCCGTCCAGGACACAGACCCCCACCAGGACACAGACCCCCACCAGGACACAGATCCCCACTAGGACACAGACCCCCACCAGGACACAGATCCCCACTAGGACACAGACCCCCACCAGGACACAGACCTCCCGTCCAGGACACAGACCCCCACCAGGACACAGACCTCCCGTCCAGGACACAGACCCCCACTAGGACACAGACCTCCCGTCCAGGACACAGACCTCCTGTCCAGGACACAGACCTCCACCAGGACACAGACCCCCACCAGGACACAGACCTCCCGTCCAGGACACAGACCTCCACCAGGACACAGACCCCCACCAGGACACAGACCCCCATTAGGACACAGACCCCCACCAGGACACAGACCCCCACTAGGACACAGACCCCCCGTCCAGGACACAGACCCCCCGTCCAGGACACAGACCCCCACTAGGACACAGACCTCCTGTCCAGGACACAGACCCCCACCAGGACACAGATCCCCACTAGGACACAGACCCCCACCAGGACACAGACCTCCCGTCCAGGACACAGACCCCCACCAGGACACAGACCTCCCGTCCAGGACACAGACCCCCACTAGGACACAGACCTCCCGTCCAGGACACAGACCTCCACCAGTACACAGACCCCCACCAGGACACAGACCTCCACCAGGACACAGACCCCCACCAGGACACAGACCTCCCGTCCAGGACACAGACCCCCACCAGGACACAGACCTCCCGTCCAGGACACAGACCCCCACTAGGACACAGACCTCCCGTCCAGGACACAGACCTCCACCAGTACACAGACCCCCACCAGGACACAGACCTCCACCAGGACACAGACCCCCACCAGGACACAGACCTCCCGTCCAGGACACAGACCTCCACCAGGACACAGACCCCCACCAGGACACAGACCCCCATTAGGACACAGACCCCCACCAGGACACAGACCCCCACTAGGACACAGACCCCCCGTCCAGGACACAGACCCCCCGTCCAGGACACAGACCCCCACTAGGACACAGACCTCCTGTCCAGGACACAGACCCCCACCAGGACACAGATCCCCACTAGGACACAGACCCCCACCAGGACACAGACCTCCCGTCCAGGACACAGACCCCCACCAGGACACAGACCTCCCGTCCAGGACACAGACCCCCACTAGGACACAGACCTCCCGTCCAGGACACAGACCTCCACCAGTACACAGACCCCCACCAGGACACAGACCTCCACCAGGACACAGACCCCCACCAGGACACAGACCTCCCGTCCAGGACACAGACCCCCACCAGGACACAGACCCTCACTAGGACACAGACCTCCACCAGGACACAGACCCCCACCAGGACACAGACCCCCATTAGGACACAGACCTCCCGTCCAGGACACAGACCCCCCGTCCAGGACACAGACCCCCACCAGGACACAGATCCCCACTAGGACACAGACCCCCCGTCCAGGACACAGACCTCCCGTCCAGGACACAGACCTCCCGTCCAGGACACAGACCTCCTGTCCAGGACACAGACCCCCACCAGGACACAGACCCCCCGTCCAGGACACAGACCTCCCGTCCAGGACACAGACCTCCCATCCAGGACACAGACCCCCACCAGGACACAGACCCCCACTAGGACACAGACCCCCACCAGGACACAGACCTCCCGCCCAGGACACAGACCCCCACTAGGACACAGACCCCCACCAGGACACAGACCCCCACCAGGACACAGACCCCCACCAGGACACAGACCCCCACTAGGACACAGACCCCCACCAGGACACAGACCCCCACCAGGACACAGACCTCCCACTAGGACACAGACCCCCACCAGGACACAGACCCCCACCAGGACACAGACCTCCCACTAGGACACAGACCCCCACCAGGACACAGACCCCCACCAGGACACAGACCTCCCGTCCAGGTCACAGACCTCCACCAGTACACAGACCCCCACCAGGACACAGACCTCCACCAGGACACAGAGCTCCCACCAGGACACAGACCTCCCGTCCAGGACACAGACGTCCCATTCACTTCTATCGTAGTACACCTGAGTTGAGCACTATTAACATCAGGCCCACCACTTGGTGATACTGCTGTTCCCCTCCCCCCACCACTGGTTCCAAGGAGGCCACTCTCATGTGCCTGGGGCTTCTTTTGGGTGAGCACAGCAGGTGATAGGGCAATTTAGGGAGCCCCCTACGACAAGGAATGGCAAACGTCCAAGCCTGTTCTCCAAGTTTGGTCTGAGCCAGCCAGCCAGGTCATACCCGGGGTCTTCCTCATGCTGCCTTCCAAGGCTGAGTCCTTACATGCCACCTGCCCACCCTGAAACTTCACACCAGCTATGGCTTCTCCTCTGCCCATTCCTTTCAAAGCATGGTCCTTGCTTTTCAGGGACATATTGACTCCCAAAGGCCCTGAGGGAGACAGGAGAGTTTGGGTTGAAGTGCCAAGTTACTGTTGACTCAACAGAGGCTGAGATTGATAGAGAAAGACAAAACATTGTCACAGCAGGTCATGGGTCCACCACCAAATTGTCAGTCCATTAGTTCAACTCTCTCCTCCTCCCTGAATAAATTAAGTGTAATGATATTCATCACAGAAAATACCCTGTGCACACTCATTCTCCATTCTGATAGGGCGGTGGGATCATGGTGGGAAAGTGCCTTTCAGGGTATAGCCCCCTTGGAGCCATCCTGGTATGGGCAGGGCAGCCTCAACCGTGACTGCACCTCCTCCATTCCTCAGTGGACTTGCCTGCACCGCAGAAGCTGCTGGCCCGGCTCCTGGTGAGTGGCCCACACTGAATGGTGCTCCTCCTGGCCATGGCCACGCCCTGCTGTGCCACTCCCTGGAGCAACTAATTCCCCAGAGCTCCCAGAAGAGGAAGGAGTCAGGATCCTAGGAGCTTGGCAGGACAGAGCTTTCCAAGTCCCAGTCTGCATGCTTGGGGAGATTTGGCAGGTGGAGCACACTTGGGGATAGTCAGGGACCTGGTACGGACCTACTGTCATAACTTTGAGCAGCCCCAGAGCATTTATGGATACCTCCAGAGGTTCAACATGTTCTGACACTTACCTTGACCCATGGGCTCTAGTCCCTGCTCTACCAGAGCCTGGGTGGGTGGTGGGAGGTGCAGGGAAGCCCAGGGCCTTGCCCTTCATCCTCTTTGTTCTATGTAGTGTCCTTTGTGGGGGCAGCTCTCTGTCCCTGGAGATCCTTGGAGCTCTGTTTTAAAACCACCCATGTTGTCCAACTACTCCCTTTACAAAGAGAATAATGAGGCTTCGAGACAGGTAGCCAGGGGCCCATGCTGCCAGCCAGGGACAAGTCCCCACTTGAGTGTTGGTGCCCTCCCAGGTGCTGATGTCATCCCCTTACAAGGGAGAGGGCCGCGGGATAGCTGTGCTCAATCTCCTGAGGACCCTGAGCCAGACCATCGCACCCTCCATGGCTGACATGTGGGAGCTGGAAATCCCGCTGCTTGTCCAATACCTGGAAGGTGAAGGGTCCTGGGGTGCACAGCCTGAATAACTCCTACTCCATGCACGTGAACAGGAATGGGTGCACCCATGAGCCTGTTAGGGCCCTGGGAATTGACTGAGCAGGCTGGAAAGGTGTGGAGGGAATGCAGGACAAGCCGGGCCCATCCCTGGACAGCTCGAATGCCAGGCCTCAGAGGGGAGCAGCGGAAGAAAATGGCATGAGCAATGTTTCTTTTTGCAGAACATACTGAATTTACTTGGAATCAGAAGACTTGGGAGGACAAGCTGATTCAGGTAAAGAAGTAATCCTACCTGCTGAGGCTGGGGTTGAGAAGAAAGATTGGGAACAGGTGGGAAGGCATTGGGCAGGGTTGGCATGTAGGCAATTTAGGAGCATCTAAAGGTCATGTTCTTCTGTTAGAGAAGACTCGGGGAGCACCAAACATGTCCATAGCTATTATCTGTCAGCAGGGATAAGTGACAGGGTCTTCCATTCCCTGGAAACAAGTGTGGGGGAAAGCAGTAAAGGGGGCACCTTTTCCAAAGATGCAGCTCTTCCTAAGACTGTCAAGCCCACAGAACACTAGCTCTGGATCAGGGCTTTTTGGATCGAATTGTTTAGAGTTTGGGAAAGGGAAGCCAGAGTGGGCGAGTCACCTATCAAGGCTGTGCAGCAGTCCCAGACCCAGTGAGAACAGAGCTAGGGGCCTTTGGCCCTTCCCACTGACATTTGCTGCCTCCCCAGTTTCTGAGAAACTCCCTCAAGAAGACTTGGGGGTCCAGCTGGAGCCTGCGCCTGAGCAAAGAGCTGAACAACCAGATCGAGAGCTTTGACAGCCCCTCCCTGGAGAAGGTGTGTCCTCACAACCAAGGGGAATTCTGAGGGTGGGGACTCCCATGGAGGGGCAGAGCAGAGAGGACAGCACTGTCTATGAGACCCGCTGAGCCTTTGGCTTGTCTCCAGGGTCCTGGAGGAGAGGGGAGGTGGTCTAGACAAGAGGCTTTTAGGTTTTTTTGGTTTGGTTTTCTTTTAAGACACTGCTCCACTGAAGCTGGGGGTCTCCCTCCAGTCACCAGCTTTCCCATCCTCCTCACCCCAGCCCCCACATGTGGCGGTCCCAGAGCAGAGTCTGGCAGAGCAGGATGGAGGTGACTTAAATGGTCTTGGTAAATAGTATAAAGTGAGAGAATGAGCTTGAACCACAGAAGACTAAGTGGTTGTGGGTTCTAGCTCAACAGGGAAGAAGAAGGGAAGAAGATATGGCCTATAGAACAAAAAAAGTTTTTTCCCCCAAACACAGAGTGGCAAGCTGGTTTCTCCAGCTGGTCTCCAAACTTCTGGAGCAGGTTGCTTCCTACTAGATGGTGCTGACACCATGTCCCCTCCCCAGACAAACAGTTGGATAAAGTCACTTGTTCTTGATTTGTCCAGATCCTGGTTCATGCTCACATGTGTATATTTTGCTGTAAAAACACATTTGTAAACCTATAAAACACTGTTGAAGATATTAGAAAAGATATACATATGCAGAAAGACATTCCATGTTCATGGATTGGAAGACTTAAGGTAGTTAAAGGTGGTGATCCTCTCCAGACGGATCCAACACCATCCCTATCAAAATACCAGCTGCCTGGTGTGCAGAAATTGTCGGGCCAATTCTAAAATTCAGGTGGCGATTCAAGGGGCCCAGGAAAGTCCAAAAATCTTGAAAAAGAAGAGAATTGGATGACTCACAATTCCCAGTTTTCAAGACTTGTTACACTGCTGAAGTAGACAGGACATTGTATTACTACCATAAGGGTAGACAGGCATACAGTCCAATGGAATTGAACCAAGAGTCCAGAAATAAACCCTCACATTTATGATCAACTGATTTGCAAAAAAGAGTTCCAAGGCAGTTTAGTGAAGGGAAGACCATAGTCTTTTTAACAAATGGTGCCAAGGCAACTGGATATCCACCTGCAAAAGAATGAGGTTGGAGCCCTTCCTTACACCATATGCAAAATTTAATCCAAAGTGGATCACAGACCTAAATGTAAGAGCTAAAATTATACAATTCATAGAAAAAAAATGTAGAATTTGGCAATTTTTTTTAGATATGATACCAAAAGAACAAGTAACGAAGTTATTTGGACTACATCAAAGTTAAAAACTTTTGTGCTGCAAATAATACCATCAAGAAAGCAAAAGTACAATGCACAGAATGGGAGAAAATATTTGCAAATCATCTACCTGATAGAGACCTATTTCGACATATAAAAATCTCTTACAACTCCATAATATAAAGACAAATATCCCAACTAAAAAATGGGCAAAAGTTCTTAATAGACATTTCTTTCAAGAAGACTAAAAAATAGCCAACTGGTAAATGAACATCATTAGACATTAGGGAAATGCAAATCAAACCCACAACGAGATGCCACTTTAAATGTACTAAGATAGCTATAATACAATAAGAATAAAAAGACAGATAATAACAATCGTTGGTGACAGCATGGAAAATTTGGAACCCTCATACATTGTGGGTGGAAATGTAAAATGGTGCAGTTGCTTTGGAAAACACTTCCTCAAAATGTTAAACATACAGTTACCATGTGAGCCAACAAGAAATGAAAACATATGTCCATGCAAAAACTTTCCCATGAATGTTCATAGCCCAAAGGGGGAAGCAACCCAAATGTCATCACCTAATGAACGGACAAATAAAATTGGTATATCCATTTAATGGAATATTATTCAGCCGTAAAAGGAATGAAGTACTGTGATACATACAGCTACAGTGTGGATGAGCCTTAAAAACATTATGCTATGTGAAAGAAGCCAGTCACAAAAGACCACATATTGTGTGACACCTTTTATATGAGACGCCCAGAATAAACAGATCTAAAGGAACATAAAGTCAATTAGTGGTTACTCATGGTGGTGGGTGGAGTGCTGTGTGAGTTGGTGGGTGTGGTAGTTAGGGAATGACTGCCTGTGGGCACAAGGTTTCTTTATGGGTGATAAAAAATGTTCTAAACTTAGACTGTGGTGATGATTGCACAACTCTGACTATGCTAAGACTTACGGGTAAATTTTAAAGTATATGAATTACATTTGAATAGACACGTTGAAGGAAAGACTTCACAGTTGTCAACTAAAAATTGTGTTTGTGCAAATATATACCTTTTATAATTAAATATGTAAAATAATAAACAGCAAAGTATATCTGAAAGTATATTTTCCATAGCTAAAAGCTATAGATTTTCAGGTATAATATCTTTTGAGATGTCAGTTCATTGCCATATGCCCACTTGCAAGAAAGTTGTGCATAATATTTAATAAGCAAATGCATACAGTTCAACCATATTTCAAATCTCACCTATCTTAAGCAAAATAAATAAACAAGGATTTTCTTTGGCTCAGATAACTTTAAAAGGTATGAGAGGACGCAGGAACTTAAGGCACGTCATCAGGACCCTCCCAATCTCTTCATCTCTTGGATTGTTGTCCTCCAGGAGGGGCCAAGATGACTGTCAGTGGCCTCTGGACACATAATCCCTGTAGACAGAGCTAGTATTTCCAAAATCAATATACAAAAATACTTATCCTTCCTATATACAAATAAAGCAAGAAACAAAACATAATGAGAAAATTCCACTCACAGTAGCAATACAATGTGAAACATATAATCAAATAAAATGTTGACTATATGAAATATGTGGAACTCATGCAAAGAACACAAAATTATTCAAGGAAGGAGCAGAGGATAAAAAAGAAACCCTGGCCATTATCAACAAAACAGAAAATGACAAGTGCTGGAGAGGATGCGGAGAAAGAGGCACACTTATCCACTGTTGGTGGGAATGTCAAAGGGTGCAACCACTGTGGAAGGCAGTTTGGCGGTTCCTCAAAAAGCTGAATATAGAATTGCCATACGACCCAGCAATACCATTGCTGGGAATCTACTCAAAGGAATTAAGGGCAAAGACACAAACGGACATTTGCACACCAATGTTTATAGCAGCGTTATTTACAATTGCAAAGAGATGGAAACAGCCAAAATGTCCATCAACAGAAGAATGGCTAAACAAACTGTGGTATATACATACGATGGAATATTATGCAGCTTTAAGACAAGATAAACTTATGAACCATGTAATAACATGGATGGACCTAGAGAATATTATGCTGAGTGAATCCAGCCAAAAACTAACGGACAAATACTGTATGGTCCCACTGATGTGAACGGACATTCGAGAATAAACTTGGAATATGTTATTGGTAACAGAGTTCAGCAGGAGTTAGAAACAGGGTAAGACAATGGGTAATTGAAGCTGAAGGGATACAGACTGTGCAACAGGACTAGATACAAAAACTCAAAAATGGACAGCACAATAATACCTAATTGTAAAGTAATCATGTTAAAACACTGAATGAAGCTGCATCTGAGCTATAGGGTTTTTTTTGTTTTTGTTTGCTTGTTTGTTTGTTTGTTGGTTTTTTTTTACTATTATTACTACTTTTATTTCTTTTCTCTATATTAACATTTTATAGCTTTTTCTGTTGTGTTGCTAGTTCCTCTAAACCGATGCAAATGTACTAAGAAACAATGATCACGCATCTATGTGATGATGTTAAGAATTACTGAGTGCATATGTAGAACGGTATGATTTCTAAATGTTGTGTTAATTTCTTTTTTTTTCTTTCCGTTAATAAAAAAATAAAAAATAAAAAAAAAGACCTATGAGAGAAACTGGAAAAAAAAAAAAAGTAACCCTGAAAAAATAGATGAAGTCTCTTATTCTTGAATAGAATGCCTGTCTCAATGTTGTAAAGATGTCAGTTTTATCCAGATTAATTTATAGTCCAATTAATCCCAATCAAATTCCCCAAATCACTTTTTATGGAATTTGAGAAGATTATTTCCAAATCATCTGGATGAGAAAATAAAAGAGAATAGCTAAGAATACAGTGAAAAAGAAGCACTTTAAAGAAGGCTTTTTTCTCCTGGATTACAAAACTGATCAAAGGGCTGTAAACAGTGTGGTATTAGACTAGAATACAAAATAGATCAATGAACAAAACAGAATCTATGAATAAAGTCATGTAAATATGGGAACTTAGTGGCTGGTAATAGCTATGTTACAAATCAATGGAGATAGAACAGATAACAATCACTTGTGCAGGATTGCAAATGCATTAAGTAGTTAAGCATCAGGACCAGCAGTGTAGAAGTATTAGAAGAAAATGTACTTGAATGTTTTTCATAACTTTTAAATAAATGTAAATGGACGAAATCTTATTAAGTGTAACAGCAGATAGGCTAAGGTGTTGTGATAAAGAGATCCTAAAATATATAGGGTGAAGATACATACATGTTTATCACTCACATCACAGTCCTGAGGTCGGCAGACTGGCCAGAGCAAGTACGTGTCTCCATTCTTGGAAGCTGAGTCTGGGCTCAGGCTCTTTCTATCTTACAGCTTTGCTGTTGCCATGATATCGATCTTGTCTATGTGTTTGAAGGCGGCTCGTTGCTACTGCGTTTATGTTCCACCCCCAAAGGGAGAGGGCATGAGAGAGGAAGTCATGTGTCCTTATCTGAAGGGCAAGACTCCTCCATATCCCACCGGGGAGAACTTCATAACACTTGACTTACATGAAAAGTTGAAAAATGTAGTCTCTTGCTGGGTGGCTATATATGCTGCTAAAATTCTATTTTTAAAAAGCAGAAGGAGTGTGGTGGTTTGAACTGTATACCCCAGCTTGGACACAGTCTTGTCCACATTCTGATGTCTGCGGACCCATTATAAATAAGAGCTCTTCTAAATGTCACTTCAGTGAAGGTGTGGCCCATCTGAACCAGGTTGGGCTACAGTCTGGTTTCCTGGAGCCTTTTAGAAGCAGAGTGAATGTCAGATGGAGAGAGAAGCTGTGGGGAGCAGCCAGGAGCCAGAAGTCAGTGGAACATGGAGGAGAAGGGGGAAGACATCTCAGTGTGTACCGCCATGTGATGGAAAAGCCAAAGATTGCCAGGCAGCCAGAAGGTACCCCCTGGGAAGAAACCAGCCAGCCTACCAGCCTCTAAAATCATGAGCCGATAAACTCCTGATGTTAATCCAACCAATTGCGTGGTATTTGTTTTAGCAGCCAGAAAACTAAAAACAAAAGGCAGATATGAACAGAGGATAATTAGCACTGTCTCTCGCATAAAGACATAGAATCCAGTAACTAGTAAAGAGAAAAAAATTGATATCAGATCAAAGAAATATGTTAAAACTTCTCTATGACCAAAGATCCCATTAAGACAGTGTTCTAGTTTGCTAGCTGCTGGAATGCAATATACCAGAAATGGAATGGCATGTTGCTAGTTTACAGTTCTAAGGCTGTGAAAATGTCCCAATTAAAACAAGTCTATAGAAATGTCCAATATAAGGCATCCAGGGAAAGATAATTTGGCTCAAGAAGGCCAATGAAGTTCAGGGTTTCTTTCTCAAGTGGAAGGGCAAGTGTCAAACAGTTTCTCTCTCATCTGGAAAGGCACATGGTGAACCCGGCCAGGGTTCCTCTCTCAGCTGGAAGGACACATGGTGAACACAGCATCATCTGCTAGCTTTCTCTATTGGCTTCCTGTTTCATGAAGCTCCCCTGGAGGTGTTTTCTTTCTTCATCTCCAAAGGTCGCTGGCTCCTGGTCTCTCTGCTTCATGGTGCTGCAGCATTCTCTGCTCTCTCCGAATCTCTCTCATTCTCCAAAATGTTTCCTCTTTTATAGGACTTCAGAAACTAATCAAGACCCATCCAAATAGGTGGAGACATGCTTCCAGCTAATCCAGTTTAACAACCACTCTTGATTAAATCACATCTCCAGGGAGATGATCTAATTACAGTTTCAAACATGCAATACTGAATAGGGATTAGAAGAAACAGCTGCCTTTACAAAATGGGATTAAGATTAAAACATGGCTCTTCTAGCGTACATACATCATTTCAAACCAGCACACAAAGTTAAAATATTTGATGTTTATAGGTATATATCACAGACCAAGAGCTGTTACTTAGAACTGCACCATCCAGTTAAGTGACTACTGACTCCATGTGGCTATTGAGCACCAGAAATGTGCTTGGTAAGATCAAGGAACTGAATTTTAAATTTTATTTAATTTTAATTAACTTAAGTTTAGAAAGTCACATGCGTCTAGTGGCTATCATATCAGATAGCACATGTATAGAACATCCCTTTCATTGCAGAAAGTTCTAATGGACAGCACTGGTCTACAATACATAAAGAACTTCTACAAATCAATAAGAAAATGACAAGCATAGAAATAAAACAATAGGAAAAATGTGGGCAATTAGTAGAAGAAAAAACACAATGGTAATATACATAAGAAAAGTACTCAATCTGACAAATAATGGGAAACATAACTTTAAACAATTATATGTCAATTAACGTATAAATAAATAAATTCCTATTCAAAGATGTAAGTGTGCAAAATAAAACCATGAAACAATTTTAATGTATTGGATACTTTTTTATTAATTTAGAGTAGATCTTCATAGGCATAAAAAGAAGCAGAAGAAAGACAAAAAAAGGCAAAGGAAAATAAAGTTTATGATATAAATATTAAAATTTTCTGAATGACAAAACAAAATCACTGCAAAGGAAGTCAAAAGGGAAATGGAGACATTGATGGAAACTATATCACTGAAAATAATCTACCAGTTGAGGCTTTTGATAAGTGACGATTAAGAACACGTGCCTCCAGAATATGACCCCCTTAACTTTAAATCCTGGTTCTACTTGAAATCCTGCTTGCATTTGCTGGTTGTGTCACCTTCCTAGGCTTTCACTCTCTCATCTCCAAATAGAGTAATAGCATTCATCTGCAGCACTGCTGAGAGGGTTAAATGCGGTGTCTGTTTGTGCTCACCATTGTTCTGAATATACAAAAATTCTTACAAATAAATGAGGAGACATAACGTGACAGAAGAGGGGGAGAGAACATAGCCAGAAATTCAAAGAACTAAATGGAACTGGAAAATAAGGAAAAATGATCAACAACACGGTTACCAGTTGAGGAAACACAAATTAAAATGAGAAGGTCCCACTTCGCCTGGGGTGGGGAGGGAGGGGGGTGGGGGGGCGCATGTGCTCTTGGATTTGTTGGAGGAGGTGTAAATTGGGTCAAAGGGCACAAGAGAGAAATTAGGCCCCACTATTACAATGGATAATGCATGTCTGAACCCCAGAGCAACCTGTGCATTTAATTTGAAAAGCAAACCAGACGCAAAGATATTTGTGCAATTGAAAGGAAGAAAACCAAACTTCTGGTGAAATATGTTGTGAATCCCCCAACGCCGCCGGGCAGGAGTGGAGAGGCCTGAAGGCCCCTTTCTCCCTGTGCCCCCCCCCAGGGCTTTCTGTACCGGGCCTTAGGCGTCACCCTGGCCATGGGCCTGGAGGCCAGCAGGGTGGAGGTGTTGCTGCTGGAGCTGCTGTATAAGACAGACTACAGCAACGACTTTGACCGGGAGGTGAGGGCAGACCTTCAGGGTACGTGAGCCTGAGTGTGTGTGTGTGCATATGTACATATGTGTACAGGTGCGTGCATGTGCATGTGCACGTGTGTGTGCATGTGTGCGCGTATGTGTGCATGAGTGTGTATGCGCATGCATGTGTTCATGTGCGTGTATGTGCTTGCATGCACGTGTGTGTGTGCATATGTACATATGTGTACAGGTGCGTGCATGTGCATGCGCATGTGTGTGTGCATGTGTGCACGTATGAGTGCGTGCATGCATGTGTGCGCGTATGTGTGCATGAGTGTGTATGCGCATGCATGTGTTCATGTGCGTGTATGTGCTTACATGCACGTGTGTGTGTGTGTGTGTGTGTGTGTGTGTGTGTGCATGTGGGGGGGGTGACCAGGTGCTCCTTCACACTCACCCCCCTGGCTGGGTCTGCTGCAGGGTGTGATTCTGTGCTTCGGCCTGTGTGCCCACGGCCAGGTGAAGACAGTCCTGAACGTGCTCCAGGACTTTGAGGAGAGGATCCAGGAGTCGGAGCAGTCCTGGCAGATGGGTGCTTGGCGGGTGAGGCCCCCTCGCTCTACAGGCAGGTCTGGGGTGGGGGGTGGGGGACCCTCCCATCACAGTGTCCTCCAAGTGAACCTAAGCTCTTACTAGATCTCTGTAAGAAACACCTCCTTCGAGATCACTGTCGACCAGGGGCCTGCCCTGACAAAGCCCAGCGGCTTTTGCTGTGGGGTAATCTAAGCAAGACGGATGGGCTTTCCAGGCCAGACACTGCAGGGGAATCCCAGCCCCACGTGACTCACAGAGACCTCCTCAGACCAGCTGTGTGGGTGCTTTGGGCACTGGCTGGGACTGTAGAATCCCTGGCCCCAGCCCAGAATCCCTGGGTCAGACCCCTCAGAGCTGGGGTTGCTGCTCAGAGAGCTCCCAGCAGATGCTTCCCATGGGTCAGGAGCACTGCCTCTGCAACTCAGAGGTGCTGGACAGAGGTGCTATAAAGCCCATGTTTTACAGAGGAGAAAGAAGACTGAAACTTTCGCACAGGCCCACGGCTAGGCAGGAAGGGAGCCAGTCTCTGAGGGGACTGTGGGCTGCCTATGCAGGACGCCCCTCCCTGCCACAGGGGATGGTCCAACAGGCTAAAGTCCCAGGGGGAAGCATCTGGAGTCACTGGAGCCTCAGGCTTTGGCCTTGATGTTGGACCTTACCCTGGGGGCTGATGGTTTGGATGGAGAGAATCGATTAGGTCTCAGCTACTGGCCCTGGCTTCCCTTGGAAAGTAGGCCCCGAGACCTGGACTTCTCGTCAAGGCACCCCCGCTCCCCATTCTGGGTGGGTTTGGCATTTCCAACATTGCCTCCTTCTCAGGACTGTACAGAGGGTGTGGGTGCTGGGGGAGCAGGGCTCTGGCCATCTGTCTCCACTGGATCCCCTAGAGGTGAGAGCGCTTGGCCCCGAGCAGGTACCAGCTGGTGAAGGTGTGGGGGAGCACACAGGTAGCCTTGGCCAGGGTGGTCGACACGAACTGTCCACTCCCAGCTGATGGGGGGGATCCTGGCATCCCTCTTGAGACTGCAGGAGGGGACCTGGGCCTGTCTTGTTCACACCATAGTTCCAGAGCCTGGTGTGTAGTAGATATTCAATAAAGACATGCGGAATGAGTGAGTGAATGAGTGAGTGAATGAGTGAGTGAATGAGTGAGTGAATGAGTGAATGAATGAGTGAGTGAATGAGTGAATGAATGAGTGAGTGAATGAGTGAGTGAATGAGTGAGTGAATGAGTGAGTGAGTGAGCGAGAGTTCTGACACCCAGACAGCCACCAATTGAAGCCCCTTGAGCTGATGGACGGCTCATTCAATGGTGTGACCAGAGACTGTCCAGCGTGCAGTTGTGGCCACCCCTGCCCCCTCCCAGGGGGGTGAGTTGAGCAGACGCCCCCTCCCCGGTGCTTCGTTCCCATCTCGCAGAAGGACCATCCCTGGCAGCGGCAGACAGTGAAGAGTGCCCTCATGGTGATGTACAGCTGCGTGGCCTCCCACTGCCACCCCCAGATGCTTCTCCCCAATGTGGACAGCCCAATCACTTCGAAGATCATTCACCACTATACCAGCAGCTGCCAGGTAACCCCGGGATGCCACAGTCTACCTCCAGTGTGCAGGGACGCCCTCCAAGCCTCCATCATTATTGGGGCACCCTCATCCCTTCGGGAGGCATCCGAGGGTCTTACGCAACACCCACTGTTTGGGAAGCCCACCAGCCCTGCCCGTGCAGGGCTGTAATGCAGGGGCCGGCCCTCGGTGCATGGGGCAGGGGCAGCCCTGCTGGGCGAGGTGGGTCCCCAGGAGTCACAAGGTGAGTCCCACTTCTTTTCAGCCTGGGGGTGTCTCCCTCTCTATCCCTCTGCTCTGTCCTCTGGTGTTCCCTGACACCTGAGCCCAGAACTTTCATGAGGGACAGGAGGTGGGGTGGTCCTCCAGGATATGCAAAGGGGCCGGCTACTTGGTTGGAATGGAGAGGAGGAGAGGATAACAGAATAAAGCAAACGCTTTTATTTCAATGAACTGTCCTGCCTCTCTGGTGGCCCCCAGGGCTCAGAGCTCCTGTACCTGTTTACTGAAGGTCCTCAGGGAGCCGCATGGCTGCCCCTTGGGCCCAGGCCTGGGGAGGCCCAGGGAGGGGTGTCCTCCACCAGGGATGGGGCGCTGGGCCTTGTCTAGCATCTGGCCTCCATCCCCGCCTTGAGGCAAGTGCAGTTAATGTTTTCGGGGCCCACCAAGGCACTGGGACCCTTCTTCAGAGCGGAGGGAGGAGCTGCTCTTTGCAGGCCTCCCTCGCCCATGCACAACCCTCTTCCCTCCCCTGCCTTCGGGTCTGGGCGCAGGACGTCTGCCTGAAGATGGCCTTCATGAAGAGCATTGTGCAGGTCACCAACGCCATAAGTCGGGTCGCGGGCCTGGAGAACTTCCAATTTGCCCAAAAGGCAACACTTACAGGCATTGTCACGGTAAGCCGGGTGAGAGGAGGGGGCTTCCTGCGGTTCAGAGGCTCTCGGCACTCCTGAAAGAGCATGGGGGTGGGGGACTACAGGGGTCTTTGAGCCCCTTCCTGTCCCAGTTCTGTGTTATCTAACTGTAGGAGTTCTGAGCACAATGTTTGTATCTGATAAAGGGTTTCACAGCCAGGAAGTGGTTTGGAAACTGAGGCTGAGGACCCCAGCCCTGTTGGGCTGTGCGCTACCACAGAGGTGGCTCGTTGGGACAGTAGGCCAAGGCCCACCAGGCCAGCTCAGCTGTGTCTCCAGTATTTCTCTTCAGGAAGGACCTAGGGGCAGCAATCTCCTGGAAGCAGGAATTGAGGCTCCATTTGCATAGAACTTTGGTATGATCTGGAAAATATCAACTGTCCCAAGGCAAGATCTGGTGACAGGATTCATGGGGTACCTAAAGTCGTCTCCCCAAGAGCTCTATCTAGTCCCTGCCACACCAAGGATGATGCATGAGGAACAGTCCCTGTGTGGGGAGCAGGAGATACTGGAGCTCTGAGCAAGGAGCTCTGTAGGTGGAGTTTCACTCAAGCTTTGCACAGCCCTGTGAAGGCCCCTAAGTCCCCATTTTGCGGGGGCCTCAGGCGTGAAGCCCTGGACCATCTCGAGGCCCAATCTTTCCACCATATTTGGCTGCCTGCATCCCCTGAGTATCAAGGACCAAGTGATCATGAAAAGAACAAAAGACCTGAGTGATGCTGGGGCACTTTGGTGCCAGGTCTTCCTCATACATTGTCAAATGAGGAGTCCTGCCACCATCATGAACATGGTCAGCCAAAGCCCACCTCTCTCCACCTTACCTGGGACATGTGCACAGCTGGAGAGTTCACTGCTCTGCTTGTGTTGGGCAGGGGATCATCAAGGCCGAACCAACAGACCACCTGATTTCTCCCGTGCGGACAATGGCGATGGACACCCTCTCACACCTGAGGTGAGTTGGGCCGTGCCTGGGCCCCAGGAGTCTTCCCAGGTTAGGAACATAGTCTAATGTGCTCCTCAAGAGATTGCCCCTACTTCTCCCTCCACACCTCTGCAGCAGAGGTGTCAGACTGCAACTCCCAGGGATAATGGTCCAGCCAAGAAGATGAAACTCTGCTTCATGCAGCACTTTTAGATAATTCTCAGCAATATCTCAATTGAGGTCCACTCTTTGACTTGGGAGATGAAACACTGGTGGATGGAGTTGTTCCTTGGTCAATTAGGGGATGCTTTAAGCAATAAATCATAGCAGAGGCACTGAAAAGCATGGCTGGAGATGGCATCTTTCAAGTTGGGTTGGGCTTAGTAAATCAAGAATTATTTATGGATAGGATTGATACAAAGTAATTTAATACAGGGAGGAGAGGTGGCCATGGACCCCTGAATCTCCCGCTTCATCATAGACACAGTCCCTGGGATGCTGGTGGCTGGACCTGAATGCAGCCAGACAAGCTGGTGTCCCGCCTTCTGGGCCATGGGGTAGCAGGGGCTTGACCTTGCTTGACAAATCACTACTCTTGCCACTGCTTCTTTCCCCAGCAAACTAAAGCCTTTCTACTCCATGGAGGAAAACAGTGAGCTGATGGATATCAGTATACATTCTGTCATTTCTCTTCAACCTCCCGTAGAAGACAATGAGTCCATAAAGGTAGGTCCCTGTGGGCCACCTCATTTTCTGGGTCAGGACTTGAAGGTTTCCCAGAGTGGGCAGTACAGAGAGCCCACCTGACTGAATAACCAAGGAGTGATTAGAGGTAGCAGAGTAAAGGTGAGGAGTGGTGTGCTATTAGTAAATGTAAGGCAATGCTCGCTGCTAAAACAGATAAACCCTGAAACCTCAGTGGTTTAACAAAATAAAAGTTTCTCACTGAATTACAACCCATTTGGCAATGGGGATGAGCCGTCTCATGCAGTTATTTCAGAAGCCAGGCTGACAGAGGCTCTGCCATCCTCAATGCATGGCTCCTAAGGTCGCTGTGGGTGTCAATATCCAGCCTGGATACTGGGAGAGAGAAAGAGCATGGAGGATTGAGGACCCCCTTTGTCCATATTCCACTGGCCAGACCTCAGTCACTTGATCCCTCCTAGATGCATGGGGTGCTGGAAAACGTGGTCCCCTAAAAAGATGGCCGCTTCCTAACAATGCTATGGATGGGGAAGTAAAATCTTGTGTAGGCTGTTAGCCATTCCTGCTTCAAGGTCCTGGCACTGGACAAGGTGTGAGGAGACTCAGACTCTAGTTCCGTAAAATGGTTCCTCTGAAAAGGTCGTCTTGTACTTCATGTGAGAAGATGGGTGTGAAAGACTCAACTCTGAGCCGAAGTCCATGGGTTATCATTGCATCATCTCACACCTCTCGACCCTGGTGTGATTCCCGCAGAGTCCGGGTGGCTGGACGTGTGCCCCGTCATGGCTGCCCCTCTCTTGGCTGTAGATCCTGTATGCAAATGCTGTCAACACCGTGGCGCGGCTGATGGAGGGGCTCATGCAGAGGCAGCTGGACCCCAAGGGGCTGCAGGAGATGGTGCACGTGAGTTGTTTTGCAAAAGACCAGGAGCCAGGGATGGTCGCCCCTCCCCAGGAACCTGGTCTGAGGGCCAAACTCTGTGTGGGAAACAGAGGATACGCCTTACAAAATTTTTTTTTGTTGAAACTTTTTATTTTGATAACATTTCAAGTTTGCCAAAAAGTTATACAAATAGTACCGAGAACTCCTGTTTACTCAGATTTCACCACCTTTTAATATTTTGCCACATTCGTTTTCTTTTGCTTTCCCTCCCTTTTCCCCTACCACTCCCCCTCCACACACTTACACTTTTTAAATCATTCAGAGTTAGCTGCAAGAACAAGGGTATTCTCTTATATAATAGTACAATGATCAAATCAGGAAGTACAATACGTATACAACAGTATTTTTTAATCCATTAGCCATATTTAAATTTCACTAATTGTCTCAATAATGTCCTTCATAGCTATTTCCCCCGATCTGGGATCCAATCCAGATTATACATTGCATTTAGTTGGCATGTGTCTTTTGTCTTCTTTAATCTGGGATAGTCCCTCAGTCATTTTTATCTTTCATAATCTTGGCAGTTTTGAAGAGTACTGGCCAGTTGTTATTTTTTTCTTAATTGAGTTGTTTGCTTTCTTATTATTGAGTTTCCAAGATTTTTAAAATTCTTGATATGTCCTTTATTAGATATGTGATTTGCAAATATTTTCTTCCAGCCTGTATCTCGCCTTTTCATTGTTTAACAGTATCTTTTGAAGAGCAGAAGTTTTTTATTTTGGTAATGTTTAATTTATCTTTTCTTTTCTTTTTATGGTTCATTCTTTTGGTTTCATATCCACATCTTAGCCTAATCCAATGTCACAAAGATTTTCTTCCATGTTTTCTTTTAGAAGTTTTATAGTTTCAGGCTTCACAATCAGGTGTATGATACATTTTCAGTTAATTTTTGTATGTGTATGTGAGGTATGGATCAAAGTTCATTTTTTTCACATGTGGATGTCCAATTATTCCAGCACCATCTTTCCTCCAGTGAAGCACCTTTGCACCTTTGTCAAAGATTAATTTGCCATGTGTGTTTTGGTCTATTTCTGAACTTTTCTGCCCTATTGAGGTATTTGTCTATCTTCATGCCAAGAACACACTGTCTTGATGATTGTTGTTATAAAAAGTTTTGAAATCAAATAGCATAAGCCCACCAACCTTTTTTTTTTTTTTTTTTTGCTGCACCCCACAAGTTTTGGTATATTCTGTTTTAATTTTATTTCAGTTCAGTTCAAAATATATTTAAATTTCTCTCTTGATTTCTTCCTTGACGTATGGATCATTTATAAGTTTCCAAATATTGTGGATTTTCCAGAGCTCTTTCTGGGTTTGGTTTCTGATTTAAGCTTTTTTGTGGTCTGAGAACATTTTTTGTGTAATTCAAATCTTTTAAATTTATTGAGACTAATTTTGTTGTCCAGAGACGGTCTATCTTGGTAAATGTTCCATGCACACTTGAAAAGTATTCTGCGGCTGTTAGGTGGAGAGTTTCCAAACGTCAGTTAGATCAAGCTGGTTGGCAGTGCTGAACCCATTTTCGTTGCCCTTACTGATTTGCTGTTTTCTCATTGTAGCAGTTTTTGAGAAAGAGATACTGAAATTTCTGACTATAATTGTGTAATTGCTAATTTCTTCTTTCAGTTCTACTCACTTTTGCTTTATGTATTATAAACCCTGTTACTAGGTGCATAAAAGTTGGTATTGTTATGTCTTCTTGGTGAACCAACCCTCTATCCTGATGGCCCCCCCAGTAATATCCCTTGCTCTGCACTAACCTTTGTCTGATGTTAGTAGGACCCCTCAGGGCCATCTGGTGAGCAGGGCCGGTGGGGCTCCTGGCCCTTTGTGGTCTGTAGATCTCTATCTGGAGCAAGGCCCAACTCAGTGCCTCTTGGTGAGGTTGCTGAGGACACTGCCCAGCGCCTCATCTCCCTTACTGGGTGGGTCCTGGGGAGAAACCAGAAGCATCTAGAGCAACACAGAAGCACTGAAAGTCAGATTCTGTGTGGGAGCGATGAGGTGGGCAGTGGCTGGCCAGGAAAGGACTGACACCAGGGTCTGACCACCCTCTTCTGTGTCCTGGGCTCCGCGCACAGCTCCTGGAAAAGTGGATCTTGTCAGAGAAAGAATGGGAGCGGGAGAAGGCCATGGACCTCCATCTCCATCTCATGCAAATCTACGTCCAAAGTGTTGGTGTCTGTGTGAGTCTGGGCGCACCCACTCCCTGTTTCTCTCCCATACGTGGAGAAATTTCTGTCTCCATCAGCAAGGAGAGAGAACATATTTGAAATCAAGTTCTGGCTCCTGAAGCGTCCCTGGGGGTGAGGCTGCCTCTTTTGGGAAAGGCAAAGGAGACCCTGAGATGAGCTAGCTCCAGGCTTGGGTGGGAAGGAGGGAGCTGGACCTCGGCTTGGTGGGGGTCCCAGGTGTGGATTCTCAGTCTTGGGGAGTCTGAGGCTCACAGAGTGGCAAGAGTGCTCTTTAAGGAAAGGGCACACAAGCCAGGAGGCAGCACTGATGGGGAAAATGAGTATTAGAATGAGAAAATAAATCACTGCAAAACTATAAAAGTTAAAGAGCTTGACAAATACTATAACACAACAAAATCTAGGAATGCCTAAGAGTGTTTTTATTAATTAGCAGCCTGGCACAGGTTAAGGATGCCTCTTTCCCTACATCTGTTGGCTCTACGCTCTGACTGCCTTGTCCTCAGGGACAGCCATCGGCAGGGGGAAGCTTTGGGGTTGGTGAGCGTAAGGTGGGCATATTAGTTACCTGGGGCTGCCATTAAAATAACTAAAACTGGGGGTGCTTAAAATAACAGAGACTGATTCTCTCACAGTTCTGGAGCCTAGAAGCCTGAAATCAGGGGTGTTGGCAGGGCCACGTTCCGTCTGATGGCTCTGGGAGAGGACCTCTCCTGGGCAGCCACCCCTCCAGCCTCTGCCTCTGTCTTCCCATGGCTTTCCTTGCTCTGCATGTCTGTGTCTCTTCCTATAAGGACACCAGGCGCCAGGTTTAGTGCAGGGGTTTAGTGCCCACCTGAACCCAGTATGGCTTCATCTGAACTAATTACATCTGCAAAGACACCACTTCCACGTCAATGGGGCAGCGCCCCAGTCGGAGCACCAGCAACACCAGGCAGGGGCCAGTTCCCATGCTAAGGGACGTTGAGGCCTGACCCTGCAGGGGGCATCACCTGGGTTGTCTGGTTCAGTTCCCCAAACACCCCCTGACAGAGGAGATGCCATTATGAGCTCTACCTTATACACGAGGAACTGAGGCATGGAGCAGGTGGGTGCTTTGCCGAGGTCCCCGACTAGTGAGCAGAGAAAATCCAATGTGAGGCCAGGGCACGTGGCTAGAGGTGGAAACTGGGCCTGACACCTGGGGGTGGGGTGGGGGCGGGCACAAGCCTGACCAGGTCAGAGCCAGTACTCCTTGGATCCACCTCCAGGGTCCCACCTAGACAGGGGAGTTTGCAGAGCAGGGTCCACCCTTCCTATCAGCCCCTCTGCTGCCCGTGGGCTGGGCAGACAGAGGACATGAGCCTGGCAGTGTCCTGTGGCCCTCAGATCCCCCTGAAGCTGGGACAGTTTGGAAGTCTGGTTGGCCTCATCGCTCCGTGCACCTGCGACCCCCACAGAAGGACCCGCATGACCTCCATCGACATCCTTTCCAGCCTGCTAGATCTGCATGGTATGGAGAAGGTGGCACAGCCAGGCCCGGGGCAGGGGATGGGGTAAGGGCAAAGGCCTGGTGACACCTTGGATGCTGCAGGCAGGTGTGCAAACGAAAGTGACCTGCAGAGAGAGTGAGGTGGGGGGACACCTGCCCTGGGGCCAGGGAATGATGGCAGGGCCTGTCTGTGGTGCCAGGGGACTCATGGAGGCTGTGTGCTAGGCACCAAGGGGCCCCGCAATGGCCCTAGCCCAGCACCAAGGAGAAAACCTGTGATAACCTTCAGGGGAGAGTGCGCCAGCTGGCCTTTGCTTGGTGACAGGGGGCGCAGCAGCTCGGCAGGCATTTGAACTGTGTGCAGACCCGGTGCTGAGGGCCAGGTAGAAGGAACAATGAGGGCACAGCGGAGGATGAGGCCAGAGCATCAGCATGACGGCCGGGGTGGGGCCACCGTGCGGTGGTCAGACCCTTTGTCCTGGCTGATCACACCTGAAATCTTCCTCCCAACAGCCAGCCAGACCTGCTCCCCCTGGGGCGCTTCCAGGGAGAAGGAGCTTGCGGAGTGTAAGGAGGACCTGGGGGGCTCGGACCCGGAGAAGATTTTCTGCGCATCGTCCAGAATCGCCAAGGTGACATGGGGTGGCGGGCGGGCTGGCGCAGCCGGGTCACCCCCCTCCTGTCGTCCCCAAGGGTCCCTGCTTCTTGGGGTCCCTGCGGCCTTGGGTTCACCTCCAGGCCATCGAGATGTCATTTAAAGGGCCTCTCTGGGGCAGTGCAGAGCCGGAGAGTGTCTGGAAACTGAGCAGAGCCCAGAGGTGCTCCTGGAGGGGTGGGGGCTCCTCGGCCTGGAGGGCGCTTCTACCCCAGGGGTCAGGGCAGCTTCTTCCAGTAAGGGGGGCTTGTGACCTGGCAGGACTGGGTGGGAAGCACAGAGCTCACAGGATAGGGGTGAAGCCAGGTGGGTTTGGGGCAAAGCTTCCCAGGTGGGAGAGTCAGCAATGAGTGTGTGTGTGGAGGGGGTGGCCACACCCCTAGGCCTTGGGAGGAAGGCTAAGGAGCCAGGACCCCCAAACGGGGGACCCCTGGGAAAACTTTGAGGTACAGGAGCGATGTCCTGAGCAGCGGGGGATTTAGAAAGCCAGAGGCTGGGTGGGGGACCCAGGGAGGGGTCCGAGGTCCCAAGGCCGTGGTTGGAGGGAGGGAGGCTGGCCTGGGGCAGTGGGGCTGAAGAGGAGGCAAAGAGGGTGTTCCTCTGGGCCTGGGACTTGGCGTGCTGACCCCAGGACGGGCCTGCTCGCTCCTAGGCGGCTTGTGTGGAGTTCTCCTGCGACGAGGTGGTCGCTCTCATCCAGAAGCTTTGCGAGAACATCGGGGCCATGAGCCTCCAGCACGACAAGGCGTCTGTCACCTGGATAGGCCTCTTCCTCCAGAGGCGGGTCAAGGAGCTGGAAGACAAGGTGACAGAGTGGTGGTGGCGACAGGGGCAGCTCAGGGCCTGAGTGGGTTATCCCCTGCACTTGCCGAGGAGGCCCCAAGACCCCTGGAGGAGACAGAGTTCTAGAATGAGAAGGAAGCTCTGAAAGGTCCACCCCCACCCCAAAACCCTTAAGAAGAGAGGGTGCTGGCAGCCGGTTTACCCTCCCCAGTGTTCGATGGAGCAAGAGTCCCTGAGGAGGGGCTGTGAAATGGGGTGAGCAGGCGGCCGATGGAGCCCAGGCTAGCCGGCGGCGGCCCCCACCCCCTCTCCAGGTGGCAGAGGTCCTGGGCGCCATCCTGACCCACCTGCCGGTGGTGGAGAACCTGGAGGTGCGGCGTCTTCTCACCGAGGGTGTCCTGCTGCTGGCGCATTGTTACCAGGAGATGGTGCTCACGGCGCTGCTGAGGCAGCCCCTGCCCATGGAGAGGTGGGTGTCCCCACGGAGGCAGCCGCGGCCTCCCGTGGGCTTCAAACCGTACAGAGCTTGCCATGTACACATCCCGAAAGACTGAGGCCTTGAGGAAGGCCCTGTCCACCCCGGGCGACTCACAAGTCCCTTGACCTGTCTCCTGTCAGAGGCCCCCCACTTCCAATGACACTGACCCGGGCCCCGACTTCCACAGCTCCTTCACAGCACACTGAAATCTGGATCCCAGAGCGCCTCAAATTGTCCTGGTTGTCTGCTCTGGGTGGGTCCCTGGAGTCCAGCACCTTTCCCTGTGGCAGCCTTTCCTTTCCCCCTGGAAAACAGAGTTCCTGGGCACGTGTTCTAGGTTACTAGCTTCTGGAATGCGATGTACCAGAAATGCAACAGCTTTTAAAAAGGGGAATTTCAATACGTTATAAGTTTTCAGTTCTAAGGCAATGAAAATGTCAAAATTAAAGCAAGTCTATAAAAATGTACAAATTAAGGCACCAACAAAGAGGTTACCTTCACTCAAGAAAGGCCGATGAAGTTCAGGGTTTCTCTCTCAGCTGGAGAGGCTCATGGTGAACATGGCTACGTCTGCTAGCTTCCTCTCCAGGCTTCTTGTGTCATGAAGCTCTCCCGGGAGCGTTTTCCTTGTTCATCTCCAAAGCTTTCTGGCTGCGTGGGCTCTCGTGGTTCTCATGGCTCTGTTGCTGTCTCCAAAATGCTTCCTCTTTTAAAGGATTCCAGTAAACTAATCAAGACCCACCTGGCATGGGTGGGGTCACATCTCCCTCTAATCAAAGGTCAATACCCACAATTGGGTGGGTCACATCTCCGGGGGATAATCTAATCAATTTTCCAGCCATAGTCCTAAATAGGGATTAAAGGAAACGGCTGTCTCCACAAGATGGAGCAGGATGAAAACATGGCTTTTCTAGGGTACATAATCCTTTCACACTGGCCCAGTACTCTTGGAGTTTGGGCTTCTCCAGGACATACCATGCCCTTGGATTTCACGGGACGTGGCCTCCAACGAGAAGCATGGCCCAGGAGAAGCTCCAGTCTGCCCCTATTCCTTCCAAAATGTGGCCCTGAGAGGGGAAATGACTTGTCCAAGTCCCCAGCTGGCAAAACGCTAAAACCTAAAGCACACTAGACAGCCTCAGGTAAAGCTGAGAATCCCCTCCGTCTTTCGGGGCACAACTTCTACAAATAGTTCCAGGCTTCTGTCTATCTGTCACAGCCCCTCATAGGCAGCTGAGCAGGAGCTCATCACATTGGGGAGTATGTCTGAGATGGTATGCGGAATTTCTCGGGGCGGGGGGGGGGGGCAGTTATCCCCCAGAGCAGCTGAGACCCAGTTGCAGTGAGAAGTCTTGTGGCTGATGGTGGGGAGAGTTGTGGCTGAGGTTGTGCTGAGAAGCTGTGAGCAGAGAAAAGAGCTTTCCAACACGGGCCTCAGGTGGAGAACCCCAGGGCTGAGCTGTGCAAAATGCAGGCTCCGATGCTGCGCGATGGAGCTACTACCCGAAAGGGTGCCTCTCGGGCTGGCAGCCTTGAGGCTACACCGCACTGGCTTTCACTTAGTTCCCCCAGACCTGTGTTAGTTATCTGTGCTGTGTAATAAATTACACGAACTCAGTGCGCTATTTATCATCGTGAGGTTTCCGTGGGTCAGGACTACAGCTGAGCGGGGCCTCTGCTCAGGGTCTCACTCGGAGGGGATTTTGGCATCCACCGGGCTTCATTCTCAGCTGGAGCCCGGGGTCTTCCAGACTTACGGGATTGCTGGCAGAATTCTGGTGCTTGTGGTTGCAGGACCAGGGTCCCTGCTTTCTTGTTTCCCTATGCCTTGGTCCTAGCAAGCCCATGATGCCCACCTCCCCATTTGATTCTTACCACTAGAACCACTGCCACCCTCAGCCCCCCAAACTCAGCTCCCCACCTGTTCAGTTTAAACCTATTAGGTTTGATACTTCAGCCCTTTAGGCCCTCCCAGATTGCCTCCTCTTGACATGCTGCTCATTAAGTCACTATCCTGGGGTCCTTTCCATCCTGAACCCCCATCCAGAATGGGCCTGGATGGGGGAATCTGGGAAGTCACTTCAAAGGATAGCTTGGCAGTTTCCCTGACCCCTGCAAGCCTTCTCTTCTGTAAAAAAATGGAGATAAAAATATATTCTTCAAAGATTCATTGGGAGTATTAAGTGAGATAAGCAAGTGGCCTTGTGCCAGGCTGTTCTAGTTTGCTAACTGGTAGAATGCAATATACCAGAAATAGAATGGCTTTTAAAAAGGGGAATTTAATAAGTTACACGTTTACAGTTCTAAGGCCATGAAAACATCCCAATTAAAGCAAGTCTATAGAAATGTCCAATCTAAGGCATCCAGGGAAAGATACCTTAACTCAAGAAGGCCGATGAAGTTCAGGGTTTCTCTCTCAAGTGGAAGGGCACATGGCGAACACAGTCAGGGTTTCTCATCTGGAAAGGCACATGGCAAACATGGTCAGCGTTTCTCTCTCATCTGGAAAGGCACATGGTGAACACGGCAGCATCTGCTGGCTTTCTCTCCAGGCTTCTTGTTTTGTGAAGCTCCCCAGGAGATGTTTTCCTTCTTTATCTCCAAAGCTCACTGGCTGGTGGACTCTCTGCTTCTTGGTTCTGCAGTGTTCTGAAGTTTTCTCCAAAATACTTCTTCTTTTATAGGATTCCAGGAAACTAATCAAGACCTGCTTAGAATGGGTGGTGACACGTCTCCATCTAATCAAGTTTGATACCCAAAGTTGATTGAATCACATCTCCGTGGAGATAACCTAATCAATTTCCAACCTATAGTACTGAATAAGGATTAAAGGAACTGTTGCTCCCACAAGATTGATTAGGATTAAAACATGGCTTTTTTAGGGCACATAAACCTTTTCAAACCAGCACACAGCCCTAACCACTGAGGGCTAGTTTTGGACGTAGCCATAGGATTAACCAAGCCTAGGTCTACTGGGATCCACCGGGTCTTAGGAGGGACTGTGCCTTTCCCTGCAGTACTGGGGGCTGGGGGCAGCATTGGGCTTGCATCATGCGGCATGAGCAAGGGGGCCAAGTACAGAGGTGGGACCTGGGCTGTCCTTATGCAGCCCTTTGGGGGACACCCCACCTCCCTGAGATTCAGCCTCATGGTTCGGCCCCTGCTGATGGGGCCACTGAGAGGTCAAAGGGGCTTTTGCCTGCCAGGGCACCTGGTCAGGGGCTCATAGCCCGTCCGTCCTGTCTTGGTTAGCCACCTGACCGAGGTGTGGCTGGCTGTGACCGAGAACCCGCCCCTTGCCCGGGTGATGCTCCATGGCCTGATGGGCCGGCTGCAGGCGCAGTTCACCCCGAGGGTCAACGCCACCTCCAAGGCGGACATCTGGCGCCTGGCTGCGGTGGATCCTCTGATGGTGAGTCATGGCGAGGGCCCTGGGGCGCCTCGGCATGGTGGGCTGGGAACCCCAATAGCCGGCCCTTCTTTCTGCAGACCCTGTGCACCATCCACCTTCTCATCGAGAAGATGGACAAGGATGACAAGTTCCCAGACCTCTTCCCAGACCTCATCTACACCCTCCTTCTGCAGCTCGGCAGCAGCCATGGGTCCGAGGCTGTGTCCCCTGCTCTGAGGCTCATCCACGTGGGGACCCTGCCCGAAAAGATAAACCTGCAAAGGTGTTCTTGAGGGTGGGTAGGGTGCAGGGTGCCGGTTGGCAGCCTAGGCTGGACCTGGCCTCGGTGGCCTCTTAGAAGCCACCAGACTCTGCGAGGGACCCGTCCCTGCATGGGTGGTTGTCCTTTCTTCTTGGTGAGAAGACTCATCTGGAAGTTGGTCCTACTCATGCCCTGACCTCCGCCACGTTTCTGGCATGTCCTGTTTTCAGACTTTGCAGAGCCACTCTCATGTGCTCACCCCTTCAGCCCCTTGAGCTGGGCCCAACATCATGACCCTATAGCCGATAAGAGAATGGAGGCACAGAACGTGGAGGCAGCATTGCCTCCCTGCCCCCGCCTCCCCCATACTGCGGCTCAGCTGTGTCACCCAGCCCCACCTCCTTCCCAGGGTCACCATCCAGTCCATGCAGCTGTTATTCAGGAGAGTCCACAGCCAGCGCCTGGCGCAGGCCCTGGAGGAGCGGGGCGTGTGGGGCCTCTTGGAGAACAGCTCCACCTTCCTGGAAGGAGTGGGCCTGCTCACCAGGTGGGTGGTCCTGGCGCCTCCCACAGCTGGGGGTGGCCGTTCCCAAGGGGACCCTCCTGCGAAGGGTAGAGACAATGGGGTCTCGCAGGAATTGTCAAGTCGTCCCCTGTTCCAGGCACGTTCCTGACAGCGTGTCTGGGACCGTGGGGTCTTTTATTCCAACCCCCTCCTAGAGGCCAGGCAGAGGAGGGGACCTGCCCAAGGCCTGTGAGCAGGGCCAGGCGGGGGCTTGCTTCCCGGTTCTGCTCATTCCTAAGCAGCCCTCACCCTAGACGGAAAGTAGGGACTAGCCCGACAACCCCAAGCAACCCCAGAGTGAGGAGGGGGAGGCCCAGAGATGGTCAGAGATTCCCCCCAACCCCCACCGTTGGCCCTGAACTCTCTCCACTCCAGGCTGTACGTGCAGCGCGTGGGAGGCCACAGGCAGAGGCTGTCCGAGCTGGTGCTCCGGGGTATGGCCTCCGAGGTCCTCAGCTGCTGCGTCAGCAGCACAGCCATATGTGTGGAAGTGAGGCCCTGGCGTGGGGGGCGGCGGGGAGGAAGGGTGGAATGGGTGCGGTGTGGGATGGGTGAGGGGTGTGGAGGCCGTCCTTGGGCTCTCCCGGGCATGGCTCACCTCAGGGTCAGGCGTTCTGGTGAACATCTGAGGTCAAGGGGTGTTTGGGTTTACTAAAGGTGCCGAAATGCCACACACCAGAACGGGCTGGCTTCTAACATTGGGGATTTATTAGCTTACAAGCTTGCAGTTCTGAGGCCATGAAAACATCCAAATTGGGGCATCATTAGGTGAGACCGGGGCTTCTCTGTCAGACGGTGAGGCAAGTGGCATCTGCTGGGCTCTCCCCTCTCTTCCCAGTTTCGATCTTTCCAGCTTCTGGCTTTAATGGCTTCCTCTCTTTTCCGTGGTTTTCTCTCTTCAGCTTCTTTGTATTTCCCTCTATTTCACGCTCCTCCAGTAAGTGGATTGAGACCCACCTAGGGCACTCCTCTACTGAAATAACCTAATCAAAAGGTGCTACCTACAATGAGTGTTCACCCACAGGAATGAATTAGCTTTAAGAACATTATCTTTTCTGGAATCGATAAAACTCCAAACCATCAGGAGGGGGCAGCCAAGCTTTCCTCCTTTGCCCATTCATTCATTCATTCATTCATTCATCACATGAGTACCTAATGATTGGATGCTGTGAGGGGTGGGGGGGCTGAGACACAGCTTGGGCCCTGAATCCAGCAGGAACCATGGTGGGGTGATAAGTGCCCCCAACACCCACAGGTGACCCCCAGAACCCCTGGGAGCCTCTTGGGGAGCAAGGCACAGGGGCCAACCTTGCACAGGAGGGCTCCAAACAGTTGCCTGGGGCTTTGCCAGGTGGGAAGGCCAGGGCAGGTGTTAGGGTGCTGGGGACCCAGTTCCCTTCTTGCAGCCAGAGCCCGTGGACTGGGGTTCTGGCCAGGAAACCTTTAGAAGATTTTTTATTGGCTGCAAGATGCCAGCATGCCATGGGAACCAAACAGTGGCCCGCACAGGGGCTGGAAAACTTGTCCCATAGCGGGCCAGAGAGCAAATATATCTGTCACAGCAGCCATGGGCAGTTTGTAAAGAGATGGGCGTGGCTGTGTCCAGTGCAGCCTCAGTGAGAGACACTGATGTTTAAACGTTTCATACACTTTTCACGTGGCGCACAACGTAATTCTTCTTTAGATTTCTCCCAACCAGTCAGAAATGTGACAACAGTCCTTGTCTTGGAGGCCGTGCCCCATCCCTACCCCCCATCCTGGCAGGGCCCCCCTGTCCTGGCAGGGCACTTGCCCCACCTGGGAAGCTTTACAAGATTTTTCAGGCTGGGCCGCTGACCAGGCCTCCTGTAAACCCTCAGCATTGGGCCGGGAGGAGAGGCCCCCTGTTGTATCCCCCCTGGGACAGATCTCCTTTGATGGCCCCCAGGACGTGTCTCCTCCATCTCTGTTGAGTGGTTGGGAGGTAGTATACCCTGGTGGCTAAGACCTGGGGGCTGGAACTAGAGGCCCAGGATGGGACCCCAGCTCTTCCACTCAGCAGCTCAGCAGCTGCTGGCAAGTTACTTAAACTCTGGGCTGCAGTTCGTTCATCTGCTTCCCTGGGGGGTAGCAGTTCCTACTTTGTGGATTACACAAGATGATGTCAGCCAAGGGGTGACAACCACAGCCTGTCCACGTGGGATGCACTCACTGAATGTTAGCTAAGTGTTACTTGTAAAAAAAAGTTTGGTTTCAGCTTTTAAGAACGAACTTATTGCAATATTTCACAAGTAGGCAGGGTCAGATCTTTAATGCACACCAAGTTGGACTTTGTCCTCAAGGGTGGTTAAAATAGGAAGGGGTCAGTTTTGTTCACTGCCAGGCCTGACCCTTAACTGATGCTCAGCAAATGTTGAAATGAATGAAAGTGCCGCAGGAAGCTCACGCTGATGGTGTTTGGTGTCGGGCTGGAGGGACAGCGAGGTGAAGCAGGGAAAACACCCTGGAGGTTACAGCAATGGTACCTAGAGGGGTTTAAAGAACTGGACGAGAGGGGACACTCAGTAGTCACGCTTCTTTCTTTCCTCCTGTCCCTGGAGTCACCAATTTGGTGCTTAGCTTTCTTTAGGTCTGTCTTAGTTTCCAGGCTGCTAAGACAAATGCCACACAGTGGGGTGGCTTAACAACAGGACTTGATTGGTTTAGGGTTTCGGAGAGCTTACTTCTTCTTGGGCTGCCGAAGGTTCTGGCTGGCTGGCAATCCTTGGCTTGCTTGACTTTTCCGTCTCATGGGGTGTCCTCTCCTTTTTCTTCCCTTCGACTTCTGCTTCTGCCTCTCCACGTGGCCTTCCCTTCCTGAGGCTCCACAGTAGGAGTGAGACCCACCCTGACTCAGTTGACCACACCCTAACTAAAGAGAACATCTTCACGCAGGTGCCTTTTATGGCGGGTTCATACCCACAGGGTTGTGGACCGAGACGAAGCACATGTCTAAACTGGGGCCATAATTCAACGCACATGACAAGCAGGCCCACGTTGGCCTGAGGCCCTGGTATTTTGTGTACTAGGTCGACGGTGATTCTCTGTATTCCAGACACATGAAAGTCATGCTTCTTTTGCAGCTCTGCAAGACTCTTGCGCACAGTAGCTGCTCAGTCCCGTTAATTGAAGAAATGGATGGTAGATGAATGAGTGTATTTATGTAGGTCACACTCACCTAGCATTTTCCACATATTTACTTAATAAATCCTTACAACAGCCTTATGAAGTAGGTACTATTGGTGTCCCCTTTTCATAGATGAGGAAACTGAAGCACAGACAGGTTAAGAGATGAACTGGGCTCACCCAGCTGGAGGTGGAGGAACTGAGCGTTGGTCCCAGGAGGTGGGGTGCTGGACGTGAGCTGGGAGCCCTGTCCTACTCACACAGCATCCATTCTATGCACTGGAATGAACCACACGTCCCGTCCCATTGCTGGGAGGTGGCTTCTACTGGGGCCAACTTTAAAAAGTTCTCCTTCCTAGTTGATGAGCGACCCGGTTCTGCACCAGGAGAAGCTGCTGAAGCCAGCGGTGTTCATGCTGGACAAGGGTGTGGGCCATGAAGACGAGGCCGTGAGGGTGCTGTCCCTGCGTGCCCTGGGCAACATGGCCCTAGGGGCCCCCAAAAAGGTGGCACGCCGAGCCTGGTCACGCCCTCCTGTGGAGCGGGGCTGGGTCCCGGGGGCGGCAGGGCCCACGGGAGCTGGGTGGCGTGAAGGGCGCGTGCCCGCTGAGGGTCCAGGGCAGGCTGAAGGCTCCCGCGGTCCCTGCAGGTGAGGCGCTATAGGAAGCTCTTGCTCAAGAAATGCTTGCGCTCGCTCAGGGAGCCCACGAGCCCCAGCGTGGTCTCCGAGGGCATGGCGGCCCTGACCAAAATCCTGGTGGAGCTGCGCGAGGGCGACATGGGGTCCTCTTTCGACACCATCTCCGAGCAGTGCAGAGCTTTCTTCGACAACGTGAGTGCAGCCCAGGGCCTCTGTGAATGCTTGCCCGAAGAGTGAGCAGGCGCTTCCTGTGCCCTAAAGAAAAGACGTTCTCTGGGACAGAAAACCACTGACATGTTGATGGGCTGATATTAGGATCTTGTAAATAAACCAAGTCTTCTTCTAAGTTCCGGAGAATCAATAGCAGTGGAAGCTGAGGGCAGCCTCCTGCCCTGCTATTGAGGATTGGGCGCCCCCCTTTCATTCCATGAATATTTAGGGGCCTTTCTGCTAGGCGGTGGTTTGGAGTCAGGCCCGGCACAAGCCAGCACCCAGGGAAGTGATGGGCCCAATCTCAAAGCCACGGCCACTCCCTCGAGGGCCACTAGGGCCGTGCAGAGGGACAGGCTCCGTCCGGCTGGGAGGCGATTCACATGGTGCACGGAGGGGCCAGGGCTGGCCTGGGCACCTGGCTTCCCGGGCCTCAGGCTCGGCCGTCCATCTCGGCCGCAGGACAGCGAGCTGCTGCGCTCGAAAGCCTTCGTGCTCTTCGGGAAGCTGGCGAGGCTGGTGTGGCTGGCAAAGAAGCATTTCTTCAAAGCGGAAGTGAGGAAAGCCTGGGTGCCCCTCCTGCTGCACTGCGAGGACCCCTGTTCTGAGGCAGCCACAGTAAGACACCTGCTTGTCTTTGGGTCCCTGAGCCTGGCACCTGCTGTCCCGAAAGGAAACAGGCAGGCGGGCCGGGCTGTGCAGAGCGCGCGGGGTCCTTGGCTTTCTCTCCGGCCGTGGCCTGGGGAAGGCCTCCGCCCCGCACCCCTGTCCAGCCCTTGCAGATTTGGTGACTTGCAGATTACTTTGGGGTGTTATGGCTCAGTCCAGGTTAAAACCCTGTTTGCAATCTCTGCTCCCCCTCGCCCTGCGGGGCAGGCTTGGGCTGGGGGCTGCTGAGAGTGGCCGAGGGGTGCGTGGCTTGGCTGAGACTCCATGCCTCTCCCCCTCTCAGAGGCTCAGCTCCTCGTGGCTTTGGGGTGGGGAGGAGGGAGAGCCCCGTGCCTCCTTCTCAGGCTGACCCTGGCCGGCTGGGGTCGGGGGTGGTGTGTGAGGGAACCTCTCACCCCCACCCAGCACCCTACTCTCCACAAGGTCCTCACCTCCCACAGCCCCCCTCCCCGTCTTCCTCTACAGCCTGGGAAGGGGACTCGTTGGGAGGTGGCTGAGATCAGGGGCAGTCCCGCCTCCTGTTAGTAAGCCCTGGGGAGGCTTCTGGCCCTAAAGGAAGGGTACACTGGGGCCCATTTCCAACTCGTGCCTTAGATCCCAATTGTGGGTCACCAGCCAAGTCCCCTCGCTCCCACAGCTGTGACGCTGAAGGCTGGCCATGGGGCAGCCTGAGGGGCCCTTACAAGGATGCCCCCCCCCCCCCACCAGGGCCTGTGGGCAGGGAGTGCAGGCTCTCTGGGGTCCTTCTTCCCCCAGTGCTATCCCCGCTACCCCGTCAGTACCTCAGTGTTCCTTCACATTCTGCAAACAATCTTGCGAGGTGGGGGTTCTGGGAAGGGACCGCTGGGCCTCCTCAGAAGGGTGCCTGGGAGGGCTAAGTGAAGGGATGACAGGAGGGCACCGGGAGCATGGGGAGGGGGTGCAGACCAGGAGTAGCCCCTCCCCCCACTTTGCTGCCCTCCACTGGCCTGGCCACCAAGACCAGAGGCTGGGAAGAGAGGCTGGGGCTGAGGGTAGCTCCAGGCAGGGCTGTGCTAGCTCCCAGGGACCTCCTGTAGCCACACCCTAGCACCATGAGTGGTGCCCTCTGTTCCTGGGGCCTCCCAGCCACCAGCCACCAGCCTTCCCCTCTGTGCCAGGGGGTTTCTTCTGGGGCTGGCCTGGGGCTTCCCAACACAGCAACCCCCTGCCAGCCCCACCCTCCTGCTGTTCCACCGCTCCCAGGCATGCACAGCCACCATGTTTCAGTGTTTGCACTTCTGGGGCTGGAAGGCCCTCGAGGGCTCCTGTGGGCGGAGTGCTGCCAGCGCCGAGGAGATGACGGCTTTCCAGAACACCATGTGCTCTGTCCTGGTGAGGAAGCTGCATGCCGCAGAGGCTGGGGCCCAGGGTCACAGACTGCTAGCGTGTGGCTTGTTTACTTTCTTGACATGAAGTGTCACACAGCCCCTTCCAAGCCACACATCCATTTTTAAGTTGTCTAGTAGCCACATTAGGTGAAAACAGGTGAAACTAACTTTAACGTTTTATTTAACCCAATATATCCAAAACATATCATGTCAATGTGTAATCAATATAAAAAATTACTGTCATTTTTATAGTTCTGGGGGGCACTACCTTCAAAATCCAACCACATTTCAAGTACCCAAGAGCCACACATTGCCAGCGGTAGCTGTTCTGGGCAGCGTGAATCTGAACAAATGTAATTTCCTCTCTGTGGTCAGATGAGAATGTAAGGGGCCAAATTGCTAATCTGCTGTGTGATGCTGGGATAGGCACTTGCCCTCTCTGGGCCCTTTGGCTGGGCAAAGCTCCCTAGCTTCAGGAACAGATGCATTAGACAGATGGGGAAGCTACAAAATATAGGTCTCCAGGATCTGAGGGGGGCATGTGCTTTTTGCAGACTCAGAAAAAGCCTGCTATTCTCCAAGGCTTCTTGCTAGAAACAGTTGCCTATGTGAGAAATAACTTGTCAAGGATCCGAATTGCCGCCTGCAACTTGGCAGGTGAGTGGACAGCTTTCTGTGGATTCAGAACAGACCTGGAAGGCCTTCTGGCCAAACACAAATCATTTACTCCAACGAGGGAGCCAGGATCTGGAGTGGGGAGGTGGCTTGGGTGGCCTGCGAAGTCCAGGTGTGCCTCCTGCCTCCAGCACTCAAACCACCGTAGTTGTGAACCAGGTTTCCTCCTTGCCAGCTGTGGCCCAGCAAAATCTCTCAGACACTCTACGAGGTAAAACCAAGTCTTCTGCAGGAAGGGACCAAGAATGACTGGCCCGCTCACCTAACTCACAGGGTGAGCATTTCTCTGGCTGTCCCTTCAGGAATTATCATGAAACAGATGTCTGCATGTTACCTGAAGAAGCTGGACCTGCCAGCATTACGGAATTGTGAGTACTGGAGACTCAAATTATATTTTGACTCATTTTAGGAGAGCTTAGCAAAACTGCTCGGAGGCAAGAGCCAGCCGACCCTTTGTTGTGGGGGATGAAGTGGGGAGGCAATGAGGATGCAGAGATGGGTGAGCCCTGTAGAAGGCTTTTCAGGAAGGCAGCTAGTGGGTGTGTTCCAGTTCATTTTGTTCCCTGTGGCTTCTGTCTCCCCCCTCAATGATTATTTGCAAAATGCCTCCATCCTGATGAATTTAGCTGACGCCCACCGCAACCAGGTGCTGTGGGTGGGCTTTCTGTTCCTGTGAGCAGTGAACACAAGCTCCTAGAGATCTGACGTGCACATGAGGCCAGCTCCCACCCCATGCTCTCCTGATTTCAAACCCAGCAAATTCCAAGGCCCCATTCCATACGAGTCCCTTCTGGACTGCCAGGCCTTCCCCAGCCTTAATCAGCACATGCCAGGTACGGCCGAAGGCGTGTGGTCTTGACCCTTTGAGTGTCCTTATCCCTTTCCTTTTTGTGCTCGCTCTCAGCTCTCCAGGAGCTACAGCTGGACTCAGATTCTGGGGTCCGGAGAGCAGCCCTGGAGACTCTCAAAGTCTTGGATAACTGTACTCAGCACTTGCTTTTGACTTCAACTGAAGGAACTTCCTAGGAGGCCCAAGAGTAAAATGTAAACTGCCTTCTGAGAATGCCAAATCCTACAGCAGTAATGCAAACCACTTTTAGTGTAGTTTATAAGAAAAGCATTGTCCTAAAACAATATTGTGCTTTTTTTTTCCTTTGTGAAATACATTTCCACCGCTCTTTGGAGTTCAGACTCCACTGTAAGGCAATGACAGCCCCAAATCAGGACATCCAGGGGCAAAGGGGAAACGGCCCACCCTCCACAGGCATCATCACTCCTGCTTTTCCCTGAAGTAAGCATGCACCAGACAGCACTTCTGTCCACAGGATCTGAAAACACCCTTATGTCTCTAACTGCAGTTCAGTCTCACATGCATGGAAGGTGTGCCCACAGCCAGGCCCTGTGCCAAGAGGGCAGATTCATAATCAATCCCAGTGCACCTGGGAGCAGGAGGGCTGCAGCCACAACAGAAGAGCCACAGCAGCACATAAGAGTAGGGGACATCCTTTGGCTGGGAGATAATATGAGTCTCGTGGAAGAGGCTGACATTTATGCAAAGCCCACCTTCACCACTGGGGCCCCAAGTTATAGAACCATGTTTTGACTGCTGAAATGGGAACCCAGCAAGGCCTTGTGCAAAATCTGGCTGAGGGTCAGGAGAAAGCAGTCATATGACCAGATAATACGTAGGGGAGACTTTGGAAGGGGGGCAGAGAAAGACTTCCTATCCTCAGGTCATCAACACAGTGGAGTCGTTATCTGCCCAAAAGTGGTAAACATGGGACTTCCAAAGTGTTCCCACATTGGGCACCATCCACGTGAGACAGCTGCTAAGCAGTCCAAAGAATCCCAGCTGAAGGCTTCTCTAGAACAGGTGTTTTCACATAGTTTTGAGGTACCCGTTGAATAGATAATGAAGTTATTTTCTGCCAAAGTGATGGAAGAAATTTTACTTTGCTAAAAAGGCTTGAACATCACTAATGTGGCCAGGAATGGATCTGTCATTCACTAAACATACTGGGGAGAGAGCTACATGTTGGTAAAATTAGGACTCCGCCTTCCATCACACCCAGGCAAAACATTTCCATAGAGTTGAGAGGCAAACGTAAAAGACAAAAATTTATGAAAATCTAGGGTACTTCTGATCTGGAGAGGAGGAGGGGAGGTTTTCTTTAATAGCAGAGGGCAGGGTTAAAAAGCAAGATGAAGAGATCTGACCATGTTGAAATATAACTTCTGAACACTAAAATAACATCAAGTTAAATGACAAACCATCTAGATGGGAGATGTTATATTTGCAATTTATATATGGCTGGACTGTTCAGTTAGAATATCCGAACTATTCCCAGATCACTAAGAAATGAGCAAAGGACAGCCAACAGTTGTTTGTGGAGGCCCTCTGAGAGGCCAGCGCATACAGGAAGTCCCGCTCAACCTCATGGCATCCTCAGAAAGCAAACTGCAGCCTAAGGCCCAACACATTTCACACATGCCAACCAACTCAGTCCTGAGGGTGATAACCTCCCTACCCAGGTCCCCTCCCCCCACCCACCCCAGCAGCATCATGGGAAAATGGTAGCTCCCATATTGCTGGAGGAAGCACATTTGGGAAGTTGACCCTATCCCATGCCCAGAAACTCTGGCCTCTGAGCTTGTCACCCAGGTAAACTTACACAGCGTGCACAAAGATACTGAATGTGCTCTGAGCAGCTCCAGCTATAAGAGCAAAACACCAGAAGTAGGCCAGTGGGGAGAACTGTCTACCCAGAAAATCCCATGTGTATCAGCTTGTATCAAATGCAAACAATGTTTGTGAAACAAAGTTGCAGAACATGTGGTATTACATTAATGTGGAAGTTAAAGACTATACCCTAAGTAGTTCCGGGATCCTTTATTGGCAGATTCTGTAAGGTGACTGCCCTTCCTCTACTAGAGGACAGAAATCGAGTGCTGGGTGTTCTCCTGGTCTGGCCAGTGAGAACTCAGGGCAGGTTACTGGACATGAGGAGGTGGCAAGGCACCCACAAGCACTGTGGGGCGAGACTATAGTTCTCCTGATGGAGGGGGAAGGATGGGTTGGCTTCTTCATAGGAAGCTGCAGGCATGAGGCAAGGTCTGGAGGAATCGTGAGGGCCACACCACCCTTGGCTGAGACTGAGCCAGCAGTTCACTGGCAGCCCGTTCTTGAGGAGAAATAAGCCTTCTGGGAGGCAGGCTGAAAGCTCTGGGCCAGGTCTTCAGTTACCAGCCCGTGTGCCTTCCTTATTGATTCACAGGTGGGCCGGCAAAAGCTACAGATCTTGGGGTGGGGATGGGGTGGGGTGGAGAGGAGACACTGACACGAGGAAGACAATCAGTCGACGCTGGGGGGGGGGAAGGCAGAGGAATATGTAAGGTCTTTTCTCCAACCTTTTATTCCCTCTCCTCCCAAAACAAGGAAAGAAGAAAAAGATCTGTAACAAACACGGGAAAACACTAACTACTACTTTACTTTAGATGGCTGGCACCTGGGCTTTGTCACGGTGCTGTCCTCTTACAAACACCTGTAATAAAAACCACAGCGCCATGCAGCCCCTGCAGTGTGGTCTCCAGGGCAGTCTGGGACCATCAGGAGACATGTTTTCATCTGAACACACAAACATGTTAGGAAGTACTTTATAGGGTGAGTTATATTATGTTTCAGTTTTATCTCCTAATATGGAAAATACCAAGTTCCCATGGTTTGAATGTAAAAAGCAGCTGTATCTTCCTTCAAAAATCTTCATATACAGGCTTTAAAGTTAGATATCATGAGTACTTAAAATTCGCTAACCAAAAAGGAAATGGAAGGGGGAATTCGTTGGAAGTGTCTGAATTTTCCAAACAAAAACATAAACAAAAAATGAGAGAAACATGCCTAAAAACGATAACATTAAAATTTTAATTGACTCCCTTTCTTCAAATAACTTCAAGAATTCAGAGTCCTTTTTGATGGAACCAATTTAACTGAAATTTTCTCTGAAGTGCAAATACATCAACTAAGTTCTCATATTTTTCTGGAGAATTAAAGAAAAAGAAGGGGAAGAGAACAGTGTTCTAAACCTGATTATAGATCTTTGCCTTTGACGTTTTCTAACACACAATCATTTTTCTCTTCCATCCTGAAAGAGGAGGTCTTCTTTCCTCTAGAAAATAAAAGAAAATAATTTCATTAAAATTCCTTTAGCATTCCTAATGCCAGCCACCAAAAACTACTCAAACATCTATGTGCCTGGGGTAGGAATGCCACCACACTAAATAATCATCTGAAGAATTAGGAGGGAGAGAAAAAGGATCAGCCAACCCCTAGCAAGCGGCACAGTCCATGGCTCTCAAACCCCAGCCCAGCCTGTGGGAACTCAGGGGTAAAAGACTGAAGCTACATTTCCTTATTTATAAGAGGGAGAGAAGAACCTTCCTGCTGGACAGAGCCCATTTAATCAAACGGTCTGCGAGGGGTTAAGGTCAGGATGCAAAGGCTGACCCTGTGGCCTGGCACACAGAAGCCCTGGGTGATAGCCATTCAAGTTCCCATATAATCTGGGCTCATTCAAGATTTCGTCCCTTTCCTCAAGAAACTTACAATTTATGTTGGGAAAGAACAAAAATACACAACACAGTTAGGGATTTATATCATGGTTTGAGAAGAAGTCATGAAAGGCCCCAGGACTTGTCAGGAAGCTCTGCTGGGGCCGAGTCCTCCAGTCCTGTCCTCAGTGACACTGCTCGGGACACTACTTTGCTGGATCTAAGGGACGGTCACTAACACTGAGGTCCCCTCTATGTGTCCGAGCCAAGAGAGGAAGAAAGCCCTGTAGGCTGAGCAGGTAACGAAAGTGACAGGAAGGTGACATGAGGAGGCTTCACCCATCAAAGAGGGTGGGGATGGCAGCGACAAGGCTGAGGGAGGCCGGGGTGGGCTCTGGGCTGCGCTCCAGGGCCACAGGGCCAAAGCTGCAGGAGTCAAGAGGCCGGACAAGGGTGAGCAAATAAAGGGGAACCAGGTGGGAGATGCCACAAAATAGCGTCCATGGGACTGGGCGGCAGTAGAAGGAACAGGCTGGGAGAGGCTACTTGAGGAAAGAAGTTTAGGTTTGGACCAGCAAGGAGAGCAGAACCAAGGGGTTCAAGTGTCTCAGGAGTGAGGAGAAGCCTTTTATCTTTGGTGAGATGCCCTTTTCACTGAGAAACATGGCTCTCATGAGATGTGACCTGTCAGGAGAAACAGAATGGACTGTCTCGCCCTCAAAGCCATCTCTATGAGCTGTGTGTCAATTTCCTGAGGCTGACTAAAGTATAGCTGAAGAGCTGCCTTGCCAGTTGTGCCTGCTGGGTGAAAGCTTGTGGGCACGGAGGAAGGAGGGGTCGCCGGTTTGAGACCTAGAAGACATCAGGGAAAGATGTCTGGATGCACACAGTGAGGGCACGTGGTTCTGAGTCCCGCAGGCAGAGGACCCCGCCCACAGAAGGGTCCTCCTGAGTGGGGGAGCTGCCTGCATCCTGGACAGCCCTCAGTCCCGACCTGCCTGCTCTGTTCCACCTCCAGGAGCCCCACTTTCAGTGTCCCCTGAGGCCCTGGGCGAGGCGGGGCCCTCGAGGGAAAACCCTTCCTGTGACCAGCACACTCAGCTCACCCCTTGCCTGGAAAGACTACCAAGTTTAGTGAATGTGCTTCCAGTTAGCTGACATGATTTCACACCCAGAAACATTTAAAAAGCAAAGAAAACAAAACAGCACACAAACAGGGGAGTTTCCAGAACTAAGTCAAGGTGTCTGAACCAAATGAATCCTGGGGGTGTTACTGACAGAAAAACTGAAAGAGTTCTGCTTGTGTGCCCTGGAGAGAACGCGACTCACCTGCAGGGAGGTGACAGCTCAAGGGTGGGAGGGCTGAAGAGCTAGGTGAGAAAGTTTAGTGACACAAAGTAACTGGTAAGTGCACATAGGAAATGCCAGTGAAAATCTACTTGGCAAAGAAAAGGGAGAGCTGTTTTGAGAGGCAGAATCTTGATACGGCCCAGAGATGCCAAAAGGGAACAGAAGGGGGGGAGGGTGGCAGTGAGAAAGGCTGCCTGTGGTTAAAGACACATGGATTGGCCTGGTGGCACAGGCTGTGGTTCAACGGTGCACAGCCAGGTGGCCCGCTGAGAAGGCAGAAGCCACAGGAAGGGAATGGAGGCAGGAACACAATGGGCAGGGCCAGTGCTGGCCGGCACAGTGCTCTCCTGGCTTTCAGGGCACCTAGTCCCATTTCTAGCCAAGGCACTGTCAGGCTTTCTGAAGTGTTTTCCACATTGGCCTGAAAGCTGAGAAGGAGTCAGAGGGTAAAGCATGGGGAAGGGACAGCTTTGGCAGTGAAGGATGGTTAATGTATGGGTACTGAGTGGAGGAGAAAAGAAATACACCTTCCTCTGAGAAAAAGGGTCAGAGGCAAACAAGTGATGGTGGTACAAAAAGGAAATGGGATGTTTATGTGTAAATGACATCCGAAAGGCCACCCATCTGGTTGGCATAAGAAGGGAACAGGCCTCACATGGCCAAACTACAACATATAAGATTCAAAACAAATTGGCCAAAGGTTCAACTCACAAATTTCATCAGCCCATGGGTAACATACACTCAGTTAAAACAGCTACACTGGCTGAATCCTGACTCGGATTACACAAAAATGGTATGTTGGAACATCTGGCACCTATGCCAAAATGTAACTCAAATTTATTTATCCCATCCACCTTTCCATCTTGTCTCTGGAGAAATAAATTAGCACACACAGACGAAAACCTTAGTTTAAGAGACGGACTTTAGTCTCGAGAACATTCAAGATTATCAGTGGAGCACAAGAAGCACATAAGGCTTCCTTCCCACATGAGATTCTATAGCTGCAGCTCCTTGAATAGGGCAGTCAGCTCTGCTGTCCCTACTAGGATGAGTCCAATCTTGGGGTTGGTTCATATGAAGCTTGATCCCACAAAGGACAGGTCAAGCCTACTTAAAATTAGGCCTAAGAGTCACCCCCAAGAGAATCTCTTTTGTTGCTCATATGTGACCTCTCTCTCCAGCCAACACAAGCAAACTTACCACTGTCTACATGGGACATGACTCCCAGGGGTGTGGACCTTCCTGGCAAAGTGGGATAGAAATCCTAGAATGAGCTGGGACTCAGCATCAGGAGATTCAGAAAACACTCTCGAACAAAAGGGGAAAGAGTGAAATGAGACAAAATACAGTGTCAGTGGCTGAGAGATTCCAAACAGAGTCGAGAGGTTTTCCTGGAGGTTATTCTTACGCATTAAATAGATATCACCTTGCTATCCAAGATGTAATGGAGAGGCTGAAGGGAACTGCCTGAAAATGTGGAGCTGTATTCCAGGAGCCATGTTTCTTGAAGATGATTGTATAATGATACAGCTTTCACAATATGACTGTGTGATTGTGAAAACCTTGTGTCTGATGCTCCTTTTATCTACCGTATCAACAGATATATCTACTGTATCAGCAGATAAGTAAAACACACAACATAAAAACAAATACTAGGGGGAACAAATGTTAAAATAAATTTAGTAGATTGAAATCCTAATGATCAATGAAAGGGAAGGGTAAGGGGTATGGTATGTATGAGTTTTATTCCGTTGTCTTTTTATTTCTTTTTCTGAATTGATGCAAATGTTCTAAGAAATTATCATGATGATGAATATGCAACTATGTGATGATATTGTGAATTACTGATTATGTAGAATGTTACGATCATTTGTTAAGAATGTTTGAGTTTGTTATATTTTTTTAAAAAATTAAAAATTAATTTAAACAAAAGAAAAAAATGTTTAGAGGAAGAAAATAAATTTGGAAGCTTGGAAAATTAACACATAAGAATCCTGTTGGGATTCTTTAGATGTTTGAGTGACATGTAGTTGGCTGACAGAAAACTTTCACTCACACAGCAGCCACTCAAAATATCTGCATTCAACTAGAAGAAACGCACCTTTTTATCTTCCAAGCCTGGCTGTAAAGCACAGCCCACCTCCTCCCTTGGTCTTGGAGAGGCTCTACCCACTGCACTGGAGGGGTTCCAGGAATCGGTCCACCATCTGCACACCTGAGGGTCTGACAACCTGCGTCTTTTCACAGATGACTGGCGGTCCCTGCTGCCAGCTGGAGCAATCCGTACTGATGGAAGACCTGTAACTGGAGTTGGGCCCAATGGACTTCTTATGCTCCAATGGGGTGATAACTTTTGAGAGCCCTGGAGGCAAGGCTCTAGATTGAATTTTCCTAAGTCGCCTTTTTTATACTGAACTTCTGTACTTGCTTTATTTGGAGACTGCCCAATATATAAAGGCCTCTTAGGCTGTTGAGGTGATTTATGACAATATTTTTGATGAAGCATGTCAAATTTTTCTTTAATTTGGTTGTAGTTTCTTCCACTGGCTAGAGGTTGTATCTCTGCCTTTGAAATAATTTTGCTGGGTGATAGCAACTCTCTGACTATTCCAGGATTGCCTCCTTGAAACAGACTGTCAGGCGTCACTTCAAAGTGGCTGGTGCTCTGAGCTGCAATGGTCTTGGAAAGGGTAAAATGAGAGCTGCTCTGTGGCAGGCACCTATCCCCTCCAAGAGACCTTTGCTCCAAGTTTCTTAAAGACTCATTTACCCTTTTTGGGGAAGTTATACTCAACCTGTGGGTTTCTGAGCCCCCAGAGCCACCTCTGTACACATCCACAGCCAAGGAGCCAGGGAGGTAGGTCAGTAGAGGTTGTTTTCCAGGAATTGGGCAATATTCCTGATGAAGTTTACCAAATTTGACTTCAATTTCCCTATAACGATTCCCTCTGTTGCCCTGCTGTATTCTTGGTTTGGAAACTGTTTTCACTGGAGAAATCAACCATTTCAATGTCATTAATCTATTTTCCTGATCATCATGATGCACTGTGCTAAAGTCTAAGTAAGTCAATGAAGATTTATGGGGTGTAACTCTAAGCTCCTCCCAACTTGGATCTGATTTATGGATCTGTGGTTTGTTTACTTCAAGAACTGCTTTTTCTAATTTCGAGCCTGTCTGAGTGCAAGAAGCATTTAGTAGGTTCTTGGTGTCTCTCAACACTTCCACCTCTTTCACAGGCTCAGAACAGGGTAAAGTCTTCTTCTTGGAGCTCTTCTGAGAATGTCTGCCTGCTCTGCAATATGTCCTGTTCATTCTGCTCTTCCATTTGTGCCTCCATCTAGAATTCCAGTTCTTGTTGATGAACGTTTTGGTGGAGATTGTGCATGATGGCTTCGTGCTCAACAGGCGGCTCATTGAGTGCAGCATACCTGCATACAAGTCACTGATTGTCACATCGCACATGTCCTCAGCCTCAAAGGACTGGCTGCTTAAGAAGCTGCTACCACTGGTGTCCGGTAACCAGAGACTGTCGTTTCTAGACACCTCCACCATGTCTGCTGAGCAAGAATGTGAAGGATCAGATTCTCTGGGAGATGAAGCTGACTCAACTGGGTGACCAACACTCTTTTTAGAGACATCACTGGGGCATCCTTCTAAGAAAAAAACACACAGAAAGTTAAGATGTACTGCCATTCCAAAACTGTCCACATGTATGGTTTACGGGGCTTAAGACTGAAAAATGACCACAGATTTTTAAAAACAATGCAAAAACCAAAACCAAAAGTCAGTATAAAAAAGTATGTGGACCTATAGGTATGCATAAGAGTTCATTCTTGAGGGCCTCTTTTCTCAGATGTTGCCTCACTCTCTCCAAGCCCAACTCTGCAAGTGAAATTATTGCTCTCCCACCTACATGGGACATGACATCCAGGGGTAAAAGTCTCCTTGGCAGCATGGGAGATAAATCCCAGGGATGAACCTGGCCCTGGCATCATGGGATCAACAATGCTATCCTGATCAAAAGGGGGAAAAGAAGTGTAACAAAGTATCAGTGCCTAAGAGAGTTTAAATGGAGTTGAGAGGCTACTCTGGAAGTGACTCTTAGACAAGCTTCAGTTAGACATTGCTATCTATCACACCTTGCCAAAACCATTCCTGCCAATCCTAAAGAACACCTAGGGCAATACATAAGAGTCTACAAAGATTCCATGCACTAGGGTAACTTTCCAGAAACCTACAATATCTAAATGGGTCCCTGAACTAGAGAGGTCCTGGAACTTATAGACAGGCCAGCCTCACCAGAATGTTTAGCTAGTTCCACCCCCCATTCCAAGTTAGAATGGACATAGTTCAAATACCCCTAAAGAGTGGGAGAAAGAGCAAAGATGATGGTGGAGTTATACTGAGAAGGTATGTTTTAACAAACAAGTATGACTGCTGAATCATTATACTGATATTTCTTTTAGTCTCCAGTATCTTAGGGCAGCTAGAAGTAAAAATCTAAAATAGGAGAATTGTGTTATGCTTTGAAATTTATTTCTTTTTTGTATATATGTTATTTTTCACATACACACACAAAAAAGGTCAATTGTGATGATAAAGAAATATTTATTCCTTCTAGCTGCCAATGTTCTAGAGTAGCTAGAAGGAAAAATCTGAGATGATGGTATGGCAGCTGACAACAAACTCTGGGATCTGTCCTGTAACTACTTCTTGAAGAGTGCTTTGCAACCTACTGCTTTTTTCTTTCACTGCTTTGTATATATGTTATATTATACAATTTTAAAAGTTAAAAAAAAAGTATTTGGGAAAAACCTTGTCTAAGAAATTTCTCTTTAGTTATCAAAATTAATTCTCTACTTTTCACTCTCTATTCCTAAAAGGAGCCTTCCTTCTTTGATACAATTGTTTAGAGGCTGGTTACGCTTTTATAAGTTCAAAGCCAGAAAATAATGAAATTATTTCTTTACAGGGATGGGTAGGCAAGGGAAAAAAAACTCTTGAATACACCCACCTTTTCATACAACTTTGATTTTGCACCACGTTAAATGTTTTACATATTTAAAAAATAATAAAATTAAACCCACAAGGATGGGGGGAAAAATCCTAGAATTAAATACAAACAGAAACAGATTAATCTAATTATGTATCAAATTGATAACAGAAAGGGACAAAAGAATATAAAATAACTTTTAAAACTTAGTACTCTGAATGTACACCCTTAATGAGATATTGTCTAAGGAAATTCTGAACACGCTCGGTGAACGGCGGTATGTCCAGAATGAGCAGTGTGCCGAGGGGTGGTGGCTACTCTGACACAAGTGACACTTACCGAGGACAGGGTTGGCAGGCAAGACCAGGGAAGGGCTCAGGGCCAAATGTGTGTCCTTTCCACCTCCATTTTCTGCACACTGAAAACCAAAGCCAGTGATTATAACAAGGCAGTTGCTTGTTTTTTTTTTTTGAGAAAAAACAATTGGGACTGTGGGTCCCAATAAGCTGTGTTCTCCCCCCACACTATGTTGTTGCACCCAGGGCAGGGGAAGGTGCTGCTCTCCTTTCACACCCCAAGCTGGATGCCTCTGCATAAGCATCTACCTGCAATGGCAGTGACTGATTCGGGCTCAAGTAGCATTGTGGCAAAATGTATCTTAGCGAGACCTGGGAACTCTGTCCATGAGGTCTCTAGGCTGACCTCTGACCACAATCATGATACTGCTTCCAGCAACTCCCTTGTGAGTTTGCTTGTTTTTCTTTGTCCAACATTATTCTGAGAGCAAGAACACCAAGGGACCAGGAGATGGCAGGCAAAGAAAACCATCATTGAGACAGAGCCACTAATTCCAGTCTTCCTCTGACCCACAGAGCAATCAAGAGGAATGCTTCAGGATAAAGGACAAAAGCATTTCTAGTATATTCATGAATTTGATGATTTGCAGATACAGGGATTGCACTGGTCAGCAGCACATTTTGGTATTAAAATGTCTTTTATGTTATGAAAAGATACTGACAGAACTTGGAAATCTAAAGAGTTAGCATTCTTATGTGAAACGTTCACGATTTAGCTTTTTTGTTTTTCAGGCAAAGCCCCGGGAAATTAGGAAAAGTGGCCCTTTGGCTTTCTGCAGCCCCCATCAATCCTCACCCAACCAGACTGTGGCACTGAGGGGTGGGACACGTTCTCTTGCTGCTGATCCCAGCCCTATCACCCCAGGGTAGGTGCTAGCTGTTGCTTCCCTAATCACATAGCATAAAAATCCCCATGGCCCCTGTCGACTTCCACGAGCGGCCCCAAATGCAGCAGGCAAGGGGAGTGCACACACTATGGCTCCTGACTCCTGAGCAACTTCTGACTGCACCAGGGGCACCTGTGAGTTTACTCAGAAGTGCAAAGTCTGCAGTCCTCTGAATAAAGTGGTTTGGAAAGAATTAACATGTTCTTTACAGGATCTGTAAAGAGAATGAACAAAAGCACAACTGCACTGAACTCTCATAAGCCTCTAGTTTAAGATTTAACTATACACAACAGCCACTGAGAAGAAGCTCACCTGTAGACAACTCATAACGCTTTGTGGTACATCCACCTGGGCCAGGTATTTCCTTCTTATCTCACTTCTCAAAGGGCTCTGAAACACTACAGGCTAACCAAAAAAAAAGAGAAGTCAATAGCCTTAAGAGCTTCAATTCTAGAACAAGCTGGCACTGTGCATTAATGTGCAGACCTTTAGATGAAATCACTCCAAGTAATTCTTTCACCAACTGCTGTTAGAGCCAGGTTAGGGAACTTACCTATAGTTACAATTCAAAATAAATTAAAAGACAAACAATATGAGCCTGAAGAAGTTTATGGCAGCACTGTCAGAACAGAAAAAAAATGAAAACATCTGAATATTCTTAGGTGAATTCAGGAACCAACTAATAGCATTAACCCCCAGTGTGTGTTTATAAGAAAATAATTTCAGAGTTCCAATATAGGAGGCCAGGAACAGTCCCCGTTCCTCTCCTATCTTTCACTGGCCATAACTTGGAAACAGAATGTCTCAAATTCCACTACTGGGCCTAAATGGGTTGAATCAGTGATTCGGGATGGCAGATAGGGTTCTACAAATGCACATTGTTGGGAGAAGGGACAACACCTCATTTCTTTACAATCAGCGTCACCTACTCTGCCTTCCCTGTCAACCCCTGCATGAAACTTCACAAAGCGGTCTCTTCCCTTTCCCAGGGTCACTACCGCTTATTCTATTTAGACACTAAAAGGACATGCCAAGTCACCCATGGATATATATAGACAAGCATCTGCACAGAAAGCAGTTTTGGAGGAAAGCCACAGGTGAGGTGACTTAGCATATGCCAGAGGGGCAACAACGTAGTGGATGAAGAGAACCATATCCAGCAAGGGGGCAGGTGGTTTCTGGGGCTACTGGAACAGTCTTGGGAACAGACACTTAAATGGCACTTACTGTTTAAGTCATCAACTACCAATGAATTATGTAACCTATTGACTAAACAAACGGGCTTTGAAGGCTGACCAGAAACAGAACCCCTCCTAAGGACATTGTTTCCATGGGGAAAAGACTTAGAATCCAACTTTTAATATTGCATGCTCAATCTAGGTAAACAGCCTACTGTGGCTCACAACTCTGATCCTTTTAATTGCCAGAATGAAAATACTTCAAAATTTATGTAAGTTCATTAAATCAGGCTTGAATTGGGGTAATGACAGCAGCCAAGGGCTATGGAGTGTCTCAGCACCATATGGGTCTGTAAAAGGGGTATGGGGACAAAGATTTGAAGGGTGGTAGAGCTAAAAGTGAGTCTCAAGAGCACTACGAGGAGGGTGCAAGCTGTGAGTGAGTTGAGGATGGGCCTTTGAATCCCCAAGCCCTGCCTCTAGCCAGCCAGTAAGAAGGCAGTTCTTACCCTTACAGCCCCAGCCCCTGGATCTTCCAGGTCTAAAGTTGCATCGACCTCACTGCTTTGCAGATCTAGAAGCAAAAAAGGAAATTCCAATTGGAATTTTGAAGAATACTTGTATTTGTCTTTCATGAATACCTTTTAGATCAACTGAGTATGCTGACAATACAAATCCCCCTTGCTTCCAACACGCTACCCTTTAATAAGGGCACAAACCATTCATCACTGTTAGGGAGTATTAGTAGGCCAGAGAACATTTAAGAGCAGGAATATGTTAGGAGATGTAAATAAAAACAGATTTTATGTCACCTATAGCTCTTTCAATGATCTCTCATCCTTGAAATTGAGACACACTAGCCTAGCATTGCCCAACAGAACTTTCTGTGACAATGGAAAGTTCTCTATCTGTTGTTCAATATGGTAGCCAACAGCCAAATGTGGCTTCTGAACATGAGAAATATGGCTAATGTGACTCAGGAACTGAAGTTCACATTTAATTTTCAATTAATTTAGCAGCTTCATGTGTAGCTCTAGAGTAAGTATTTCCAATTATTTCAAGCATTCTGGGAAATTCTGGGAACTAATCGTTTATGGAGTTAAAATCTAGATAAATACCAGTGAACAAACATCTGTGAGTAAACATCTTCACTAAGGTTTTCTTTGTAATTCTACTTTGAAAGATTGTCAGTTTTCCCTTTACTGACTTGACAAATATTATGGGTAAGATGCCAGAGAAGGGACTCTGAAGAAGCAGACAGAAGCCAAAGAAAGTCTAGTGTCAAGCAGCAGACTGGTGTTTAAAGACAAACTACAAAACGACTATTTAACTGCTACAATGAGAACCCAGAGAACTGGATAACAGTGAAGGTCAATTCAGATCAGGTCAGGAGAGGTTTCCTGGAGCAGTGCAGAGACAGCAGGTAGCCACCCGGGCTTGCTGGCCATGTTTTGGGCTCCGGCCTTCTATCCTAAGAGCAACGGGAAATCACACTGTGTGATCAGACGCACATATTTAAGGGTGCTCTGGGAGTGGTGGGTGAAATGGGGTTGGGGAAACCCAGATGGAGACAGGAGGGTGGCCATGTAGGTCAGGTTACACTTCAGAGTATTTACAAGGCCAAAATGACAGACCGTGACGTCTTTTGGAGGAGGAATGGAGGAGGTGCCGAGACCACGAGAACTGTGGATTTCTGGCTTACAATGCAGACAGGCCCTCTACTGCAGGAGGAAACAAAATCAAGAGCAGGTCTTGTTTAGATATATTAGGTGCATCCAGCAAAGCCTGCGGAGCAGTGAACACACAGAGGCCTGGGTTGAGGGAAGAGTTTTACCAGAGGAATGGAGAGGAAGGAGAACTCCAAGAGCAAACTGGGCCCGAGGTGAAGAGTTTCAAGAGTTTCAAAAGCTAGTGAGTGGGCAAGTGGGCAACAAAGGAATAACACAAGAAAGCCAGCTGGGTTCAGTAACTTGGTCCCAGGGACTTCACCAAAGGCTGCACATGGGAGACAGGGCTAAGGCAAGATCTAACTAGCTGAGGAGCACACAAGGAAGAAAACTGGAGACAGTAAATACTGAGTGATTTTTAGGAAATTTGGTTGCAGGGAGGGGGGTGAATAAAGGCACACAGCTACAAAGGGCTCTGGGAAAGGAGTTCTTAAATCATGTTTTATACATTCAGGAACAGACTGGAAATGTTTAGACGCTGATGGTGTGTGGCCAGGGTAGAGGGAAAGGGTGAAGATAGGAGAGGGGGGGATGGCTGGATTCCTGAGAACAATGGATTTGAAGGGGTCTGCAACCAAACTGGCTTGAGGGAAGGGAAAGGTGCCCTCCAGGAGAACAAGGGGAAAAAACGGGAGAATGGCAGCAGCTACAGGCTTTCTGTAAAAGTTGGCATTCATGACACCACTCATGAAGGGCACTTAAATTTATTAATTACTTGATACTTTTTTTTTGTTACCAAAATTAAAAGGGATGGGGGTTTTTATTCAAGAAATATCTGAGTATCGTTTACACATGAAGCACCATAGATGCAACTGTGAGCAGGACATGGTTCTCTATCCTCCAGGGATAGAGAAAGTTTTTAAAGTATACTTCAGAAAAAAAATAAAGAGTGATAATAATGCTATGATGCTGTAACAGAGACCTGTGTGCAAGTCTTACACACAGGTAAGTAAAGTAAAAGTAAAGTGATGCCCCCTGTGACCTCATTTTATAGCAAGCTTCACACACAACTGCATGCATGCATGCGTGTACTCACACTCTCTCTCCCTCCGTCCCTCCCTCCCAGGATCCATACACTGTGTGAGGGATGCACACTGACCTTTGCCTGTGGCTTGCACTGGGCCATGCATCCTGTCAACTGGCTCCACAACGAATTCCTCAAAATGCAGAAATGAAGACATGCTTGTTTTCAGTAAGAACACTGAAAACTTTACAAAGCCACTATAAAGTAATATGCCTACAATTGTTTCATTAACATATGAGAACAGACGTTTCACAAGGCTTCTCTTCTCATATGTTCTATTCTAAGAGGCCTCAACAAAAATTCTATCAGGTAGTTGAGCTTCACTTGGACAAAAGACAGCTTTCTTAATGAGTGAGCGAGCAGGGCAAGTGAGAAGCAAAGGCTCAGATGTCAGAACCTCTGCACTCAAGGCAAGCCTAATGCTGCAAAGTGTGTGGTTTGGCAAGAACTGTGGCAAACAAAAAGCCAAAATGAAATGGAAGAAAATTGTCACTAGATCATCAGAAATAATGCAAGGCTCCCTGTCCTCCTGAGACACTGATCTTAGTACAGTGCAACATTCATTATGGTGTCATGAAACCTACTATTCTCTTCCCGTGGGAGGTGTTGGACCCCAGCTGCCCCTTGGGGATGGGTTGTCTTGCTGAGCAGCTCACAGGGCAGGGTGGCCATCTGGCCACACCCTTGTGGAGGCCATGCTTCTGCTAAACCAGAAGCCTCACAGGTCATCTTAATGAACATCACCAATGGGTTCTCAGATTGGCTTCGAGATTTTAGAAATTATTCTATCCTTGCAATTAAATAGGAGAGTGAGAACATGTTGTGGCCTGCTCCAGAGATAGACTGAGGCTTCATCCATCAGGATCCCTTGCTTGGGTCTGGCCCGGGTGATTTCTGGCCACCCCAAGAGCACTAGCTGGAAGCTGACTTCTGTCTCTGGAACAATGCCACCTTCACCTCGAGTTTAACTCACATAAAGTAGGGCTGGATCACCTATGACAACAGACAGGTGGGGTTTCATGAGTTTACAGAACAGGGCGTCAACACCTTCTGGCTGTCAGGGCCTGAATGTGTGGCAGAATTGGGCTTTACAATTACAACGAAGCAGCCAATCCTCTGTGTCATACACAGAGAACCCAAGAACTGTTCGACCAAATTGGCTTAGGGTATTCCCAGCCTGCCACATTCTTTTTGCCTCTTACAGCCTCAAAGGCAGCAAGCAACAGGGGCAGTATTGGGATTTATTTAGGAAAAGGTTAAGGCAGATATGGGTGGTCAGCAATGGTAATTTCAGTGAGGCTGTAGATATCCAAATTGTAATTCAAGTCTATGCCCAGATTTCTAATATCAAGAAAGGGTCTTGAAAATTTTTAGACCTCAGGCAGGGGTCTACCAACACTTAATAAAACTCTTAAACAAATCTCAAGATAAAAACATTTTTCCATCAGGACCATCCAAATATGGCTTGGTTCGTAGGCATCGTATTATGTGTCATATTTAAAGAGAACAAAACCTTTGACATAATAATCCCATTTCCTGATATTAACTGGAAAGGGGTGATATTGCTACTGGGAAGTGACAAGGACCAGGGTGTTTCTATGAAGACTATTTATGACAAGGGCTTTGTAAATAAAGTTTTATTGAATGCAGCCATACCCATTCACTTACTCATTATCTGTGGCTGCTTTCCCTGCAAGGGTAGAGTTTGAGTAGTTGTGACAGAGATTATAGAGCTAAAATATTTACTATCTGGCCCTTTACATAAAAAGTTTGCCAACCCTTGATTTATAATAACGGAAGGTGGCAAATACTTACATGCCTAACAGGAAAGCAGTTAAGGAAAATGGTGGTTGAATTATACAGCAGATGAAGGGTGCACGATATATTAAGTAGAAAATTGGTAACAAAATGTATGTATGTATAAATATGTACATTAGAAACAGAATCATATCACACTAAAATATCACTAGTGATTACATCTGTGTGATAGAAGTCAGGCTAACTATAATTACTGTATTTCTAAAATTTCTATGACTGACTGTATTATGTGTGCTTTTAAAACAATTAAGAAGAAAATTTGGTTTCGGATATGTCATAAATTGCTCTGTAACCTTAGTCTTGATGTTTGTATTCTTGGGTCTAGGTCCCTGACCTGTGGAAGGGTGAGTATGTGGTGCTTGAGAAGCAGTGATTCAGAGAGCACCACACATCCTGGCAAAGTTACTATCCCCTCAAAGACTCCCCAGTCTCACAGCAGGACTATACACTACATCAGCACATTTCATTAAAATAGGAGATCACATCTGCAATGTGCTTGGATGAATTAGGGTAAGAAAACAAAGAGGTCTTCTGAAAGGTGGAGAGATGTAGAAAGAAAAAAAGTATGATCCTATACACTGAACCTTTTCCCTGTAATCTGTCTTTTTTTCCCTTTCAGTACCTCTGAAAGGAATTTTTCTTCCCTAGAAGGAACTGGATTTGGTCTTTTCTGTGAAGACCCAACAAAGTAAAACCTGAAAAGTGGAATGGTGAGATGGTTATCCAGTGGGAACTCCCAGCCTTTCCAAGTATAACCCAATCAATTCAGCTGTGAGGGAGCCCTTCTACCTAGGACAGAGGAAACAGAAGTTACCAAAAGGGCTCTACCGGTTTGAAAGGATTATGTACCCTAGAAAAGCCTTGTTTGTATCCTGATCCATTATGTGGAATCAGCTGTTTCTTTTAATCCCCGTTCAGCACAGTAGGTTGGAACTTGATTAGATTATCTCCACAGAGATGCGGCTTGCCCAATTAGGGGTATTAACCTTTGATTAGAGGGAGCTGTGACTCTACCAACTCCAGGTTGGTCTTGATTAGTTTCCTGGAATCCTTTAAAAGAGGAAGCATTTCTTAGAAAAAGCTAGAGAACCACAAGACCCACTGAGCCATGAGAGAGGAGAGCCAAGAGAACCACAAGGCCCACCTTTGGAGATGAAGGAAAACACCCCCCGGGGGGAGCTTCAAGAAACAAGAAACTTGGAGAGAAAGCTAGCAGACATCACCATGTTCACCATGTGCCTTTCCAGTTGAGAGAGAAACTCTGAACTTCATTGGCCTTTCCTGAGTGAAGGTAACCTCATGTTGCTGCCTTAATTTGGACATTTTCACAGCTTAGAACTGTAAACTCGCAAATTAATAAATTTCCCTTCTTGAAAGCTTCTGTTTCTGGTATATTGCATTCCAGCAGTTTGCAAACTAGAACAGGCTTTATAACCATTTCACAGGCAACAGAAGAAAAGCTTCTCAGCAAATCCCTGAAACAGGGCTTTTTTTGGGGGGGGGTGGGGGGGTGTTACATGGATTGGAAAGCGAACCCAACAGGAGAGCTTTAAGGTGAGAATACCATGAAGCCGACTGGAGGTGGCAGTGAACTGCTGGTCTTTGCACAGCAGGAGACTCAGCCCACCCATCCCCAGACACATCCTGCTCCTTCACAGCAGGGCATTTTGGCAATAAAATTTGACATTAAATACCTGGATTTGTGCTGTGCTCATTTCCTTTATGAGTCCTCCACCCCAAATTCTCAATCCTTAAGAAAAGAAATAGAAATTACCATTTTAGTCATCTGAAGACAGAGTTTCTACTAAACCTGCATTCAAAGAAACCCAGGCCAAGCAAAGGCCAGACTTCTGATATAGTCCATTAAACCTTTGATGTTAAGGCTTTTTTTAAAAATCAAGATTAGGCAAACATTTGTCATTACAGAAAACTTCTCCTACCTCATAGACAGCAACTCATCAAATTACATCATCGAGCCATCAAATTAAATGGAATCAAGGAACATACACAAGCCAGGTACTGCCCTCAAATACATATATATCGAGGACAATCTTTATAGTAGGTAGAAAGGGGTGAAGGACTTCATCTTGCCTTAAAACTACATTTTCTACTAGGCAAAGGCAAACTAAGAAAGGATCATGGCACTGAGCGGCTTGAGGTGGCTGTCAGTGATAATACCACAGCTGTGGTTGTATGGTGCTTTCTAGGTGGCAGGACCTGTTCTAGCACTTTCCAGGCAGATCCTGTTCAGTATTCATGTCAAGCTGGTGACAGATACAATTCAATACCTCTAAGGCCCTGTATGATAGGGACTTATCATGCTCATGCTATAGATGGAGACCCAGAGGCAGGGAAAAGCATACCTGGCCCAAAGTCACCTGCTATGTGGTAGAATCAAGAGATGAATATGGGCAGTAAGACTCTGTGCTCCTGACCGCTGCTCTGGCATCTGGCCTTTCCAGAACAGTAATGCCTGAGCACACGGGCTCTGACTCAAATTGAGGCTTTGCCACTTTGGCTAAGTGATACGGGACAAGTTATTTAACCTTTCTCTTTCTGCTGTATCTTTCCCTGTTAAGTGGTGATGATTCTAAGACTACCTCGTAGAGTTGTTGACAATACAAAATAGGAAACTCTTAGGGGTGTCAAGCAAAATGGTAAATTGTCACTACACAGGAACGATGATTATCTCCCTGCTATCCTCAATGTAATTGATGGGGTTCAATCTAGACCCTATGGTGTTGTCTTAACCAGGAATTCACACTACAAGGTGGTCAGGAGAAAGGCCCCTTCCCTGACTGAATGCCTCTCCGCATGAGGTCAGGGGACCCCAGGAGCTTGTGAAGTCTCTTGGGTTCTCCACTGGATCAGCAGTGAGGCCCAGGAATCTGTTTTAGCAAGCAATCTGACTTTCCATGCTGAAGTGGGAGAAGCACCGCTCTCAAGGTGTTCAGGTGCTTCAACTGTTCAAACTGGAGTCTGAAATGAGCTTTCACTGGTGAAATCAGTGGTCCTCAAGACCTGCGGAGTACAGATGGGTTGGATTCCTAAGCCACGTTAAGTCCTGAAACCCAAAGGGGTCAGCCTCTCCAAGAATATCAACTAGTTCCATCGCCCTATCCCACATTATCAACGGCTCTTTCCAACACGAAAAAGCTAGAATGGGCATAGCCCAAATGCCCCTAAAGATCGGGAGAAAAATCAAAGGAGAAGGAGGAGTTATAATAGGGAAGAGAAGATTTAACAAATAAATATGACTACTGAAACATTATATTGATACTTCTTTTAGTCTTCAGTGTCTTAGAGCAGGCAGAAAAAGAAACCTAAAATTGTGGAACTGTAACCCATACAAACTCTGAAAACTGTTCTATAAGTAATCGTTGTAGTGTGCTTTGAAATTTACTGCTTTTTTTGTATATATGTTATATTTCACAATAAAAAAACAAACAAACCAACAAAAAAACTGTGGAGAGGCCAAACCATTCTAGACACTGGCCTCCTGGCCAGAACATAGCCCAGCCTGTTGTCTGCACTCTTAGGAGCGGCACTGCACAACCGATTCCTATGCTACTGTGTCCCGCCTCTGGGTTGGATTTCCCATGGCCTGATGCAGACAGGAGAGGGGAAAAAACCTGTCTCCACCTCTTGTTAGGTTCATGTATTATGGGATCAGCCTAAATGACACAGAGCTAAGACCTTATTTAACAAACAGGAGCAATGAACTGGTTTTTGCTTGCTTGTTTAAGCCAGGCAGAATTTGATCTAGATCTGCTTTCATTATAATTAGTAGCGATTCTGATGTAAGGCGGTATGGGAGGAACTTAGCTCAGCCACCGTGAACTTTCTCCAGCTATTTACCGAGAAGAATCCATGACTAGCAGGTGATCCGACTGGTTTAGGCTAGTTTGCAACACTAACCATTTAATGGAAAGGCTTTCTCTACATTCAGATTAATTCTCAAGTAGACCCTCAAGGACTCTAGGTAACACTCCAAGTCAAACAGGGCAAATAACATTCGACTGACAATTTACTATTACCAGGTACTGTTCTAAGAGAGTCACAAACACTGTAAATCACACTTACACCACCACACCGGGTTGAAATTACTGTCATCATTCTCCCCATCTTACAGACAAAGACAATGAGACAGAGGCAGACCAAGCAACGGGGCCGAGCTGGCATGCCTAGGATGCCAGCCCAGGCAGGGTCATTCTGAACCAAGATGCATCTACTCGTCTTCAGAAACTGTTGGAAATACCTCATTTACGAGTTTGTTTTCCTAAGAGGGCACGGAGGGCATTTCAGACTGTATGAAAGCACCACTCAAAGGGGGGACCTCGTACCCTGGGGCGTCTCGTAGGTCAGCGTGGCCATCTGCACCAGCGGGGCGTCCTCGAAGGGCCGGTTGTACTACGGGGGAGGAAAGGGCGTCGCGTCAAGATCCGGTGGTCGCGAGGAGTCCCTGACTCCGGCCGAGGAGGAGTCAGCTCAAAGCCGGAAGTCTGGGGTCCCCATTCCCGACCCCCTCCGACAACCGCGACACTCAGCGCCGACTCTCGCCCAGCTCCCACCTCGCGGGACCCACCCCTCCCCGCGGCCCGCCGCACCTTCTCTAGCAGCTGCTGCATGCGCCTCTGGAAGCGGCGGCGGCTGTCCCGGAGCTTCCCCACGAGCATGGCCTCCTCTTGAGCCTCGTCCTCCATGGCGCCCGCCGGTATCACCTCGATTCCAACGCCTACCCGACCGAGCGCCCCCCTCTCAGCCCTCAGCTCAAAGAAGCCGCTACGCACCCCCACCGGCCGCCCTTCGGGCTTTCTATTGGCTGGCGTTGTGTTGCGGGGAGCTGATTGGTTCTTTCAAACCTGTTTACGTCCCTGTTTCCCAGCCAATCTGCGCTCGGGTCTCCGGGTCCCGCCGTCCCCGAGGCGCGCGTTGGATGACGGGAGAATCCCGGGTCGCTCTTCCGGTCGCTTCCGGGCCGTTTAACGGTTAGTTCCGCGCGAGAATCCTGTGAAATCCGGTCCTTTCAAACGTTGGACATGTGAGAAAATTGCAGCTTGGACATGTCAGGCGGCTGGTTTGACCGTGGCCCCTCGTCCTCCGTCACCCCAGACCCCCGCCCTGGGCGGGCTTCCTCCTGCCCCCGCCTCGGGCCTGGCGCGGCTGGAGGTGGGAGGGGTCTAAGAAAAGCTAGATAGACTAAGTTACGAATTTGAAAGGAGGCAGGAAGTGAATAGTCACTTAGAGTCAGAAAAGAAACCCCAACACATTGCACGTTTACAAATGCCAAATGCCACGGACACGATAGAGTCCGGAAAAGAGTATCTTCATTAAGAATTTCCTGAACACCCATTTATTTTATTTTTATTTTTAAACTGCATTTACTACTGCTTCTTCATGCGAGATTGCTCAGGTAACAAAATCTCTAGACAATAGATAATTCAGTGTTTCCTCCAGTATGGTTACTGGAAATTTATTTTTTATCACTGACATTTTAGGAAAGTTTTATTCAGCGTAATAGCTCATTGGAAATGTCGGGTAGATTTTTAGGCCTGTTCTCAAGGATGGGAAAGACTCAATTTTCTTTCATATGTGTGGTATAAGATTTTTGTAGAATTTCAGATTAACTTCTGCAGTGTTTTATCTCAAACAGTATTTGAGTTGTTGACTTTGAAGAGCTGCCCTAGTAGAAGGCACGCTCTTCCTGGAAGCCTTTTCTGCACAGTCTTAGTAGCCAAGAACTATAGTAACCACATGCAAAATGACTTTTTAAAATGTAAACATATCCTACAAAACCCAGTATATTCCCACCTCTGTATTCTTTTCTGGCTGGCAAAACTGCTGTCAGCTACTCCACCTAGTGGGAGGGAGGTGTGACAAAGAGGAATAAGGGAGGGCAAGGGGAGAGAAACTGGTCCCAACTGTGGCTAAAATACCCTTTTGCAAATTTTATGGTAGTTAAGGATTGTGTGTCCCCAGTCTCTGTAGGGGCTGTGCAGGAAGGAACCACTTTCACTAGCTCCATGATAAATCGGCTCTGCCCTGCCTCTGATCTCCCTTCTCTAGTGTGTCCTCTGCTGCCAGAATCATCTTTTTCATTCTTTCTTTTTAAAATGGAAATGTCCTGGTGGTTCTTTTCTGATAATACATGTCCAATGTAAAGAAATTAAAAACAGGAAGTAAAAATCCATAATCCCCCCTCTAGTCTCATGCCTGAGACATCACTTTGTTAAGATTGGTTCAACATTTTACTATGCTTATATAAACACATTTTGACATATAGAATATGTACATGTATGTCAATAGACATATATGTAGATGTATAGATATATATAAATGCAAGTGTCTGTGTTCTTATGTAAATTGTCTTTTACTTATATACCATTAGTGTATTTCAAATGACAATACATATAGGTCTAAATCATCTATGTTATTTCACTGTTTGGTGGTACCATGGTTTACTTAACTGATCCTTTTTAATGGCCATTCAGAATGTACCCATTTTCACTATAATAAGGCAGTGAAGATGACCCCAGCCTTATAACTTAAATCCTTAAATCCTCCTGTGTGGATGTTCACCTGGTAATTGATCCCAGGTACCTGGCCCAGAGACTGTCCTCTTTCAAGTTGCCCATGCATTGAGGACCTCTTGTCTGCTGACCCTCTGCTTCTGGGCTCTTGCCCTGCCCTCTGGCTGCTCCATTGGGGGCTGGGAGAAGGGGAACCTCAGTCACTAAGGTTGTGGGAGCTTGTTTGTTGGCTACAAATGAGCTCCTGGGACTATTAGGTTATCTGTACTACTGGACTGAGGAGCCCAATAGCAGGAGTGAGAATCGGCTTGAATAGAACTGTACTTCTCTTCCTCTGATCAAGATGAGACAGTAAACAGCATAAAACACAAATTCACTACAAAAGAAGGATAAGAAGAGAAGTAGAGGAGGGGAGGCTGATGAGGAATATGCTTTGGAAGCCTAATAATTCTAGGAAACGAGGTATTTTTAGAAGAAACAGAATGCCAGAGCTCAAAGCAGAGCTAATGTGATAACAGAATGGTGTGAGTGAATTGCAAGACCTGAGGAAAGAAAGGGGTTGGAAGAATAGAAATGAAAGGCACATCAGGTACAGAAGATTATTACAGCTGAAAAACAGATACAGGAGTGTTAATGAGAGGGTTGAGAAAATCACAAGAGAATCACAATGGAAAAGAGCAAAGTTAAAAAGTGAAAAGAGAAAAAAGAGGATGTATTTGGAAGCTAAGTGTTCCGGTTTGCTAAAGCTACTGGAATGCAATATACCAGAAATGGATTGGCTTTTACAAAGAGGCTTTATTACATTACAGATTTCTACTTCTAAGGTCATGAAGTGTCTGAATTTAAGGCATCAACAAGATGATACCTGAACTCTGAAGAAAGGCCGCTGGCCTCTGAAACACCTCTGTCAGCTGGGAAGGCATGTGACTGGAACCTGCTGGTCCTTGCTCCTAGTTCGTTGCTTTCAGCTTTTGATTCCAGTGGCTTTCTGCGTCCTGCGGGTCTTTTCTTAGCGTCTCCAGGTCGTTTTTCTAAGTGTCCATGGGGGTCCTCTCTTAGCTTGTCTGGAGCAATCTTTAGATTTCATCTCTTAGATTCTCTCAGCTCTCTCCAGGTTCTGGGTCCTTCAGGTTCTGTGGGTTCTTGCTTAGCATCACCTAGAACGTTCTGTCTCAGCTTTCTCCACAATGTCTCTCTCTTAAAGAACTCCAGTAAGTGGATTGAGACCCACCTTGAATGGGTGGGATCACATCTCTACGGAAATAACCTAGTCAAAGGGTCCCACCCAACAATAGTTCTGCCCCCACAAGATTGGATTAGAAGGCCATGATTTTTCTGGGGTACATAGTTTCAAACTAGCACAGTTGCTGAAAAAAAAAAAGAAAAATAGATATTTAAAAAATTATAGAAGAGAATTTGTCTGAAATAGAAGAAGACTTTAATCTGGGCATCTAAAAGGTTTACCGTACCAGGAAAATCAGTAGAGAACAAATCAAGACCAAGATATAGCTTGATGAAGCAGATCAACCTTAAGGATTACATTTTTCTTTTTTTAACCATAAGGATCCAGGTAGAGAAAGCACAGCGCCTATATGAAAAAAGTCAGCTAGTTTTTTTGTCAAGAACCCAAGGATGTCAGTGGATGGATATTAATGGAGATGTGAGAGAAATAGGATGTGATACAGGAATTTTTATCCATACAGAACATCACTCGAGTAAAAGCAATAGGAAAAAATTCCTAAATATATAAAGACTCAGGAATTAAAGCACTTAGAAACCTTTCTTGAAAAATTTACTTGTAGACATAATCCATAAAATTGGATCAAAATTAAGAGCTCAAAAATGGTGGTACAAAAAGATTATCAGGTAAAATTGAATGTAGTTAAACATAGAATTGAGTGTTAATAACTGTTATTACCTTGTTGAGCAGAATAACGTTGCTGCAATTCTTGAAAGAAATGCTACAAAGTTTTAAAAAATCGATTGGCAATAAACAACAGTTAAACTGTTGGTAGAAGAGTAAAGAAGGTGTTTCTGATTTCTTCATGGGGGGAGCTAAGTTACAAGTTTGGTTTTTTAAATTGGTCATTAAAAAATAAAAGTAGGTTGTTGTATAATAATGTAGAGGAAATAACTAGAACTGGAAACTGAAACTGAGGTCTTTGCATCCTCTCCTAGGGAGAAGGTAGAAGATTTGTGGGGTTGTTTATTTTAATTTTTGGACGGTCTGCTGTATCCCTTTCACAGTTAATACCTTACTAACATTCATCTTACTCCATGTTTGTGTAAACCCATGGTTGCTTAAAGCTGAACCTTTTCTGATAACAGCTGAGCAATACAAGTGACTGCTTAAGACTACGTCTGTTCAAAGATTAAATAATATCCTCAGCAAAGGGGAATTACCAGTTTACCTTCTTGGCATGGGAGAAGATATATGACACAGTTTTCTTAGTTATATTAGCTTATGTAGTGGTGCCAGGATATGGGAGCTCCAGATAGGTTTGATCTCCCTGTGGGAGCCTCCTGGAAGAATCTTGTGGGAAACTCATGGACAGCTTCAAGGGTGAGGTTTCTCAAGATCATCATAATCCCCCATTAGAGTCTCAGACAATTAGAAAGCAATGAGACTAACTTTGGGGATAGTGAGAAGGCACTGACAAGTCCTGTGTAGGTCAGAAACACTTGTTTCTGTCATTCTAACCTCTATCTGAATTAAGTGCCTTCGTGGAAATGACGCAGTCCTCTGTAGCTAGGCTTACAAGAGTCAAAGAGCCCTTAGTAATTATTTTCTAACATGGGGGGGATTGGGATGGTGTGGGGGACACAAATATCTGGGGATGTTTTAGTCAGAATTATCTAGGTCATGCTGCAATAACAAACATTCAAAAAATTTTGGCTTAAAAGAATGAGGGTTTATTTCTTGTTCATGTAAAATCCACTGGAAGTCCAGATGACTCTTCAGGGTGTCTTTTCTCCTCTCTTGGCTTCTGTGATCTTCTGGCCCCTCCATATCATCCCAAGCTTCCACAGTCAGTGTAGCAAAGAAAGAGCATGTAGAGTCATCCTCTGACACTCAGAGGCTTCCATAGGGACAAGGCATCTATCGCTCCTGCTCCCATTGCATTGACCAGAACAAGGTAATTGGATGTGCTAAACTTCAAGAGGTCAGGGAAGCATAATCCTCTATGTCTCCAGAAGTGGAGAAGAACTAGGTAGCATTCAACCAGTTATTAGTAATATTTACCACTTGGAAAAAAGCAAACAGATTGACAGAAGTGGTCTCCTTTCTTCAGAGCACAGCAAAGGGGGCAGAGGGCTACTAGTACTCAAGTACCAGACTGGAGTAGAGAGCTGTAGAGAGCACATAAAGATAAAGGGCACAACTGATGCAAGGTGCCCCTTGTCCTTGCTATGCCTCTGTCTTTTAACATCTGTTCTGAGTTTAGCAAGTCAGACTTCCATCAGCCTTATTTGTGTGCTTATCATGGTTATGTGGTTAAAAAAATAAAAGCATAACTTTGAGAACCAGAAGTGACATAGTTGGAGCTCTTCACCCCCTCTTAGCCTGCACCTCAACTCTATCATACAGAAATCTTGGGAAAACGTGGGGTGAGAGGAAAATCAGTGTCTACAAAATGTATTGAGAGGGACGAAGAGATGGACTGCCCCAGATAACCCCATAAGATTCCTCAGCTGCTGGAGACACTGTCAGCAGACACCTTCAGCTGCAGCCTCTTCAGAGATGGCTTCAGCTACACAGACGTTCATTCCATTGGCCTACATCTAATGAGCAGTCAAGGTGGGAACATAAAACTGGGACATTTAGATATGATGGGGATTACCCTGAAGGGTCATTGTAGCTCCAGAGCTCTCTGTGGAATTGGCCCATGCAGTTGCTTGGCCTGCATCTGTCCAGTCCTGTTTCTGTCCCGTCCCTTCCACAGGGGTTAATCCAAAGGGTACCCCCTCATAAGCATTCTGCACATAAAACTCTATGTCTAAGAATTTCCTCCCTAGAGAATCCAACCCATATTAAGGACCTGCTGTATGCAGCCACTGAATCTATACGTTCAGTTTATAGCATTTCCAATTTTTATACACAAGCTGAGGTTTCTTCCTCCTTTCTCTTTGGGATGGTTCAGAAATTTAACGTGTTTCCTTCCAACTCTGTTTCTACACATAGTTCAGTTTTCAAACATTTAACTTGCCACGTTTAGACTTGAGAACTTGGGTAAGGTTTTCTTTTTCTTCTAAGTCCCAAACAACCTTCTCTTCCATGACATTCTACAAATGTGATGGTGCCAGATTTCAAAACTTTCCTGGGACTCGTCCTTTACTCCTAGGAAACCACTCCTATGGTTCCAGGGTTTCCATTGCTGGCTTAACTGACAATTTGAGAAATCTGCCTCTGTCCCAGATGCTCATGGGCAGCTTCCAAGGAGAACCTTCTCAAACTCAAGTCCTTTCAAATCTTTAACAGAAGACCCCCAACACACCTGGTTTGGCCCATCCCCTCCTGAGTCAACCTCAGCTGTGCATTGGTCCTTGTGTCTGGCCTGCTGACCCCTTACTCCTCTCTGACTGGCTTCTCCATCCCATGGTACAAAGTGGTGGCCCAGCTAAGGAAGGAGGAGTCCCGCATGATACTCCTATAAATCCCACTCTCAACAGCCTAAACATGGGACCTCAGGAACCCAGACCTGCTATGCACTCTCTCCCTGCCACCCCCTACTCCCATGTAACAGGAAAAGGTCTCCAGTCAGCTCCTCCCCTACTGCAGAAGTGGCTGGGGGCTGGGTGGGGGTGGGGGTCTCCACCTCTGGCTCTGCTGCATAGCCCCCTCTGCTGGTTCTGTCAGAATTTCTACCCTCAAAGTGCTGTGTAAAATTATTGCATAGGAAAAAATGGCTACTCTCATGAAATGTACCAGAATTTTTCTTTAAATAAAACATGGACTGCCATGTAAATAATTTTGTGTTGGAAAGGTGTGGAAATATTACCATCAGTCTGTAATTGGAGAAACATAGATTTGGGCTGGTCCTAGCATTAAAATAGAAATGATGAAAACAACTTAGATGGATTAACCCTGAACAGCAGGTCCCACCCATTAAGCTACCATGTAAAAGTTTCCCTTTCTTTTGTTGCTCCAGGGATGATGCAAACAATGTCTTTGAAACTGATGGCAAGAAGTTACCTTTCCATGAGGTGTGAGTCAAACCCCAGAAAAGAAGCGCTGTTTGAAATACTGTGTTTCTTTTCTCCTCCATGGTTTCTCAAATACAGGGCATCCTACCTATGTAACCATCCAGTTGCTTCTGGGTGATGGTTCATTGGTAAGACTTGTGACTTTCGTGGGTGCAAGCCCATTGTCCCTCTTTCTTTGCTATAGTATTTGTTGCCTGTTGTGTGGGATAAACAGTGGTGCTGGAGAAGCATTTTGGGCAGGGCAGGTAAATCTGTACCCAACACATGTTATCTATGCCTCTGACAACAGATTGCTGCACTCTCCACTAGGGAAGGAATCCCACATGATCAGCCTGCACCCACATGGCCAACTAGTTCCACAGGGAATACCGCCACATCAGGAGCTCATCACTGGCCTCTGCCATTGGCAGGTGGTGTGGAGGTCCTAACAACATCATGCCAATGTTGTTAGTGCTTGAGTAGCCTCCTCCCGTTGCAATGGCCACTCTGAGCACAAGGTGGCTGTGAAAAGGGCTGACTTACATCCCCTCAATGGACCATCTTGTCCAGCTGGCCACTGAGACTCTCACCTGCCTGATGGGAATGCTCTTTGGTGGAAAATTATGTGGGACATGAATAGCTTTGCATTCTGTGCCCATTCCAAGGAGCCCATCAGCATACCCAAGATCTTTTTGTTACTGGTTATAGTGGATTGGAGCCATGTACCTCAGGAAAACATGTTCTTAAATTCAGTTCTTTCCTGTGGGCGTGACCCCGTTGAAGGACCTTCTGATGAGGTACCTTCAGTTAAGGGGTGGCCCACCTCAATCAGCATGGGTCTTAACCCTATTACTTAAGTTCTTTATAAGCAAAATGAAATTGAGAGAGAGAGAGAGAGAGAGAGAGAGAGAGAGAGAGAGAGAGAGAGAGAGAGAGCTGCAAAGGGAGCAGCTGGAAGCAGAAAGTCAAAGGAACCTGGAAGAGAATGGAAGAGGCCAGGAGAGGCTGCCATGTGCATTACCATGTGACAGAAAAGCCAAGACAAGGATCTCTGGTAGTTACCCTCAGATTGCCTGTCTTTGGAAAAAGAAGCATTGCCTTGATGACTCCTTGATTTGGACTTTTGCTAGCCTCAAAAATGTGAGCCAGTAAGTTCCCATTGTCTAAGCCAACTTATTGCTTCAGCAGCCAAGTAAACTAAAGCACTAATCTTCCAGTATTGCTCTGTCCACTTCCCTAGTCATCTGACTAACCATTAGCATTACCTACAGGTCAGTGTAGATCTGTACCTCAGTTGTGAAGTGGACTACCAGATGTACCACTCAAAGTTTTGCTCACTGGGAGGATTTCCCTTTACCATTTGAATGGGGCTGGTACTAGCAGATAATGAAATTCCCTCCAGAAGCCAGGCATGAGCTTTCTCCTTCTCTGCAGCTGGCCATAGGGACCATCCCATGGGGCCATCGGTGGGAGTTTGAGGTGAGGTGGCAAAGCAGTGGGAGCAGATACCAGGGGAATTGGAGCCTCCTGTTTGTGTACTTTATTATGCCTTCTGTACAGACTTTGGCCAGCTCTTGCATATACTATTTCCCTTTTGTAATGGAATGTTACATAATATACTCATTTTTAAGGTGCGATGATTCAAATAATGGTTAGATCATGATGACAGGAGGGCTGAGAAGGCTTTCTACATTCCCAATCTCTGACCTTTGAACTCCTTCTCCGTAGTATGCCAGAGAAGTCCTGGCACATAGAGTTTACTGACTGAAGGTCACCATGTTAGCATCCTGCTGCCATAACAAGTTATACAAAACTAGTGGCTAAATCAACAAGAATTTATCTTACACTTCTGGAGGTCAGAAATCTGAAATCAGTCTCACCAGATAAATTGAAGGTGCCAATTTACCTTCATTTGGGTATGCATTTCTCCTGGAAAACTCTAGAGGAGTTTTCTTGCCTTTTCCAGGTTCTGGAGGCTGCTTGTTTTCCTTGGCTCCTGACTGTGCATCACCTAGCCTTTTCTACCTCAGCCTCTTTCTCTATAACTCTGGTCCTCCTGATTACATTGCCCCTGATACCTACCTGTGCTTTCTAGAGCCATTAGAAACAAAGGCAGGTATTTACCCAATGCCTTGCCCTTCACCTGAACCCCATCCCACAGCTGGGGCAGTTGTGGTGCCACCATATGCCACCAATTTAAAATGTCCCATTTTCCTCTGGAAATACTTGCTGTCAAATCATACTCCCCACAAAAGACATGCTCAAGTCTTACTCTGTTCCTGTGGCTGTAAACCCATTTGTAAATAGGACCTTTGAAGATGTTAACTGTCAGTTAAAATGTGGTCTCATTGGTGAATAGGGTCTTTAACGATCCTGTTCAGATGAAGCTAAATTGAATTGGGTGGGCCTTAAGCCATATGATTGGAGGCCTTATAATGAGAAGAAATCTAGACAGACACACAGATAACTAAATAAGAGAAGTAGAAGCTGGAAGGAGAATTTATGTGAGGGAGGCAGAGCTGCAAGCCAAGGAACCCCCAGGATTGTGGCATGCCAGCACCAGGATGCTAGAATTCAGGTAGAAAGGTGGCTTGTAGAGACCTTGCTTTTGGAGCTTTAGCCCTCAAACCCATGAGACAATAAATTTCCATTGTTTAAGGCAACATATTTGTGTGATATTTGTCGTAGCAGCCTTGGCAAACTAAGGTGCGCACCTTCCTCAAATGTGGGGCAACCCAATCTCATAATCCTGTGTGAACGTGTTTTGACACCAATTTATTTACCTATCATGGTCCCAACAGAAATCACATGACATTAATGGGAACTTTAAAGATAGTTTAATAAAGGGACTGTTAAAAACAAGTGTGATGTGGGCCACGGTGGCTCAGCAGGTAAGAATGCTTGCCTACCATGCCCGAGGACCTGGGTTCGATTCCCGGTGCCTGCCCATGTCAAAAAAAAAAGGGCAGGCCACGGTGGCTCAGTAGGTAAGCATGCTTGCCTGCCAAGCCTGAGGACCCAGGTTCGATTCCTGGTGCCTGCCCATGTTTAAAAAAAAAAAAAAACAAGTGTGATGGGTTAGGGGAAATTGATAGAGAGTGCTGCAGGGTCCCAGGTCAGCAGCAGTGGGAAGCTGTCATCACCCTATGCTGTTGAGGGCCCAGGGGAAGACAGGCTTCAGGAAGGTGGGCAAGTGTCTCGGTATAGAGGCCCTTGACAATGGCCATGATCTTCAGTGGGGGTAGGGGGTATAATGAACCCACATTGGACCTGCAGAGAGAAAGCCAGGGGAAGAAACACCCCAACTTTATTCTCTTGTTACTTCTCCCATTCAGGCTAGTGCCTCCCACTGGCTGAAGTCAACCAGTAGTGACAGGGTAAGGAGCCCACTGATGAGGCCCATTCAAGGTCAGCCTTCCAGAGCTGAAGAGGAGTGGAGAGTGGACACAGAGGAAATGACCAAGTCCTGAATGGGCACAAAGTGCTTAGGAATGGACCTGGCATGTCACCCAGCACTTCTGCTACTACTGCACATTGAACTATCTCTGGGTAGCTGGGGCTCACTCTCTGGGAGCTCGGGAGATTGAACTGAATGGCCTCTCTGGACCAGAGACAGCTGTGCCCACCCAGGGAAGGGTCAGTCCAAAGATGTGCCCCAGTTGCTAAAAGAAAACAGCCCTTCATTGACTCCAATCTACAGGTGTTAGAAAGTTCTGCAGAGACCCTTCTGATGTGAGGTTGGCCTTGTGCTCTTGAAAAATTCCTCTAAAACTTTTCTTGTTTTACATTTTATATTTAAGTGTATGATCCATGTTGAGTTAATTTTTGTAGGTGTGAGGCTTAGGTTGAGGTTCTTTTGTTTTTTGTTTTTTTCAGCTTATGGCCCCAGCATTATTTGTTGAAAAGACTGTCCACTGAATTGCTTTTGCAGCTTTATCAAAAATCAGTTGTATATATTTTTGTAGCTCTATTTCTGGATTCTCCATTCTGTTCCATTGATCTATATGTCTATCTCTTTGCCAATATTGAATTATCTTGATTAATATAGTATGCAAAAATGTATTTATTCTTTGATTTAATGAGTCTACTTTTTAAAAGCAAACCTAAGTAATTAAGGAAGTTGGCAAGGATTTAGCTGTAGGCTCTTTAATGAAGCATTGTTTATAAAGTCCAATACCAGAGGGGTGTGTGAGTAAGCTGTGATAGCTATGTATCTGTGTTTCCATTAAGAACAACTTTGAAGAGTTCTATTTATTGGCACCTAAAATGTATATGATATTTTTGTGTATAAAACATTACAAACATATGTACTGCATATTTGCATTTAAAAAATACATATATGCTTTGAAAATTTGAGCATGTATTTATCAAAAATGTTTCTTGGGTTATCTCTGGATGATGGTATCATGGATTTTTTTCATGGATTATTTTTAATATTAATTTTACTTACATGCATTTTCTAGACTGTACATATACCTTGCAATTATGATCATATATTACCTTTAGGTAATTTATAATATAAAACAGTAAAACCAATAATATATTTTTACGATTTATAAATCAACTATAGATCACTTAGCCTAATAAAACTTGGACAACTCCAGACACTCTAAAACTGCTGTCAAACACCTAGATAAGTTTTTATCATAATGATACCTCACCTCCCAGCTTTTACCCAGAAATGTTTTTCCTGGGAAAATTACAGCTACCACTCTCTTAGGTAATGTTCTCACCTAAGTTTCATGTGGTGGAAATTGCTTTCTGTTCTTCACCTTTGGCTTTTTTGCAATACAAATTCACTTTTAGGGTCATGGTTAATGTGTTTTAATGGGCTACCCATTTTAAAAATCAATGAAAAGAATTTACATTAAAAATAGAAGGCAATTAGGTTGATTTTGGATGACCTATTTTTAATCAACCCATTATTTATGGATCTGAAAATTCTCAGGTCATTTTTCAAGGATCTGCTCTTCTGTTATTATGCATGAATAACAGGAGACACCAGGTTAATTGATAATTTGCTAAATCTTTAAAAAAAATTTTTTTTAATTATCCACCTTAGAAATGTTCCATGATTGACAATCCTTTTCTTCTGTTATCAGCCAGTTTAGTTCCTTCTTACCTCCCATGACTTACTGGGATAAGTTTGAAACATACAAAAGACACTCTGTCCTGATTTCTGGAAGTTTTTGGTTCATCTCATCCTTACTTAAAATTAGCTTTTAAGTTATCTGCATTAAATGTTTTCTCAACTATCTTTATTTTTTGATGCTAAACCACCTTCAGCATTGCTTCTCATATGCTTATTTCTTTCAATAATTTCATTTCTCTCTCTTACTCATCACAACTATTTCTTAAAATTGTAATAAAATGCACAGAATTTAAGTTCTTGAGGAATCCTCACTTATTTTATCATGCTGTATATTTTAATTATTTGATTGTTGAACAGGATATATATTTTAGAGCTCTTTATAAAGTTTTGGCCGAAAAAAGTAATAGTACTTGTTTCAAAGCTTCCTCCTCTCTCTAGTCTGTAAGTTGTATTTTTACTGTTCACCTGAATTTGTTATGAAAATTCTATCCTCTGCATTTGCCATAATTTCTCCGAAGTTAGTTATAAAATTTGCTAATGTTCTGATGAGAATAAATGACAGAAACCAATGAAAATGCCTCATTTACCGGGAACGGTTGATAGGAGTTTGCTGTAAGTGTCACTGAACCACTAGACTCTGAAGGAAGGTTGAATTCTTACTTCCCTGAAAGATCTTGGGATTTAAGTTAGTGTGCTTAAGAATACATACAGGCAAACTAAAGTCAAGCCAATGCCAATGCCAATCACTAAAGAGGCAATGGCGATAGCTTTGAGTTCCTATGTCGACCAGTTAATGCTTACTGCAGGCAGGGGCATTATAGCTATTGTGTCCCTTCTGTACAATGGTGTACCATCCTGCAAGAATAAAAAACACTAACATCTGTCTTTTTATGACTACAGTGTTTGATGGAGAGAGATTTAAATGCTTGATATCATTACTGCTATGTGAATAAATAATTTTATTTTTTAATTAGAATGGGAAGGTTGGCCAAAGATTGGGCCAGACTTTTCTCCTTGTCAGTCCCTAAAATAATATTTTTTCAGAAATGATGGAAAGATTCTGAATTCCAAGGGGCAGTCATCGTCAAAGGTTATTTTTTGAATAGTTACATACATTTTTTGTTCAAAATGATATTCATTAAGATTCAAGTACTAACTGTATTGGTTTCTCAGCTTTCTGACGGTGAAGAGAATTTCTTTTCTTTTGCTTCAAAGGTTGAAACATGGGCTGATTCCTTCTAGGTTGGAGAACAAAGAGAACTTTGTCCATTGTTTCTGGATCCCTGAGGACATCATAACTCATTTCTTCCAGGATAGGAAAACCCTCCAACTTCCTTTTCCAACTTTCCTTGGATCTGTTTATTGATAAGATGCATTTCTAAAGAACAAAAGGGAAAAGATGTCACAGATTACCAATCCCTTACACAAGTTAAATGTAAAATTCATCAAGAACTTGGAAATTCAATCATGAAAGTAAGGATTCTATCAAAATTGTACTGGAAACTGTATTTGTTGTCTACCATCAATAACTCCATAGCTGGGACCTGCACCCTGAAGACATTGTCTTCTCTGGTATGTTCCCTGGGTAGCTTGGGGCCACTTGGCAACCGCTGAAGTTCCTTACCTTTAGCATTTGGTATTGACTTCTGTTCAGTGGCAGAATGGACTTCACGGTTGATGACCTTTGCTTCAGAGCATGGTCCTTAGCCTTGGTCCTTCCTGGGGTCTTCTCCTTGAGATGGAGAAGAGCATCCTCCCTAAGACACCACAACATTTAAGGGTTGGGGAAAAACAATCATTCAGGAGCAGCCTGAGAGGTTATCAGACAATAAAAAGTGTTTGAAGAATAATGGCCCATACGTCCAAGGTTATTGCGTGGTTAAATTATGAGAACTGTTCTTTGTCTTATCAGCATGGACAACACTGTGGTGACGATGGGAAATGCGTGGGGAGGGTGTGATGAGGGTAGTGATGGAGTGTGGGTTGTTGGGAGGTGGTTTATTCATTAGGAATGCTTTCAGATGCAAGAATGAAAAATCCAAATGACAGCAGCTCAAGCTGCTTCCTGACAAGTCTGGGGAAAAGTTGGCTAAAGGTGGCTGGTGATGTTGAGGTCAGTATCTCTACAAGTCTTGGGTCCTGTCAGAGTTGTAAAATGATTCTCTGCTTTTGGTGTCCTGTCTATGCTCATGGCAAGAAGGAGAGTGGAGATGGTGTCAGCTCTGAATCTATCAGATTTCAAATTTTATGCTTTTTTCATTAATTTTTCTTGGTTAGTGTTTTTGTTTCCTACACTGCTCAAGCAAAGCCCATGAAGTGGATCAAGTTAAACATGAATTTATTCACTCACAGTCTGAGGCTGGGAAAAAGTCCAAATCAAGGTGTCATCAAGGTAATCCTTTGTTCCCAAAGACTGGCCTTGTGGGGCTGACTGCTGGCGATTCTTGGTCCTTAGCTTGTCATGTGGCAGGGCACATGGCGGTGTCTCCTAGTCTCTTCCTTCTCTTCCCATTTCCATTTATGTTCAGCTTCTGGCTACTTCCTTTGTGCTTGTTCTCTGTCTTTCCACTTATAAAGCACTCTAGTAATAGGATTAAGACCCACCTTAACTGAAATAACCTCATCAAAAGTCCTACTTACCATGGATTCGCACCACAGGATCGGATTAGGTTTAAGAACATGTTTTTCTGGGGTACATACAGCTTCAAGCCATCACAATTAAGTTATCTAGTGGTTTATATTTTATTATTTTTTTCAAAGCACCAGCTCATATTTATTTATTAGGTTTACTAATTTTATATCTTCTAATTCATTAGTTTTTATTTTAACATTTGCCTTCAATCCATTCTCTTCACTTCACATTTTTTATCTGATGTCTTGAAGTGATGAGCTATTATGACTTTCATTCTTTCCTATTTCATGATGGAAATGTTTGAGGCTAGAACTGTCCTCAGAGCTGGCAGTATTGTGTGTGTATCAGGTATGAGTGAATTCATAAGCCACCTGGGAGCCTGCCTCTGCCACTTACTATATTCAAAGCCCGCCTCTGCCACTTACTATATTCCATGTTGCTTGTGTGAACTTGGGCAATTGTTTAGCTTTTTTGTGCCTCTGCTTTCTCCTTATGCAGTGAGCATACCTGACCTCCTCATAGGGTTTGATGACGCTTAAATGCAATGATATTTCTAAAGCTCTTAGATCCTAGCACAGTGTAAGTATGGCTAAAACATTAAGCAAATGAATTCTTTAACAATTTTGCTAAGGAAGTCATTGCATGCATGTGTTATCCTTTATTTAACTAACTCCCTATTGACAGATACACAGTTCTCATTTTCAATCTCAACTACAATAGTATCCTGAATTCCATTTGTACACCCAAGATCAGCAAAATAAATTCATAGATGGAGAGTTGCTGGATTGAAAGTTATATCCACATAGTGTTTGATAGATGTTGCTAATCCCCTGTTCTAGTTTGCTAGCTGCTGGATTTCAACACACCAGAGATGGATTGGCTTTTAATAAAAGGGGATTTATTTCGTTAGTTGCTCAGAGAAAAGGCAGCTAACTTTCAACTGAGGTTATATCCCAAATCTCATGGTTTTTCTTAGTTCTGAAAGAACTACCAGCTTATTTCAAGGAATAACTCTTGAATATAGCTTTATAGTGGGAAGGCACAGGGTGATCTCTGCTGGCCTTCTCTCCAGGCCTCTGGGTTCCAACAACTTTCCCCTGGGTGATGCATTTCTGCATCTTCAAAGGCCTGGGCTGAGCTGCCAGTGCTGAGATGAGGTGTGCTGAGCTGCCTTGGGCTGTGCTACGTTATGCTCTCTCATTTAAGCACCAGCCAATTAAGTCAAACATCATTCATTGCACCTGGCATGCCTCCCAGCCAACTGCAGATATAAACAGCAACAGATGAGGTTCAGGTACCATTGGTTCATGTCCACAGCAACAGAACTAGGTGCCTTCACCTGGCCAAGTTGACAACTGAATCTAACTACCATACCCCCTAATCCTGGGAATTCTGCTCACTTGCAGACCTACCAGCACTACGTGAGAATACCTCTCCCCACATCCTCCTCAATGTCGTGTGCTGATCTTTGTTAATTTGATAGGTAAACACACCTTATTTTTGTTTTTATTTTTATGTTGAATATATTTTTATAGAGTTCCCAGCCATAGTTTTTCCCTTTTTCTGTCAACTGTCCTTTCTGTCCCTTTCACTATTACTTACTCTGCTCAGTAGAACTTCATTATTGATGGACATTGTGGATGCCCCTGATTGAATCATTCTGTCTTGGAAAACTGTAATGGGATGGAGAGATGGATCTACTTCCCTGGACAGAAATAAAATTAGTAATAACAATAATACCATCCACTGAGCAGAGTCCATGTTAAACAGCTTGCATACTTTGTATCTATCAGCTCAACCCAGGCTCAGACAGTTTGGGAACTAGTTACAAGCTAGTTCCCAGCAACACCGGGATTCAGATGAAGGCAGCCTAACTCCAGAGAGCAGGCTTCTGGTGGAGGGTTCCTGAGGAGAAAGGAGATCTGCAGTGGGAGCTCTGATGAATGAGAACTTTTGATGGACAGAGGAGAGTAGGAGTTCAGGAAGCAGAGCAGTCAGGGAGCAGAGTCACTTTGAGTGTTAGGAGATATTAAACATGAATGTAAGAGGACCTGGGCAGATCTGGAAGGTGGGCCAGAGAAGTAGCCATCACCTGGTCAGTCTGAGAAGCCAACTGCATCCACTTGAAAGCATTGGCCTGAGAGAAGGAGGTGCAGGGGGAGGTGTCAGGAGTTGAGTTGTGCCCTCCACAAGGATGTGTTGAAGTCCTAATCCCCTGGGCCTGTGAATGTGACCTTATTTGCAAATTACATCTTTGAAGGTGTAATTAGTGAAGATGAGGCCATACTGGATCAGGGTGAGCCTTAAAACCAATGCCTGATGTCCTTCTAAGGGGAGAAGAGACCCACTTAGTCACCACAAGGGAAGAAGGTCTTATGAAGATGGAAGCAGCAACTGATGTGATGCAGCTACAATCCAAGCATGCCAAGGATTGCTGGCAACCATTGGAAGCTGGAAGAGGCAAGGAAGGGTCCTCTCGTAGAGCCTTTGCAGGGAGCATGCTGGACTTCTAGCCATCGGAACCATGAGATAATAAATTTCTTTTGTTTTAAATCACCTAGTTTATGGCACTTTGCCATGGAAGCCACAGGAAACTGATAAAGGCCTACAATAAGCAAGGTCTGTGTGCCTATAACCTCTGGCTCCAGGGTCAAGTGGCTGGTGATGGATCTGAAGCCACCTAAGACTAATGGCCACTGCTTCCCTCCCATCTTCCGAAGGCAGCACAAATTTTTCTTTGGGCCAACTCTAATCTGGGCCTGTAGAGAAGGAAATTCTCGGTGTAATCAAGTTGACACAGCCCAAACCTTTTAGTAGGAGAGCAGGTTAGGATCTCAAAGAATGCCCAAGGGTACACACCCTTATGGATTCTAAATCCTAGGGAATGAAGAAAGTCTCTTCAGTGCATGGTTACAACTTTTGCTCCCCTGTACTATACTTCCCCTTTTAAACTGCTCCCAACATATGGTAAAAAATATGGCATGCACTGGAGTAGCTCTTAGAGTGTAGTCTTAGAGACAGGGAAAGACAGGGTGTTAAAGAGGGCAGGTCTCTCTGTGAGTAGGCTGGGAAAGGAGGGACGATTGCCACCTTCCATACCTGTTGGGGTGCCAGTGATGTCTGCAATGCATTGATGGAAAGCTAGGGGCCATGTTGTGGGGCAGAAACACAAGCCCCTGGTGAGCAGCACCTTGTTGGACAATTCGAGACCAGAGACCGGACCTAAGTCTCCCCAGAAAATAGTACATAAAGCAAATCTGAAAGGGAGGAAGGGCAATTCTTGGTTTTAGACTTCTAAATGAAAACATAGGTTTTGTGTTGATACTAGTGGGTTGCTTTAACCTCTGTTCCTGTCCTCTTGGGGTGTTCTAAAACATCGGTTTTGGCATCAGAAGACCTATGTTGAAATCCCAGTTCTTCAATTTGTCACCAAGGTCACTTTGGGTAATTTATATGAGTCTCAAATATGTCATCTGTGGTATGGAAATTGTAGCAACATCATTGAGTTATGGAGATAAAATTTTAAAAGGTAGGTGAGAACACCTATCTTTATGCACAGTGCTTGGCATAAAGAATAATGGTTGCTAAGGAACATTAATTTCCTAACCATACAGAGTGAAGACTGGGGAGCAGGTGGAAGAAAGGGGCATTTCAGAATCACATTCCAGTGATGTGAGTAGCTTAGAGGGAGTATGTCTGTCCAGGGTATGCTGATAGGAAAGAAAGCCAGTGGAGTGCCATTTTTTAATTAATACCCCAAATCTCACGGTTTTATTTAGTTCTGAAAGAACTACTAGCTTATTTCAAGGAATAACTCTTGAATATAGCTTTATAGTTTGAAATATAGCTTTGTAGTTTGAAAAAAACTAAATAGTATTAATGCTAGTCTAGGGATAGAGATTTGAAAACGATTCTGGAATATGAACTTTAGCTAACTTACTTTCCTTCTTTTTTTTTTTTTTGGAGGGAATTATTTTGTGTTTTTCAGGTACTGGTTTTGTGCTCTCCTCTTTGGTTTTTATGGAACACCTACCATTTTGCAGAGGGATCCTAATGGACTGTTTTGCCCCTAGAGAGGTGGAACAACACCACGTTGCTTTGCTGCAACTTGGAAATGGCTTTGAGCAGGGCATGCTGCCTTAAGGCTGTGGCTTTCCCCTTTGCCAGAGGGTGAGGCTTTTACTAACCTTTCTGATAGCTTTGAGGAAGATAGCAAGGACATTTTAAAACCACTATCCTTCCTTGAATTGAATCTCCTCAAGCTGATCATCTATTTGAGAGTTGAGGTTTAGCTCAGAGCCCCATTTACTGTAGGGATTATACATCCATTTTGATGACAACTTGTTCTTTAATTGAACAGCAAGTCTTAAGAAGAGGAGACTGTCTATCAATGCCAGAGAGAGGGTTATTTGCTGTGATACTAACATCTTGAAAGTTGCGCTCATATGTATCCCCTTGCTGGGGAGGGTAGGTAACAAGGGAGCCCATTTCTTCACTCATGGAAACAATTAGATCTGTTGTGGATTGAAAGGGAAGTCATGGCTTTGCTGGGCCACCAAAAAGATCCTTCATTGCTACTTACCTGTGTTTGTCTTATCTATAGTTTCACTATATTGGAGAAAATGGATGAGAAAACTTGGGAAAATAACTGTCATGCAACTGCAGTTATACATGACACTAAGAGCTTGGGATAACAGGGAAAACAGTAAATATCTCTTCTACTTTCTGCTTATTGGAGGGGGAAGGACAATGGTCAATGTTGCAACTGAAATAATTGCAATAACAATAATGGTAATAGTAATTATACTTTTCCTTTTAAAAAAATATTTTCTTTGTCTATGTGAGATTTAGCTTTACAGAAAACTGCAAACAACAACAGCAACAAAAAACCAATCTATCCATGTACAATAAAATAAATACTCATAAGGCAAACACCCCTGCAACCATTTGTGCTGGTTTGAAAGGATGTATGTCCCCTAGAAAAGCCATGTTTTCATCTAAATCCCTTTTCATAAAGGCAGAAATCCCTATTCAATACTGTATGTTTGAAACTGTAATCAGATCATTTCCCTGGAGATGTGATTTAATCAAGAGTGGTTGTAAGCTGGATTAGGTAGAGGTGTGTCTCCACCCATTTGGGTGGGTCTTGATAAGTTTCTGGAGTCCTATAAAAGAGGAAACATTTTGGAGAATGCAGGAGATTCAGAGAGAGCAGAGCAGAATGACATAGCCACGAGAAGCAGAGTCCACCAGCCAGCAACTTTTGGAGATGAAGAAGGAAAATGCTTCCCGGGGAGCTTCATGAAACAGGAAGCCAGGAGAAGAAGCTAGCAGATGACGCTGTATTCGCCATGTGCCCTTCTAGATGAGAGAGGAACCCTGACCGTGTTCACCATGTGCCTTTCCAGATGAGAGAGAAACTCTGACTGTGTTCGCCATGTGCCCTTCCACTTGAGGGAGAAACTGTGAACTTCATTGGCCTTCTTGAACCAAGGTATCTTTCCCTGGATGGATGCCTTTGATTGGACATGTCCATAGACTTGTTTTAATTAGAACATTTTCTCGGCCATAGACTTGTTTTAATTAGGATGTTTTCTCGGCCTTAGAACTGTAAACTAGCAACTTATTAAATTCCCCTTTTAAAAAGCAACTCTGTTTCTGGTGTATTGCATTCTGGCAGCTAGCAAACTAGGACGCCATTGAAATGGGACATCGCCAGCATCCCAGAACCTCACTGGTCCCCCTGAGGTCATCCTTTTCTGATTTTATGTTAATATCATCCTTCCTCTTTTCTAGTATTACGATATGAAGCAACCCTAGAGATACAGGGTGTTTTTTTCTTGGCCTGTGTCTGCATGCGGAAACTTGTTATATGTGTTCTTTTGTATTGTGCTTTGGTTGCAGGCTGGTTTCCTGGGAAAGCAGAATGAAGATCGAGTTTAATATAGGAGATTTATTCAGGAATGTGCTTCAGATCAATACCTGTGGAGGGAGAAGATGGAAATGGGAGTGGGCAGACAGAGAAGTTGAGTTGCAATGTAGACCCAGTGACAACTTCAGCCAGCTCCCTCGGGGGCTCCAGAACTAGAATGGCTATTCAGATTGTCCCATGTTGGCCCAAGATGGGCAGGTCCTCAGACTCCTACATCTGTCAGTCATTGGCTTTCAATCACCCAGGAAGCAGCATAACCTTGGGACAGTGGCCCTTTACAGTTGAAGCAATCTCTAAAGAGGCCACGGCTGAAGGCATCTTATGACAGCCCTCTCAGCAACTGGGGTGATGAGTCACACCCAGGGATCACTTCTCCGTTAAGCATAGGAGGCACAGTGTGTGCCCAGAATGCAAGAAAATAGTTTAATTAAAAAAAAATCAGAAATAAAAAAAATGGATATATCCAGTTTGGATTATATTGCACTTATGTCAACAAAGTCATAAAATAAATTATTTCAAGATTTCTTAAATTTCCAAACACTCTGTTCTCACCAAACAATAACTCCCTCTTATCCCCCTCAACCCCTGGCCACCTCTAACATATTTTCTTTGTCTATGATTTTGTTATTTCTAGATATTTCATATAAGTGAAATCAAACAGCATTTGTCCTTATGTGCCTTTCTTATTTCACTAAGCATAATGTCTTTAATGTTCCTCTATGTTACATCAGGTCTCACAACTTTATTCTCTCTCATGGCCAAATAATATTACACTGTGTATATCTACACATTTCATTTATCCATTTCTCTGTTGATGGTTACGTGGGTTGTTTTTGGCTATTGTGAATAATGCTGTTATGAACCATGGTGTACGAGTATTTGAGTGCCAGTTTTCACTTTCTTTGGGTATATACATTGGGGAGAAATTGCCAGGTCATGTGGTGATTATATGTTTAACTTTTTTTTTTTTTTTTTTTTTTTTTTAAAGAGGGAGGAAGGGAAGGAAAGACAGAGAGAAGGAAGGAAGGATGGAAGGAAGAAAGGGAAACATCTTTAAACATTTTCTTGTTTTATTGTATTTTGTTTGTTTGTTACATGGGCTGGGGCCGGGAATCGAACCGAGGTCCTCCGGCATAGCAGGCAAGCACTTTGCCCGCTGAGCCACCGCGGCCCGCCCATGTTTAACTTTTTAAGGATCCACAACTGCTTTCCATACTGGCTGCATCAACCTTTCCCACTAACAATGCACCAGAGAACCAATTTCTCTGCATCCTTTCCAACACTTATTTTGTGTTTTTCTTTTTCTTATTTTTAAATTATAGTCATCCTTGTGGGTATGAAGTGATATCTTATTGTGGTTTTGATTTGCATTACCCAACAGCTGATGATTTTGAACATTTCTTCATGTGCTTATTGGCCATTTATATACCCTTGAAAAAAGTCTGTTGAAGCCCTTTGCTGATTTTTAAATTGGGTTGCTTTTCTTTTTTTGTTGCATTGTAGGAATTTTTTGCATCTTCTAGATATTAAGACCTTATCAGATATATGGCTTGCAAATGCTTTCTCCCATTCTATGACCTATGCTTTTACTTTTTTGATAGTATTCTTTGATACACAGAAGTTTTGAATTTTGATGAATTTGAATTTATTGTTTATTTTGTTTCTCATGATTTTGTTTTCATATCTAAGGATCCCTGTCTAATTCAAGGCCATGAAGATTTTACTTTATGTTATCTTCTAAGAATGTTATGTTTTGTTCTTTTATTGAAGTTCTTGGTCCATTTTGAGTTAATTTGGGTATATGGTATGAAGTATGGGTTCAACTTCATTCTTGATATGTGGAAATCCAGTTTTCCCAGTATTATTTGTTGAGGAGACTGTTATTTCCCCATTGTTGTTGAAAATCAATTGGCTGTAGATGTGTGGCTCTATTTCTGGACTTTCAATTCTATTTTCTACCTCTTTCTGTCTACCTTATTCCAATACCATACTGTTTGGGTTACAGTAGTTACGCAGTAGGTTTTGAAATTGGGGAGTGTGAGTTCCCAACTTTGTTCTTCTTCTTCAAAATTGTTTTGGCTGTTCAAAATCCCTTGCAATTCCATATGAATTTGAGGATTGGCTTTTCCTTCTATGCAAAGAAGGCTACTGAAATTTTGGTAGAGATTGCATTGAATCTGTAGATTTCTTTGAGTAGTATTGACTTCGAAATGATACCATATCTTCCAATCCATGAATTCAGGATATCTTGACATTTATTTCAGTATTCCTTAATTTCTTTCAGCAGTGTTTTGTAGTTTTCAGTGTACCAGTCTTTCTGTGGTTAAAACTATTTCCAGATATTTTATTTTTTAGATGCTATTGTAAATGGAATTATTTTCTTAATTTCCTCTTCTGATTATGCATAGCTAGTGGATAGAAAAACAATTCATTTTGTGTATGGATCTCATGTCCTGCAATTTTGTTGAATTCATTTATTATCTCTAGTAGCTTTCTTGTAAATTCTACATATAGGATCATATCATCTGCAAATAGAGATAGTTTTACTTTATCCTTTCCAATTCTTGATTCTTTTTCTTGCCTAATTGCTCTACTAGAACTTCTAGTACAATTTTGAAAACAGTGGTGAATGTGGGCATCCTTGTCTTGTTCTCAATCTTAGACAGAAAGCTTTCAATTTCTCACCATTGAGTATGATGTTAGTTGTGGGTTTTTCATAAATGTCTTTTATCATGTTGAGGAAGTCCCCTTTTATTCCTAGCTTTCTGAGTGTTTTAATCATGAAAGGATGTTGGATTTTATCAAATTCCTTTTCTCTATCTACTCAGGTGATCATGTGTTTTTCCTCCTTGTTCTATTAGTGTGGTGCGCTGGTCTGAATTTGTTATATACCCCAAGAAAGCCTATGATCTTTTAACCCAATCTTGTGTGGGCAAACCTGTTGTTGGGTAGGACCTTTTGATTAGGTTTTTTCCATGGAGATGTGATACGACCCATTTAAAGTAGGTCTTAACTGCTTGCTGGGATACTTTTAGGGAGAGACATTTTTGGAGACCATTCAGAGCCAAGAGAATTCAGAGAAGATGAGAGAAAGAAAATGTTCTGGGAGAAGCTGACAGAGAAAAGAAATGTCCAGAGACATTTTGGAGAGAGCCAATACAGACAACTGAGGGATGAAACCAAATGAAGGACACAGAGGGAGAGAGTTGCCCAGAGCTGCTGAGAGGAGACCTGCAGGGCAGAGATCTCAGAAAGGTGTCCCTGGAGAAGCTAGCAAGGACCCATAGATGCTCAGAGAGAAAGCCACTGGAGAAAGGCGAAGAGGAATGGAGCCCAGGAGGAAGGGACTGGCAGATGTTGCATGTACCTTCCCTTGTAACAGAGAAACCCCAGATGCCAGTGGCCTTTGTTCAGAGTCAGGGTATCTTCCTCTTGATCTCTTTGGACATTTTCATTGCCTTAGAACTGTAAATCTGTAACCGAGTAAATCCCCTTTGTTAAAGCCAATCCTCTTATGGTATATTACTGTGCTGGTTTAAAAGGATGTATGCCCCCTAGAAAATCCACGTTTTAATCGAAATTTTGTAAACGCCGAATAATCCCTATTCAATACTGTGTGTTTGAAACTGTAATCAGATCATCTCCCTGAAGATGTGATTTAATCAAGAGTGGTTGTTAAGCTGGATTAGGTGACGACATGTCTCCACCCATTTGGGTGAGTCTTGATAAATTTCTGGAGTCCTATAAAAACGGAAACATTTTGGAGAATGAAAGAGATTCAGAGAGAGGAGACAATGCTGCAGCACCATGAAGCAGAGAGTCCATCAGCCAGCACTTTGGAGATGAAGAAGGAAGACGCCTCCTGGGGAGCTTCATGAAACAGTAAGCCAGGAGAGGAAGCTAGCAGATGACTCTGTACTCGCCATGTGCCCTTCCAGCTGAGGGAGAAACCGTGACTGTGTTTGCCTTGTGCCTTCTTGGATGAGAGAGAGACTGTGAACTTCATTGGCCTTCTTGAACCGAGGCATCTTTCCCTGGATATTTTGATTGGATGTTTCTATAGACTTGCTTTAATTGGGACATTATTTCAGCCTTAGAACTGTAAACTAGAAATTTATTAAATTCCCCTTTTTAAAAGCCATTCCATTTCTGGAATATTACATTCAGGCAGCTAGCAAACTAGAACAATTACTTTCCAGCAGCTTTAGCAAACCAAAATGTGGTGTATTACATTGGTTGATTTCTGCATGTTGCATTCCTGGGATAAATCCCACTTGATCATGGTGTATAACCTTTTAATGTCCTGTTGGATTTATTTCGCTGATATTTTGTTGAGGAGATTTGCATTTATATTCACAGGGAAATGCTTTTAATTTTTTTCTTGTGCTGTCTTCATTTGGCTTTGCTTTTAGGTAATACTGGCCTCATATAATGAGTTAGGAAATTTTCTCTGATCTTACATATTATGGAAGAATTTGAGAAGCATTGGTGTTAATTCTTTAAATTTTTGGTGAAATTCAGTAGTGAAGCCATCTGGCCCTGAAATTTTCTTGTTTGGGAGGTTTTTTTTAATTATTATTATTGATTCAATCTCTTTTCTAGTTATTAGTCTGTTGAGACATTCGTGTTCTTCTTGATTCAGTTGTAAGTAGTTTGTGTGTTTCTGAGAATTTGTCCATTTCATCTAGGTTATCTCATTTATTAGTGTACAGTTGTATCCTTTTGTAGTTCTTCTTATTTCTGTGGAGCCAGTAGTTATGGTCCATCCTTCTTTTTTGATTTTAGCTGTTTGCGTCTTCTCTCTCTCTCTCTCTTTTTTTTCACAAGTCTAGCTAATGTTTTGTCATTTTAGTGATCTTTTCAAAGAACCAACTTTTGATTTCCGTGATTCTCTCAAATGTTTTTTTTTCTATTCTGCATTTCAATGATGTATACTTTAATCTCAATAGTTTTCTTTCCTCTGCTCATTTTGTGTTTAGTTTGCTCTTTTATTTCCTAGTTTCTCAAGATGTGAAATTAAGTTACTGACTGCAGATTTTTATTCTTTTTTTTAAAATACGTGTTTACTGCTATACATTTCCTTTCTGAGCTCTGCCTTCACTGCATCCCATAAGTTTTGGTATATTGTGTTCTCATAAGTATTTTCTAATTTACACTGTGATTTCTTCTTTAACCCAATGGTTGTTTAAAAGTATGTTGTTGAATATCCACTATTTATAAATTTTTATACCCTCCCATTCATCCACTTCTCTGTTTAAGTGTCACTTCCTCACCTGGTCACCACAGTTAAAATATCAACCTCCTCCCTGCCTTGACTCAGCTTTCCTTATGGCCCTTATTACTATATTTATTCATCAGCTTATTGACATTTTTCTCCATTTGGAAGAGATGGCAGGGATTTTTAGTGCTCCCTACCATGACCTTACTCTTTTAACACTGGCAGAGGTAGACACTTATTAATATTTGTTATGTGAAAACACAAATACATAAATAAATGACTTCTTATAATGCTATTTATGATATTGAAAAAGTGGAAATAGCTTATATTTCAAAAAAGGGACATGGTAAATACATTATTGTGGTTTCTAAATAGGATAGCATGTTTTTAGACATATATAAAAATATGCATGAAATGTTAGGGTAGAAAATACAGGTTATAAAATAGTACACCTTGAAGATCTAAATGCTTAATAAAATCTGGATGTGAAATAACAACAGATTAATAGTAGCTTTTTTCTCAGTGTAGGATTATAGGAAATTAAAATATTTTTTGTTTACTTTCCTTTTCTAATTTCTGATCACTTGTAAATAATTAAAAAGTTATAAATAGACAAAGAATGTAGGAAAGTATGTGAAGCTTATTAAAGAGCTTTTCTATGATGTTAGCTAAAATGAAAGGAAGACTCTCAGTTAAAGTGGACATCTAAGTCATATTGAAACCTTGACCTATAATAATGCAGATAAATTAGCTGGTAATGCAAGGGAAGAGATAAACAAGTTTACATAGACTGAGCATGTATTTAATGTGTGCCAGGAACCATGCTAAATGTGTGCTGCCTATTAAGTCAGTGTGTCTCCATCCTGCCTGCACATTAGAGTCACTTGGGGAACTTTAAAAAAGTAGTGATGCTTGTGTGGTCAGGGTCTACCTTAGATATTCTCCTGTAATTGGTCTGGGTGGGTTTTTTTGTTTGTTTGTTTTACTTTTTATTTTGAAATTGTTTTGAACTTACAGGATGGTTGCAAAAATAATATAAACCCTGTACCCCAACATACACCTGCTGCCTAGATACCCAGAGCCACCAACTCTAACGTTTTGCCACTTTTGCCATACCATTCCAACCATCATCCATCCACTCATCCATCCATCCATCCATTCATCCACCTTCCAGTTGCATACATCGCAAACCTTGAACACATAATACTTCCATGTCTATTTCCCATGAACAAGGACACCCACCCATGCAATCACGCTGAGCAGAGTAATCAAGCTCAAGAAATATAACACCAACACAGAGTCTATGGTCTGCATTTCAGTCCTCTTTCTGTGGTCCAATAATATCTTCTTGAGACCCCCATCCCCCATTCTCAGATACTATCCAGTATCATGTTGTATCATACAACAAACCAAGTATTTCTTTACCTATCAGTAAATGATAATCATTTAATTATCATTATCTCTTTAGTTTTTCTTTTTATTTTTTAACTTGTAGAGACAACATAAATTTTCCCATCCCATCCCATCCTAAGTCTACCATTCAGTGGGATAACCATATTCACAATGTACTCTCACCATCATCCATTATTATAGCTTACCCTTCACCACAAACCCTACATTCATTTTGCATTAACTCCCTATTGTCCCTGTCCTCCACCCTGGTAACCTGTACACTACTGTCACTCTCTTTTGTTACACAGTGCACATTTTAATATTTTAAGATGTAAACTCTGGAATTTATTCTCTAAGTTATCTGTTTCTTGGTTTTGTAACCAGCTAGTGATAAGACAGAGAGGTCTTTGAGCTTCAGACCTCCTCTCCGTAAAGTCTGCCCATGGTGAATGCAGTGTGCAGGGTTTTCCCTGTCTCTCTGGGCCTTTGTCTTGTCCTAGGCTTTTTCTTGTTAGCAGCCTTGGGGTTTGGCTGTCTTCTTTCTTTCCCGGGACACAGAATTCCCTCTGCCGGGTGTTTGAAGTCAGTAGGCCTTTGTTCCAGACCGTCTACCTCTACAGTATTTTTTTGTTTCATGTTCCAATAAAACTTTATTTATGGACACTGAAATTTGAATTTCATATCACTGTCACAGTCCTAAATGTTTGTCTTTTGAATTTTTCCAACCATTACAAATTATTATATATTCTGGACATCCTTCTAAACTTTATATATGCAGAGAGGGGCAATATGGGAAGAACCCAACAAACTAAGTATTTCCTTTAGCCATCAATAAGTATGTGAATGAACAGATCTCACCAACAGCCCTGTTTGAAGATATCCACAAATGTCATGTTAAACTTCACATTATCACATATCCTTACCGTGATGATAACTTGTATGATGAGCTTCCAAACTTGGGACTGAATTCCTTAGCACTGTAAGGCAGGCAATTTACCATTTACAAAAAGACCAATTTCAGGCAGCTTTGCTTTTTTTTTTTTTTTAACCATATAATACAAAATATATACAAAGCAAGGAAAGGAAAAAGCAGTGGTTTTCAAAGCACATTTAAAAAAGTAGTTACAGGGCAGATCCCAGAGTTTGTCACAGGCTAACATACCATTATCTCAGATATTCCCTTCTAGCTGCTCCAGAATATAGGAGGAAGGAATGCATATATTTTTATCACCACAATTGACTTTTTTTTCCCTTTTTGTGAAAAATAACATGTATACAAAAAAGCAATAAATTTCAAAGCACAGCACAACAATGAGTTGTAGAATAAATTTCAGAGTTTGAAATGGGTTACAATCTTAGATTTTTACTTCTACCTGCTCTAAGATACTGGAAACTAAAAGAAATATCAGGTTAATGGTTCAGCAATCATACTTGCTTGTTAAACCCTACCTTCTCTGTATAGGGCCACCATCACCTTTGCTCTTCTTATCCCACTCTTTAGGGTGTTTGGACTATGGTCATTCTGACTTTTTCATGTTGGAAGGGGCTGTCAGTAATATGGGGTAGGGAGATGGAACTATATGATGTTCTGGAGAGGCTGGGCCCTCTAGGTTTCAGGACTTATCTGGTCCAGGGACCCATCTGGAGGTTGTAAGTTTCTGGAAAGTTACCCTAGTGCAATGAACCTTTGTAGAATCTTATATATCGCCCTAGGTGTTCTTTAGGATAGGCTGGAATGGTTTTGGTTGGGGTTTCACACCTCTACTGTTTTTTACACTCCTTTAGTTGTCTCACACTGCTTTTGCCTGGAGGACAATTCTGGGAGGAGGGGGTCCTCAGAGAGGACTTTCCCAAGTCAGTGTCTCCCAGCCAAAAAAGGGCTAGAGACCCACGAAGGGGTGCAGACTGGCTCAGGATGTCCTGGGGTTTAATCTTATTGAGACTCCATTGTACATGACACATTGCTTCTCTCCTGCAGCATTCAGAATTCTCTCTTTGTCTTTACATTCGACAGTTTGATTATAACATGGGGCAGCGTCGGGCTATTTAGGTTTATCTTGTTTGGAGTTTGTTGAACATCTTGGATGTGTATATTCATGTCTTTGGTTAAATTGGGGGAGTTTTTAAGCCATTATTTCTTTGAATATTTTCTCTGCCCCTTCCTCTCTTCTCCTGGGCTCCTACAATGCATATATTGACATGCTTGATGGGGTCCCACGGACTCCTCAGGCTCAGTTCACTTTTCTTCATTCTTTCCTCTTTCTGCTCCTCAGACTAGATGATTTCATTTGTCTTATCTTCAAGTTCAGTGATTTTTCTGCCAGCTTCAATATGCTGTTGAATCCTGCTAGGGAATTTTAGAATTCTGTTATTGTGGTCTTCAGCTCTGGTTCCTTTTCATAACTTCCATCTCTATTGATGCTCTCTTTGTTTTCATCTCTTATTTTCTTGATTTCCATTAGTACCCTGTCCATGTTTACCTCTAGCTCTTTGAATATATTTAGGGACATTTTTTAAAAGGACTTTCTGGGATGTCTGAGATTTGGTCCTCCTCATTGATGGTTTCTAATGCTTTAATCTCCTTTGCCTGGGCCATCACCTCTTGCTTCTTTGAATGTTTTGTTGAAACTTGAACATTTTGATATTTTAATATATTATCACTGGGAATTTAGACTCTGAGGCACCTGTTCCTTGGGCTTGTATCCAGCTGGTGATATGACAGAATTTTCCTTAAATGTCAGGAGCTAACTAAAGAAACAAAGAAGAATAAGAAGAGTATTTCCAAGTCTTTGCAGATTGACCTTTGCAACTGCTGTCCTTCACAGTTTATCCATACGATGGGTTTAGCGAATAGCTCCAGGCCAAAGTGTATGGGCCACCCAGGTCTTTTCTGTGTATTCATCTTATTTTGGGCATGTGTATCTGGCCCTATGAATTCCATTTCTATGGTTCCTAATGTCCTCTCTTCCCTAGGAAACACTTTCCTGAGCCCTGCACTGTATGTCCTACAGCCAGCAATCCCTTGCCCCAGGTAGCCATGACCTGACTGTTCTCCCACAGCATTCTGCTGAGAGCTCCTGGGAGCCACCTTCTACACCCAGGCTAAGATCTAGGACTGTGCGTCCCTCAGGCCACCACCAGACAGACTGGTCAAGACATGTGCTCCCAGCATGTGCACAAGGGTTACTCTGCTCCCTTGGAACTGGGACCGGGAATCTGCACTGGGAGTGCAGGCCAGCTCTGTGCCAAGCCAGCGAGAGGTATAGGAGAGACTGGCCAGGTGCTTTTAAGTAGCCTTTTCTTGATTCGGTGCTCGCTTTGATACTGTAGACCTTTTACTGTTTTCTGGAGCTTTAAGAAAGATGTTTCTGTTAGTTCTTATTTGTAATTCAAAGCTTCTGTGGGGGGATAGAGCCCTGAAGCTTCTTACTCTGCCATTTTGATCAGGGAGGGCACTTTGAAGTTTTTAAAAACTCCCCAGTGATTTTAATGTGCAGTCCAGTTTGAGAACCATAGAGTTCACTTGCTTTATATCTCACAACCACCCTAGAAGGAAGATGTGATTGTTAATTTTATTTTAAAGGTAGAGGAACTGGAGCACAGTGAAGCTAAGCCCAAGGTTACACAGCTAGTTTGCAGTGCAGCAGATTGGGCCACAGCAGCCTGGCTTTAAAGCTCACCCCTTAGAGCACTATCCATATGGCCTACATGCCATACTGTGATGCCACAAGTCTGGATTTAATTTTATCCAGTCCTGCATTTAACTGAAATATAAGTAAATAAAAAAGCACAATATATTAAAAAATACTTTATAACTGATAAGGGACTTTTAAATTTGAAGAATAATTATTTTTAATAGTATTACTTCTCAGTTTCAATTGTATTTTCTCACTGAATAGAGTCTGTGATTTCCAACACCATATGTTTCATCTTTTCTTACTATCTTCAAATCTTCTCTTCTTTTAGTGGATTACTACTATCACCTTTCTAAATTTTAAATGAAACTGTCCTTGTTAGGCAGTTTGGGGAAAGAATATAGAGTTTGACTCATTCAGAAGAAAAGAATTCCAATCCTGCCACAAGGCATTCCTGAGCTTGTCCTCAACAAGCAGCTTCCCCATAGGTGTACCCAGGTTTGCTTGTTTGCAAGTTTAAGGGGATGTTCATCAATTTCACAACATATGCCAAGTGTTCTCCATGTAATCGCCTGGGAATACCAGGATGCAGGATGCATGCATTTTCTTAGAAATTACAATTTGGACACAGGAGTGAGGGAAACTGATGAATGAAGTGGCAGTAATGGTCTACATGATGTATGACTCAGGAAGCAAAGGGTGGTGTACCAGTTAGGGCTCTCCTGAGAAAAAGAACCAATAGAAAATGCATATATATATAAAATAATAGGGGGGTGTGAGGGTAGTGCAGTGGCAGAATTCTCGCCTGCCATACAGGAGACCCAGGTTTGATTCCCAGCCCCCACTTCCCAAAGCAAACAAACAAAAAAAACCAACAAACAAAAATATTCAACAGATGATGAAGCAATAACGTGATACTCACATGGAAAAATAATGAAATGTGACCCTTCCATATAGCATATAAAACAAAATAATAGGATATATATAAACACATACATATACATATATAAAATAGGGGATATATTTATATAATTGGAGATATGTATTTAATGGTATAAATAGAGAGATAGATATGAGAAAGAGAGGGTAAGTTTGATTTTTAAAAAAATACTTTTATTGTGAATCTTCACACACATATAATCAATGGCTCATGATAGAGAGATTGGTTTTAAGGAATTGGCTCACACAGTTTCAGGGGCTGGCAAGTCCGCATCCATAGGCTGGCTGGTAGGCTGGGAATGGAGACAGGAGCTGATCTGTGGTTTTGATGTAGAAATTCTCCTTCACCAGGAACCATCAGTTGCTACTCGTAAGGCCTTCAACATGTAAGGCCCACCCACATTATCAAGAGTTGTCTCCTTTGCTTAAAGTTAACTGATTGTAGATGTGAAAATCTCCTCACAGCAACATCTAAATTAGTGTTTGAGTAAATCACTGGGCACAATAGCTCAGCAAGGTGATGCAGAGACAAACCATCACAGGCAATAACAGGCTGAGGCCACCAGAGAAAGGTCCTTGAAATTGGAGGGGCTCAGGTTGGACCCTTCACGATGAAGTTGGCCAGGGAAAGCAGGTGGGAGGGTGAATGCCCAGGTGAGAGAGCAAACCAAACACACCCATGAGAGAAGGAAAAAGAAAGCATCAGGTGATGGTCAACCTGACAAGAGCTTCGGGCATAAGGCCATAAGTTGTGAAGTGAGAAGAGGACACACTGACTGCCAACGTGATGGCATTCAGATGATGCTAGGAAGGCCGAAGGGGATTGTTTGGTGGGCTGTGATTGAGAATGCTGAGCCAGCCTGGCAAAAACATTTCTGGTGAGGGGCTCATGCATTTTATCTCATCTTAAACTTAAAGCAACCATCCTAGACTCTGCCAGTGCCACCACTTCTACTTTTGTGGATCTTCACCATGTTTTTCATAATTGTCCCTTGCTAACACTCAGGAAATTTCCATTTTGTGTAGAGCACACACCTTTGTAATCATGAAAGATCTAAGAACAGACGATAGCACAAAAATAAAAAGAGAGCAGAATGAAACATTGGTATGTTAAATATCATCATCCAGACTTGAGTTTTGAGTTCACGTTGTCCTTGGGCTGAATGGTCTCCATCTGTTTTATGACCAGATATCATGAAGAAACCCGGAGAGAATCTATCTTATAATTAAGTGTGTGGTAAGGACACCCAAGAAAGTGTATCCTAACCAGGACAATTCCTAAGATACTCTTCTTTTTGGACCATGAGGGAGGTTCTTTAGACTACCATCAACTATGGAAAAGTTATTCTCACCATAATGTTGGAGGTGGAGGGTGAGGAATAACTGCATTCTAAGGATCAGATTGATTTTGATCCCAACTCCTTATTCCTTCATTCTGTATCAGTCACAGGAGAACAAAAAGGGAAAAAAACCCTTGAAGTAGAATCTATAATCTGTCCCTTTAAAGAACACATTAAAGCACCCAGTCCTAAGTGGGTTTAAGCACACAGCATCACAGAACTTTATAAATAATTGATATAAATTAATGGCCAATGAAAGAAACATATCCGTACTGATCTATAATTACTGGAAGCAACCTCATATATTTTTCATAAAAGTATCATTTCATTGCAGATTTTTTTCCTCTAAAATTCAGTGTATTTAGAATTTAAATTGCCTTCAATAATTGTTTTCAACTGCTTTCAGTATGGTGCTTCTCTGTCAGTATGGGCATCTGAGAAGCCTGGGCCTAAGGGGTTGTTTTCTATCTTCTGATTCTGCCCAGCTTTCTGACCTGTAATGGTGACTCCAGAGAAGGCCAAGATGGCTGGGAGCACTGGTGAGACCACTTCAGGTGCCTGTTGTTCTGAGCATGATTCCGACTGGACCTCAGGGAGGTGCCATTTCTTCAGAAGTTTGCAGGTACAGGAGCCAGGCCAGGGTTGGCACGAGAGTGAGTTTTAAGCCCTATTGACTGATGGTTCCATTTGGCACAGCATAAACATATGATCCACAATGAAATGAACCTTTAAAGCCGTGATTGAGATTTAAGCTAGTGTTGTGAATTAACTTTGTGAAACAAATTATCCAAAAAAGACAGAAACAAAAACCCAACAACAACAAAAATCTGGTCTTGTTATCAAGGTCAAGGTTTCTGGAGTCAAACAAATTGTGGCTCAATTCCTGGCCCTGACAGTTGCTAATTAGGATAAACTTAGGCAAGTTTCTTAATCCTTTTTAGTCTCAATGATCTCATCTATAAAATGGCAATTATAATACCTACTCCAAGGGTGATTTAGAAAATTAAGTGGTACAACTACTAAAAGCTAGTATTTAAAAATTCATTGAAAAATCTAAATTGATAATGATAAAAGATTTGTCTCCAAGATGTGCATATGTCTCTTGGACTGTAGGTGTTATATGGGAAGATGATAAAGAACAAAAGCTCTTTGGAAACTTAGCAAATCATGAAAGACTGTGAAGGTTTTCATAATCACACCTACCAACAAAGAACTAGTTTATATGGTAGCTATTTTTCTTTCAGTGTGCTTTGGAATATACAAATTGTGAAATTTCTAGAAATGCATTTTTCTATTTTCTAATACTTCTAGTATTCCAATATTTCTATTAAGTATTATGTATAACAAATACTTAATAGAAAGTTGAGAGCTCTACTTTCTACTGGAGGATCTGCAGGAAACTAAAGAGTACAGGCATTGAAGCATAAATCTTAAAACACTATGTTGACCCCAAAAACCACATCTTCGGTTTGGATTAAGCCCACTGGTTCCCAATTTGTAATCCTTGCTCTGCAACATCCCTAGCAGTGGACTTGTGATCTGAGCTCAAGCTAATCATTGAGTTGCTTTCCTTGAGAACAGTAATTGGTTGGGGTAGACATATGACCTCAGTCAGGCCAATCCTTGGCTCATGACTGCCTTCCACCATCTTCAATGTCAGCAACGTAGCATCTTTCTCAACTTGCTTCCAATGTAACATCTCTTTCTCTGACCTCTTCTGTTTCCCACTTCCACTTTTAAGGTCACTTGTGATTATTTGGGGCCCATCTGGATAATGCAGGGCCATCTCGCATTCTTAAAGGCAGTTGATTAGATGCCCTAGTTTTATCTGCAACCTTAATTTCCCCTCTCCACGCGACCAAACATATTCACAGTTTGCAGGGATTCGGGCATGGGCGTCTTTGAAGTGGGGACATGATTCCATCACCACAGAAAACTAATTTGGATGCTTCTCAAGACTGTTTGCATTTTATTCTGTTCTTTAAATAAATGAACATACAACCAGTTCAGATGGTGTTCCTAGGAGGAGTGTTACTTTTACTGCAATTGTGATAAGAATCATAATAGTAAATTAGAAATAATTATATGTAATCACCCAAGCAAGAATCTGGGCAGTGTTCTTCAGATTTCCGTGACCAATGTTCCTGTTCCTTCGACTTCAATGAATACGGTGCACACAGCTATCAGTATGCTTAGCCCACTGTATTTTAATTACCCATTTCTCTTTTCCTTCTAGGCTAGCATGTGACTCTCTAAAAGCAGGGATCAGGGTGTATTTGTCTTTGTAAACTCAGTGCTCAGTAGTAGTCAGTCCATGGCCAGCATTCAATAGTGTTAGATTAATGAGAGAATCAGATAATGAAGTTGGGAATAAATCAATGAGTAAAGAGAGAAGGTAAATATCAGAGGGTGTGCCTGAACACATTTGCCTAGGAAGAACTGCCCTTGAATTGCTCATCCTCCACAGAGAAACAACTAGAGAATAGCAAAAATGTTGTTTGTAGGACTAAATTATCAAGGCCTTCCATTAAGATTTGATGTATAGACCAGTTGCCCATGAAATTGACCAGCAGAATAACAACCCCAGGAAACCAAGAAGGATCTGGTACAAAAGGAGCATTTCCATGCAAGGAAAACTGACTTCTGTGACATTTGTGCATTCAACTAATGATATTTATTAAGTTCTGCCTCATGCCAGGTACCGCTTTGCACACTGGAGACATTGTACTGAAAAAAGTAAAGCTGTTGTCCTCATGAGGATTAAAGAGAGGGGGAGAGATATAATGATACACTTATAACATCCCAATGAAGAAGCTAATGCCAAATAGGGGTCAATGCAATATGGAAAACCTGACATTTTGTCAGTTAATGTATGGACTCATTTGTGAATTGGATCTTCTAGGATCCTATTTAGAGTGGTCTAATGAGTATGGGTCTTAATCCATATGACTGGGGGCCTTATTAATAAAGGAAGTTCAAATTCAGTGATATGACAAAGAATGACCAGAGTACCAGATCAGGGAGGGCCTCTAGGATGTGGGGATGGTTAAACAGAGACTCAGATGAGGAGAACACTGTTGAGATGATGAGGACAGTGGACATTTTTGAGCACTTATTGTGTGCCAGATATTATTGTGAATACTTTATGTGTTGAATCTTCACAAAATATATATATGAGGATAGTGCAATTATTATCTTCATTTTACAAATGGAAAAGCTTGGCAGAGAGAGGTCATGTGACTTTAAAAGTCACATAGTGTCTTAGTTTGCCAGGGCTGCTATGACAACTACCACACAGTGGGTTGGCTTAACTAATAAGAATTTATTGGCTCACAGTTTCAGAGTCTAGAAGTCCAAAATCAAGGCATCAGTGAGGCCACACTTTCTCACCAAGATCTGTAGTGTTCTGGTGCTGGCTTGCTGCAGATCTTGGGGTTCCTTGGCTCACATCTCTGCCTCCTGTCACAAGTGATATCCTCTCCTTGTGTCTGCTCTTCTGGTTTCTGCTGACTTGTGTCTGTATATGACCTTTCTTTATTAATAAGGCCTCCAGTTATATGCATTAAGATCCATCCTCACTGGACCACTATAAATAGGATCCTAGAAGATCAAATTTACAAATAAGTCCATATGTTAACTGATAATACATCTTCTAAGGGTCTTATTTACAAAGGAGTTCACACTCACAGGAACATGGATTAAATTGAGAACATGTCTTTGTTGGGTCCATAATTCAATCTACCATGCATAGCCAGTAGCGAGTGGTAGTCTGACTCTCCAGAGTCCAAGCTTGTAATTGATTTGCTGTTCACAACAACAACAATAACATCAATACAGTGAACATCTCTTGATCTCTAAATGCTTTACATGGGTTAATTAATTTTATCCTTACAATAACCCCATGGGTAATGTTTTAATTTGCTAATGCTGCCAGAATACAATACACCAGAGGTAGACTGGCTTTTATAATGGGGATTTATTTAGTTACAAATTTACTGATTTGGGAAGGCACATAATGACATCTGCTAGGCTTTTCTCCTGGCTTCTGGGTTCAAATGTCTTTCCCTAGGATGATTTCTTTCCGCACCTCTAAATGTATGGGTCTGAGTCAGCTGAGCTAGGCTGTGACATACTGAGCTGCTTCTCTCTCTTCTAACTTTTCTCTCTTAAGCCTCATTCATTGTGGAAGCCATTCCCCTTAGCCAACTGCAGATATGGTCAGCCATATTTGAAATTCACTGCTGATGATTTAAGTCCACAGCAACATAATAGCTGGGCACCATCACTTGACCAAGTTGACACCTGAACCTAACCACTAAACCGTCTACCCTTTGTCTACTTGGCAACTATACACATCACTTTAAACCATGCTTAATCTTTAAATAGAAAACAATAACATTTTTTCCCTAAGAATGCTCATCTTTCCTGCACACAATGCATTAAATCTTTCCATATACAAAGTACATTCATCTCATTACAATATCAGAAAAGCCTAAAAACATTTCAGTAACAAGACAAGTGCAATACCAACTCAAAAATAGTATAAAATCGCATCGAAGTCAATTACAGGTATGGTCTGTCTTAAGGCAAACTTCTCCTCTGATTGTGGACCTGTGAACTTAGAGAAAGTTATCTGCCTCCAATACACAAAGAAGAAACAATAGGATAAACGATCCCTTTGCTATAGTGTGAACTTGGAAGGAAAACAGGGATCACTAAACCTAAACAATTGTGAAAACCTGCAGGGCAAACTCCATTAGATTTCAAAGTCTGAAAGTCATTCATCATAGGGTGTGATAGTTATGTTCAGGTGTCAACTTGGCCAGGTGAAGGTACCTAGTTCTGTTGTTGTGGACATGAGCCAATGGTACATGAACCTCATCTGTTGCTCATTACATCTGCAGTCAGCTAGGAGGCATGCCTGCTGCAATGAATGATGTTTGATTTAATTGGCCGGTGCTTAAATGAGAGAGCTCAATGTAGCATAGCCCAAGCAGTTCAGCATACCTCATTTCAGCACTTGCAGCTCAGCCCAGGCCTTTGGAGATGCAGAAAGGAATCACCCCAGGGAAAGTTGTTGGAGCCCAGAGGCCTGGAGAGAAGGCCAGCAGAGATTGCCCTGTGCCTTCCTATGTAAGAAAGAACCTCAGTTGAAAGTTAGTTGCCTTTCCTCTGAAGAACTATATGTTAACTAAATAAATCCCCTTTTATTGAAAGTCAATCCATCTCTGTTGTGTTGCATTCTGGTAGCTAGCAAACTAGAACATAGGGATTTTAGAAAGCAGCAGTCCTACCCTTTCCAAAGGCCCACATAGCAGCTTTGTTTTCTCCAAGGACTGGGATGAGGGCTGCAACATTGGGGAACATTGAGTAGACCACCTTTTTTTTCAGCCCCACTTCCTCATGCATCTAGGTAGAACCTGGATTCTCTGTCACATGTGAGGCATATGTTCAACACCTTGAGAACAATGCGGTGGCATTCCCAATCCCTGGGAAACATGTCTCACCCTCTCTGAGGCCTGGGGCACCAGAACTCTTCCTGAACATTGAGGCTGAATGCCCGCCCTCTGCCTCCAGGGCAAACACACCCCCTCCACACACATAGGTGGATCCACTCTCCCAGCTCTAGGTTTCTTGGCTTCAGAGCTTAGCATCCATGGTTCTGCCTCTGGCCATTCTTCCTTCAATCTGTCCCTTTTCTGTCCCTTTTAGTTCAGACTGGCAGTGGTCCCATTTATACAGGTTTCACAAAAAAAATTGTTGACTCGGCTGCAGCATATAAGAAAGCCATTACATAAAAGGACTTTCCACAAATCCTTTCTGGATAACTCCATCTCTATTCCTGTCTTGTCCTGTAATAGCTGACTGGAGCCAGGTTTGGATAAATTCTCACATGGGGCACAATTCTCTGGAGTGACTTTCTGGAAGCCTAGAATTTTCCAGACCATCAATTTCTGGTTTCTTTGCACCCAAGAGTTCAGCTCTCAGCCTATCCCTTTCTTGTCACATTTTACTATAAGCTGCAAAGAGAAACCAGGCTGCATGCACTACACTTAGCTTGGAAATTAGCCAAGTATCCATATCATCACATTCCAATTCTCTCTTCCATCACCAGGAATCAATTTTTCCAAACTATCTACCACTTTAAAACAAGGTTGCCCTCCTTCCACTCAGCAATGGAAGTATCTTTAGAGTCCATATTTTAACCAACAGTTTCTTCCAAGCAATCTAGGCTTTCTCTATCATTCCTCATAATTCTTCCAGAATCTGCCCCTTATCATTTAAAAAGCCACTCCAAACATGTTTGGTATTTGCAAATGCAGCAGCACCCCACTCTTCTGGTACCAAAATCAGCTTTAGTTTGCTAAGGTGGCTGAAATGTGACACATCAGAAATGGACTGACTTGTATAAAAGGGATTTTTTTGCTTACAAATTTACTGATTTATGAAGGCAAATTGTGATATCTGCTGGGCTTCTCTCCTGGCTTCTGGGGAGGTTCCTTTCTGCATCTCCAAATGTCTAAGCCAGCTCTAAGTTCTGAGCTGAGCTCCTTCTTTTTCTTCTGACCACTCCTTTTCAGCCTCTCTCATTGCAGAAGACACTCCCCTTAGCTGGCTGCAGATGTAATCAGCCACATATGAGATTCACATGCTGATGATCTAAGACCACAGCAACAGAACAACTGGGCACCATCACCAGGTCAAGTTGACACCTGAATCTAACTGCTATAAGTAGAGACTGTTTGTATCATCACCATTTTTCTGGATGAAGAAACAGGCACAGAGATGTTAAGTTTGAAGACCAAATAGATGAAAGGTGACTTTGGGATTTTAACCCAGGCAGTCAGGTTCCAGAGCCTGAGCTCTTCACCTCTGCCCTACTGAACCTTGCAGCAGCCCAGCATTCAAAGATCTAGGGAAAGTGTTCTGGGCCTAGGGAATAGAATCTGCAGAAGCCCTGCAGTGAGAACAAAGGGAGATGAAGTTGGCTGGGACCAGAGCAGGCAGGCTGTTGTAGGCCATCATATGGATGTGGATTTTATTCTAAATACAATGGGACACTTTTAAAAAGGGGATGATGTGATCTGACAAGTGCTTGGAAGAGATGACTTTGGAAGAGGGGTGGAGAATGGCAAATTACAGTCCAGTTGGGTGCCATGTTTGTCTTCCTTGGTAGTGATCAGGGAAATAGTCAGATATGGGGTGCATTGAATATGATTTGGAGGCAGAGCCAACAGGAATTAGGGATGGGTTGAAGAAAAAGCAGAACCAAGAATGACTCTAGAGATTGGTCTGAGCAGCAGGTGGTCAGGTGTTGAGCTGATTTGGGAGGAGGGGTCTGGGAGGGATGCAGGTTAAGGGGCTGGGGAGTAGCTTGGAATCAAAAGCTCTAATTGAGACCTATAAAGTTTGAGATGTTTATTAGGCACTAACTGGAGATGTCAAGGTCTATCCTTGGGTTCATGAAAACATAACTTCGTCGCAAAACTACACCTGAAAAGGACAGCTGAAAGTAGTATGCATTTTCTCTGAATTTCATCAGAGCTCACTTTCCTCCCTGTACCTCTGTCTCTGAGTAACTCTGAGTGTGTGTGTGTGTGTGTGTGTGTGTGTGTGTGTGTGTGTGCGTATGCATGCACAGGTGCACCTGTGACAGTTAGGCAAAGAGTCAAGAAAAGGACTCCGAAATCAGACAGCCTGCATTTCATACCTGGTTCCACCACCTGCTAGTTGCATAACCATGAGCAAATTAGTTAATCTGCCTGTGCCTCAGTTTTATTATCTGTAAAATGGGGATGATGACACTAGTACCTACTTCATAGATTTGTTGGGAGACTTAATAAGTGAGTATGTATAAAACACTTAGACCCATGCCTGCCACATAGCACGCGCTTCAATAAATGCTAGCTATTGTCATGGGTAGAGCATACACATGCACATAAACGTGGACAGAGCTTGTGACTATGATTGTAAACCTGTAAGAAACAGGAATTCTTTATTGGGTGAATGGTCCGATACTTTCTTGCTTGACATATATGGAAGAAAACTTAACAGAAAATTTATCCTTGGTCCTTGAATGGAATCTCATAATATTAGGCACCTATTTCTTCATTACCTAACATGGTTTTTACTGACCTGAATTCTTTGGGGGCAGAGGTTATGCCTCATGTGCACTTGAATCCACAGCCCCCAGCCTGGAGCCTGGCAGCCGGTCAGTATTGAATTAACAAATAAGGTCAGAGCTTCTCTGGGCCAGGATACAGTTGTACACTTTCCTCTTGGAGAATGTCTTTCCCGTCAGGTTACTTTTCAGACCAGCATTCATTCACCATCTGGGGTCACTTGCCTATTTTTGTGCTCTGACAGTTGACCCTTTCCACTCAGGGACCGCTCTGTGGGATGCTAATACTTCTAATAATCCTAATTGTCCGTTGCTTTTCATGTTCCCGTTTCCATTACACTTCATCACCCACAGCTACCATGCTTTTAAGTTGCATTCAAGGATCCTTTCTGTCTCAACCCCCGAGTCAGAAGCAAGATGGAGCAGTTCTCTGAACCCATTGTGGGGCTGGAGTGTGTTTTTCTCTCCATGCCGTTACCACATAAAAGTGGTCAGAAGTTGCTCAAAACTTGTTTTGACTTCTCAAGCAAAGTTTCAGTAATTTGGATAAAAGGGAAGAAGAAATAGGCTCTTATTGTCTGGAGCTCTAAAATGGGATAAAGCAAGGTCATATAGGCCAAATTGACTACTATGTGAATTTTTAATACATAAAGTAGTTTCAATTTCTCTCACACACAAGAGCTGGAGACCACTTGGGCTTGAGTCAGGCCAAAACATTTCCTCAAAAGACTTGTGGCTATCCTTTGTCTATTTGTGTGCAGATTTTAAAATGCATTTTCCTCTGAGGCCCTCTGAAATGATACGCTTAAGTCATCTATCCTCTTTCTAATTCTTTTTTCATCAACATGATTGACGAGCTCAAATCAGCGAACATGTATGATTGTCAAATGATGTTTACAGATGGCTGTTAGGGAGTGCATGCTCTTGTAGAAGGAGCTTGCCTCTTTTCTCAGCAGCAGTTAACATTTATGACTTTTCACTGTGCACAACACACTGTGCGGCGAGCTTCATGGGCAGCATTAACTGTTGGAGGTGAAGACACTGGGCTGGGGGAGGTGTGGAACCTTGCCCAAGGTCACTGTGGGACAGTGACTTTAATCTGCCCCCAGAGATGGAGCACTTAATGATGACACTAATTTACCTTATTCTGAGCAATTTACTATAAGAGTACAGGATGAATTGTCATTGTTACATTTATGTGAGTGGTCATCAAGTCATTTGATCTCTGAATCTGAGTTATTCTTGGTCCTTGTTGCTTTGGGGTCATCTTCTCTCTGTCTCTCTATCACCCTCATCTCTGTCTCTGTCTCTATCTCCACCTCCACCTCCACCTCCATCTCTGTTTCTGTCTTTATCATCTACTGTTCATTCCTGTTTCCACTCCCAGCGTCGAGTCCCATATGCACCATGAGTTCCTGATATAGAAAACCCTTCTTAGTTCCTTCTGAGGAAGGCCCTCCATGAACGTAAGAGTTTAAAGCTCCTACTCGCTGCTCTGAGTTTCTTGACTTAGCCCTGTCTTTGAGGTTGCCCTTCTTCCAGGTTTCCTACCTTGGTGTATGTGCCACTGCTCACATACCACCCAAGCCCACACCTCCATCCATTGGCAAATCGTGCCAGTTCTCTGCCTTCAGAACACTTCCTGAATCTGAGGACACCTCATCCCCTCCACGACCCCACTGTTGGTGGTCCAAGCCACCCCCATCCAGAGGTTGGACCATGGCAGTAGCATGGCATCCTGTGGACACTCTTGCCCATCCATCTGGTCACTTATTCATGCTGCTGTCAGAGGAATCTTTCAGAGACTACCCAAAGCACTCCTTGGCCCTGCAAAAATTACCCAGGGGTTTCTCATCAGACCCAGAATAAAAGCCAAAATAGTTACAAGGGTCTATTAGACCCCAAATAATCTAACTTCTGACTCTTTTGCCTTGTCTTTCTTCCCTTGGCACAGTTATTAGCTTGACAAACCTTTCCGGGCCACTGATCTGAAAGAGCACCTTGTCACTCCAGCCCCTTCCCCTTCTTTAGTATTTTATAGCACTTAGCACCACAGGACATTCTATTTCTATTTGTTACCTGTCTCCCTGACCGGAACGTAGTCTCCATTAGGATTGGAACCTGTCTTGTTTATTATCATATTCCCATGGCTAAGGCAGTGCCAAGAATGTTTTAGCAGTAGAAGGACTAATTAATACCTGGCTTGGTAACTTTATAACACATCAAAACAGAGCAAAAACTCTATCCTAGTTCTATTAATGACCCCTGAAACACAAAGAGCTTAACGTCTTTGAGCTGTCTGTTAAGTTAAATAAAGTGAAATAACTTGGATGTGGAACCTAAAACTCATCACAATTGGACCTGTTCTGTATAGTTTACTTAGGGTGCTTAGGAATAGAAATTACACACCAGACATGAGCCGGGGTGGAGGGCTGAAATTAGAGCATCTCCCCTGCAAATGTGGGAACTTCTCTGAATCATTGCTGAATCTTGCCTGCTGTGCTTTTATGCCTGGACTCCACATGAGCCACCACCCGGCAGTCTAATTTTTGCCTTGTTCCAGCTGGAGGCAAACCATATCTTCTGATGGCACTTGTGTCTTCGGCACTGTGGCTCTCAAACTCTGCTGAACTGGATAATCAGATTCCCCAGGCCCTGCTCAGAGATGCTGGTTTAACAGATCTGGGGTGACCAGCACTATCTTCCAGAGCCAGAGATGACTTATCTGCATTTCTACCTATGAAGATCCTCAAAGTAGGTTTCAGAGGAGAATAATGGTAATTTAAATGCTTGCTTGCTCCTTTGATCCTTCTTGCCCTATTGAGATAAGTAGAGTACAGAAGCAAGCTTTCCTGCTGAACTTGTAGACCCAAATTCTCAGTTTTACCTCCCTACTCATTTTTATCCAGTGCCCCTGCAATGCTGCTACACAAGGGTTGTGGACTAGACACTGAAAATTACTACTGGGAAGTACATGACACTCACTTCTTGTTAGGCGTCTTAGTTTGCCCAGGGTTGTTATGACAAATATACCAGAATGGGTTGGCTTAAACAACAGGAATTTTTCCCCCAAGGGCAGGCACTGGGAATTGAACATGGGTCTCCGGCATGGCAGGTGAGAATTCTGCCTGGTGAGCCACCATCGCACCACCCAAACAACAGGAATTTATTGTCTCCAATCAAGGTATTGATAGGCCTTGCCTTCTCCTGGAGTCTATAGCATTCTGGTGGTAGCTTGTTGGCAACTCTTGGTGTTCCTTGGTTTGTAAATGTATCTCTGCCTCCATCAGATGGCAATGCCTGTCTCCTCTGATTTTTACTTCTCTTGCTTAGCCGTCTGTGTCTCTCTCTAGATTTCCTCTCTTTATCAGGATTCCACTCATTGGATTAAGGTTCACCCTGATTTAATGTGGCCTCATCTAAATAGGATCTTTGGAGATCCTATTCACAAAACCTATTCACATTCGGACTCACCTTGACATATTCAAAGATCCTGTTCCTAAGTGGTTCACACTCACTGCCCTGGGGGTTAGGACTTGAAAATGACTTTTGTGGGGGACATGATTCAATCCCCAACCATAGGGATTTTTCACTCTTCCAGGGGGGCTGGGCAACAGGAAGAAAGGCCCCCCTTTCCTGCCATTTTCTGCAAAGTTCACCCAGACACATGAACACGGAATTGGGTGGACAAAAGGGATTTAAGGAAGGAGGGATCCTAAGACGGGTTGGTGCATTCACCACGCGCAGGCCCTTTTCAGATTCCCCCACAAAATCCTGAGCCACAGGATGAGGGGAGATAGCAACTCACTTTACTGCCCAGGCATGGGACTCCCAGGCCACACAGGTAGCAAAGCGTCAGACCCAGAGCCTGCTTCATTCAGTGTCGACCTGCTTTCTCCAAGGACAAAGATGGGGAGAGAGGCTAAGAATCCTGGACTACAAATTCAGCAGAGATGTTCGCTTCTGGGTGCTACTTGGCATAGGGGACAAAGATAGTTCTGTAGGAATAAACAAGAATTTTAAGATACATTCTTCTCCTATGAAACCTCCTTTGAGGATCTGGGTTGGTGGAAATGTCTCTGCTTCAACCTCAGAGTTTGCTCAGGGATGTCACCTTCTGGCCCTGGAAAGATAGTGCAGCAATGTAGCTTTAAACATAGCCTTAAACAAACCTCATGGGAGGTGAATTTGGCCATTTTGTTGGGTCTTGGGTAAAATGGCAAATATGTAGGTTATATATATGTGTGTACATATCTCTATATCTACACACAGTTATGTATGCATCCCAACATGTGGAGACGTTTATGAACAGCAGAGGTCCTTTCACTTAGAACTTGTAGGTATCGCTGAAGCCATCATTTGAATGGAACTTGTTTAGGGCAGATGAGACTTTTGTGTGTGAGTGTGTGGATAAAATATGTTTGGAATAAGATTGAAAATTGGAACAGAACAAAGATCTTGATCAATGAATCAACAGAACAGGAATGAGAAAGTCTACTCTGGCTTTATTAGTCTCACTTTGAGACATTGGACAGGGTAGCTTGGCACCTGCTATTTCTAAAAGTTCTATTTATGGCCGACGTTGCTGAGTCATAGATGGAACTGCTTCACTGAGCAGAGCTGAAGATGGGGTTCGGGGATTGAGGCTTGCGTCAGAATGCTTTGCCCTTCCAGGGTACCCTCGGTGGTTCCAGTTGTCCAGTAGGAGGGGGTGGGTAACTCCTTCTATACCCAATCTGCAGGGTCCAATCCAGTATTTGTGGGAGGCAGCAAGGCCGAGCCTTGGCTGCAGGAAGCACAGAGTGGGCGCAGCTTCCATCCCTGGAGCTAGACCCCGTCTTCATGCTCGGTGAGCACCAGCTTAGTGATGGAACCGCCTGGGACCACACCCTCCTTGCGACTTCCCTCCTTTCCTGCAGTACTGACCGTTGTAGCTCAGTGTAGATCTCTCTCACTCTTTACTAAGGACCTCCGTGAGATTGCCTGCCACACCAAACCTAACCCCCCAGCCCAGCCTTAAAATTCTGAGTCAGACTTCTGATAATCAGTGCCACAGAACCTTCTGCCCTGGCTCTGGGTTTCTCCCCAACTCACCCCTGCACGTCATTCTCATCCGGTAGTGGTTTTCACTCTAGGTATATTTGAAACCCAAATGAAAGTGTCCATTGTGGGGGTTTTTTTTGTATGCTATATGGTGGGGTCACATTTCATTAGTTTTCCATTTGAATATCCCATTATTGCAGCACCATTTGTTGAATTTTTTTTGTTTTTTGTTTGTTTGTTCTGCTTATTGGTTCGTTTTTTGGAAAGTGCATGGACCAAGAATCACACTCGGGTCTTCCACATGGCAGGCGAGAATTCTACCACCTTGCACCCCTCTATCCATTGTGTTTTGTAACCTACACCAATCATTTGGCAACAGGTACTTTAGATCTTTCCCTGTAATACAGCTCCAAATCTGACATAAATGGCAGTATAGTATTCCATCCAATATGAGTGACATTCTTTGCCTAGTTTTGCTCATTCCCACCTCCTACCCTGGCATCAGCCTCCTTTCTGGCACCATGGCAGCTCAGTCTTCTGCAGGAGTATGCCTTGATCAATTTCATGCACAGTGATCATTTGAATCTGTTTTTTCTCCCTAGCATAGAAGTATGCAGTTTGTATGTCAGTGTCTAGAATTTTCTTTCTCTAGTTTTTTTTTCCAGTTCACTTATTTGGTGTTCAAATTAGATTTTAGGTTCTGCTTTCCCGTTCTTTTATAACACTGAACATACCTGGTAGGATACTATGTACATGGCAGGCTAAGGAAGATGAGGACTAGATCTGCTGGATCTGTCTACATGAGCATGTGTGTATGAGTATGGCAGGGGTATAAGAAAGGAAATTGTGGGGGTTGGGGAATTTTTAGTTCTAGGATCCACTTCAAGGGTGATTTTAAGATTTCTCTGTCTCTGGCTTGATCTCTTCTCACATGGGCCCTCATTCAGATGTGTCATGTCCAGTTATCCATAGCCCTCACCAATCCCTATTTTCTTATACTTGGCCACTCCATTCATTTTCATTATCTATCTGACCATTGATGTATTTGAGTTTGTGGCACCTGCCTTAACTCTTTTGTTTCTCTTTGCCAGTGGAATTTTCTCCCTGACTTGAATATGTCCCCTGAATTATATGCCATCCTTGTAGACTTGCTCAAGTCCCCCTGCCTTCACAAAAATGTCCCTTGACACACACCATATGCTTTCTTTCTAATCTCTTTCCAATTGTATGTACTGTACCATCAACTTATAAAATATACTATCCTATTTCTACTTACCTGTAGCTTATACTTCATATATAAATACATAATAGAAATGACAACCAACACTCAATAAGCACTAGTTATAACAAAACGATTACAGTCATGGCACTTAATTAAAATAAGATGACTGAAAGCTGCCCACTGGTAATTATTGCTTCTTTTCTCCTAGAAGAGTTTTTATAAAGACAAAGTTCAGTTTGAAAGGGCATGGAGATTAACTATAAATTATTAAAGCTGGCCTTACTCAGCTTCCAGCTACCCTCTGACCTCAGTCTATGTAACTCAATGCTGAATATACACGTGTTGGTGTAGGGCAAGTTAACAAAATCTGCACAAAAGCAATGTTTGTAAAATTTCCTTTATTTTCCCCTAAACTTTATTAGATTAATACTCTTTTAGAGTATTAATTAATCTTGGCATTTCTTTCCATAATGAGCATTTTCTATTTCGCTTGTGGTTTTTGAAATGTGCTACTAATTGTAGAAAGTAACCTTTAGTATGATTTAATGCCACAGTAGTATTGGCAACCCAGGAGTGGGGATTTTCTATTATAATTTTATCAGCATTTAAAATACTATGTTCTATAATTATGCACTCCTCACCAACAGTTGATTTCTAGATTGCTACCATAAGCCATGGCTTTAAAAGTCTTTAAGTTTTTTGTTCTGTCTTGTAAAAGAATCTGAGAGGAGAGGGCGGAGCTTACAGAGCTCAAGTTATAAAATCTGTGTTCCTCCAGCTAGTAGAAAAGGCTAGCAGCGTCTTTGATATGAAAGAAGATCCTGCCAGATAAATCTTCACTGGTATGTTACTAACTTTTGCTTTTCCTCTCTCCATAAGCTTTGCAATTGTAACTTGTAAAATGGATGTAAGTTTAGTGTTCCTGAGATTGAGCATTGTTTAGCTTTTCTATGGAGCTTTGAAACTAAAGGAAGACAAAATTTTAGATTTCTTGAAGAGATTTGGAGATAAACAAAATGAGAGTTCGCAGATATATGTAGTACTCATTTGGATTTATTTAGAAAGGTAAGAATCTTTTCTAGATGTTCGAGTTCTTTGAAATATATTCCAGGTATTTTTATTTTCCCCAATAGACAGAAGTAAAAAATTTCCCCAAGTTGAACTTTACTAAAAATTTACTGGCATTGTAACTCTGCAACCAAATATCTAACTCATGCCTACAGTCTTGAACCCACTGGAACACAATAAAACAGTTTTTCTTAAAGCAAGACTATTGTGAAACAAAAATTTACATTAAGAAAGAATGCATTTAAATATTTTTTGACAATAAAAGAAGAAAAGTATATTTAACTTATTTTACGTATTGTGGTCCATTCAGTTCTTTCTACCTGCTAAAACAGGCTCATCACCTGTATTATTTAGAAGCAAGATAGAAACACTGAAGATTTGGATGAATAATTAAAGGTTTTATTTCTATTTAACTTTGAATCCATTATTGCCAGTGCTTAAGATTCTTTTCAGTCTTAAGATCCTTAAGCTGAAATTAAGGATGTGGTTATTCCTTAAGTCTATTCCATATATGCTAATAAAAACATGCTTGTCATGATAGGAGTTTTAACTCGTTAATATTTTGGTTGGTATTATAGTAAAGAACTTTCTTTAAGGTTGTGGCTTTTGATTTACAGTTATTAAAAATTTAGAAGAAAGTTATCATCATTCATTATTAAAATTAAACTTTTTTGGTCTTGCCTGAGATTTGACATTATTCTCGGCATAGGCAAAGACAGTAGGGTCCCAGGCTCCTGGGTCCTTTTCCTTTTCCCCTATTTAGGGGGCTCTCAGCAAACAGCACCTCAAGTCTTGGCCTGATACCTGTACTCTGCATCCTATCTCTCACCTCTACTCTCTGGGGCAGAATACATGGCGTCTGTGATTATAGCTGCCTCTGTTGGTTTTAGCCAGTTTTCCAGTTATTAACCCATTTATTCAAACATTAAAATATTTGACTGATAGAGGCAACTAGAAAGGCAGAATCAATCTTAGAACTGAGCAAATCTCAGTTCTTCTCTCTGGGTGACTTGACTTAGGTGTTGATGCCAAGGTGTTCATTACCTCTTGCCCACTGTTGTAACTCTTGCATGTATCACTGGAGTGCTCCTGCCAAAATGACAATCGGAAAGATTTCTCCTGATGGTGTCATTTATATTTGAAGCCTCTGAAAGTGTCACACTTGCCATTACAATTAATAATTGATGGGAGCAAAGAGAAGAGATGGCTGGGGTTTGGTACGGGACTCTTTGGAACATTCTCATTACAGGATGCAGTGTTACATAAGGAGAACATCTTATTTATGCAGTTTTTCCATAAAGAGACTTAGAACTATGCAAACTGCTGAAAATTGCATATGAGGACTGAGATTATGGCAATAGTCAGGCTGAGAGGCAATTTTAAAAGCATGCCTAAAGCCATGCTTATATTAGGACATTTACATAACAGACTTTTTTTTCTTGAGCTGGGCTCAAAGCAAGTGAGAGTATTCTTTTGTTAATGGGTAACATCTAGATAATTCAAAATTATTTATGAGTATCCAATAGTAAATAGAACACTATGACCAACCTCAACCCCAAACAACAGAGCGAGGTTGCTAATCCTTTGTTTACGCTTTGACAGTGTTTTAGTGTAGTAAAAATGGTGACACATCCCTTCACAAAGAGGCAGAGTAACTGAAAGTTTAAGGGTTGGACTGTTGGGTCAGTCCACTTGGGTTTGAATCTTGACTCCTCTCTTATTAGGTGTATGACTTTGGGAAAGAGATTTAACTTCTCGATGCCTTGGTTTTGCCATCTCTCTGTGGGGAAAGTAAAGGCTCACGTAACTCATGGGTGTACGTTCTGTATGGAAACAGGATAAATTGTACTGTTATTTCCAAATTGGAACCACAGAAGAACACTAAGTCAAAATTTACTGGAGACCACCTCTTAAGCCTCCTGTCAAATACATATTTGTATTTTGAGAAGGTTTGTTGGTTAGAAGTTCTGAATTTTTTTTTTTTTTTTACTGTAACTAAGAATGAGAGGATCATGAGGGGTATTTCCAGCTTTGCTAGGTTCAGTCCAGTGGCTGTGAGAGTAGCTCATTAGAAACTTCATCAGCAGCACCAGGACCTTGTTAGAAATCTTGAATCTCGGGTTTCCCACTCCAGAACCGATTGAGCACTTGACTTGGAGCCCAGTAATCTAATGTGAATGCCCTTTGAGAATTCAGACACAGGTTCAGCTTATAGAGAAAAAGTGTTTCTTGGGTGGGAAACTGGAAAAACTATGGGTCTTAAGCTTGGGACTTCTGTGCTGATAGATTGTGTCTGGTAGTTAATGCCTCTGTGATCTATTGCAAAATTCTGGAAAAAAAATGCAAATGGCAGTTTCAGAGTCCATTTTGTTTTCAATTTTTTACTGAGGCAATCTCTATAGTGGGTATTAGGATTCCATTAAGTTCATCCGACCCAACTGCAATCTTTGAGAGTATGAACCATAAATAAAAATAAGTGAGATGTTGATGAAAGTACGAAAGCAAAAATTTGAAACAGTTAAACAAATTAGTCCTCCATTTGACTAATCTCTCAGATATCTCAATTTTGGGGTCCCATTATTTGGACCTGCCAGAGAACTGCTACTGTTGAATTTAACTTGGCATCATCTCTGTTACTTGCATTCTGGGACATCTATAAAAAACAGCCACAGAAAGTTTTGCACTCGCTGTATTGCAGAGTTCTTCCAAGGATGCTTCCCACCAGGCTGCCCAATGCTCTTTTTCATGCAGGTTGGTTTTTTCCCTTTTAACTTTTATTCTTAAATAATTGTAGATCACAGAAAATAAAAAAAATAGCACAGAGAGGTCCCATATAACCTTAACTTAATTTCTGCCAGTGGTAACTTCTCATATAACCATAGGACAGTATCAAAACAAGAAATGGATATTGGTTCAATCCACATATTTCAACAGTTTTACATGCACTCATCTGCATGTGTCTAGTACTATGCCCTTTTATCACATGCATAGATCAAAATATTTTATCACACCACAATCAAGACATAAGAGTGTTCCATTACATAAAGTCCTCCTCGGGCTACCCTTTTATCATCACATCCTCCTTGCTTGTCCCTAACACAGGGCTTCTCTTTCCACTGGTATTTGTACCAGAGGAGTGGAGGTTTAAACTTACTTTATGGATACCATGAAACTTGCTATGGACCATGGTCACCCTTTCCTTTGGCTAGTAGGAAGATTAGGTACAATTTCTAGCAACCACCTTGGACTGTATAGCAGGCGTTTCAGGCATCTGATGAGCCCCTTACTTGGCTGGTATCTTTCTCTTCTTTTACCCTCAGCTCACTTTCTCTTTGGTTCTTTTGCATTATATAATATTTTACCAAATATCTGTACATCTTTGTGTACTGAGATGAAATATATAAGTTTAGCCTACAAAAAGTAGTTGTATGATATCTTGTCTATTTATTATTTAGTTTCATCACTCCTCTGCACCCCTGTCCCCTTTTCCTGAACTTCCCAAAGAGTGCATGGGTGGTTTCCTTCCTGACTCGCAGCATCCCTGAGCATATCTTTCTGCTGCATTTGGGTTGACTGAGGACACAATTCCTAGATTACAATCTTTTCCCTCTCAAAAGTGCAAACATTGCTCTGTCTTCTTCTAGCTTATAGGGTTGATGACCCTGACTTTCCCCCTTAATCATTTAAGTTTTCTGCTATATTGCTTATATGGTTTTATGCTTATTCTTGTGCTTTAACACTTTCACTAGGGTACCTCTGGATCTATTAATTCTATCTGGCATCATTTTGATGACCTATATCTTTTCTTAGTCCTGGGAAGATTTATCCTGGTGATTTTTTAAAAAATTATTCTGTCTCCTGCATGAGAAGCATGTTTTTCTCCTGAAAGGCTTGCTGCTTGCATGATCAATTGCCTCCCTACCTTCTGAAGTTAGAGGTAACACTGAATAGAGGGGCATGGCTTTACCAAGAATTTCCTTTTCTTTGCTGCAGCAGGTCAAGGTTGGCTGCTCTGCATTCACCTACTGTTCCTGCTCACATATACCCCTCTTTCTTCCAAATTTGTTCTTCTCTGTCTCTGGGCCCTTTTAAAGGTAAATCTATTAGTATTCCTATGCTACATCCACCTTTTCATTCCATACGGGTCTTAGGAGGGGTGAGCAGGTAAAATACAAAGTCTTCTTCAAATCCAAAAGGAGGAGAAGGTCATGATACTTGCATGCTGCTAATTTTTCCTGCCTCATTACTTTTCTTCTTGCACGTCATTTGCTTTTCCTAAGAAGTCCTAGTAGCAATAATGGTAATGTTAAAAGCACTAACATTTATCGGGTTATTTGAGCTTGCACTAAGCTTATCCTATGTAATCTCCACAATAAAAGTACGAGGAGAGATTACTTTTTTTAGAAATCAGGAATTGAGAATCAAGTGAGATTGAGTAAATTGCTAATTTGTGGTGGAACCTAGTCCCAAGCTTGATTTTTCCTGACTCCAAATCCATGTATTTGTTTAGTTTAGTTTATTTTCTGTATCCCTATATTCTTTAGTTTTTCTCCAAGTTTCATTATTTTAATAGCTGTTTCTTGGTGTGTTTATCTGAATACCACTGGACATTGTATTTTTTCATTATTAAAAGCAAATACATTGTTTGCTTATGCCTGAAGTTTTGACTCTCTGGCTTGGGCATTCCTGATGCATTCTCCAACCCCATGATTTTTTAGAAGTAGAGTGATGTAATTAATTGATTTTATGAGCTACATGAAATCAATCCTCATCAAAATCCTTAATAAGCTTTATGTACATTCTTAATGTCATTTTCCTGGTGGATTCTTATGAGGGAGCTCATTTTGTCAGATTAGAGGACATTGGTGATATCATTTTAAATGGTATCATTTTCTTGACTTCATTTTCCCACTCTTTATTGAGAATTGCATTAATTTAGAGAGATGTATTCAGATGAATGTAAGATAAAGCAAGGTGATGGCCCTAAGCTTAAAATCCACACTTTTAACATCATGTTGCCTTCCAACTAGGTGAAAACTCAGTGTCTATTTTATATGGGTGCTAAATAGGCAAATCTGATTCATGGAAAGAAGTGACATCTGAGAGGCAATTTTGACAAGGTTTCATGACCAGAAGAATCATAGAGTAAGTAAGGTTATATTATATTGTGTGATAGTTTCTCAGGAGGTCATGTTTTCTAAGTTTTATGTGAAACTCTAGCTCTTAATTTGAGGTTGTCATGACACTGCCATTCTTAGATGGCAGTTTTAAATTCTGGAGCTCTGGGCTTAGCAAACCATTTGTAAATTCATTTTTGCTCAAGTTAAGTAATGGTTCTCTTATCCCTTCCAAGAGAGGGAAAGCTGCAGATGATTCTTCCACTGTGGCCATAAGTAACCAGGAACAAATGGGCAGAGTGGAACAGAACAGATACTTCCAGCTGCTTTTTGGCAGCAGAACTCTACAGAAGGAACCTTCTAGAACATGGATATACAAATCTGATGGAGGCTGCACTGCTCCTGTTAAAATGGAGACTTACTTGTCAAGTGAAGTGCTGAGTGATGCTTGACAACATCCATGATGTTACCACTAAGATGCTGCTCTTGGGTAGTGTGTTAGTTTTCTTACTTTGCCATGACAAATTACCAAAATGCAGTGGCTTAAAACACAACCCACATTTATTAACTTACAGTTCTGGAGGTCAGAAGTTTGGCACAGTTCTCACTGGGCTAAAATCAAGATGTTGGCAGGGCTGTCTTCCATTTTGGAGGCTCTAGGGGAGAATCTGTTCCTTACCTGCTCCAGCTGCTGGAGGCCATGTACTTTCTTCCTTGGCCCCCTCATCCATCCTCAAGGCAAGCAGTATCTGATCAGATCTCTCCCATCGCATCGCTTGATGCTGTCTCTTCTGCCTCCCACTTCCACTTTTCAGCACTCTTGGAATTATATTGGGTCATCCATGAAATCTAGGATGATCCTCCTATTTTAAAGTCAGCTGATGAACAACTTTAGTTGCAACTTTAATTTCTTCTGCCATGCAACCTAACATGTTCTCAGTCTCAGGGATGGGGCATGGACATCTCTGAGTGGGAACATTATTCTGCCGGCCACAGAGGACGCATACTTCTTCTCTAGAATAAGAATGAGAAGTTCCAGTAAGACCAAGGTGATGTGGCAGGATAGGGAAATTCATTCCATGCCTGGGAAAGATGTCAAAGATATGAATAGTGGGGGAATAAAAAGTTTCATCAGCTATTATTGTTATTTTTAACTAACTTTTTCCATTCTTTTCAATGTATCACTTCAGTGCTGACAGTTTTTTCATTCCCACCTATTCCACCACTCCCACTACTTGCTCTGCAGTTATCATTATTATATTTTTCCCTGTACTGTTAAAAAAAATTTATTTTAATATTTTTATTGAGATATCTTCATGCACATACAGTCCATCCAAAGTACGCCATCATTGGCTCACAATATTGTCACATAGTTGTGTATTCATCACCATGATCATTTTTAGAACATTTGCTTCACTCCAGAAAAAGGAAAACTAAGAAGATGGAAAAAACCCATACCCTTTACTCCCTCTCATTAACCACTAGTATTGTCATCTACTCAACTTTTTTACCCCATATCCCTTCCCATTATTTATTTATTTTTTTATTTGTCCATACCCTGGATAAAGGGAATGTCAGCCACTAGTGTCAGCCACTAGGTTTTCATAATTATGTGGTCACATTGTAAAAGCTATATTGTTACACAGTTGTCTTTAGAAGTCAAGGTTACTGGAATAACAGTTTCAGGTACTTCCTTCCAGCCACTCCAATACACCATAAACTAAAAAAGGATATCCTATATAATGCATAAGAATAACGTCCAGTATAACCTCTCAACTTTGTTTGAAATCTTTTAGCCACAGAAATTTTATTTTATCTCATTTCTCTCTTCCCCCTTTTTGGTCACAAGTGCTTTCTCAATCCCTTGATGCCAGGTTCCAGCTCCTTCCCAGGCGTCATTTCCCACATTGCCAGGGAGATTTACACCCCTGAGAGTCATGTCCCACTTAGGGGGTAGGGCAGTGAGTTCACTTGCCAAGTTAGCTTAGAGAGAGAGGCCACACCTGAGAAACAAAAGAGGTTCTCTGAGGGTGACTCTTAGGCATAATCGTAAGTAAGCTTAGCTTCTCCTTTGCAGGAATAAGTTTCATAGGGGTGAACCCCAAGGTAGAGGGCTCAGCCTATTGAATTGGTTGTCCCCACTATTTGCGAGAATATCAGGAACTCCCCAGGTGGAGAAGTTGGATATTTCCTCCTTTCTTCCCAATCCCCCAAGGGGACTTTGCAAATACTTTTTTATTCTCTGTCCAAATTGCTCAGTAACATATTGGGACATCACACTAACCTGTACAAACCAACAAAATCTCACACCCTATTCAAGATTCCATGTAATTACAGTGTTCAAATAAACTGTACAAGGTAAATTAGATAATGTGCTACACAAAATATAATTTTTGCACCAATAAACATCTCTTCCTTTGATCTCACACGGAAGTTAAAGTTTTAAAATATAAACCAAATCATCCTTTACCCTGTATTCTGATTTTACTTAGTCTTATCCAGATAAGCTTCATTCATATCTTTAGTCAAAATCTGATCACTTTTTCAACTTTTTAAATGGTGGTTATATGGGATAATGCTGACTTTCATAGCTTCAGAGATCTAACTCTGAGTCTCAGGTGTCACATAAATAACCCAAAGTTTCAGGGAACGACGAGGTTATACACAAATAGCTCAATATCTCAGAACTCAGAAAAAACAGTTACAACTCTGGAATAGTTGGGATGGTTGTAAGAGTTTACAATCTAGTACCCTTTACAATAAGCCCTAACCTGATAACCCATGCTCTCAACTTCAAATCTCCGCGTTTGTATTTTATAGTTAGTGTATATGAGTGAGGCATGATAATATTTGTCTTTTTATTTCTGACATTTCATTAAACATACTGTCCTCAAGTTTCATTCACTTAGTTGCATGTTTCACAACTTCATTGCTTCTTGCAACCATTCACTAGTCCATTGTATGTATATACCACAGTTCCTCCTTCTATTCTTTAGTTGTTTTACCCTCAGACCACCTCCATTCATTGCAAATCCCGAACACATTCACTATAAAACACCCAGTGTGCAAATGTCCATTCGGGTCCCCATACCCAGGTCCTCCAGGTATATACTGAGCAATGGGGTTTCAGGATCATATGGCAACCCCACCCCTAGCCTCCTGTGGAACCACCACACTGCCCTCCAAGGGGCTGCACCTCTCAGCTTCCTTACCAACAGTCAATAGCTGCATCTCTTTCTCCACACTTTCTCCACACTTTCTCCAGATTTGGATCTCTCTGTTCATTTGTCCTGTACTTTTATCCTTCCTTCTCTACTCATTTTTCCCCCCAAGGGTTAAAAATGATCATATCTCTCTAGAGCAGACTAGTCAACCCTTGACCTCACTCCTCCCCTCTAGCTACTCTCTTTCTGTTTCACTTTCTGGAATGAGAGGTCTACATTGTTTCTCTTCTATTCTCACCTCCCATTTACTGAAACTGACATTATTAAGGTCGTTGATTATCTTCTCTTTACCGGCCTCTAAATATTTTTCCTTTTCATAAAATATGTATTTTTCCAGATTATATAAGCAATATAGTTGATTTTGGGAACTATAAAAAAGTAAAAGGATAAAATTAAAATCACTCATTGTTCCACTACTCACATACAACAATGACTAATATTGTGGTGTGTTTACTTCTGTATATCTCATGTTACCTATACATAATGCATTTATATTGCCTACAGAACATATCAACTTTGTGAGAAAGCTGAGAGCATGAGAGGCTCACACAAGACTGTACAATTAGTGGTTGAGCTCAAGCTGTCCCTAAAGTCAGAGCTCTTAACTATGATGAGAAATTTCTTGCCTACTGCTTTTTTTTTTTTTTAATAAAAACAATCCCACAGCATTTATTGTGATCTGGTATTAGCATAAGGGCATTCAAAACAATATGAGCAAATGTAATAGAACTGTACTCCTAATAAAGGACACCTAAACAAAAATGTATTGTCTTCTTAACAACTTCTCATTTTATTGATCATTTCTAGTTGGAAACACTTTGTAGTAGGGTGATATTATCTGCTTTTAGCATGTTCCAACCCGTTTGTTTTCTTGACTTGACATCATTTTAGAATGAATCTCTTCTGCATCATCTAAAATGAGGTTCATGTACTCATCAAAACCAATAATACAGTCTTCATGCACATATTTACTTGCTAGTAGAGCTGCGTCTGAATCTGGGATCTCTTTTTTTGTTTTCTGAAAGTGAGTTCCTACCCAACAGAGTGCTTGACAAAGCACTCAAAAGGGGGTTCTTAAGGATCCTAAAGAATCCCCTCCGACTCCCTTATTCTCCAGGAGTTTCCTTGGTGCTGACAACTTCTTGCTCCCCAACAACCCCCTACTCACTTAGTAATTAGTAAGTTGTCGTCCCTCCGCTCACACTCAGCATTCCTGCATTTCCTATTGTAGGGGTCCATCCAACCCCATAGCCCCCCTACCACTTTTTCAACTGCCTACGGCTTGTTCTACTCATAGTAAATTGTAGCCATTTTCCATGTCATTAGGTGCCATCCTCATATTTCTTCAGGGTAGAGCATTTTCTTGTTGATGAAAATGTAGGTTGTTTCTAACTTTTCCCTGTTATAAGTAACTCAACAATGAACATCTTTTCAGCATACCTTTTAATGTGCTTTTAAAATTCTTTTATCTAGCTTCCCCAATGTCAGTCCATTGGGTCAAAGATTACAATCAATTTTAAATGTCTTGCCACATTCTTGCCAAATTGCTTTGCAGGAAGTAAAATCATTTGATTCCTATCCAGCCATATGAGAACTCCTCGGCCTTCTTTCCAGCATCAAATACTATCATATGAAAATCTCTCTCATGCATTTTATTGTAGTTGAGTTTTTATTGTGCTTCTTACAAGGGAGCTTTGGTATGTTTTCATGTTTATTACGATTTGTGTTCCGTCATTTGGTGGATTTGAATTCTAGCCTTTTACCCAGTTTTTCTCATGAGGTTTATATTGTTGGAGCTCATGGTATGACTTTATTGCTTCTCTTTAGCATGTGAGATAATGGCTGATTTCTCCCTGGTATGACTTTCTCTTCCCTGGTGGCTGAGCTGGCATGCTCTTGCCCTCCTGGTTTTCCTTCCAGCTCACTTTCCTTCATGGGGTACATCTTCTTGTACTCCCCCTTTCCAGCTGTCTCCCTCTTGACCCTCTTCTCTACTCTCCAGGCCATCCTGGGGTTGTCTTCTGACCTTTTCCTATTGATCCTGGTTTTTGTGTCCCTCCTTACTGTGACCAGCTTCTTTCATGTTAGAGCCTTAAATCTTAAAAGAATATGTGTAGACGATGAATAAAACTGTAAATCTGGGATATCTGTTATGTAAGATGTAATAAAGAAAGTCTAGACTGACAATCAATCAACTTGACTGTCAACTGGCCTTGGAGAACCGGTTAGAAACTAGTAAGTAAACAAGGCATTTGAAATGTAAGAACAAGGCTGCTAGCTCCAGATCTTATTTTTTGCTTGACTGAAATGTGATTAAAAAGCAAAACCTCACTTTTTCCTTTGCAACAAAATAAATCTTTTTTTCATTGTGAGGCAAATGGAAAAATTTCCTAATCATTTGTGTTCCACTTAGAAGAATTTGGTGTATGGGAATCAAATAAATACCTTGTGGGATTGATTTGTGGTTTAACGATAATGTATGTAAAGTATCAATTAACACTCTTAGCCTCTCTTTAAAAGGCCTGTGGAGAGAAGTAAAAGAAGAACTCTTTTTTTAACAGCCTGAAACATCTGAGCAGGTTTTATAGAAGTCTCCAGTCTCTGTGGCATGGGGAGTTTCATGGCTGGTCTGGGATGGGCAACCTGGATTGAGGAGGCGGAGCCACTGGGAAGAGTGTGGCTGAGCAATGAGTTGTTCTGTCTTAGACCTTTTCACTTCCAGGGGTTACAGAAAGCAACATAGAACAACTCATTGCAAACAGGAGGATTTGTGGTGGTGTCTTAATTTCCAGGCTGCCATGACAAATAGCACTGTTTCTGTTTCTTCCTTGCTCAAGTAAATACCACGCAATGGGGTAGCCTAAACAGGTAAAGCCTAAACAGCTTGGAGGCTAGGAGCGACCAAACCAAGGCATCATTAAGTTGATGCATTCTTCCTGAAAGCTGGCGTTCTGGGGCTGGCTGCCGACCCTCCTTGGCCCTTGGCTTTTCTGTCACATGGCGATGCACATGTGGCTTCTCCTGGCCTTTCCCTTCTCTTCTGGTTCCATTGGCTTTCAGCTTCTGGCTGTTCCCTCTGAGGTTTTCTCTCCCTATGACCTTGCCTATGAGACCTTCAGTAAAAGGATTAAGATCCATTCTGGGCCATACTTTATCAGAAGTAACTTCATCAAAAGAAACTGTTTACAAAGGCTCACACCTAAGTAATAGATATGGTTTAAGAACATGTCTTCCTGGGGCATTTATCTCCAAACCACCACAACCACATAACAGGTTGGCATAACATCAGGAATTTATTGTCATCCTCCTGGGGTTGGTAGCTGGTTGACAATCCTTGGCCTCCTTGGCTTTCCCATCACATGGGCATGTCCTCTCCTTTCTCCTCCAGTTTCCTGCTGATTTCTAACTTCCAACTCTTTCCATGACTTTTTTCCTATAAAGCCTCCAGTAAAAAGACTAAGACACACCCCGATTCAGCTTGCCACACTTTAACTAAAAATAACATCTTCGAAAGGTCCTGTGTCTAATGGGCTCTTACACACAGGAATGAATTAAGATTAAAAACATGTTTTTTTTTTTCCCCTTGGGGTACATAATTCAAGATACTATAGAGGGTCATTCAAATTTTATTCACTCACTAAATATTTATACAGATGTTCTTTGCATGCTGGGCCAAGCTCTGGAAATACAACAGTGAATATGATAGACCTGGTTCTTGCCCTCAGCAAGCTAATGGGGACCAAACAGCTCATTGGAGAAAAAAGTGATACCAACCAACCTGGTGGAGGGTCAAAGGGCTACGAGAACCTGCCTCAGCCTGGGTGCAAACGAAGGGTCAACTGAATGCTAAGAGATAACCAGAGGAGGGGTTTGAGGAGGAGGTTTCCCGAAGGGGCTGGGACCCAACCTATTATGTGGTTGTGGTGGTTTGAAGGTAGATGTTGTCAGGCTGGGGGGCTGGAGAACCACATCGCCAGGGGGCTTCTGTTAAGTTGATGAGGCTGGACTTGATCTTAAAGCTACCAGAAGCCTTTAAAAGGATTTAAACAGGGCATGGTAAGACTGAATTTTTGTTTTTAAATACATCCCTCTGGTTGCAAGTAGAGTATTGGCAGGGAGGAGGTGACTGTCCAGGCCAGAGGTGGCTGGAGGCAGGGTTGGGGGGCGAATTGGAAGTCCTTGGAGGTGTTAAGAAGGTGGGCTGGCCATTTGGATGTGGTGGTGGCAAGGGAGGAGCCAAAGACCCCTGGAGGAGGGCGGAGCTGGGAAGAAATGCAGGGAAGGTATGTGTTCACGGGAGGGTGATATTTTTGGTTATAGAAATGTCGTGTTTACTGTGTCTGCAGGACCACATGGGGGACTTTGACAAGACCCTTAGGGGGTTATGTCTGGAACTCGGAGTATGGGTCAGAGTTGGAGTTTGGAGACCTGAGAGGAGGGAGGACTCCTGGAGCATGTGGGGAGATGAGCTGGCCAGGGAGTGTCCTAGAGCACAAGGGTGGGGACGTGGAAGGCGTCTCCAGCTCAGATCAGGTATCTGCAATGCCTGGGCTCCTGGCCTGCTCCAGAGCTTGTGCAAGGGAGGGGTGGGGGGAGGCCTTGGTGTCCCTGAAGCTCAGTGCCTGTCAGCAGAGTTTCAGGGTGACCTGAGCACATAGACCTTTGTGTGCGACCTGCCACTGGGTCCTTCTCACTCTCTGCTTGACTGGATCAAGTCCAGGCCTGCCCTCACCCCCACCACCCCACCTGCAGGGCGGCTGCTTCTTTAAGCAGATACACGCTGCCAGTTGTGGTTTGTTCTGTAAATGCTTTTAATCCTGAATTCATTAACATGGGAGTAGCTATGGGAGTCTTTTACGTGTGATGCACTGTGATGGACAAGGCCCATTCTCTGCTCTTTCTGAGCTCCCAGGCTTGTGGGGCAGAGAGATAAGCAGGGGCTGTTATAATATAGTGTGCTGCTTCCAGAGGAAAGTGGGTCCAGGAGGGGCTGCTGACCCAGCCGTGAGGGAACAGGGACGCTGTGGCACAGGACAGGCACTCAAGCTGGGTCCCAGAGGATGGAGATGAATCAGGTGAGCAGGAGCAGGGGGCAGGGCAGGAGTCTAATTAGGTGCCATCTCTGGTGGGTGGGATCGAGCACAGGGCACTCTGCAAAGGACAAGTTGTTTAGAGTGACCAAAGGGGAGAGGGTGGTGGGAGAAGAGCATCATGATAAAGCTTCGAATGAAGGCTCTTTTACTTCTGTCTCTTAAAGTTTTTTTTAACACTGTTTTTATTGTGAAATATAACATATATGCAAAAACGCAATAAATTTCAAAGTACATTGCAACAAGTAGTTATAGAACAGATTTCAGAGTTTGGTATGGGTTACTGTTCCACTGTTTTAGGTTTTTCTTTCTAGCTATTCCAAGACTATGGAAACTGAAAGAAATATCAATATAATGATTCAGCAGTCATGCTCATTTATTAAATCCTGTCTTCTCTGTTATAACTCCACCTTCTCCTTTGAACTTTCTCCCAATCTTTAGGGGTATTTGGTCTATGCCCATTCTAACCTTTTCATGTTGGAAAGGGGTGTCAATAATATGGGATAGGAAGGTGGAACTAGTTGATGTTCTGGAGAGGCTGCGCCTTGTAGGTTTCAGGACTTATCTGGTACAGAGACCCATCTGGAGGTTGTAGGTTTCTGAAAAGTAGTCACAGTGCATGGAATTTTTGTAGAATCTCAGATCGAGCCCTACGGGTTCTTTGGAGTTGACAAGAATGGTTTTGGTTGGGGTTTGGCAAACCATGATAAACGACAATATCTAGCTGAAGCTTGAGTAAGAGTAGCTTCCAGAGTACCCTCTTGAATCTATTTGAACTCTCTCAGCAGCTGCACCTTATTTGTTACACTTCTTCTGCTCCTTTTATTCAGGAAGGCATTGTTGATCCCACAGTGCCAGGACAGGCTCATCCCTGGAAGTCATATTCCAAATTACTAGGGAGACTTTCACCCCTGGATGTCATGTCCCACGTAGGGGGGAGGGTAATGACTTCACTTGCAGAGTTGGGCTTAGAGTGAGGCCACATCTGAGCAACGAAAGAGGTCTTCTGGAAGTAACTCTTAGGTATACCTATATGTAGGCTAAGCTTCTCTGCTACATACACAAGTTCACAAGAGCAAGCCTCAAGATCAAGTGGTTGGCTTATTGAATTAGGAGTCCCTAATATTTGAGAGAGTATCAGGGGTTTGTCTGGTGGTAAAGTTCAATAGTTTCATATTTTTTCACCCATCCCTCAAAGGACTTTGCAAATACTTTAAAATTATCTGTTCAACATACTCTGGTATATATTCAGGTATTACATTAAGTTATACAGAATTATAAACCTTCATTCTTATTATGGGCTCCATGTATCTGGGATGCTTAATGATCTACCCAGACAAGTTGAGTTAGATTATGTGCTACAGAAGATTTAGGTTTGGGACAAAAATAAACCTCTCTTCTTTTGGTCTCATAGAGTTGTGTAGTTCTAAAATACAGACAATGTCTTCCTTACTCCTGTATTCTGACTTATCTTAGACCTAACCTTTTCAACTTTGTTCTTATCTCTGATGGAAGCCTGATTTCTTTCTTGGTTACTTTAACTGTTATTATATATTATAGCTATGCTAACTTTCAAGGATGCAGCATTTCATTTCTGGGTCTTAGGTGTCCCAGAGTTACTCACAGTTCCAGAGAAACACCAGCTGATATACATATAGCTCCGGTCTCAAAATCTTGAAATACAATTACAACTTCAGACTGAGTGTCACTGCTTATAAGGGCTTACAATCTAGGCTCCAATTTTCTTATATGTATTTTCTGAAAGAGACCTTAGTCTATCTGTTCTTTTGTTTCAGGCTTATTTTGCACAACACATTGTCCCCAAGGTTTATTCAGTTCATTGTGTGCTTCTCAATGTCCTTCCTTGGTGTAGCTACACCACATTCCATCATATCAATGTATCACAGTTGGCCATTCTGCTTCTCTGTCATTGTGCTCTTCGGCTCCTTTAATCTATTGGGCATAATGGATAATGTCCAAAATAAGCCATGTCTTACAGTATCCTTGCTTGGTTGTACAATCAGCAGCACTCTCAGTTTTAGACTATTTTCATTGGTCCATAGCAACAAAGAACACACAAACACAGCATCTACAACTATTAAATCAAAATTACCCCTCTTCACTTGTCCCTCCCACCCAATTAGTTGCCCCTGTTATTGCTATGGTCCTGTTGATGTTTTCCTGTTAACCACTGGCCATAGCATGCATTTTTAGTTTTCTCCTACCACCCTGTTGTATTGACTTTTTGTCCACTATTGAACCTTTGTAATAATTCATGTGAGAACTTATTTATAATTATAGATTTAATCAGTAGGGTACAAGGAATTATACACCCCTTTTCAATCATATTTACCTTCATTATGGCAATGTTACTTATAACCTGCTAATTAGTTATCATCACTTCTATCAGTTCCCTTGTCTTTAGGTTCAACCTCATTGGGTAGCCTTACCCCTGTCTCTAGTTTTTGTGTACTTCTAGGTCTGCTATATTCTACAGTGTAAACTCAGAGATTACCTTTACCAGAGTCATAATAACAAGAAGCATACATTGTCTAAATTATTTTGTGTTTGACTTGTTTCACTCAGCATTATGTCCTCAAGGTTCATCTATGTTGTCATATGCTTCAGGACCTCATTTTATTACTGCTGCATAGTATTCTATTGTATGTAAATACAACATTTTGTTAATCCACTCATCTGTTGATGGGCACTTCAATTGTTTCCATCTTTTGGCAACTGTGAATAGTGCTGCTATGAACATCAATTTGCAAATGCCTTCGTGTCACTGCCCTCAGTTCTTCTGGGTATATACTGAGTACTGGTATTGCCAGGTCATAGGGAACTCAATATTTAATTTTCTGAGGAAGTGTCACACTGTTTTCCACAGTGGCTGCACCATTATACATTTCCACTAATGGTGAATAAGTGTTTTAATTTCTGCACATCCCCTCCAACATTTGTAGTTTTCTATTTGTTTTGTAGCAGCCATTCTTGTAGGTGTGATGTGATATATCATTGTTGTCTTGATCTGCATTTCCCTTATAGCTAATGAAAATGAGGTCTCTTCATGTGCTGTTTAATCATCTCTATTTGTTCTTCGGAAAAGTGTCTATTCGTATCCTCTGCCCATTTTATAACTGGGTTGTTTGTTCTGTTCTTTGTTTATGTACACAGGATATCAAGCCTTTATCCAATATGTGGTTTCCAGATATCTTCTCCCATTGAGTTGACTGTCTCTTAACCTTTTTGACAAAGTCCTTTGAGGCACAGAAGCTCTTGATCTTAAAGAGTTCCCATTTGTCTATTTTTTTCTTTTGCTGCTTGTGCTTTAGGTATAAAGTTTAAGAAGCTACCTTCTATTGAGATCTTGAAGATGTTTCCCTGCATTTCCTTCTGGAAGTTTTATGGTAACTGGATCTTACATTTAGAGCTTTAATCCATTTTGAATTAAATTTTGTATAGGGTGCAAAGTAGGGGTCTTCTTTCATTCTTTTGGCTATTGATATCCAATTCTCCCATGCCCATTTATTGAAAAGACTATTCTTTCCCAGTTCAGTGAATTTGGGGGCCTTTTTGAAAATCTGTTGTCCACAGATTTGGTGGTTTATCTCTGCATTCTTGATTCAATTCCATTGATTAACATGTCTATTTTTGTGCCTCAAAGGACTTTGTGCCATTACTATGCTGTTTTGACCACTGTGGCTTTATAGTAAGCTTTAAAGTCAGGAAGTGATAGTCCTTCTACTTCACTCTTCTTTTCTAGGATATCTTTAGCTTTCGGGATCTCTTTCTCCTTCAAGTGAATTTGATAATTAAGACTTCTCCAAGTCTTCAAAGTGGATTGTTGGAATTTTGATTGATATTGCATTGAATCTGTAGTTCAATTTGGGTAGAATTGACATATTAACAATATTCAACCTTCCTATCTATGAGCATGGAATGTTTTTTCATCTATTTAGGTCATTTTCAATTTCTTTTAGCAATGTTTTGTAGCTTTCTGTGTACAAGTCCTTGTCATCCCTGGTTAGGCTTATTCCTAGATACCTGATTCTTTTGGTCGCTACTTTGGAATGGAACTTTTTCCTTAATTGTCTCTTCAGAAAGGTCATTGCTTGCGTATAGAAACATTACTGATTTTTGTTTATTAATCTTGTATCCCACCACTTTGCTGAATTTGTTTATTAGCTCAAGTGGCTTTGTCATAGATTTCATAGGATTTTCTGAGTATGGGATTATGTCATCTGCAAGTAATGAAAGTTTTACATCTTCCTTTCCTATTTGGATGCTGTTCTGGTTTGCTAGCTGCCAGAATGCAATATACCAGAAACAGAATGGTTTTTAAAAAGGAGAATTTATTAAGTTGGACATTTACAGTTCTAAGGTTGTGAAAATGTCCAAATTAAGGCAAGCCTATGAAAATGTCCAAATTAATGCACCAATAAGAGGTTACCTTCACTCAAGAAAGGCTGATGAAATTTGGGGTTTCTCTCTCAGCTGGAAGGGCACATGGTGACATCTGCTAGCTTTCTCTCCTAGCTTCTTGTTTCATGAATCTCCCCTAGGGGCATTTCCCTTCTTCATCTCCAACAGTCTTTGGCTACATGGGCTCTAAAGCTTATTCCAAAATGGTGCCCTCTTAAAAGGCTCTAGTAAGCCACCCCACCTTGAATGGGTGGAGACACATTTCCATGGAAACCATCTAATCAAAATTTATCACCCACAATTGGATGGGTCACATCTCGATAGAAACAATCAAAAAAGCTCCCACTCAGCAATATTGAATGAGGATTAAAGAACTTGGCTTTTCTGGGGGTACACAACAAATTCAATCCAGCACAGATGCTTTTTATTTTTTTCTTCTTTCTAATTACTCCAACTAGGACTTCCAGTACAATGTTGAATAATTGTGGTGACAATGCGCATCCTTGTCTCATTCCCGATCTTAGAGGGAATGCTTTCAGTCTCTCACCATTAAGTATGATACTGGTTATAGATTTTTCATATATGCCTTTTATGATATTGAGGAAGTTTCCTTCAATTCTTACTTTTTGAAGTGTTTTTTTTTTTAATCAGGAAAGGATGCTGAATTTTGTCATATACTTTTTCAGCATCAATGAAGATTGTTAATGTGCTGTATTATGTTGATTGATTTTTTTTGTTGAACCACTCTTGCATTCCTGGTATAAATCCCACTTGTTGGTGATGTATAATTCTTTAAATGTTTCACTGGATTTGATTTGCTAATATTTTATTGAGATTTTTGCATCTGTGTTCATTAGGGATATTGGTTTGTAGTTTTCCTTTCTTGTAGCATCTTTATCCAGTATTAGAGTGATGTTAGCTTCACAAAATGCTTTAGGTAGCATTCCTTTTTTTTTATCATTTTTTTGGAAGAGTTTGAGCAGGAATGGTGTTAGTTCTTTTTGGAATGTTTGATAAAATTCCCCTGTGAAGCTATCTGGTCCTGGTCTTTTCTTTATGGGAAGATTTTTGATGACTGTTGGAATCTCTTTACTTGTAATTGATTTGTTGAGATCTTCTATTTCTTCTAGAGTCAATATAGATAGTTTGTATGTTTCTAGGAATTTGTCCATTTCTAAGTTGTCTAGTTTGTTGGCCTATAGTTGTTTGTACTATTGTCTAATAATTTTTAAAATTTCTTCAGGCTTCATGGCAACAACCCCCCTATCATTTCTGATTTTGTTTATTTGCATCATCTGGCTTTTTTTCTTTGTTAGTCTATTAGGGGCCTATCTATTTTATTGACTTTCTCAAAGAACCAACTTTTGGTTTTGTTGATTCTTTCTATTGTTTTATTGTTTTCCAGTTTGTTTATTTCTGCTTTGATCTTTGTTATTTCTCTTCTTTTATTTGTTTTGGGGTTAGTTTATTGTTCTTTGTCTAAATTCTCCAGGTGAGCAGTTGAGTCGTCAATTTTTGCTTATTCTTCCTTTTTATTTTTATTTTTTAAATTTTTATTTATTTATTTATTTATTTATTTATTTATTTATTTATTTATTTATTTATTTATTTATTTATTTATTTATTGCATGGGCAGGCACTGGGAAATGAACCTGGGTCTACAGCATGGCAGACGAGAACTCTGCCACTGCACCACCATGGCCCACCCGTCATTCTTATTTTTTTAAATATAGGCATTGAGGGCAATAAATTTCCCTCTCAGCACTGCCTTTGCCACATCCCCTAAGTTCTGATAGATTGTATTTTCATTATCATTTGAATCCAGATATTTACCAATTTCTCTATCAATTTCTTCTTTGATCCCTGATTATTTAACAGTGTATTGTTTAGTCTCTATATATTTGTGAAATCTCTGTGTCTTTGGTGATTATTAATTTCTAGCTTCATTCTGTTGTGGTCAGATAAAGTGCTTTGGATAATTTTAATCTTCTTAAATTTACAAAGACTCCTTTTATGTCTCAGCATATGACCTATCCTGGAGAATTGAAACATGTCTTTTAAAGGTTCCTCCATGTCTTTTTGTGGCTTGATAACTTACTTCATATTAATCACAGAATAACGTTTCATTGTATGGATGTACTGCAGTTTGTCTATCCATTCATCCAAGGAAGGACATCTGGGTTGCTTCCAATTTCTGCCATAAACATCCATGTGTAGGTTTTTGTGTGAGCATAGTTTCCAACTTACCTGAGTAAATATCTAGGAGTGTGATTGTTGGATTGTATAGTAAGGTTGTGTTTGACTTTATAGGAAGCTGCCAAATGCTCTTCTAAAGTGCTCTACTGTTTTGCATTCCCAGCAGCAATGAATGAGAGTTCCTGCTGCTCCACAGCCTTGCCAGCACATGGCATTGTTGATGATCTGAATTCCAGCCATTCTAATAGTTTATAGTAATACCTCATTATCATTTAGATTTACAATTCCCTAATGATGTCTGACTGGAAGCATCTTTTCATATGCCTATTTGCCATATGTCTTCTTTGATGAGGTGTCTGTTCAGCTCTTTTGCCCATTTTGTAATTGGGTTGTTTCACTTGTTGTTGAGTTTTAAGACTGTATATTTAATCATTCATCAGATATGGGCTTCATAAATATTTTCTTCCTTTGTATGGCTTGTCTTTTCTTTCTCTTAATGTAACAGAACATTTTATTTTTCTCTACAGAAGAAAAGATGCCCCATGAAGGTGCCAGGTTCAGCATGAGGAACAGAAGGAACGATACCTTGGACAGCACTCGGACCCTCTACTCCAGTGTGTCTCGGAGCACAGATGTGTCCTATAGTGAAAGTGTAAGTCACACGTGTCGTCGGCAAATACTGTAAAATTTTCAAATGAATTCCTTTGGCAATTAAGATTATTTGGGGACGAATGGTCTTCCTTTAAAGAAATATATCTCAAAGTTTAATATTTTGCTTTCTGAGTTATTTTTGTCAAATGTACAAGCGTTTTTTCATTGTTTTTTCCCCCAAGTATTTCTACTTTAAAGACTATAGCTGCAACGCTAACAAGTTGTTAAATAATGCATTTGTTAACTGACTTTTATGAATTTTTAAACGCCACGTTAAAAAAAAATTCATTTCCCTGGTTAATGCTTGCTTTAAGTCCTGTCAATACATATCAGAACTGTTTCTTGAATCTAATAGGTCCTTAAACTGCATAGACAGGGTCTCATTTTGGGTCTGCATCTGCTCTTGTGATAGCTCTTAATTGCTTTCTTGCCCACCCTTCTCCCTTTTTGCCTGGCCACCCTTCATATTATCTTGAGAGTTAGCTTCCAAAGACATGCTAAATCATTGCTTATTGATGAGCTGGACTCGGGAAGATGCAAGGAGGTAGATTTCCTTTGTGCCTTCCTGACTCCCATCTGGGTCTCTGATAACACTTTAAATAATTCCCAAAGCTTTTCTGCACCCTTTCAGGCTACACTGAATGCTCTCGTCAGGTGATAAAATCAGCAGTCCAGCCCCCATATCAAGGGTCCCTCTTAATGACAAGATAATGGTTAGTTTTGGAGAAAAGGAAAGGGGCAGAGGTTGGGGGGAGGACATGAGAGGGGCTTCTGGGGTCCTGGTAATTTCAGTTATTTGGTCTGATTGGTGGCTGCATGGTTGCTGACTTTGTGATATATCACTGAGTTGCAAGCAAAGATGAGGTGCTCCCCAAGCTGGGTATGCCTCCTAGGGCCACGGGTAGAGTGAGGTAAGCAAGACACCCAGGGTACAAAGTTTAAGGAGGTCCTCATTCTTAGATGTCCATTCTGTACTTACACAAACTTGTGAGTGAACACCTCCTTAAATTTTGCATGCAGGTCTCACCCTAGCCTGGGCTCGGTGGGAAACAAACAGTGACCAAAGGACCCTGGTGGCTCCACACAATGAGCCAATGAAGGACCTTCATAGAGGGACAGTTGGGAGGGAGGTGAGGGAAGGTGTTGCTTCCTGTTGAAACGGAGCTCGAAGGATATTAAGGAATGATGAGAAAGAAAGAAAGGAAGAAGGAGAGAAAGAAAGACACAGACGGGCTCAGGGGGTCTGAAGCTTGAGTTTACTTCAGACAGACTTCAGACAATTTTACTCTTAACCAGATTCTGGTTATATACCACAGGATGACAATAGGCATGCATGCATTTCCTAAGGGAACAAAGTTCTTATCTTTCAGTGTTCTTCCTTCATACTTAAAATAACCATTTGGGGTAAACAAACATTCTCTTCCCCCCAGACTGCTCTACATAACAATCTCCACAGTTTACTGCCGCCATCCTGAGGCCAGCTGCTTCCAACAAATTCTGCAGGTCTTGTTTTAACACTTGGCTCCTACAGGAAGGGTCAGGAAAGATCCTTATAGATTGGTTCATTTGGATTAAGACATTGGTGTCTCTGGGAGATGAAAGAGCTGATGCTTTCTCTTCTGGATCCCCAGCCACTCTCCCTTTCAAGGCCAGCCCACTGGATTTCCTGGTGTGACTTCCTATTCGCCTGAGTCCAGCCTGATGTGGATGGTCATTGGGTATCAGGTTTTGCTATTTGGAGCAATGCCACGTGGAACCTTCTTGTGTGTGTATATCAGGACTCCCTGGAAAATGTTGTTTGGGTTGAGGCCAGGTAGATGAAAGTGACCTCCTCACCATCACGTGGTCTGGATTTAAGAAATAGGATTCAGTGGGGGAAAGCTCTGTTCAAAGGGTTGGAAAGTGGAGGCCTAGCTCTTTGTTCCTTGATGATCTCTGAGGATGTGCAGGGGTCAAGTCACTGCTGAAGGAGCCGTGGACTCTGCTCCAGGAGTTGCCCCCCAACCCCTTTTTAGAGTGCACAGTTGGTCACGGCCTTGACATTGGGGAGGAAGATTCAGGGTTGGCTTCTCTAGCAGCCTTACTTGTGAGGTCACCTGGGCAGTGTTTCAGTTTGCAAAAGCTGCTGTAATGCAATATACCAGAAATGGGCTGTCTTTTACAATGGGAATTTATTACATTACACATTTACAATTCTAAGGCCATGAAAATGTCCCAATTAAGGTATCAACTAGACGACACTTTCTCTGAAGGAAGGCCGCTGGTATATGGAACACCTTTGTCAAATAGCAAGGCACTTGGCCAGCATCTGCTGGTCCTTCTCTCCTGGGTTCCTCTGTGGGTCCCCTCTCAGCTCCTCTGGTGACTATTTTTCTCTAAGCTCTCTCCAGACTTCTCTGGATGGTTCTCTCTCTGCTCTCTGGGCTTTTCCTGTCTTTTATCCTTATAAAGGACTCCAGAAAGGATTAAGACCCACCTTGAATTGGGTGGGTCACATCTCAATTGACACAACCTATGCAAAAGGTCCCACTTACAATAGGTCTGTATCCAAAGGAATGGATTAAAAGAACACGGCCTTTTCTGGGGTACATAACAGCTTCAAACCAGCACAGGCAGGAAGTTGTCTGAGGAGTTCAGCCGCCATTGCCTGCAAACTTGAGTTGGTGGGGGAGGGAATGTTCTAATGGTTCCAGGTCTCGAGGCAAGACAACCTCGTGAAGCTGAAAACCCATTGCCAGGCAGTCTGAGTGTGCAGCATGCTCACAGGAGAACCTGCCTGTCTCCACCAAGGGCTACTCCTAAGGGACTAATTTACCAGTGGTGCCAGTTTACTCTCCCATCCGTGGTGGGCACGAGGACCCATTGCTGCCCCTCCCCCCCACCCCCCCCACACCTGGCATGGTCTCCTTTTTTGTTTTTACCAACTTGGTTCTTACTGTGGTTTTGCTTCACATTTGCCTCCTTGCTAATGCAGCTGAGCTTCTTTCCATATGTTTGTGTTTTTGTTTGGGTGACCTCTTTTATTAAATGGCTGCTCATGTTTAGTATCTCTTTCTCCATTGGATTGTCTGTCTTATTCTCAATGATTTATCTTTTTGAAATATATATTCTGTTTGCCAATCCTATGATGATTAATACATGTTTCAAATATCTCCTCCCAGTCTGAGAAATATTGATGTTTTGTAGTTATCTCTCATGTGTTCCCATGTCACTTGCTTCTGTCAGCTTTTGTTTTTGGTTTATAAAGGCTTTGGATTGTTTGTCAGAATTAGGTTCCGAGCATGCCTTGGACTTAACCCCTGGGGAGACAAATACAAATATAGAAGGATTTTTTGAAATATATCTTTTAATAAGCAAGCACAAAACAAATGGGGATCTGCCTTACTATATCATTTATGCTAAATTCTCAATAAATACTTATATTCTCCCTAGTAGTCTTAGAGATAGAAAAATATGATTTGTATGTGGATAATGCCATTTATGTACAAGGTAACTAAATGTAAATTCCAGAAAAATTTGCATTTATTTATTAAAATTTAAACTTATGCCTCCTTTTAAAAATTGTGTGTATTCTAAAAGTATGAAAAGATGATGGGAGATATGAATATGTGTTAAATTCTTTAAGTCATTGAAGTAGGTTATATTGAGTATTCATTAATGACAGCAGGGGGTGAGAATAAATTTGTGACGTGTTGTCCCATGTTCTTTGCCCAAAGGACCTGGTGAATTTTATTCAAGCAAATTTTAAGAAACGGGAATGTGTCTTCTTTACCAAAGACTCCAAGGCCACGTAAGCAACTATTCTCCCCCCTCTTCTTTTTTTCTATGGGCAAAATAAATCATCGATAACTATTACAACAAAACAAACACCCACTGGTTCATTATTAAAGATGTTTTCATCTGGTAATTCTCAGAAATGGTGTGTGAGCAGGAAGAATTTGGCAAGTAGCTTTGTAGTTTCTCCCTACAGCAACATCATTTTGTTTTATATGTTTAGCTTTGGTGACAGTTGGTGAAGTCAGGAAGGGAAGCTGTCTCTCCTTTAGCATTCCTGTGGACCTGCAAGCCCCCTGAAGGACGGAGGCAAAGAATGCTGTTTTATAGAGCTTGGCAGGGCAATGCCATATGGGGTCACATACGGCACCTGAATGACTTCTCTCTCAGCCCTCTCTTCCCTCCTGTTGTCTTTGGGCTTTTCCATTTACCTGTTTGTTCATTTGCTCTGAGCCACCTGTTTTTCAGAATTTTGAGGCAGGACTACAAAAGTCGTGGGGAGCTGTCCCCAGCAGCTTAGCATACAGGAGGTCCCAATCAATGTTAGTTAATAAATCATGCTGACTTTTCCCAAAGGAAATGCTCCTGGATATAATGAAATCATTTCAGTCCTACCTCCCACTCATCTGTTCCCCTTTTGCCCCTTTGCTTCTGCCTGCTGGAAATGGAAGAAAGCGTCCAACTGTTGATTGATAGGATAGTTGTTGTTGGAGTTTATAATTGAAGTTGTTGCTGGAGTTTATAATTCAAGGATTACAATTGTTAAACTAGAACAAAGGCAGTGAGGGGGGGTAAGAATAAGAAAAGCAGACATTTTAGAGGCTGCTTGCTAATTGTGCTACTTTGAGCCAACTATTCTCTTTATGAACCAAATTCTTTTAGAAAAATCTAGCAAAGCATACCTCATGCGTATAGTAAAGATTCAATGAGATCACACATAAAATGCCTGCCATAGTGTCTCGGAGCATAAAAGGTTCTCAATAAAAAAGGTTTTCTTACTTAGTGTGAATCAGAAAATGAACATTTGAAAAAACTAAGAGAGCTCTAATTTGACATTGGTATAAACTTATTCATCATAAATCATTCGGGTAGAGTAAACTTTATAAGTCAGGTATTTATTCTCTGAATGTTTCACTGAAGGATCTTGCTGCTAATCTATTTGTTTGACAGATGGAAAGTACAGTTTGGCTTCATTCATTCATTCAACAAATATTTGGTGAGCACCTACTATGTCACAGGGACTTTACGTACTTGATTAGTAATTCTACAATCACCCTGTAAGATAGCTGTTACCATTTGACAGAGAAGACAAGTGAAGGCCTGAGAAGTTCAGGATTTCCCCCAAGGTCACAAGGCCACTAGGAGAGAGGTGGGGGATTTGAACCGGGTTTTCTAATTCTTCTGTAGTGCATTCTCTTGTTCTCCTGCTGCCTCTCTAAGAATGGCCCTGTTTTATGCAAAGTGTGTTCATCAGCATTTTCTTAAATACAGCTATCCCATCTAACTGGCTTAGGTGAAAGGGGGGTAGGTGGTAATTGGATCTCACAGCTGAAGAACACGGCCAGACCCAGGGCTCAGACAATGTCACCATGACCCTCCCTTGCCACCTGTTTCTGCCTTCCTCTGGATGGGCAGACTCTTTGCAAGTAGTCACAAAAGGGACACCATATCTTTGGTTTACCTGGGATCAATTTATTGTTTTACCAGTGGAGGAAAGAGAGAGTTTCATTCCTAGATTTCACCAAGTCCTGGGCTGAGGTTCATGGGTGCTTATTGGCCTGGCTTGGCCCAAGTGCCCATCTCTAAACTAATCCCCAGGGCTGGAGAATGGAATATATCGATTGGCCAGGCTTGAGTGATGGGTGAGTATGGACCCAGTGTGGACAGGGGTGATTCCTCCAAGGAAATTCTGGGAGCTCTTACTAGCAGAAGGGGAAATAGATGCAATTTAGAGAAACACATAGCTGTTCACTTCACAGTGCTTGATTTCACTCAAGTCTGAGGCCAAAGGAAAGGAGATGCAGTGAGAAGCCCCTAGCCTCAGCAACACAAGCAGAGGGGAGAAACCACAGGTTTTCCAGTTTCCATCCTAGAAGGGATACAAGGTTGCAGACCAGAGTCAAGACTCTATAAGCTTTGAAGTTCCCCATGTTTATTGTTTTCATCTCTCTGTAGGTAGTGGAACACCCCGTGTAACCTAAATTACTCATCAGATTGGGGAATTGAATGAATTTTGATATTAATATTAATATCGAAATCCAAATTTTGCTGCCACTTGCCACACTAGCTGACATAGCTTGCCCAAAGTGTCCTCTGAGAGTCCCCAAAGTGGTCACACATGTGCCAGTGTGTCCAGATTCACTCATGTCTCTCCACTCTAACCCTGTCACTGTCTGTTTCTTGAGTAGCCACTGAGAGGTGGTGCTTCCCCTGCTGCTCAGCTCAGGGGGCGGCCTCCTGGCATTCCTAAGGCTGCAAGCCCCTGCAGCTGGGTTTGTTCTCTTCAGTCCTCACTCTCTCAGCCATGTTGGGTTCCAGGTAGAAAGAGGAAGGACACTCCTTTCACTCCTTTCACTGTAGTGCAGTAGAACCTCCTGCGATGATGGGAATATCGTCAGCTCCATCCAATATGGCTGCCATCAGCTACATGTGGCTACTGAGAACTTAAATGTGGCTAGTGCAACCGAGAGAATGAATATTTGAATTTTATATTGAAATGTTATTTTATATTTAATTAATTTAAATACAAATTTAAATGGTGACATGTGGCTGGTGGCTACCACGTTGTGTAACCCAGCTTTACCAGATTCAGACCTGGCCCAAAGGGTACTGTTGTCGATCCTGAGTGACTCCCATCCTTTCCATTTACCCTCTCTGACATTTCTACCCCTCCACTAGGTGTCTGTACCCCAGCATTTTTCTCCATTGATAAGATAATTCATGCATACTGGTGCATGGAAGGCCACCAGCCCACAGACCATTAAGGAGGAGCTAGACCACTCTCTCATACCCCTATCCTTGGAAGGGAAAAGGGCTCATGAGTCTGTTGTAGGAGTGACCGTGGAGAAAGCAACTCTCTTCCCCATCCTGCAGTGTGCTAGGGTGGGCGGGTGTGAACAGATCCCAGAGGATAGTGGGGTGGTAATAGCTATCGACTGAGAAAAAGTAAACCCTAGAGCCTATAGTGAAAATGACCCTGAGAAATACTGGGAAGCAGTCTTGGCCTAGGAAGCGCCCTAGGGTTAAACAAGATAAAAGACTGTAGAGAGCACACTCAATTCTGGTTGACTTTTCTTTCTTGGCTACACTGAGTGATGTCCCTGTGAATGGTTCCAAAATGGAGGCAAGGTTGCTGCTGAGGGGATGATTTGGGTTCTAGGCTCTAGCTCAACTTTTGTAGCTCTAGAAAATATTAAGTATTTTGATAGAAGTTTTGAGTAAGGACAATTTTCGTACACTTTAGTAATTAAGACTTTATGCTTAAGGAACTCAGGCTAGCTTAAGCTAAAAGGGGGTGGGGGTGGGACCTAAAAGGAAACAAGGCTGTCCTGTAGAACCTAGGATCAGAGAAGTGGCTGGGACTCTAGAATGATTAGATTCCATGACTGAAACACATGGAGATCCAAAAAACCCCCTTTGTCCACCTTTCATCTCCACTTCTCCCTGCAGGCCTGTTTCCTCTCCCTCAGTGCAGATACATTGATGATGTTTTGCCCAGGCATTCCGTGGCACAGGCCTAGACCTAGAGAGAGATGAAAGCAGCTCTTTTGGTCCTAGTACAAGTTCCTAAGAAAGGGATTCATGTCAATCTTGCCTTAACTTTCTACCCTGGACCTATCAGCAAGGACAGTTTCACAGGTTTTGGTGCCTCCAGCAGTGACAGCACTGATGTATGTCAGTGGCCTGCCACTTGGCAAAGTGAGCTGCATGAGAAGGCTCCCACTGGGATGCATTTGTTCCTCATTATCAAATCTCTTTGTTGAGCGGCTTTGGTAGTTGCCTTCACTCCCAGTACTACCAAAAAAGCTCTCCATTAGCAGGATAACTCCAGGTCCATGTAACACGATTGAAGCAGATTGTACAGCACCCTTAAAACTTGTTGCAAAACAACTATTTTCTGCTCGTATTGTATTTTTAGATGCAGCCAGAGAAACGCATAGCACTATCAACGTCTTGCAAAATGAAAGCATGGTCCTATGCTTTGCCGTTCTATCAGATACTCGCATCAGACATCAACATCTTGAGAATACAGCCCTTCCTCTGGGAACTACAGCTTTGTACACTTAAAACTGCCTTCTGAAAGGCAAAAATACCTACTTGACAAAAACCACTGAGGATGAATGAAGATAGAAACTTTTACAAGAAGGCCAAATCAATGTATTCATTCATTTTTTCCTTCATTCAGACAATGTTTGCTGAGTGCCCTCATGTGCCTGGAACACTGGGACAGAGAATATAAGAGAGACAGTGTTTATCCTGGAGCGAACCTTAGCAGGGTTTCCTTACTCTGTATACTTGTATTTGGCCCAGTCTGTCCAGGAAATGCTTGCTCCAGAGTAAGGATGGCTGTCTCTGTATATGGCTGTGTACTACACATGGGGGCTGTATACAGATTCATGGGGGCTGAATACAGTCTGTGTTCTGTCCTTGCACCCTAAAACAGACCAGGAGCTGCCAGATGAGGGTACCTTTTTCAGACAGGCTAGCTGTTTGAACACTTACTCTGTTGTGCAAACTGGAGGCCGGTGAGAGTGAGGTAGGCACTGATTCTGCTAATAATTGGTCATCAGGTGTAAACTGGCACGGTTCTGGCCCTATCTCGCTCCATTGTTCCTTTGCTCTCTCAGAAAAAGGCACAACCTGACTTACTTCAGTGGCTGAACATATCTTTACCTTGCAGTTCTCCAGACTCTTTGCAATGGACCTCGGTTCTCCTCCTCCACTGGCGATGGCCTCTTTGAATTCATAAAACCCTTCAGAATCTTGTCCAGGATCGATCAGCGAGAGAATAGAGAGAGATGAGGAAGCACGCATGTTGGGCAGGCAGAAAGAAACCAGAAGGAGGCTGAACAGTGCCTCACTACTAGAAAAGCTGATTTGGCCACTGTCTTAGTTTGCCAGGGCTGCTAGGACAAAGACCACTGACCAGTTGGCTTAACCAACAGGAACATACTGTCTCTTAGATTTGGTGGTTAGAAGTTCAAATTGAGGTATGGTGGGCCATGCTTTCTCCCAGGGTCTGCAGCATTCTGATGCTAGATGGCAATCCTTGGGCTACCTTTGCTTATAAGTACATCTCTTAATAGAGGGGTCAAACAATCATGGAATTATATATGTTTAGATTTTTTTTAAATCTGCTCTTTTGATTCTTTTCTGTTGCTACTGCCTTTGTGATTCCTTGATTTGTGTGTATGGAAGTACCATAAACTAACAGTCACTTTGGCAGAACGTGAGCCCTACCCAGCTAGAAATTCAATTTATTCTTAACCCGCACAGCAGGCCTGCTAGGGAAGAGGTTATGCTAGGGTAGAAGGAAGGCTTTTATTTGTTTTTTCTCACTGCTCTTTGCTGAGTGTTCTTCTTAGGTGGGCAGAATCTCTTTTCTCCACCTAGAATTGCAAGCAAGTTGGGGCAGGAATCATATCCAATTCATCTTTGGATACCAGCCCAGGTCTGACCCAGAGTGGGCATTCAATCAATATTTACTGATTGATTACAGTAGGCTGGGGAAAGGAGGAGGAGAAGAGGGTTTACCATTCACTGTATATCTTTTTATGGTCTTCCAGTTTTGTATCATGCATCTTTGCCATTTAGTAAAATATCAAATGTAATTCTATTACTCTTTTAAATAAAAGATCTGGAGCTCATTTAGTGCAGCTTGTGCTTGCAAACTTCCCATGGCAGTTAATGCTCAGTATGAAAAAGATGTTCCTATTAATTTCTGAGAGATTTTGGGATCCTCCCAGGGGCTCCCACCCCCTACAAGTACAGCCCATGGGGAAGATGGCGCACCTCCTTTCAGAGAAGCGTTTCTGGTCTGGGAAAATTGGAAGCATTGGCATTGAGACCTGCCCCAGGGCTCCTATGCGCCATGAGCCATGTAGGAGTTTATAGCTTCCAGATTTCCAAGAGTCAGTCCCATAATAACTTTAGGGCTACCGATACAGATGGAAAAGGCCTGCTTTTCTCATATCCTCACTGTCAGCACAGAGCGAGTTTGTTGGCAGAAGGCCAACAAACAACAGGGATAAAGCATCCAAATAACTTTTCAGCAACCAACTGAGATGATGAGAATTGTCTGGAAAGAAAACTTGGTGGTGCAATTTCCTTTTATGCTTATTTAATCTCATAATTAGGGGGTTATTCAAAGAACCACGATGAACAATTTCAATAGCTTTAATGAAACTTGATCCTCCCCCTCAATGTCTTCTTCTGCTCAGAGAGAACGTGTGCAAGTGTGGGTATGCCCAGAGCCAGCACACAGAAGGCACCCAGGTCAACCAAAGTGAGAAATGGAATTACAAGAAACACACCAAGGAACTTCCCACTGATGCCTTTGGGGATATTCAATTTGAGACGCTGGGGAAGAAAGGAAAGGTAAATGGTGGTTTTCCACTTTGAATAGCTAATTCCTATGCTAACATGACTCAGGCTACCTGAAGTTACCTCACTTGTCTACCACCTTGAAGGTATGGAAATGACATCCGTGTTGGATGCTACAAAAGGCAGGATGGATGCTTCGGACAGTTGTCCCACTTTATCTGCCTTATGGGTATTCCTGAGAATACCTGTTGCTGTGAATAAGGTGACATTTCCCTCTGTGCACCTACACCTCAAGCTGTAACACAGGGTTTTGCAAAGATGTGTAATGTTTAGAAAGAGTCTTCTCTGAAATCCTCCTGGGTCCCTTGTCTTGGTTACGGTCCCCTCCCCGGACTCCTCCAGCTGGAAGCTGGGACAGCACCTTGACCTCTCACATCCCCAAACCCTGTCAGTGCAACCTCAGAATCTGACCCAGCTCCATTCATCGCTGGCCCTTCCCAGGGTGTCTGCCCCAGAATGGGCCACAGCCACCGCTGGTCTGGATGGCAGCAGGGCAGCCTCCTCCCAGCTTTCCCTATCTCTGTAGTGGCTTCTCAATTTACATTTCAATATTAATTCCATCCTGTTTCTACTCTGCTTAAAAACCCCAGTGGCTTTTACTGCCTTCAGGATAAAGTCCTAAATTCTCAACCTGGCTTGTAAGGCCCCCCACGGTCCTCCAGCCTCGCTGGACACCCGCATCTTCCCGCTGTCTGTCCAGCCACACTGGTTCCTTCACCTGCGTCCCCCAGCCCTACCCCAGGGCCTTTGCACCGCCCTGCCCCCCGCCCAGGACCCTGTGTGCTCCCATCCTTTCCCCACCCTTCCCATGCGGTCTGGAGAGCACGAGGCTGGCTGATGCGTCCCCTCTCCCCGCGCAGTACCTCCGTCTGTCCTGTGACACCGACGCAGAAACCCTCTATGAGCTGCTGACCCAGCACTGGCACCTGAGGACGCCCAACCTGGTCATTTCTGTGACCGGTGGTGCCAAAAACTTCGCCCTGAAGCCGCGTATGCGCAAGATCTTCAGCCGGCTCATCTTCATTGCCCAGTCGAAAGGTGCGCAGAGCGGCGCCCTGGGGGGTTGCGCCGGCAGGTGGACTATACCCGGGCAGGCGGCGCATCTGGGCGCAGGTGGCCTATTCGGGGGCAGGGGATCCAACTGGACGCAGGTGGCCCATCCAAACTGCGTGCAGGACGTCCGTGCAGACTGGGAATTGAGCAGCCTGTACAGCTCGTCCCCAGAACCCAGATGTTATGGAAGCTCTAGGTTTAACCATTATCTGGTTAAAAGCAGAGTCCTCAAATGCATGGACAGCCAGGGGATCTGGCAGGGGACACGGGGCTTCACCGAGTAACCCTTTAAAAATCAGCAGGAAGGTACTTTCTTGTGGGTAATTTCAGTTCTTCTGAATCTTCTACAGTTTTTTATTGTACTATTTCTCCAAATGAGATTTTACCCAGGAGATTCTGGTGAATCAAAAGAGGAATATTCAATTTGTTTACTCTTTATTTTTGAGATCAATGGGGTACTTTTGGGAGTAGGGGCCAGTGCCTTGCCTGCGTGGCAGTGCTTGGTGGTGGCAAAAGCAAATAACCCTGGCTTTCTTATTTGGAATATTCAGCTTAGCTTAGCATTTCACTGCTTTTTACTTTTTATTTTGAGAAATTTTGCACATATAGAAAAGTTACAAGAATAATATAATGAGCATCTGTATGCTTTTTACATAGATTCACCAACTGTTAATATTCTCCCATATTTGTCTGATCTCTTTCCATAAATATCCACATTATGATTTATATTTTCTTTTTGGGGAACATTTGAGTACAAGTGGCAGATATTTTGACTTTTGGTCACTAAGTACTTCAGTATGCATCTCTTAAAAACAGGGACGTTCTCTTATATAGTCCGATACAATTTTCCAACTCAGGAAAGTTAATATTGGCTAATATTGTCAATATTAGTCACTATGTTAGTCAATCTAACAAACAGGTCATGTTCAAGTTTTCCTAGTTATCCCAACAGTGTCACATTTTTCTCCTTCTGGATCCAATTCGTTTAGCTTTCCATATCTTTTTAGTTTTCTGTTATCTGGAGCTGGACTTCTTTTCATTGTTTTCCATGACATTTTTGAAGAGTACAGGCTAATTGTTTTGTAGACTGTCCCTCAATTTGGGTTTAACTGATATTTCTCATACTTCAGTTCAGTTTATCTAATTCAATGTTTGGTTTTTAAACTTCTTTAACTAAGAATATTAGTTGGCTAGCAGAACTAAGGAAATGTGTCTTATTGTCAATATAAACTTAACCTTATTGCCAAAAAATTATGATGGTTATTTCCCCTTCATTCTTCTTATTTCCTGACCCATCCAGAGGAGGGCACTGTGGGCAGTAGTTTGTTATAAATTTGAGAAACTCGGCTACTTTACTACTAAATCCTGAACACTTATCACTCATTCACTCATTTGTTCAACCATTCAACAAATACTTATTAAATACCTGCTATGGCCAGGAATTCTTTTAGGTGCTGGGAATATAGCAGAGAAAAAAACAGATAAGAGCCCCTGGCCTCCTTGGAGGAGATCACATTCTCACTTCTGTGAAGCAGGAAAGCCGGAGCTGGGAAGTTGCCATCCTCATGGTCCATTGCGTTAGCTATGGGGAGGGCTATGTACACTTCTGTTTGCCTAATTCAGAACAGGAAACGTTATGGGTCTGGAGCTCCTGTCCTGTGAGAACTGGCTGAAGGAAGTGGGTATGAAACTTCTAAGGACAGTACCGCATTGGAAGGACTTTTACGCGAGAGGTGACTACACTTGATCCTCATTGCTGAAGACAGTTGTTAAATTAGAGAATGGAGACAAACGTGTAGCGATCAGATAAGAGGGCTGCCTTGGGATTCCTGAGGCATCCACAGTAGAGCTAAGAGGTAGGCGGTGGCTCTTGGAGGTGGGATTTCTGGATTGGTACCATGTTAGACTATGGCCATTTCCAACTTTGAGATTCTGTTATTAGGCTAAATATAATTTTTGTAGGTATTTTATTCATTTCCATCTTGGGGAAAAAAATTAAAACCCTGAAAAACTCTTGACATTGCAAAGACCATCAAATATAAGCCTATAAAATACCACTGAGCAAAACTGTGCAATTATAAAACAAAGCTGAATTATTGGCATCAAGGCCATCCCAGGTGTATCTCACCTGTTCTGACTAAGGTGGAGGAGTTGGAACAGAATGTACTGCTTTCCATGGCACTGGAAAGGCTTGCTTGAAGGTCAGGCACTTACTGGCCATAAAACGATTCACCCAGGAGGCCAATTAAAGATGCAGAGTCCCTGGCCCCATCCCAGAGAGGCTGTGGCTGCAGACCTGGAATTGGTATTTTTTGATGAACAGCTCTTGGGATCAGGGCCCCCACTTCCTCTTCTCCTTCCTTTCCATGTGGTCTGAAACAAAGCCCCTCCCAAGTGTGCGCTCCTGTCTGATGCTCCTGGAGGGGAGGGTTTCCTTAAGAGTCTGGGCAAGCAGACCTTTTCCCCAGCACCTGCTGAGCGACTGCTGCTCTCCGCGCTCTACAGGGGCTTGGATTCTCACCGGAGGGACTCACTACGGCCTGATGAAGTACATCGGGGAGGTGGTGAGAGATAACACCATCAGCAGGAACTCGGAGGAGAACATCGTGGCCATCGGCATAGCAGCGTGGGGTATGGTCTCCAACCGGGACATGCTCATCAGGAATTGCGATGCTGAGGTATGTGTGGGACCGAGCAGGTCTGCAAGGCAGTGCGGGAGAGAGACCAAGGGGCGGCCTAGACCCCGGGGTTCTGGGACGGAGCCGGCCTAGAGGGAACCTGGCACCTTCTGGGACCTCGGACATTGAAGATAAGAATGAAATAATGAGAGAGCACATTTTCCGTTTGGGAAGGAGTTAGCAGTGGATGTATTTTGTTCATTAAAATTTGTTCCCAGCGTATAGTGTTAGAGTTAGACTCCTTGTCCTTTATAACCGTGATCTGAATGTGTACAAAGGGGATTCCAGCCCTTGCTAGAAGCAATTCCTTAATTGCTTTGCCACACTCATGGGAATTCAGATCAATTGCCCAGGTCCTTGGTCATTTGGCATTAAAAAGTCTTTGAAATAGGGTGTATGGGTAGTTCAGTGTTACAATGCTCACTTGCCATGCAGCATTCGATTCCTGGCCGTGCACTCCCCCCACCCCCCACCCCCAAAATGGTGCTGCAGTAACAATAGTCACATAGGAAAAAAGAATGAAATGCATTAAAAAAAAAGTTTGAAATCACCATTCACCTCATCAATAGCAATAAAAAGAAGTCTCCTGTGAGAATATTTGGAGAGCAATCAACATGTATTTCATGTTTGAAAATGAAGTAGCTATCTGCAGTTTTGTATCAAGTGTGGAATTTTGAAGACAGCATTTTCTAGTGAGTTAATGACCTCCTTAAGCAACAGATGTTCTCCACCCAGAAACTCTGGACCACGTGTTCAGAAATATAAATTTAGTATATATTTGCTCCATCTGGTCTACCCTTAGACTTTTAGATAGTCAATGTTCAGGAGTTTTGAATTTGCTGTGGGTCTTTTCACTTTTAAATTTTTTTCTTCCTTTTGTTTATCTGTCACCCTTTTTGTTATTGTTGTTCAAGTATTTTTCTAACATTTTAACATTAAATTACAGTTTCCAAGTATTTTTATAAAGAAATGAAAAATGCCACATAACTGCTGTTTGCCACAAAATCATACACCATAAAGTAAAATACAACCAGCTGAATTTATTCATGTTTCCCGGTAATCCAATGTGACTTTAGATGTTTTTCTATATTCTTTATTATAATTCATTTATGCAGATTAGGGAAAGGGATTTATAATGAGCTGTTTTCATCTTTAAGATTACCTTCTATATACTGCTTCTCCTTTCCAGCAAATTAGGTGCTAAAGTGAAAAATGATACCATGCAGTATTACAGAGGCCCAAAGCAATCTGTAACTTTAATTTCCCAAATATCAATTTCAAATTTCTCCCTACATAGACAAAGACTCAAATAGCCAGCAATCTCATAGTTAGCAGGAAGGAAAATACATGAGATAAAGATTATTTAACTGGAACTGTATGCTTTTCCCCCAAGCTACAGGCATTCTTTAGTCTGGCATGGAACATACAAAACTATAGAGTTTAGATTTTCTCAGGCATTTAATTGCCTGAAAAATAAATAACTTTCAGCTCTTTCATAATTGAACTGGCTCTTAAATATCTTCAGGGGAAAGGAGTCCCAAGAATTTTGTGTTCTTTAAGAAATCGGTATATATAAATGAACTACTGTTATGTTCAACTAAATCTTGAAGAAAGCTACAGAAGTCTTTTTTTTCTAAAAGTACAATGAAGATATGCATGGCCACCACTGTTCATACAGTGAAAGACTGGAGTGGTAAAGGTGGATTCAACCTGTGAGTGCACAGTCGTAAGCTAATGTAAATGGAAAGAACAAAACAAAATGAAAAACTCCATTCTGACAACTATTTAAAGAAAAATAGAACCAATCAAAAAAAAATGCTGAAGAACAAGTGTATCTCCTCTTAAGGAGAAAAATATTATCCAACACAAAAATGAGAACTACAAATTTGAAAACTGCGGATTTTTCTTTGACATAAAATACAAAAAAAAAAAAAAAGTAGAGGGAAGAAGTCAAGACCATTTAAAATTGAGGCAGGTTTATGTAAAACTGGAACAGAGAGTACAATGATTTCACATCATGAAGGAAATGACTGAATGAAATTTCACAAGTTGTCATGTCTATAATAAACTATATTAATTAAAAACTCAATGCAAATTATCAAAAATACAAAGTGTAGATTTTTTCATATTAAGTTTATAATAGACTACCAAATCTCTGTTTAACACATTTATTCTACAAGCCTCTCTGTTTGGCAGCACATGCAATACAAGTACCTACCTGTATACTAGTATTTTAAGAATCATGCTTCATCCTAAACTTTTCACCCATTATATGTACGTTTTATTTACATCATAAGAAACTTAAGACCTTTCTAAGGTGGTACATTTAAGAACGCTCTGAAAGAGTTTTTAATTAACATATTACATAAAAACAACCTTAATTTTTACATGAAATCTTATTACTGTGGCATGATGGGTTTAATTTAACAGCTGAAGCATAAATATAGTAACTATTGTACTCTTTAAACTATTTCACAACTACAGGAAAATGACTGATTTTTAAAATAACGCCAACATGAGACTATGAAGCTATGAGCAGTGAAATACAAGAAAACAATAAACTAATAAATAAGACATTTTTTTCAGCAGTGGCCATTCATTATTTTGCTATTAGGAACCTGGAAGAAATTGTCTTCTTTTGCTTTCAAATGTTCTGGTAATTCTAGTAGTTTCTTAGCTTCTTCAATATCATCTTGAATCACTGAAATAAGTGATTCTAAAGAATCAAAGTTATTTTCTGGTCTGGGGTAGCCAATGATGGCCACATTGAGCATTTCCCCACAGAAGTTCTTTTGAAGGTATGTATGGTGTGAGTTTCCGTGGACTTTTTCATATTCTTGTAGTATGGGTTCCATCCTATCCTCACCATCATCTTATGGACATTTCCACTTCCAACACCGGCCCAACCATAATAATACCAGTGGATAGATCAGTTGGAAGATTATCAATTACTTGCACGGGAAAGTTAGCAGTAGGGATACCCAGCTACTTGGAGCTGAGACCGGAGCCCGCACCACCTGGCCGCACCAGAAGTAGGGTAGGTGCCTCATGACGCCACCCGCTTGCCACGCGGGGTCCGACCCTGTCCGCACCTGGCAGGGTCGCTGTCTAGGTGGTGCCCCGACCTTCTGGACCAACCAGAGGACATGGAAGGGAGCTTGGCCACTAGGGCGCACAACAGACCGCCGGGCTGCGACCAAGCGCGGTAGTGGGACCTTCACGGTGCTGACCCAGTGGGAGCCATTGGACACTTGAAAGGTTGCGTCTCGTATCTGTCACCATTTTTAATATTATAAAGGGCAGAAAAGAGTGGGAAGGGATTTCTTGAGTATCTTCAAGGAGGCAACATGGCGGACTGAAAAGATGACGCACTTTGGAGTCAAGAAAAGTCTAGGTTTGAGAAACCCTACCTACTGCTGCTAGCTCTATAGCTTTGAGGGAGCTCTTTTCTCCCCATTTGTATAATAATAATGTTATATCGTCATGGGGTAGATATATCTCATTGGGTGGAATGAATAGTAGCTTTTGTCCTTCTTATTAGTGCTTTGCCAGGGATGGAAAGATGATGTCACATCAAATGCCATCTTCAGGGTAAGAGTAGCTGGAGTAGGGATTCCGAGGACAGGGGCAGCTGGGTGGGAAAGATTGGTCATGTTTGTCTTGGGTGTTGATGCCAAGTCTGGGGTGGATACATTACATATGTTAATTCATAGAATTATAAAAACAACTCTGTGATGTAGGCATTTTAACCTTTGAATTAGAGCAATAAAAGACTTTGCTATTTCCCTTGAGGCAGAAGCTTATAGGGCGCATTCTCTGTCAGTGAGGAAAACTAGAAATGAATATATAAAGGTTAAATGGAAAGTGCCATATTGGATATTGATAAAAACAATTCAATCAGAAATACATTAATTAGAAAGAAAAAGAATAGAAAGAACCTTTATTCTTTGAAATAACTGACAATTTAATTTAAGGAATAAAAGGAACTGAAAAATGCAATGTAATCAGATGTTGAAAAAAACTGAGCAGATCCTATATACAATTATATGTTAGTGAACTTGAAAAATCTCATGGGAATTGATTTTTTTTTTCTGTAAAACTACAATTTTCCAAAATTGATTCAAGAAAAAATAGAAAATCTGAAGAGCTAAATTATCAATGAGCTTCAAAAGCAGAAAAAATTATCTCCCAAATTGCTCTGTACAAGGGTTTTCACCTAGCAATTAAAAAAAATATCCTAGTAATTGCTAATTTCAGAAGGGTTTGTGGTCCTCCCATGCATCCAGAGACATGGTATCTTTATGAGTTGCTGGAGAAAGAGCAAATTTTTGTACCCTATCTAGAAAACTACTTAGGAATATGTATCAAGAGCATAACAACTATTCATACCATAGGTCCAGTAATTGTACTTAGAGTAAATACATCACTAGAAAATTCAACATTTGGACAGAGATTTTCAGTAAAATATTTCTTGTAGTAGCCAGGAATTGACATAAAAAAAAATCTAGTAAGATCAATAATAATGGGAGCCTCAGGTAGATCACCTGAATGAAGAAATATTATGGAGCCATCAAAAACTGTTTTCAAAGATTTTTTGCTAGTGTGGAAAATATTTCCAATTTTCAGTAGAAAATTGAGTCAATCAATATTAATGACTAGAAAAGAAATAGTTGTGCTAAAATCCTAATGTTGACTTCACTGTGTTGACGAAATAAGCATGATTTTAATTTTCCTTTTATAAACTTTTCTGCATTTCCGATTTTTAGATACTTATTATTTTTAGATACTTAATGTGTTATTTTTATTCCTTTTTACTTTTCTGTTAATGATAATCTTTAGTGACATGAAAATTTTGTAGCAAACTCATATGATCTCGTGGTCAGCTTCCTTCTTTCTTTTTTTCTGTCTTTGGCATAAGTTGAAACTAATAATTGTTAATAATATAATAGTTGCTACACTCTTTCCTGAAGTGTGATTTCTACTCTTTTCCTCATTACAAAACCCTGCCACTGGCAGATAGGGCTGTATTGGGGCTCAGATTTTGTTGACCTGAAACAATGCCACATTTCACAAGTCCTAAATTTTTACACTATTTTTAAGATCTCATTCAGGACTTTTCCCCCTATCTTCCATCACTTATTTTTCTTGAGTCAGTACTACACTAAAAATCATTGCTGTATTACCTATGCATTAAAAAAGCAGAAACCTTCATTCATTATTCTTGTGTATCTAATTTTTCTTACCACTTACTTTTTCATTTAAACCTTACAATTCCTTTGTCAAGATACATCCACAAAACACAGCAAACAACAACAGCAACACGTCACACTCACTGAGTAGAAGCATCTTAAACCTTTAAATTGACGCAGGAAAAATGGAAATTGTTTCAAAATCAAGTCCTCTCCTGGTCTATTATGGCTCTCAACTTATGCAAGTCTCTGTCTTTCAGGAAAGTTCTACATTTCCTGTCATTAAGTTCTACATATTTCTTGCTAACATTATTTCTAGAGATTTTGTATTTTTATTGTTATTGTGAATGAAATCATTACTGAATTTGATGTTTTAAAGTGACTTTTGCTGTTATAAGTAGAAGTATTGATTTGTTTGTTGTTATTTTGAATCAGGCACTTTAATGAACTCTCTTCCTAGTTCTTACGGTTTTTCAGTTGACTCCCTGAGTGTTCTAGGTTTTTGACAATATTATTGGTAAATAATGTCACTTTCAAAAACAACTTCCCATTTAATTATTTCTTGTATTTTTTGTTCATCTTGTCCAGAGTAATAACGTTAATTGGCAGAATACCTGTGTCATCATTAATGGAAATGATTCTAGTATTTCACCTGTAAATAGGATGTTAAATACACATATATTTAAAAATATGTATATAAACATAAAGTTAAATATACCTATATTTAAAAAAATCATATAAAGCCATTGTCCTTTTATTTCTAATTTACATATTTTTAAAAATTGAGGATGAATGTTGAGTTTTGCATCTATTGAGTTGTTGTATTTCATCTTTAACCCATAATTTGATGGCCCAAGTCCCGGAAGCAACATCAGCTGCTCCTTAATAAGCCCACCAGATTTTCTTAGTCAGTAATTTGTTTGGGTTTTTGTATCCTTATTCCTTAGAGAACTTGGTCCTTGGCTTTGCTTTTTGTGATTGTTTCCTTGTTGGGTTTTGGAATCAGAGTTGTGTTTGTGCTTTTCAGGGACATTTTTCAGCCCAATACATTATGGATGACTTCAAGAGAGACCCACTGTACATCCTGGACAACAATCACACTCATCTGCTGCTCGTGGACAACGGCTGCCACGGATACCCCACAGTTGAAGCAAAGCTTCGGAATCAGCTAGAGAAGTATATCTCTGAGCGCACTATTCAAGGTCAGTATTTAGGAACTAGAACATTAGACATACACGATAACTACAGTTGCAGAGCAGCACCAAGTTGTCGAGCAGCCAATTATGGAGGGGAGCGTGATGAACCCATCTGATCAGGTGGCCTCGTTGCAAAGAAAAGCTGTAATTTCTCTTCTTTCTTCCATACACTAAGGCTCACAGTGATATGTGTCCATGCTGAAGGCAATGGCAAGGGATGCTTCTTCCACTCTTGTTTGTTAGTACAGACAACCTGCTATTCCTTCTTCTGCTCATTATCATTTAAGAACAAATAAAATCCAGAATGTAAAATATGAGCTTGTACAATAATGCAATTAGTTAGGGCAGAAATATAAAAACCAACCCGCTGGTTTAACAACCAGGTTGTTTACTGCTTTGAATCTTGGTTACTTATGTATATTAGAACCAGCTAAAACACTGTTTCCAAGGGGAGAATGCAGCAATTTAATGGAAGTCTTTATTTGCCAGTCTTTCTTCCTGTGGATGTGGTGTTGAACTTTGTCCTGCTGTGGAGCCAGATTTCTGCAAGACATAGGGAGAGAGACTTCATAGCAGGCACTTTTGGGCTGTTCCTCTCTCAATGGAATATACAAGAAGGAAGACATATGCAATGCTCTGTCTTGAGAGAATGCATCATTATGCAAATTTCTTACCGACTTACACAAGCATAGGATTAAGCAAATGAGCAAGAGAATCATTATTATAAGGACAAATTTGTATCTGATCTAATGTATGTTAGCAAAAGCAAATCTTCTCAGTTTTTAGTGCTTTAATTATCAGTAACAAATTGTGATATGATCCGTATCATGCTATTGCTGGTTGAGGGCACACCGATTCATCCATGATCAACAAGGAGATGGTCAAGACTTGCAGCCATCACCCAACACCCAGGCCCAGGGGCTCCTGGAATGCCTGTTCTTTGAGGCAGGTGTTTCTATTGAACTGAGGGCATGGCTGGTCATGACCTTGACTTCTTCTTACTGCACAGCCCTTGGAAAGTTTTCATGTCTCTCTGGGATCTATGGATGTCCTAGTTTGAAGACTCATGGCCCAAACTACTTACTAATATAAAAAAAAGTAAAGAGGTTTATGGGGAATAAGAAGATGTAATATGCAGTTTAAGAGTTCTGATGAATACTCTGTATCTACTGTTACCTAGATATCTAAATCATGTATTCTTAGCGGGAACAGTATTGTCCCAAGGGAGTGAAAATTGGTCATTGGGGTGTGAAAAAATCTTAGATGTTTACAGTGTTTTTTGGCTCTCCAAAGGGCAATTACATAAACATATGTAAAGGATATCTTGTGGTATTAAAATTTCATGGTAGTGGTGGTGGTGAGGGAGAGTTTAGATAGAAGTGTTTTAAGAAGCCTTTAGAGGGAAGATAATGAAAAAGTTTGAAAAACGTGGATCTAAACTTTAACACCAAAAGTAGTGATGGAATCACAGCATCCCCAGGGTAATTTTTTGAATAAACATTTATGGGCTCAAGCAATGCATACTGATTCTGAAACCCATAAAATTGAGTCCTAGGGTAAAAACAAACCATGCATGGCTGTGTTTTCCTCACAACGTTTGTTGTCTACAATTATTTCAGGGATGAATGATGAGGAAGTAAGAGGCCAGAATGCATGAGAAATGATGCTTGAGAATTTAATCACAGTTAGTAGGAGACCTAAAATCAGTTTTACTTTTTATGTTTTACAGATTCCAATTATGGTGGTAAGATACCCATTGTGTGTTTTGCCCAAGGAGGTGGAAAAGAGACTTTGAAAGTGAGTCCTGATGTAGATTTCTAGAAGGTCAATTGACTAGCTCACTATTTTAAGCGCTTTCGGAGTCATCTTTAACCTAACTTTTCTTTCTACATCACGTAGGCAATGTTTTTCCTTCCACATAATGTCCCCCCAGTAGACTTAGATCGTTTTCTCAGCTGAGAAGATCGGGGAAGAGAATTTGAAGTGACATGAGTTGTCTGTATACTTAGTACTAGCTTTCACCATCAACTTGTCAAAGAGAAGAGCTGCTGTTAACTCATGAAGCCAAAGGACTGTACCAGCACTTATATTGGAAAATTGTGGCCATCTATCTTTACATGGAGATAAGCTATGATCATTGTATTAGGGTTCTTTAGAGAAACAGAAAGACAGTTCTGTTATATTAAGAGATTTGTTAAGGAATTTAGAAATTTGCTAAGGTAAATATTAAGTAAATATGAAGAGATTTGTTATGGGAATTGGCTCACATGACTGTGAAGATTGGCAAGTCTAAATCCCTTAAGGCAGTCTTTGCTAAGAGTTGGAAATCTGATCAAGGTGCTGTTGAAGTCCATAGTAGAAGTTGCCTGGCTGAAGTAGAGACAGAAATTTTCCTTTTTGATTTCTGAAATCCTCCGTTCTTCCTTTAAGACTTCCAGCTGATTGGATGAGGAGAGTCTCCTCATTGCTGAAGGCAATCTCCTTCATTGACTGTAGACATAATCAGTTGTAGATGCCACTGCCTATAGATTCAAATCTGTCTATGAAGCATCCTCACACTGACAATCAGGCCAGTGCTTGCTTGACCAAACAATTGGGCACCATAACTTAACCAAGTTGACACATAAAATTATCACAGTGGAGGGTGGACTTTGGTAGGTTGAATTATGTACCCCAACAAACACTTGATCTCAATTTTAAACCACTGTCCCCGTGGGTGTGAACCCATTGTAAATAGGAACTTTTGAAGGTGTTATTTTCAATTAAGGTGTGTTCCAACTAAATGAGGGTGGGTCTTAACCCCAGTTACTGGAGGCTTTATAAATAGAAGTCAGAGGAGTGAAAAAGGAGAGGACATCGCCATATGACAGGAGGCCAAGGACAAACCATGGGCCCTCAAGAATCTGTAGCAACAGATCATTACAGATTTCAGGGAGAGAGCAAGCCTTGCTGATATTTTGATTTTGGATGCCTTCTAGCTCCCAAACCATGAGTCAACAAACTTCTGTTATTTAAGCCTTTCTGTTGTGTATGTGTGTGTGGTTCTTTTCTTTTTTTGAAATAGAAGCTCTGGCAAACCAAGACACATACATAATTGTGGCCCTGTCAGGTGCTCCAGACTACCTGAAGTTCATACATTACATCCTGGAGATGCAAGACTTGAGATGAAGGAATCCCAAACCTTAAGTGATTCAGAGGTCATGGAAAGTTTCTTGAATGATTCTTTACCTGCAACATTGAGCAATTGAGGTGCCAGACTTATGCTTCCCTCCCATTTGCTGTTGACTCTGATAGCATAAAACTAACGGTATCTGTATGACTTCTTTTAGGAAAAGCATCAGCACAACTGCATTTTAGTCAGTATTTGAAGGCATGAGCCTCATTTTCATCATTCAATTGCAATGTTTTTGTAGACATTGGACAGTACAAGAAAATAATATTTAATTCTTCCTTTTAATTAATTTCTATATTTATTTGCATACCCCCATTTCCCCTTTCCAATTTTAAGTCTAAGACAAAGGTTAGATCGTAGATACCTGCTGGAGTAGTTAGGTTCAATTGTCAACTTGGCCAGGTAAAGGTACCTAGTTGCTGTAGACATGAGCCAATGGTACGTGAACCTCATCTATTGCTCATCACATCTGCAGTCAGCTAAGAGGCCTGCCTGCTGCAATGAATGATGTTTGATTTAATTGGCTGGTGCTTAAATGAGAGAGCTCAATGTAACACAGCCCAAGCAGCTCAGCATACCTCATCTCAGCACTCACAGCTCAGCCCAGGCCTTTGGAGATGCAGAAAGGAATCACCCCAGGGAAAGTTGTTGGAACCCAGAGGCCTGGAGAGAAGGCCAGCAGAGATCACCCTGTGCCTTCCCACATAAGAAAGAACCTTAGTTGAAAGTTAGCTGCCTTTCCTCTGAAGAACTAATGAAATAAATCCCCTTTTATTAAAAGCCAATCCATCTCTGGTGTGTTGCATTCCAGCAGCTAGCAAACCAGAACACCTGTGATCCTTGATCCTCTCACCTCTCTTTACAAAAGGACACCCCTAGAGTTGCGCAGTAATTGGTGGCAAATTATTTGGCATCATAATCTCACACTTCTCTTTGTTTGTTTATTCTTTTATTTAACAATGACCTTTGCATTCATTCACTTAACAGCTATTTATTGAGTACCTACTATGAGACTTACTGTTGAGACCATTGTTAAAAATCTTTCAGGGAAACACTTTTTTTCAGGGCAAAACTAAAATACATTTTAATGCGAAATTGTCAGTATATGAACACTAAAAAATCAAGAAAAATGCGAAAGAGAGCTAGAAAGAAAGTATTTTAAGGCAATTACATATGTTATTTTTTTCTCTTCCGAATTTTAGATTTAGAGTTAAGATTCCATGGCCTAGGGCCTTGGGAAGGATCAGCCAGCTGCTGCAGATCTAGGTCACTGCTCAGAACTGAATTTCTATGGCCTTTCTGCTCAGACAATTAACAACCCACAAAAAGGTGTGGGTAGAGTGGCTTCCAGAGATGCAGGAAGGGAGGAGAAAATACTGGCCTGAGCCTCTCTTCAGCTCTTCATCCCTCCCATCTTTCGGCTCCCTCTCTCATCTTCCCCACCCTCACCTCCAGCGCCCAGCCCTGACACCCATCTTTGCTGTAGGCCGCGGATATGACATGCTTTGTCAGTACGGTTTTGATGATGGTACATTTTATTTTCTGGGAGATGTCTCCTCTAATGAAAAAATTCAGTTCTGGCCAAAGGAAACTGCTTTGCATTTTATTCTGTACCCATAGGTGGATCAGATTTTCCTGCTGCCAAGTGATTGAAGTTCTTAAAATCTGATTCTTCCATGCTGGCCTCTGTAGCTTATTATCAAGGAAATAAAAGTGTGGTAGGTGTTTGTTTATCCAGGAAAAACAAATCTATTATCTGTTAAAAATACGGACAAGAAAAATTATTGGAGGAGGAAAATATGTGAGTAAACATAATATAAAATATCTACCTGCTGCTTTTAAGGCATTTTTGTGAATTGTCAACCTCCATCAGATAAACTGTGAGTGATAATGTTGAGTTTAATCCTAACAGTTGTCACTCAAATCTATTATGTCAGTATTTGGAATTACTGATTTTATCTATAGAGATATTTTAAAGCATTTGTTTATGGAGAACTTAAGCTTGTCCCATATAACTTTATTATCAAATTTGGTATTGGCATAGGATGAAATGCAGTCAGTTCACATTTCTCATTCATGTAGCAATTGCAAAGATTTCATGTGCTTCTGAGTTAAAATAAAACCCCCACAGGAAAAAGTACATGGATGGGTAACCAATTTGATTTAGCACTGTTTTAGTTTCCTAGGTCGTTTAGGAAAATACCATTAAATGGGTTGGCTTAGACGATGGCAATTTACTAGCTTACGGTTTTCAGGCTAAAAGAATGTCCAAATCAAGGCATTGTCAAGGCCATGCTTTCTTCCCAAAGCCTCTGGCATTCTGGGGCTGGCTGCTGGCAATCCTTGGCTCCTCTGTCACATGGCAAGGCACATGGCAGTGTCTCCTGGCTTCTCCCTTCTCTTCCGAGTTTCATTGATTTCAGCTTCTTACTTCTTTGGCTCTTTCTGTCTCTGTCTGTTTTTCTGTATTCATTCCATTTATAAAGGACTCCAGTAATAGGATTAAGACTCATCTTGATTGGACTGGGCACACACACCTTAACTGAAGTCACCTCATTAAAAGTTCCTGCTTGCAATGGGTCCATGCCCACAAGAATAGATTAGATTTAAGGACATGTTTTATTGGGGTATATACAGCTCCAAATCACTACAAGCACTTGGTCCCATGCTGGAATCTGTTGAGCATCATTCGCTGTCCCACCTGTCTTGCTGTCTGGCTCTCTTTTCCTTCTCCTAGGCCATCAATACCTCCATCAAAAGTAAAATCCCTTGCGTGGTGGTGGAAGGCTCAGGTCAGATTGCGGATGTGATTGCGAGCTTGGTAGAGGTGGAGGACATCCTGACATCTTCCATCGTCAAGGAGAAGCTGGTGCGCTTTTTACCCCGCACAGTGTCTCGTTTGACTGAGGAAGAAACTGAGAGCTGGATCAAATGGGTGAGTTGATGGAGGAGAGACCTTGGGGAGCTGAGACAGAGCTGGCCAAGTTCATGAAAAGGGAAGATGCTCTTAAATGTTGACGCCAAAAGCAGTGGCAGATGTTTCCTACTTTTTGTGCCTCTGTCCCAAACCAGGCTCCTGGCTGGAAATTGAGGCTCAGATTAAGTGACTCGTCATATCTCCCTATGGGTAGAGAACAGAGTTTATGCTCAGACCTGTTTGCAAAGCAGATGAACCTGCTTGTATGCCAGGATGTCAACGAGTGTTGAGCTTCTGTGTTTTGTGTGTCAGTGGCGGGGAGGAAAGAAATCCCTACTAATGACTGTTAAAAAAATGCAGACTATAAATTGAGTCTAGCTCCATTGGGAAACCATTACTGCAGAATAATTGCCTGTCTAAATTAACTGGCCTGCGATTCAATTCAGAATTTCTCACCTTTCTCATTAGATCACATAAGAAATGTGTACTTATCAGAATACTTATTAGGCTTCTCATTACAAAGTTTATAAAAATATTTTAACTTAGTGCCAGGTGTTCTCACTTTTCTCTCTGTTTCATGGCTGCTGTTGGCTTGTAATGACTTTCATTCTCCTGATTGCTCAGTTCCTTAGAAAGTTCCTATTAATATTAGTAGGTGCTTTCACATCAGCTCATTGAAAGATGGCCTTAGATATTTCAGTATTTTTAAGAGAGCATGCTGCCACTTGGAAATCTTTCCATAAAGGAAGCAACAGGCTGCAGCCAACAAAGGTTATTTTAATCAAACAGATCTTTTCAGCTCTGGAGATAAAGGCTGGGTTTAGGATAAAGAATGTAAAAATATTCTTTAACTCGACTGACTGCTCAACTATTTAGCTGCCGAAGGGCGTCAAATGTCAAATGTGGCAAACTGAAATCCTGGAGTAGGGAAGATGATTTCTTTCAGCTCATGATAGCTGTTTTCCTTATATAAGGCAAGCCTGGACAAACCAAATCCTTGTAAATAATGAGAAAAATTAATCCCACCTTCTACGTTGCCAGGTTCCTGTTGGTGAGTTAGCATAAACTGGGACAACTCCTTTCTGGACAAACCCTCATTGTCTGAATTCAGGCATTTAAAATACAAATGCATCCTCTTCCCAGAGCTGAGAGATAGTGCTGGTGCTGAACTATGCCCCATCCAAGGGCTGCTTCGGTGATATTCCAACTTGAGGTATTGCATTTTGCAGATTTTATTAAAATCACAGCAATTTGAATGCAATTTTCTACTTGCTAGTTTTAGGAGTTCTAAAGCTGGTGGTTTTATATGAAAGGTTTGGGTGTTTTATGTATCTTGTCCAAGTTTGAAATCAGTTGAGAAACAGACACAAGAGTCAGGCAAATGGAGATCAAAATATCAATGTTATCGATGATGAAGGTGAAGTTGACAGATGTGATCTAGAGCTATGCTGAACCCCACAATGTGACAGATGAATCCACTGGGACGTAGGCAGTGCTGGACAACTGCAGGGCTCCAGTCAAGGCTGGACATGCACTGATTGCAGAGTAGGGCGTGAATTCTCTGCCAAGGAGCAAATCCTAATGAGTGAAGCAGGCAAGGGCTGGCTCTGCAAAGCCAAAGTCACCTATTGGATATGTCCCACTCCCTCCCTGAGTAGAGTGAGTGAAGGGGTGGGAATGACCAGGCGCCAAATACTGCTGAGGCTCCCTCCGCATGGAAATATGTCGGAGGGAAAGGGAGTCCTCCTTCCCCACTGCTGCATTTTTTTCAATTTGTTTTTTGCTGCTATACATTTTTGATTTTCGGAACAGCTTGAGTCAATTGCAAACATAACAGACCAATCTCAAAGTAGAAATATCAAAGTAAGACATTATGTGTGAGCAGTACACTCAAGATAATTTGGGGAGAGACTTGGTAGTCATTCAAGGATACCCATAGCGGGATGCACAGACAGCTCTCAGCGTATCCACCAATGCTGGCCTTGGGTCCATGCCAGTGACTGCTCTCAGCCCTTTCCTCTTACTCCTCACACAAGTTGCAGAGATTGGACCACATCCAAAGAACAAAGGACACCCATGCCGTTTACCAGGATTTTGATTTTGGCACTTAGAAAATTGTTATAGGCAGTACATCTGATAGTGACTAAAAGTCATACACTTTGCATGTTTCTGCAATTATACTAAATTTTCTAGGATTCATATCGATTCATATTCATGTCCAACCTGCTAATGAATCATCATAATTATAATTGTGTCAATCAGAAGACATGCATCAACATTGAAAATTAGCTCAGTTGTTCTTGCACACGTGGGATTTTGCATTTGAGAGTTTTCCCAAATGATCAGGCTTAAGAGTCAAATTATTAATTAGTGAATGTAATATTCAGTCATGTCTTAGTTGAGCAACCTTCAAAGGTAATCCCAGGTACCTCACCATTCATGTGAACAACTGACCTCTAAACCTGGCCTCATAATTTCTTGGCCTCTCCAAGAGATCCATTTACTTCTCCCATCGGGATCACGTTCTCTTCTTACAGCTTGCTTAGTTATTCCCACTGTATCTGTTCTTCAACTTCTCAAGAACTTGACCCTCCATAGTCTTTCAGTGTCAGCTCACCTAGATATCATTCATTCATTCACTTCAAACTCTTTCATTTATTCATTCATTCAATCAATATTTATTGAGCTCATACTATATGCACAGTTCTGGAGTAGGCCTTCCACACAGCAGAAACAGTCCATGCTTTAGTAGAGGAAACAGAAACTGATTAAAAAAAATCATTTTGGGTGATGGCAAATACAGTGCAGTGCTTAATTTCAAACGGAAACCTTCAGAAGGAAGGTAGCGTGGATATGGATGGGCGTGTGTCCAGGGAGCCTGGGCTCCCTTGCAGATGGCTCCCGGAGAGCAGCACGGGGCCGAGATCTACAGCAGGGTGGGGGCAAGTGCAGCACAGCCATGGAGCCCACGTGGCAGCTCATGCACATGGAGTGTGGAAGCTGGGAGTCCCGAGGGGCTGGAGCGGGTCAAATCTTGAGGACCACTTTTAGGTTTGGTCCTTTTCCAAGCACAAGAGAAGTCATCAAAAGGCATGGAGCATGGAGGACGCGTGATCAGAGTGTGTTCAGAAAAGACCATGCTGGCTGCAGCAGGGAGGCTACAAGCACCTGCACGCACCACACACCACACACATACTTCACACACACACACCTCACACCCACATGCACACACCCCACAGGCATCACATACCTCACACACACACACGCACCACAACACTACACAATAAACCACACACACACTCCCCACCCCCACCCCCTCCATGCACACAGGCTACACCACGCATATACACTGCATACACTTCACACACGTCACACAAATATACCACACCATTACATCCGTATCACACCACACACAGTCCACACACCACACACAGCCAGTGAAACGAAGCGCTCAGCTTTTCGACAGGGGCTGTTTGTTTCCCTGTAACAGGCTTTCCCCTTGCTGTGGCCGAGCAATCCTCATCATCATTCATAAACTGGACGCCATCGGTGCAGGTGCTGTAGGGGAGGGGAGGGAGCCTGGAACTCTCCTCGAGCTTGTCTTTTTCTAAAATGGAATCAAAGATTCATCAGAAGAGAGAATGTTATGCCCCCCTCATGTCTAAAATCAGTTGGCTAACAATTTTGTTCTTTAAATGTTGCTAGCTCAAAGAAATTCTCGAAAGTTCTCACCTCCTAACAGTTATTAAAATGGAAGAGGCTGGGGATGAAGTTGTGAGCAATGCCATTTCCTACGCTCTGTACAAAGGTGAGCCGAAGGAGTTCTTCTAGAGTGATTCTGCTCTGTGTTACTTTCTGTGGCTTCTAGGGGCTTGCATTTGATTTTTTTCAACACTTTATTGAGGTATAATTTCACATTTATTGTCATCATAGATTGGAAGCTTGAATAATACAATTGCTCTGTTGAATTAAATGTCCTTTGTTGTATGTCTTTGATAGAACACAGAGTTTTTGTCATTTATAGCCAAATATGATCACAGTACTCTTCAGAGATTTAACAGTGGCTTTAAATCTTTTATTGTCTCAGAATTCTTGGAGACAGTAATAAAAACTAGTGTCCTTTCTGCTAGTGTTCTATATGTATGTATACACACATACACATGCACATGCAAGTAATTTTCCATCCAATTTTAGGAATTCACAAATCTCCTGCAGCCCATGAATGAACCTCAGGTTAATAAATTCTCATATATGATCTTTGCTGTTAGAATTCCATCAAGGTAAATATTACCTTAAGTTGATAGATCCTTGGTGAAGCTTCACCATTCTGGAGTTGAACTGCTTGAGTTAATACATGTAAAGTGTCCAGAGTAAGGAAAGGCACATAGGAAGTGCTGTTTTTGCATTACCTGCTTGTTAGTATCATTCTAATTGTGCTTGATGAAAGTTTGGTTGAAAGCATATTTATTAAAATTGTATTATATCTGTAGCAATACATAGATGAAGAAAATATTAGTTCTAAAAGAGACAAGAAGAAAATTGTTAAAATGTGGCTCATTATTTCATAGATCTACTTACAGTATAAGTATATATATATAAGTATACAAGTAAATATACTGTTCTGGTTTGCTAGCTGCTGGAATGCAATGTACCAGAATCAGAATGGCTTTTAAAAAGGGGAATTTAATAAGTTGCTAGTTTACAGTTCTAAGGCCAAGAAAATGTCCAATTAAAACAAGTCTATAGAAATGTCCAATCAAAGGCATCCAGGGAAAGATACCTTGGTTCAAGAAGGCCAATGATATTCAGGGTTTCTCTCTCATTTGGAAAGGTACATGGTGAACACAGTCACAGTTTCTCTCTCAGCTGGAAGGGCACATGGTGAGCAAGGCATCATCTGCTACTCTCTCTCCTGGCTTCCTGTTTCATGAAGCTCCCTGGGAGGCATTTTTCTTCTTCATCTCCAAAGGTCACTGGCTAGTGGGCTCTCTGCTCTCATGGCTATGCCATTCTTCTCTGCTCTCTCTGAATCTCCCATTCTCCAAAATGTTTCCACTTTTATAGGACTCCAAAAAAACAATCAAGACCCATCCAAATGGGTGGAGACATGTCGTCACCTAATCCATCTTAACAACCACTCTTGACTAAATCACATCATCTAGGGAGATGATCTGATTACATTTTCAAACATACAGTATTGAATAGGGATTATTCTACCTTTACGAAATGGGATTTTGATTAAAACATGGCTTTTCTAGGGGGCATACTTCCTTTCAAACCAGCACATGTACTATATATGCATGTACTATCTAAGTATAGTATAAGACATGGCCCTTGATATGTAACATTCATGGAATCTGAATTTATGGAAAAACCTCAATATATCATAGTTATGCTATTAAGATATACAATGGAAAGATATTGTATATTATAGCCTGAATTGATCATCGTTATATGCTTTAGGGGAAACAGGATGCAGACAAGGGTGAGTGATAATAAAGTGAAATGCAAGTTCAGAGGGTCTGATTCTAAGGGCATACACGCAGAATCACATTTGATAAATGGCTCTGATCATTGGCTGTACTGAACGGCTCTGACTCTTTTATTTCCGGGGCCTTTAGTGAGTTGATTCATTTCTGTCCTCTTTCAGCTTTCAGCACCAATGAACAAGATAAGGATAATTGGAAGGGACAGCTGAAGCTCCTGCTGGAGTGGAACCAGCTGGACCTGGCCAGTGACGAGATTTTCACTAATGACCGCAGGTGGGAGGTAAATAAGTAACTAAGTGGTGCCCTCTTGGGTTACTCCAAGGTCAGGTCTGGACGATGGCTGGTCAATTTCTGACAAGGTTTTCAATATTGAATCTCGTAAAGGATTGTTCTGTTCTGGCACATCGCTGTGGCTGAGCCTTGCTCTCCTCTTCTGTACTACGGCATAATAACACTGAATTTGTAGGCTTGTTGTGAAGTGATCATAACAAGAAATGGGCGAATGTAAAATAATATCCATCCACCAATCCCAGCAAAAATTTGTAGCTCTCCGCCACCACATGAAAAGTGGTTCTCCACTGGCTGTGGGCCACAGCTCTCCTCCCGGGAATGGATGGGCAGAGCCATGGGGAAAATAGGCACGGAATGATTGAAAGGGCTTCATCAGAGGTAAAGTCAAAATCAAGACAGAATACTTTATCTGCTCCCTGCCCCACCCACGTACCCAAATCCTGATGAGAGAATGGTCAGCAGTGAGAAGCGTAAGGGAAAAATAGAACAGTTTGAAGACAGACAACATGATTGTGTAATGTATGTCTCAGCAACTGTAGACATTAGACCTGGAAAATCCAGACCTCTGCCCTGTCCCAGGAACAACTCTAAGACAGAAGTGGCACATACGGTAGAAACTGTGTTTCTCTCCAGTAGATTGTCTTTTCCCACTTTTCACTTGGATTAGAATTTTAGAACCGTATTTTATGGCAGATGTTCTCTAGCATCCAACTAAAGTTAAATTGGCCTTAGGAGTTCTGTTTAGCAGGAACAATCACAAACCATCACACTTGCATTTACAAGGTTGTGTGTGTCTCTGTTTTCATCTCTTCTGAATCAGTTTAAGTCATTGGCGGGCAGTGAAGATATCTTTAATTTTGTATGAGTGTGTCTTGATTTGAAGGTGTGTGTATTTCAGAAATTTTATCCTCAGCAGCCAGGTTTCCAAAACACTTTCAGACCTACCATTGCATAATCAAGTACTTCTAAGACTCGATTTATATTAACATGTGATCTCTTTTAATAATAGCAGTGCAAATAAAGTAACGACATTCATTTTTAATTTATGTATTCTTTTAGCAAACATTATTTTGTGTTTGGTCTTTGTAGTGTAATACACTCTATCACACATCATGAGGTTTTAGTTAGTTGAGAGAAAGTAGAATTATAACCTACTTATAATTCTAAGTCTAATTAATTGATTCATAAATGGATCCCTGCATGTGAAATGCTCTACTTAAGTAAGGTCAAATAGTATAAATAAACATAAATTCAAGGATGTATTGAATGGTACATTTAATTTTATTTCCTAGGCTAAAGACAGTTAAGGGTGAAGGCATAATGTTTAAGAGTATACACTCTGGAACCAGCCCATCTGTGTGACTTAGCCTCTGTGCCTCACTTTCCCTATTGAGTGGCATGTTGGAGCCAGCTCATTTGGCTTGCAAGAGCTGACTGCCTTGTTAAATGCAGTCATTATTAAACATCTAATTAAATATATGTTATTAAAAGCAAAGGTAACAAGTAATCAAAACTCATTATTTTCTAATTCTTTCAGTGCATTTATTCTTATCTATACTCCAGAGGTTATTTGTGCCTGTTGTAGCTGTTTGCCGGAAATCCTATATGATGGCATGCAACTGCACATCCATCCCCAATTCTGCATGCAATGACCCCTCTTTAGGTCTTGAAACTGGCCATGGTGGAGCATTTACACCATAGGGATTGGTGAACACTATGCATGGGCCAGTTATTCTCTTCCAGAAAGCTTGCTATTAAACATATACTGGCTCACCATTGCTCATCTGTAAAATGGACATGACAGTGATAGCAGTAGCTGGCCTCACTGGGTTATAACGATGATTGAATCAGACAATGCTGTCTAAATTGCTGAGAGCATTTAAGCAATTACAACTGGCTTAATACTGTGTGACCTACATAAGTATTTACTTAAAAATAAACTAAACTCTTTGGAATAATAGTATTTGTGTAAGCTTTTTTAAGTGCACAAAGCAGTTTCATTGTGTTCATTTACTTAACCCTCACACCGATTGGAAGCAGGGGTTATTGTCTCATTTTGCTGGATAATAGACCAGGGCTCTATGGGTATCACAGGAGGGAAAGTGGCTGATGGATGTTGAGCACCTGCTTTGTTCTTGAACCTCTGAAATGGTCTTGCCCTGTGTTATCTCACTCATTCCTCACCACCACCTGTTTTATAAAGGAAAAACTGAGGCTCAGAGACATGATCTTTCCATAGGTCACACAGCTGGAAAGGTGGTAGAATTCAGGTTTGAAAACAAAGAGGTGTCTGACTGCAAAGCCTTTTCTCTTTCCTGTGTGCCACTGGTTCTAAAAGTGTGGTCCCTGGACCGACAGTGGCAGTGTCCCTGACATGGTATGCATCATGTCACCTGTGGACTTGTTAGCAATGCACATTATCCCACCCACCTGAGAGCTGCTGAGTCAGAAATGTGAGGATGGCTCACAGCCATCTGCTTTAACAAGTCCTCCAGGGAACCCTGAAGGAAGTTTGAGAACCACTGTTCTGTGCTATCAGGTGTGTGACCAATGGAAAGGAAAATAGATTAGAAGGTGGTGTAATTGCCTGGCTGCTAAAACAAATGCTGTGTAGTGAGTTGGCTTAGAAGGAATTTATTGGCTCATGATTTCAGAGGCTAGAAGGCTTCTTTCCTCCTGGGGTCAGTATCTTCTGGCTGGATGACAACCTTTGAGGTTCCTTGATTCTTTGGGGTTCCCTTGAGTTCCTGCTTCTGGCTGCTCCCCAGGCCTTCACCATGTCCAGTTTCTTTTGCTTACAAGGACTTCAACCACGTGGGGTTAAGGCTCACCCTCATTCAGTGTGCCCTCACCTTAACTAACATTTGCACAGATCCTATTTACAGATGGGTTCACACTCACAGGGCCAGGGATTGGGACTTGAGCATGCCTTTGTAGGGGATGGGATTCAATCCCCAGTGGAAGGAAACGGGAAATGTTCAGCATGGGGAACACTTGCTTTGAGGACAGAGGAGACACTGCAGTGGCTGCACTCCCTGGGCAGCTGCCTCTTCCCCTCCCCAGTCCACTTGGGGCCATAGGGCACAAACTCCTGGCAACCTTGACCATTCCCTCTCCTGGCAGGGTGATTCCTCAGAGAGCAGCATTAGACAGAAACAAAAACCATTCACACTGTCCCATTGATGCTGGCAGAGAATATTGACCTGCACCCGAGGAAGGTAGGCTGGGGTCCCATGAGGAGTGGTGAGGACTGTGGGAAGTTCGGCCACTTACTTCTGATAGTTCCATGTTGTCAGGTGTCTGGTTTTTCACTCTTAGATCTGGATTTTAATGCTGGAATTGTGAATTTTTATCAATCTTCTGATTTTTAAATATTGGCAATGAATTCAAATTGTGAGACATACTAGAGGGGACACACAGAATGTATCTGAGAGTTGGTGTGGCCTGGAGCCCACTGGTGTGTGTTAGAAGTAAACATTGATTACCTTGAAAGTCTTAGGAAACTTCTATGGGGAATTTTACTGAGAGCCAGAAAGTGGAGATAAATATAAATAATAACCAGGGATTATTGTTAAATGTTTCAGTGATTTACTGATATGTACATGACCAAGCATTTGCTTGGTGGTGTGTGGTTTGCATTTCTCGGTGGATTCCATTTTGCCAGGAATACTTGAGAATCAGTCCCCAATGTGGAAGGCACATGGGTACCAGTGCAGGGCAGCAGGGGAAGATGCAATGTAAAGAACCAGCACAGGGTGGCTGGCACACTGTTGAGGTCTACTCTGGATTTCAGAGAAAGGATGCAGGTGTACTGATACCCACCCCTCCCTCCATCCCAGGGATGCATTCTTGGCCAACTGTGTATGTATAATTATGTCCAATTTATGATAGCAGGAGACTGTCAAATCTTGATTTCAAAGTTTCCACCACTCCACTTTCCTGTAATCCAATGTTAAGTTACAATTGCAAAGATAGATTGTATTCTCGTGTCAGAAGAGAAGTTAAAGATACTACTGCTCTGCCATTGTGGGTGAGAAGGAAATTGCCTTGTGTGTTCTTTATTGGATGTCGGTGTGAGTACTCACTCTACTCTATTTTTAGTCTGCCGACCTTCAAGAAGTCATGTTTTCGGCTCTCGTAAAGGACAGGCCCAAGTTTGTCCGCCTATTTCTAGAAAATGGCTTGAACCTGAGGAAGTTTCTCACCAATGATGTCCTCACGGAACTCTTCTCCAACCACTTCAGCACCCTTGTATATAAGAACCTGCAGATTGCTAAGAATTCCTACAATGATGCCCTCCTCACATTCGTCTGGAAGCTGGTTGCAAACTTCCGAAGAGGCTTCCGGAAGGAAGACAGAAATAGCAGGGACGAGCTGGACATAGAGCTCCACGTATGTATGGCAAGAGTTGTCTGCCTGATTTCTTTGATCTTTTGAGTCTTCCTGCAAAACTTTTCTCTATTTTCTCTTTCCCACCCCTACCCTTTTGCCATAATGCAACTCACGTGTTGATATTGTCAACTTCTACTGCCTTTGCTTAAGGTAGCAATGATTCTACCTGGTGGACTTTCTGATGCCTTGCTTTATGCTCCGTGCTATATTTCAAACTAGTTATGGCTGTTTTCCTCAATTGTAAAGCTTGGTGGGTTGCAGTCTCTGAAGACATTTAATATGGACCAGAAAACATGGCAGTCTCTTCATGTCTTAGTTTCCTGGAAATGATCTGCTTAAAATAGCTTTCCACTACCGATGCAAAAGGACTGAAGAAGTGCCCATTTTTCTTTTGTGAATCAAAGGGGCAGTGGCTGTTTCCCACGTGATAATCAGGTTTCAATTTGAGATGATGGTTGTGGATGTATTTGGCTCATGTTCCCTCAGACCTTCCCATTTTAAGCATGGAGAGCCCCATTTTTCACTGCTGACACCTGCATCGCTTTGCTGAGGGTTTGTTCTGGTCAGAGCCCAATGACTGCCAGAGGTTGATGTATAAATACCCCAGCTCCCTCTCCCCTTGGGAAGGATCACTCTGAGGCACCTGTTCTCCACTGGCTCTGAGAGTTTCTAGTGGCATTAATCTCTCATTGCTCACAATGATAGCTTGCTTAGTAGTACACCCTTGACTGCTTTCTATCTTTTCCCATCTGTTTCCCCACTCCCCTACTGATTTTCCCAAGGTCACCTCTCAAATAAACTATTTGTCTCAAATTCTCATCTCAGATTGCTTCTGGGGAAACTCATACTAAGTCATCATCTTTTGTAGTTCTGGCATTTGTGTGAATTGCAGAAATCCAAATGAGCTAAGTGTTTGCAGGAATTGGAAGTGTTTAGAAAGCTTCTGCTTGGTGCTACTTATGTTAAAACCTCTTCAGTATACATAACTCTACCATATTCATTTTAGACCTCAGTAAAGCCTGTAAGGAAGTTTTAAAAGATATTTATATTTTAATATTTTCTATCTGAAAAGCTTCCATTGAAATACATGGGTACTAAATATAAGCTAGGATTCCAATTGGTATATTAGGAATCAAATCTTTAAATAATACTCCAAGGAAATAAGCATGCTTTATATTGTGTTGACTAAACGTAAAAAGCTATAGGAGAGTTGAAATTTCATATGAACTAATTTTCTTTCTTTCTTTTTTTTTTTATAAGTTAGATAGAAACAGTTTTATGTGTGCTGGCTTCTAAAACCCAGGAAACTTTTCCTTCAAATTCCATTAGACTCAATATAAACCCTTTGGTACTCCCATTTTAGAAGGGAAGACCCATCTTCCCATTAACATATGAACTAATTTTCTATATGAGAAACTGAGATGTATGATAGAAGGAGCTGTTTTCTCCTTTGGCCTGATGGGTATAATTCTGTTTTTAATTTGCACTTAGTATCTTTTTTTCAACCCTTTATACATTTCCATCTACCTGTACTTTGTCTTTTATGACAAATAAAAGATTTTGTGTTAATTTATGCCACCAGGTGAGTCAGAGATGAAAATAACTCTGTGGTGAAAATGGATTTCAAACTGCAAAATTGCAGTGCTCCCAAACATTCGACTCTCTCCCCTGGGGTCTGACCCCAAGTCTTCATTCTTATAACAGTGCACATAAAGTGATATCTCACTTGCATATGCTGACCATGTGTTCTGACTCCTGCCAGGACGTGTCTCCTATTACCCGGCACCCCCTGCAAGCACTGTTTATCTGGGCCATTCTTCAGAACAAGAAGGAACTCTCCAAGGTCATTTGGGAACAGGTAAATGTCCAAGCCCAGGCCAAAGGCATGCTTTGTTGTGGTCGTTCTGACCTTCTTGAAACTCACATGCCTCAGTGAAAACTTTGTTGATAAAATGGAAAATCTGATGTTGGAAGAATATAGCTGTGCCTCTGTTTCCCCTGTTGATGGAATTGTGTTTGGTCAGGGTCATCCCAGAAAGGTACCTGCCCCTCAGGTGTGTGGTGGTGTGTTGATTGTTTCCCAAGTGGATGAGGTTTCAAAATTTAATTTGAAAAATTAATTTCTAGTTGTTTTGCATTGCAAACAGGAAGTAGAACCTGTACACATTCCATGTTAGGAAATTTATTGAGATTTTCCTTTGTGACTTAGTACATAATTTTTGTGAATGATTTATGTGCCCTTGAAAAGAAGCCACCATCTCCATTTTGGGGGCATAAAATTGGATGTTAACTATGTGCACACACTCAGGCTTGTTAATAACATTATTAATTGCATTACTTATGTCCTTATCCTTTTGTTCCCTTTATTTGAACTGTTACCAGGAGGATGGTGGGATATTTAGGCCTCCCAACATGGTCTGACTGTCGGCTTCCCTTGGTATTTATCCTGATATTTTCTTTTGTATGTTAATTCCACATTCAAGAGGTTAAGCATATTCAGATTCACAACTGGTTAATGTTCTTTGCAAATTTTACTGTGAATCACTGTGGTGCTAACATTTTCTGCTTCTGCCACGAATCCCTGTCTGATGCTAATGTCAAATCAGCCATTTTGGGGGATTATGAATTAATGTAAAACTCTCTGCCCCTCTAAAAAGACCAAGGGCTGCACCCTGGCCGCCCTGGGGGCCAGCAAACTTCTGAAGACTCTGGCCAAAGTGAAGAATGACATCAACGCGGCAGGGGAGTCGGAGGAGCTGGCAAATGAATACGAGACACACGCTGTGGGTGAGTCTGCAGCAGTGGGGCACCCAGGGCTGCCCGAGGGACACAGGTGCGCGTCCTCAGGACACACATGTCCCCAGGGCTGAAGCTAGAGGCAAGGCTGTGCTCCCCCTGCAGGCAGCTCGGAGCGCTGCAGGCTCCCCTCTGAACTGCCAGGCCCCTTGGTCCCGCCTCTTCCTGACTTTCCCGAGAATGAACGTGGGGAAGAATCTCAGGGTCTCTGATGTAATGGCCACCCAGTGCCATTTATAAATCTGGATTCTCAAACCCAGGCTTTGCCTGGGGTGGGGAGGGACAGGAGAGTTCTGCTTTTTGCCAGCTCTGACCCAGGCTTCTGTTCTCTGATGTTGCCCCACTGTAGAGCTGTTCACGGAGTGTTACAGCAGCGATGAAGATTTGGCAGAACAACTGCTGGTTTATTCCTGTGAGGCTTGGGGTGGAAGCAACTGCTTGGAGCTGGCAGTGGAAGCCACGGACCAGCATTTCATCGCCCAGCCTGGGGTCCAGGTAAACAGAGGCAGTCGCCACCAGCTGCACCTCTGAGTCCAGAAAGGGGCCTTTTAGAGCAGATGCTAGTAACAGCATTAATCAAATGTAAGATGAAAAATAAACTTTCTCCTTCCACACTGCAGAAGTTGAGTGAGGTTACAGGAGAGGGCAAAATGCAGACATCAGTGGGAACCCTTGCTTTAGGAGATGGAGCAGGAAATGGAATGTTCTTTGAGTTTCCGCCAGGCAGATGGAAGAGCATTGTAACTCTGAGCTGGGTCTCCCATGTGTGAAGGCACAGTACACAAACTCTCTGAGCCTTAGTTCCTCCTGTGCAGAACGGGGTAATGGCTGTCATAGAGATGTGACCATCCTTCATCTCTGCTGTTGGGTGTGCAGGTGAGTGTCACCCCCATTTTACTGATGAGGACGCAGGAACTCAGAGAGGTGCTGAAACATTCCCCACTCACCCTGCTAAGAAGGAACAGCACTGGAATTTGACCCCATGCTGTTTTCTGCCTTTTGGACCTCCTGGTACACCATGCAGATGATAATTAGACAAACATTTATAAAAAGAAAAAACATAAAAACATTTGCTACTACTACAACTAAGCTAGAGTAAATGGGAGAGGCGCTTTATGACCGGGTGTCCAGTCCAAGCAGGGCCAGGTGCTGGGGCTGGGGTGTGCCGGGAAGCTGGGCAGCTGCCAAGGCCTCCCTGAAAGTAGGGAGTGGGTGGGGAAACCGGGCCAGAGTGGGCACACTCTGCTCACAGCATCTCAGGGCCCAAACTCCCTCTTGCTAATGTGCCCAAACTCTGGGCCCCAGGGAGACTAATGCCTGCTTCTGTCCCAGTTCACAAGCCCCGAGGTTTCCCGCTGATGAGAGCTGGAGACCCTCCCTGCAGGCCCACGAGACCTCCTCGGAGTCTGACCCCCAGGCTGCCCAGCCGGGGCGGGGGGGCCCCGAGACCAAGGCAGGCTTTCTGGGGCTGGGGTCTGGCGCTGCCCCGTAGGGTTGGCCTGACAGGTTCCCCCACCTGGCCAGAGCACGAGAGCGAGGGAGACCTGACACTCCCTGTCTTTGTTCCCAGGACAAGGGTTTGAATGTATGGGGTTCATTCTGGAGCTGAACCGGAGAGCCCATCAGCAGCGAGGCAGGCAGGGGGAGGAATTCTAGCAAGGAAAGGACCCTCGTGGGGACCCCCGGGAAACCCTGCAGAGCTGCCTCTGTGTTGCCCCGCAGGGGACAGGGAAGCTGGGTGTTTAACCACCAGCTGCAGTTTCTCATTCTCTGGGGGCTGCTTCCGGAGACAGTCCTGGCCCTCACCTGGTCACACCCCCAGAGGGGTCACACCCCGCCGTGGACCCACCCGCCACTGGTCACAGGGTTCTGTTTTGAGACCCGAGTCCCTCACGGGTCCCGTCTATCCCGGCCGCTCCGTGCAGAGTTGAAGCGCAGCTCGCCGGGGCAGCCTTGGGCCGCTTCAGGGGCCGGCCGGCCTGGGGAAAGCTTTCCATGCAGTTCAGCTTCCACTGATGTCGACACCCCAGCAGTCTCTCGTTTCCCAGCGCCTCTTTTAGTTTCCTGACAAGAGCATCTCTTGTCTGCCTCCAGAGATGATGCATCCTTGGGGACCCAGACAGTAACGTTTGACGTGATGTGAACTTTAGAGCTGGTTAAGAATCCATAGCTTTATGGAAGTTGGGCTTACACAACCTCTATTTCAACCTCACTTTTAAAGTTCACAGCATCCAACTTCAAAAAGAACTGAAAAGCAGATTTTTTAAATAAAATTGTTTTGGTATAACATAAATATATAAAATAAAATTTGCCATTTTAATAATTTTTAAGTGTACATTTTGGTGGCATTAATTACATTTACAATGTTGTGCTGCCATCGCCATCACCCATTCCCAAAACTTGTTCACTGTCACGAAGAAAAACTCTCTACCCATGAATCAATCGCTCCACATTCCCCTGACCTAGTCTTTCTGTTTCTATGAGTTTATCTATTCTAGATATCTCATAACTAGAATCGTACAATATTTATCCTTTTGTGTCTGGCTTACTTAACTCAGCATAATATTTTCAAGGTTCACCCACGTTGTATCAGTATCGGAACTTCATACCTTTACTTTGAAAAATATTCCATCATTTGTCTGTATCACCTTTTGCTTATCTGCTCATCAGCTGAAGGGCACTTGAGTGTTTCTTCCTTTTGGTAGGTGTGAATAATGCAGCTACAAACATCGGTGTGCAAATATCGGTCCGAGTCTCTGACTGCAATTCTTTTGGGCATATAGCTAGGGGTGAAATCAAACAGATTTTTAAATTGTTTTATTATAACCCTTAGAATCCAGGTAACTAATGTGGAAGAGCAAAGACATTAATTTAGAACATTGTAGATTTTGGGGGTGTTAGGGGGGAATAGGAAGAGCGGTCATATATCATCTTCCATTTAATTGCATTGGTGAGGATGTGTGTTTTGTTCTGTTTGTTTTTGTCTCTGTTTCCCTGTAGAATTTTCTTTCCAAGCAATGGTATGGAGAGATTTCCCGAGACACCAAGAACTGGAAGATTATCCTGTGTCTGTTTATTATACCTTTGGTTGGCTGCGGCTTTGTGTCGTTCAGGTGCGAACCAAGACACACGCCTTGTGTGCTCGCATGTGCGTGGACGTGCCTCCGCGTGGGTGTGCTGTTGTGTGATGATGACACGCAAGGCCTGGGATGCGTGATGGTCATGGGAGTTCCTGCACATCCAGTCTGGGACCGTCTCTGGCTCTGGTTTCAAATAGGTGGCTGTGGAGGCACGTCCTCTCTAGCCCAGAGACTGGGTTTGGGCCGGGCCAGTCTGAGAGCTCAGTGTTGACCGTCCCTACCCTGCCACCCCTGCCCTTGCCTGGGGGTCTGCTTGTCTCCGCTTGGAGGGAGGACTGGGCTGTGAGGGTCGGAGCCCCCCGTGTGGTGCCGGCGACCAGGGTCGCGACGCGTCCTTCCCTCCCCACCCAGGAAGAAGCCTGTCGACAAGCACCGAAGGCTCCTGTGGTACTACGTGGCCTTCTTCACCTCCCCCTTCGTGGTCTTCTCCTGGAACGTGGTCTTCTACATTGCCTTCCTCCTGCTTTTTGCCTACGTGCTGCTCATGGACTTCCACGCCGTGCCCCACACCCCCGAGCTGGTCCTCTACGCGCTCGTCTTTGTCCTGCTCTGCGATGAAGTGAGGCAGGTAGGACAGCGGCCGAGCCGGGGCTGTCGCCTTCCCGGTGGGCGGCTGCTTTCGAGGGCTGAGGAGGGGTGTGCGTTGCTTCTGAAGTTCAAAACCCATTTCCTCTCCAAGATAAATGTTCCTGTTGGGTGGTGGTCCATGATTATAAGGATGCATTTAGAACCCTCAGGAATCCAATGAGATCTTCTATCAGTCTCGGGTCTCTAGAGAAACAGGACACAAGGATATATGTCCATATATATGTATATATATGTATGTGTGTATATGCTTGTGGGTGTGTGTGCATGTATATATGCATGTGTATGTGTGTATGTATTCATGTATGTGTATATATGTATCCATGTGTGTGTGCATGTGTGTGTGTAAATATATTTTCAGAGATGCATTTTGAGGAACTGGCTCATGTGACTGAGATGGCTGTCAAGGTCAAGCTCTGTAGGACAGGTCAGCAGGCTGGGAATTCCAGCAAGAACTGATGTTGCAATTTTGAGTCTGAAATTCATGGTGAGGCCAGCAGCCTGGAAACTCAGAGAGGAGTTGATATTGTAATCTTGAGGCAGAATTTATTCTTCCTCTAGAAACTTCAGCTTTTGCTCTCAAGATCTTCAGTTGATTATCTCAACCCTCTGCCCCACCCCACCCCCAAAGAGGGTAATCCCTTTTGCTGTCAGCTGGTTGTAGATGCTAATCCTACATACTAAACACTTTCATAGCAACATGTAGGCTAGTGTGTGACCGAACAATTGGATGCTATGGCCTAGCCCAGTTGATAGATCGAATTAGTCATGATAACTCTCTTACCACCAAACTTTCTCTCTGCTTTCTAATGAATACTAATTGATGGAGATGAATTCCTCAAGCATGGTCATGCATTCAAAGAGAAGAAGACCTTGGGCTGTAAATCCACTCCATCACCAGGATGCAGGGAATCCAGGCTGATGAGTGGCAGGGGAGCTGGGGACACATCAGAGCTAAGAGCATCTTAATGTCTCCAATGTGACGATATTTTAAAGTCATATAAATCCCTATGGACTTTAGAGAGTCCTCATGAATTATTCATTGTGCTCTTCTACAGTGTCTTGGGAGCTACAGTTTTTGGCATCCTCTTTCTGCCACTGAATCTTAAGAATTAGCCCAGTCCTGGTACAGAATGCATGCTCATTTAATGACTGCTGAATGAAAGAATATTGATAGTGAAGGACACTGCTACCCTTGAACAATTAAGAAGTGATTCCAAAGAATTTTTTCAAACTTAGTAGTTTCCAAATTCTTGAAAACAGCTGCTGCCATCACTTCTTTTATCTCTGTTGAGTACAAACCCCATCACATATCCATTCAGTAAGTATATACTAGGTATTATAGTTTATGAGAAGCTATGCCAAGTGCTACAAGAGATTTAGAGGGTCACAGAGTCATTCTCTAGTATAGGAGTCCTTAAATGGTTTCTACTACCATGCCAACTCTGATAGACATTTTATTATGGTTTCTAAGAATCCTGTGTTAAGTAAGATTCTGAGGCTCTGTCTGTTCTCAGCAGGAGAGTCTCTGGAGCAATTAATGCAGTCTGTCATGAGTGGGAGGGGTGGGAGGAGTCCTGGAAACAAAGCCCTATGTCTACCTTTCCTAACCTGTAGGTTGGAGGTACAGAAGGGGGTGGAGATGGGTTGGAGATGGAGTAAGAATAAATTATTAAATAACACAAGTCAATGTTGAATATGGCAAGATTATCAGACTTTCTTATTACCAACAACTCTCCTGACTTGCAGAGGATTTTTATAATTTGATAACCAGCCTTGTGAGAGTCCCAGGCATCAGTTCAGGAGGTCACAGCCAGTGCCTTCCCTAGCATCTTATTCTCTCAGGTGAGAGAACACTTCCTAGTTCTCCTATTTTAACTTAATGCCTTTCATCAGCAAGAGGCTGAAAGTGTCCTGTTTGAGAGAAGGCAGAGAAGGACCAAAGGAGATGCAAATTTTAAAACGGGAATGGACTCAGTCAAAGTGAGAAAGTAAGGGGAGTGGAAACACCATGCCTTTAACAGGAGCTTGCTCTGAACAGGTTCATGCCCTTTTCCCTTCTCCTACACAGTAGAATTCTGGGACCTTGGCATCCTTTCTTCCCTCTACTTGACATGTGATTGGCCACATCGAAGGGAGAAAGATGACCTTCCCACGATAGCCTTTGCAGAAGAAGGGGACAAAAGGGTGAGGTCTTCATAGTCTGGAGAGGAAGCATCCCCAATCCCTTCCTCTCCAGAGGTCCTGGTTCTGTGGCCTGCGGTGGTCCTTTCCACCGTTATTGTCTGCTCAGTGGTGGGCTCAAGGCAAAAGGGTCTTGACTGATCTGCTGATATTGGTGGACCTTGGTGAACAGCCTGCCTGCCCCCAGCTCCCAGCAGAGCTTCTCCTGTCACAGCTGGTCCACCGGGAGGTGATGCAGGCATTGGTGGGTGGTTTGAACCACATGCATGAGGCCAAGCTCTGTCACCTGCAACAGAACAGCAGGAGGCAGCAGTGTGTGCCCGCAGAGCCAGGGGTGCGTGAATGTGAACTAGACACTTCACTGCTTTGAGCTTTGGTTTCTCCACCTTGGGTGATCTGCCCAAAATCTTTAATGTCATCACTGAAAAGAATTGAATAGCAATGGATTCATAGCCCAGTGGGAAAATAAGTCATGAGCACAAATAAGCAATAAAAAAAGAAAGGAAAAAAGGAAGGATGGAAGGAAGGAAGGAAGGATGAAAGGAAGGAAGGAAAGAAGGAAAGAAAAATTACAAATAGTATGATGGTCAACTTAATTTCTTTGATCTTCTGGTTCTTCGTTCATAATGGGTGTGTTTCCCTCCTTGAGAGGCCATCGAGAGGCTAGCTTATCTCAATCTAGTACCAAGTCTACTGGGTCGTTCCTTTGTGCTTCTCTGGTTCATAACGTACACTTCTTGCTGCACAGAACTGCGTGGCATGGAAATTATTCGATTTAAGTATCTGTTTCTTTTCTATGTTTCTACCCTTAGGGACTAGCACAGGAGCTGACACTGGCATGTTCCTAGCACACATGTGTGTACTTTCTAAGAAAAGAATTGTTGAGACAGGGCCTTCAGGATTCAAGCAAGAGCTATTGGCATGATCGAGGCTAGGCAGCTGGCCATGATCATGGGTTGGGAGGCTGGAGCTGGGTGGATAGGAGGACTCATACCTGCATCCTGGAGTCATGAAGGTGTGCAGCAGCATCCTTTTGAGCAGAGGCTGCCGTTGGCTTCTTGGAATGGTGGGAATAGGCCCAGCAAAAGTCTTTTTCCTGCTTTTTCTTGCTCCTCATCCTCCCAAACATTTCTCCACTGATCCTTTTCCTAACCCAGAAGCCCCCCCACTGCAATAAGACATGGGGACACCTCTACCAGTTCAAACGTTATTTGGCTCCTTTAAGTACCAGAAGAAATCATAAGACCTAGAGACAAGACTCACTGTGAATTGCTTTGGAGGGCAGAGCTGAGCTTGGATGGAAGACACATGGAGTTGTGTTGGCTTGGGCCAAATACTTTGTTCATGCATTCTCTCTTTCAACAAATATTTATGAGCTCCCACTATGTGCCTGGCACTGGTCTAAATACTTGGGCTAGTGCAGTGAACAAAACAAACAAGTCTTTCTGGAGCTTGCTGCCAGTTGGAGAGGGTCAGGAGGATGCATTTCTGGGAGCTTTCAAGGGAAGTGGAGATGAGCATTGGCAAGTGAGGCAAATGAGTGAGCCTTACTTTTATTGGGCAGTTAGACAGGCAACAATAGGATTTGAAGTCACAAGTCACAAGTATCTCCTTACCAATTGGTATGATCATTTAGCCACTAAGTCAACTTATTAAGGCCACATAGGAAGAAGATCTTGGACAGGTACATTTTGACTGGAGAAGGGCCCTGGGCAGGTACAGTGGGAGGTATTGCTTAGAGAGGATGTAGAGCATTGAGTAGAAGTGGCCTGGAGGCAGGTGAGGAAGGAAACTCAGGGAAGGAAACCAGGCTCTGAAGATGCCTGGATAAGCCATGCCCTTCACAATCATCCTAGAATCTTCTGGGAAGAAGTGGTATCCACGGGGCCAAGCTGATTCCAGCTCTTTTACTTTCAAAATGATAATGCTTGATACATAAGGATATCTAGCTCTTCCCAATAAGTTCTTGGTCTCTCTCTTTTTTTTTAAGATTATTTTTGCATGGGCCAGTTTTAATTCAGGAATGTTGTATATAAGGTGAGGATCTGGGAAGAGCCCTGTGCTTAGGGGCTAGGAGCATGGGTTTAAGTCTGGCTCTTTCAATTAAGGTCTTTGCTAGACTTTTAGGAGAGTCTGCTGAAGACACCCATGACGAGTCTTGTCATTAAACAAGTCTGACACTCGGGGTCACTGTTTCTCTTCTTGTCGGCAGACTCATACATTTGAAGTCCTAAATTTGATTGGTTTCCTCTAAGAATTCTGCAGGCCTGGTGTTCTTTTAATTAACCTGCTTCACGCCTGTTAGGAAAAACAAAACAGGATATTGTCTGTTTTAGATTGTGTCTTGCATCAAAAAGCTTGATTTTTAGCATCTTCCTCTGTGCATTTGTCTGGATGTAGAAGCTGATGAGCTGATTTGGAGTTTTGAGCTGAGGCAATGAGGAAGTGCAAATGTAGCTGCCGAATAACCCTTCATTCTATGAAACAGGCATTGATGTTGGTTGTTAAAAACAGGGAAAATTCTTTTTTGCCTTTATGAAGAGCACCATTCAATCTTGAGGCGTATTGGGCCCCCAAATCCTGAAAGATGTGCTAAAATATGGCCCTGGTATTTTAGAAATATACCCCATTTCCAGCATTCCATTCAGAAAAGATCCTTTTTGTGTTGTTAGATGTTTTCTCATTGCAGTGGTGCCACGGTACCCCAAGACTGATCTGGTTCAGTTCCCCCGTCATGCTGGCTTGGCTTCTAATAATTGCCCAGGCAGAGACTGAAGCTGGACTGGAACTGCTGGGTTGCCATTTGTATTCTAAGATGAGAGTTGTAAAGGGGGAAAGCAGGCAGCAGGGAAGACCTGCTCCAACCCCATTCATCTTGCTTTTTCCTGGAAGAGCAGATAGTTCTTGGTGTGGGAAAAATGTCAGTGGGGCCACCCAAGTGGACAGATCCCACGGCCTCCCTCAGGGGTCCTGATTCAGTTTCTAAGCCCTGAGGATTGTGTTGTCCACAAGGTCAGCCATCACACAGTGGAATATGGCCAAATTGGGCTGCTCACATTGGAGAGCTGTTACTATTTCATTGACACTTGATTTCATAATACTCTCATCTTTGCCCACTAAAGGTGCTATTGGCATTCATAAATGAATGAAAGGAAATTCTTGAGAAATAGATGATGTCTCTTGAATTTGTTCCAAATCTAAGATCACAGGATCTCTGTAGGATGTAAAGAAGACATGTGATCTTAGGGAGAAGCAACCAATGACGAAGCCCAAGTCCTTGCCCCTCGCTGACTGTGTGCCATTGAATAAGATCTGTAGCCTTTCTAGGGCTTAGTTTCAGCTGCAAAATAGCAAGCAATATCTGAATATCAGATGGACCCACATGGATGAGTTCATGTAGTAAAATTGAAAGTGCCATGGTCCTTTGCCACCGTTTTCCTGCCTTGCACAAGTAAATCTGGTGGTCTCCTTCTCTGAGCTCATGTGGGCCTTTGGTCTTACCTTCACTCCAACCCTCATCACATTTCATTTTAATGTCTGTCTTTCTCACGAAGTAGTGGATTCCTTGAGGATCTGAGGTCCTTGTAGCCTAGGAGCCCAACACAGGTGTTTAGAATCCCGTGAGCTCTTTTACATACATTTTGAATGAATGAAAGGGTTAAATGACCATCACCCCAAATCCAGGTTTGGATTCCTGGAGAAATTATCCAGGTGCCCTCTTCTCATTGAGAATACTTCTCCTCTTTGTTTCAGTGGTTTTGGTCATATTTTTCTTCCCCAAGACTATGAACGATGTAAAATTTTTCTTGTATCTTGTGCCAGAACCTTTTCACGATAAATTCTCAAATCTATTCTGACTCCGTGATATTGCGAGGTGCAAAGCCCTCCCCACTGTACGCAGTGGCCTGGGTACTTCACATTTGCCCACCTGGGCCATATCACTTCCTGTGGCTCATCTTGAAAGAACACTAGGGACACATGAGTCCTTCTTCTTGACCTTGTCAGCTCACATGACATATGAAAGAGTAAACAGACGAATCATTGGTAAAAAACTAGAACCTGGGGGAAAACAAGGGAACATTAAAGGATGTGTGAGTGGTTGATGTCACCAGCTGTTGATGTCCTCTCCACCCTCTTCTGTGCTGCAGTGGTACATGAATGGGGTGAATTATTTCACTGACCTGTGGAACGTTATGGACACGCTTGGGCTCTTTTACTTCATAGCAGGGATTGTATTTCGGTAAGTTGTCCTCATCCACTTTACTCCTTTCAGGTTTTAAGGGATTCTCTGGGGTCCTAAAGGTGGAGGCAAGACTTTTGGTGGTTTGAAGGTTAAGAGAAGCCAATTTATTCCCCCAATGGAGAGTATTACAAAAGTCTACAATCTCTGCCTCCTAGAGATGCAGCCGAGAGTGCGTATGTTTCTGTCTCTCCTCCCGGGGATCTGCAATTGCAAAGGGGTTTTTCACCGTTTCTCCCTTTGCTCGTATAGGATTTGGGGAGGGAGGAAATTAGAAATTGAGGAGAGTGAAGGATGATGAGGGCATTTAGCATTGTACCGTCTGTCCTTTCATGTATTTTACTTCAACTTAAATGCTGGCTGTGGAACCTGCCCTTTCAGTTACAAGTGTATTTTCTCCCTCCAAAGGCCAGAGTGTGTGATCGGAAGAACCAACTGGAAATTTCCATTGCATACCTTTGTAATGTAGAGAAGTTGAGAATCAGCTGTGACCCCAAACCGTGGTCCACATCATCCAAGCCTGTGTTGGCCGTGCCAACAGCTTTAAGATTGGGCTAGCTGTTTTACAGCTGAGCAGCACACATGGTGTCCCTTTGCAGAGAATATTAAATCCCTAATTTAATATTTAAATGGACACAGAATGAGATGGTCTACCATGAGTGCTCCACCTGCAATTTGAAGGAGATGAGAACCCAATTTCCCCCTCAAAAAATCTTTCCTCCTGCTTGGGTTAAACGTCCCAGCATTTGAACCACAGTTGGTTTTGTGTTATTTTAGAGTGTTCCAGATAGAAAGCACATATGGCTGTTCAATGAACACATTAGCAAGTGGTTGCCTAATCAAATGACCCGGTAGGAAGGAGGTTAGATTCATTAGGGAAAAGCTGACAGGGTCAAGTCCCAGGTGGTTGGAGGATTGGAGACTGAGATCATTATGAAAGCTTTGTGAGCTAGGGAACATGGCAATAATAGGTTTGAGTTCCTGCAGGAAGTATTTGAGGTTGAAGGGCTCTAAAAGTGGGAAACTGTGAAGCTTGGCTTTGTGTGAAAGAACCCTTAATGCTGCCCTTGCCTGTATTTGAGTCCAAGAGGGCAAAAGGGTTTTGAAGACAGTGGCTGATAGGTGGGTGGCATCCCCTGCTGTTTTTTTTTTTTTTACCCAGTCTCAATCCCCAAGCTTTTAGCTGTTTCTTTGCATTGGTTATTTTTAGAAAGAAAACTTTGAATCATTTTGTCAATGTCTCACAAATTCTGTCCCTCCTCTTTCCACAGGCTCCACTCTTCTAATAAAAGCTCTTTGTATTCGGGACGAGTCATTTTTTGCCTGGATTACATTATATTCACTCTAAGGTTGATCCATATTTTCACTGTAAGCAGAAACTTAGGACCCAAGATTATAATGTTGCAGAGGATGGTAAGAGTCAAGAATACTTGGAAAGGTCATTTTTCATGTTATACCCAGAGTTCCTTTAATTGCTGATAGGAGGGTTTTTTTTTGTCCATAGAATGGATTTTGCATTACATAATCAAATAGTTTGCCTTCTTTGATGTTTTTATCAGAGACATTTCCCAGCTTAAAATTTAACAACAGTTGGCTCTGAGGAGCAAACAGCATAGTTCAGTGCCTTACTAACAACCTCAAACCTTTTGCAAAGTGCTTTCATTTGAGTCTTAGCAGTTCATTCTCATTGGAATCTTAATTTGCTAAGAGCATACCCAGGGTGGGAACTTTTACACCTGTTTTATAGATGTGGATAATTGGGCCCAAAAAGGTTAGTATGTTTGTCTGGAGACATGCAATGAGCTCAAAGCAGAGCTCAGATCAGAACTTCCGTCTTATTATCATGTGTATTATAGATTAAGTAAAAGTATGACCACACCTGTTTTATAAAGATGCATAGCTAAAAGATAATTAAGCATAGACAACATTGATTTCCTAAATTTGCTTTCCAGATGGCCCAAACCGTTTGTGTCTTTAAATCAGATGGGCATTTGGATGAGCTCATCTGGAAGCTTGTTTCCACCGCTGAGGTTCTTTGGAGTTTGTGGTTTTAATTCAAAGCATATCTGAAGCATCAAGTCACCATGAAGTCATGCTATGAGTGCAAAAGATGAAAAAAAAACAGTTAGTTCTTGTCTAATATGGATAGCTTCTCTTTTCCCAAAAATAAAATGGAAGAAAATAATTCAAGGGTTTATAAAATATGAACATCCTGAGGGGTAGCAAAAGAGAGATTCTCCCAAAGTTAGAGCCCTTCTCTGCTCTTGAACTGCTGTCTGCCTTCCTCTGAGAAAGCTGCTGTTACCAGGCTGGTGTGGGAACCAGCTGGCAGACATGCATAAGTCACTTTTTTTGCAGGGGGAGGTGCGTGGTCCGGTAAACGAACATAACTCACTTTTAATTCTGGGAAACACATGTCACTAGACCCAAAGGTGATGCTGGCCTTGCATTAGCGAGTAAACGCCGGGTGAGTTAGAGACCTGGAGGCCTCTGCCCGCTTCCATGGTGGAGTGAGAAGAGTGGGGCCCAGCAGATGAGCAGAGCGCGGGCGCAGACCTGACTCCCCTCTGATGTGCTCCCTCAACAGCTGATCGATGTCTTCTTCTTCCTGTTCCTCTTTGCGGTGTGGATGGTAGCCTTCGGCGTGGCCAGGCAAGGCATCCTCAGGCAGAACGAGCACCGCTGGAGGTGGATATTCCGCTCGGTCATCTATGAACCCTACCTGGCCATGTTCGGCCAGGTGCCCAGTGACGTGGACGGTAAGCCTGGCTTTTGGCTCCTACGTATGGAGGGACTTGTCATCCATTTATTTAAAAAAAATTGCAATACTGCAAATTTTGCATAGAAACTTGGAATTTAAATTTCCAGCTTTAGCTCACTGCCAATTAATTTTTGGAAGCTGGCTAATGAAGGCAAGATGGCATTCATTTCCCCACATCCAGTTTTAACAAAGAAAGCAAGGAAATTGTTGTGTGGTTTAATGGACTGTTTAAAGCATCTTTATGAGGTTGGTGGTAGCCATGGCTTGTCCTTCCCCATCCTGCCATGATAAAGTGATGAGATGTGCCTGCTCCCATTGGTTGTGCTTGTCAGCTCCTCTTTTTTTTCTTTATTATTCTTATGACCTCATAAGTTTCTGTGGTCCCTTATCCTGCAGCTTATTCCAAGGCCTTAGAAACATTTCTTTTCCATGAAACAATTGTAAGGAACTTGTGCTATCATCCCTCATTTGCCCGCTGTGTGAGTCGCCTTCCATGAGTGGACACACTTAGCTTTTGTGACCTTGCAAGTTGGTGGTGTGGGTCTGATGTGGAGGCAGCATACGGTGGTCTGGAGAGCAGGTGGCAGGTGGGGTTCAAATCCTGACCAGCCATGAAGAACTCCAAAGATGCTCTTGGGAATCAGCTGGAGCCATCTGCCTCCCAGTTCTTTTATGGATCAAACTGGGATAGCTCCACTTACCCTCCAGGCCTCTCACTGACCACAGTGACCTCATGCACACATTCAAATGAGGCTGTCTAGCCCAGAGACTGCCCCCTCCACCCCCCACTGAGCTAGACATTTATTCCCACTGCTTTCTCCCCTAGGACTTCTCAGGCACACCTAAATATGTCCAAATGAAGACCCTCAATTCTCCCTTCTATATTAGGACTGCCTCGGGGGTCCCCTGTTTTAGAATCTGTTGCTACTGTTCATACAGTTGTGCAAATCAGAAGCCTTAGTGTTGACCTTGATGCTTCCTATTAAGTCACCCGCTCTCCACCCCATGTCCAATTCATCAGCTAGTTTTGATAATTTTATCACCTAAATAGGTTTTGATTCTCATCGCTTTTTACCACCACCCCTACCCCAAGCTGTTCTCATCACTTGCCTGCACAACTTGGTCATGATTTCTTCACATTCCCCTCTGGCTACTTCTGATCTGGGCTGTAGCCATAGTGATCCTTAAATAAAGAGAGTCTTATGTGCCATACCTCTGCCTCAAAAAGTCTAATGGCTTCCCAGTGCTTTTAGTATAAAGACATACAACTTAATATCTGGTTATTACACAATTATCCTTTCACTTCCAGTGACATTTCTCAACCCCTGCCACTGCAGGGCCTTTGCACATGCCATTCCCTCTTCTGGAATGCTCTGGGTGCTCACCCATCTCCCTTCACGTAGCTGACGCTGGCTCATCTTTCTATGCTCAGTCCAGAGACATTGTCCTTGGGGAGCTGTTCCCTGGCCTGGACAAGATGACTTAGTTTATATCTACAGAGTGCCCAATCCATGTTCTTAGCACTTCCCATGGGCTGAGATTTTATACTTGTACACTTGATTATCTGCTTACCCAAAGAGGATAGAAGCAAGTTCCCCTGTGGCAAAGCCCTTACCCATTTTCCCCTTTCTTTATAATTGTTTGTAATGCTATTGCATTGAGATTCATTCACATACCATATAATCATCAGTGGTTCACAGTATTATAGTATAGCCATATAGTCATCACCACAGTGAATTTTTACTAAAAAAAAATACATATAAGAATTAAAATAGAGGTAAAAAATGAACACCCCAAACATCCCATGCCCCTTTTCCCACCCTCTACTATTTATTTATTTAGTCTTTATGTTTTATTCATCTGTTCATACATTGGGTAAAGGGAGTATCAGCCACAAGGTTTTCACAATCACACTGTCACGCTATAAAAGCTACATAGTTATAAAATTGTCTTTAAGAATCAAGGCTTCTGGAATACAGCTCAACAGTTTCAGGTATTTCCTTCTAGTCATTCTAGTCCACTAAAAACTGAAAAAGGGTATCTATATAATGCGTAAGAATAACCTCCGGAATGTCCTCTCAACTCTATTTGGAATCTCTCAGCCACAGAAACTATATTTTGTTTCCTTTCTTTTCCTCCTTTTGATCAAAAGACTCTCTTAATCCCATGATGTCAGGTCCTAGCTCATCCCACATTGCCAGGGAGATTTACACCCCTGGGAGTCATATCCCACATAGGAAGTAGGGCAGTGAGTTCACCTGCTGAGTTGGCTTTGAGACAGAGGCCACATCTGAGCAACAAAAGAGGTTCTCTGGGGGTGACCCTTAGGCATAGATATAAGCAGGCTTAGCTTCTCCTTTGTAGGAATAAGTCTCATAAGGGTAAGCCCCAAGATTGAGGTCTTGGCCTATTAAATTAGTAGTCCCCAGTGCTTGTGAGAATATCTGGAATTCCCCAGGTGGGGAAGTTGAATATTTCCACATTTCCCCAGTCTCCCAAGAGGGCTTTGCAAATACTTTTTATTCTCTGCCCAAATTACTCTGGTATGTATTGGGGCATCATACCAACCTGTACAAACCCAACAAGATCTCACTCCCTATTCAAGGTTCCATGCATTTATAGTGTTCAAATAAACTGACCATACAAGCAAAATTAGACAGTGTGCTACAGAAAATATAAATCTTGTGCCACATAAACATCTCATCCTTTGGTTTCGCACAGATGTTGAAGTTTTAAAGCACAGTCATGTCATCCTTTACCCTTTAGTCTGATTTACTTTAGTACTAACCAGGTCAGCTTCATTCATATCTCTAATTGAAGTCTGATCTCTTTTTTAGGTTTTTAAACAGTTGCTGTAAGGGGTAATGCTGACTTTCAGAGCTGCAGAACTCTAGCTCTGAATCTCAGGTGTCAACATAAATACCCAAAGTTCCAGGAAATGACCAGGTTATACACAAAGAGCTCAGCATCTCAGAATTTAGATAGAACACTTACAACTCAGAAATAGATGTCACTGCTGTAAATGCTTACAATCTAGGAACATTTACAATAAGATTTTCCCTGATAACCTGGGATTTTGGAATCAAATTCTCAGAGTTTACATATTATAGTTCATCCATATAGTGAAGCATGATAATGTCTGTCTTTTCATTTCTGTCAACATACTGTCCTCCAGGTCCATTCCCTTAGTTTATGCAACTAAGGGAATGGGATTAAGAAAGTCTTTTGATCAAAAGGAGGAAAAGAAAGGAAACAAAATGTAGTTTCTGTGGCTGAGAGATTCCAATAAAGTTGAATACAACTTTATTGCTTCTTCCAGCCACTCAATATTCCATTGTATATATACACCGCAGTACGCCTTTCCATTCATCAGTTGATGTACTCTTAGGCCACTTCCATCCATTGCAAATTATTACTGCTGCTATAAACACCCATGTGCAAATGTATGTTCATGTCCCTGCTTTCATTTCTTCCAAGTATATACCTAATAACTGGGTCACAGCATCATATAGCATTTGTATGCTTTGCCTCCCGTGGAACCACCATACTACCCTCCAGATGGGATGCACCATTCTACTTCCCCACCAACATGAATAGGGAAGAGTACATCCCTCTCTCCACATTTCCTCCAGCACTTGCTTTTTCTGTTTATTTTTAAAACAGTTTTATTCACACACAGTATAATCCATCTGAAGTAAATGATGAATGGTTCCCATTATAATGACTTAGTTATGCATTCATCACCACAATCTATATGAAGACATTTCCATTCCTTCTGCAAAAGAAGAGGAGAAGGAAGAAAAAGAAAAATGAAGGATAAAAAAATAAAATAAAAAAGAAGGGGAAACACCAACACCAAGAATTCCATAGCCCTCCTTATATTCCCCCCTCATTGACATTTAACTTTGGTAAATTGCCTTGTTCCATTTACTGGAAGCATATTACAATGTTACTGCTAACTATAGACTTTAGCTTGCATTGATTGTATTTTTTCCATATGCCATCTCATTTTCAATACCTTTCAATGTTGACATTCATTTATTCTCCCTCATGTAAAAGCACTCTTATATTTGTACATTTAATCACCATCATTGTCCATTCTAGGTTTTGCTAAGTTATACAGTCCCAGTCTTTATCTTCTATCATTCCTTCTGGTGTCATGCATGCCCCTAGCCTTCCTCTTTCAACCACGTTCACACTCATTTTTGTTCAGTGTACTTACAATATTATGCTACCATGATCAGTGTACTTATAATATTGTGCTACCATCAGATAGTATTGTGCTACCCATTTCTGAGTCTAAACAATCAGTCCTGTTGAACATTCCATACTCCTTCAGCACCAAGTGCCCAATCTCTACCCTCTTTCTATCTCCTAAAAACCTGTGTTCTCAACCTGTGTTAAAGTTGAGCAACATTAAGTCAGCTCATTAATGTCAGTTTATATTAGTGAGACCATAAAGTATTTGTCTTTTTGTTTCTGGCTAATTGTACTTAACATGACATCCTCAAGGTTCATCCACATTGCTGCATGCTTCATACTTCATTCTTTCTTACCTTCTGGAGAGTCTTCATTTCTGCACTCTTCCAAACCTCTCTCTTTTGTCTTTTCTAATCTGCCTATAGTGTTCCCTTTAGTATTTCTTGTAGAGCAGGTCTCTTTTTCACTAACTCTCTCAGTGTCTGTTTGAAAATATTTTAAATTCTCCCTCATTTTTGAAGGACAGTTTTGCCAGATATAAAATTCTTGGTTGGCAGTTTTCCTCTTTCAGAAGCTTAAATATATCATACCACTGCCTTATCACCTCCAGGGTTTCATCTGAGAAATCTGCATATAGTCTTATCAAGCTTCCCTTGTATGTGATGAATTGCTTTGCTCTTGCTGCTTTCAGAATTCTCTCTTTGTCTTTGACATTTGACACGCTGATTAGTAAGTACCTTGGAATAGATCTATTTGTATCTCTTCTGTTTGGGGTACATTGCACTTTTTGGGTCTGTAATTTTGTGTCTTTCATAAGAGATGGAAAATTTTCAGTAATTATTTCTTTGTAATACTTTCTATCCCTTTTTCTTTCTCTTCTGCTTCTGGAATACCTGTAGCATATGTATTTGTGCCCTTCATGTTGTTATTCAGTTTTCCTGAGACCCTGCTCATATTTTTCTACTTTTCCCCATCTGTTCTTTTGTATGTAGGATTTCAGATGTCCTTCCTCTAGTTCACTAATCCTTTCTTCTCCTCTACAAATCTGTTGTTGTAGGTTGTTCATCTCTCCTATTGTGCCTTTTATTCCCATAACTTCTGCCATTTCTTGTTTCAAACCTCTGAGCTCTTCTTTCTGTTTGCCCAATGCCTCTTTTATATCCTTCATCTCTTTTGCCATATCTTCCCTCAATTTGTTGATTTGCTTTCTGATGTGATTTTGCATATCTGTTTGAACATCCTTAATTAGTTGTTTCAACTCCTGTATCTCATTTGAAATGCTAGCTTGTTCTTTTGACTGCGTCATATCTTTGTTTTTCCTAGTGTGACTCATAGTTTTTTGCTGACATCAAGGCATCGATTTCTTTGATTAGTTTTTCTGGAGGTCATTTTCACAATTTTATCTCAGGTTTTCTTGTTGTTCAGCTTTGTTCTTTATCTGTTCTTTGTTGTTCAGTTCAAATTATTCTCGACTTCTAGCATGGCTTCTGTTTAACTGACCAGAATTTTTCACCCTTTGTTTTGCTGGTTCTTACCTTAGGAATATGACCGACCCCAGTCAGTTTTTCCTGACCAAACAGGCACAGCCTCAGGAGAAGGGTGGAACCTGTGCCAGGTTTCCTTGGGGGTGAGACCCAGCAGGTTGTCAGACTTTCCCGCGGAGCCTCTAGACTCTGTGCTTTTCCTATCCTGCCCAGCAGGTGGCACTGGTCAGCCCACAGCTCCCACTGGCCTAGAGTGGTACAGTGCCTTCAATTCTCAGCTGACCCTGTCCCCACCTGGAGTGTAGTTAAGACAGATGCTGAGGCAGTGGGTGGGCTTAGGGTGCTTCTGAATTCCAGCCCCTAGGGCCTGAATTCCCTGAAGGAGAGCAGCTGCTTGAGGTGGGCTTCGCTTCCTTCACCTTTTCTTGGGGAAGATACACCCTTTAAGGAGCTATCTCCCCCCCTTGACTCATTACTTTGTCTCAGACCCATCTTAGCTCAGCCCTTGCCTGGCTCCCCCTGACACTTGAGAATGCCTGAGGCTTTCTTTAATGAACTACTTAGATAGTTTATAAAAAGAATAATAATAAGAAAAAATATCCCTCTTCAGAGCCAGTCCCCAGCTCCCAAAGTTCACCAGTCAAGAGTCGGAGTTGGTACCTGGCTCTGTGTGACCCCCTTTCCAATACTCTGAGCTCAGCTGACCCCAGAATTTTGTCTTTATTCTTTTTTGTAAATTTCATTTTATTTTTTGTTTGTCAGCCCCACCTCCTTTCTGTCAGGATTAAAACCACATTGGAGCTTGGCTGAACTTCCTTCTCTTGGCCCCACTAGAGACTACTTAAAGATATGCCTTAAGGAAATTATCTCCTACACAGGACTAGTTACTTTATCTCTCAGACATATGTTAATTCTGCCCTTGCCTAGAGCAGTGCTGAAAACTGAGAATGCCCACAGCTCTATTTAGTTGGCTGGTAGAAAATTAAAAAAAAAAAAAAAAAAAAAAAACACAAAATGGAGAGAGAAAAGAAAATACTTCTTATAGCTGTTCCCCAGCTCCCCAGGTTTGTCAACCTGGCTGTATGTATTTTGAGCATATCCAAATAAAAAAGCCTCTGGGTTTTTTGTTTTGTTTTGTTTTGTTTGTCAGCCCCTCCACTCTTTGCTAGGATGAAACCTCCATTTCCTTTTGTACTTGCTACAGGTTTATCTGTGCTCAGAGCTTCTTTCAGCAATCTGAATTTGTTAATTCTGTGATTGGAGCTTGGTTGTGCTACCTTCCTTGCTCCTAGTAGAGAGGGCTTCTTTTTTTCCCTTGGAGAACCACTCCAAGAAGTCCTGTCATGCCAGAGGGGGTGGGGCACCAGCTGCCACAGCTTGAGAGACTTACAGTCCTGCATGGGGTCTCGGTTGTTTTACCCATTCCAGACTGGTGTACAATGTGCGTCCATTCACCGAAGTCCCCCAAACAGTTGTTCCAGACAGTTCCTGGCTATTTACTAGCTGCCTTGGAGGACTAGATAAACTCCGCACTTTGCTATGTCGTATCTTGCCCTTTCCCTCTTGTCCTTTCTTTTATCCTTGGATCCTAGTGGAGTCCCTAGTCCCTGGCTCATAAGAAGTGCTCCATAAATACTTATCAGTTAGGTAAAGAGGATGATTAAAAGGATGGTGCTTTGTCTGGATAAAATACAACAGTGTCCAGCACACAACATGACCTTCCTGTTGCAGCCCCTGGGCTGCTATGGCACTCCCCCTCCACAGTGTCCTCACTTGGCCTTCTGACTTCTACTCCCTCAGGTACCACGTACGACTTTGCCCACTGCACCTTCACTGGGAATGAGTCCAAGCCACTGTGCGTGGAGCTGGATGAGCACAATCTGCCCCGGTTCCCGGAGTGGGTCACCATCCCCCTGGTGTGCATATACATGCTCTCCACCAATATCCTGCTGGTAAACCTGCTGGTCGCCATGTTTGGGTATGTGCTTGGTCCCTCACTTCTCCGGGCCCAATGGCTTAGGTCCCATCCATGAGGAGTTATTAAATCGGAACCTAATTGCTGTGTAATGAAAAACTCTGGCTTGCCTTTATCTTCAGTTCCTGGGGAGAAAAGCCCCTGAATCTTTGGCATGTTCTTTGATAGGCATGCCGCTTCTTCTTGGGGGCCCAGGACCATACCTGACAGTTCATATGCTAATGGGAGGGCAGGAAGGGCCAGTCCCACCTGCAGCCATGTGATCAGGGGTTGGGGCTTCGAGCCAGGTCCTACTAACCCACCCCCTTGACCTCTGGTAGGGGAGTAGGACTGAAGATTTTGTTCAACCATGTGGACATTGATTCCATCAGTCCTACCTACATAACAAGACCCTGTATCAACTCAGGTCACTCAGTGAGCCTCCATGCTTGAGAAGATACAGGTCTGGACTGGGAGGGGGATGACTCCATGTGGAGAGGACACAGAAGCTGGCATTTGAGGCCCTCCCAGATCTCTCTCCATGCGTCTCTTCTGACTTCTTATTTCTATCCATCTACTATAATAAAATAATAATCATAAGTTTAGAGATTTCAGTAGTTCTTTGAGTTGTTCCAGTGAATTTTCAAATGAGGGGGGTGGTGGGAACCCCCAGATTTGAAGCCAGCTAGTTAGAAAAGTGTGTGCCCTTGGGCCCCCAAAGTGGCAACGGTGCCCAATGGGCAGTCTTGTAGAGGCTCTTCTGTATCCTGTGCAGTAGCTTAACCCCGGATTGTTGGAGTCAGAATTGAATTGGACTGAGTGACTCCAGTTTTTGCAGACAGTGTGGAAGCTGGGGAATTTGTAGGAGTTTTTATCTGGCGGACGTCTTTAGGGGATGGGTGATCTGGAGGTGCAGATGTCTTGAAGGGACTAAATTAAAAAGATAGTATGTCCCTACAATCTGTACTTTAAGTTTATTTGTCACCAAAGACAAGCCCCTGTAACAGCTCTCAGCAAATTCAGAGTATTTTAGATGTTCATTGCAGTTCAATTTGTCTCCATTGTTGTTTATTTTAAATGGGATACAGTGGTATGGATTCTAGGTTTTAAAGGCCTCAGACTTTAGTTAGGCACTTTTAAAACTTCAATTTAGATAAAAAACAAAGATAGATTTGGGAGAGTGAATTTTCTCTGGGGCTCCTGTCTGATGAGGTTGAGGGAGGATAAGACAGTGATTTAATTTTTTTTTTTTTTTTTTGCTGGCTTTCACTATTCTCCTTATGTACTTAGAACACAATGTTTTTTTATTTCCCCTTCATCTTTCTTAGGAGGTTTTGAAAACGTCCCACATAGTAGTTTAAATGGGCATACTTTTATACAGTTTCTTTAAGGTAGATAATAACCATTTTAACTATATGAAACAGAGACACACAGTTTACAAACAAATATAATAATTTAAGAAATTATTTATTAAACCTTGGAATGAAAGAGAACTGCTTAGTCAAAAACCAGAGATCCAGAAGCTATAAAAGACAAGATAAACACATTTGATTTGAGAAAATGTGCTAGTTTGAAACTGTTATGTATCCCGGAAAAGCCATGTCCTTTTCCTAATCCAATCTTGTGGGGGCAGACCTACTGTTTAGGGTGGAAACTTTGATTGGATTGTTTCCATGGAGATGTGACACACCCATTTGTGGGCATGATCTTTTGATTAGATGGAGATGTGACGCTGCCCATGTAAGACCTTGATTAGTTTACCAGAGTCCTCAAAAGAGCCAATACAGATGCAGACACTTGGAGATGCAGAGGAAAATGCCAGAAGGACCCACGGTTTCTGTGAGAGCTGTTGAAACAGAAGCCCAGAGAGGAGCCCAGCAAATTTGCCATGTGCCTTCCATGATGTAAGCAAGCTAGAATCCAGAGATTTGCCCTGGAGACACTCAGTGAGAGCAGAACACAGATGCTTCGAGAGGAAGCCACTGGAATCAGAAGCACAGAGCAATGAGCCAGGAGCAAGGACCTCAGATGCTAGCCACGTGCTGTCTCAGCTGACAGAGGAATCCCCGACAGCATTCGGCCTTTCTTCAAAGTCAAGGTATCTTCCTTTGGATGCCTTAGTTTGGACATTTTTAAGACCTTAGCACTGTAAACTTGTAACTTAATAAATCCCCTTTATAAAAGTATTCTTGCAGCATTAGGAGACTAAAACAGAAGATAATTCTTTTTCTTTTCTTTTTAAAAAAATTTTATTACAGTAGTCACAGGTTTACAGAAAAATTACACAGAAAGTGTAAAGTTCCCATATAACCCCTCCATACATAAAGAGTTTTCCTTATTATTAACATTTTTCATTAGTGTGGTGCCTTTGTTAAAATTGATAAAACATTGCTATAATTATATTTTTAACTGTAGTTCATTGTTTACATTTGCTAGGAGTTTTTAGTAAAAGTTTATAATTTTATAGCATTTGTGACTGGCTAAAGCTTTTGCAGTGTTTTCTCATATGCCATGAGAAAGAGAGTTGATATAATTAGAAAATAAAAACTTTAAGAGGTATAGGTAAAGTCACATTAAAGAATCTGGACAAGAAACCAGGTAGAAGATAATTTTAAGGCAAATGATATCACAAATGAAGTCAAATTACAAATGAGAGGCTGGGGAAAATGTTTGTGATGTACTAACATAGAAAGAGTTCCTATAAAATGATAAGAGAAAGATGACCCAAGAGAAAAATCAGCCGAGGAAATGAATAAACAATTCAGAGAAGTAAAATTTAAATGGCCAGCAAACATTTCAAAAGGAGTTCTTCCTTGCAGATAGAAAAGTTCTAATTAAAACAAGGGGATGTTGATTTTTAAGCCATTAGATGAACAAAAATTAAAAGGAGTCCCTGGTGTTGGTGACAATGCTGGGAAATGGATGTTGCTGCTGAGAATGTATGAATTGCCTCTAGCTTTTTGGGAAGTAATTTGAAAATAGCTATTAAAAGAAAAAACACTTGAACATTTGACTCAGCCATTTTCTAAAGTTATGGTGCAAAGATGCTTATTGGAACATTATTTGATGCTGATCAGTAGGAGAACAGATGGATAAATTGTGCTGTATCCATACTGTGGAATATTATGCAGTTCTTAAAAAGAAGAAAGTTAAATTTATGTTTACTGGCTTGTTTTTTTTCAAGTATAAAAAGCAGATTGCCAACCAATGTTTATTGTATAGCCTTGTTTCTATAAAAACAAAGAAGAAGAACTTAAAAATATCAAAAATAAACACATATATAGCCTTGTGTGTGAGCATGGAGAAAAACACGGAAAAACATATACCAGATTGTTCTAGTTTGTTAGGGGCTGAAATGCAATGTACCAGAAATGGAATGGCTTTTAAAAAGGGGAATTTAGTAAGTTGCTAGTTTACAGTTTTAAGGCCATGAAAAGGTCTATAAAAATGTCCAAATTAAGGTACCAACAAGAGGTTACCTTCACTCAAGAAAGGTCGATGATGTTCAGGGTTTCTCCTTCAACTGGAAAGGCACATGGTGAACATGGTGATATCTGCTAGCTTCCTCTCTAGCCCTCTTGCTTCATGAAACTCCCCCAAAGGCATTTTCCTTCTTCATCTCCTAAGGTCTCTGGCTGCATGGCCTCTCATCATTCTGAAGCTTTCAACAAAATCTTCTTCTTTTAAAGGATTCCAGTGAACTAATCAAAACCCACCTGGAATGGTGCAGTCACATCTCCCTCTAATCCAACGTTACTACCCACAATTGGGTGAGTCACATCTCTGTGGAGAAAACCTAATCAGGTTTCCAAACTATAGCACTAAATAGGGATTAGAAGAAACCATTGCTCCCACAAGATTGATTAGGCTTCTCTAGGGCACATAAATCCTTTCAAACCAGCACACAGGTAGCTACTATGGAGGGGTGAAAAGGCACAGGAGGTAGTAGATTATTTCACTCTTTATGGTGACCATATATTACTTCTATAATTTAGAAAAGAAAATAAAGACAATTCAGGTGGTCCCAAGAGGGATCCAAGAGGTGCAGTGAATGGAGATGAGGGTCCCTTGCCTCCCTCTGAGTGGGGTGGGTGGGAGAACATTGCTGCCACATTGAAGGGGCTGGGTACTTAGTGGCCCTCTGGTCTCCTGGTGTCCAGGGATGCCCTCCTTCAGTCCATCCTCTACAGAGACATTTCTAAAATGTCACTGTTCTGCTTAAAATTCTGGAAGGATTTCAGGGGTTCCCCAGAGTGCTCAGGGTAAATTCCAGGCTACATAGCTTTTGCACAGGGTTAAACATGTGCTGGCCGCTGAGCTTAGCTCCAGGCTCACTGCTGCTATCTGTCTTCTGGCTGGCGCCCACCTTCCCATCCCCCACCCTCATTCTCTCTGGCTGGATTATCTGCAGGGCCCTCCCCACTTTGCATAGAGACTCCTTGGCCCCCACAGCCCTGTCCTCTCACACAGACTCCCCTCCGGATATGCAAGCACTGGAGGATGGAGATTGCATGTAGAATCTCAATCCCTGGCACCATGCCTGGTACTTGGGTTTGTTTGCTGGATGAAAAGAACTGGGTTCTTCCCCATGGGTAATTCCTTCCTCAGTTATGGCGTTCATGCTCGGTTCCTAGGTGCTTATTCATTGAAAACCATCAGGGATCAGTATAGCCCTGCGGGGGGTTGCCACATAAATGTGGTGCTCCCGTGGGTCAGGTGTGGGGCATGAGATGGGGCAGCTGTTGGCTCTGCATGGTCTTAAAGAGGGAATAAGGTGCCCTCCCTGCCCCTAACTGGTGTCCAGGGAGGGCCTTGGGACCAGGAAGCCAGACGATGCCATGGTGCCTGGGGTGCAGGCGAGGTGTGAGCATGCAGAGAGGAGCAGCGAGTAGTGTGTGATGCATGGAAGAGAGGACCAGCTCAGGGCTTTAAGGGAAGATGGGGCTGGGCTGGGACGGGTTGGGTCCTGTTTTATAGTCACCACCCATCCCACATCCCTTATACCCAGGCAGCTGTAGTTCTTGTCAAAACTGACCACTAAATGTACCTACGGAAGGTAAGCAAGATGGCCATCAGCCCTCCGCACCAACAGGTCACTCTGTATGTCCTGGCGAGGTCAGCTGTAGGACATTATCAAGCACTTGCCTGAAATCTCAGCCCCTGGGCGGGTCATAAAAGCCATCGCAAGGGCCATGTCACTTCCCGCACGCATCAACTGCATGATGGTTGTGAAACAACAGAATTTGCAGCTAATCGGGACTGAGTCCACCTCTCGTTGAAGTCCAGCAGCTCTGTGTCCCCGTGGTTGTCTGCTTTGCCTGTGCCATTTTATTTTTAGCAATAATTTTTTTCTTTTTAAAAATATTTTTATTGAGAAATAGCCACACATATACAGTCCGATCATATTATATAGTCAGTGGCTCACAATATCATCACATAGTTGTGTATTCTTCACCACGGTCATTTTTAGAACATTTGTATCACTGCAGAACAAGAAATAAAAGGGGAAAAAAAGAAACTCATAATCCCATCCCCCTTGCCCCTCCCTCTCATTGACCCACAGTATTTCAATCTACCCAATTTTTGCCCTTTATCTCCCCCTATTATTTATTTATTATCCTTTTCCTTTTTTATTCATCCATCCATTCCCTGGATAAAAGGAGCATCAGACACAAGGTCTTCACATTCACACCGTCACACTGTAAAAGCTATTTAGGTATACAGTCGTCTTCAGGAACCAAGGCTACTGGAACACAGCTCAACAGTTTCAGGTCCTTCCCTCTACCCACTCCAATACACCATAAACTAAAGAAGGGATATCTGTATAATACATAAGAATAACCTCCAGGATGGCCTCTCGACTCTGTTTGAAATCTCTCAGCCACTGACACTTTATTTTATCTCATTTTTCTCTCCTGCCTTTGATCAAGAAGGCTTCCTCAGTCCCTTGATGCCGGGTCCTGGCTCATCCCCGGAGTCAAGTTGCCTGGGCCGTTTGCGAGGCCGGGGTGCAGGCCCGGAGGCAGGTTTAACGTGGCAGCACTCGAGAACCCTGGTGCTCCCTGGGGAGCCTCCTAGATTAGCCCTGGGTCCAGCCAGAGGCCTGTGTGGAGTTAACACTCCGGGACCTTGAGAGCAGCTAGAGGCCGCCCCATGGTAACCTGGGATCAGTCCTCAAGCTGCTAGCTGTTTACCAGAGTTGCCCAGGCTCATCCTGGGAGAGATGGCCCCAGGCTATGACCCCCGTCTGGCTCCACCTCGAAATATTCATTTCAAGGCTTAAAGACATGCAGCAGCAATCTTATTAACTGCAATGAAAATATGCACTGGGGAATTTAAAGAAGTATTGGAGTGCTCTCTGGATGGTGCTCAGCAGTGAAAGGAAATGGATGTAAACATCTGCGATTATTCTACATTAAAAGGATCGATCATGGTTTTGTGCAGCTTGTCAGAGGCAGGCCGTGGACTGAGAGTTAGAAAAGGACTCCAGGGCCGTGGCACTTCCAGGGACCAGTTCCTCAAGGTAATCGGGCTCTCACTCTGCATGTCTTCAGAAAAGTACTGCATTAGGCATCTCATGATCTAGAGCAATTTCTCAAAATCAAGTAATTATTAATCTTGGGATTAAGAAATTAGATTCATTATGAATATGCATTAAAGCTGGAAGGAGAGAAAACCTAGCTGAACAGATTCAAGATTTGGGTGCTATTTCAATAGGCTAAGGGGGCCCATTGAAATGGGGTAAAAAGAATAAAAAGAAAAGAGCATATAATTGTAATAGTAATAGCTAATATTTATTGAAGCTTTCCAGTGCTAGGTATGGTTCCAAATGCTTTACATGCATCCCTTCATTTAATTAGTAAACATTTTTGTGTCGGTGCAGTCTTAACTAGCATCCTTTTATAAATGAGCAGTTGTAGGCAAAGAGAGGTCATATCCCTACCGTTAGGGGAAGTGACAGACAATTACATGTGCAAATAGTATGATGGTTTGAAGCTGCATGAACCCCAGAAAAGTATGTTCTTAGAGTCAGTTCATTCCTGTGGGTGTGGACCTATTGTGTCAGGGTCAAGTTCATGTGTCAACTTGGCCAAGTGGTGGGACCTGTTTGTCTGGTTGGGCAAGTGCTGGCCTGTTGTGATGAGGACATTTCATAGAATTAAATCATGATCATGTCAGCTGCATCCACAGCTGATTCCATTTGTAATCAGCCAGAGATTACAAGAAGTGTCTTCTGCAATGAGTGATGCTTAATCTAATCACTGGAAGCCTTTTAAGGAGAATTCAGAAGAGACAGACTCTCTTCCTGCTTTGACTGGCCAGCCTGTCCTGTGGAATTCGTCCAGACTCTCCGTCGGAGTCTTCGGCTTCACAACCTGCCCTGCGGATTTTGGACTCTGCGTTCCTGCGGTCACGTGAGACACTTTTATAAATTTTATATTTGCGAGTGTTCCCTGTTGATTCTGTTTCTCTAGAGAACCCTAACTAATACACATTGTAAGTAGAATCTTTTGGTGAGTAGGATCTTAAGTTTGGGTGTGACCTGCCTCATTCAGGGCTCCAGAGTCCTTTAAAAGAGAATAAAATTCAGACAACAAGATAAAGCCATGGAAGCAAGAAGCTGGCAGCAAGGAAACCTGGAAGAGAAGGGAGAGACCAACATACATTGCCATGTGCCAGGCCACATGAGAAAGGAGTTGAGAACCCTGGCAGCTGGTTTTCAGGAAGAAAGTATCGCCTTGATGATGCCTCAATTTGGACATTTTCACGATCTCAAAACTAGTAAGCTTGTAAACTAATGCATTCCCACAGTTAAAAGCCAACCTATTTTATGGTATCTGCTTTCAGCAGCTTGGCAAACTAAATCAAATAGTTAATATGATATACTACCATGAAAAACATAACATACATATAATGCACTACATTGTACACTACACTGTACTACATGATATAATATAAAACATAACACATGCAATATAATATAAAGTGACATAATATACATATCCTAGCCTAGTCTATATACTTAATATAATACAATAATGCAATATAATATCTACCAAAACAAAAATATGGTATATGATTAATGAAATAATATACAGAAATGATATAAAATATAACATATGTAGAAATATAGTATATTTCTACATATAGCATAGAAATATAATACTGCAGTATGTAAAGGCTATTTGTAGAAACATACGGTGCCCAGAGGGTATTAGTAATTGTGACACCTTGTGGGTGGATTTGGTGTCGGGATCAGCTACAAGGTGGAACTGACACTTGCTCAGAGAACCTGTGCCTGGAGCCTGGCGTGCTGTCAGGGAGGGGGCGGCGGGGGAGAGGGAGTCAGTGTGAAGACAGATCAGCCAAGGGGCAGGGTGCAGAGGTGGGGGGCGAGGTTGTGCAGACTTTGGACACGATCCTGTTGGTGGAAGGAGATTTCATGGGTCTTTACACAGGTGTTTGGCACAAGCTTAGTTGTGTTATTTGGTCGCAACATATCAAATTGAATTATCGCCTCAGAAATCCGTGAATGAAATTGCTGCTTGTCTCTTGCTGTTTGCTGCTGTTGACTTTGTACCTGATTTTCTTTTTTAATTGTTGTAACACATATGCAACTCACAATTTCCCATTTTAACCACTGGTGAGTGTACAATTCAGTGGAGCTAATTGTATTCAATATATTGTGCTACCATCACCACCATCCATTACCCAAGCTTTTCATCACACCAAACAGAAAACTCTGTACCCACTCAGCGATGAAGCTGTGTGGCACCCCAGCTGGTACGCCGGGGGTCTTGGGACAACCTCCTAATTTCACATACTGGCTAGACAGGTGTTTCAGGGAAGGAAGAAGAAAGGATGGAAAACAAATACAACCTGTGGAAAACCTGTGTCCACCCGCTTGAAATTGGCTGTCAGATTTCTTGATTTCAATTTATTCTGAAAGGCTTAACATCACTGCCATTGTTTTAGCAACTACTTTTTCTTTGTGAATGTTTTGCTGACTTTTCATTCTGTTCTGTTGACCCGTCTTTCTATTTTGGTCTTTTACTACCAAATGGTTTTAGTTACTGAAGTTTTATCATTTTTAACATGTGTTGTACAAGCCACTTCATTATTCTTGTTCAAAACTCTCCTGACTTTTCTTGCATGCTTCATTTTACAGAGAAGCCTCAGTCCATCTTGTGTAATCTCTTATTTCTCCTTTTGGGAAAAAAGAAAATTCTTGTGAATTTTATTGCATGATGTTACCTCTATAGACTCAGCCAGGGGAAACTGGCCTCTTTAGAAAATGTTGTCTTGTTATCCAGAAAAATGGTGATTCTCTATTTATTGAAACTATATAGCTTGTCTGTAAATTTTTATGGTTTTATTTTTATGAGTCTGGCAGAGTTTCTGTTATATTTATTTCCAGTTATTTTGATTTCCAGTGAGACATTTTTTTCTATTTAGCTTTTTCCATGACAACTTTTTGATAGATAGGAAGGTTACTAGGTTTTGTTTATATGTTTTGGAAGAAGTCTCCTTGTTGAGCTTTCTTTTGTTTTTCTCTTCTTTTTATCACATCATGGATGGTTCCTCCTATTCCTTTTTCACTGAGCTTCTTTCTTCTTCTTTTTATTCCAATTAGAAATGGATCTTGAATGTTGCCAGAGACTTTCCAGCCACTATTGAAATGGTATCTTTCCTTTTGAACTAAGATTATGATGAATTATGAAAATGATGAATTATATAGGTATTCTTAGTATTTAGTCACCCTTCTATTCTGCGGTCATGGCGTAGTTTTCTTTTAACATACTGCTAGATTTAGAACTCCTAAATCTTCTTATTTCTTGCTAACATTTTCAATCTCAGCGAATTTCTGAAATTTTGTTCCTCTGTCAGGGTCTCTGCTTGTTTTTCCTTTCCTGCTCAGCTGATGGCTCTTGTGTGGTTTTAGGAGACAGACCCCCGTCCTCACTGCAGACCTCCAGCCAGCTGGGTGGTTACAGGGATGGGGCTCTATAAGGGCAGATATCATTACCTGGAAATGCAGAGATGAAGGAAAAATTGCAGCCATCTTCCTAGGGAAGGGAGGCTTTGATGAGCCACCTGAAGCTGGGGCCAATGAGACCCTGGGCGCCTGAGATGGTCTCCAAACCACTCCAGGATGTACATTTTGCTGAGAGCGTGTGCAAGGGCCAGCCATAGAGAGCCCTTCTCTGCAGAGCTCAGCCTCTCCTGTACAGAAAGGGCAAAAGCAATGTCTAAAGGAACCAAAAATTAGGTTTTAAGGAATCAGGCTGAAGCAGCGCTCAAACGTCAGCCTTCCCCTGGGAGCCTGTTGTCTCTGGCTGTGTCCGGAACTGACTTGAGAGAAAAATGACCTTCTGGAAGTTGCCGAGCATGGGGAGTGTGGGTCTCAGTGCATAAATGAGCCTCAGTCTGGCTGTCCCTGGAAGGGCATTATTTATGCAAAGCGGCCTTTGAGATTTACTGTCCAGTAACCAGCTCTTCCACCCATGCTCCCTGAGATCTGGAAAAGAAGTTTTGACATTTATCCAAGAAAGGAATGTGTTAAGGATTGACTTATGTTCGCTACAAACACATGTTTGAGTCTTAATCCCTGGTCCTGTAGGTGTGAACTTATTTGTCAATAGAATCTTGGCAGATCCTACAAAAGATGAGCCAAACTGAACCAGGGTGGGCCTTAGTCCAATATGACGGGAGTCCTTATAAGAGGAGGAAATTTGGACAGTCTCAGTAGGACATAGAAGGAGACAGATGTCCATGTGATGGAGGCAGAAATTGATTCCTGGATGGACAGCAGGCCCCCACCAGAACCCTGCAGACTTCAGAGAAGGCATGGCCTGCTGATACCTCTGTTTTGGATTTCCAGCCTCCAAAAATTGCAAGACCCTGAGTTCCTGTTGTGAGGCCACCCAGCCTGCATTAGCCGTAGCAGCCCTGACAGACGGGGGCAGGCCGCCTCGTGGCAGCGTCCACCCTTCCTGCTGTGGTGGGAGGGGGTGTGGTGCCAGCAGGAGGGTCCTTGCTATCGTCAGGTTGTACTGAGCAGTCGATAAAACAAGGATGCGACACAGAGTTTCAAAAATGGAGAACGATGCAAATGGAAAGCCCTGTTTATGGGCCCTGGCCTAAACACATGACACATTGTGGGGTCAGGAGACTTTTTTCAATAAGGGCCAGTTGGGGTCTCTGTGCTGTCCAGACACACTCCCAGAGGCAGTGTCCGGGAACTCTGCACCCGTCTGTTGTGCAGAAACCATTCTGAGCTCGTGGTGTCTGCAGAAACAGGCGGTAGGGCTGGCTTTAGTCCCCAGGCCGTAGTTTGCTGAGTCTGTCCTAGAAGACCTAGAGGCCATGAGAAGGTCTTCACTGTCTCTGAGTAATCAGTGAAGCCAAGAAGCCGATTTTCCTCTCTGCAGAGGAAAATCCTTCCCAGCTGCAGTTACACTTGGAATACTCCAGGAAGAGAGAGGCCACCTTTGGAGAGAATGCCTGCCCCTGCTCTAACCACCCTCCGTACCCAAGAGGAGAGCTGGTTCCTCCCTTCAAGCAGATTGATGAACCCCATTCAGATAAAGCCTCAGATAACCATGTTTGGTGCTCTGAAAAATTGCTTTCTTTGTGTTTGAGTTTGGGGAGTAGAAGAGGAAGTCAGTATAATCAATTTTTAACTAGACATATAAAGTTTTTTAATGCAGTTTTATTGAGATACAGCCAAACACCTTACAAACCATCTGAAGTGTTCAGTCAGTGGCTCACTATGTATACTATTTTAAGGTGCTGCTTAAGGCAGTAATTTGCAGGGCTAAGATTGGTCTGGTACAAAGTAGTAAACTGATTTCTGGTGAGTTTCTGGCCTGGACTTCACTGACCCGGTATGTGTCCATCATCCTCTTTTATTGCAGAGGCAGAAGTGTGTGTTTCCCTTTGCAGACTTCAGGGCCAGCCAGGGACTAGAGAGGGATGGATAATGATGCTTGTTATTAGCCTGAAAGCAACCTGACCTACATATGGGAGAAAAGCCAGGCTAACTTCTGGGTTCAGTTTGCTACACTCTAGGGCATCTCAGTCTTGCCTGCTTTTTACCTAAAAAAAAGCTGCTACTTAGGATTGTTATCATTTTAAATGTTTAGTATAGGAGCTGACACACAGTTGATGCCCAGAAAATGTTAATCCTCTTTTCTTGGGAGACCACACCCCATTCAAGGGCCTTTTGCTTCCAAAGCCTGCCCTCCACAGAATCCAGGACACGATATGCCTTAGAGCTGCCCAGTTCATCATTAAACTCTAGCATAAGAAAAGCTGAGCTTGCCACAATCATTATCTGTGTAGGTTACTTTTTGCTTATGAATAGACTCTTTTCTTGGCTTAAGAATTTAAATCTTGTATCCTAAGACCTGAGGAAAAAAAGAACATGGTCTCACAACAAGCGAATTTAGCCTCTCTGCCTCACCATCTCATTCTGGTTTGGCGTCTGAAGTTTTTACCCAGAATTCTGAGAAATGAATGCTTCCTCGTTCAGGATGGGCTTCCAGAATATTTCGAATGGCTCATTGCTATTTCTTTGGCTCTTGTAAAGAAGATATGACATTAACAATAAAAATATCTTGGATGGTTGAACTTCACAAGTTATAAAGATACTCTGTAGTCAGCTTTGACTAAGTAGCTGCATCACAACCTTTTGAAATAAATATTCCACCTTCTGCTGTATGAGGTCGTATCATGCAATGGTGAAGCCAAAGGTGCTGACTGGGTGGTCAGGGTTCAAATCCTGGATTCATTACTTCTTAGTTCGACTCAGTTCGGAGCTGTGCCTCAGCTCTGTGAACAGTACATAAGAATTGGATTTACATCATAGAATTATTATGAAGTTTAAGCCACCTAATACAAGTGTGGCTTGTATTAGGTGACTTAAACTAATAAGCCACTAATAATAATTTGCTAGTTTCTATTTTATAGTTTTGGTTTCATTTGTAACTGAAAAATCATTGGTGCAATCAGTTCTGGGATAGGACCCAAAATAAACATTTTGCTAATGATTTAAGTAATTGGGGCTCGCGGCACAAGGCTTTGAAAGCATTCACAAAGCATTCACCCACCGGGTGACACAGACATGGGTATCTCCAAAGACTTGATGGATTTCTGCCTATGAATTGAGATTTACAAAGTGAGAGCAGGTTGGACATATAAGTTATAGTTTAATTATTGTCACTTAACATATAAGCATTTCCTCCAATTAGAAAAGTTATTCATCAACATAATTTTCAGTGGCTGCATAATGTGATGATATGGGTCAACATTTTCTTAGTGTTGAACATTTCGGTTGCTTCTTTGTTTGGGGGTAGGGGGTGGGGCAGCCGTTATAGCCTGATGCATCTATTTGTTCATACTTTTTCTTTTCTTACTCTCTCCTTTATTCTTAGGTTAAATTCACAGAAGTAAGGTCACTGGGTCAAAGGGATGAACATTTTTGAGGTCCTTAATGAAGACCAGCAAACTGTTTTCTCAAATTATTTGCAAGTGATAGAGGAGGGGCAAATTATTCCTAACAGAGTCACCATCCTGGAACTATTTATATCTGGCACAATATAAAACTAATAAAAAAGGAGCATCCTCAAAAAGCCTTGAAGTAAAAATAATTATAAAGCTCATTGGAGATTTTTCATGATTTTAAAAAAAGAACAAATGACTGATGCATGTTAAAGATGTGGGTGATTTCACAGACATAAAATTGAGTGAATGCAGCCAGACACAAAAGAATATTATGCTATTTGTACAGAATTTATGAACAGACAATACCAATTACTTATGATAGAAGACAGAAGGGTGGTTACCACTTGATTGGGAAGAGGCATGCGGGAAGCTTCTGGGTACTGAAACTGTTCTAGGTTGATCTGGGTGTACACATATGAAAAACCCATCAAACTGCAAATTTTATTGACTTCACGCATACTTTACACTCAATGAAAGCAAAAACATAATTATCCCCCCCAAAAGGCAGATGAAAATTTTTGGTCCAGCATGAATTGAACTGGTGCTGTGTTTTTCTAGTCCTCATAGCCGTATGACTTCTCTCCTGTCTGGAGTGAAGAAATAGCTTAATATCAATATTATCATATTTGGCAATTAAATGTTGAGGCTTGGCCTTTGCTTCCCTCTGCCAGCTACACCGTGGGCACCGTCCAGGAGAACAATGACCAGGTCTGGAAGTTCCAGCGATACTTCCTGGTGCAGGAGTACTGCAACCGCCTCAACATCCCCTTCCCCTTCGTCGTCTTCGCTTACTTCTACATGATGGCCAAGAAGTGCTTCAAGTGTTGCTGCAAGGAGAAGAATGTGCAATCTTCTGCTTGCTGTGAGTGCTTTGTCCATTTGTGTTTGGGGGTCAAAGCAGTGATTCATTTCAGGGAAGGCTGCCCGGTTCACACCTCAAGAGGAGTTGGTTATGCTTATTGTAATGCCGCATCTGGATATCTGTAAAGATTGGGCATCAGGCCTTCCAGTGGAGAAGATTATTAGGCAAGGGTCACTTTAATCTCTAAGTGGATCCTTTCTGTATGATTGTGTAACAAACCACCCCGAGGTTTAGTAGCTTGAAACACGATGGTGTTTACTTGTGATTCTGTGGCTGGATCTTTTGCCAGAGCTCAGGGGGAAGGCTGGATGCTGCTACCCATGCATGGGCCATGGCCAGCCAGCCCCAAGGCCCACCCTCACATGCCCGAGGTTGGTGGGGGCAGGCGGCTGAGTGCTGCAGTCTTCCCCAGCTCAGATGTCCATGCATGGAGTGTGTTTCTGCAAAAGCAAAGGCTGGAGGCCTTGGCTCAGAAAGTCACAAGACATGGCTTCTGCCGTGTTCTCTTGGTCAAAGTGGGGCACAAGTCCTGGCCCGATGCACAGAGGTGGAGGATTTATCTTTAATGCATTGAACAAGTAAACGTTTTATAACTGCATTCATCATTGGGAAACCCTCCATACGTACACTAACCCTGGCTATGCCTTTTTGGATCCTAAATAAGATATGAAACAAGTAGACAATTATACTTGATCCTAAATAAGTAGAAAATTGTGAACAGAAACTGCTTCTTCATCTTGCCCAGGGCTTCAATTGTTTTCCTTTGTGACTTTTCCAAAACTGATTTATTTTCATGAGTATTATGAAGAGCTTCTCAGTTTACCTACCTTCACAAAAACCTCTCCTGCACCCATTGTTTCTGAGCAGGCTCTGTCATGTATGTGGGTGTTAGAGAAACGAGGATACTCAGCTCCAGAAAATGGTCTTTAGTAATTTGAAATGGAAATGGGTTCCTCAATATTTATGAATTATTCAATTAGTCTTGTCACCTATATCCTAGAGAGTCACCAGAACCAATGAAACAATTCTCATAAAACATACAAATTGGCGGGGGTGGTGATGGTGGTGGTATAAAAATTAGAAAGGAAAATCGCTAAGTATTCTGATAAATTCCAAAAGCAGTTGCCTGCTGATCTCATTTCCCATCACAGTTCTCTTTGGAAGAGTTTTGTAAAACCCACATCGCATTTATTACAGATCTGGGTTTAAAACTAGAATGAGGATAGGATGGATGGAAATTGTGACATAGACAAGCAAGTCAAAGCTTAAAAAAATGGGCATACTCTCAGCGCATTGCAAAGAAATAATGTAAAAGCTGTTGTATTGTAGAAAGGATTCATTCCTTCCACAAATAACCTCTCTTAATTCTAGGGATATAGCTGGGGAACAAAGATGTGGTGGGTGGTATTGGGAGAGCAGGGGCAGTGAAGGATGCCTGGCAGCATTAATTTAAAAAAATAGTAAAAACAAATGCTTGGCAAAAAAAGCCCATCACATGGCAGCCAGATACTGTGGACATGGCATTAAATCAGATTAGAGTTACTCTTGCTCTCAAATGGGATTTACAAACTAGGAGAGAAGAAGGAAATTGAAAAGCCTTAGTTAAAAAGCATGAGAAGTGAGGGTGCACGGGTGGTTCAGCGGAAGAATGCTCACCTTCCATGAGGGAGACCCAGGTTTGATTCCCGGACCATGCACCGCCCCCCCCCCCCCAAAAAAAAAGCATGAGAAGTACTAATTTAGAGAATATAAAGGGTGCGGTGATAGTCTGGTAGAAGATCTGGGAAGGCTTCCTGGAGGAGTCAGGCAAGGGGGCTGGGATGGGCCCACAAAGAGTGAGATGTGCTTAGAGAAGGGGAAGAGGCTAAGAGGAGAGGAGCAAGGCATCCATAGGGCTGGGGTTATAGAGACACCAGAAAAAGATCTGGGTGTACCCCAGTGTCCTTCTCTGACCTACAATGTCACAACGTGCTGTCTTGTGACCCAGAGAAGGGGACAATTGTGGACAACAGACATGATAGTGTAAGCAATGTTGGCATAAAGCATAAAACATACATTACTATATCTCTTTGCTGATTGAGCTGGTTTCCCTCAAGATGGAAGCGAACCAAAAAAAACCTCCCAGGGCCAAGTTTGGGGAGATCCTCCGATTATTGTTGGTTAGCTGATGGCTGGGGGTAAGTGGCCGTACTGAGTCAGTCACACAGACACAGAGCACACAGCACAGGACTCAGGAGACAACCTTCAGGGGTGAATGGAAGGCGTCCGCTTTATTGAGGAAGTACACGGGCTTATATAGGCTGGGAGCATGCAGGGACATGTGTCGGATGGGGATTGGTCACCGTTGTTGCTAGGGCGGAGGGCATATTTAAGGTTAGCACTTTTGGCACGAACCACCGCCAGTTCCAGGAAGAAAGCCGGTCGTGGGCAAGGTCATTTTGTGTTGCCTTGCATCAGCCACGGCAGCCATGTTGGTAATATTTTATGATTTCTCCATCAGATTATCATGTAAAATTGAGCCTTTTGGCTTATGATGTTTGTTCTTGTGACTTGGGGAAGAGGAGTTGTTGGAGGGTTTGGGGCAGGGGGTGTTGAGATATGCCCCCAACTTTACCTCTCAAAGCATTAGTGGTCAAAAAACAAAAAAGTCTCTGTTAAATTGGGAGAAAAAGGGTGTCGCAGGCAGTTTGGGAAGGGAATAATATAAGAGACAATATGGTATAAATAATTAAAGGGATAAGGTCATATTTTCCACGCTGATTTTTGCCATGATGACTTAGATGTTTTCTGCTTCGTTCATGCCTTGCTCGTATTATTTGTTGCATGCCTTCCCAGAGCTGTTAGATATGGGTTAGGCCCTGGACTTGTCTTGGGATTCATGTGCCACTTGGGGCTGACCATTCCTGCCCTTTTAGTAGAATCTCCAATTATTTTGATGATTCAGAAAATAAAAATTTTACTAATTTAAACGTGATAATTAGGAACAACAAAAAATTTAACTTACCAAGAACCATCATTTTTTTTGTGGAGCTCTTTTAACTACTTAGAAATGGTGGTAAGATCACACAAATATGACCTTCAACTTGCTTGTAGCATCCTCCTGTGCTGTCTCTGGAGCTGTGATCGCTAGAGGCTGGCTTCCAGAAGCAAATGTATCCACGACCTCCAACTCCTGCCAGAGTTTAAGGAATCATCATAGTCAACCCTTAACAGCATGATTTCAAGATATTAAATGTCACTTTGGGGATGTCATTAGCTATCACACATATGTTATTGCCTCTCCTAATGAAGAAAAGTGTTTTGACAATTTGGATAAATTGCTGTCTTTTCTCCCCATCATTTTGCCTTGGAGGACGAAGGGAGTCATTTCTAGCTAAAAGAATGAGAAACCTTTATACCAGTGATGGGAATTGGAATTTCAAATGTGGAATTTGTTGTACTCAAAGACCACACTCAGAGACTAGAAGGCCGATGCTTAAAATGTAATGATATGCCTACGGACTGTCTTGAAACCATGTCATGGATGAGTGCTCAAAGGGTCTGGGAGAAGACTTCAGGGACTCGAGGAAACCTTCAGATAATCCAAGGCTGATAGGTTTCACAGTTTTTAAATGACCCCAGAGAAAAGACAAACAGCAATGGATAGAAAGTTGCAGGGAAGAAGATTTGGGCTCAGTATAAAGAGAAAAGTATCGAGCTGTTAGTGTTATCTGGGAATGAGACGAAGGCTGGTGAGGTAGTGAATTCCCCATCACTGGTGGGATTCAGTGATTCAGGGTGGGGATGGGTGAACAGAGGGGGATTGCTGCATTGGAGGAAGGTCCACTCTCTAAAAACACGTAGTGTTCGGTCCAGGATAAGTGGAACAAAGAGACTTAGTGTATAAATAAGAGCAAACCAGTCCTTCAGATTTAGATGGGGTTGAGAAGGCAGGACAAAATGTATCACATTCCCTTAAAACTTATTTATTGATTAAATACAATATAAACATAAATGTAAACAAACCCCCAATTAGGCCAGGAAGTGGAAAGGAGCTTCAGCTGGAGGAAGGAAACAGAAGGATTGGAGAGGTTGCATCATGCAATTTATGAATGAAGTTAATCTGGACAGTCTCCCGGTGCTTGCTGGGAGGGCAGTCACACTCATGAACCAGTGTCCCAGTGCTTGCTGGTAGGGCGATTGCTGTCACAATAGGGAAGGAGTATGTATCACTGACACACTCCCTTCACACAGTTCTTATCCTGAGGAAGGAAAAAAGAAGCAGAAGGGACTGAGAAACCACAGAAGGACAGGCATGTGATGACAGGAGAGCAAGCTGAGTCTAGTCCACTTGTGGAAACAACACGGGACAGCTGGTCACCCTCTACTCGTTTTTTTTCTTCTCAGGACGACTAGCAATTCCAGGAGCCACAGCCTTCTTTGTAGGTGCCAGTGTCTCCAGTTGGCAATTCATTCTCTCAATTTATTGGAATCTGTTTCCAAATGATGGGGAAATTTTGGGATTTAATTTTGTAATTGTCCGTGTTTAGAAATGCAAATATTTTGCAAATAACTTTCAGGACAGATAGAATGCAAACTTTTATTTTTGGTATTATTTATGCTGATTTCTTTAAGTGATAATAAAAAGGTATACTATCAGATTGCATTCCTATAAAATGTATTATTTTTCATGAAAATAAAAGCAGCTAATATTCATTCTAAAAAGTTTGGAAAGTACAGAAAGAGTAAGGGCACATGTAACCCACCATCCACTGATAAGCATCCTAATATTTATTCTATTATTTCTGGGTGGGTTTATAATAATTGGATTGCTCTGTGCATACACATTCATAATCTAATTTGTTCATTTAACTAATATATTGTGAACAGTTTCCTTGTCCATAAATAGAAATCTAGATGACATGTTTTTAACTGTGGAATATTCTAGCCTGTGGCTATAACATATTAATTTAACCAACCCTTGTGGTTAGATTTATAGATTGCTTTCACTCTTCTGTTGGCATATAATGCTGGTATAAATAGCTTAAGGCATTCATTTTTGAGCAAATCCATGATTTTTTCCCTGTGAGTTATTTCTAGAAGAGAAATTTCTAGGTAAAGGTTATATTCATTTTTTAAGGCTTTGCATATTGCCTACCACCTCCCTCCCTTCCCTGCCTCCTGCACTTTCGCTTCCAAGGTTGTAGCAATTTACAGATTTTCCCATAAAATAAGAGGTCTGTTTCTCCAGACTCTTGCCAAAAAACAGGGTATGGTTATTATTTTAGTCCCTGCTAATTTTGCAGTTTGGTAGGTGAAGAATGATATGTCATTGTTTCAATTAGCATTCCTTTGAACGCTAGAGAGGTTGGGCATTTTTTCCTAGTTATTTGTCATTCTTCATCTTTGACCATCTAAGCTCAGGAGAGTGTCTCCTCCCTGTGCTGATTTTTTTTTTTTTTTTTTTTTTTTTTGTGCTCAGAGGGTTGGTATTGAAAATGCTGCACTGCACCTGTGTTGATTTTTCATATTCCTATTGGACGTCTATGTAAAATATAATTTGGATAAAAATCATCAGAAGCTACTTTGCTAGGAAAGATGCAATTTAAAGAAATTTAGTTAGGAAGTATCTTCTAAAGTGAATAAACGCCATTAAAAATAAATTAATATTTGACGCATAGAATTTGCTCAAATTCAAATGTTTGCATATTGGCCCTGTTTTTGACTGCAAGTTAATTTCTTTTACACGCAAGCAAATCTTAAAATTGTTCCTATTCCCGAACATGTAGATAATAAATTTGAACAGTCATTTAAAAGTTAAAGCTAGATAAAATTATCCCAAGTGGACACGGGTACACACAAATGCTTTCCTGTCCCAGGAATTTGTGTGGAAGCCTGACATCCATTGTACTAGTTCCTAAACTGCATGTTGGTTTGTTCCTTTATTTGCCCGCCTGGCTAAAAGACCCACATACTATGAGAAATTGAGCTAAAATTTTTTGCTGGAACATACTCCACGCTAATTTCCCAGTCCAGCCTTAGTGAGAGCAAAAGACTAAGAGTGAGAATTCTCCTTGTGGACACACACAGGAGGGCAGGATCTGTATCAGGGCTTGGTTTCATCTTCTCCAAAGGTCCAGGCCCAGCTTTAGGTTGAGAGTTGATATTCCACCCACAATTATCCGACCGAGTGACTGATTTAGCATTTTTTACATCATCCAAATGGAAGAGGAGCACATTTCAAAGGAGAGAATCAAACTTCATTAGCGCAATGATTTTTCTAAGTCACAAAACACATAGAAAGGATTTGGATCGATCTTTATTTAGAATAGAGATTCCATTCCTATCTAATACAGGCCATTCCAATTCCTCATTGTTGCCAAGAAATTCATTAATATTCCATTGCTCTGCTGCCATCAGTCCTAAGTAATATTTCTCAGATCAGCCTGCAAGGGGTGCATCGAATCTCCTTGTACCAGAGTAACACAAAATGCCTAGTAGGTGTTGATTTAAGAAGCAAGGGGCAAATGAAATAATTTGAATGTTTTTCTTTGCGGCATTCTTCTAGGTTTCAGAAATGAGGACAACGATACTCTGGCATGGGAAGGTGTCATGAAAGAAAATTACCTCGTTAAGATCCACACCAAAGCCAACGACACCTCTGAGGAGTATGTCAGTTGTTCCATTTCTGCTTTGCAAGGCTCCCTTTTTGTGCGCAAGCCGACAGAACATAGGCAGCTTATTTGAGCAAGCCCTGTAAAGAGAATATTCAACAGAGAGCACTAGCACCAAAAACAGATCACCCAGGCAACTGAAGATGAGAAACACATAGATATGTTAGCCTTTGAAGAAGGGGCCAGAACCACCCATCTACCATTATCATCCTGATGACCCTCCAAGGTCCTGGGGCACCCAAGGCATCTGGGGCCTGAGGTGCAGGGCTATGCAACCAGATAACAAGAGCTTGAGTCCCTCTGCCATGGGCAGAGGTACCTTATGGAAAGACCCACAGAACATGGGCAACTGGCGTTATCTCGAAGGCGCTGCTCATGCATCGCTGTGATGACGAATTAGAGAGATAAGGAGCCTGTAAAATGTCTGGCTGATCTGCTACAGACTGCCCCCGAGAGGCCCTGAGCAAGGTTTATGAATTATGTGGGCCGTGTTGCAAATATCCCATAGATAAGTCTCAGCTAGGTCCACCAGTGGTCCACAAATTATGTACCGTGTATAATCAGAGAGCATGCTGCTCTTATTGTGAGCATTAAAAGTACAAACTCCCTTACTGGGAGTTCAAAACATGCAGCTATTGAAAGAAGCATGGCTTGCTCTTTTTGTTTGAATAACGAGTGGAAGACCTAAGCTCTCCTCTGTCTCTAGGCTCTGAGATCTTGGTTTTGGAAGGCGGGGAAGGACCTTTGAAGCCATTTTCTACCACCCATTGATAGAAGTAGCTTTTATTTGTTGCACTTCTAACTGAGCTGAGAGAGAAATTCAGCTTAGCTTAGGTATTAGGAAGAAAATCAGAAGGGTGAACATAGCTGGCCCTTGATTTAGCTGAAAATGAAAATGATCCATATTCTGTCCTTTAAAAAACTGTAAAATGTAACCTAGTAGCCCTTGCTCTAGTGTTTTTTCTCTCTCCCTCTCGCTGTCTATTGCTCACTCTCTTTTTTAACTTCCTTGCAGAATGAGGCATCGGTTTAGACAGCTGGATACAAAGGTAGGGTCTCTTTATAGTTTGGGAAATATTTTTTATCTCTATTATCTTTGAGTTTTCAGCCAGAAGCCAGTGGTTATGGTTAGAAAATAAAAGAAGTTAACTGTTTGGGAAAAAAATAATCAATGTGACTCTGTCCCATGTTGAGATTTCTTCTTGATTGTAAGGGCTGGATGCCAGATCAGAAGTGCTTCTCGTGCTCCTAATTCATATGGGGAAGAGTCTGGAAGCCCCAATTCCATAATCTCTAAAATCTCTTTTGGTCCTATCTAACCAGTCCCCACCCCTACCCCCCACCCTCCGTTTCTCTTTCGCTCAGCTGTGGAGACAGATGCTTGCGATTAACAGGGAAGCCTCTGTGGCTTTCTATGAAGTCACTCTAGTTTGTTACCTATTTAATTTGGAAGGCGTGGTGAATCCTTTTCTAAACATGTGAATGTTAGGCTTTAGGGAGAGTGTCTCCATCCCCACCTTGTACTGGGTAGCCAGAAATTATGGTTAGACTCAGCTGAAATTACAGCGTATCCATAAATACTGGATTCCTGCCAGGCTCTCTTGAAGAGGAGGTGATTGTGGGTAATTTTATCATATTATTTTGAGAATTGCTTCCTGGATGGTTGACAGTTAGACAATGCTTGTCTGGTTTGGCAGAATCTTCAGTACCCAATACCTTGCTCAGAGTAGGGCCACAGTAAAATGCTTGTTAAAAGAATAAGGGTGGGCCGCGGTGGCTCAGCGGGCAAGAGTGCTTGCCTGCCATGCCGGAGGACCTCGGTTCGATTCCCGGCCCCAGCCCATGTAAAAAACAAACAAACAAACAAAATATAATAAAACAAGAAAATGTTTAAAGATGTTTCCCTTTCTTCCTCCCTTCCTTCCTTCCATCCTTCCTTCCTTCTCTCTGTCTTTCCTTCCCTTCCTCCCTCTCTCTTTAAAAAAAAAAAAAAAAAAAGAATAAATGAGGGTGGGCCACGGTGGCTCAGCAGGTAAGAGTGCTTGTCTGCCATGCCCGAGGACCCAGGTTCGATTCCCAGTGCCTGCCCATGTTAAATAAATAAATAAATGAATGAAAGGTACCCCACATGGAGCTTGAACATGAGAATATCTAGCTGACCCATTCTTATTTATTTATTTATGTTATTTACCCCCAGCCTTTGTGAAACACAAGCACATGTTTTCATGGACCTCATGTCCTGGCTTCAGCACTTTGATCAGCAGAGTGGGTCAGTGCCAGGTGCCTGGTGCCCACTTCAGAGTAATTCTTCTCTTCCTTTGGAGTTGTCATTTTCTTCTCCTCCTTTGGAACTTCCTGACCTATAAGTTGGAGTCAACAAATCAGGGTCATACTCGATTCTGTGTTGATAATCAAATGCTTTTGTCACAATTTTGGTTCTCAATTGCTGCATAACAAACTGCCCCAAATATCAGTGGTTTCAAAGAAGGACTGCATTTTGCTTATGGTTTTGTGGGTCAGGAATTCAGGAAGGGCTCAGCTGCATAGTTCTTCTGTTCTATGTGGCATCAGCTGGGTTTACTTACAGAATTCAGCTAGTGATTACACAGGACCAGGACTGGACATCTTATGGCCTTCCTCTCCACACATGACAGCTCATCCTTCTGGGCCTCTCCATGTAGCCCAGGCTTTTCAAAGCATGGCGGTCTCGGGCTATCATATTTCTTACAGAGTGGCTGGCTTTCAGGAGTAAAGAAACTTAAGCTAGCATTATCTTCAATGCTAGACCTGGAACTGGTGTGGTGTCACTTCTGCCAGGATCTTATTTGTTAAAGCTGTCACAGGCCAGGTGGATTCAGGTGGGGGAGGAAGATTCTACCTCCCTGGTCGGGGAGGAAGATTCCACCTCTTGGAGTGGGATTGACCTGTGTGTAAGAAGGACGGAGCTGGTGGCAGCCCATATTTGGAGAAACAATGCCGCGCAATATTATATTTTGTTACAGATATTTGGATTCTGGTGTTGTTGCTACTGATTTTTAACTGAGGGGCTGGGAGACTCCTATGTCACTAGCATCCAGTGTCTGCTTATTAATGATCATGTAGGATATGTATTGTGATTGTGATCAGTGGAGAAGGATGTTTCTGTTTCCAAAGCTGCTCAAAGCAAATACCATGAAATTGGTTGGGTTAAATAAGGGGAATTTGTTCGCTTATGGATTTGAGGCTGGGAAATGTCCAAAACTAGCCCTCATCAAGGAGATGCTTTCTTCCTGAAGACTGGCTGCCAGTGATCCTTGGCTCCTCTGTCACAAAGCAAGGCACATCGTGGTGTCTGCTAGTGGCTCCCTTCTCTTTTGGGTTTCACTGGTTTCAGTTTCTTGCTTACATGGCTTTCTCTCTTTCTGTCCAGATTTCATTCTCTTATAAAGGATTCTGGTAATTTCTGGTAATAGGAATAAGATCCATTCTGACTGAGGTGGGCCACACTTTAACTGACGTAACACACACAGGAATGGATTCGATTTAATAACCTGTTTTTCTGGGGTACATACAGCTTCAAACCACCACAAGGGGAAAGCAGAGTGATGGATATTTTTAAAGATTAAAGAAGATATGAAGAATAGTAAGGGCATATATGAAAGGAACAATAAAGAGTAGGGCTCTAAGTTAAGTATTTATATTAGACTGCAGAACCTTATATTACACGTTCGTTTTCCCACATCACATATTTATATTTAAACCTACTGCCTGTGGCATCTGTGTCTAGGCCATGCAACCCATAATACTTACATACTGATTGCACTGTGCTGGGCTCAGCGTTGTCAAAGCAGACACAGTCCCCGAATTTATGCAGGGACCCCTTGTTAAGAAGTTTGGGTATGGGGCATTTTATAGCTGAATTGTGCAGGATGAAAAAGCAGTAACAATTTTCTTTGCAATATCTGTCCTGCTTTCAACAGAATCCCTGTATCTGCTCTAGTGGAGAGCAGGGATTGGCAGCTACAAAGACCCTAAGATAGAAAACATGGGGAGAGTTCCAGGCAGCAGAGAGAGCAGTGGGGACCAAGGGAGAACTGAGAGAGAAGAGGTAGGAGAGAAGGCTGAGGTCTGTCCAGGAACTTGTTTGCCTCTCTAAAAAGTTTGGATTGCATTCCCCTGCAGGGACAGCCTCTGGAGAGTTTTAAGCTCGAGAGGAACATATCTGGTCTATTCCCCTAAAGGATCACTCTGTAGGACCAGAATGCCCCATAGGAGGGATTTAAGCAATCTGGTTGGGGGTAAGAGAGGTGCTGGGGACTCATGTTGGTGTGTTTGCCGAGGAAACCATCTATTTTTGTTTGTATTTGTTTTGTGTTTACTGTGGGTATATTTGAGGTAGTTTTGGAAGGAGCTGATGGAAAGGCAAGTTAGGAGTTGGGCTAAAGCTTCCCCAAATCACATCTCGGTGATGATCCTTCTCTGGAGGCTGCAGAGAACGGACGGCAGCAAATGGTGGAGGTCGAAGAGAAGAACATGGTATTAGCTCTGGGTCCTGGGCCAGAGGAGTGTTGGGGGCACTTTGCCGACTGACTTGACCCCTAGCGGCTGAGTTGTTTCTGGACTGAAACTCTTTAACCTGTGAGAGTCTGGCGTGAGGCTGGCATGGAGAGATGGGTTAGTGGACCTCAAATGTGGGGATTGTGGGAGACAGGTGGCTTAGGGAGTTACACTTAATTGAGATTGTGATTGAAAGCTGTCTGCGTAAACTGCAAGCCGGGGGTCTCCAAAGACCTCAGAGAGGGTTTGTGGGTTCTGTCTGCTTTGCAGTGACCTGGCTGTGTAGCTCAGCCCCTTTGCTGGTTTCCACAAGAAACCCACTTATGCCAGGTTTTGATAGAATTTTACTGATTTCCCCCATCTTCTCCCTTGTCTTCTGATCTCACCACACCCTGCCCCATCTCATCCTGTCCCTCTCTACTCCTCTTCCTTTTTTCTTCCCTACTCTATCCTCTACCACTTCCCTTTCCATCCATGTAGAATTTTATCTGTTGTTTCTTGAGTAGGCTCTTGGAGTCTTACCTTTTACTTTTAAGCAGCTTACTAAAGTTACTTTACAGTTAGCCAACACAGGGGGCTCCCCCAAATCCCCTCTAGTGGATCAAACATTCTTCCATTTCATTATACAAAAAAATCAGGTCATGCATGACTGATCTTAAATCTGAAACTAGGCATCTTACCATGCTTTATTTATTTTAAGTAGCCAAGTGAACTTATGGCTTCCTTTTGGTCTTTAAAGAAAGGCTAAAAGAAAAATTTGTTACTGGAAGCAAGCCCAACTTAAAGATGTCTCTCTGAGTGAGTGAGCGATACATCAAATCAGAAACCAACTGCACAGAAGTGGCATTACATCCATGAGCATCCATCGAGTATACTAATATTGCCTGTAATTTTAAATTAGATTCATGCATCTTGTGTAATCAATTAGTAAAACATTCATGTATCAAGAATAATTTTATTATGCCTTTTACTTAAATTACTTTTTATCATTTGTGCTGTTTTTGGGGGGGGGGTGGGCTGAGGAGAGAGGTCCTTTATTTGCAAAGATTTATCTTATTAGTAGTATATTATTTTTATTAATATACTTTTGACGAAGCAAAACCTATCAGTATCTTATTATAATTTTATTAGTAGTAGTTGCATATGATATTATTTCTATATATTATTTCTCTGTGTCATTACAGTCTATTTCTATATAGGAACCACTAGTGATTACATTTGAGTACAGCTAATACCAATGGGTGCTAATGATCATTAGTAAAGCCATACTAATTGGAGCCAATGTCTGTTTATTAGCCAAATGATTTCAGAAAATAAGCAATGAACAGAGTCTGAATATCACATGCTAGTCTCATTCTGCCCCATTTCAGGCAAATGCCAAACTTGTATTTAATGGAATAGTTGTACAGCATGTTCTGAGTAAAAGCCGTAGAATGACAATTCAAAACTGAAAGTTGGAAGATCTTATCTTAAGCCAAGTTCTATTTTTTCCTTCTCCTAGCTTAACGATCTCAAGAGTCTTCTGAAAGAGATTGCTAATAACATAAAGTAAACTGCATGGACTTTAATTATAGCAAGGTAAGTCATTCTAATGGCTTTATTATTATTATTTTTGCTCTAAAAATGTATTTACATATTTTAAGAGTAACGTAAAATCATGATCTTTTCTCACCTGTTTTATTTTCATATTTTACCCAACTTGAAATAATGCCTTGGGTACAACATTAAAGCAATACAGGAATATAGAAAGAAACAAGGGAACGCCCCTTCTCACATCATGTTCCCACTAACTCTGCTCCCCAACCCAGAGCTGAGTGTGGTTAGCAGGGGGTCCAAGCCCTCTTCCTTTTGGAACTTTGTAAAGGGCTTCTAACCTATACAGCAATTTTGACAAAAAAAAGGCCGCAGTGTTCTGAGACTTGCTGTTTTTGTTCTTCGTTAACTAGATATCATGGATCTCTTTACAGATCCAGCACTTAAAAATGCAACTTTCTCATGATGTGGTTTTTATGTTTATTGCTATGGAACATACATATGTATATCAACACATACTTTTTTTTGTAAGCAAAAATGTTTCAGGGAAGCATTCCAGGGTTTTAGCAGTAGCTCATTAGAAAAAGAAAAATGCAATTCAATTAACTGGCAAAATGTAACCCAAGGCTCTGCTCCATGATCTTACCATTTGCTTTAATTATGTTTACCCATCATCTGTCCAAATCCTGAAACCAAATGTTAAAAATGTGGTTAGGAATATATAGAGTTAGGAAGAAACAGCAATGGGCATGCCCGTGGAAAAGAATTCTTTGAGAAAGTAAATTGCAAAGAACGGCCACAAAAAGGATTCCTCCCTCCCTTCCTTCCATTAGTATATATTGAATGCCTACTATGTGCCGAGAACTGGTTTAGGACATGCACTGAGGCTCAGGCATTTATAACTGCTTATTCATTAAATACTTACCCTGCAGAATTTCTGTTCATGGAGTGATTTGCTAAAGGGGAAATTAGGTCACATCAAGTTCTTTTCAATATTTCTGATCTCTCAATATTTTTCCTTGGGTTCTGACAGTCAAATTCTCTATTATGGAGGGCTTTGTTGAAGCAAGATTGATGCATATTTTATATTGTCTGAAGGGCAGTTACAAGCTTCTCAATATGCTCAAGAAAATAAACCTTGCATATTCCGGAAGGACTTATTTCAACTCTTTCATAATGGTCTTTAATGAAAACAATATTAAACCTTGTAATAAATTACAGTTTGAATTTTGAAACACTTGCCATCTGTTTAACTTATGAACTCTAAGACATAAAAAAGAATCAGGAAGAGAACAATTAGTAACGATAAAAAACCTAAAGATGATTAAAGACTTGTAATAATCAGAAAAGATTCAAATTAAGACATGCATATCCACCTCTTAAACCTCTCATCTCCTCATTTTTCACGTGTTGATTGTGAGTAAAATGGACAAACAAGCCTGACTTCCTGCCAAGAAGACTTTGCTCAACCTTAAGCCTTTATTAACATATTGAGAGTTAATTGGTGAATGAAATCAAATAGGAAGGACCTAAACTCTGTGTATGTGTGTGTGTGTATATGTGTGTGCATGCACATGACCGTGAAGTAGAGAGGATGAGAAGAACATGTGAGAAAACAGATGTACCGTACATTCTTAACCATCGACATTTTTAGAAACAATTTGATATGTCCATTTTTTACAATACTTTTTACTTGTAGATATAAAATCCATTTGTTTGATGTCATATCCTTAAGAAGCTCACTGGAAATGTAAATTTACAGCTACATGACATTAAAATATTCTTGTACTGCCTCCCTGATGTTTCTTTCTCTAGAGAACTGAGGATGTTAAGATCTCTGGGGTAGGGGCAAGGGAAAAGGGCCTCTCCAGGTGGCTGTGAATTTACCCGTTCTCCCACCAGGGTGTCCCTCCTTCAGCCAGACTTTGGTCCTGAAACTTGGGATGAAGAAAACAGGCAATTGCCTGTTTTTTCTTTCTTCCACACTAAGGCTGAAAGGAAGAATGAATCCAGGGTGAGAGGAAAACCATTTGTTATGCCTTTTACTTAAGGATGAGTACTCTCCTGGGAACCATGTGGAAAATGAGGCCCATGGAAAAAATTCCGATCCATAAATAGTAGTCCATCAATTCCTGTGTTTTCTGTGCTTTAAGTTCAGTGAAAGCATTTGAAGTTGTTCCTTTAGGAGTCACCATAAAAGTGCATTTTGATAAATTTTTGCGGTTTTTAACTTTATGTTAAACTCATTCTTTTTACTTATACAGAAACCATTGAGCAAATAAGGCACTCAAAAACTCTGGGTCTTAAGCTAAATTTAATGAGTTGAGCCTTGGTTATTTATCCTTTGTCATTCAATTTACACTAGCAAAAACATCAAACCACATATTTTTAAGAGAAAAAAGGTCTCCTAGACAGGTGAATACCAAAAGAAAATCTCTTATTTTTTGGTAGTATATTTCGATTACAGGTGTATTTCCAATATATTTTGAGAATGGAAGTGAGAAATCTATTCTTAACAGTGTTCTTTGTTTTTACAGGCATAATATCAGAGGATCTAAATTGAAAAGACTTGAAAGATGCTGACCAGCAGTTTTGTCATTGACTGTTAAATGAGAATTTTTCAGGCCCCTGGGTAGATAGTGGATGGTTTTTAATCACCCAAGGATGTTAAAATCTGAGAATGCAGCATGTGATTGATTTCATAAATGAAGATGGATATAAAGGAAGAACATATCCTGTAACCGTCTTCTACTGAAGGGTGCCAGTTGCTTTCTGAGTCTCAGTACTTACTATTTGCTATTGATAATTTTCAAGTATGTGCCTGTGTCCTCTTTTTTTTTGTTCCATTTTTCTTACTTTTGACCCAAACATATTATGAGGGCATCTCTCCTAGGAATACAAATCTGTTGATGCTTTCCCCTCTCCGTTGTTATTGCCAATCGATTCTCTATATTTCCTTTCTGTATTAAGGGATTAATTAGTTGACTTATTGTTAAAAGTCTCTCAAATCAGACCTGATTCTAAAACACACCATAGCAAGAGAACCCTGCAAGAGGAGCTATTTTCATTTCTCATTCTTCTGACCTAGCAAAAAAGGTGAATAAAGTACCTCTGAAACTCATTAGGAACTCCTATTGCAGGAGGGGTCCCCATTCCTTACTATGTGAAAAATCACCCAAATATGCTATCTTGAGAGACAACACTGATGTTGTTTTCATTGGGTGCTCCTTTTTCTTCTCTTAATCTTCCCATTAGAAACATATAGCTAAAACAAACAAACAAAAAACCATATAGCTATTGTAGAAAATTTAGACTATGGAGAAAAGCAGAACGAATAAAAAATAGTCTTACCACATAAAAATGCTACTCGCTAAAATTTCAGAATGTTTTCCCAAGTCTATGTTTTCTATGCATGTTTTATTTCTTTTTAAAAATTTTACATAATGTCATCATACTGCATCTACGATTTTATAAGTCTTTTTCACTTAATATTTTAACAGAAAATATTTTCTTTTTATTCGTGTCTTCTTAAATATATTAATAATTGCATAATAGTTGATATTTAGTCGGTTCTACAATGTTGGTCATCGAAGGCTGTTTCTAGTTGGCCAATGGGATGGGGGTTCTTGTACCTAAACCTTTTTCTGCATTTGAGATAAGCTCCCAAGTCGATATTACTAGGAATATCTATTATGAAACCATTTACAAGTCTTTTCATAAATATATAGAAAATAGGAATTATTAACTTGTGTACAATATATGAGATAGAAGAACCTAGAGATATTATAACAAAATATTATATTTACTCCTTAGTTTAAGAAGAAGCCAATATGTTCATTTAATTATTGTAGATGGCAAAGGCTGGAATGGGGAGATTATTTTACTGAATGCTCTTATTCTCAGCTTTCCCTGGAAGCCGTGGTCTCTGAGCCTTTATGTGCTGGAAGTAAATAAGGTCATTTAAACCCATAATTCATTTTTTCAACTTAAAATAGGCTATCAATTCAGTGGCCAAAGAATGAACTCTTAGAAGGAAGTTATTAAACGATCATCTAATTAGGAAAACTACAAAAGCATGAAGCAAAAAAGTTTCTTTCGTTCTGTCTGGACAGAAAGCTGTGGCAACTCACAACTTTCTTGATGTCGGCAGGAGGTGAATCTAAATAAAAGATGTCTTTTTACTTAAACCCCAACAAATGACCTGAAAGAAAATGTGATTCCCAGTATCAAACAACTCATGGTTATAGATGCTGAAAGTAGACAGGCCTAAATTTACATGACAGAAATTGTCAATGAATGGAATTTGCAAAATTTCACTGCTAGTGAGAGAATGGTCACATGTCTTTTCTGACATGGCCAAGAAGAGGCTCTCATCATCTCTGTACTCACCGGACAAAACCAAAGGCTACAGCACGGTACCTAAAGCTGAGCTGAGAGAAACCACAGATCCCACCCCTTACTCTCTACCGAAGTAGGCAAATGTGGATAAAATCAGTAAATTAAATTGAATCCTTCCCAGAAGAAAAAATTGAGCATAACGTGTTTGCTGGACCCCCTTGATGAATTTGTCCATATATCTGTATTTTCATGGACCTTGTTTTTGTTAGTTTAAGGACCAGACAATGTGCCCATTAATCACAACAGCGAAAGAAATTCTCCAGTGGCAGGAAGGACACAAAACTTGAACAGAACTCAGTATTCTCTTGTATTTGAGAAAGAACTGTTAAGTGTTTTCAGCTCAGCTCAGTCCAGTGTGTGCTTTTTGCATGGTTAGGGGATGTGAGTTTTCTTCTGAAAAGTCATTTTTTTCGATGTAGCTCGTTAAAATAGCACAAGTAGCAGATGTTCCTCTAATCAAAGGTGCTATGTCCTTGTGTATGGAACTAATTAATTGTGTTCTGTGTATGTGTACACAACTATGGATCATCCTTCCACTTGGCTTAAATGTGTGTGTTCATGAATTAAATAACAGAGAAACTGTCGTGTGTTGCTTTTGTAATTCTACTGAGTGAAAAAAGTGGATTCCCTTGTTCTATCAGATTCACTTCTAGGGGACTTAGTTCCCAGTGCTGCATGAGCTGACTTCTTGAAGGAGTGACTAGAACCTTCTGGTTGGATGTCGCCTGTGGACACGGGTCCTGCCAGCAGGGCTGTATTTGGATTCCACGGCCCTCTTTCTAAGCCCACTAGGCAGCCATCTGCCTGTAGCCCAAGGGTCTCCCTGGTCCACTGACTTGGAGCTGTCCCCATGTGTCCCTGCCCCTTTGACATGCCTACTTATTTCTCAGGTGACAGGGGTCTCAAGTGGACACGCGAACAAGGATCAGGCCATCTCAGGCCGACTTGGGTGTCCATTGCCCACGAACCCACCTGGGGTTGGGCTTAGCCTCTGTGGGACCATCATCTCCTTGCTAAGGGGACGCCCCCTCGAGGGGCCCCTGGGGTCATCCTGCTCCAAAGCTGCCCTCTTTCCAGGGAGAATGGGGAAAAGTTTGTGCCCTTTGCCCTGCTTCTTTGTCCCCTGGAAGATGGATGCTGCACTGTCATCAAGGAGACAGGCTGGCCTGCAGCCTGGGCAGGCCCTGGGGTGGAGCTGGATCTCAGAGGCAAACGTCCCGCTGCCCTCTCCAACCTCCCAGCCCAGTAGCACCTGTGGGACAGGTCTTTATTCTCCTGTGGAGGATGGAAACCTTGAGGGGAAAAGCAACCTTCTTGTCAGGAAGGAGCAGACACACTTTGGAGCCACGGTTAATTTAGGATCTGGCTGGGCCCTTGGGGGGTACAACTACAGAGTTACAGCATCAATCTTTAGGATCAGTCCTTTGGCTCCCACAGGAAGCTTGTTTGGCTCCATCCATCTGCCTTCTTCCCTCGTACGTGCACTGTCACTAAAGGGTTCAAAATAAATGATGGGGCCTCTGCCCTCCTCCATATCACAATCTCTTCGAGGACAGATTAATTACACTATGAGGCCATATGTCCCATGTGGAGAGCAGATACGAAGGCAGCGAGTGGGGCACCTGGCACAGATCCGCTTGGGTGGGACGATTAGAGAAGCACCCAAGGACCAAGATGGAGAAAGCTTCCCCAGAGCTCCTTGCAAGGAGAGCACTGCAGAAATGCCCTGAGAAGGCCGGTCCTGGGTAGAGAGAGATAGCAGGTGAATAAAGACTTGCTATGCAAAGGCAGGAGAGAGGCGTTTGAAGTTCCTGGAGGGAAACTGAGGTGGAATCAGTGAGAAGAGAAAACAGCATAAGGAGCAGGCTGGGGGTGCAGGGTGTGGGGCTGGTGCCTGTCGGGGTGTGCAGGGTCCTGTGTTTCCTTAGGATGGCACAGGTCTTGGGAAGAGTGGACACAAACCATAAAGCAATCCCAGCAGCAGACACAGTGTGCTCTTCCAGGATGTGGGACAGGCCAGGCCGGTCAGGCCCACTGGGCTCCTGCCCCGGGAGGCAGCCCCAGCCTTCTGACATGTCCACACTGGCGCCCAGCTTTCTGGTTGGCTTTTCACACCTCTCCGAGAGTATCTCCTGGGGAGTCAGGAGCGAGTGGACCCTCCCCTCTCATGAGCTGTCTATGGCTCCTTACCCACTCCCAAATCATGTCCAACTTTCTCATGCAGGGACACGGACAGCCTGGCCCTGCCTGCCTCTGCAGACACCTCTTATGACCCTCCCTGTCCAGTTCCCGAGGGCCAGGCACAGCCTGCTTGGCACAGACCCCCTGCCGAGTGCACGCCGGGCCCTTCTGGCTGCACCCGGCTGCCCTGTGTTCCTTCCAGCCCATTTCCCACCTCTGAGGCCCAGCACTCCACGCTCCAGGAAAACTGAGCTGCTCCCTGCCCTCTTTTTTTTTTCCTCCTGTCTCTTTTGTATTATTCCTCAGTGGATTTTCTAATACGAGGCAGCATAGCTCAGAGCTATGGCCTATAGCACAAATTTGCATGGCCGGCTGTGAGTCACGGCTGCACCGTTCGTTGTCTATGTGACTTTGGGTGGGTTACTTAAACTCTCTGTGCTTCAGCTTGCTCATCTGTAAAAATGATAACTCAAAACATTCTTAGGTCCAGGCTTGGCACTTCTAACACCTCCATGAATGTTGGTGTTCCCTGCTGACACTATTCTCAGCTGTGCTCTCCATGCAAAGTCCCTTCCATCTCTTTTTCTGGCTAACTCCTATTCCACTGTCAGGGTCCAACTTGGGAATCACCTCCCCCAGGAAGCCCGCCCTGATCCTCAGGCTGGGTTGAAGCAGCTCTCCACTGCTCAGAGCTGCCTTGGTTGTGGTTAGGTGTAGAGAACAGTGAGTCTGTAGGTGACCTGCTAGACTGGGCTTCTCTAGGCCAGGGCCCTGGACAGGCCCCTCCTGGCTACCAAGCACTGGAGGGAGTACACTTGTAACCCTTTCCTGGCCTGATACACTGGCCTGGAAGTTATCACTTCCCATTCAGGTCTGCTCATACATCTGTCTCCCTCACTGGACTGTGAAGACCTTAGGGGCAGGGACAGCCCGGTGCGCTGTAGGAGCTCAACGAAATCAAAGGTGAAATGAACTGTTGTTCTCTCTTCTCCCCTGTGCCACAGGATCTCTTTATCTGCATGGCTCCTTCTCCCTTCTTGGCTGGCTGAAATGTTACTCAGCCCAGATTAGACACCACCCAGTGCTTTCCTTGTGCCCCCCAGGCAGAGGTCGCCACCCTTCCCAGGTGAAGACAACCCCTGATTTATAAACCTTGTGATAGCTCCTGCAGCCTGCCTGGTTTCTCAGTGCTTGCGCCGGGGGCTGCTTGTGCCACTGGATTTGGAGAACTTGCTGGACAAAGACCTGGTCTATCTCATTAACTCGTGCATCCAAACACATACATTATCTGGACATAACCATGAACTTGTCCTCAGGGAACCTGCAGCCTACAGGCAGGTGGAAGGCAGCTGCAGAGATGGGTCAGGGGCAAGGCGAGAGCGCCAGGTGGCTTGGTTTCATGTGGGTTACATCCGTAATGCCACCTCGGTCATCCTTCTGCCTAAAGCTTTGCACCCGATCGGACGGCCTGTGAGAAATAGGTATGTGGCCTCGCTGTGGCAAAGGAAGCCGTCCTCAGGGCTCTTCTTCAGTCAATCTCAGCGGTGTGGAGGTAGCAACCACCAAACCAGGTGTCTGAGTGACCTAGGGGGATGTAGTTTGAGGATAAGACATTGCGGAATGGCTGTGTGGGCTGGCGGCTGCAGGGGTTCGCCTGCTATGGCCCAGGATGCTGACCATCAATAAACAGTGCATGGGCTGACCATGCACGTGGGGAACATGGGGAGCAAAGCGTGGATGTGGCACCAGGATGGGGAGTGGTGTCTTCGTTGTGTGGATTTGCTTTTGGCTATGTTTATTTTTTATTTTAAAAATAATGTATGTTTATTACAGAAAAATTGGAAAGTATGCAGATATAAAGCATACAGTCAAAATTGTCTTTAATCTTCCAAAGGAGAAATAACTTTTTTCAATATTTTGGAAAGTTTTCTTCTCTTTGGGTGTGTGAGTGAGTGTATGTGTGTGTGTGATGCACGTACACTCAACCCTGTCTGAAAGTCTCCTGTGTTTTTCCCTGTTCCATCCACCCACTCTCAGCTTTCCGAAGGGCCATTTCTAACCTCTCTATCTTCAAAATCCTTAAACAATCCCTCAACCCCATTGTCTTCCTCACTCTCAGCAAATAGCTTTACTTTCTACTTCCCATTCCTTTGGGAGCTCTCTCAATCTCCCAAACATGCTCACTCATCTACTGCTGGACTTGTGCTTCATTCCTTACTTCCCACTGCAAAGAAGAGATGCCCTTCCTATTCCCCAAGGTCAATCCCTCCGCCTAGACTTTGGGCCCCATGCCCCCTCTTTCTTCCCAGGGCCTTTATTGTATTAATTACTCCGCATTGGAACTGGTTCAGTTACTCAAATCTCTCCTATCTTCAAAATAGAACACCTCTGCCTTCCATTTTACCATGACTCTTTCCATCTCCTCTTGTTCATAATCTGACAAATGTTGCCACTGTACTCATAGTCTCCATTTCTTTCCCTCCCATTCATTGCTTAGCCCTGCAATCTGCTTCAGCCCTCACCCCACACCAAACAAATCCTCTACCCAAAATCATAAATTTTAATGTCCTTAAACCCATCGGCATTTTCCAGTCTTCACCTTACATCACTTCTCAGCAGGTTCAGCACCAATGTACACCTCTTTCTGAAGCCCTCTCTTCTCTTCATCTTCAGGAAACCCCTGTTTTCTTTACATGGTTGATGGTGACTTCTCAGTCCCCTTATGCAACTCATTCTACTCTCTTTGCCTATTAAATGTTCATTTTCCTTAAGACTTTGTCCCAGACTGTCTCTTTTCACCACCCAGGATCATTTCACTTGCACCCATTGTTTCAGTTATCATCTAGATTCTATTGATTCCCAGGCTTAAAACTCCAGCCCAGATTTCCCATCTGGGCGCCATCCCTGTGTTCCCAATTGCCTAACAGCCTCTCTACTTGCGCTCTGATGTTTCCACCATTATGTCAACCAGAAAACTGGAAGTCATCTTTGATACCTTCTTCTCATCTCATACCCAGTTCACTGAATCCTGTTGATTGCCTCCGCGTCCCATGCACTCTGCGATGACTCTCTGGGATTTCCTCTCATGCTGTGCTAGGATCCCCGAAATATCTCTCAAATCTGACCGCTTCTCTCCTGCTACCACTCTAGTCCAAGCCACTGTTTTACTTTTTGCCTGAACTGCCACAATGGACTCCTGGCCCTTCCCTGTTCATCTGTTCCTACTTTTTGCTTCACAAGTAGGCTAGGGTGGTGGCAAGTGTACGTAGTGGAAGGCAGCACCGCTTTGGGGTGGAGAGCCTAGGAAGACCCACCTTCCCATTAGCCCCACCATCTGGCGCAGCGTTACCACCTGCCAACAGGAGACCACAGGAGGTTCTCCCCGACAGGAAGAATTTGTGGGATGCAAATCCTCGGCACAGTGCTTACTTAGAGTACATAGTCATGTAGAGGAATGCTTTGGAAATTATTAATGCCCTTTCTCCTTTGCCTCTTTGAGAACATGGACTTTTTTCTAGTTGGTCCAGGACCTCCATATGTCTAGGGGTGGATGGAGGAGGTGGTGAGTAGAGGGGTCTCAGGATCATGACAGCGGGTCAAGGTAATTTCTGTTTATACCAGGCAAAATGGGATTACGCTGCATGAAGTTAGCTCTGAAAGGCAGGGTATGGTCTTGAGGAAGAGTTACACATTCTTTATTCCCTTCTCTTGAGCGTTCTTCCACCAACACCTTCCCAAGGACTTCGGAAGGAAAACAAGGCCATTCAGGCACCTGGTAAAAGAAGCAAAACACTCTGCATGGTGTATAGCCACGTAAATAAAATAAAAAGAGTTCAGGGGGTTGGGGGTTTGGCTGCCCCCCTCAAGAAGCCTATAGGAAAATAAAGCTTTACTGGCTCCCAAACAGCCTCTCCCCTCCCCATGTTTTCCAAATGCTTGGGAAAATAACTGTTGCTGAAAATATCCATATATTACCAGGTGAAACAATATTTATGTAATATTTGTTATTAATTTCAGAGTGATATAAAGCAACCCCAAGAATTTGGAAGCATTACAGAAGCTTTTAAAGGAATCTTTGGAGTGCATTCAATGGTTGAGCATGCCAGCATGGCCACTGATTTACACTTTTAAATGGGAGCGTCTTATAAAATCATCTGGATTACATTACATGGTAAAGTTGTGGTACCTCCATGGCATTAATACAGGGTTAGACTTGATTACTAGAAGTGTAAGAGCTGCAAATTGTTCTTCGATTGAAGATTATTAAGTTCTCTCATTTTCTTTGCTCTCAGACAGAGCCCATTTGCTGGTTGGGAACATGAAAAGAGACCCAAGATTCGCTCCAGGTCCGAGCATCTGGACTGGAGCAATGAGAGAACTAGTGAACCATCACACGGCCACCTCCTTTTCCTTCTTAGAGGATTACATGTGGCGTTATCGTGCATTTAAAAGACAAAGAGGGGGTACAAGTGTAGTTCAGTGGTAGAATTATCATTTGCCCTGTGGGAGACGGGGTTCGATTCCCAGTCCATGCACTTCCCCAAATAAACAAACAAGCAAAGAAAGAAAAAACAAACAAACAAGAAGTCAACAAATGGTGCTACAATAACGGGATGCTCACATGGAAAAAGCATGAAATGTGACCCCTGCCATACAGTATACAAAAAGAAAAAAGAAAAGAGAAAGAGACGATTTCTATTAAATATTTCAGGTACTTCCTCTTTAGTCTCAAAATGCTAAATTTACTTTCTTTCCTTTTCAAAATAATATTTCACATATTTCTAAATGCCAAAAAGCACCATAAGGCTTACAGTAGAAAACAGTAATCCCCACCTCACCCCATCCTAACAATGAGCAACCACTTTTGCCTTATGCTTGTTTCTTCTGCCTTTTTATTTTCATATTTCTAAATAATTGGCTTTTACTGTTATTTCTTGATTTTTCACAACTGCCACTTCTTGAGTTTTCAATTCTTGTGACTTCCTACCGTGGGTGATGAGGATTCAGCTCTTTTAGGCCTGCCCCCAGCCTGCTCTGCGATAAACAAACCTCTGGGATCCTCAGTCCTCGATGGGATCACGTTCTACTTTGATTACAGGATGTGTTTGGGTGGTCATGGCTATAAATATTGCTCACGGCAACAGCACATCTCCTTTTGTGGTAGTCAGTGGTACTCTGTGCCAGATGGTCAGGTCTCTCATCTTCTGGGCACACAGCAGGATTTCCTTTCCTTGAATTTATGTGGGGTCCTGTGATGAGGTCTGGCCAACAGGATGAGCTACAGGCCAGAGCACTTAATTGCCTGTGGGAAACCCTGCAGGGCTCTCTTCCCTTGTGGCACGCTGCCTGCCAATGGAAAGGTGGCTACCCAGGTAACCTGGGTCCTTTCCTAACCACCTCAGGCAGAGCCCCTATCCCATCCTGCTGTTGGCAGGGAGCACAAGCAAAAGTTACACTTTTATTGTTTTAAGCTTCTGTGATTTGGGGGATGTTTATTACCAGGCTGTAACCTAGGCTGCCCTAACAAATAAATCTTGTCTGAAACAAGGATTTATTTTTCTTGGCATTGACAATGCCTCATTTAAACTCTTTGCTAATTTTTCTCTGTACCTATCACAAATTCATCTCCAAACCTCCTACCAGAAGTATAAATCTCTTCAGAGTATTTTTCAATTGGTTACTCTATTAATTTTATCTTTTCCTTGGAATATTCCATCCCAGGTTGGCCTCTAGTCTGCCTTGCTGTCTTCTTGGAGATTTTCTTCATCTCTCTAATGGGGAGGATAAATTTTCTGGTTCCTGAAACTCCATTACCCCCATTTAATGGGCTACATATCCTAGCCTTCCTTGCAGTGGATTGGCTCTGTAACTTTTTAATGGAATATAAGCAGTAATGTTGCATGTAACTTTTGGAAAGTGTCTTTAAGAAGAGGAGGCTCATCATTCTTTCTCCTTTCTTTCATAAAGCTGCATGGAATAGAATGTGATGGCTGGAGGTCCAGCAGCTATTCTGGACCATAATGACACCAGGGCCGCATCTTGAAGAAGTCCAAGATCCTCATAACTGTGGAGGCACCAAACAAGCACTGAGCTGACTATCCCTGCACTTTTATGTATTTATTTGAACTTTTCAAATAAATATTTAATTGCAAAATATAACATATATACAAAGAAAGGAAAGAAAGAAGCAATAACTTTCAAAGCACACTTCAACAAGTAGTTACTGGACAGATCCCAGAGTTTGTCATGGGCTACCATTCCACCACCTCAGATTTTTCCTTCTAGCTGCTCCAAAACGCTGGAGGATAGGATTGTTAATATAGTGTTCAGCATTATATTTAGCTCCTTTGTTAATCCCATTTTTCTCTATTATACCTCTTCCTTCTTTGTTAATCCTTCTTCCAATCTATAGGGGTCTTTGAGCAATTCCCATTCTGACTTTTTCATGTTGAGAAGGGGTGTCCACACTGAAGGAGAGGGAGATGTAATGAATTGATAATCTTGGAGAGATTGGTGCCTCGGAGTCTCAGGACTTATGTCACCTAGGAACCCTCTGGGAATTACATGTTCCAGGAAGGCAAACCTAGTGCATGAAACCTATGTAAAGTCTCAGTTCATACCCTACGTGTTCTTGAGTCAACAGGAGTGATGTTGGTTGGGAGTTAGCAAACCATGGCAATTAGCACTATGCAACTGAAGCTTGCATAAGAGCAGCCTGCAGAATAGCCTTTTAACTCCATTTGGTCTCTCCTGGCCACTGATGACTTATTTTATTATATTTCTTTTCCCCCTTTTGGCCAGGAAGATGCTGTCAATCCCATGATGCCAGGGCCTTATTTATTTATTTTTAACATGAGAAATAAACTTTTATCTTATTTAACCAAAAACTGAGATTGTGATTGCAGGAAGATGAAGCTAATTCAAACTGATCCTTCCTTTTTCTTCTCTAATTCCTTTGTTTCAGTGAAGCATAGCCTCTAATCAGTTGTAGTTTGGTCAGAAAACAGAAGTGATGACGGATTTACAGATGTGAAGGGTTTTAATAGAAGAAAGGAATTGCTAGACCATTACAACTTTTATTAAAATTAATTCCAAATGGACTAAACACTTGAACATAAAAGGAAAATCTTAACATCTCAGTGAGCATCTAAATGACCCTAGGGTGAAGAGAGACCTTCTAAAGATGAAACTAGAAACCAAAACCAAATTGATCGGTTTTAAAACAAAAATTAATTTTCCTACAGGACATAAAACACCAGAAACAAAGTAAAAAATAAATGAAAAAAAATTGGGGAAAAGCATTTAGGATATAATTAACAAAGGTTCTACTTTTAATATAAAAAGCACTAATACATTTAGCTTAAAAAATACAGTAGGAAATATGAGAAAATGGACAATTTACTAATAAGGAATTACAGGTTGACAAAACACTAAAAAGGCTGACTTCAGTAATGATGAAAGAAGGGGAAATTAAAACACTAATGAGTTGCATGTGTGTCTCTCTGTGTGTAATGGATTTTTTTTTAATTCAATTGGCAAGATTATAAAGAATTATATATTGGCTTATAAGATGTGGAGAACTAGTGCTCAAACACATGCAGGTTCTTCTGACCCTCATTTAGGAGGGAAAGCAAATGTTAGAGTCTACTGTTTCTCAAGGTATTTTCTAGTCCCTTCAGCTACTTAAGAAAGTGTGGCTCCTAGAATTTGGGGAATGACCCCTCTCTGAAAGAATCAATGCATATATGAACATTAAGGGCCAAGAAGTTCTGTCCTGAAGAAACTTCTCCACCTTTGCTTCACCCGAGGATTCCTGAACTTATTGGACCACAGAACTGTTTCGTACTTTTTTTTTAACTGAAGTTTACCTTCTGCTTAACTAGTTTCTGAAGACCACCAGGCAGTAGAGCTGCCTCTGAATTTTATTTGCCTCTGAGATAACTAAAGTCCATAGTCTTTGAGCTGCCCAGGGTCTCCAGGCAAGTGAATGGGAAATCACGATAAAGCTCTCGGTTGCTGATTCAAAGTTTCTCCTCCACACCAGAGTTTCTTAACATCAGCACTATTGATGTTTTGGACCAGATGATCCTTTCTTGTGCATTGTAGGATTGTTAGCAATATACCTGCCCTCTACCTCCTAGATTTCAGTACCCATCCTCTCCCTTCTTGGTTATGACAATCAAATTGTCTCAGCCTTGCCAGCCATCCTCTGGGTTGGGCACTCCTGGTTGGGAACCATCACTCTACACTAGAGGTTCTCAAACTTGAGCTTGCGTAGCAATCACCAGGGAGAATTGTGAAAACACGGCTGGCTGGGCCTCCTCCCCTGAGTGTCTGATGCTGTAGGTCTGAGGTGGGGCTTCAGAATTTACATTTCCCAAGTTCCCGGGTAGGGCTGATGCTGCTGGTCTGGGAATCACACTTTGAGAACCACTGCTCGAGATGATTTTGCTTGCAAATAAGCATGACATCCATCCCTATAAGATAAATGTAACATTAGCATCGACATGGCAAGAACATGGAAAAGTTAGGACTATAAGCCAATGAGGTGCATCATGACAGTGGAACTTGGCAGTTTAGAGACCCCGCTATTATGAGAACTTAGAAGGGATATACAGAATTTGTTGGTTTATGGATCAGATGAAAATTTAGTCTAAATTTAGTTATTTTTCTCAAATAATGTTACCATAAAGATGACCAAAATAACAAGAAATAATCTTAAGAGGAACAGTAAAGATGAAAGCAATTAGTTCTGATATGGATCTTCCTATCTGTATTCATGATGAATTTTATGTGAATGCCCAGGGGTTATGTTAAAATATATCTATAATAATAAAAGCCTATACTACTCTCTTCACTAGTGCCACACAATTTTTTTAATTAGTTAAAAAAAATTTTTAAAATACCAAACGCAAACATTCTTAACTTTTGATCGTTCCATTCTACGTATATAATCAGTAATTCACAATATCATCACATAGTTGCATATTCATCATCTCGATCATTTCTTCAAACATTTGCATCTATTCAGAAAAAGAAAACAGAAAAAAATTCATACATACAATACCCCTTACCCCTCCCCTTCTCCACATCATTTTTAATACCTTAACTAAATACTTTTTTGTTGGAATGCAGAAAACCACTGGAATTAATGCTGTACACATTTCTGTAGATTGGAAGGAGAATAATGAAAGAAATCATAGGGCCTGAGTGTCGATGATTAGTTTGTATTTAATCATTTAGATTTACCAGGCATGGAAGAACTTGGCTCAGGCATTTTTAGAATACTGCTTTTTAGCACTTAGCAGTGCCTTCTCCACATGCTCAGTGCCAATGTGTAATTGTAGCCAAGAGAATTTGAGAAATAAAATGATCTATCCCTGCACCAGCCAGCTACAAACAAAATCAACAGCTCTATGCTGGCAACATTCTTTTACCGTTGTCTCCTTAATCTTCTCTAGTCTTTTGCAATTACTTTTATTATTACTGCTCATTTAATGAGAACATGGAGTTTGGGGCCAGATGTTGCCACTAGTTAAATATGGAAGGCTTACATGGACTTGAGTTCAAAGAAGGTTAAAAGTATTAAACCTTTTAATACCTTAAAGAAGGTTAAAAGAATTACAAATTTTAGTGGTCATCACCTCATAGCACACGGCTCTGTGTACTTGTTACACAACAGAAATTAGTGCAGGCTTCAAACATAAAGACTTGGATTAAGAAGCAGAGAGACCAAGTGTGTGTGTTCATCTCCTCATGCAACAACTATCTCATTGCATTCCCATCTGGATGCTGAGGTGGAACATGAATAAGACACACGTGGTCCCTGCCTCGTGGGGCAGTGTACTAGGCAAGGAAGACACCGTCACGTGAACAAGCCTGGTCATTGCACACTGTGAAAAGTGTTAGAGAAGTAGGCAGCGGAGGGCTGACATGCAGGGCTGGATCCATGTTAATTAGACAGACTGGCCAGGGATGCACTCTGAGGAGGTTCTATTCAAGTCAAGAGGAGGATGGGCAGGAGCTGACTCTTGAGGCATGCCATCCTTGTTGGAAGGAATAGCATGTGCAAATGTCCTGAGATGGGAAAGGTCTGGGGTCCCCTGTGAGGCTGGAACCTGGAGACGAAAGGAGGTGACCCCGATAAGGCAGGTGAGTGACTCAAAGCTGCTGGACCCAGAATCACATTTGAGTGGTGCCAGTGGGCACTTAAGCATCGGGATTATCCAGGAACTTTTAATAAACTTTTGTCCCAAAGTGCTGATGAGCAAGTCCTTGGAAAGAACTGCTTTTGGCTCAGGGCAGAAAATATTTATTTATGGGAGCACCGTGATCCAGATGGGGTATGAGGCCATCAGAAGCATGGCCTTGACCCTCTGCAAAGACAGGCAAAACAGAGGTGAAATTGTGATTAGTCAAGTCACCTTATGTGCTACAAAGTAGTTTTAAATTTCCATCATTGCACTTCCTGTGGGGCACATCTGTTGTCTATGTAGCATCATCATTTCCTCTTCCTCCTTCTTCTCTTTCTCCTTCCTTTGGTGGCAATGCCAGACCTGCTGCTGGCAAACCTTCCCAGCCTCCTTCCAGTCCTAGGGGAAATGGCAGCAGTCCACTCCCAATGGTTTCTTCTTTTCTTTCCTCCCAGGCAGAGTCTCCTTTCCTCCGGTTGGATGCTTCTCTCTCTGCAAAGGCCTAGTTTAAAGAGGCACATGACCGCCTGGGAACTGAGATTCTGAGGAGTGGGCCAACGTGGGAAGCAGACCTTTTGACCTTCAGGCTAAACCCTGAGACAGTGACCCAGAACACTGGGTCACGGAGCTCTTGCGGAACACCGCAGGTGGCTCGTCTCCTACAAGGAAGCTGAGAAGGGTGAAAGGGCTGGGGCTGGAATGTGCTATTCTTTGAAGAGATTTCACAGATAAACAATTTAGCTTAAAAGGTTTTGCATTTTCTTGTATTTTATATATTGGCATAATTGCAATTAACATTAAAGATTAACTTAATGTTATTTCCTCCTGCCTTTGGAAGTAACCACTAATAAATAGCCGGAGCAAAACTAGCAAAGGGCTCTTGGCTCTAGAAGTTCAAGAGTCTCCTGCTCCCATTTTTAGAAATCTGTGTCTGTCTTAATTCTTGCGTCGCCCTGTCAGCAACAAGCCAACTGCCACGAATCCCACCCACCATCTCCACGAAGTCTTTCTACAGGCCCCTTCTGCATTCTTACAGTGACTTATCTTCCTTTATTGACACTTACATTTGTTTTGTATAAACAGAGGGCACTGGATAATTAGTTCATTTAAATCCTCTCCAGATCTTTTGCCTTTCGCATGACACAAGCCAAAACATATTTTTTATTAAATTGAATTCTTACTAGTAGGTATCATCTATAAGGCATTGATTTGCCCAACAATCTTCTGAGGGCTTGATAGCTAATCCCCATATCTAACCAGTTATGCCCATTTTATGGATGACGACATTGAGTCCATATCCAAGGGCACATACCTGGTCAGTGGTGGAGTCACAGCTCCCATCTAGACCTTGCTGAACCACACACAATGCTGCTTCTTATGAGTGAGTTTGGAGAATGGAAACACAATGATTTACACTTAACCCAAATTGTATTTACTACAAAGTAATCTCTTGTGATGATTTCTAAATGACCTTGGGATCTTATAGTGCATGAAAATCATCACTATGCAAATACATTATTCTTACCCAGGTGCAGCACAAATACGTGCATTAACAGAGAAGGTTGGTTGACAGGATGCACACGTACTTGCTTGGAAGGTTTAGGTCCGATTGTTATAGTCTTGTCTTCAAATTCATCATTTCCAAAAAGATCTTGAAATAATCACACAATTTTCACAAGCAGTCAACTGCAAGCTCTTTAGGAACCAAAGAAGGAACTAAACTGGCAACAATTTAGAATTAACCATTTTGTTGAACGTAAGATTGCATCCCCTCTCCCAAAAGGATGAAATCGAAATAAACAATCTCCCAGCCTCTTGCTCTCTTTTGCTGTGGGGTAAAGTCCCGTGTTGAGGTCTAAACTTCCAAAGTGGCCTCAAACTGGAACCTTTCCATACAAAAAAACGGGCAGTAAATATTGACGCTCATGTCAATCTGTTTCTGATTGAGCAAAAGAGAGCGCAGCAGGTCACATTTGATACTGAGAGCTCCTGACAAGAGGACTCATCATTCCTCAACCCATATAGAGACAATCTCTCTGGCCCTGAATTAAGGCAATTCATCCCAGGCTGGAGAATATGATGAAGATATTGACCTTGCTTGTTCTGGCAGCAAACTACTGGCCTTGCTCAGGTAAGGAGCTGAACGGCAGAACCACCTTCCTGGGAGGATGCAGCGCTCCCCAGCATGCTTCGTGTCTCACTGCGGCCCATGTCTCGGTGTCCAGGCTTCCCTGTGTACGACTACGATCCGTCCTCTGGGAGGGAAGCCCTGGGTGCTGCGGTGGCCAAAGTGAATTCCCAGTCGCTGAGTCCATACCTGTTCCGGGCGTTCAGAAGCTCCATCAAAAGGGTAAGTGCACCTATGAAGTCTTCTCTAATTCTCTTTCCTGTCCTCCTTTTTGCCACTTTGTTGGATATGTTTTTTTTTTTTTTTCAATTTAAAAAGATGATAGCTAGCAATCTCTTGCATGCTCTTGGCTAGGGAGGGATTTAATCACAATTATTGTCACCAGGCTCTCAAAGCTTCTGATGCCTGATTCTTCTGCTAGATGCCTCCTTCTAGCCTCATCGCTTATTTCCAGACATTGCTTTCTGTTTTTGAATCCAAAGTCCTCATGGTTCCTTTTGGGGTGTTTTATTAAGAACTGTTCATTGGAAATGTACAGTGTTTAAACTTAGCAGTGCTGCTCCTTATGCATACAGGAAATACACTCTAGCTTTTCAGCCAAAGCAGCCCAGCTTCCTTTGCTAATTTGATAATATCCTGTTTCCTGTTAGCCTTGGGAAATAGGAAAAGGTGAATTTTCTGAGGCAACCAGTGGCTGTCGGTGAGAGGCAAAGAAAGAAATGTCCTTCAGTGGAAAGAGAAACGGGGACAGTCAGCTGTCGCCTGCTTTCCTGTTCCCCAGGTGATTTTGTCAGCCTAGTGATCCTCTTAATGAGGCTGTCTTGGAAGGGAGGAGCAGAAGTGCCCTCAAGCTAGTCTCGGTTCAGGTGCAAATGGGAGAGAGTATGCCAAGACAGGTGTCCTAGGAATGAAAGCTGCTGTGCGGCCAGGCCTTGTGGGAGCTGGGGCATGCTGTGCCAGGTCAAGTGGGAGCTGGAGGGGGATGGGTCCTGGCCAACAATGCAGGCAGAGGCTGCTCCATTGCAGAGGCCAGCAGGTCACAGTTCTTCCTCTCTGCCTAGCTGCTGGCCTCTCCTGCTCCTTCTGGGTACCTGCCTAGTTTGCCTTTAGCATGTTCATGCTCCCACTTTGAAGAGTACAGGGCTCATGGTTTGAGGCCCACCCTCTCCAAATACATTTTCATCTTGAGCCTTCTTCTTCATAAACTGGCGCAGCTTCTCACTTCCAGATTCCCAGAAAAGTAATCTAATTGCCCCAGTTGTCCTTTCCAATTAGGCCATAGGTCACTAAGGCTGCGCCTTAGTTAGATGCTGTGAACCACACTGTGGATAGTGTGGGGGGAGGCACTACAGGGTACGTGTAGCCAGCTACTTGGCCAGAGGTTGACTTCCTTCTGAAAATGTGCTGGGCTGGAATAAAGAAAGCCCTTCCTTGCACCCTGGTTGTTTTGGCTTCCACTTTTTACACTTAAGGACATTCACTTTGGGTGCAGTAGACTCGATGCACTCTTGCCCAGTTTGCAGATGAACAGCTTAGATTTACCTATTGTTTAGTAATTGCTCACTACCTACAGAAAAGAGCAGGTATTTAATTAAATGGACAAGAGCTTGAGGACAGTTACTGAGACCACGGAAACCTGGTCAGCAGAATTGAGCCAGCATGAGGGAAAGCCACCGAAGACCTGGGTCAGCTGGCTGGCCATCTTGGTATGGACACAGAAAGCTGGGTTCAGATGCACATGCAACTATGACTGAACACACTTATATATTTGGGTGTGTGTGTGTGATCCTGAATGATTGCATGCATGAAAAGATGCCGCTACACCTCTTGTGCACTGCTCTTCCATCCGGAAGTCCGCCAGTTCTTGTTTCTCCCAGTCATTTCTGATTATTCAAATTCATTGGTCAAGCTACACTGACTGCTGCCTCTGCCATGGGGCCTTCTTTGTCTTCCCATCAGAGAGGATTTTCTCCTTCTTTGAACTGAACTGTCAATTTGAGCTCTCCTCTTGGGAGTGTTTCACATTTTGCTGTATGTTGTACCTGTTGGCCAGGCCTTCCACAAAGATATGGATGGCCCTGAATGTGCCAACCCTCCACATATTAGTAGACATGGGAGATATGCTAGGAGCAGAATCCTCAGGAGAGAGATGAGAGGACAGCTCACTGGAACTAAAAGGACGAAACAATTCACGAAAGGAGCAAAACAGATGACTAGGAAACATTGGGAAAGAAAAAAATCCCCACCTTCGCTAATAGCCAAAACATCGAAATTAAAATAACAGTGAAAAAGAAATCTCATACTTGCTAGAGAGTGTGTAAAGTGGTAAAATTATCCTTGGAAAGCAATGTGGAAACATATGCTCAACATGTTCATAACCTTTGATCTCATAGATTCACTTCTAGGAATATGTGAAAGGAACTAGATGGTTAGGTCATGTTTATTTTTGTGGGGGTGTTGTGGTAATGTTCAGTGGACTTAGGGAGGGGGGTCAGGCTCTTTGACTTTATTCCTGAGCTTGCTTAATAAGACCAGGGGTTCTTGACCCTGGTTGCACATTCAACTCACCTGGGGATCTTTACATCTTCCTGGCGTCCAGGAGGGCGGCTGGGCTAATTAAATCTGATTCTCTGCGGGTGCCATGCCTGGAGCCTTCAATGTTCTCTTGGGGCTTCCAACTGGCAGTCAGTCAGCCTTGAGAACCTCTCCATTTTCCAGCAGACCTGGATCAAATACTCTTGCAATTGTTACTGCAAACCACTTACCTATTGCACTCCAAGTAGAAGAAATGGTGGGGAAGAGTGCAGCAACGTGACTTCAGCAATGGTGGTTTCCTTGCTCCAACTGTGAAATTAGGGGGACTCTGAATGTTCCCTCAGTGGACACAAGGAGAAGAGAAAGGCTGGCAGGCCTGGTGCCACGATGAGGAGAGCAGTAGGCTGTTCTCTGAAGGCTCAGATCCAATGGGGGTCAGGGGAGAGGAATGGAAGGAGGCAGAGGGAGAGAGAAATACCAAACAAAAGCAGTGGGTTCTCTGCCCGATGTGCATAACAGCCAATCTCCGAAGAGAGAAAGAGTTTATTGCTAGGTGTGAAGCAGGAGAGCAGGTGATCTTTGGGCCTAAAAATCTGTCTCCCTAAACTGAAGTAACTGTTAGTTTCATAGTATCAAAAGATGGGCAGGTTTTAGGATAATGAGCACAATGGCTTGAGATGACGAAGTTAGAGATGGTTGGTTCTGGGCTGACTTCATTAATAAGCATTAGGGGCTGTCTTTAGTGATAATAAGACTCTAATGCTGAAAACAGGATAAAGAGGTATCCCTGAGCATCAGTCATAAGGTTTTCACTATCACAAGATAAAGGCTGGATAGTTATACAATCATCATCAAAGATCAAGGTAACTGGGTTACAGTTCAGAAATTGCAGGCATTTTCCTCTGGCTATTCTAATACATTAGAAAATAAAAGAAATATCTATAAAATGATTCAGCAATCATAATCATTTCTTAAATCCTAATTTCTCCATTGTAAGAGGGGGGAGAGAGAGAGAGACAGAGACAAAGGGAGAAAAAGAGAAGAAGAGAGGAAGAGAAAGAGAGAGAAGACCTCTATATTCTGAAAACCAGTAAAAAAGTGCTTAAAGATGCTAAACAGTTTGCAAAATCTTTTTCTGTTTCAATAAAATTATCTGCACTTCAACAAACATTTTTTAGCTAGGTTTTTCTGTTGGCCGATTTGCTTTTATCAGACTGCTTTAAGGTTGGTATCTGAAGTGTGTCTGGGTGAAGACCCCCAGACAGTGTGCTCCAGTGGATGGAAGAGAGGGTCATTTAAAAAACTCATTTAATAACCATGCTCTTAAAGCTCATAAGTGAATGAGGCAGTGAATAACAGCAAGACAGAGTTTTAGTCCTGCCTGTTTTTGGAAGACTCTATATATCAGCACGCCTTGTCCTGCGTTAGAAGGAGACATGGCTTGCCACTTACTTGCAAAGGAGAGTTTTCTACAGGTAACTATCACACGTGTAAGTGGTCTGTGCCCTCCCGGGGAGGGTGCTGCCACCATCTCTCTCCTCACTGGGCAGTAGGTTGAGAACGTTGCTGCCTCTAATTGACCACAAGGTGGTCTCAGCTTCTCAAAGTGAAGAGGTGATTTGGAGCCCAGGTGATTGCCAGGTAGTCAGCACCTAGCCCCCCACCTGGCCTCCCAACCTCCATCTTGTCTCTGCCCCCAACCTGGTTTTGCAGCAACTGTGGTCATTCTGATAGTATCTCTTAAAACCCTCTCACAGCTTCTCATTGTACTGAGAGGGCTCTCCAATATCCTGAGTATGAGTCCACAGATTATATGATTGTTTCCCTCTCCCACCCCATTGGGCCAGCATCATCATGTGCATCTTTCTCCCTTGGTCATTTTCCTCTAGTCACAACAGCCAGACTTGCACCTGCCCCAGGACATTGGCTCTGCTTTTCTCTCACATGATGGGCTCATTCTCATTTTTCAAGTCTCAGTTTTAATTCCCTTCCTTAGCAAAGATGTCCATGGCACTTTCTCTAAAAAGGCAGCTTTCTCTGTCCACCCCAGTTACCATCTTTGTTTGTTTTTTCCTTCATAATATCATAACTACCTGGAATCATCTTGTGTATTTTTTGTTAACCTGTTTACTGTCTGGGTGCCCAGACTGAGCTCTAAGCTGCATGGAGTTTTCCTTGCTGTAATTCTGGTGCTGGATACACAAGGGACACTCAATAAATCAACAAGATTTCCATGTCATCAGAACTTCACAAATACAACAGGAAGTTTAGAATGTTCCTCAAGGATCAGACCTTGGTGCAAAGGGGTAGAAAAGTCATGTAAACTCAAGTACAGAGCAGAAAAGATCCAGCAGAGAGCAGGGGTTGGATCACATTTTACACAAAGATGTACTCATCATTTAATAACTTATTTCAGGAATCACTAAGAAATTATGGTGACTTATTTTTAAGAAATGGCACTCAAACATGTAAAAATGTGAATCATTGGAGATAACACCTGCTTTGGTGTTTGGCCACTCAAACCCTAGTACCAATCTTGTCAGTAAAGTATGCTATGACTTTGGTAAACCACTTTTTTCCTCTGGTCTGTAGCAGGCAGGCCTCCCCCTCTTTCTGATTTAGCTGTGCTCTCTGTGGAAAATCCTGAACCCCCCTCCCCTGGTCTTCAGGAACTGGTGAAAATGCACATAGGCAAGATAAGATATTCCTGGGGTGGGGGCCCCTCAACAGTCTATAAGCCCTGGGCCATTCTCAACTTAAATCTGCCAGTTGTTTACCTTGTCTTTAACATGTCGTACAGTCTATAAGCCTTGGGCCATTCTCCACTTAAATCCGCCAATTGTTTACCTTGTCTTTAACATATTGTACAGTCTATAAAAGCTAAGGTTGCCTTTTGTTCGAGGCTCAGACTTTCGAGGTGACTCGGCTGGGCCCTGTGCACACGAGCTAATAAATCACTTGCTTCCTGAAACTGTGGTCCCTTAGTCTCAGCCTGCTCTAGTTTCGTGGAACGTTCCTGGAGGCCTGCGACCTCAATCCTGGTTTTCGTGCTACAGGTCTTTCATGTTTCATCAGTAGGATGAAGGCATTGAACTAGGTGTTTGCTAAGATAATTTCTAGCTTTAATGGTGGACGGCCTTGCAAATATTTCTTCGTTGGGCATGGAGAAACATTTCTTCGTTGGGCATGGAGAAACATTTCTAGCATTGTGAACTTCAGAAACTCACCTACCGCAAACTTAACACTTGATGTTTTGAAGGTCAATGTCTTGGATGAAGACACCTTGAGCATGGATTTAGAATTCAGCATTCGAGAAACTACTTGCAGGAGAGATTCTGGAGAAGATCCTTCTACCTGTGACTTCCAGAGGGGTTACTTTGCGGTAAGTGTGGTGGCAAAGTCCCCGTCCCTGGAACCCAGTGGAAGGAAGGGAGGCGCCTTCCTCCATGGCCTGTGGCTGCCCTGAGCCCTGCAGGAGCTGGTGGCTGCCAGCGGTGTGGACGCCAGGCTCCCCAGGAGGACCAGCTTGGGGCTTGGTGGCTGAGAAGTTGAGCTCTGGGGTCTGTGCCCCAGGCTGATCCTGGCAAAGGGTTTGACACCTCCTTTGTCAAACACTTGGCCTCGTTTCACCCTCTTTAAAATGGGAATAATGGTGGTTCCAGGCAAAATGAATACAAAGGGGCCAACACCAAAGAGCAAGCTCAGAAACTTTTCACATCCCATTAGGATGAACTCTAAACAGCAGCTGTGTTCCTAGCCCGCCTGTGTGCCTGTGTTATTTCGTAGTTAACTGTTATAAAATGCTCACTTTGCATCCCCAGAACATGAAGGACTGGGGGCTTGATCTCCTCCTGGAAGGTGCCTTTTAGGGGCTGCCTGGATTGGGATGAGCAGAATTGTGTGATGGAGCAGCTGGATAGCGACTCAGGCAGGAGCAAGCAATAGTTTAGTGACAAAATTGGAACTAGAATCTAGGTGTCCAAACTCTAAAACAAGTATTGTTGCTAATTCACATTTACATGTGTCTAAGTGTCATCTGCCCTGGGGACTCAATCCACATCCAAGGGGCAGGAATTCCTTATTTGTTTTCCAAAGTGTTTACATTCCAGTGCCTGAGTTCTGCTGCTTTATCAGTAGGGTCATTCTACAATGCTACTATTGTGAAAAGGTGACTCTTTTTGTTATTTGTTTCATGAAACCCTTCATCGTGACTCTGTACCCACTCCAAAGCGTCACAACCATCTATTACAAAGGGAAGAAAACAAAACCCTCCTGGGCTCTTATCGTTTCTTTCTGCACAAATGGGAAACAATTCAAGGAAGCCTGCTTGGTGCTTATGAACAGAAAGTTCATTTTCCCCAGACACTTGTAATGTATTAAATGCCAAAGAGATCTGTAAATATTTCATTAGTTTCTGCTTAGCTCTTGAGAAGTTTTTATTCTGGAAAAACCAAGTCATCTGTAAATTTTTCCTTTCTGTATCATTTCCCTCCCAAACCCCCCAGTGTGGCTTGATTTCTTGGAAAGACCTTAACCCTTCTTACGAGTCTCTGAAGATAAACTCGTTGCTTTCTCTTTTGCAGCCAGCAGCCGTTTGCAGAAGCACAGTGCGGATTTCTGCCCACCAGGTGCAGGGTGTATGGGTTCGCTGCCACTTCTCCTCCAGCTCCGAGTCTGACAGCAGCGAAGAGGTAGGACCTGGATCTCCTCGGGGTCAGCGCTGTGAGGGTCTGGATGGGTCTGGACAAGCAGAGAGTGGAATGGAGAAGGTGGGTGGTCACTCGGGCATGGGCAAGCTAAGCTCTACCTACTTGGCTGGGTTCTCCCCGTTCCCACAATCTCCTTTTCAACCCCCTACTATGTCCAGTCTCTTCTCTCGATCCTGCTCTCTCCCACTTTGGGACAGGGGCCTGAAGCAACGATTAGCAAACCTTCAAAGCTTTGGATCTAAGCGTGGGGTGCATTGGCACTGTGGGTTGGTGGAATTAAGCCAGGTGTGTCTGTCGAGCCTGTGCATGCATTCCTGGTCAGGACAGTTAACCCTCATGAGCAGCTTCTTCATCTGTTAAACAGGAGAAATAAAGACACGTTAGAGATTGTTGAGCGAACTAAGTTGGTGCTCACGAAAGATCTGGTACAGCATCTGGTACTTAATAGATACGGGGTGATGCCAAGCCACTCCTGTTTCCCTCAATCTCAGGGAAACTGAAAATACTATAAAATTAATATTATATAAACTTCCTATTTGAAATTATATTACATATTGATTTGTCTTTTTTGGACTGCTTTCCTTATTAGATTGGGGGCATTTGGTCAGTCCAGGACAACATTTGATGCAAGATTGATGTTCAGTAAATATTTATAGAATAAATAAAAGAAAAGGAAATTGGGGGAGAAATGCTCAAGAATATGACCTGAGGAGAAAGTCCCTTGACTTCACACTAGAGATAACTGTTACATCATTTGTTCATTCATAACAAGATATTATTCTTCATTGTTATTTAAAAATGCTTCTGCTGTTACATGGTTGAATCTGCCCAATAATTTATTTCTCTGCCCTTTATAGTTTTCTTCAAACATTTAAGATTTAATTCTGCGGTGAAAATAACATTCAGAGAGTATAAAATTTCAACTTCAAGAAATAAACATAAAAGTTAATGTTCCCATAATATGAACATATCCACATCTAAATTTTGTTTTTTTTTGGTGTGGAAGTCCCTTTTAACATTAAGAAGTAGTGAAACTAATGTACTGAGGAGTGCCTGCCATAGGGAACAGAGCAAGGAGAACGCTACATGTGTTACTATCAGCTTCTCCACTGAAATTTCTATCAGGCACAGTTGTATGGATTCAAGTTTTCACACTGGCAACTTTTGAGGGTTGATCCCTAGGTGGTCTCCAAGCTTACCGTGGAGCCGTACTTTAAGGTTCCTATTTTTTCTGGAGCTAGGGCAGGTATCAAGAGCTTACTTTTCTAGACCTCATAAAAATATCTAGGAAGTCAGGTATATTTCACAGTTAATAAACACACACGCGTGCACACGTACATATACTCACAGCTCAACTAACGCAAAAAATGGCAAGGACCAAGCATACCATTTCACAAATATTTTATTAGTATTGGCTTTGTGATTGATATGAAAGGAGCTAGGAGATAGTAGGGAGCACAAAAAGTGGAGTCCCAGCTCTTGTGGAGTGGGCTGGTCTAGGGGGAGGCGTCCATTGAACAAGAGTTACCCTGCCTCTTGCCAAGTGCAGGATAAGTCATGTGGGGATGCCCTGGGAGGAGAAGCTGGGTGGAGGGGGGGTGCAGATTTGAATGGATGGAAGTCCATCATGACTGGAAAAGGCACAGGGCAAGGCCTGAGACGAACGAAGGCCAGGTTAAGAAGGACCTTAGGGTCGGTCAAGGATGATGATGGGACAGTTATGGGGTTTCACATAGGAGAAGGTGACACTTTCAGATGAAGAATAGTTGGGAACAAAATACAAGTAGATAAAAGACCCTAGGAGGTTGGCAGAGCAGTTGAGAGAGAGTGAGGGAATGTTCTAGATTTAACAGGAAATGTGGAGAGAAATGTATTCTAGTTGATTCTATTACCTTTAATACAATTGAGATTAATATAATGGATAACCATGTAATTCAGCCCGTCTTCCATCTCTGATTTGGAAAGTTCATTCTGATCTTTTGGCTCAACCCCCAAGTCTGGTGTAGCTTTCTGCTAACTGCATAGTAAGGACCATTTCACTTTCCTCTAGTCCCAAGTTTTGTAAGAAGAAGCTGACATTCAATTAGCCTTTTGAACAAATGAGATTTTAAAATAAACTCTCTGGCTGCTTGTCCTTCTAGATTAAGAAATCATAATGAATAAGAAAAAAGAGAATTGTCCAAATTAAAGAACTCTTGAATTCAAAAGGAAAAGAATAAAGCATATTAAGATTTAAAGTAATTCCTGGAAATTCTAAAATGGGTTTCTTACAGGAAACAGAAAAAACAAAAAGAATGAGAAAACAGCTGTTAACTATTCTAAGTGAAATATATGGTGCAATTAGCAACATAAAAGAGAACAAACTAGGAGGAATCTAGTAATCAAACAAATCATTGTTGGAAGCAGGAAATAGTAGAAATAAAACTAGAAAAAAGAGTAATGAAAATAAAAATCCCTTGAAGAACATATATAGATGTAGAAGAATTTCCAGAGAATGAAACATAACATAAAGAAAGATGGCAGCCATGGAAAATAGGCCAAAGGTCCAAATTATGAGTAATGAGGACTCAGAACAAATGGAAAATAACTGATAAGGCCATAATGAGAGAAAACGTCCCAGACCAGAAACAATTTGAATTTTCCACTGTGTAAATTTTGTCTCTCTTTGAACTATTTATCAGCCAGGACTCTTGTGGTTTCAAAAGATAGAAATCCAACTAAAAGTAGTCTAAACCAAAGAAGGATAATTTACTGAATCACATTCCCAGAAAGGAAAGGGAGGAGCTGGTCTCATGAACGACTCAATTCAGGAACTTCAAAGTTTCTGTGCCATATTCATTCTCATTTACTACTCCAGATTCATATTTTATCCTCTGAGTTAGGAGAGTGGTTTCCTCTAGGCCAGGTAGAGAAATCTCTTGCTATTAGTCTAATTGGCCTATCTTAAGTTATATGCATCCTCTTTTTTTAAAATAAAAAATATATTTATATTTATATTATAAATTGAGATATAATTCATATGCCATGCAACTCACTCTTTTAAAGTGAACAATTCACTGTTTTTTAGCATAATTCACAGGGTTGTATAACATCACCACTATCTAAATTTAGAACATTTACATTACCTTGTAAAGAAAGAAGAGTTCTTTATATATTCTGGATATGAGTCCCTTATCAGAGACATGATTAGCAAATATTTTTTCCCGGTCAGGGAGTTTTCTTCTCACTTTGTGCCCTTTTATGCACAGAAGTTTATGTCTAATTTATCTATTTTTCTTTTGCTGTTTGTGCATTTGGTGTCATATCTAAGCAACCATTGCCTAATCCAAGGTCAGAAAGATTTAATCTCATGTTTTCTCCTAAGAATTTTACATTTCATAATTTTGACATTTACGTTTAGGTCTATGATCCATTTTTAATTAATGTTTTGTATTTGTTGTGAGGTAGGGGTCCAACTTCCTTTTTTTTTGCATGTGGCTATTGTCTCAGCACTTTATTGGAATATCTTTGCACATATCCCCACATGGCCCAGTCATGTGATGGGGCCAGGAGACTAACTGATTATTCAAGATAGAGAGGGTAGCAGGTGGGTAGCCAAGACTCCAGGTTATATGCAGCCAACTTACTTTGTGAAATTGCACAGATATTCAGGGATTGCATGAAGATTATTTGTACACACCATTTCCTAACTGAACACATTATGGAGACTTCAGAGAGAAAATCCTCCAAATTTTCACCCAGCCTGCTTGCCCATCCATATAACAAGGCTTTGTCTTTCTGGTTCACAACAACATTTGGGTATGCATTCTGGGTCTAGCAGAATGCTTTTAGCCCATTTAAACTTCATGTAAGTTGTTCTTTCCCACCTGATTTCTTAAACATACATATCTGATGTCATATTCAATGTAATAGAGTGTGTTATGTTGCCCTATTTCATAAAAGTGCATTATATAATACATCAAAATCCTCCAAATAATATTTACATTTTTACAGCATCTTTTTTTTTCTTTCTTACATGTGTTGATACATATGGATGCCTAAAATTATTTAGATGATTTTTGGAGACATTTTAGGATCCTATAAGTGGAGAAACAATGATCCACCAGGTAAGTTGAGATATTTCTTTTTCTTGAAGGAGTTTCATAGTGAAGGTTTTCATTAGTAAGTGTATTTACAACTGGAACTATTTATATAACCTCTAAACAATCATAGTTGTCACAGAAAATATACATTTTCTCTAGCTTTTACTCCTGTCTTAACAGCAGGCAATAATGAAACACCTATTCATTTAGATGTTCTTTGATATTTACAGGATTTTTCCATCATGCTTCCATTTCATGACCCAACACCTCCATCAAATAGCCAAAGCAGATGTTGGTTTTACCCACAGAAAGGGTACCATCACTTGAGCATGTTGTTCAGTCCTGGGTGTACTACCTAAGTTACAAGGTCCAGGTATACAATACTGTGTAGCTGAGAGGAGTGAGACTAAAGCTCATCTGATGGTTCTTGAACTAAACACTGTAATCTTCCAAACATTGACTAGAGCTGACTATCTCATTAGTGTCTTGGTGTGGGGAGGGAAAGTTTTCCTTAATTTCTTCTTGCATGGCCTCATCTTCGAGGTAGGACTGAGTTAGTGTTCTATGGCTAAGGGATCATTTTTTATGATCGTGAGACTCCATCCTATTGGTTTGACAGTGGCAAAACTCTTTAGTGACATTTCCTACTTCCTTGTTTAAGAGGATATTTGTGGCATCATTAATAAAATCACAGAACGTTCTGGAAATGGGGGAAGAGGTCTAGTCTTATGAATGTCCCTATGTTACAGATCTCATTCCTGATGAACTCAGAAGTGAGAAGTTTGATGAATGGACACCTGGTAAGGATTCTATTTTCTTTTGTGGGACACCAACAGAGCCTTTTCTGATCAATGCAGATTCTGTTGGAGCCATTTCATAAGAGTTAAAAGCCTGAAATACAGAATATTTTAAGACAAAATGGAATGAGCTGTACTGCATAAACTTACTTCACAAATGATTAAAAAGTTAACCTGAGGTCATTAACTCATTTAAAAGTTACCAGGAATTGAAATACGAATCTGGCTCATGAAATTAGCATTGACCTTTTTGCCTACCCTTAGTCTGGAGTATTTTTTGAATAGCCCAAACTCTTCTGATCTCTTTGCCATCTGCCCTCAACCATTCTTTTAGGCAAGAGAAAGAAACTAATAGTAATTTTTGTGCCTTCCTTGTGCAGATTCTCATTTAATCATCCCAAAAACTGTAAATAAGCATATTACCTGCTCAAATAGATGAAGAAATGAGCAATAACTCAAACATTAGCTAGTAATATTCAAAATTCTTACTCTGTACCAATTGTTCACACAGATATGCTCCTTCCCATTTTGCAAGTTAGCAAATTGAGGCCTAGTTTCTTTAACTTATCTAAAATTACACAGCTAATGTTGGTTTTTGATCCAATCTGTGAATGGCAAGATAGGAGTTTGAAAAACGGCTCTCAGACTCTAAAGGCTTGCCTTTCCCTCACTCCTTTCCAGAAGAATTGTAAAATTCGTCCTATGTTCATTAACGTAAGTAACAATGATATTAATATTTTATTGAGCCCAATGTCTCATTCTCATTCTCATTTGGCATACTCCAATTTATTTGAATTGCTAGGATTACAATCTGGGGTTTAATTTTAAAAATGTTTAAGTTTTATATTTCTTCCAAGAAGTTGCTTTGGGGGAACAGATGGTTTTTCTAACAACATGACCACTACTGAAAACATTTTTGAACTCTGCTTTTGGAATTGCCTTCAGAATCAGACCATTCCTTTCACTTCAGTGGAGGCAAGCATTTGCCTTTGGATTTGATTTTGGAAATGGCCAGAAGCCTTTTGGAAATAAATCTAATGATTCAAATTAATAACCAATTTGAGTATATTAGTTTTCTATTGCTGTGTATCAAATTACTCCAAAACATCACCACTAAAAACAGCAAACATTTATTATCACACAGTTTCTGAGGGTCAGGATTCTAACAGCAGTGTAGCTGAGGGGTTCTGGCTCAGGTTCTCCACCAAAGTTACCATCAGGGTGTCGACCAGAGTTGTGATATCACCTGAAGGCTCAACTGGGCTGCAGGATCCACTCCCAGGCTCACTGACATGTTGCTGTTGGGCTCCAGTTCTTCGTGGACTGTTGGACTGAGTGCTTGTGTCCTACCATGTCATTTGAATGTCCTTGAAACATAACTGTTGGCTTCTCCAGAGCAAGAGGTCAAGAGAGAAAGAGAGAATGTTCAAGCAAGAGAGCACTTAAGACAGAAGGCACAGTCTTGTGTAACTTAATATCAGAAGTGATAAACTATCACTTCTGCCATACTTTATTGATCACACAGACCAACTCTGGTCCAAGTAAGAGCAGACTATCCAGGGATGTGAACAACAGATGGAGATCACTGGAGGCCAACCCAACTTGGAGGCTGGTTACTCCATTGAACAAATGCCATTGGGGGTAATCAAATAGTGTATGGATATAAATTGACATGAAAGATCCTTTTAAGTGCCTGAGAAGGTGATTCTGGAGCTGAATTCTAAATCTTGAGCCTTGAGGCTTGACAGCATCATTGACACAGATGTACTGTTATCTAAGAATCTGCTCTAAATATACAATTTAATTTAATTCAACAAGTGCATGTGAAGTGCATTGTGTGTGAGAAGCACTGGCAAGACCCCATGGGGGATGAAAAGGTGAATGTGACAGTCCCTGGCCTTGAGGGACTTTCAGGAATGGATGACACAGAGCACATATGGAAATGCACAGTGGGGAGAAGTTAGCAATGAGTTCAGTTGTAATACATTGAAGAGAGAGTGAGGACATATAAGGATATCATGTTTCTCAGGTATTCTCTAGGCAGTATGGGTTCTGGTTATTCTAGTAGCTATTTGCCCCAGGGCTTTGGAGAGCTGAAGAATGAACTCTCTTGCCAGACTCACCTGGGCATCTCTGAGTCTCATGCCCTCAGTCACCAAGGATTGAAGTAGATGTAGCTGTGTTTTCAAAGGCTTCCAAGTACTAATGAGACATCATTTTCAATAGTTTTTAATTATCAAGATGTCTTAGATTTCGATGTGACTGACAGATCTATACATCCCCTTTTGATCTTCAGAGATCACGAGAAGGGCATTTCCTCCTGGAAATAAAAGACACTCAGATGGCTGGTACAGAGAAAGAATACACACTGGCTTTGAGTAACATCTTTGAGGTAAGGGAACACAGTTAAAAACAAGTGTATTTAGAAATAGAAGTTACTTGGAGTGGACATCCTTAAACTAATGCTCTCATACCTCCAAACACCTGCAATAATGTTATTCAGCTCCCATTTCCCATTCCTGCCTTTCTACTCGTTTCCTCCCCTCAGATCCTGCTCCTCAACTGTCTCTTCCATCTCAAACTTTCCCCTGTGGTTTCTTTGCCACAGAGGTGATCAAGTCACTGCATTCTGAGAGCAGACAAACACACAGAACAGCCCTTCCACTGACCGGGCTCCCTCACACCAGCAGCTGCCCTCCCTTCAACCTCCCATTGCTGCCAAGCTTTGTTGCTGAAGACTGCAGGTTTTTAGTGACCTTGGTGATTCAGAGAGAGAAAGGGCTTTATTTCATGGCCATCAAGAAAGGAGACAGGGTAAGAAAAACCTCAGATCTGTCTCCCTCTGTCTGAAGAGCTTAAGATTTTTATGGAATCAAACAAGGGGAGGTGGCTTGTTACCATTACAACAACAACTAAGCTAAAATAGTCATTACAATAATAAATATAAACAACTATAGTAGCATATAAAGGAGTGGGAAGTAATCATTACAAGGACAAGTGTAAACAACTACAGTAGCGTGCAGAGGAGTGGAACTAAGCTGAAGTAACCATTAAAATAACAAGTCTAAACACTGTTGTCAACAGTTACAACTTCTTAACCATGATCATGGTCTATGGCTGCCTCAACCTCTTCACTTTCCATTCACTTTTCTGATTTTTGCAAATTAGATTTTAATTCTTCAAATCTATTAAACCTGCTCTCACTTCCTTTACTTGACCTATAGTTTTAATACTGGGTCCTTAGGCCAATTTTTTCCTTATTCTACAAATTACTCTGTCATCTCCCCCACTTGCCCAACTTTAACTGTCATCGATGTGCAATTATTTCTAAATATGCACCTCTTCCCATAGGCTATCTCAAGATCCAGGGCTTTATATCAGCTGCCTACTGGATCTCATGCACTCCTAAAATTCCAGCAACCTCCTCCCATCCGCCCTTTCTTAATCCAAGCCATCACCATCAACATAATTTGCTAAAGCTAAAAATCTTGAGGGCACCATTGACTCTTCTTCATCCTTTGTCTTCTCCCAACATCCATAGAGATCAAATCTTATTGATTTTACCAACATATTTTCTCTGGAATCTGTCCATCATGTCAATACCATCAGCATGAACTGTTGCCTACATTCTCGCTTCAGCTCCTAGTCCCACACTGTCCACCTGCATGTTGTCCTCAGGTTTATCATTAGACACAGAGAAGACTCTGACCCTTCCCCACTTAGACTGAGACACACTTCAACTGTGAGATAGAGCAGAGTTGTGTAAGAGGCAGACCCTAAGCCAAGAGGAACAGCGGTCTATTTGCACCCAAGGTTTTGGAAAGTTGGAGACCGAGCTCTGGCTTGCTAAACCCACCTGGGCATCTCTGAGTCTCACACCTGTACAAATTCCCAGTCACCAAGGATTGAAGTAGATGTCGCTGTTTTCAAAAACTTCCAAGTACTAATGGGACATCATGAAGGGCCTGTCAAAGGAATCTTTGAATACAACTATAGCTCATGATTCAATGCAAAGTCAGTTTTACACAGAAACATACACACAAGTTAATAATAGAGATTGAAATTTCATGGGCTTTGCAGTTTACACAACACTTACATGCCTTCAGATAAAGTCCAAACTCCCTAACGTGTCCTACAAAGGACTTCATGACCTGGTCCTGCCCATTTCTCTAGCTTTCTCTCTTCCAGCCCTGCCTTGTCTATAAGCTCCAACAGTACAGAAATGTTTGCAGCTCCTCCTGCTGCAAACTCTACCTCAAAAATCTACCTTACTGTTCAGGTCTCAGTTCATAGTAAGACAAATGAACTTACTATTCAGTTGTCATTTCCCTTGGAAGGAGCCTCCTTGGAAGGAAGGCTACGCTGACTAGTATTGACTTCCATCATGAGTCTCCATAGAGTCTTCAACCCAGAGCCCTGCAATTGCTACTTTCCTCTCTGCCTCCAACTCACCTGCCCACCTGACTACCAGACTCCCTGAGAGCAAGGCCCATGGAAATTCCTCCATCATTGTCTTCCCAGTGCCATGCAGGAAGCACACAGGAAGGGTTCAGAAAATATTTTTTGAGCAAATAGTGGAATCTTTCACTTTGTAAAATAATCTTGAGATTGTTTCACACACACACAAAATCAGCTAAGCATAGTATAATGAATGTTTAACACTGTAATTTGAAATAGATCAACTGACATTTTTCTAAAATAGAAGGAAAAATTCACCTGTGAGGCCATACTGGATGGGTATTGTGAGTGGTAGGTTTTCTGTCTAATCTACAGTGCCTCCTAAAAATAAAATCTAACTTCTTACTGAGATCAAGCAACTACTCTTTATGAAGAAATGGACTCATCATGTTTCTTTCTGTTTTTGATAAATGTAAATCATTTCCTTTTACTCTACAAAGCAACCTCAGGGGTGGAAGGGGGGAGAATTCTTAAAGGATTGGCTTTATTTTATAAATAATATGAGTATATTGGATGTGGATGCATATATGAGTTGCAATATAAAACTTGCCATCTGATTTCTATTAATAAGGAAATTGATTGCTTAAAAAGTCTCTTTAAAGCCAGCACAGACCAAAAGTCAATCCCAGTTTTGTCCCTCTCCTCTTGTGACCTTTAACTGGGCAGGTTTCCATGCTATGCTCTAAGCTTCCTAGAATCACAGAATGAAGCTGATAAGATGAGCCCAGGGGTCCAGTGAGGAGGTATATCTGATGGGATCTGGAATCAGCTTGCCTGGTAGAAAGCCTGCTCACCAGCCTAGAGACAATTGTTGAATCCCTTAATTTCTCAGGGCTTAGTTCCTTCAAAGGCTTATTTGAATGCTTGGTTTTGTTCCTGCTAGGGCATGACTTCCTTAAGGATGCATTACCTTATCATTAATTATTTTAATTTAATAATATGTACAACTATTATTAATATCTGTATTAAACTATTAATAACAGTGCTCTTTCTTTGTTTTATATTGCTAAGAACAGTTTATAGACTAAAATAAGGTTCAATAAGATGGGAGGGAAAAAAATGAATGAGTGCATGACCAAAATCAGGATTACTGTTTTCAACTTTGAGTGACATATTTTCCACTGGGGAGCCCTTTGGCTCAGTGGTCATGGCACCCCTAGAGCCTGGCCCAGTTTCTGCAACAACATAGGTGCTGAGCAAGTGTTTTATAAGTTAATAAACACTGTTCTAGAATTCTTTAGGGTTGCTAGAAAACCATGTAATATAGAGGAGATAGCAAAATGTAATATTTAAACATAGAGCTCAGAATTCTTTTCTTATTTGCTACTCTAAAATAGGAAATATAGAAAACCAAGTCTCAACTCTCACATTGAAAGGAATCTATTTGGGAGTCCTATACGTTCTTGATCTATGTAGCTAGAATAGTTCTGAATGTTGAATTACATGGTGTCTTATTTTGCCAATGGTGCTATGACAAATACCACTGAATAGGTCTGCTTAAACAACAGCAATTTATTGTCTCATGATTTTGGAGACTAGAAGTCCAACATGAAGGTATTGGCAGGACTTGCTTTCTCTGGGAGGCTGTAGCATTCCAGCAATCCTCTGCTGTATGGTGATCTCTCTTTCTCCTTGCGTGTGCTCTTCTGGTTTCCATTGACACTGCCTTCTACTTCTTCTGTTCAGTTGTCTGTGTCTCTGTCTAGATTAAGGATGCCGGTCATTTAGACTAAAGTCCACCCTGATTCAATTTGGCCTCATCTGAATAGACTCTCCAAAGGTCCTATTCACAGATGGGTTCACATGTACAAACCAGGGGCTAGGAATTGAACATTTCTTTAGGAGGGGACATGACTCAATTCCCAACACATGGCGATATGCTTTCTTCTGTCACAATACCAATTATGGCAGAATTCTTAAAGTGTTCATTCAAGAGCAGTGAAGAAGGCATGTTCTTATTGAGGCCTTTTGTCAAGGACTACATGGCAAAAAGAATCAGTTTCATAATTTTGTCGATTTGTTCAAGAGGTATTCATTGAATGCTCACTTTGTGCCTGGGTCTGTGCTTGGACCCTTCACATACGTTGTCATGTAAATCTTGCAATCCACAAATGAAGTTTTCTTATTATTATTCCTACTTTACAAATGAGAAAGCTGAGGTATTTAGAGGGCTCCAACATCAGAAGTAGTGGTGCGGTTGGAATTTAGCTCTTGATGTCTGTTTCTAATGTACTTTTTCCTTCTGTGATACTCTTATCTCTCACTGACATCCATTTTTAGACAACAGTGTGAGAGGGCACAATCTCAAGAGTTATTTGTATAAGATACATTTGTCATGCATTGGGTGAAGCTAAATATGCAGTAGCCATCTAGAAAGAAAGAGTTTTAACTGACTGGAAGTTTAGTGACATACTTAGCTACCAACATCATGGTATGTGGGGTGGTGACAACCCCTAAAACCTCAGCTACCTCAGTGACTTCTGGAGTTGTTTCAATATTCAGGTATCAGACCCATTAGTGACAACTTCTTGCCATGGTCTCCCATGACAACCCATCTACTGAATGGAGGAAGACCCCCCCCACCCCCATCCTTAACCCTCACGTAAGATGGAAAAGACCCAAACAACGCTACCAAAGTAACAGAATCTGGCTGTGTGCACCGGTGTTTATTTGCACTCAGCTCTGACTTGTATTCGCTGCACACACACACCCTTGGCCCCAATTCCTGCTTCTCCATCAAGTTGAATGGTAGAGCTAGCTAGTTCAACTAGCCTGGTTTATCCACTACCTTTTCTCTAATTTCTCTTGTTCCCTTCTCATCCAAAGGTCTTTTTTTAAAAGTAATTTTGGCCACTTGCTGCCTCCATAACTTAATGTTTCAATCTCTTCCCATCCACGGACAACAGCATGCTGTGTAACCCCCTCCTGTGCCTCCCTTTCCCCACCCCCACGCCCCCTTTCCTGCTCTTCCATGGAGATTTGTGCAGAGTTCAATGCCCATGATGACTCCCTTTCCTTGAAAGTCTCTGACCTCTGTGATTTTGCCTCCTTGTATTTTCTTTCCTGTCAAGAATTTTCTCTATTTCTCATGGATCTCTCTTATTTCTTCTGCCCCTCAAATCATGATGTTCCCCAGGGACCCAACCTCAGCTCTCCCACCCCTCCCTGTCCTTCCTGTCCTGGGTGACCCTGGCACCTTCAGGACTTTGACCCCCACCTGTGTGGGGATTATTCCAATCTCTATTGACAAACTGCCCTTCTAGCCTGCATTCCAGGCTTGAGCAAACAGCAGTAGAGTAGACATCTCCACCCTGATATTCCACAACATGCTCAAAACTGATCTATTCCCTTCAAAACATTCTCTTCCTCTTACATCCAACTCATCTTTCTATTTGCCCAGACCTAAGATGGATCCACGCATCCACACGTTCTCCCTTCCCTCACCCAGTCACCAAGCTCTCCTAATCCTTCCTCTGAAATGTTACCCAGCTCTGTCCCCTCCCTTCCATGCTTTCTACTCCAGCTCCAGCCTCATGATTTCTAGCCTCATATGTTCAGTAGCTTCCTGATGGCTTCATCTTGCTTCCTTCCAAAGTCACCTCCACTTGGTCACTAGTAATCTTGACACTGGTCCTTACTGGGTCAAGGGGTCCTGCTCACACAAATGATGGGTCTAAGCTTCCTAATGTGGCATGTGAGGAACCAACCCCCATCCACAATGGCCTGGACCCATCTGTGCCCTCAGCTACAGAGATATCTAGCTTCTCTTTGCCTCACACATCATTGGAAGAGCCTCAAACAAATGATTATTTCCACCAGCTCCCGTCCAGTTCCCGTCTCCACTTCCAGGTTCTGCTGCTGCATCATCACAGCCTGGCACCCCAACTTCTCCCTTGAGTCTAGCCCGTGTGCCTCCTTCTTGTTCAGACCCACACCTTCCTCAGGACCCTGTACACGTGCATCTCTGTGACTGCATTTGCCATGCACCATAATTACTTCTGTCTACTTCACTTTTTTTTTTTAGGCCAGGAAATATTACTTATAGATCTTTGTAATGCCCAATAAGTGCTCAATGTGTAAATACTTATTGCACAGTTGAATCAATGAATGAATATTTCCACCTCCAGCCCCACACCCTCAGATGTCTGCAGTTATAGTCAGCTCTTCCTTCTTTACAGGCTTGATTGGTTTCTTCTCTCTCATCCTCACACCACAAGCACCTGCTTAGACCAGCTTGAGTTCCAGTGCATGCCTGCAACCTCTCTTTGGGTTGTGTCTTGGCCTTCCCTTTTTGAGACAATAGCTGCCTTTCTTGGGCTGCATCTCTGATCGCTGACATTCAATTGCCTCCTCTTCTTCCCTGAGGTGTCTCTCACCCATTTTCTTTTTTCAAGGACTTGGCTGCTTTGCATAGCTATCGAGTCTGCCATGCCATCTTGGACCTATTTAGAACAGGGCTGCACCTTCATAGCAGGTGTGTGAGACACATGCCACAGATCTTTAACCCTTTTTCCTTCTCTCTTTTAACAGCAAAATGTACTGGAAGGAATAGAAGTTTCAATGAAGAATTAATGTTTTATGAATCATGTAATTTTTCTTTTGTTCAGTTCCAGTCGGTAATAAATGTCTTACTTTTCCTCTTTCTTTCATTGCCTTATTTTTAAAAATAGACGTAACTATCAAATTTTTAGGTGAGAATCTAACGACACGAGAAAATTGCATTAGCTAAGGATTTTAAGGAGTTGAGACGCACCAAGTGGCCATGCTTCACGTAACTATGTGAAATGTGTGTTTTAGATCAATATATGATGGCTGCAAATCCCATGTTATTAAGACTGTCAGTCCCAGGAATCTCAGTGTCAGGAGAGTGTTTGTCTTCCCTTTTTATTTTTTGTATGCTGTCTGGTGGGGATCTGCCTTTCCTTTTATGTCTAATTTTTATTGTTTTTAAAAAAGGATGTGGTGTTTAAGAGGTAAGAGGAACACCCTCCCCACCAAAATAGTGTCATTGCTTCTTTTCCTTCTTCTTTCTGAAGGGAGTTGATAGCCAAGTATGCGTCTGCTAAAGCGAGTATTGCCAGGAAAGTACCCACGGGCGTGAGATCTGTGTCCCCAAAGCCACTTATTTAGAAACACGCCCTGACTTGGTGTCCTTCCAGGAGCCAGGCCTTTTCTGCAGTAAGTCTGTTCTGGGGCCCACCAGGAAGTGGCTCCTGGCTGTGGGAGGACTTGAAAGGATGGAGATCCCCAGCCCTGGTCATGTATCCTCCTTCTAGCGGGCGTTCCCGCAGTTCCCACCACCTTGAATGAAGAGATCCCATATCCCTGAGAACTCAATGGACAACACACGCAGTCATTATCAGCCATTCGCACCTCAGTTTAGATGTGACCCTTGAGTCCAAAGTGCTTTACTTACTGGAGCTTGTCAACCTCTGCGAAGGCTACTCCCCACCTCACTCCCATCCTCTGATATTTTCCTAGCACTTTCCTGAATACTCCCATATGCTTAATTTACTTCAACTTTAAGGTCCATTTGTCAAGTTAAGAAAAAATATCCTGTATTCAGATTCATAGGTTAATTTAGGAAAAATTTGTATCTTTCAATTTTTGAGTTTTATTCTATAAGAATAGAATAAGGCATATATGTCCATTTATTGAGTCTTTGCTCAATGGAATTCAAGATTTTTAAAAAATGTGTTCTGCATATTTCTTTTAAAGTTATTCATTGGTATTATTCTTTGTGTTATTATTATAAATGGGGTCTTTTGTCATATATTCATACTACAAAACATAATATAAAATTGATATATTAAAATAAAATTGATTTATATTAGGGATATATATTGATATACACTGAATTCTCATATTGTTTATAATAGGTTTTCAAGTGATGTTTTGAAGGATTCCAGGTATGCAACCATAACTTTTTACAAATAATATTAGTTTTGCTCTCTCTCATTTTTAAATAGCTTTCTTTTTTCTGTTTTCTTTGATAAGTGTTTTTCAGCAGGGTTAAATCACTGTGTGATACTGAGCATTCTTGTCCTGTTTCTTACTTTGATGACATGCCAACTAGCACTTTCATATGTCATTAAGCACAATGCATGCTTTCTGGTTTGGTGTAAGGAAAGTCTAGAATTTTAATCATATTATGATTGACTCTATCTTTCCACTGTTAAGAGTTTATAACAAATTTATATTGAGCTTTATCAAATGGCTTTTGAAGTGATCTTAGTTTTTCTTCTTTTATAATAAAATATGGTAAATTATACCGATAAATTATTATATTAAGCCATCCTTGCATTTCTGGAGCAACTCTGCCTGGTCATGGCTTACTATTCTTTAAAGTGCAGCTGGATTCTAGTCTCCAAAGTTTCATTTAGGAATTTTGTATTAAGACTCATAAGTGAGAGTGATCTGTAGTTTATTTTGGGCTGTCTTTGTCTAGCTCTGTGTTTATGAGTGGTGTGAAACCCCTCTTATGATTACATGGCAATTCCCCCTGTCCCACCACCCCCAAAACCCCAGTCTAATAAAGGACCTTATCCTTGACCCTCTATTGGGGACAGGGGTGTTTTCTTTAATGGTTGAAACAGGATATTCCAATGGTATATAAGGCAACTTAAATGTTTCTGTAATTTGTCAATATTTGAATTCAGCAGCTGTGGCAGCATGCATGATGTAGTTCTCCAAAAACCATGTTCTTAATCTTAATCCAATTCCCGTGTGAACTCATTGTGAATAGGACTGCTTGAAGATACTATTTCACGTTAGCATCTGAATCAGGTTGGGTGCCAATCTATTACTAGACGCCTCATAAAGAGAAAGCCATGAGAAAGAGCCAGAAGCTATCAGTCAATGGAGTCCAGAAGAGGAAGAAGGAGAGGACATCACACTGTGATGGGAAAGCCCAGGAGCCCAAGGATGCTGGCCAACCAAGATGCTACACCCTGGAGGAGGCCAGCCTTCCCACCCCTGAAACCATGAGCCAATAAACTTCCGTTGTGAAAACCCAACCCACAGTGTGGTTTTGTCATGGCAGCCTGGAAACTAAGGTACCATCTTTTCCTCAACATTTTTTGCAACACATTTCATCCACTTTCTTTTGGAGGGAGAAGATAGCAGCAAACACGCACTGGGCCTGAAATGTTCAATTCTTGCTCAGCAAGCCATTGGCAAGGAGTCTGCTAGAATGGGAGGCATGTCCAGCAAGCACCCCTGTCCGATTTGCCCCGTAAACATGCACATTGTGATTGGACTGAGCCAGACCCTCCTTCAGAACTGCCATGGAGGCTAGCTTGGCCCGTGCTTTCTCCAAGCACAGTTCCTCCAAAGCAGAGCACCCCAGCAGGAACAGAAATGCATTGAGAGGGGGAAGTGGCTTCACCAGCTGTTGGCAGCAGCAATGCAAATGGAGAGTGAAGGACCCACAGACTCTGTGTGCTCAGGGCGGGCCCTTTCTAAGAGCTGACATGAGCTCATTCCTTCAGGTCAGAATCCAGGTGAGTAACTCTCTGTTAAACAAAGAGACCTTGGCAGCTTTCCTTACAGTGGAACCCACCTGCCCAGATTCTGGGCTTGTGGAATGCAGCCACTTCAAACTAAGATGCTATCTCAGCTCCAACCCTCTGTAGAAACCACCATACAAGACAAACAGGGGCATGCCTCTCCATGGAAATGTCACTGTGCTCATGGGAGGCATGAGCAGACTCATTTTGGCCTCTCTCCAGAGGCAGGTGAAGCTGGAGCCAATCTGTCTGGAGCAATTTTTTTTTTTAACTATAGAATGAGCAACAACCTCAACAAGCATGCTGCATTGTTGGGAGCTCCTGGGGACGTGCACACATTTTTAGAGATGAGTTGCATTTTTCCTCTTCATCTGTTCTCAGCTTGAATCAGAGTTCAACTATTGACCGTTCTCCATTGTTTCCCATCCCTGGAATGTCTCAGTGTGGCTTGGCTTGGTGCCGACATGCCATGTTGTCTGCCACATCGTTCTTCCCTCTCTTGGGTGACTGTGTGCCTAAAAAGCAGGACTCAGTTCTCATCACCTTCCCCACTGCTCAGCTGGAAAATTGTTTGGTTTCTTCAAATTTGGGAGCAGCTGCCTAGGGCTATTCTATTTTGTGTTATCTTCCTTTTTAGATAACAGCAAGAGATTGGATTTCAATCATGAGAATGATTTTTTACGTATCTCACAAATGGTACTGTCATTTCTTCAGCGACCATGAGTTTTAGAGGCCAAGGAGAAAGTGTGTAAAGAAAACAGGAAAGAGGCAAAGGAAGAATTAGTTTACAGAACGCCCCCCACTGTGGAGGCACCAAGTTCTAGCCTTTTAAAACGAAACACAGACTGATCATCTTTGAGTTTCCTGGGCAGCCCCATTTTCTCTCCTCAGCACCCTGCCACATCAGACTTCTTGGCAAGAGTGAAAATCAGAGTGAGGCTGTGGTGCATTCTGGGTAAGAGAAGCACCCATGGCCAAAGCCTAAGCAGAGCCCACCATGCGAAGCTGGGCTGTCTCCTTCCCTAGGTTGCTCTGTGCTCAGTACTGCAACGACAAAAGAAAGCCAAGCCAAGGAGTTTCCATTCTGTTCAGCTGTCCTGTTCGAAGAGCTCTGTTTTATGTAAATAGTAAGTTTAGGGAGAGGGGACTAGCGTCCATTATAGATGGGTGTGCCTGGAGCATAGAGGGGAAGTCCAGAGGGCATGGAATGCTGGACAGGGCCGCAGCTGTTGTAGGCAGGGGCTGGGTGCGTCGGCAAGGCTGGCTCGGGAACGTGGAGCCTTGAACCTGTCTGGGGGTCTCTGGTTAGACTTGTTCAGAATGGCAGCACCACATCTTCCTATGCTCTGAAGTTCTCCCCAGCTGCTGCCCAAGGGCAAAAGGCTGGAAGGTGGAGGTTGCATTGTCAGGGGCTCAGCCACGTTGCCATGGTAGCAGCTGTGGCTGCCTCACCAAGCAGTACCTGGAGATCCTAATGGGTCAGGCAGTGAGCTACAGGGGTCCACGTGGGCCATGTGGGGTCAGGGGGGATGTGACTCTAAGGCATTAGACACACCAGGGGGATGACAGTGTCCGTCCCAATCCAAAACATTGAGAGATGGAGGCACCTCTTTTTTCCAACATCCAAATAGAAACTCCCTTGGATATTGCTCAACAGAAAATAGGCAACCCTAAAATCCAAATGAAACCCATTTTGAAAGGAAAAAAAACCCAAGATGATCAACGTATAGATAAGAAATGAGAGCCTTCTGTTTCTCTTCATGTGTGTGCCATGGCTTTAGGAATAAAATGGAGAAGTAGGGAAGGGAAAAGAACACTGGACTGACTCCACAGCTGCTTCAGTGGCATTCTGAGCTGGAGGGTTCTCCATGGAGGATTTCACAAGCATAGCTCTGTGGGCCACCGAGGCCTTGGGTTTGCAGTGAAAAGCATAGCTAGGTCATTGCTAAGTTGGAAAATGGGTGTTGTCCTGAGTGGATGCACAGGGGCTGTTGCTGCTTCTTCAAAGACAGTGCTCTCAGCAGTGGCCCTTTTCTCTATATGGACATGGCAGGTGAACTCACCACCTTCCCTCATATGTGGGACATGACTCCCAGGGCTGTAAACCTCCCTGGAAACGTAGGTCAGAACTCCTGGAATGAGCTGGGACCCAGCCTCATGGAATTGAGGAAGCTTTCTTGACCAAAAGGGTGAGGAGAAAAAGGAGACAAAATAAATCTCAGTGGCTGAGAGATTTCAGATAGAGTCAAGAGGTAATCCTGGAGGTTATTCTTGCACATTATATAGATACACCTTTTTAGTTTATGGTGTATTGGAGTGGCTGGAGGAAAGTACCTGAAACTGTTGAGCAGTGTTCCAGCAACCTTGATTCTTGATGATGACTGTATAAAGATATAGCTTTTACAATGTGACTGTGTGATTGTGAAAACCTTGTGTCTGATACTCCTTTTATCCAGAGTATGGACAAAGATAAGGATAAAAATAAATAAATAATAGCAGGAGATAAGGGATAAAAATTGAGTAGATTAAAATACTGGTGGTCAATGAGAGGGAGGGGCAAGGGGGATGGAATGCATAAGTTCTTTTTTTTTCTCTTTATTTCTTTTTCTGGAGTGATGCAAATGTTCTAAAAATGCTTATGGTGAAGAATACACAACTATGTGATGATATTGTGAGCCATTGATTGCATAATATGGTTGGACTGTATGTGTGTGGATATTTCTCAATAACAATATATATAAATAAAAAGAGTGAGCTCTGCAATGTTGCAGCAACTGCTGAAGGCACCTTCCTCTCTCAGCCTTCCCTTCCTCGCTCCCCAACCCAGCCCCTCCACCAGCTCTTCCCTCTGTCGTGCTTTCCTCCTTTGCTGTACCAATTCCTGTCTCCTGTCTCGCTGGTCCAGGCCCTGCCGATGTCACAAAGTTAACACCACAAATGGGTCAGTGGTTATAGCTTCTTCCAAGCCACAGTCCAGGGTGGAGATATTCCATTCTCAACTCTTTAAAGTTCGCATCTGTGGGGACAAAACTCAATTTTCAAGAAAATACGTTAAAAATGAAAGAGTTAAAGTAAAGGATTAAAATCCACCAACAATTCCATCATACACCTGTATCTCTTTCTCTTCCTTTAAAGTAGACTTATTGGGGGTGCACGGGTGGTTCTGTGGTAGAATGCTCACCTTCCATGCAGGAGATCTGGGTTCAATTCCTGGACCATGCACCCCATTCTCCCCACCCCCCAAAAGAAAGCTTATTGGGAAAATCTGGTCCTGATTCTTCTTTCTGATCTCTCTCAGTAATCTGTTTACTTTTAGTCATAAAATAGACTCATTTGTTTAATTAGAGTAGTTTTATGTTATAGAATGTATATCTACTTATTATATATTAATAAATATTTATTAGAATATATCCTATGATGTGTTTCAAACTCTAAAACGAATGTCACCATCTTCGTCCCAACCCATCTCTGACATTTTGGGAACTGAGCCTGCAGTTAGGGAGAGGGTGGACATGGCCTTCTGTTTGCTCAGCTCTGCAGCAGAAGTGTGGGGACGGGACAGCTCTTAGGGACTGGGCGGCTTAGCACTTGGAGATGGCAGAAGGGAAAGTGGTCCTTCTGCTCAGGACTGTCCCTTCTGCCCTGTGCTCCCTTGTTTTCCACAGGTCCTTTGACCTGGACCTGCTTGTGGTCTTCTGAGCCTCCTCCCTTGGCTCTGAGGTATCCTGTAGTGCATGTCCAACCTTCTCTGAGCCTTCTCATGTCTCTGTAAAACCATTTTGGATTGACTTAAGATGACCTCATGCCTGCTATACTGGGTTGAATAGTTCCCCCCTGCCCCTGCCAGAGGCATGTCTACCCAGAGTTCTAGATTCTGACATTCTCAGAATGTGACATTAATTGGAAATAGGGTCTTTGCAGAGGTAATTAGTTAAGATGAGGCTATAATGGGTTATGGTGGGACCTAATCTAATGGCTGGTATCCTTATTAGAAGAGAAAACCAACCCAAGAACAGACCAAGGGAAGCAAGCCCTGTGAAGCTGGAAGCAGAGATTGGAATGATGCAGCTACAAGCCAAAGAATGCCAAAGATTTCCAGCAACCACCAGAAGCTGGAAGAGAGTCATGGAACATGTTTACCCTCTGAACCTCCAGAAGGAAACAATGCTGCTGACACCTGGATTTCAAAATTATGGCCCCCTGAACTGTGAGAGAATAAATTTCCATTGTTTTAAGCCACCCAGTTTGTGGTCATCTGTTACGGAAGCCTTAAGGAATGAGTACATTGGCCTGTTCTAGTTTGCTAGCTGTCGGAATGCAATATACCAGGAATGGAATGGCTTTTAAAAAGGGGGAATTATATAAGTTGTTAGTTTACAGTTCTAAGGCCAAGAAAATGTCCCAATTAAAACAAGTCTTTAGAAATGTCCAATCTAAGGCATCCAAGGAAAGATACCTTGATTCAACAAGGCTGTTGAAACTCAGGATTTCTCTCTCAAGTGGAAAGGCACATGGTGAACATGGCACTTGCTAGCTTCCTCTCAAGGCCTCTTGTTTCATGAAGCTCCCTCAGGGACATTCTCTTTCATCTCCAAAGGTCACTGGCTGGTGGACTCTCTGTTTCTTGAAGCTATATCCTTCTGAAGCTTTCTCCAAAATGCTTCCTCTTAATAAAGGATTCCAGTAAACTAATCAAGACCCACCTGGAATGGGTGGAGACATGTCTCCACCTAATGAAGTTTAATAAGCACACTTGATTGAGTCACATCTCCATAGAGATAATCTAATTAAATTTCCAACATACAGTGCTGAATAGGGATTAGAAGAAACAGCTGTCTTTACAAAATGGGATTTGGATTAAAAGATGGCTTTTCTAGGGTACATAAATCCCTAGCTGACCCATGTCTGGTTTCTAGGAAACACCCACTCTCCACTCAATCAATACAGGGCAGGTGGGTCCCATGAAGCAGCTCCCATGCATCTGCCTCTGAAGCCTTTGCTCAGCTCTTCTCTCACCCTCTTGATTTCCTGGTGGGAATTGAACCTCACAGACAGTCCATCAGGCACCAGCTTTCCCAGTCACCCAGCCTCAAGTGGCCCCACTGAACCTCCTTTTCTGGGCTATGGGCTAGGCTCCCACTTTCCTCTCTCCTAAGTATGGGCTTGCATAGCAAGGCATCTGTTCTCTGTGAAGAAATATCTTCATTGATGACTTTCCCAAGGCTTCCCAATGATCTCTTTGTAAGTGACTCTTTGGGCTTGCTCAGGGGACCATGTTCTGAACTACTAGTTCTCCTTCATTCCCTTTGAAAATTCTGCATATGTGGATAGTCATTTCATATCTATTTTGGTTCCCCAGTTCCAATCTTACGTCTAGGTACTTTGTTGAGGTAGGTCTGCATGTAGTTATAGATGCTGCCGTTCTGACAAATCGTAAATGTCTTTCCATGCTATAAGAACTTTCATTAATTATTTTAAATGGCAGCACAATATTTTATGGTATGAGGTAACCAATCAATCCTCTACTGTAAAATATGTAATATTTAAAAACTAAACTATAATAAATAATAAGAAATTAAATACATTTGAAAATACATTTCGAATATTGGATAATTTCTTAGAGGTGGAACCACTGGGTCAAATGAGATAGCTTTAGCTCTGATACTGCACATGTCTCTATTGCATGATGAAACCTATTGCTCAAAGTCTGTAATTTCTGTAAATATTATTTTATACTAGTCGGTACTAGACATGTCATAGCTCTGTGATTCATTTATATAATAGTGATTATAAATGCTCTCCTTGTGAACATGAAAAATAACCTTCTGAAAACCAGTTACAGCCTAGTATTTAGACTGTCTGGATTGCACATTTAATACAGTGTAGTCATAATTAACTCACATCCTTCAATTATGGTCTCAGAATGTGTCTTCAAAACAGTCTTTGTGTATTTTCTCTTATTGGTCTCATCTCCAAAAGCAAACCTTAAAAAATAGCAAATCAACGTTTAGCATCATAAACAAAAATGGATTGGGCAGCCCCCTTCTCCTTGTTCTTCAAGGTTTAATAAAACAAATGTAATAGCTGCTGGCAGCACTGTCAGTGAATATATTTGTTCTAAAGATGTCAACATAGAAAATAATAGAAAGTGATGATTATCTAGAGCCTAAGGATCTGGGATGCAACTCATATTTGCTAACGTCTCATTATTTTTGTTTTTGGATGTTTACCAATATCACTTAAACTTGGTGACATTTTTTCTGAGCAAAAACTCAAAGATTTCCAAGATTCCATTCTCCTACTAATGTTTAGATGGTCCATTTGAAGGACATTTGCACGTCTGTCTACAAGTATTGAGACAAAGGAGTCTGGGCCATGTCTCCTGGACAAGTCTTCTTATGTGTATTGTTCAAAGATGGTATCTTAAATGGAGACCTTGCCAAAATAGCTATCACAAGCAACAAAAGCAACTGTTCAACAAAAGCAACTGTTGAACGTGTGGAGCCCACCTCATATTTTCTGTTGATAAAACATTTAATTGTTATATGAACTATTATCTAGATATGAATTTGTAATTAGAGACATAAAGTAATTCATGGAATTATTACCCAACTAGCTATTATGCCTCATTTGTAAGTTTATAAGAGCTTTGTGGCCTGCTATAAGCTTACAAAAACTCCTTGTAATTCTGAGCTGGGAGTTGGAAAATGACTATAAATTTAGTCTAGATAGAAGCTTGTTAGCATAATCAAATAGGAGTCTCATTCTTAGTTTGACCAATAACTATTAAATAATATTCTTTCTTCATTCTGAGAGAAACACATGCACACAAATGCACACATGCATATTATACACACTCACAACCATGCATATACACATATTAAAAGGTATGAAACAGGCACAGAGTAGCTCTCTACACCTTCTTTTCTCAGCACCTTTATGCCAGTGCTTCTTCTTTAGGAAGGAATAATACGATTTATCATGAGTAATGAACTTACCTGTAGCAATGAAATTATCATAGGGAAGGATGAAATTTCACAAACCATCCCTTTTAAAGTTTATGAAGAGCCAATTGACATTAAAGCCAATAGGGCTTAAGTAACACACAATATCACTAGAAGTCCAGGAAAACTTAGCTAAACTACTTGGAATCATTTTTCCTTAATTGTATGCCTCTATCTTGGTTTCCCTATTATTTCTAAATTTTAATTTCTTTTAGTTAGTCCCTAAAACTTGTTCACCCTTTGAGTGAAGTGAAAATTCCAGAGACCCTCTGCAGTGAAAGCGTGGGTGTCTTCCAGCATTCTTCTCTCTCTCTGTCTACAACTTGGGCCTGCACGGTCCAAGCCACTCATGAGAATCCAAGCTCCTGCCAGTGTCTGTTTCAGATATGAGCACACAAGTCCATTCAGGCCAGAAGGGTTTGCAGGATGCAAGGAAGGGTTTGCAAGATGCAGCTGGATACTTCTATTTTTTGGTTTAAGGAACTCTCTTTCCTCTACAAAGATGAAGATGAAGTTGCAGAAGAGAAGGCAGAGCTGAGAGAATCAGGAATATGGAGCTAGAGCTAGTCGATTAAATCATGCCTCCAACCCATCCTGCACCACGTTTCCAGAGTCAATAATACATTTCTTCATTGTCTACCTCAATTTGAGCTAGCTAGACATTTTCTGCAAAAATGTCTCAAGTGTGATATATGATCACGTTCAGTTCATCTCATTTTATAGAAGAAACCGGAGTCCATAAGGCTGCAGAACTTATCCAAGATCATCAGCTATTTAGAGGAATATCAGAAAGCAGGGCCCAGACTCCTGGCCAGTCTGAGCTCATTACATCACACAGCCCTTACGGAGCTGCTGCAGATCTTCTGTACAACTTTCCTAATGCACTGTGCTTTGGTGAGCAAAATGGCCTTCTCAAGGGCTTCAGTGTTAGAGAAAATGGATATAATCAGTGAAGCAGTGCTTGGGAGATCCTCATGATCCAACTTATTTAGGTCCTTCTTGGTTGTACCTTAGAAGTCACCATGCTTGTCTGGCCAACAGCATTATAGGGTTTTGTTATTGATGGACGTGTTCATTGCGATTTCTGTCCTCCAATTAGTTCTTGCCTTTTGATTAGAATGTTTCTGCCCATTGCTATTGGTATATTCTGAAAGAGCTTCAGTTTCATGAGGACATCTTCAGGACATACCCATTTCTATCTTGTGCCTTGTTGGGGAGAAGCAGAGGAGGTAGGGAAGTTGCAGTTGTCCTCCTTCCCACATCCCCTTCCTCCCACTTTTCTAGAGTTGTGTGAACCTATTCTGCTCTCCTCTCCCTCCCTTTCCTTCCTGTTCATGGTTTATACTATTTTACCCTTGATTCCAACCTCCCTCACTTAGATACCTTAATTTAATTATTTTTTACTCTTGGCATTATATTAAAGGGATAGAGTAGTAGACCTAGACCAGAAAACCCGATTTCAAATTATCTTCAGCCAAGTCACTTGATGTCCCCAAGCTTCATCTAAACATGAAGATTAAAATATCTGCTGAGCACATTTCCCATCTGAGCTGCCTGCCATTTCCTGCCTTGGTTTGGTCATCAGTTCAACAGCATGTTTTGAGAATCCACTGTGTAAAAGGCATAGTGCTAGGTGGAAAATATAAATGTAAATTGCAAACCATTACTTAAGGGTAAGGTCTTGTTACCATTATTCAAACACTCATCTGGATATTACATAAATTATATAAAATGTTTTTTTTCTTCTTTAACAGCTTGTCATCTTTCGCATCCATAAACTTCCCAGATCTTTACGATTACTCACGAGTAGTAAAAACAAAATGCCATCCTTCTTGTGCCGTGCAACCTTCCTCCACTGAGCAAAAGCCACACAAGGCATTGCAAGTGATAGATGCCCTGTCACTTCTCACTGTCGGGGTTCTAGTTACTCAGTCAAACTCGGACAAAGAAAAGCACAAACTTTCCTGCTTGTGAAAAGATCATGGTCCAAACAGATTAAGCATGTTTAACTCAGAACACAGCATCCTGCTAGTTAGAAGCACCTTTGGCATATGGGAAGTTTGGATACAGGAGGTTTTCCAGATGATGATGTAATGGCTATCTATTGCCATGTAACACATTGCCACAAACTTAACAGCTTAAAATAACACACCTTTGCTATCTTGTGCTTTTCATGGGTCAGGCATCCAGGCACAGCTTAGCTGGTGCCTCTACTTCAGGTTCTCTCCCAGACTGCACTCAGGGAGTCGGCCAGCACTGGGGCCTATTCCAGAGGCTCAGTTGGGGAAGGATCCACTTTCAAGCTCACACGGTGATAGGTGGAATTCAGTTCTTAAAGGGTTATTGTCCTGGGGGTTTCCATTCCTAGGTGGCTTTTGGCTGGATGTGGGCCTCTCCAGCATGGCAGCTAGAGCCTGTGGGTCAGGAAGGCAGCAGAGAGAGCCTGCTAGCCAGATGGAAGTCACAGTCTTATCTCCTAATCACAAAGCGACATCCCACCATCTCTGCCATATTCTGTTAGTTAGAAGCAAGTCACAGTCCCCACCCACACTCAAGGGGCGGGGCTTGCACCAAGTTGTGAGTATCAGGATGCAGGAATTATTGGGGTCATCTTAGAATGAGCCATCCACAGAGGCATTGGATGCCTTCATTCTGTCAGCAGGTTAATATGGGCATTTGGAAGGGGGACACAGAAGTTGATGGTTGTGCTGGACCCACCTGTAGTGTGTGGGCAGCAGACCCAGACCTTGGGTGGCGATGGGGCCAGTGATGTGGGATTTTTTATCTCCAGGTGACAAGAGAAGAGAGACAGCTTGTCTGGTGTAACAAGGTAGATTTTCAAAAACAAAAGAGCAAAGAGTATTTCTTGAGCCAATTGTAGCTCAGATATAGGTTACGTGTTTGATTGTTGCTTTTGGAGCTCATGGATTTTTGGAAAGCAGATGCTTTTGACTCTGCCAGAATAGGATAGATTAGATATTGGAGAAATTAAGCTTTACTGTCATTTCCTTTTGTGAGGTAAGGAAACCTGTGGTGACCCATCTCACAACTCAAATACCGAATTGTAAGTGAAAGAGTAGCAGGGTTGTTTGCTTAGCATGAAATTATGGTGTGCCTGACACTGTGCTATGTACTTTTATTGACATTATTTTGCCCTTTCTTGTGTTCCAAAAGCTGCTAGGAATATCAGTTTGAGAGGTCTCTATTATTTTTCCAAAAAGGAATGTATTAATGCATATACTCATATGTCTGTTTAAATATTTATTGAACATTTGCTATAGGCCATGCATTGTGCTTGACATCAGAGATAAAGTCAATAACAAAATTAGTTTTGTGGTTGGGGGCTAAAGAGGCTAAATACCCAAATGCCCTATCTCCAGAGTTCTGAATGGTTTGACTCAGAAATGCAAATATTGTCTAGGAATCAAAGCACCTAATTATTTGTTACTGGTGGATTGGAAAATACAGTTGATCTTGAGTCCAGCACTGTCTTCCAACTCATTCCTACAAACTGAATTGTAGGAAAGACCCTGGTCCACATTTCTGCCTGTGGCAGCAGGAGCAGAGAGGAGGTATTCCTAATCTCTTAGTGGCAGGAAGACTGGAGGGGTGGGTGCAGAGAAGGGGGAGAAAAGGAAAAGAAGGGAGGGAGGGGTAAGGGGAGAAAGAAACAAGGAGAGATCACTGAACTTGGACCTGTAAAAATTAACCCCTCCATGGGGAGCCGATAGCAGTTAGACTCTTGCTATCTTGCCAGCCGGATGAGACTCTGCCCTTATGAAAGAAACTAGTGAGAGGTGGCAAAGAGGCTGCAACTTCTTCCATTCTCTGCCTTCTGTGCAACTGCTGATCTCCATTGACTGGGGAGATGAGAAAACTGATTCAGAATGCAAACCCAAACAAAAAGCTCACACACGTGGACCTGTGTCATGAGTAACTTCACTGGGCACCAGGAAAAATGCCTGTTAGCCTGGGAATAAGGTCTGCTCACAGAAGTCTCTGCACATAGTTTATCCAGGAACATAATTCATGAATAGATGAATATCAATTCAGAAGGAACTAACACAGAATCTATGCAAAAGTAATATGTGAAAGAATGAGAAAAGAATCAGGAAAAACACAGAGCAGGGGAGGGAGCCCCTTAGCAAAATGCTGCCAGCAGTCAGCTGAACATTGTGATCCAACCTACTGTGGAGAATTTAAACAAAGATCTTAATGAAGAAATTGGGAGCATTATAAACAAATTGAGCTCCTTATAAAAGTTGAGTTCAAAGATAAGAGCACAGAGATCACATGGAGAGATAAGAGAATGATATAAAGCTTGAGTGGGGGAGTTCTTAAAAGAAGTAGGAGAGGAATAAATTATAGCCAAGAAAGGCAAACTGGGAGCAGCACAGAAAAGAAGAGGCATGATTTAAAATGTACCCAGGGTAATGAATGACATCCTTGAGAAAGACAAAGTGGAATGAATACGAGCAAGGGATTACAAAAGGATTGCAGAGAAAGCAGGAAATAAGCAAGGCAGATAAAGCAGATCAAACATACACATAATTGATGTCTCCAAAGAAGATAACAGCAAAAAGGGTCAGAAACCATATATAGAGATGTGATTCAAGTACAGTTCCCAGAAATAAAGAAAGCCTTGGCTCTATAGTTTGAAAGATCACAGCACAACGTCCTAGAGGAAAATATTTACACAGAACTGTCAATTTGGGGACTCTCATCTCTCTAATTCTGAGAGGAAAAAAGAATCCTTTTGGACATCTAGACCAGAAGATTAAATAACTTCTTAGGGAGAAAAAAATGTCAGTCTGGTTCACAGTGCTTCACAATCTCAACAACACTTTGTCGAGAAAGGTCTACAAAATCCTAAAGGAAAAATGTATGACACAGGATTTTATAGCCTCCTGTACCATATCTCATGAAGGCAGACAGCAGAAAAGCATTTTTGAACCTGTAAGGACTTAGAGGAAACAGTTCCATGAGTCACTCTTGAAGAAACTACTAGAAGATGACATTCAGCCAGGTAAAAGGTCAATGAAAAAAAACTATGGCAAAACAACTACCAGTGAGCTTTGAATTCATTCAAGTGTAGGATTAGGAGCAAAGCATTTTGGCTACTGGCCTGTAGAAATTGTATAACTGACAAAAGTTGGAAGACAAAGGAGAGAACTTTTGTGATTGGAGATCTCAGAGACAGGAGATAGTTTTCATTACATAGTATTTTCGATCTTTTGAATTTTGCCCTAAGTGCATTTAGTACCTGTATTAGTTAGGGTTCTCTAGAGAAACAGAATCAACAGGGAACACTTGCAAATATAAAATTTATGAAAGTGTCTCACGTGACCGTAGGAATGCAGAGTCCAAAATCCACAGGGCAGGCTACGAAGCTGATGACTCCAATGGATGGCCTGGATGAACTCCACAGGAGAGGCTTACCAGCCAAAGCAGGAATGCAACCTATCTCCTCTGAGTCCTCCTTAAAAGGCTTCCCATGATTGCATTTAGCATCACTAATTGCAGAAGACACTCCCCTTTGGCTGATCACAAATGGAATCAGCTGTGGATGTAGCTAACGTGATCATAACCTAATCCTATGAAATGTCCTCATTGCAACAGACAGGCCAGTGCTTACCCAATCAGACGAACAGGTACCACAACTTGGCCAAGTTGACACCTGTCCCTAACCATGACAGTCCACCCCTTGTCAACTTGGCACCTATACCTTAGATTTCCAAATGAAAACAAAAATAAGCACACATTTTTTCTTTTACCTGACAATACTCAACTGTCCTGCATATAACTGGAAGCACATTAAATCTCTCCAGAATAGGGTGCAAATCCTTGGGCAACATTCATTCTTAAACTTGATATCTTACAACTTAAATAGTATAACACAAACAAAACAGCATTACAGTCCTCGTTTCTGTAACTGATCACGTGGTCGAAGTTCATATTTATCACTACCTTCTTCCACTACCCATTCCATGTTCCCTTTCCCCTCAGCAAGCACTTCAGCTGGCCGTGGTTCTTTGCCTGGTGGGGTGACCCAAACCTTCATTCCTGAAGTCTCAGAGCCATTAGTGGTCCTGCCTGGATTGTGTTGTTGCAGTTTTCCATTGATTTTGATCACAGGGCATGGTAGTACTAATAGACGCCCCAGGGGATCTCCTATATTCCAAGAAAACTCTTCTTTACCTCCATTATGTAGTTGCAGTCCTACTTCCTTCTGATAGTCAGGGTCAATTACCCCAGACAATAATGTAATCCCCTTCTTGGTGTGTTGATCCAGAGGCATAAGTAGCCCAAAGTGGCCAGGTGGCAATCTTAACTTCCAGTTCAGTGGTATCACTGTTGTTTCTCCTGGAGAAAGCACACCCCGTTTTGGAACTAAAACCTGTAGACCAGCAGAACTCAGGGTAGCAGGGGCAGGAAGCAAAAATTTTCCTAGTGGATCACTAGGAGTAATAGTGAGTGGCACCACACCCATTTCCACCCCTTGGTTCCTGGACCCATGGATCCTGGCTATGGGAGAAACAGCACCATACAGCGGACGCTGATTCAGAGCATACACAGCTTCCTGGAGAACATTACCCCAGCCTTTCAAGTTTTTGCCACCTAGTTGGCACCGTAATTGAGATTTCAAAAGGCCATTCCACCGTTCTATCAATCCAGCTGCTTCTGGATGATGGGGAATATGGTAAGACCAGAGAATTCCATGAGCATGTGCCCATTCCCGCACTTCATTTGCTGTGAAGTGTGTTCCTTGATCCGAAGCAATGCTATGTGGAATACCATGACGATGGATAAGGCATTCTGTAAGCCCACGGATAGTAGTTTTGGCAGAAGCATTGCGTGCAGGGAAAGCAAACCCATATCCAGAGTATGTGTCTATTCCAGTTAGAACAAATCGCTGCCCCTTCCATGAAGGGAGTGGTCCAATGTAATCAACCTGCCACCATGTAGCTGGCTGGTCACCTCGGGGAATGGTGCCATATCGGGGGCTGAGAGTGGGTCTCTGCTGCTGGCAGATTGGGCACTCAGCAGTGGCTGTAGCCAGGTCAGCCTTGGTGAGTGGAAGTCCATGTTGCTGAGCCCATGCATAACCTCCATCCCTACCACCATGACCACTTTGTTCATGAGCCCATTGGGCAATAACAGGAGTTGCTGGGGAAAGAGGCTGACTGGTATCCATAGAACGGGTCATCTTATCCACTTGATTATTAAAATCTTCCTCTGCTGAAGTCACCCTCTGGTGTGCATTCACATGGGACACAAATATCTTCATGTTTTTAGCCCACTCAGAAAGGTCTATCCACATACTTCTTCCCCAGACCTCTTTGTCACCAATTTTCCAATTATGGTCTTTCCAAGTCCCTGACCATCCAGCCAAACCATTAGCAACAGCCCATGAGTCAGTATACAAATGCACCTCTGGCCAGTTTTCCTTCCAAGCAAAATGAACAACCAGGTGCACTGCTCGAAGTTCTGCCCACTGGGAGGATTTCCCCTCACCACTGTCCTTCAAGGACACCCCAGAAAGGGGTTGTAATGCTGCAGCTGTCCACTTTCGGGTGGTACCTGCATATCGTGCTGAACCATCTGTAAACCAGGCCCGAGTTTTCTCTTCCTCAGTCAATTCACTGTAAGGAACACCCCAAGAGGCCATAGCTCTGGTCTGGGAAAGAGAAGGTAATGTGGCAGCAGGAGTGGAAACCATGGGCATTTGTGCCACTTCTTCATGTAACTTACTTGTGCCTTCAGGACCTGCTCTGGCTCTATCTCGTATATACAATTTCCACTTTACAATAGAGTGCTGCTGTGCACGCCCAACTTTATGGCTTGGTGGGTCAGACAACACCCAACTCATGATAGGCAACTCAGGTCTCATGGTAACTTGGTGGCCCATGGTTAAGCGTTCAGTCTCTACTAAGGCCCAGTAGCAGGCCAAAAGCTGTTTCTCAAAAGGAGAGTAGTTATCTGCAGCAGATGGTAAGGCTTTGCTCCAAAATCCTAAAGGTCTGCGTTGTGATTCTCCTATAGGGGCCTGCCAAAGGCTCCAGACAGCATCTCTATTTGCCACTGACACTTCCAGCACCATTGGATCTGCTGGATCATATGGCCCAAGTGGCAGAGCAGCTTGCACAGCAGCCTGAACCTGTCGCAGAGCCTCCTCTTGTTCAGGTCCCCACTCAAAATTAGCAGCTTTTCTGGTCACTCGATAAATGGGCCGGAGTAGCACACCCAAATGAGGAATATGTTGTCGCCAAAATCCAAAAAGACCAACTAGGCGTTGTGCCTCTTTTTTGGATGTGGGAGGGGCCAGATGCAGCAATTTATCCTTCACCTTAGAAGGGATATCTCGACATGCCCCACACCACTGGACACCTAGAAATTTTACTGAGGTGGAAGGCCCCTGTATTTTTGTTGGATTTATCTCCCATCCTCTGACACGCAAATGCCTTACCAGTAAATCTAGAGTAGTTGCTACTTCTTGCTCACTAGGTCCAATCAACATGATATCATCAATATAATGGACCAGTGTGATGTCTTGTGGAAGGGAGAAACGATCCAGTTCTCTGTGAACAAGATTATGACATAGGGCTGGAGAGTTGATATACCCCTGAGGTAGGACAGTGAAAGTATATTGCTGACCTTGCCAGCTGAAAGCAAACTGTTTCTGGTGGTCCTTACTAATAGCTATTGAGAAAAAAGCATTTGCCAGATCAATAGCTGCATACCAGGTACCAGGGGATGTACTGATTTGCTCAAGCAATGATACTACATCTGGAACAGCAGCTGCAATTGGAGTTACCACCTGGTTGAGTTTACGATAATCCACTGTCATTCTCCAAGACCCATCTGTTTTCTGCACAGGCCAAATAGGAGAGTTGAACGGGGATGTGGTGGGAATGACCACCCCTGCATCTTTCAAGTCCTTAAGAGTGGCAGTAATCTCTGCAATCCCTCCAGGAATACGGTATTGCTTTTGATTTACTATTTTGCTTGGTAGGGGCAGTTCTAGTGGCTTCCACTTGGCCTTTCCCACCATAATAGCCCTCACTGCACGAGTTAGAGAACCAACGTGGGGATTCTGCCAGTTGCTCAGTATGTCTATGCCAATTATACATTCTGGAACTGGGGAAATAACTACAGGATGGGTCCGGGGGCCCACTGGACCCACTGTGAGACGGACCTGAGCTAAAACTCCATTGATCACCTGGCCTCCATAAGCCCCCACTCTGACTGGTGGTCCAGAGTGACGTTTTGGGTCCCCTGGAATTAATGTCACTTCTGAACCAGTGTCTAATAATCCCCGAAATATCTGATCATTTCCTTTTCCCCAATGCACAGTTACCCTGGTAAAAGGCCGTCGGTCTCCTTGGGGAAGACTTAGAGGAAGGTTAACAGTATAAATTTGTGGCAGTGTAACAGGTTTCTTCCCCATAGGGACCTGGCCTCCCCTCATTCAAGGGGCTCAGGGTCTGTAAACTGTTTCAAGTCTGGAAATTGGTTAAGGGGCCGTGACTCTGTGTTTTTGTAATTCAGGTTAGACTTCTGTTCCTTTGACCTAGATCTCTTTTGTTTATACAGCTCCAACAAGAATTTAGTAGGCTGCCCTTCTATTGTATTTCTAGGCACCCCATGATTTACTAGCCAATGCCACAAATCTCTGCGTGTCATATAATTTTGATGCCTCCTTTGAGTTTGTTGTCTATTATAATACCCACGTCTACCCTGTCTTTGGTGATTAAGTGCTGCCACCTGGCTTCTGCCAACTCGGGATCCTGTCATCCCCATTGTGTTTAAGGATTCCAGCTCAGTGACAGCAGTTCCTACAGTAATATCTGACCTACAGAGAAGTGCAACCACAGAGCTCTTGAGGGATGATGGTGCTAGTCTCACAAATTTATTTCTCACTGTTCTGGTAAAAGGTGCATCCTCTGGACATTCCTGGGGTGTAAGAGCAGGCTTTGCATGATAAATCCACTCTAACATCCCAATCTCTCTAAGCCTCTGGATCCCCTCATCTACATTATACCAGGGCAGTTCTGGCATTTCAACCTCAGGTAATGTTGGCCACCTTTTGATCCATGTTTCAACCAACCACCCAAACAAACTGTTAACACCTTTTCTAACTGCTCTAGCTATAACATTGAATGCAGAATCTCTGCTTAGTGGGCCCATATCAATAAATTCAGCTTGATCCAGCCTTATATTCCTCCCACCATTATCCCACACTCTTAAAATCCATTGCCACACATATTCCCCTGATTTCTGTCTATATAAATTGGAAAACTCACACAGTTCTTTTGGAGTATAACATACCTCCTCATGTGTGATACTTTGTACCTCACCTTTAGGGGCCTGTTGGGACTTTAGTCTAGTTATAGGTCTAGAAGAAATGAGGGGTGGTGGGGGTGGGTCATCAAAAGAATTAGAAATATCTTCCAAGCCATTTGCTTCAGGGCTTTCATTTGCAGTTTCATCTGGTGAAACAGGATTAATAACTCTAGGGCTAATCCCTTCAGGAGGAGGTTGGGTGGCCAATTCCTCAAGGCAGGCTGGAGGTGGGGCGGCTATGTCCTCAGGGCAGACTATTACAGGGTTATCTAAAGAAGGCTCAGTATGGTCTAGGGTTTCAACCTCACCCCCAACATCATTATCAATCCATATGTCACCATCCCATTTTTCAGGGTCCCACTCCTTTCCAATCAATGCCCTCACTTTAACGGCAGACACCATGCAAGACTGAGATTTCAGTTTACGTTGTAAAGTTGCTACTCTAACAATAAGATTCTGAGTCTGATTTTCAGAGATCTCAAGTCTACGGCTACAGGAAATAAAATTTTCCTTCAGGATACTCATAGAAACCTCTACATCTTTCAGACGGCACTTAAGCTTCTTGTTTGAAGCCTTAAGCCCATCCCTTTCACCCTTTAATGTAGACAGTGTATCTAACAACAACCAACCAACATCTCTATAACTCTTATTTCTACAAAACTCTGTAAAGGTGTCAAAAACGTTATCCCCCAGAGTCTGGCTTCGTACAAGCGAAGCATTAGGAGAATCAAATGATGATATTTTGACTATCTCCTTTGCCAACTCAGTCCATGGATTGGGAGTGTCATTCTGATTACGGGAATCAGAGTCCTTAGTGTCTCTGAGCCCAGTCAGAGTAGAAAACCATTCATAAAAACCCATTTTTAAGATTCTGTTCCTTAAGAACCACTCCTGGTACCAAGATGTATTAGTTAGGGTTCTCTAGAGAAACAGAATCAACAGGGAACACTTGCAAATATAAAATTTATGAAAGTGTCTCACGTGACCGTAGGAATGCAGAGTCCAAAATCCACAGGGCAGGCTACGAAGCTGATGACTCCAATGGATGGCCTGGATGAACTCCACAGGAGAGGCTTACCAGCCAAAGCAGGAATGCAACCTATCTCCTCTGAGTCCTCCTTAAAAGGCTTCCCATGATTGCATTTAGCATCACTAATTGCAGAAGACACTCCCCTTTGGCTGATCACAAATGGAATCAGCTGTGGATGTAGCTAACGTGATCATAACCTAATCCTATGAAATGTCCTCATTGCAACAGACAGGCCAGTGCTTACCCAATCAGACGAACAGGTACCACAACTTGGCCAAGTTGACACCTGTCCCTAACCATGACAGTACCTTTTAAAAAAATAAATAATGTATTTAGAAATGACATGAAAAAGATGGGCCAAAATTTTAGGATATACTATTCTGTGATCTAGAAATCAAAAAGGTGAGGTAAGGTTTTGATTTATCCCAACCAAAGAGGGTAAAGAAAAGCTATCTTTTCACACAAGCAGAAAAATTTAAGATGGAAACACACAAAGAAAACACAGTATTCTGAATTAGGTGTAACAGAGAAGGGTTGGCATGTTTTCCTGTTGACAAAGATTCAAACAATCCTTCTACAAGAATGTAAGGATGCCTTGTGGTGTCAGCATGCAGTTTTTGAAAGCTGAGGTTCTTTTTTTTTTAAATATTTTTATTGTAAACAACAAATGATCATACAAGCATTCTTGACATTCAAATATTCTTGGCATGGTTTCAACTAATGGCTCACAATATCATCAAATAGTTGTGCATTCATTACCATGATCTCTTTTTCTGAACATTTTCATCTCTCCAGCAAAAGAAATAAAAAAGAAAAAAGAAAAAACTCATACATGCCCTACCCTTTACTCTTCCCTCTCATTGTCCACTAGTACTTCAATCTACTCAACTTATTTTAACCTTTGTTCCCCCTATTATTTATTTTTGTCCATACTTTTAACTCATCTGTCCATACCATAGATAAAAGGAGCATCAGATACAAGGTTTTCACAATCACACAGTCACATTGTGAAAGCTATATCTTACACAATCATCTTCAAGAAACATGGTTACTGGAACACAGCTCTACAGTTTCAGGTACTTCTCTCTAGCCACTCTAATACACTATAAACTGAAAAGGGGATATCTATATAATGCTTTAGAATAACCTCTGGGATCACTTCTAGACTCTGTTTGAAATCGCTCAGCTAGTGACACTTTATTTTGTCTCATTTCTTTCTCCCCCCTTTTGGTCAGGAAGCTTTTCTCAATCCCTTGATTGAGTCCCAGCTCATCCCAGGATTTCTGTCCCACATTGCCAGGGAGGTTTTTACCCCTAGGAGTCACGTCCCATGTAGAGTGGGGGAGGGCAGTGAACTTGTTTACTGTGTCAGCTTAGAGAGGGAGAGGCCACATCTGAGCAACAAAAGAGGTTCTCTGGGGGTGGCTCTTAGGCCTAATTTTAAGTAGGCTTAGCCTACCCTTTGCAGGGATAAGTTTCATAGGGGCAAACCCTAAGATTGAGGGTTCAGCCTATTGATTTGGTGTCCACACTGCTTGTGAGAATATCAGGAATTCTCCAAATAGGGAACAATAAGGAAGTTGATTTTTGCCCCCTTTTTCCCCATTTCCTCAAGGGAATTTGGCAAATACTTCTTTATTCACTGTCAACTCACTCTGGGAGTTATCAGGGTATCACACTAATCTGGACAACCAACAAAATCTCATGCCCTATTCAAGGTTCCCTGTACTTAAGTTGTTCAATTAGTCACCAAATAAACATTTCAGAAGCTGAGGTTCTTGAGGCTATTTCCATATCCCAATGATTCGTCTTGTCAGCTTTTCCCAGATCCCCAAGATGGGGCTTTCCCATCTACCCCTTGAAGGCTCTGCCCTCATCCTGGCTCCAGAGAGGGTAAAGCAGCATCTAAGCCTCGGTGGCAGCTGTAGTGGCTCAGTCCTGAGCACCTTCTCCAGCCATGGGGCTCCCCGTTTCTCAAGTTGCAGTTCTCACCCAACTCTGTATACCTCAGGTCCCTGGCCTTCTGCTTTGGTTTATTTCATTCCCTCTGGCTCCTGCCTACTCCTTCCCCAAGAGAACACAGCCTTCTCCTTGCATCCATCCTGGCGCCAAGACCCTACAGCACCAAAGGATGCCCTGCAGGATAAGGTGACAGTGTCTGACCCCTCAATGGGAAAAACCCTCTTCTTCGGGACCCCTTAATCTTTTTTTGCAAATTCCAGTGCTAACTATTTATATGCAAGGTGTGCTGTTGTTGTTTTTGTTGTTGATGATGTTTAAAAACCGCCTTGAATGTGGCATGCAGAACGTTCTCCTTATACCTTACTGATAGACTATTAACAGTCTTTAAAACATGGATACACTTTGACCCAACTGAATATCTTAAAATAACCTCCAAGGAAATAATCAGAGACGCATATAAAATTTTAGTAATAGCTAATATTCATTGACTATTTAACAAGTGGAGAATCTGTGCTTAGCAATCCACATGCGTTATTCCATTTGCTCTCCACACTGTTCTGGAGTTAGGGGCTATCATTACAGACAGGAGACGGAAGGCCAGTGGGTATGTCTCAGGTCCGATGACTAAGCAGTGGGACTGCAACTTGTCTAACTCCAAAACCCAGGCTTTTAACCACTGCTATCCTGCCCTGTGGAGATGGTCACCTGAGTGCTTTTCGGAATTGTGAAAAATTGCAATCAGTCTACAGACCCAAGGAAAAGAGACTGATTAAAATGTCACATGACCAAGAAAATCACACTCTAGAAGAACTTGAATAGCATGGGAAAACACACACTCTATCTTAGTACATGAATAAAGCCTGCTAAAAGGTATGACATAAACACAGTAGTGTGAGTCCAATTGTGTAAACTATTTATATTTTATTGATTATATTATACTTAAAAGGTGATAGTGATATGATAAAACAGTCAGTAAAGGTTATCTCTGGAAAAAAAAAAAACAGCCTTGACCGGTTTTTGGATCAAGTTAATAGGTAAGTTTCCTGCCGAATTCTAATCCCTCCCTCTTTCCCTGGCCTGTGTTGGAACGAGGACTCATCCAGTTGTATGCCTGATTATTTAAATAAATGATCCATACCAATGCATTGCAAACTTTATTGCATATAGGAATCACTTTAATAATATCTTATTGAAGTATAAATTCTGGCTCAGTGCATCTGGAGGTGGGTCCAGGGTCTGTGCCTCTAATAAAACCTCCAAATGTGACCCCAGGCCCTCCTGGGCTGCGGATAACATGTTGAGAAGCAGAAGTGGACAGCCTATCACTTGACTTGACAATGCAAGAGTTAATCAAATGACTTCCATGAAAACAAAACATTGGACACTACCCCTTGGCATTAAAATTCCCGTTCTTGCTGCTCCAGAGACCCTTCTCTTTCCTCTGTGCCCGTGGATAAGGGTGCAGTTTAGATCACAGGGTGTCTTTGAACTCTGTGCACTCCAACCCAATGACAAGTTAATAGGCAGCTGGTTGCAAGTTACTGACCTGCCACATTCACCACACGATTTCCAGAAACACTTGGTACATACCATTTTAGAGGAGTCACTCCCAGGGCCAAGCCAGTTATGGGTGGCCCAGGACCCATAGTACTTTCAGGGGCGCAGGAAAATGTTTTCATTTTTTTTTTAATCAGAAGAGAAGAAAAAGAACGTTTAAGGTTGAAGAAAATGTTTTAATTATCAATCCAGCCTGGATCGTTTTCATTTTTTATCCCAATGCAGATGTAAAACATAATTGATAAATTTTTTTCTTTTATGTAGCAAAGGGCCCAAGAGGATAAAGTTGCCCAGGGCCCATGGAGGTTAGAATGATCATGAATTAGTGGGCAGCATCACAGAAACAAAACAATGGGACTCTCTCTGGGAGTTCTTATTTTTTGGTAATGAGAGAGCCGATTTTCAAATAGTAACCTGCAATGATTATTCTTAATTTTGTAGGACATTAAGATGTCTTATGCTGCATGGTAGACTTAGGAACAGACAACCTGGGGGTCATCAATACTTACGATCAGAGGCAAAGGCTCGGCAACTGTAGTCTCGCGTCTGCTCCCTGGAACCATGTTGAAAACTTGCTGCTCGGGAGAATCACAGAGAAATTAAACGAAATCCTGATGCTCAGGCCAGGCTATGCCAGTTAAATCAGAATCTAGGCCAGGGACCAAGACATTCGTTGGGTTTTAAAACTCCCCAGATGAGGGTGGTGCAATGGTGGGTCAGTGGCAGAATTCTCGCCTGCCATGCCAGAGACCTGGGTTCAATTCCTGGTGTCTGCCCATGCAAAAACAAACAAAAAAACCTCCCCCCGTGACTCCAATGTGCAGCCAAGTTTGAAAATTAATGATCTAGATCATTCTAAGGAGTAAATGTATTCAGAAAATATTTCAGTAAGTGAGTACCTTGGAAGACTAGTACCTCAGGATTTTAACTCTGACATGGATTATTAACAGGTAGGACTTAGAAAAAAGATCTGTGGTCAAATATTCCTGGGAAGCTTTAGGTCAAGAAAAGAAAAGCAGTTGCCTTTACTGTAGGGATTATGGCAGAACTGAAATCTTCTAAGACAACGAGAGGGTTTGCAGCATTTCCTAAATTGATTTGACCTTAGTCACTCCACCCCTACCCCTTTTCTGAGAAGCTGCCCAAGGGATGCTTTGACAAATGCTAACCTGGAGTTATATTTCACTATGCAAAATTTAAACCCACTTCAGTTGCATGTCCTGGCTCTTAGGTTTGGGAAGATGTGTTCTTGGCATTGCTACTTAGAATTCAGAATGCATTTTCCACAAAACAATGCAGCTAGATGTAATGGAAATACTGTGATGAGAGATAAAATTGTTGCTGTGGCAGAATCTGCTCAGGTTGTGAGCAGCTTTAGAAACCAACTTGCAGAATTCAACATGGGTGAGGCCTTTCCTCAAGCTTAAAATTGACAAAGCCTAACATGAACGTTTCTTACGTGTTGCCAACTTCATGTTCCTTGAAATTATGAGACATGTTCTTTCGTGTTGAACTTTTCTTAAGTATAAAAAATAAATTCCAAATAAGTGTCTTACAATAAAAATCAAATTTAATTACTTGTTGCTATGGAATTTTGCTTGATTACAAATTCTTTGTCGGCTGCTCCTAATTCCATTCAAGTTTCAACAGCTAAAGGGATATTCTGACTCTAAGAAGAGAGAGTACATAAATTTTTAAACAGTTTTAATCTTTACTCTAGCAAAACCTATCCAAGGAGTGACAAGAAAATACAACAAAACAGGAGAGAGAGATATTTCATCAAAGCTCCGATGCAGGTCTTAAAAAGAGTTGGAATAGTTTCTCTATTTAGAATAGAAATTTTGTTGTAACAGCTTGAGAATGAGAGAAAAAGCCATTTGTCAAAAGAATCATTTTAATGCTCAAGCTGTTAGTTGAAAAGCAGGCCCTCCAACAGGAATTTTATACTAACTTGTTTTTCCTGAATTAAAAAAAAAGTTTAGCATTAGTCAAAACGATTCTGATGGTTTCATTCTACATTTGTTGGAGTAAAATAAAAAGCATTGTCAGATGAGGCTGGATGAATTTAATAAAATCTTAAAAGAAAATAAGATATTGTTTTAAATAGGAGTAAAATCAAACTGTAACAGGCCAGGGACCTTGTTTCAAATATGTATATCCATACCACACGAGAGCTTAGTGTTTGCCATTATAAGTTCCTTGGATGGATATTTTCTTCTGCCTTTTAAGAATGGGCCTTTGGGCACAAACAGAAGTAGTGAGAGTGTTTGACACTGAATTTGAAATGGTAAACTTTGAATTTACTGTGGTTCTTGGCTGGTTTGGCTTGACTGCACCTCATTTCCCAGAAGCCCCCTTCTTGATTATGCTTTGGATGGGCCAGAAGAGGCATTCAGCGGAGCTCTGGGGCAGAAGGCACATGGTGCAGGTCAGCAGCTGGACCTTTGACTGTTCACCTGCCCCTGCAGCTTCTCTGACTCCTGTGCGGGGGGTGGAGGAGCTGTTGAGCTCTGTGAGGAAGGGCTCCCAGCTTCTGCAGCTCACCCATGATACCAGAGTTAGAGGCAGCAAGAGCTGATACAGGCTTTTGTCCATCCTTGTGGGGTTCCAGCTGGCACATATGGGCTCTAGCCTGTCTCTGATCACCTTGTTTTACATTGATCTTCCCTTCCCGGTTCCTGTCCTGTGGATTTCAAGCTCTAGCATCAGAAGTGACGACAACAGCCTCAAAATTATATGTGTGTATATATATATATATATATATGATACATATACATGTACACATATATACACATGCACACATGTACATATTCACATACACATACACGTATTGATGTGTCTGTGCACTCACTACCAACTGGAGGAACAGTTGAATCACATGCTTGGCCTGATCAATAAATCAGATGCCAGGAGCCATTTGTGGTCTTCAATTGTGAATGCACAGTAACGCTTATCTAAGCATGGACCACTGAAGTTCCAAGGGTCCCTTCTCATCATGGGGTTGGCCTCTGCACGGTGCTTTGTTGGGGTTGGAGGTTTGGGGCAGGGTGAAGGTGTGATGGCAAATCACCAATACCTGAATACAGGGGCAAAAAAAAGGGTGATGCAAGAAGACACACTGAAGGTGTCTAGAGTCTTCTCAAGCTGGGAGCCACACCCTGCCAACAAAGCCCGGCACTCTTGTGCAATACAGGTCTTTTTGATTAAAGGTTTTGAATATCTGAGATAACAGATTTTGGCGATTGTTGCCTTTTGCTTTTCAACAAACCCTTAATAGGAAAAGCACATTTTTCAGGTTTGGAATGGAAGGAATAAGTCAAAGATTAAAACCTGGATATGGTTAAGAGCCCACTCAGTTTCTATAAGTTCAAACCCAGAGGAAAAAAGTGCGGTTGTTTTATTTATTACTGTCTGTTAGTGAATAATCTCCAGTGCCACCTTGTCTCAAGAATTTATTCTATTTGGGGGTGGGGAGTGGGATTAGACAATGATTCATTAATGAATGGTGCTTAAGAAGAGGAAAAAAAATGAGGCTTTCTATGGAACATTTCAACCAGAAAAATTTAGAGAACAGGAGTCCCTGTTCTGGTCCTATGTGTCGTAAAATTATTTCCTTCACTTTTGTATGTATCTCAGGATACCTTAACCTATGTAGTTGATACTTCCAAGGCTGCCTTATCAACTGGCTTTCAGATATATTTGGCCAAAGTGAATATTGGCAGGAGACTGGAGAGTGGGAGAAGGGCAAAGTCCTAACATTTTTTCCCCTCACTTTCTGCTTCTGGTGATGCAATGGCCAAAGCCATGTCCCTGGATCCAGTTCAGACTGTACAGACCCAACTTCTAAGGCATGATCCCATTCCTGGGTTCTAGTGCCACCCATTTCCCTCTTCATTCTTTTGGTCTAGTGATGGCATCAGTTCTGTCACTGCTAATCTCTGGGTTGCCTCATTGACTCTCATTGGGTTTCTCATCATAAAATCGCAAACGATGTGCATAAAGAAGTGATTTTTGCATAGACAGTGGCTAAGCTATACTTCAGAAATCTTCTGAAGATTCCTTCCTAATTTTATGGCCACTGCCTGTTACTGGATGTGCTCTTCCAGGCCATGCCACCGTTTTATCAAAATCAGCTTTGATTTGTTGTAGAAATGGTTTTATAATTAGTGGGCATCGATACCAGCCTCTTTAGTCCTTATTAAGATGTCTGCTAAAAATTTCACTACCTAATTGGCTATTGCCCTTTCATTGCAATAAAAAACATATTGCTTTTATTATTTTATAATCTTAGATAATGTTGATCTTACCCGTGGCTATTTTAGCTCTTATTATGCATAATAGCCAGCCTCCAAGATGGCCCTCGATGAGCCTCATCTTCTTGTTTTCATGCCCTTGTGTTGTGCCCTCCACACTGGATCATGGGTGACCCTGGGTTCCCAAAAGAGTAAGGTGGAAGTGATAGTGTGTGACTTCTCAGGCTAGGTCACAAAGGATATTTCAGCTTCCAGTTTGGTCTCTTTTTCAATATTTCTATGACATTACTGATTTTCTGTCTGTTGGTTCTATATTTTACTGAGAAAGTAAGATTGAAATCTCAAGGACTATAACTGTAGATTTGTCAATTTCTGTTTTCATATTTATCAGTTTGCGGTTCACATATTTTTGAAGCTCTGCTATTAGGTGCATATATATTTAGGATTGTTATGTCCTCTTTATGAACTGACTTCTTTATTATTATGTAATGTTCCTTTTTAGCCCTTCTAATATTACTTCTAAAGTCTACTTTGTCTAATAGTAATTTAACCACTCAAACTTTCTTTTGGTCAGCATTTGTAGGATATCTTTTCTCTAACCTTCCACATTTAAACTATTTGGTCTTTATAGTTAAGGTAGGTTTCTTGTAGATAGCATATAGTTGGGTTTTGCTTTTTTATCTCCTCTGAAATGAAAGTGTTTCTTTTAATTGGTGGGTGGATCTTTCATAGTTCAAACAAAGAAGCAGGACCAGAAGGACAGTAAAAGATTTATTGCAAGAAATTGTCTTAGTTGATAATGAGGACTGGCTAGGCAATTGTAAAATCTGTAAGACAGGCCACCAAGATAGGCAGGCTGGAATTCTTGGCACAGAATAAAGCTGTTGTCCACAGGCAGAATTTCTTCTTAATTGGGGAAACCTCAGCTCTGCATTTAAAACCCTCTTTAAAAGCCTTTCAACTGATTGAATTAGACCCATCCAGATTATCTGGGATAATCTCCCTTTCTTAAAACCAACTGATTATGAACATTAGTCACATCTACAAAAATATCTTCACAGCCACACCTAGATTAGTGTTTAAATAACTGGGGACTAGCCTAGCCAAGTTGACACATTAAAAGACCATCACAGTGCACTTGATTGTTTATATTTAATGTAATTATTAACATAGTTGGATTTAAATCTACTATTTACCATTTATTTTATTTTTATCCCATATTTTCTTTGTATTTTTCTTCTTTCCCTGCCTGCTTTTGGATTGAGTACTTTTTATGGTAACTATTCCTGTTTTTTTAGTCATTGCTTTAGAGTTTCTAATATACATGTTCAACTTTTCAGAGCCTACCTCCAAATGATATTATACCACTTTATGTATAAGAACTTAACAATAGTATATTTCCATTTCTCCTCTCCTATACTTTGTGCTACTGCTGTCATACAGTTTACATCTATATATGCTATAAAACCCACAAGTATTATTTTTTTTTGTTTTAAACAGTTATCTTTTAAAAAAATTTAAAAAGGAGAAAAATATATTTTTTAATCTTTTTAATCTACCCACTCAGTTACTACTTAAGGTGCTCTTCTTCCTTTGTATAGATCCAGGTTTTTGTTCTCTATCATTTTTCTTCTGTCTGAACAACTTCCTTTATATTTATTATAGTGGAATTATGATGACAATGAATTCACTTAACATTTGCATTCATGGAGAAGTCCTTATTCTGCCTTTATTTGGAAAGATATTTTTCAGGTTTCATGGAGTGAAGATTTTTAGGTTGATTTTTCTTTCTTTCAGTACTTTAAAAATGTGCTTCACTATCTTATAACTTGCATACTTTCTGATGGTCTGCTGTCATTTTTTTCTTTTTTTCTCCTCTTCATAATGTGTCTTTTTTTCTTCTCTATTGCTTTTAAGATATTTTGGTTTTTCATTATCACTAGATTTCAGAAATTTGATTATGATGTGCCTTGGTATGGTTTCTTTAAATTTAACATGTTTGACTTTCTTGGATCTAAGGATTTATAGTTTTCATCCAATTTAGAAAAAAAATCATATTTGGCCGTTATTTCTTCAAATATTTTTTCTGTTCCCTATCTTCTTCTCGATTCCATACATGAATATTGGAGTACTTGATATTGTCTCACAGGTCACTGTTACTCTTCTTATTTTTGGTCTTTTTTTTTTTTCTCTTTCTGTTTCATTTTGAATAGTTTTTATTGATTTGTCGTACTATCCCGATATTTTCTTCTGTAACATCTTAATTTGTTGTGAATACCAACAGTTTATTTTCTTGTCTGATTGTTTACTTTTCATCTCTAGAAATTCCCTTTAGGGCCTTTTTTACATCTTGCATTTCTCACCTCATATGCTTATGTTTTCCAATACCTTCTTGAACGTATGTAAACTATGTATAATAGCAACTTTATCATCCTCTACTGCTAGTTTCATCATCTCTGTCTCTCTGTCATTTCTGAATCAATTTCTATTGAACTGTTTTTCTCATGTTTCTTTGACTTCCTGGTAATTATTATTTTATTTTTTTGGACATAGAACATTATCCTGTGTATTTTTGGTGTTAAGAGCTAGATTTTCTATATTCCTACTACAGTGATAGATTTTCTACTATCAACTAGATTATTTGGAATTTTTGAATTGCTTTTAAGCTTGAGCCTAGGACTAATTTAACCCCCTTGCTAAAATAATACTCTACTGAGGATTTCATGCAATGTCCCACATATCACAAGAACTTTCCAATCTAGATGGCAGGAAAACAAACAACTTCCATCTTCTGTCAGCTCAGAGAATTATTCTGCCTAATACTTTCTGGTGGCTCTTTTTTGGCCTTAAATCTATCAGATACAAGGTACTTCCCTCTAGCCACTCCAATACACCATAAACTAAAAAGGGGTTACATATATAAATGTAAAAAGAACCTCCAGGATAACCTCTGGACTCTGAAATCTCTCCACCATTGACACTTTATTTTGTCTCATTTCTCTCTTCCTCCTTTGGGTCAAGAGGGTTTTCTCAATCCCTTGATGCTGAGTCCCAGCTCATGATTTTTTATTGGCATAATATTTGGCATGGCTAAGTGTTAAAATACTGCATCCTCAGTAACTAATTCAAACTAAGAAATCTGAAATTCAAAGTTCATTAACATTTTGCAATTGCCCTGGATTTTTTTTTTTATATCCTAAAAAAAGATTTAATTGTTACCAATGACCTAAATATCCTGTCTCCACTCATTCCGATGTCTAGATTAAGAGTTGGTGCTCCGGATTTAATTCCCATTGACCCACATTTAGAAGAACAGAGCCTTAGCCATGGTGCAATGGGTGGAGTCCCAGCATCCACAGCATTCTTTCAGACTGCAGACAGGAGGCACTGGTCTTTCTGATTTACTCTGTGCCTAGCTGACGACCCCTAAGTGTTTTGTTGACGGCATCACAAGTGACATGAGGACAGAGATGCATCCAAATCTCCCATAAAATTATGTTCTCTATAGAGAGGTAGTGAAGGTAGATGGAAAAAGTGTGCAGGGGCAGGGATGATATCAGTGGTAAGAAGTATGAAGATTCGTGATTATGTGCTCAGAGGGTAGGGATTTCAAGATGCTGAGAGACTTTTATAAGTTTGGTGTGGAGAAGGATGGAATAAGGAATGCATTTCTAGGGAAGCGCCAGGGATTGAACAACAAAGAAGAGAAGGAAGCCCAGAGTTGGTCTGTGATCTTTCTCAGCATGAAAACTTCCCTTCTGGAGGGGCTCTGCAGCAACGGGGGGCCGAATCGAAGCTGCCCAAATGACCTTGACGAGTGGCACCTTGCTAGGCACAGGGACCTGCCTCCAGGTGGGAGAGGGGGTGATGTCACTGTCAGGGGTGGGATGCACTGCGCTGCATGGGTCCTTGACAGCCATTTGCACATAGTTGCAATTCACCAACTATGACCCTTTGAAAAACTTCACCCGAATTTATCACATCTGTCTTCTCATCTATGAAATCAGAATAATAAAATTTCCCTCAAAGACTTGTTGTCAGGACTAAATGAAGGAGCAGAAGTCAAGGTCTTCCCCAATGCCGAGTGAGTGCTCCATGTGTGCTGAGTGATTGTTCTCATGACCCACTCACTAGAGCTGTGCATTCAGGCTGTGGCAGGGTGACGGCCAGGACACCGGGCCTTCTCCTCTGCCATCTCCCAGGTTTCTCAGCCCAGCCCAGCCCCACCAAGACTGAGGAAAAGACCCAAAGGAACTGCTGAAGAAATAAATCTGAACACAAAGCCAAAAGACTCTTGCAGAACCAATTTTTTCCACCCCCAAGGATGAAAGAGAGAGAGAGAGAGAGAGAGAGAAACAGAGGGAAGCAGGGGAAGGGAAAGCCTGCCGTAAAGGGGGCACCAGGTAGAGAGAGGAAGAAGGGAGTAGGATCTCCCAACTCAAAAGGAAGAGGTGGTCCCAAGGGCCGAGTGGGCGGGGCGCAGAGCCCACCCAGCACTCAGCTGGCCTTGAGCTGAGAGACTGCTGACACTGATTCTGGAGAGTCCTGGGGTCCAATAGGCATGGCCCCTTGTGACCCCTCTGAGGAGAGGGTGGGGACTTGAGTACCTTGTCCCAGGAATGGAAGCGTGAAATGGAAGCCTCATCCCCTGACCAAGTAGTGGTGGAGAAGGATTAACTGAGAACTGCCCTGTGACCAGGCCAATGATGCACATTCCTCCTCGCCCCAGCCCAGCCCTCTTACCATCTACCTTTGCCTATACATAAAGGACAGAGATGTTAGATGGGTCACGCACAGGCTGCATCAGTGTCCCAGGGTTACTATAATGAGTAACCACAAACCAGGTGGCTTAAGACAACAGACATTGATTCTCTTACAATTCAGGTGGCCAGAAGTCTGCTAGCAAGATGATGCTGGTCTGGACTTTTTCTAGAGGCTCTAGGAGAGAACCTTTCCCTGCGTCTTCCAGCTTCTCTTGGCCCCAAGCATTTCTTGACCTCCCTGGGCTTGTGACCCCACCACTCCAATCTCTACTTCAGTCTTCACCTTCACATGACCTTCTCGTCTGTCTGTCTCAAACCTCCCTCTGCCTTTTTCTTATAAGGATACTTGTCATTGGATTTAGGGCCTGCCAGCTAATCCAGTTTGATACCATCTCAAGGTCCTTAATTTAGTCACATCTGCAAAAACTTTCTTCCCAAATAAGTTAGCAAGTCCCAGATAGTTGAATGTGGACATATCCATGTCTCACAATAATTTATGGATGTATGTTTTGGAGATTGTGTATGTTGACTCAGTGTATTAAAAAGAAAGGTGTTAAGAGAAACAAATGACCTTCTATAAGCACCAGCGATTTACCAAAGAATGGACTTTTAAAATAAAGAAAAATTAAGGCCACTCTCAGAATAAAGGGGTGCTCTTTAAGTTAAAGAAATTCAATTTTATTCAAAATTAACAGTGTCCTAGATCGTCCCTTTTCCTGCAGCCTTCGTCATACTGGCTTTGGGGTCCCTCTGACCCCAAGAATCCAAGTTTTGGTTTTCTTGTCTGTGCTTAGTTCCTCCGAGTTGAGGTTTCCTCCTGGGTAATAACGTGCAGTTCAGTATCCACCTGATAGAGATGTTCTGGGGACAAGTTAGGTTAACATTAGCAGAGCTCTGAGCGCCACACCCGGAGTTAGGAAGAGGTTAATACACAGCAACAACGATTGTTCTATAATAATAATGATATTAACTTTAGACCATCCAACAAGTGCTGAGGTTTATCCAGGTTTGATTCTTCACTGCTTCAATACGCTGCTTCTGCTAGTTTTGGGCACTTTCAGTAATACCCATAATCTACTCATGCACATCCAATTCGTGACCTCATTCCCACCAAATTTCAGAGGGCCTGAGGATGTGTTTTACTTAGTGGAACTAGGGTGAGAGGTCTGGCCCCTGTCAGCTTAGTCTCCCCTTCACTCCTCAGTGCCCAATCTCCAGGCTTGGACAAAAATCGGGGCTAACCAGCCACTGCTGAGAGGCACAATCCTGCTGGGAGGTCGGCTTGGGCCACTGCCCCCGTGTCCCTGTGGCCCTGGATCATTTGGAGTTGGCTGGAGTTCTATTTCTTTTGTTTTGAAATTCTTTTTTGCATGGGCAGGCACCAGGAATTGAACCCAGGTCTCTGGCATGGCAGGTGAGAACTCTGCCACTGAGCCACCATGGTCTGCCCTGGAGTTCTATTTTAAGGGTGGTTTTCAGGTATCCTAACGTCTTCCTCCCCTCCCTCCCCACCCCGTGCTCCTATCCTTCCCCACAGATGATTGTATAAGAGAAATCACAACCGACGAGCTGCGTTTGGACAGAGCCACATGAAGGGGTGCAGATGGAATGCTGTTTACCCCTCCCCTGGCACCTGGCACCTAGCCCCTCAATAAAGTGTGACCAGTGAAGCCAATTCTGTTCTATTTCGTACCATTAACTTCCTCCTGCTTTCATCCTGTGGTAATTTGGAGGCTGTATATAATGCCCAGAAAGGATCATGTCCTTTTCATCCATTCCTGTGGGTCCAGACCTGTTGTGGGTGGGACCTTTTGATTAGATTATTTCTGTTGAGACGTGACCTAATCCATTCAAGGTGAGTCTTAATCCTCTTATTGGAGTCCTTTATAAGAAAATAAAACACACGGATATGCTAAAAGATGAAACCCAGAGACGCTAAGAGAGGAGCCCCAGAAAACAGAGAGGAAGCCACTGAAGGTAGAAGCTGAAAGCAACGAGACCCAGGAGCAATGGACGAGCAGGCTGCATGTGACAGAGGCGTCCTGGATGCCAGCCACCTGTCTTCAGAGCCCAGGTATCATCCTGCTGATGCCTTGAGTTGGACATTTTCACAGCCTAAGCACTGTAAATTGTAAGTAGATAAAACCCCATCGTAAAAGTTAACCCATTTCTGGTACATTGCAAAACCAAACCACATCCCAATATGCGGCGTGAATCTAACAGCTGCAGAGTGCCCTATTAAACTTGTTTTGAGTATTTTTTATGACATCAATACTAAGTGCCAAAGACTAAACATAATGAAATATGTAAATAATGCATTGAGTCAATATAATGAAGTAAACCATACATACTTACATCCCTATCAATGTACACGAGTGACTACATATCCTTAGCCTAAAGTATGAAATGAAGGACCAAAACCCACAGCTCTGATTGCAGCTCAGCCCTCTGATGTCTATACGTGAATACTGAAAAGCTATCATAGACTCATATAAATCTTAAGTGAATTTCTGGTGAAAGAAATAATAAATCAGGCAATCAAAAAATATGTGATCAAATGACCCTGCAACCTGTACAAGTTCACCTTGCTTTGAGATGGAACACCAGTCGTGATTTGAGCTGACAATATATTGTCCATCTTTCATCCTGTCTCATCATTGCTTGACACTATTTGGGTGGTGGTTATCAGATGATTAAAAAAAAAGACAAACAAAAGTGCAACAATGAAACAACCAAAGCCTGGGAAATACTTTCACCAGTAAAGAAGGAGGAGAAAAGAGAAAAAAAATCTAAAACGCTGCTCCTCACTCTATTCCATGTTCATTTTCTGGTTTGACTAGGCAGATTTCTGTAGCACAATCTGATCAAGTCAGAGGCCTGCAAATGGGTCATTTCAACCAAATCGGTTTTATACTTTTGTTTGCAAGTCTGGACTTTTAGGCAAGTGCTCATTCATCCATTCAACAAATATTTACAAAGGACTCATGTTCCTCTGAGTGAGAATATAGAGGCGTGAGGACAGCCATTCCATGAAGGGGGGAAGGAAACAACAATAATAAAAATAAAAAGGCTTTGAGCAACAGCAAAAACATTAGATCACTGCATAAAACAAAGATCATTTGGCATCAAAACGCACAGGGCTGCTTTTGTGACAATCACAAGTAGGAGAGAGGGAGCCCTTTGGTCTTTGAGCCATACCCGTCAATGCAGAGGTGCAGATAAATGCTGACGCCATAAATATTCTGCTCGGAGGACCCTGCGCCCACCTGGCCGAGGAAAAGGCAGAACCACCTTGTCCTGGTAAACTTCCTTGGCGAACATCTTTTTCCTGTTGCCCAATCACTGCTTCTTTGGGTTCCTGGTGAGAGGAGAGGGATGATTCCACTTCTCCTGCTGCTGCCCTTAGGACCTGTGAGGGGTGACCCCCGCCACGCCCCTGTCCTGTTGTCCCCTCTCCCCGCTGCCGCCACCCCACCGCCAGCCCCCAATCCGTACCGGGGGCCACTCTTCCAGGGGAGGGCTTTCCCGGATCGTTTTGTCACTTTGCTCTGATGGTAGCATTCTGTAAAAGGTGTGAAGCACAAAAAGGTTTGCATCTTTCTGCCTGTCACTCCGAAAGAAATACAATAGAAACCATTGAAGTCAACTCCTTTAAAAGGAATTGTATTTCTGTAAAATGGGGAAACATTTTTATAAGCTAGACAGGTGTCTTTGCAGATAAATGATGTGAGTTTAGAGACCACACGATTTGTCCCAGAATTGCAATTCCATTCTCTTCCCATGACTTCTGTTCCACCCAGCATGTGCTGCACGGCCCAGAGCTGGGGTCCCTGGATCGCGGTGAGAGCCAGGACGATCATTAATTAGTGAAAGGGGTCAGGTGGGAACAAAGGGACCGGGTGGCTGCAGCAGGAAAAACCTTGCCAAGGTCAAGGCTGAGCCAGGTGCTGCCAGGGGAGCTGGGAGAGGGCTGTCTCGGCCCCGAGGGTTTCCTGGGTGGTACACCCAGGCCCTCAGAGTCCTGTGCTCACAGGATCTCCCATAGCAAAGGTTTCGTTTGCCATCACACCCTGGGAGCTGGCACCACAGCTCCCTGGGAACTGGGGAGTCTGCAGGATTTACGCTAATGATATTAAGAGTGACAGGGAAATGTCTTCGTTCTCATCAGTGAAAGTCATCTCCAGGTAGCAATAAATTGATTTCTGAATATTGTGTGGGTCATAAATAAATAAATAAATAAATAAATAAATAAATAAATAAATAAATGGGGGAGGGACCCCGAAATGAAATTCTCACAGACCTGGTGGGAAGTCGTTTGCGAACAATTCTTTCTGCTCTTGGCGATGAGGATGGCACCTCTGGGAGCAGGCGTCCGTGCCTACAACACATTTTCTAATTACTAATGCTAACTACTTGCATCATCATTTGCATATCATTAGGAAGCGGCAGCTACTGAGGGCCCAGAGTGGGTTTCTTCCCCCACTGGGTGCACATCTGCCTGTAGACAGGGTGGCTGGAGGGCTCCGCCTCTCTGCGCCCTTCCGCAGAGCTGGCAGCCTGCAGCGCTCAGATCTACACGTACAGGTGTGGGCCGACATTCAGTGTGAGCTAGGCGAGCGTAGACGGGGCTGTATCGAGGTGTTCCTTCTAAGCGGTTGTGAAGGTAGCACAGCCGCAGACGGCGAGGAGTCCTTCCCCATCCCAGCAGCCATCATTTTCCTACCTGAACTGGTCCTGCGATGAGAGTGTGGTTTTTAACTGGTCCCTCGAGCAGGACTCCCGCTTCCAGCCCCCTCCACTCCCCCTTCCCTGCAGACCTGCTGCCCGCTCAGAGGCGAAGTCCTGCAGGCGCGGGTGGAGGAAGCAGCCAACCTGGCAGCACCGAGGGGAGCCCGGGGGACTGCGGGAAGGAGCCCCGACCTCCTTAATTCAGAACAAAGATCTGCCTTTGTCAGCAACGTGACTGTTGGCCACGTGTCTGTATTTTTTTTGGGGGGGGGGGGCGTTCTGTTTTTCTAGTTAGGAAAATGACAGCTGGAAATGGTTGAGAATCAGATTTATTTCTTCAAGTTCAGAAGATGGAGCATGTATTTCTCAATCCGATTACATAGTTTATACCCCAGTACGAGTTTCCACTTGCAATTGACCTCTCGTTTTTCCTATCCATATTTGACTACCTTGAAGGACTTTTAAATATGAAGGGGTATGAGATCACCTAAAATAAATCGAGCCAAGTCTTTTTATTCAAACCCCGAGGTTTGTGTTATTTTTTTAAAAAGCAACTAAAATGGAAACTTTCCTACCTGCAAAATATAGAACAATCACTTGAAATGTGAAATGTGGAATTATATTGACAAATTAGAGGCAAAGTGTCTTTGTAGTTGGATAAATTATGATTTGTTACATGCTGATGTCTGCCTAAAATGATGAAGTCTTGTAAAGAGTCCTCAAACAAACTTCGCTGCATTTAATTACATGTTGCTTAGTGAACACATGCTACACACAATAATTTTCCAATTTTTTTTCCTACAGGTATAAGACTCATCCTTGCATTTCTGGAATACATTTAAGCATATATAAATGTTCTCATCATGAGTCACAAATTTAGTCCAATACTCAGTGGGCCCAGTATTAGTTTGCTGTCTCCCCTTTTGAAGCACCACACAGCCCTGGTGGCTTAAAGCAACACATTTATTATCTTAGGGTTCCTGTGGGTCAGAACTCTGGGCAGAGCTTAGCTGGGTCCTCTGCTCAGGTCTTATGATATCATGATCAAGAATTTTCTGGGCTGTGTTCTCATCTGGAGGCTTAACTGGAAAAAGATTTGCTTCTAAGCTCCCTTCGACTGTTGAAAAAATTGATCTTGCAACTCTAGATCTGAGAATCCTGTTTTCTTGCTGGCTGTGTGCCGGGAGCCACTCTCAGCAGCTTCCAGTTGCTGCTCACTGTTCCCCATAGCACAGTTTGCCTCAAAGGTGGTTTACAGCACAGCTGTCCATTTCTTCAAGGGCAGCAGACAATCTCTTTCCTTCCAGTTTGCTTGGGTGGAGTCTTATATAGCATAACCTAATCAAGGGAGTGACTGTCCAAATTCTATCACCTTAGTTGCAAGTTGGTCCCTTCAAACCAGCATTGGGGTGGTGGGGGGGGAAGTTGGGGGGAATGGACATCAGGGAACAGGATCAACAGGGTCATCATAGAATTATGCTACAACCAGCTCCTCCTTTGTGAGTTCAGCCTAATGTTTAGCAATATCTAAGGTAATAATAATAAAGTAACTTTAAAAAGCAAACAAAAAAGAAAATGACAAACCAAAGAATATCTAAGGGGTATTTAAGACTTTTTTTGGTAGATGGGGTAGAATGGGATTTTTATCCCCTACTTAGATTTGGGGAATTTGAGAAACAGATAGTCTTTTAAACTGCATTTATTTGTTTGCTTAATTGTTCATGTATTTTTGCAGTAGTAGAAGAAAGTAGATTCTATCTACCAGTATGCCTATCCCCTAGCTTCTTTAAGTGCTGACTGATACAGGGAATATAAAAGTCTCATCCAGGCAGGACAAGGCTGTGAAATATTTTATGTCCCAGAATCCTCCCCCAACCCACGCCATGGAGCAACCCAAGGTGAGACGTCACCTAAGACCACGTTCTTGGGCTGCTCCTTCAACTTCCATATCCTGCTTCCTCCCTCTTGTATAGATGTTTCCCAAGAGCATCTTCTCAATAAATCACATTTACCTGAATCCCTGACTCAGGCTCTGCTTCTAGGGCACTGAACCCGAGTCAGCTACCTGGTTTCAAAAGGGCAGTCAGGTGTTAGCACAGCCATTACAAGGGTGGGTTTTGGCACCAGGCAAGTCAGAGTTTGTTTCCTGACGTTGCCATTTCCTAGCTATGTATGCTTGATACTTAACCTGTCTCAGTTTACCCACCAGTACATAAAATGGGCATTGTAATGATAAGAGGATTACAGAGAGAGGGTGTGTAAAATGCATGTCATATAATAAATGTTCAAGAAGTGTAAAAGCAATGGGCAAAATTTTCAAGGAAATATGCTTATTGAAATGTTAAAGTACCCATGTATGCTTCCCTTCACATCCAAAATAATTATGCAGGCTCTCTGGGCAGTGGCTTTGACTGTTTTCTTGGTGGTCATGGTAATGTGTTCCCACTGGAATGCTGCCTCTGTCTGAGTGCTGACCCTGGACTAACAGCTCCCCCATGACAAGGCTGAATACATTTACTGGACAGCCTGAAGCCAGAGGTCCAAGCCAAAATTCCCTTTTGGGGAATTTTGAATTCTTTGGAAAACTGCTCTCTTTCATATTTGAAGTGAGTTAATCTAGGTTTTTGGGTTTTATCCAGATCTAAGCTCATTCATTGCTCTAAGCAGCGATGAAAAGCCCAAATCATGGTGGCTTCCTTCCCTGGAAGGCATGTGTGTGCACGGAGGGCAGTGTGCAGCTCATGGGGGGGGGGGAGGAATGCAAATACTTGACTAAGTAGACTCTATTTTATTCCTATTCCATTACGAATGACCTTATAATCTATGGTAGAGGATTAGAATTTTACTCTAAGCAGTGGGGAATCACTAAAGTGTTTTCAGGAGGGAAATGGCATGATCATATTTGCATTTTAGAAATCTTTGACTCCAGTGTGAAAAATGGATTGTAGGTGGGAAGAAGGGAGGAAAGGAGAGCAATTATTAGGGAGACCAGTTGCAGCTATCCAGGGAAAAGAGAATGGAGCTTAAACTAGTGTGGTGATTCTTGGGATGTATAGAGAGAAGTGGAAAAGATTCTAGAGTGATCTGGACAGAGGAACCAATGGGGTTCAGTAATTGATGAGAAGAGAGCAAGTGAGGGTGGGGCTATAGAGTCTGTCTTTGGCAACTGCTGGTGAGACATTCATTGAGATGATAACACTGTAGAAGGAGCAGGATTGGCCATGTTTGAGTTTGAGATGTCTGTAGAACATCCAAGTGGAGATGTCCAGTGGATAACTGGCTGCCTAGAAGGAGGAGTCATAGCCTTGATGGCTGTCATGGTCTGGTTCATGTGTCAACTTGGCCAAGTGGTGGTACTTGTTTGTCTGGTTGGGCAAGTGCTGTCCTGTCTGTTCCGATGAAGACATTTCATAGAATTAGATCATGATCACGTCAGCTGCATCCACAGCTGATTCCATTTGTAATCAGCCAAAGGGGAGTGTCTTCTGCAATGAGTGATGCTTAATCTAATCACTGGAAGCCTTTTAAGGAGGATTCAGAAGAGACAGGCTCTCTTCCTGCTTCAGCTGGCAAACCTCTCCTGTAGAGTTTGTCCAAACCCTCCATTGGAATCATTGGCTTCACAGCCTGCCCTGCAGATTTTGGACTCTGGGTTCCCGTGGTCACATGAGACACTTTTATAAATTTTATATTTGCGAGTGTTCCCTGTTGATTCTGTTTCTCTAGAGAACCCTAACTAATACAATGGCACAGTGAGGAGACAGGGTGTGGGGTGTGGAAGAATGACCAGGCTCCATTAGAAGACAGTTGGGGAGCACCCACCCCTACCTCAGAGTATAACCAGGTTTCTGTTAAAGCAAGGAGGGAGAAGGAAGACTTGGTGAAATATTTCATGATATGGGCTGTTTTATAAACCATCACATTTTTTTCTTTCAGTGGACATGGAAAGACTTTGGGAGCAAAAAAAGGAGAGGAGAACTGAGTGAAGTGAGAAGAAGAACAGACACTGGAAATGAGACTGTGGTAGGATGAAACATCAACAAGAGCTTCCATTCTAAGTGGGATCAAGAAGAACAGGGGGAGAGGAGGTGGGACAAGATGGCGGCATAGTGAGGTATGGAATTTAGTTAGTCAGCTAGGAAATAGCCAAGAACTGTATGGAACAACAGCTAGGGGGATGTCAGTGGCCACACACATAGTGTACACCAGTCTGTAAGGCTGAGATCCCACACAGAACTGTAAGTCTCCCAAACCATGGAGGCTGGTGCTCTTCCCCACGGGTATGGCATGCTGGTTCTCTGAAAGGTAAGTAAACAGACTTTACTAGTAGCAAGGAATTAGCTCAACCAAGCTCCAATTGTGGAATTAAATAATAAATTCTGACTACTGAAAACAGGCCCAGAGCACACCTTAACCTGGAATAAGAACTAAAGGAACCGGGAGTTTTTGCACCAGCAAAAAGGGGGTGAGGCTGATGGAAGAAAAAATAAGGGCTTTTTGAGCTGAACAGCACAAAATACTGGGAAATGTCTGGGCCCCAAGGAAAGGGGGCTCACAGAGCTTGAGGATACATAGAGCCAAGTACCATCTCAAGATCTTGATTGGTAGGCACAGGAAACCAGGGACTGGCTCTGAAAAGGCTTTTTGATTTTTTTTTAACTTCTCAACAGCTCATTAGATAGAACTGTAAGCACTCTCAGGTTTCAGCACTGCTCAAGGCAAGGTTGGAATTAAGGCATGTCTGAGAGACAAAGTAACTAGTCAGATGAAAGGGGTTAATTCCCTAAAAGGTGTATCTTCCCCCAAGAAAAGGAGGGCAGGGCCACACTCAAGTGGAGGCCCTCTTTCAGGGAATTCAGGCCCCAGGGGCTAGAAAACAGAAACAATTAAAGCCTGCCTACTATCGCAGCCTCTGTGTCAATCACACCCCTGGCAGGGATCATTTATCAAAATTAAAGGCATTGTATGACTTTACATTGCTGGGGAAGTGTCACACAGATAAGCAACACATGCTGGGCAGGATGGGAAAAGTACAAAGTCTAATGACTTTACAGGAAAATCTGACAACCTGCTGGGCCTCACCCTCCTGATGCTGACTAGCCTCTCCTCATGAGACATGGGCTTGTCTGGTCTTAGAAAATCTGACTGGTGTTGATAATATCTGAGGAGACCCTCCTCAAAAAAAGGTTCCATTTAGGCAGGGGAAGCAACAGAAAAACAAGAACTGAAAAATTCTGATCAGTTAAACAGAACCTATGCAAGAGGTTGAGAAGAAGCTAAACTGATGTCAAACAACAGATAGAGATCAGGCAAGAAAGCCATAGGTAAAAGAATGAAAATAATCTCCAGAATATACTAATTCAGGAAATCAAATGCCTAGATGTCAACAAAAAATAGAAAGTCATACTAGGAAAATAGAAGATATGGCCCAGTCAAAGGAACAAACCAACAATTCAAATAAGATACAGGAGTGGAAACAACTAATTCAGGATGTTCAAACAGACATGGAAAATCTCATCAAAAATCAAATCAATGAATTGAGAGAGAATATAAAGAAGATATTTGGTGAACATAAGGAAGAACTTGAAAGTTTGAAAAAATGAATCACAGAACTTATGGGAATGAAAGGTCCAGTAGAAAAGATTAAAAAACAAAAAAAGCAATGGACACTTACAATAGATGTGAAGATGGAGGAGAAATTTGTTACAAAAATTGACTCAAAATGGATCAAAGACATAAACATTAGAGCTAAGACCATAGAACTTTTAGAAGAAAATAGAGCAAAATACCTTATAAATCTAGTAATAGGAGGTGGTTTTCTAGACCAGACACCCAAAGCATGAGCAGTGAAAAAGAAATAGATAACTAGGCCCTCCTAAAATAAAATACTTGTGTGTATCAAAGAACATTGTGAGAAAATTAAAAAGGCAACCTACACGATGGGAGACAATATTTGAAAGTCACATATCAGATAAGGGTTTAGAATCCAGAATACATAAAGAGATTCCTCAACTCAACAACAAAAAGACAATCCAATTAAATAATGGGCAAGTGACATGAACAGACACTTCTCAAAAGAGTGTTTACAAATGGCTAAAAGGCTATGAAAAGATGCTCACATTCACTGGCTTTTAGGGAAACGTAAATCAAAACCACAATGAGATATCATCTCATACCTACTAGAATGCCCAGTATTAAAAAAGAGAAAAAAAGAAAACAACAAGTGCTGGAGAAGATGTGGAGTAAGAGGCACACTTATTTATCGTTGGTGGGAATGTAAAATGGTACCTGCTCTGGAAGGCAGTTTGTCGGTTCCTCAGGAAGCTAAGCATAGAATTGCCATATGATCCAACATGTCCATTACAAGGTATATAGAGAGAGGAACTGAATGCAAGGACACAAAAGGATATTTGCACACTGATGTTTATAGCAGCATTATTCATGATTACCAAGAAATGGAAACAACCCAAATGTCCATCAACAGACAAGTGGCTAAACAAGCTGTGGTATACACATATGATGGAATATTATGCAACTGTATGAATAAAGTCCTGAAGCATATAACAATGTGAATGAACCTTGAGGACATTATGCTGAATGAAATTAGCCAGAAACAAAAGGTGAAATACTGTGTGGTCTCCTACTAATATAAACTAGCATTAATGAGTGAACTTTGAGAGTTAAAGTTAAGAACACAGGTTGTTAGAAGATAGAAATAGGGTAGAGATTCGGCACTTGGTGCTGAACAAAAGAGATTGTGCAAGAGGATTGATTCTAAAAATTCAGAAATAGATAGCACAATACCGATGGTAGCAAAATGATACAAGTACATTGGATGAAGCTGAATGTGAGTATGATTGAGAGAGAAGGGCTGGGGGCATGTATGGAATGAGAAGGAAAGATAGAGGATAAAGACTGAAATGGTATAACATAGGAATGCCTAGAGTAGCATCCCTATTTATATTTGTAAATGTACAAATATAAAAACCTTTTTTGCATGAGGGAGAACAAATAAATGTCAACATCACAAGGTGTTGAAAATGGATGGTATAAGGAAAAAGTACAATCAATGCAAGCTAGGGTCTATAGTCAACAGTTACATTGTAATATGCTTCCACTCAATGTGACAAAGGCATTATGTGAAACCTAAATGTCAACAAGTGAGGGTCATGGGGGAGGGGTATGGATTCTTTGTGGAAGAAAAGGAAACGTCTTGATGTAGCTTATGGTGGTGAAGGCGTGTCTATTTACTTAAGTTGGATTGTATCAGTGTGAATAAAACTGTTTAAAATTAACAAAGAGAAACAAGTGTTAGAGAAAATGCAGAGAAAGAGATGTACCTATTCACTGTTGGTAGGGAAATGAGGGGTGCAGCCCCTTGGAAAGTAGTGTGGTGGTTCCACAGTAGGCTGGGGTGGGGTTGCCACATGGTCCTGAAACCCTGTTTTTCAGTATATACCTGGGAGAACTGAGAGTGGGGACATGAATGGACATTGGTACGTGGATGGTTATGCGGCAGTGTTCACTATTCACAATGGATGGAGATGCCCTAAGGGTACAACAACTGAGGGATGGCAAGGAAAACTGTGGGGTATACACACAATGGACTACTGAGCGGCCACAGGAAGGAATGAAGTTCTGAGACATGCAGCTAGGTGGATGAAACTCGAGGGCTTTATGTTGAATGAAATGGTAGAAATGAAAAAAAATATTATGCCTCACTCACATGGGCTTAGTGTAATGTACAAAGTTGGTGAGCTGAAGTCAAGTGCTTGGGTTATCAGGTTGGGGCCTATTGTAAAGGGTCCTAGATTTTAAGCTCTTATAGCAGTCACATATATTCAGGAGTTGTAAAATAAATAGTTATTTTATTACTATTTTCTAAATTCTATTTAGAAATATTTCTAAATTCTGAGATACTGAGCTGTCTGTATATAACCAGGTCGTTCCCAGAAAATTCGGGTATTTATGTGACACTTGAGACTCAGAGTTAGAGCTCTGAAGCTATGAAAGTCAGCAGTACCCTGTACAGGAACTGTTTAAAAAGTTAAAGAAGGGATCAGATATTGAGTAGAGATATGAATGAAGCTGATCTGGATAGGACTAAGGTAAATCAGAATACAGGGTAAAGTATGATATAGCCCATATTGTAAAACTTCAACTTCTGTGTGAGACCAAAGGAAGAGACCTTTATTTGATGCAAAAGTTATATTTTGGGTAATGCATTACCTAATTTAACTTGTATGGTCAGTTTATTTGAATACCATAATTACATAGAATCTTGAAGAGGGTGTGAGATCATGTTGGTTTGTATAGGTCATTGCAATTTGGGGAGTGAATAATGAAGTATTTGCAAAGTCCCCTTGATGGTCTGGGGAGAAAGGAGGAAATATTCAACTTCCCCATTAGGAGAATTCCTGATATTCTTGCAAGCAGTGGGACAACCAAATCAATAGGCCAACCCCTCAGTCTTGAGGTTCACCCCTGTGAAACCTATTCCCGCAAAGGAGAAGCTAAGTCCACCTCATAATTATGCCTAAGTCACCCCCAGATAAACTCTTCTGTTGCTCAGATGTGGCCTCTCTCTCTCTCTAAGCCAATTCAGCAGGTGAACTCACTGCCCTCCCCGCTCTACTTGGAACATGACTCCTGGGTGTGTAAATCTCCCCGGCAAGGTGGGACAAAACTCCCAGGATGAGCTGGGACTTGGCATCATGGAATTGAAAAAGCCTTCTTGACCAAAAGGGGAAAGAGAGAAATGAGACAAAATAAAGTCTCAGTGGCTGAGAGATTTCAGAGCTGAGAGTTATCCTGGAGTTATTCTTATGCATTATATAGATATCCCCTTTTTAGTTTATGGTGTACTGGAGTGGCTAGAGGGAAGTACCTGAAAATGTTGAGCTGTGTTTCAGTAGGGTTGATTCTTGAAGACGATTGTATAACGATATAGCTTTTACAATGTGTCTGTATGATTGTGAAAACGTTGTGTCTGATGCTTCTTTTTTTTTTCTTCCTTTTTTGCATGGGCAGGCACCAGAAATCGAACCCAGGTCTCCAGCATGGCAGGTGAGAATTCTGCCTCTGAGACTGATGCTCCTTTTATCCACCATATGGGCAAATGAGAAAAAAAATTAGGATAAAAAATAAACAAATAATGGGGGTGAGATAAAGGGTAAAAATTGGGTAAATTGAAATTCTGGTGGTCAGTGAGAGGGAGGGGTAAGGGGTATGGGATGTATGCGTTTTTTCTTTTTCTGGAGTAATACAAGTGTTCTAGAAATGATCATGGTGATGAATACACAACTATGTGATGATATTGTGAGCCACTGATTGTACAGATGTATGGAGTGTATGTGTGTGAAGAGTTCTCCATAAAAAATTTTTTTAAAAAAATGGAGAACAGGGACAAGGCATGGGGGGGGCAATTAGTTAACTGCAAAATCATCAAATAATTGGACATTGATAGACGTAGATGTAGAGGTCCTTGACTAAGTGAGCAGCTAGTGAGAAGCTTCTCTAGTTTTTATTTGCTGTTTCTCAGATCCTTTCCCAGTAGATGTGTGATGTGGTGTGTGTGTGTGTGTGTGTGTGTGTGTGTGTGTGTGTGTGCCCTTGTTCTGCCTAGAGTGAGCTGTGTGAGTAAGTCAGGCTTACTCTTATCTTCTTCTTCTTCTTTTTTTTAAATTTTTTTATTGTATAGTGTAACATATATACAAAGTGAAGAAATAAAAAAGCAATAGTTTTCAAAGCTCTCTTCAACAAATGGTTACAGAACAGATCCCAGAGTCTGTCAAGGGCTACCCCACCATCATCTCAGATTTTTCCTTTTAACTGCTCCAGAATATAGGAGGCTAGAAGGATTAAATATTTTTTATCACCACAATCGACTTTTTCTTTCTTTTTCATGAAAAATAACACATATACAAAAAAGCAATAAATTTCAAAACACAGCACCACAATTAGTTGTAGAATATATTTCAGAGTTTGACACGGGTTGCAACTCCACAATTTCAGGTTTTTACTTCTAGCTGCTCTAAGATACTGGAGGCTAAAAGAGATATCAATTTAATGATTCAGCAATCATATTCATTTGTTAAATCCTATCTTCTCTGTATAACTCCACGATCAAATTAGATCTTTCTCCCACTCTTTGGGGATATTTGGGCTATGCCCATTCTAACATTTTCATGTTGAAAGGGGCTGTGGACAATATGGGATAGGTGGATGGAACTATCTGATGTTCTGGAGAGGCTGAGCCTTCTAGGTTTCAGTACTTCTCTGGTCCACGGACCCATCTGGAGATTGTAGGTTTCTGGAAAGTTACCCTAGTGCATGGAACCCTTGTGGAATCTTATATATTGCCCTAGGTGTTCTTTAGGATTGGCTGAAATGGTCCTGGTTGCACATTGGCAGGTTATAATAGGTAGCAATGTCAAACTGAAGCTTTTGTAAGAGCAACCTCCAGAGTAGCCTCTCAACTCTATTTGAACTCTCTCTGCCACTGACACTTTATTAGTTCCCCTTCTTTTCCCCCTTTTGATCAGGATGGAATATTTGATCCCACAGCATCAGGGCTGGATTCATCCCTGGGAGACTTTCACCCCTGGATGTCATGTCCCATGTAGTGGGGGAGGCAATGATTTCACTTGCAGAGTTGGGCTTAGAGAGAATGATGCCACATCTGAGCGACAAAAGAGGTCCTCCGGAAGTAATTCTTAGGCATACCTATAGGTAGGCTAAGTTTCTCCACTACCTACACAAGCTTCACAAGAGTAAGCCTCAAGATCAAGGGCATGGCCTATTGATTTGGGTGTGTGCTGGTTTGAAATGATGTATGTACCCTAGAAAAGCCATGTTTTAATCCTAATTTCATTTTGTAAAGGCAGTCGTTTCTTCTAATCCTTATTCAGTATTATATGTTTGAAACCATGATCAGATCATCTCCCTGGAGGTGAGATTTAATCAAGACTGGTTGTTAAGCTGGATTAGGTGATGACATGTCTCCACCCATTTGGGTGGGTCTTGATAAGTTTCTGGAGTCCTATAAAAGAGGAAACATTTTGGAGAATGAAAGAGATTCGGAGAGAGAAGAGAATGCTGCAGCACCATGAAGCAGAGAGTCCACTAGCCAGCAACCTTTGGAGATGAAGAAGGAAAATGTCTCCCTGGGAGCTTTATGAAACAGGAAGCCAGGAGAAGAAGTTAGCAAATGATGCTGTGTTCGCCATGTGCTCTTCCAGATGAGAGAGGAACCCTGACTATGTTCACCATGTGCCTTTCCAGATGAGAGAGAAACTCTGACTGTGTTTTCCATGTGCCCTTCTACTTGAGAGAGAAACCCTGAACTTCATCGGCCTTCTTGAACCAAGGTATCTTTCCCTGGATGCCTTTGATTGGACATTTCTATAGACTTGCTTTAATTAGGGCATTTTCTCAGCCTTAGAACTGTAAACTAGTAACTTATTAAATTCCCCTTTTAAAAAGTCATTCTGCTTCTGGTATGTTGCATTCTGGCAGCTAGCAAACTAGAACAGGTGTCTCTATAGTTTGACACAGTATCAGGGGATTCCCTGATGGTGAAGTTTAATAGTTCTATATTTTTTCTTTCATCCCTCAAGGGACTTTGCCAATACTTTTTGATTCTCTGCTTAATACACTCTAAGATGTATCCAGGCATACATTAAGCTGTACAGGATTAAAGGACCTCCTTCTTATTCTGGGTTCCCTGTGTTTCAGTTGTTCAAATGAGATATACAGATAGGTTAAATTAGATTACAGAAAATTTCAGTTCCAGACCAAATAAAGCTTTCTTTCTTTGGTCTCAAAGAGTATGTGTGGTTCTAAAATATAGACATTGTCTTCCTTACTCTGGTGTTCTGAATTACTTTAACCCCATCCTGATTGGCTTCGTTCTTATCTCTGTATATCAGGTTATATATAGAGACACTAAATGTGACTGCAATAAAAGCTTACAGTCTAGACCGCTGTTTTCTTATAAGCATTTTCTAAAGGAAACCTTGCCATCGTTGTTCTTTTAGCCTCTCTTATCTTCTTTATCTACTCCAAGGCTTTTTGCAAATGCCTCCACCACATCTCAACCATCAATTTTACTACCTTTTTCCTGTCTTAGTTTCCAGGCACTTCTTTTCTTAATTATGTCCAGTGTAAATGGTTTAAGATTTACTTAAACCAGATGCTGTAAGGTGAGGATTTTGAAAGACAGAAGAGAAATCAAGATGAACTGGTTTAACACATGCAGGGCTGAGTTAGCGATAAGAAGTATAAAAGAAACAGGATTTCTTAGTGGGGAGAATCCAGAGATCCATCAGCCAAGTGGGTGAAAAAGGTGGCTGGACAAAAGCTAGGTTGAGATAGAAACTGAAAGGCAGAACCAAACAGGCAAGGAGTATCCTTCATCAGGAATAAAAAGAGATTAGAGGAAGCAGATTTGCCCTATATTGGAGATGAAAATAGAGCCATAATAGCATCAACTCTTACCATCATTACTGTCACACTGTTGTGGTTTTATAGCTAACCTTTTTCTTCAGGCATTAGCTATACACGAGGTACCTGAAATACACTGGAAGTCAGGTGTAGCCCATCTCCTGGGCACAACACCTAGAGAATACAACGGGAGTAGTGCCTCTTACACTAAAAGATGGTCCTGATTTTTACCGAGATAGAAGAGCTACTCTGAATTTAATGGAATTGGTGGCAGGAAGGAGGGGGTACACACTGTCCCCCATGAATTTGGAGTAAACAGGGACACAATGAAGACAAGCCCTCTCCTCAAGAGGCAAGGCACTCTCCTGTTGTGGTTCAAGCAAACAGTTGGCATCGGGAAATACCGGAGAAGCTGGAGTCCACAGCTAAAGACCACACTGAGAAGGAGTCCCGGTGTACAGATGGGACAGGAGTTCGAGGACAGAGCCCAAGTCCTAGGAGTAGAGTCTTGCAAAAACACGAGGGAAACAAAGCAACTTCTGGAAAAGGAACTCAGAATCTGGACCTCCAGGCCTTTGTCTTGTTTCTTGTACTTCAGGTTTGTACTCATCCGGGAGGCTTCCCTGAACTTCCTTTATTATTTCACCACCACCAGTATGACCACCGTCAGAATTTAACTGGCTTGTACGTTTGCTCTCCGCATAACGTGAGAACTTGTCATTCTCATGGGCCACCAGTGTATTCTGTGCTTAGAATGGTTTCTGCCGTATCCCAGGGACTGAATAAATATTCGCTGAATGAATGCAAATTTAATCCCATCATAAGACAGGCACGTGGAGATGGGTGGGGAAGCAAGGGATGGGATTAGAGTAAGACATGAAGTGGAACTTGGGCACAGGGACAGAAGGGTGACCTGATCTGAGTGTGCTACAGAGCGATTACCCAGAAAGGAATGCCAAGTGGGTGGGGATGGTGAGATATAAGGCATAAGAGAGCAGCTGAAGGGTGATTGTGGCCATCCAGGGAAAAGATGATGCAGACTGGACAAAAGAGTTGGCAGTCAGGATGGAGAGGCGGGGTAGACACGAACCTCCTGGAGAAGGAGTGAGGGAGGGAGAGAAGGCAGCGCCCCAAGGCTGTCCTCTGGGAGACGAAAGGGGAGGAGGACTTTTAAGTGTGGGTCTTGGACACTAGAGGAGGAGCAGAGAGGAGGTGTGAGCTTGGTTCTGGACTGGGTGAGTTTACAGTGTCAGCAAGATGTGCCTGGAGGGCTGCCTACCACCCTGTGAGAAATGACCATCATACTCCAAGGAGCAGGTCAGAGGCTGAAGGAGCAGTCAAAGGGCCTATTGGAGCCATGGGAGGAGACCATGGATGTGGCCCCTGTGAGCTTGGGGAAGCGATGATCCCTCCCTATAGGGCCAAGGCAAGAAGCTAAGGAAAAATGGGTCAAAGCACTTGATAAGTGGGGCAGCCCTCTAGGTGGACAGTGACTTTGAATGGTGGATCTGGATATGGGCTGACCCACCACTTACCAGCCTTGTGACTTGGTATAACCTACAGAACTTCTCTGTCCCTGATTTCCCCAACTGTAAAATGGGGATAATAACAATAAAATGTCTCCCTCCTGAGATTATTATAAGGATTGAATGAGATAACACTTGAAGCTCTTAAAACAGCTCTTGGTATGGAACAACACTTTGTCAATCCTGCTACAAAAAGCTATTGAGCTTCTCCTGGACACAGGTGCTACATTATCTGCTTTGGGGGATACAAAGATGAATACAAATTCAAGCAGTACCTTGTTATGTTATCAACAATTGCTTTATAAGCTGTATTTGGCCTAATATGGTATAATTTACTCACTTTTTAAAGTGTACATACAGTTCAGATGACTTTTAGTAATTTATGCTGTAATGTAACTGTGATGGTTAGGTTTATGTGTCAACTTGGCTAGGTAATGGTGCCCAGTTGTCTGGCCAAGCAGGCACTGGCCTAACTGTTACTGCATGGATATTTCATGGACCTGAATCATCAGTAAGTTGATTGCATCTATGATTGATTACATTTTCAATCAACTAAGGAGAGTGTCTTCAGCAATGAGGGACATCTAATCCAAATAGTTGAAGGCTTGAAAAGGAGAAGTCAGAAGAGAGAATTTTCATTTTCACTTTCATTTCCAGCCAGCTTCTTCTGGGGAATTCATTGAAAACCTTTACTGGGGTTGCCAGCTTGCAGCCTGCCCTGTAGAATTTGAACTCGTCCATCCAACCAGTTGTGTGAGACACTTATAAAATCTCATATTTACAGATACCTCCCATTGGTTCTGTTTCCACAGAGAACCCTAAGACAATAACATCATCACAATCCACTTTTGGAACACTCTATCACCTCCAATCTCCTGCCCAAATTGTAGTGAATTCATATTCCCCACCTCTGCCCAAGCCACTACAGATCTGCTTTCTGGTGCTCCAATTTTGCCTTTTCTAGAAATTCCACATAAATAGAATCATACAGTGTGTAGCCTTTCAGGTATGGACTTTGATTCGCCATGATGTCTTGGGGTTCATCATTTTGTGGTGTATTTGTAGTTAATTCCTTTTCTTTGTTGAGAGTTTTCCATTGTACAGATGTACCAGTGTTGACCCATTTATCGTATGATGGACATTTGAGTTGTTTCCCACTTATGAATAAGCGGCTATGAATATTCGTGCTCAGGTTTCTTTGCGGACATGTGTTTTCACCTCTCTGGGGCAGATACCTAGGGTGGAATTTCTGGGTTGTGTGATAGGTGTGTATGCTTAACCTTTTAAGTAACTACCAAACTGTTTTCAAAAGTGGCTGTCCTAACTCAAGTAGATTTTAATTCTTTAACACAAATGGTGTTGCACTTCTTATTTTATAACCAGCCCCTCCTTCCTCTACACAGCACGCGAGACCATGCAGTGGGCATCGCAGGAGCTCACGTACCTACTAATAGGCAAAACTAACAAACTCCTCAGAAAGGTGGAGCTTGGTTCCTAGGCTAAGCAGGTGTGGCCCTGTCAGAGGTTTTTGCTCTCCAAGAACATATGGCTGAAGTAACTGATTTAGTACTTGACACACTGTCTGAAGAGCAGCTCAATTACAAGCTCAATCTCTTCAAATCCAGTAGGCGGTTCAGGTAACCATAAGAATGACATGCGTGACTGGGGGTCCCCTTCAGGGAGTGTTCAGTTGTCTTTGCTGCATGGCTTTAAGATGCTCTGCCGCTTGCTTGTAGTCTTGACTCTCATCTTGAAAGCAATGGAGATGTGCCCTAGAATGCAGAGAGCCTGGCCTTCCCACAGGGATGTGCAAGTTCAGGAGGAGAAAGAAGGTGCCTCCTGGAAACCCACCAGGAAAGGGCTGCAGGTCCTGAGACCCAAGGTACCAGGGAAAGCTGGACTCAAGGGCACAGTGGATCTCCACAGGCTCCAAAGGCTGCACCAAGAAAGCTCTCTGCTTGCTTGGTCTCGAGAGAAAGTAGGAGACAGGCTGGAATGAAACGCCTCTCCTGGGGTTCCTGCAGTATGATCCCTTATCGCTGATTATGATCCCAATCTTGACAGCAAGTTCCACATTCCCAGCAAAGCCCTGGCCTCTTGGGGTTGTTCATGTAGGGTCTGAAATATGCATGAAGGAAAACAGTAAATGTGATGAGGAACCTCCAAAATTCACTGGGTCTGAGCAGGAGCTGACTCGGAAGCTGTCCTCCAAGCCCCTGATAAGCAGGTGGCTCCTATGTCCCTTTGATATCTCAGAGTTTCTGGCTTCTCATCTGGACAATTAGAAGAACCTTTCCCTTCCTTAGCTTTCAGCCCATGTGAGGTCAGCTGTAAAGGGTTCCCCACTGCAAGGAACCCTTACCCATGGCTGGCTCCTTGCCTAGCATTTCTCAATCTCAGTGGTAAGAATCCCCCAAGAGGCTGTGCCTTAATGTACAAATCACTAGCCACCTCCTTGGAATTCTAATCCAACAGGTCTGAGATGGACGCACGGAATTAGTGTCTTGACAAGTTCCCTCAGATAATTCTTTTTGGGGAACTGGGGAAACACTAATTGTTTAGTCCGGGGGTTCTCAACCTTGGCTGCCCATTGGAATCACCCAGGGGAGTGTAATAAAGAGCAAGCCTCATTTTTGATGTTTGACTACTGAGAGTTTCCAGCCCTCCCAGGCCCTGAGCCTTCTGCCCCAAATCTGGGCAAGCCAGTGAGAAAGTTCACTGTCCACTCCCTTGGGGCAGATGGGCAGTTCAAACCACTCAGACCCCCGTTTTCACGCAGGAGCCCCACCCAACTCTAATCCCTGAGCACAATAAAAACCAAAGCCACATCCCACTCTTCACTTAAGCCACAAACTGTCTTGGGCCCACTCTGCTTTCCCCAGTGAGTTCCATGAGACGAGTAATAGACCTTTTCATAGCCACTTCATGCGTGCAGAGTCATCAGTCTCAACATCATAACCAATTCCGGATGGTGGGTGGGTGGTTCTGCTGTCCACGGGGCAACCACGAAAAACAGGCAGCTTTGAAAGCACTATGGTCACCCTGGAGAGAGTCGGATTCACGTCCGAGATGCGGCTTGGCCAGTGGTTTTCAAAGGCTTCCCAGGAGATTGTGGTATGTAGCAGGGGCTGAGAACCTCTATCGCTGCCTTGGTCTCCATGGAGATTCCTGCTGTTTCCTCTGAGATGGCCTTGTCTCAATTCCACCAGGGTTGGGTGGTGATTTTTTTTACCCTTCTATTCCCAGGTCTTAGTACAGAATTGAGCTAGGAATTTCACATGGGACATAGTAGTTGCTTAGCACACATCTCTTGAATGAGCAAATGAATGAATGAATGAGTGAATGAGTAAATGAACGAATGAGTACTGCCACCAGAGAAGTACAAATAAAATGGTCACTTGGAAATGGCAATCCTGTATCAGCACCATATACCTCAAGAATCAGACCTAGTGTCACATCTCTCCTTTCCACCACTATTCATTTTTGGAAACATTAAGGATAAGCAGCAAGCAGCAGGTTAAAAATATAAGGAATCAGATTCCAGTTGAGGAATAAAGTTCTAACATCTAGAGCCGTCCTGAAATGCCTGAGCAGTTCCCATATTGGAAAAGTTTAAACAGAGGTCGGATCTGGGATTTCTGAGAAGGAATCCCTAAATTGGGTGGCACGAGGGATAAAGAGCTTCCCTGGAACCTTTCAGCCTTCCAGCCGGGTGTGCAGCAGGAGAGGGTCACTTACTCGTCTCGGGCACTAGAGGGCGCGCAGGCTCTGATCAGTCCCGGGAGCTGCAGGGCTGGCTTGGGTGGGGGGGTGGGGGCAGTCTTTCCCGGGACAGAGCTGGGGCCATGCGCCGGGCCGGAGCAAGGGCAGGAAGGCACGGATGGGCAGGGCTGTCGTGTGCAGCGAAGAGGAGAAGAAGCCGGTCTCTGCAGCCGCTGGGATCCCACCCTGAGGCTTCGGAGAAGAAGGGCTCTGGACGCCTGAGAAGGGGGGTGCTTGCAGCATAGTGGATCCAGGATGGTTTTTAGGGCTCCTCTAACCATGACGACACTTATTAACCTTTAGCCACCTGCCACGCGCTGTTCAAGCACTTTCCATCCACCAGCGATTTTAATCCTCACACTAAGGCAATGGTGTAAATGCTATCAACATTGCCATGTTACAGATGGGGAAACTGAGGCACAGAGAGAAGATAGCTTGTCCAAAGTCACAAGCTAATAAGTGGCAGAGCTGGCATTCAAACCCAAGACTCCTGGATCAGAGTCACTACTCTGTCTTGCCTTGTGTTGTTTTTGAAATGCCCTGTATGGACAGATATGTTCAGCCAGTTCACTCAAGAGGGACAAAGGGTGTTTTCCATGGCCCCTGAAATTAGAGCATCAGAAAGGACCTCCCTGGAGGGTGGGAAGCAGAGGCTATACGTGGCACACTTTATATACTTACCTCCAGGGACAAGCACAGTCCCTTCCACTCTGGCTTGCAAGAGTCAATCAATGCGTTTTGCCAGAAGACTCCTGTGTGCATGGCTGCCATTTCTCAGTAGCCCCAAGACCAGCAATTGCTTTTATTTTTCTTTTGAGGAGACTATGGAGGCAAGAAGGGACTCCTTATTTGTTAAGGGTCCATGTGTTACCTGCTTTCCAAGGCCAGGATAAAAACTCTTGCCTCTTCAGCTCTCCCAGGGATGGGGCAACTTTCCGTCTCATGGAAAGAATGTCAAATCTCTGTACCTTTGTTCTTTGTGGAATTAGAACTACCTCACTCCCAAATGCCTTCAGGTTACATTTGCAATGAGTGATTCATTTCATTGAAGTGAATTCTTTTCTCCAGAATGATGTCAGATTTTTGACGCTGGCTGGGTGTTGGTGGAAATACTGAATGGGAATCAAAAAGAATCCCACAGCCTGGTACAATTAAGTCAAACGTTCAAAGCCCTCCGATGGGTAGGACTTCACAAAGGACGTGCAGAATGTAAGTCTCCACAGCTGCCTGGGGCTAGCTCAGTGGCCAAAGCCATGCCACATGCCACCTAGAGGCACTTCCCCAGTGACTGGGAGGGACAGTCCCAGCTCAGTCTGGCTCCATCCCAAAGGTCCCTGGCTGGCACTGGTGGGATTCGACCCCCTGGTTCTCTCCAGGGAGGGCGGACAGGGCATGGCCCTGATGGAGAGACCCTCATGCCTGGACTCCACAAGGAGTCTACAAGTGGGATTGAACACATTTTTGCATTGTTGATTTTATTGAGATTTAGAACATCTTCTTTTTCAGATTTGCATTTTGGAAATATCGAATTTTAAACTACTGGCGGATAACGAGATGGTGGGAAACTACAGAGATTTAGTCCTCAGACCTTAGCTAAAGTGTTACCTTCTTAGGAAAGCCTCCCCACCACCACCATCCCCAGCCTTCTGTCATTCGTTCAGGTTCTCCTGTGATACCTTCCCAGCACTGACTTCCTTTCCTTCACCATTGCATCTTAGCTTGTCATTATATGATGACTTGTGTGCTTGTCTGATCTGTGCTCATTACTCCCCTGATACACTAAGCTCCATGCCTGGTTTTGGTAATGAGCCCGACACTAGTTCCTGCCAGAGTGGTCAGGAAATACTGTTGAACCTCAAAACAAGAAGCCCTTCAATTAATAAAAAAATAATAATACAAATAAATAGAAATAGACACTCAATTGAAGAAAGAGGAAAATTTACCACACAGGTAAGGTCCTGCCACATGGTAGACTAATTAATTATATTATGACATCTACAGCCAACGACATACTGTTGAGTCATGAAAATTCATGGTGTAGAAGTATTAGTTGACTAAGAAAGATATTCATAATATGCCTTGTGAAATAAGCAGCTTATAAAGCAATTATGATTCCATTAAAAATCCATAATTGGGCATAGTTAGAAAATCCACGTGGAAGTATAAATCCTAGAATATTAAGAGTGATTACTTTGCAGGGAGTGGGGGAGGGGGCAGTTGTGGCAAAACTCTGGGGACCCAGCCCATTCACTCCTCCTTCAGAGCCCGTAGCTCAGGGGGCTCATATTTCCCAGCCTTCCTTACAGGGAAGGGTGTCTACGACTGAAACTAGCCGATGAGATCTAGGCAGGGACCAGGTGAGGCCCTTCACACCCCATCCTCTGTGCTCTTTTTTCCATCTGCTGGCTGTAGGTTAATGTCCAGGATGACCTTGACTTTGGAAGCCACTTGGTGAAGGTGGCAGAGCCTCTGGTAGCCTCAGTCCCTGCAAGACTGAGTGAAGCAGCGCTGTGTGTGGCACTGATGCACACATCAACCTCACCCCACATTGGATTGTTACACGAGCCATGTCCAAGAGGATGTTCTAGAATGATGTTGGGTCAAAGGGATGGATTCAAACAAAGAGATGTTTCAGGAATTTGTCTTTTGGGACCACCTCTCCTGTACAGTGCTCTTGCAGGCACCTCGCTCCCTTGTGTATAGGATCTGATTGCATCTGAGCTTTGTTGGGTCCCTTCTACCTTTCCCACTAGGGCACAAGCTCCGTTACCACAACTCAGTTGGATTCTACAACTTCCAGTCATGTCCAGTTACTGATGCAATCTCAGTTTGTTACCAAGCCCTAGTCCCATTTCCTTTCAAATGTCAATTGCATATTTGGTTGAGAATGTCTCCCCCTGGGCAGACTGGACTTGGGGCTCAAATGGCTTGGGATAGAGGGTGTTGGGTGTGGCCTCCTTCTTCTGGCTCTAGTGCTAGGGCATGAAGGATGGAAAGGGGGAAAAGATGTCTCCTTCTCTGGCTCTATGTAGTAATTAGCTGTCCCCTCCTGGTTGGGTGTAACTTTTTCTGCTTTATATGGCAATTCTTCCCTGTGTAGTCAAAGTGCTGCACTGTTTCCTGGAGCTGTTGCTGATCTCCTGTTCTCTGTCTCATGTGGGGACAGTGCCTGGGAATGGGACATTTGGCTAAGTCTTGATAACTTCACCTATCCCTCCGCTGCCAAGTTGGTGGCCTTCTTAGATGCTGCTGATAGTGCACTTCAAACCCACCCACTTTCCATGATGTCCACTCTACTACTGGGAAACAATTGATCTTGCATTCCCCAGCACTCCCTCTCTTAGTCAGTGATGTGCTAGAGTTGGCCTAGACCAGCTCAGGAGACCCATTTATTAAATTTTCAGAAATTTTATGAGCTGATTGATGTTGCTTTGGTAACTTGGAATATCTACAGTGGGAGTATTTACACCATGGAAATTGGTCAAAGCCATAGAGGCTTCTTTTTACCTACCTGGAGAGCTGGGTAGTGAACATTTACCAGCATGCTGCTGTCTTTCTCCATGCCCCAGAAACATCGGGTGCTCTGTGGGCTCAGTGGCTGAGCTACTTTAAAACAAGACACAGGAACCTTGTTGAAGGAAGAGACCAAAACTCAATATCTGAAACCAAACACTTAAGTGGGCTGTTCTCTAAGCCAAGGAAGTCTGTGTTTGTTAGACTCAGTGTCTCTGAAAACACAAACTGCTGATCAAACAGAGGGTTTGGGGAAGTGTGGTGTCTAATGGGCTGGAGGACACTCAGAGGCAGGACTAGTCATCATGATCCCTGTGGTTTATCCATTACCACCTGGTTCGGTTTCACAAGTGTTGCCACTGGGTGTGGTGTGAAGATGTTGGTTGGCAGGGATGGTTTAAAAACTGATTGTGGCAGCTCCTTGTTCCTAAGGCCAAAGCATGACCTATCTTTTTGTTTCCTAAATTTGGAGTGTAGGACCTGTCTGTGTCACACTAAGATTCAGATCTTCTCTGGTGGTAGCCGTGGAAGGCTGTAACCATTCACAGGAGTACCCCATCTTCACAGCAAATTCTGCATTCTTGGGTAACTTCCACACGGCAAGGCAAGGTCTCCTTACTATCTCAAACTGCTCTGTTTAATTTACAAAGCAGGCACCCAAATCTAATTCGTAGACAATCTGTACAATGTATAGATCTGAAAGTGTCATTTTTTAACTTCTCCCAGCAACTCTAGGGCACCATGGATTATTAGATTGTCAAGAATGTATAATTCAGTTAAGACTAAAAACTTTTCCTTGGAAACTCTGGATATTATATTTAAAAGGAGTCAAAGCAAACATGACTATGGCCCATTTATATAGATTAAACTAAACTGTCTTATAAAAAAAATCACATACCACCAATGTTTACCTAGAGGACAGCAAAAACAGTAACAAATGCAATTAATTATTTAGGCAATAGGATCTCTGAGAGTTGCTTAAGTGATATTTATGGTATTTTGCCATGGCAACTATTCTTGTTTTGAATATCATTAAAAATACATAAAATTGTAGCAGTGGCCTCTTGATTTAAAATTGCATTGGACTAGCAACCTTGATACAGCCTCTCTGAATTTACTACTAAAATTCCTATTGAAGATGAAGAAACTAAGAGTACGATAATTTGGATGTGGGTGGCTGGACATGAGTCCTCTTGGGTAGAGTAATTATACCACCAGGTAGGACATCCCTGGATGTTCTGGGGTGGATGAGATGCTACCTCTTACCCAGTATTAGCTTTCAATGCTGCTGTAAGATGGTATCACAAATTTAGTGGCTTAAAACAATGTAAATTTATTATTTTTAAGTTTTGGAAGGCGGAGGTCTAAAATGGATTGGTAGAACTGTGTTTCTTCTGGAATACACAAAGGAGAATCTGCTTCCTTGTTTTTTCCCAACTCCTAGAAGGTGCCTACATTCCTGGGTCTGTGGCCTCTTCCTGGATCTTCAAAGCCAACATTGTAGCATCTGCCAATCTCTTCCTCTCTACCACCCTTGCTTCCATGACCACATCACCTTCTCTGAGTCTGGCTTCCCTGCCTCCCTCTTATAAGGACCGTTGTGATTACATTTGGCCCAACTGGACAATCCAGGATAATCTCTCCATGTCAACACTCTTAAGTCAGTCACATCTGCAAAGTCCTGTTTGCCATAAAAGGGTAACATGCCTGCAGCTTTTGGGGAATGGGATGAAGACATTTTGGGGGACTATTATTCTGCCTCCCACACACAAGTTCCCATCCTGAGGACCAGAATCTCCTGTAATGGGGTTCTGTGAGGCTCAGCCTTGAGCTGACATGATCAGTGGGGGAAAACATGGATAAAATGTGGTCCAAATGCCACCAAAGCCTGGGTGATGGCTGGTGGGTAGTTTTCATTGCAAGGAGTAAAGTATGAGAAACTTGACTTGAATAGACCCAAAGGCTGATTTTGAGGGACTTTCGGGAAAACCCGTCTTAGATATGAGATATGATATGCAGAAATGCCTTCTAGAACCATTTAGGAAATTGGAATACCTTGTGGTGATGATCAGCCTGTGCAGTGCTGCCACCACATTTTAGAAGCCAGGGAAGTTGTGATGACATCCTTATTGACTTTCCTAGACTGTATTCAGGTAAACTGTTAGTTTACCTCCAGGAAAATACCAAAATTTCCTCTTTTAGATGATCTATGCATTTTGGGCAGTTGTGTGATTCCAGGCCAGGTTTCAGCCACCTTGGTCAGGCTCGCTTCTCACACCACAGAAATATCCAAAGGTTGCAGGGAGTCTCTCAACCCCTACAGGTCTTTCCTTTCTCACCACCACAGTTTGGCCAACTCATTTCCTCAAAAAAGGGGAAAGGTGCTTGCCTGGACACTTAGACTCAGCATCCTCCTTCTAACAGGTCTGAAAGAAGTTCTTTACTTTGGTGCCACGTCTTCCTTAGTCTGACCATGCCTGATTCTACATTATCAAAATGGGCATTTGGGCTAGGATTGTATCAGGTGAGCAGGACACAAAGGCACACCGAAACAACAACGTTCAAGGCAACTATCCACCAAAAGCTGCAGCCTTCACCATCAACTTCAAGCCCCACCTTAGGAAACCTTCAAATAGGCTCTCTGCTCTATTCTCATTCATCTTTTCCATCTTTTCTTCACCCTGCAACAGAACTTTCTTTCTAAAATGCAACCTAATTATGTTTTACCCCTCCTTAAGACCCTTTAGGGGCTCTACTTTCCCCACAAGATAAAGTTCTTTTTCTTGGTGTCATTAAAATCCTCTGACATCTAGCCCTATACCCTTTCAGCCCCATCTCTTCCTCTTGCATCCCTGGCTGGGCCCTGCCTTGAGCTCATGCTGCTGTTTCCCCACCTCAGACCCTTGTTTCCTGACATCCCACCCCCTTCTTCTCTGGGGGGACCCACAGTCCTCTGCAGAATTCTCTTTTCTGGGCCGAGCCCTGCTGTATGATGAGCCAATATCATGGTCAAAAAGCAAACTCAGGTGACTTCTTAATCTAATTAATAAGCCCTCTTTCCCATCAAAGCTGCACATAAAACATATGCAATTATTTCCTGCTATATAAAGCACTATTCATGACTGGTTGCTAGTCAATTCTACCTCTGTGTCTTATTTTGACTTCAAATGCACACATGAGTTTAAAAAAGGGGCTTGAAAATGTGCCCACCACTGGGACACAGACACCTGTAGGTGACATTATTCTAACGATGACTCATTAGTTTTCTGAGATCTGTGCTGCTGAGATTTGGATCAGCATTTATCAAAGCATTTCTAAATTGTCTTATCCCTCAAAGAACCTCTCAAGCTAAAAAATAGCTAAATCCTTTTATTGTAGGTCATAGTAAAATCTAGGCGGGTGTCCAGAGGGACCCGTGAGGAAACTAGGGATGGAAAACTTCATCCTAAAACAATGCAGTTGTTCTGAACAGTCATCAGCACCAACCTCTCCGTCGGACATGGGAGGCACAGTACTTAGGGGCCATGGTTCTTTTAGGGACTGCAGAAATATTTCAGTTTTCTCGAAAATCAGAAGAAACAAAATGAAATTTTAGGGTCAGAAAAAAATGTTTTAATTTTTCTCTTGCATCAGAAATAAATGAAATTTCTTGGGGTGCACAAAAATCTCTTATGATGGAAGGGGGCCACAAAGACACAAGTACCTCCACAAAAATCAAGGTGCAGCCCTCCTGCAAGCAGATGATGTTTGCTTTTCTGTGTGGAGGAGAATGGAACGGGAAGGTGTCTTGACAACCTGGAGAAATTCCAGAATGGCTAAAACAACCTCTAGCAAGGATCCTATCCCACTGACTAGCAGCCTCTCTCTTGTCTCTTGTGAGCTGCTCTGTTGGCTGAAGCTCAACAAAGCACAGAATCCACAAAACATGCTGCAACAACTCTTACTGAGCTCTCTCCCTAGGAGAAGGTCTTACTATTTGCCAGGCTATCTATAAAACGGGGGATTTTATTCCTGGGGTTTGTTCAATAAACACTGAATTCCTTTTCTTTTAATAGGCGTTGCACCAGACCCTGGGCTGAACTTACAAAAGGAAACTGTAAATATGTTTTTCATGTCCCCATAGCTGACAAAAAAGCAGCAGGAGGCTCAGTGACTAAGGATGAGGCATCAGGTCCAGAGCTTGACTAGCTTATGATGAGAAGACACATCCTGTCTCGTATTTCTGCTTTGCATTAACAGGAGGTTTTATGTGCTCAAAGAGCTCAGCAGACATTAATAACAACCCTAAACGTGGAGGGAGATGTTCTAACTGGGAGAAGTGTGCACCGCCCCAAGGTCAACAGAGGGCATCCAGAAACTCAGCGTTAATGGAAGAGTCAGAACTGTACTGCCTGAGGATGAAGCCATGAAATAGACTCAAATATTAGTCTGGAAAGCAAATGAAGTCATTTATCTTCAACTTGTCCAGAGAGAACTTGCAGCAAGTTTCCTCATTCAGCTGCTAAGGGTTGTTCTGAGGATTCCATCTGATGTTCTCTATTGGGAGGAAGACAGAAAAATATTGGGAGAGATTTCACTTGCAAAATATCAGGTGTCATAGCTGCTATTTATAACAGGGCTTTTTCATGCTCTATAATACTTTCATTCATTTCATAAAGGCACTAGTCCTCAGTCTAGCCACCACATAAAATGGGCAGAATGTGGCTGGGTGAAAAGAGGATGAGAAATGGGGTGAACTTCAAGGTACAGCTGGGAATTCTGGTGCAAGGGAATTCTGCTGCCGGTTCAGTGATCAAAGCAACCCCTGGAGGCAGAGGCTTAGGAAATGATTGGCAGGGCATTTGTGATTGCTTCTTCCCAGCTTGGTGCAGGCACTGGATCCCCTGTGGGAACAATGGCTTAACTCAGACCCAGGGCTCCAAATCGGTAATGACCCCTAAGGAGTAAAGTGTTAAAGAGAAACCTATTAAGACTAGTAAATAATTAATACGAGCTCAGGGAGATGCTCGGTGAAGCATTTGCAAGGCATAACCACCATCTGTAACCCTTAATTGGCACCTTTGGATTATAGACTCAGATAATGAGATCAAACAGGTGAGGAAGTCTTAACTCCCGCTATTGCTTTTCAAATAGCATCTTACTCTTCAAAAATGATTTTTCACAGGGTTTCTGTCCTATAGGCAAAGGAGGATTTATAGAATGACCAGCTTGACTGTAGAGTCTACTACCCAAAACCAAATCTGGAAAGTTTTGAGTGATGAATAGTTGTCTGGAATAAGTCTGGTTATTCTCCCTCTGGAAGCAAAAGTACAATAATTAAGCCAAGCAATTTTCAGATTAATTACTATAATCTGGGTTTGGTGTGCACAAGCATGAAGCTGGAAATACTAAGGGGTAGCCCTTGGGTTTCCCTGATACCAAATCCAAGCCCAACGCCCTTAAATTATTTGACCACGTGTTCAGCAGTCCGGTGGTCTGCCCTGCTGTACTCCTCAGACCTTCCCACTTTCTCCACATTTAGGATTAAAGAGAAGTCTCTTTAGGAGGGCCCCAGCCACAAAGACCAGTGCCCTCAAGTGCTTGTTCTCAAGTCAGAAGACTCCTCACTAGGGCAAGCTCATGAGAAAAGAGATGAGAATGTGTCTCCTTTTTCCATTTGGGAGAGGCTGGGGCCAGAGCTGGCCACCTAGCTGAAGCTAATACTGAACATTGTCTGCCCTAGTTCCTGGGGTTCCCACCCAAGTGTGTGGCCTTGGGAGATAAATCCATCCCAACTCAAGGGCATTTGGTGTCCCCATTCTTCCATCTTCCAGGTATCCTGGGGAAGAACAAGGGACGGGTTGCTAGGCACAGCTGGGCCACACAGAGATCATAGGGGGCTGAGCATGGGGAAACCCAGGCTGGGCGCTTGCTGACCTTGGCCTCAGGTCTCCTGAATCACCTCATCATAGAGCCACTGGGCTCTGCCCCCAGAATGCCATGAACAATTTCATAGAACTGACATTGGGTTCCCTAGGGCAGAGAGATGCGTGGAGGCTGTGTGACATGCAGTCCAAACCCTCTGCACCTCTGTCGGAGCCTTAGACTGGTGCAGTCTTCTGGGGAGCCACTGGGCACCATTTAGTCAAAAAAAATGTATATATATTCTATGACCGAGCAATTCTTTTCTCTGTGTTTATCCTAAAGAAATGTCCACAACAGCACATTAAGGGAATATTTGAGATGGCAGGGAGTTGGAAGACAACGGGGTGTCCGCCACTGAGAAAGCAGACAGGCAAAATGAGGTGATGCAAACAAGGAGAGCTGTGCAGAGGGAAGGAGGCAGGGACTGGGAAACCCACAGCAACAGGGGCTGGGGTTTAAAATCCCAGCACTGGGAAGGAGCAGCGCGAGGTCGTGGCTCCATACTGTCCACGTGAATGAAAAATGCATGCACACAGAACGCCGATGCACACAAAGTTACACAGGCAGCGTCTTTGAGTGATTGCCCGTGTGTGGAAAATGGGGATGGGAAAAGAGGGTGAAAAAATATAAAGAAACAAATAAAATAAGAGAGGCACCCAGTATGGCTCAATGTTGATCATGGATTCGAGTGAGATGAGCCCAGCCCTTTCCCTGTGAGGTCCCCAAAAATAAAAAGAAAAATAGTTGAAATAAATTAGATAAGATCAGCTCAAGTATACGGAATGAAGTTTAACTGGAGCATCCCTGGATTCTTCCTTTATCTTAGGAACAAGATGCAGAATAAGCACATACCTTACCTCTATTTTCTTAAGCTCTCCAGACCCTTCTCAGAGACATTAGACCCACAGATTGGGTTAGTGTGGGAATACATGCTCATGAGCCAAACATGAAAATTTTGAAGCCAACTGTCCAAGTGTCATGTTTTCAAAGTAGGTGATCCAATGCTGCCCAGTTAAAGCAATGGAAAAGGATGGATGAGAGGCCCAGCTTTTTTTCACCAGACCTTCTGAAGGAGGTCCTCCCTCTGAGGATGTCTGAGACCTGAGATGGAACTTCTTTCACCATTGGTAAGGTACAAAGTGAGCCATCAGACCTTGGCCCGGTATCCCAGGATGCTGGGATATGTGAGCGCCAATGTCCAGGTCTGGGCTGTGGTCCCTCCTTAACAATATCCTGGACTTCTGCCATTTGTGCTCCTGCTCCATGTGAAGAGAGAGGAAGAATCTCCATGGGCCAGACTTCAGAATTCCTGACTGAATACTCTGGAAACAAAGCATTTCCCTCTCGACCATTGTTCTTGTTTGCTAGGTGCCAGAATGCAATATACCAGAAACTAAACAGCTTTTAAAAAGGGAAATTTAATAAGTCGCTAGTTTACAGTTCCAAGGCTGAGAAAATGTCCCAATTAAAACAAGTCTATAGAAATGTCCAATCTAAGGCATCCAGGAAAAGATACTTTGATTCAAGAAGGCGGAAGGAGTTCAGGGTTTCTCTCTCAAGTGGAAAGGCACATGGTGAACATGGTCAGGGTTTCTCTCTCAGCTGGAAGGGGTCATGGCAAACAAGACATCATCTGCTGTCTTCCTCTCCAGCTCCCTGGGAGGCATTTTCCTTCTTCATCTCCAAAAGTCGCTGGCTGGTAGACTCTCTGCTTTGTAGTGCTGCGGTATTCTCTGCTCTCTCCAAATCTCCAGCTTTCTCCAAGATGTTTCTTCTTTTATAGGATTTCAGTAAAGTAATCAAGACTCACCTGGAATGGGTGCCAGTTTAACACCCACTCTTGAGTGAGTTACATCTCCATGGAGATATTCTAATTAAAGTTTCCAACATACAGTACTGAACAGGGATTAGAAGAAATGGCTGCCTTTACAAAATGAGATTAGGATTAAAACATGCTTTTCTAGGGTACATCTATCCTTTGAAACCACCACACCCATGAAACTTCAAATTTCATAGGATATAAAACCAAAGTTTTTGGATTTTGATCATGCACAGAGCTGTGCCTGGCCACCTAGCCACAGATCCAGCATGCTTTGCATTTGAATCGTCCAACTTAGTCTCCTACAAACCTGGTTTCTCAATTCCATTTCTTGATCTTGCTCCCTGTTTAATGTTTGGGCAATCATCTGGCCCTTTCTTCTTGATGCATGATACTTTCTTTTTTCTGCATTTGGATGCATCTCCTAGCTGTATTTTCAACCTCCTTCTTTGGTTTACCCAGTGCTGGTGATGTGACACTCTCAATTCCCAATCAAATCTTCCAGATAGGGACATGGGTATATACCCAGTAAATGGAGGCAAGCTTAAGCTTATGTTTCAGCTGAACCTGTAGGACTGAGCTGGGGGTGGTGGTGAAGTGGCTTAATGGCCTCAGAATCTACCATAGCCTGGGTCTGTAAGTGAGTCCATTCTTGTGACTCTGTTGGTCCAGTCAAAATATTCCTGGAGGTGGAGATGGGATTGGCTCTGAGTGTATGTGATCAAGTTGCCCCCTCCTTTCTTGAACTCCTTCCTTCACGTGCTATCCTCTTCCTTTTGCCTTCCAGTCTGCTCTTCTCCCATATCCTTCATTTCCCTAACTTCTTTAAATTGGAGGATTCCCCCTCACCCTATGCAGAGGGACCCATTGGGGCATCAGGACTTTCCAAATGAGACTAGCTTCTGGTCTGTACAGCAGAGACTCTTGGTGGTGGGCACACTTGAGCATGAGTGTGTACAAGATGGTGAATGGCTATGTGATCTGCAGGTCAGCTTGGGCTTTCCTTTCTTCCTACATGTGCAAGAGAGATGTGCACAGGAACCTTGGGGAGAAAGCTGTTAATTACTTCAATGCTTTCTCTTTACTCCTGATTTGGTCTCCTGGGGAGCTGGATGGGACCAAAGGGAGCCACTGACTTCCTTTTGCTTCACTACAGTCAGGCCTCAGGTCTGGGTAAAATTGGGCTGAGACTACACTGCTGGTGGGGATGTAAAAGGGACAGCCATATTAGGACACAGTCTGGCAGTTTCTCAAACAGTTGACCATGGAGTTATCACATGATTCGGCAATTCCACTCTTGGTGTATATACTCCAAAGAAATGAAAACATGGGTCCACATGGAAATTTGTCCATGAATATTCATAGCATAAGACCCAAAACGTGGAAACAACCCAAATGGCTATCAATTGATGAATGGATAAACAAAATGTGGTCTAGCCCTACAATGGAATATTATTTTACATAAAAAGGAATGGTTCAAACTAAGGCATGTAGGAACCTTTGAAATGCTTTGCTGGATGAAAGAAGTCAAACTCAAAAGTCCACATAATGTATGATTCCATTTATACAAAATGTCCAGAAAATTATTAATTCTAGAAGAAAAAAATACATTAATGGCTTCCAGAGGCTCAGGTGAGAGAGGATGGGGAGTGACTGTTAAATGAGTAAGAAGTTTCTTTTTGGGCGGTGTTCTAGTTTTCAAGCTGCTGGCGTGTGATATACCAGAAATGAAATGCCTTTTATGGTTTTTTATTTTTTTTTTGCATGGGCAGGCACTGGGAACTGAACCTGGGTCTCCAGCATGGCAGGTGAGAACTCTGCCTGTTGAGCCACTGTGGCCCACCCGAAATGGCTTTTAAAAAGGGGAATTTATTAAGTTGCAAGTTTACAGTTCTAAGGCTGAGAAAGTGTCCAAATTAAGGCAAGGCTATGAAAATATCCAAATTAAGTCACTGACAAGAGGTTATTTTCACTCAAGAAAGGTTGATGAAGTTTGGGGTTTCTCTGTCAGCTGAAAGGGCACATGGCAACATCTGCGCTGGCTTTCTCTCATGGCCTCTTGTTTCATGAAGCTCCCCCAGGGTGTTTTCATTCTTCACCTCCAAAGATCTCTGACTGAATGGGCTCTAAAGGCTTTTCCAAAATGGCTTCTTCTTAAAGGGCTCCAGTAAACAACCCCACCTTGGACGGGTGGAGACACATCTCCATGGAAACCATCTAATCAAAAGTTACCATCCACAATTGGGTGGGTCATATCTCCATGGGAACAATCAAAAACTCCTCCCCCCCTGGCAATATTGAATGAGGATTAAAGGACAAGCCTTTTCTAGGGTCTACAATGGATTCAAACTGGCATAGGGTGTAATTAAAATGTTCTGATATTGGAAAGTGGTGATGGTTTTACAACTCTGTGAATATACATTTTACATTTTGTAGTATATGCATTACATCTAAATAACATGAACTATCACAAATATATACAATGTTATGTATTATATATTGTATGATATACATAAATAGGTACATATGCATTTATATGTATTTATTATTGTTATACAAACATACTTACTTTATTGCACTTTGCAGATATTATGCTTTTACAAATTGAAGGTTTTGTGGCAAACCTGCATTGAGCAAGTCTATTGGTACAATTTTTTTTCCAACAGCATGTGCTCATTTTGTGTATTTATGTCATATCATAATTAAGGTATGTGCATTGGTTTTGTAGAAATGATGTTATTGCATATAACTTGTTTATGCACTGGAAAACCAAAAATATTCATGTGACTTTATTGCAAAATTTGCTTTATTGCTATGGTCTGGAACTGAACCCACAATATCTCTGAGGTATGCCTGTGCATACATATTATTAAATATATATGTGCAAATATTGTTGTTTATCTATAATATATTTTACACAAACACACACACCAGTCTGGCTGAGAGCCATGTTTGGTTCCTCCACTTTGATTCCAGCTCCCTAGATTTTTGTTATTTGGATGAGAAAAGAAGCAGGTTTCTCTTTTAACGCAGAGCAGAGTTGCCTTCATTTCCCTAAAGCGTGTCTCCTAAGCCGGGGCAGCCCCCAGCTCAATTTAAGACATGGTACCCAGGACTCCCAAGAATGGCCTCTTTGTGTCCCTCTCAAAGGAGGCTCCATTAGCCAGCTCTCTTTAAGGCAAATGTCGTGGGAGGTAGGAAAGAGTTGTAGCTTCCCTGAGGGTCAGTGTAGGAGACTGGAAGTCCCCCTCTGGCTCTGAAGGCTCCTCCTGAGTCTAGGGCAATGCGGTGGGATCTGGGGTGGGAGAGACCAGGTTCTCCATGGGCAGCAGCTCCGAGCCACCCACCACTCAGGTGGCCCAGGGAGTTGGGGTGGCTGGTAGGGCTTGTACCCTGAGGGCATGGAAGGAACTGACCTTGGCCGGCCTTGGCCTGGCAAACAGCCCCAGGTTGGTCTCGATGTCTCAGGGGAGCCAGAATCCCTTTTATGCAGGGCATCTTCTGACGGCCTAGTTAGTGCAGTGTCCTTTCCAGCTGACTCAGTTAGACCCGCTCAGCTTCCCCCAGGCACTGAGAGGTTTCTGTGGTCAGAAGAAGGTCCTGCTTCAGTAAGAATGCAGCCAGAGCCCTGGGCTTGTTGGAAGAGCTTCCAGGCAGTGCCCTTTGCAATTAGCAGATTAGTTCCAATACAGGAAGGGGCGGACTGTCATGGGCTAAGACAGATGAGGCCCATCCATGGGCCAGCGCGTGGTGCCAGCACAGATTAATGAGCTTGGCAGCTCCCACCCCACAAAGGAAGATCATCCGGGCCAAGAAAAAAGGCCAAGTCTATCTCTGCTGTTTCAGGGCCAGGGCACTGAATCCCCAAGTGGGGAGCATGATGAGTCACAGCATAGCCTCACCCATCATGGGGCATGATGCTCCACTCCCAGGGTCTATGGGAGCCCCGGAGGAGAAGGGTCCCTGGGGTCCCAATAGGAGAGACTGATTTGGAGGGATGGGCAGTACTGGTGCAATGCTTTACGCTGCTTCTTGAAGAGCCCGGGATGTGGGGGGCAGACTTGGATTCTGAGGCCGGGAAGGAGGCTTGGCTCTATCAGCCCCGCTCACTCGGTGCAGGAAGCTTTTTTAGTTGCTACTCACCTTTGTCCCCGCCACAACAAATGCAGCTCCTGGCAGGTATCCATGGTTTCTCTTCTCCTTCCCTGCTTGTAAGTTGGTGGTTTCTTAAGGTTTGAATGATTTACTAGCCAGGCGTTTGCATATAAATGTGCCCTTTTTCTCTTCCTATGGTCTAGCTCAGGTTTTCAAACTTTAGGATGCATAAATGTTAGCATACAAGGTTGTACATCAAAATCTGAGTTTACTGTATTTTGTGGGTTATTTTAGGGCTGTCAAGGATGATTTGGACATGAAGCAGATTTCTGACTGGGGGGCTCAAGCTCTGCCTGGAGAAGCCAGCCAGGGTGCAGCTGCTGTATGTTGTATGTGGTTGCTGTAAACGGAAGACAGCAAACAAAACACCGTACAGTTCCTTCTATGCATAGTGGGCTACAAGGAGCCCTCCCTGAGCTGGGGCTGAAGCTTCCTCCTGATCCACAGATAGGAAGCATTACTCTTAGAAGAAGGATGACTTAGAAGAAGCTGAGTCTTCCTGGGGTACACTTTAAATTTGCACCTCAAATTTCCACCTCTGATGGGTCTTCCAAGCCTGTTCTTTAGTTTGGTAGATTTAGACATTTCATCTTTTCAATTGTTCCTTGATGGATGAGGCTTTGAGAAACTGATTTATACTAATGATACTTAGAAGGGATTAATTCATAACCTGGGCTGAAACTTCGTTGGTTTTCAGTTGGGGTTTGTATGCATCAGAATAGGCTTAGCTGTGTTGTCACGGTAGACAGTTGCAAATCTCAGGGGCCGAAAGCCACGATGCATTTGTTCTTGGTGATGCAGAGGCCACTGTAGTCCCAGCCACTCTCCAAGTCAGCTGTCCCCTCTGTGGTTGCACCCTTGCCTCACCCATGTTACTCCCATTGATGAAGCAGGGACAGAGAGCATACTCGAGGCTCTTCCCCTGCTGTTTCCATGCTTCCCTGGGATAACACATGCCACCTGCACTCCCAGCTTATTGACCAAAGCAAGCCACACACACCCACACCTCACCTGCAGAGAGCAGAAGGAAAGGAATTAGAAGTAATCGAGAGGAGCTGTGACCACAGCCTGGTCAGCAACTAGCGTCCACAAGTCTGCAGTCCCTCCTAAAAGTGTCACGCCCAATATGTGGAGTCACCAGGCTTCTGGTTCCAGAAGCATTCAGGAGCTGGGTTTTGGAGCTGCTGCTGAATGACATGCTTCCTCCAGGCAGTCACAGCAACAGCTGCTCGACCTGCAGTACGTCGTCTGTGACTTTGCCATGCAGAGTCAAGAGCTTCAGCAATCGTGGCTCTTTCCTGTGCTGAACAGTCTCCATTGCCTTCAGCTCCTTTTGAAGGTCATGTGTGTCAATATTGCATGTCAATCGTAAAAAAACAGCAACACAAAGCCTTTTTGAATGCCTCCGGTCTCTCGGGCAGCCTCAGCCGCATCTAAGAGCAGCTCGGAGGCATGGCTGATGAGTCGTGTCTTGGGACAGCCAGCTTCCTCTTCAACTTCTGCAAGGACACTGCTCATGCCACCCTAGAGAGTGTGACCTGTGTCTTACTCCCTTTTATGAGATCCACAGCAGGGAACTGTGCACACAGTTAGGTGCCCCTTAGCTGTGTGGTAAAAATCTAACTTCTGGAACGAATCATGTGAAACTACCACTATGTGACTTTCTTTTGATGCACAAAATGACACTTTTATATGGTTCAACTTCATATATGACAAAATAATTTTCATCTCATTTAAATCACCTCATTCTTATTGGCTCTCAAAATTATTCATGAGATAAAATATGATCACCTGAAAATTTTCTGCTTAAACTTGTTTTCTGCTTAGTCACATCCTTTCTTTCTTTTCCTGAGCAGTCTATGCTTTGTCTAATTTTAACACAGTAGGAAAAAAGTGCCATACGTGCTTTAAAAAAACATTGTATGTATTATTTCTTGATGAAACATGCTGTTTGTCTAGCTCTAAATCTAAAACAGCTCAAAAAATTACTCAGAAATGTTAACAGATTTCCTGTTTTAAGTTATGGAAAGCAAGCAGAGTCTCTAAGATGCATCGTAACATGAAACACTATAATTAACAGACAACCAAATGCCATGATCTGGGAGGAAGTAGGATTAATTATAATACAAAACAGAATTAGAATTAAACAGAGGCATTTGGGGGGGGGTTCAAATGATGGTATTCCTGGGCTTTGCCTGAAAAAAGTTAGCAAGATACACACACAGACAATATCACTCCATCTGTCCCCAATTTAACAAACTGGATCCTACACCATCAAGAGAATTGTGTGGTCAGTTGTCAGCTCCCGCCTCGATCCATAAACTGCCCAGAAGAAGGGTGATGAGGCAGGCAGGGAGGCAGCTACAACTCCATTTTGGGAGTTGTAGCCATTAGGAGTGAAATTATCTTCGACAAAAACAATGATCACCAATGTATCTATTGAGTGCTGATTATGTGTCAGTCATTGTGTCAAGAGTTTAACATAAATTACTTTAATTCTTAGAGCAACCCAGTGAAGTAAGTGCCTAGCTTTGCCATCCAAGGAAAGGAATATCAGAGTGCCTGAACATCTTGCCCAAGCTCACTAGACAATAAGACCCCAAACTCATGTTCCAGCTCAAGTCAGCCACCCCCAGTCAGAAGGACCCGGCACATGCCAGTTCTTTAGTTATCGAGCTTGATTTCCTTACCAGGGAAGCAGGAAAGGAAGGTTGCAGTACGATGGTGGGCTGCCTTCTCATCTCAAGAGAGGCACACCTGGCGAGGCCCCACCGGGCCTGTCCCAGGTCAGCTTTAGGTGGGGGCTCAGCTGGCACAACATAGAAGTCATGTGGCTCAAGGTAAAGACCAGATTGGGTGACATTTGGAAAATTAAATGAAGTGAAAGAGCATATGTACTTCTATGTTAGTAAATTTGGAAATATCAGTGAAATGGAGGATTTTATAGAAAATCATGACAATTGAGTAGACAGAGAACTTAAGCAGATGTTAGTTAACGTGGTGAAACACAATTGTCACAATTTCAAAAACAGATCATACTCCTATGGCTTAAACGTTTCAGTGCATAGCAGGGGAAAGCCAGGATAAAGCCGGTACTAATTTTTTTCTTTTTTTTGGTAATAATTTTTTGAAGGAAGAAAAAGAAAATTACAAATCAGTTGTATCAAAAAGTATATGTGCAAATACTCTCCATAAAAAATTTAGCAAACAGTATATTAACAGTAAAGCATTCCACAATGAATTAGGGTAGGGATTGGTTCTTGGAGAACAAATATGGTTTGTCCCTAGGAAAACAAATGACATAATTTTTCACAGTAGTGGATTAAAAGAGAGAAAATAATAATTCACAGATATCAGAAAGGGATTTGATGAAATTGAACATTTGTAGTAATGTCAATTACTATTTATGAAAAGGATGACTAACAAAAACTACTTGTACAGTAACAAAAGAAGGATATCCTATAACATGACAAAGAATATTCATCTAGTTCAGCAAAATATCTAGCAGTGAAATGGGCTGTATTAGCAGCTTTCCTATTATAGGGAAGAACAAATCAAGGATGCAGAAGAAAATGTGACACAATAAATACTCAATTCACAAAGACATCACAAAAGGTACAATGCCTTTGAATATATTTATCTATAGGGAAAAAAAATCCTAAAATGTTACTAAGGGATATGAAAGAAGCTTAAATAAATGGAGTGACAAACCATCAACCGTATTCATCTGATTATTTGTGTTTTGGTGAAGGCTTACTAAGCACAGTTACAAAATCTGGAGAGAGAGCCATGAAAAAGAGAGGCAAAGGCCTTAGCTTTATGAGCCATCTCTAGACCATTATTCCCAACCAGGGCAATTTTGCAGTCTTCCAAGAGACATTTGATGAAGACTGGAGACATTTTGGGTTGTCACGACTGGGGAATGCCAGTGGTTTATAGTAGGTGGAGACCATGGACGCTGCTTAACATTCAACAATGCACGGCATAACTGCCCACCACAAAGAATTACCTGGCTCAGAAGGTCCATAGTGAAGCACAGGGAAAAACACTCAAATTATTATGAGATTCAAATTGTCACAAAAAATGAAAGAGAAGTGCAGGGCGCTGTGAGTCTGGCTATTGGAGTTCAAATGAAGGATTAAAATCAGCTGGGGGACAATGATGAAGGTAAGGGTCCCTTGGCTCAGTGACAGAGGCTGCCTGCTACAAGGGGCTTTTCTATAGCCCGCTTTGCACATTAAATATCCTCACCACAGATCTTTCAATAAATGAGTGAAATAATGTGGTTTTTTTAAAAGAAGTGAAGGAATGCAACTAGTGTAATTTAAACATAGCTAAAATTGATACACATGTATGTAGGTGTATATATATGTGGATGTGTGGGTATGTGTATGTGTGTGTGTGTGTGTATACATTTATATGTATATATGCCAGAATATATAATATATACATATATGGAATATATATATACACACACACACACACCCCTACACACATATGCACATGCACAATAGGTAACCTCAAAAAAGTGCATGCATTAAACTGTTATTAACCCTTTCAGAAATAAAGTGAAGCTTAATTTAATATAATTTAATATAAAATCATTTTTTAATTTTAAATTAAAATTTAATTTAATATAAAAATTAAATTAAATAATAGTCTATGGATTACCTATGCACATACCATAACATGGGAGCTGATGCATCTTTAAACCATGCTTAGTGATAAGGGCATATTTGTAAAATACTGTACAGAGGAAAATTCTATTAGATTTACTTTGCAGCAGCACCTCTTCTTAAATTAATTTTATTACTGTACTCTTGGAAGTTATCTGGAATTTTTTCCCCCCAATTTCAAACAGTTCTGTGCATCTTTCTGGATGAATCTGAAAGTCCTTGAAAATTACAGTTCAATGACCTACCACCAAAAGATCTCAATCCCAGGCAGATCTGTGTTGCAAAGCAGTGCCCTGAAAGAGACATTTTCATTCCACTCTGAGCACCCTAAAGTTTGCTAAGATGGAAATGTGCCTGCGGACATTTAAAGTTATTCTGAAGGGGTATTACAATAATCATTGATTATATTAAGAATTCTTAAAAAAAATTGTTCTTTTATCATCTTGCATATTTAGCTCTTAACCCAATTCTGTAAGGTCAGGTCTGTAACACTGTAATTACCTATGAAGTTTAGGTAAAATTGACTATTAAAAAATAGGTATTTTTAATAAGATCCCATTTCTATTCTGTAAAATTCATGCATGCTTATTGTGAGGAGTTCAAGCAGGGCAGAGACAATGCAAAGAGGAAAGTTTAAGAGAAAATTCACCCACATTCATGCCCCTGAGAAAGTCATTCTCGATTTAAGGGAAATATAAGCCCCAACATAAAGATTCTATCTTAATAATTTAAGACACATTCAAACAACAGGGACTTCCAAAATACACCTCTCATGAATTATAATTAGAGTTTGCATTCTGATTAGAACTGCCTACATGGTGTGATTTGAGGGCTCTTTGCTAAAAAAATAATTCTTGGAGGCTGTCAGGGCTGTATGAAATTCCTCCACCAGAAATTTCATTCCTGCATCCCAAATTCTGCTGACCATGGGCAAATCCTCCAACTTGCTAGTCCTCAAACTTCCCTGCTTTGAAACAAGGGGACTGAGCCAGTCATTTCTGAAAAGGCCATTCCATCCTTCCCTTTTGATAGGCTGCTTCCTTTTCAAAAATGGAAAGGGGAGTGTTTGGAAAAATGAAAAAGAAGAAAAGGAAAGTATACTGGGTGTTGGGTATTCAGGATGAAAGGGGAAAGCTCAGGAGTATGGGGTAATCCTAAACTAAGGACTACTGGAAGACAAAACAGAGGAAACTCAGATTATTTGGGATGGAGATGAAAGGAGAGGAAGAAGGGACCAAAATTTAGGAAATTTCCTTTCTTTCACAGTTTAATCTAGGGTTGACTTAAATTTTATTGACTGTGTCTTCAATTACTAGTACATTAAAAAATTTATATGCACAAATAAAGCTTGCAATGAACAGAGAACACTCATTTGCAATGAGTCTTTAATTATACTGCGGCTGCCTACATTTCCAGGCCTGACTGTTTTCAGATCATTAACCAATTGACAGAGAAGTGAAGGAGCAAATGAACTTCTAACTCAAGTGTCAGGGAAAAGAAGATGATCTCTAAGTGGGTGTAAAGCTTCACTGAACAGATAATGGAAATCCCAGGTACAAATTTAGATGAATTTGATGAGTGTTTCAGTTTTGTAAAGTTACTAATATCATACCAAGGGAGTCCCATAGTTTGGACAATGAGAGGGCACTTAGTAAAGTATCAGCAAAACCATCCCCCCAAGTAAGATTTAAGCCTTAGCCAATACTTGTGGAATTTTTTATCGTTGACCTGTCCCACTGGAATGTAAGCTCCAAGCCAGCAGGGCTCTGCTCCGTTTTATTTGCTGTTGCTTTCTAGGGGCTGGAGACAAGCTTGGCTCAATGAACATTTGTGAATGACCAACCTCTTGGCTTGCCTGAAAGCATGAGCTTCCTGCTGGGTGGGGATCATCCACAGAGTAAGTCAGGAAAGACAATTCTGTCAAATTCCGCTACTACCCCCCCACAAAGCATGAGGAAAGGACATCCCAAAACATGACCCAACATGAATACACTGACAACCTTCATGGGTGGGGATTGAATGAGATTTATTTGATTTAAGAAAATAGAGATATGTATTCCAGTTATCTATGGCTACATAACAGACCACCCCAAACTTGGAACCATAAATCAACAGCCTTTTTTTTTCTGCTCCTAGCTTCTTTGAGTCAGGGATTTGGAGATGGCATGGCAGGGATGGCTTTCTGTGTTCTGTGATGGTTGGGCCTCAGCTGGGAAGACCTGTAGAGGGGAAGGGTTGCCATCTTCTGGACACTTCTTCTTACATGACTGGGGTGCCCATGTGTGCCCTCTCCAAGCCTGGGCTTCTCAGCCTGGTGGCTGGGCCACAAGAGACTATTGCTTAAGAGACTTTGTTGACCCTCAATCACACTCTAGGATCACAAGCTTGCCCAGGTCAAGGACATAACACAGCTTCTCAACTGCAACAATGTCGAAGATTTTGTGGCCACTTGTAAAACTGCCATGATGTCGAGGTCATCCCATTAATCTTGTGAACATCAAAAATGTGTGTGTGGGAGGACAAAAAGGGCATTTGCTCACAGGCTGAAAGTAGCTGGCTAAAAAGTATCAGAGTCCATTTGCAACAGCTCTTTCTTGAATGCGCACTGTATGCCAGGCTCTATTTTAGCTATGGGGATACAAGATGGAACGAAAAAATACAAAAATTCATGTCTTTGAAGAGCTTATATTTCAATAAGGTGAGATGGAGAAGAAACGGATAAATAGGCTCAGGCCACTCTCTAAGATGGGTATAACTTTGTGGAGAGAAACAAACCATGGAAGGGGGTTAGAGAATATCATGTGACATGGAAAGAGGTGGAACAACTACAATTCAGCAGAGGGTCGGTGGGCCTCAATGACGAGATAACATTTGACCCTGGAGGAGGGAGAGGAATGTGGAAGATTAAAGAGAGCAACTGATTTCTTGACAGTCTTCCCTTTGAGAAGTGGGACTAAGTTCCATCCTCTGTATCCGGCTGGGTCCTGTGATTGCTTTAACCAATTGAATATGGATAAAGTGACTGGGTGCCAGATTCCAGGTTAAGGCCTTGAGAAACTGGCAGCTTCCATTGCCTGTGTTGAGGACCACCTGTTCCTGGAGCTCTACTCACCACATAAAAGCCCCAACTCTCCTGCTGGAGAGTCAAGGTGAAGAGACTCTGAGAACAAGTGAAAGAAATAGTGGCCCAGCCAGCTGAGTCCTGCCTAAATTCCTGACCCAATGGGAAAATGATAGTTGTTTAAGCCACAGAGTTTGAACGGTTTGTTATGCGATAATAGACAACAGGAACAAGGAGTGAGTATCTGGATAAAGAATGGTCCTGCAGGAGGAGGAATAAGTGTGAAAGCTCTGAGTCTGGGGCATACCTGGATGTTCTAAGAAAGCAGGGAAGCCAGTATAGCTGGAAGAGAGTGACAGAGGGGAGAAGAATAGGAAACAACGGAGAGGTGAGAAAAGGAACAGTTACTCCTAGATTGTTTAGAATCCTATACAGCATTTCAAGAGTTTGGCACTTTCTCTGAGTGGGATGTGAAACTAGTTGTAGGGTTTTGGATGGGAGAGTTAATTGTATGATATGACCTGCTTTCAAAGGATCACCCATAGAGAGGGATGAGTAGAAGCAGAAAGAACAGGTCAGAGGCAACTGAAGAACTCTAGGTGAGAGATGGAGTAATTTTGATCAGGTTGGAAGTGGTAGAGGTGGAGAGATGCAGTCAGGACCTGGACACATTTAGATATATATTGAGGGAATAGCCAATAGGATTTGCTGGTGGATGAGATATGAAGTAGAATTAAAGCGGATTCACAAGTCTTTGGCCTGAGCAACTAGAAAGATGAATTGCCATTTTTTTAAGATGGTGAAGACTGTTGCAGGGAACAGGTTGAGGTCAAGGAGTATCAATACTTTGGCATTAGACGTGTTAAATTTAAGATGTTAATTCAACATTCAACTCAAGTGGTTGTATAGGCAGTTGGATATGAAATGGAGTTAAGGAGAGGACCAAGTTAGAAATAAAAAATTGAGAGTTGCTGGCATATAGATGATATTCAAAGTATGAGAAAGGATGAGATCCTGAGGACATAAGGGAATATAGAAAAGAAGGGACCCAACTGGCCCTGGGGCTGTTCCAAAATGAAGAGGTGGGGAGGATGGTTTGAATGGAACCAGCAAACTGACTGAGGAGGTACAGTAGAGAGGCCGAAGGGAGACAGAAACAGGCTGGTGTCTGGACAACAAGGAATGGAGGAAGTGATAGATGGGGTCAAAAACTGCTGACAAGTCACGAAGGAAGCCTAAGAACTGACAACTGGTTTTAGTAATATGAAGGTCACCGGTGACCTCAAGGAGAGCAGCTCCATGGCGGTGGGGGTGCATGTGAAAATTTAATTGGAGGATGTTCAGGAAAGACTGACAGCCCATGAGTGAAGATGATTATCTGAGAAAGTTAGTTGCGAAGGGAAGCAGTGAAATGGGGTTGTCCTTGGAAGGAAAGAGATTCAATATGGGAAAAATTATAGTATATTTGTGTACTGATGGAAATAATCTTAAAGACAAGGAAATATTGATGATACAGGAAAGAGAGGGGAGAGAATGCCTGGAGCATCCTTTGGAAGTGAGAAGGGACAGGGCCCAGGGAAGGGTGGGGAGGCTGAACTGCAAGTCCCTTGAAGGCAAAGAATGTGTATAACCCCAGCTCTGGGCCTAGTGCCTGACTCACTGAAATTGGTACCCTCAAAGAATATTGGTTGAATGAATAAAATACAGCTATAATGCTGATAGCTAGCTTCACTCGAGTGCTTACTAAATGTCAAATGCTATTGACAGCACGCTACATGGGCTAATTCACTTCCTCTCAGAATAGCCCTGTGTGGTAGGAATGACTATTATCCCCTTTGTACAGGTAAGTGTGCTCAAGGGTGCAACCAAGCTCCTTGCTCAAGGGTGCAAAACTGAGCAAGAGTCAGATCCCAGGATTTAAAATGAGGTATGTGGGCCTTTTCTAGGTCAGGCAATTTGCCATAGAATTCTAAAATGTGGCTAGAAAGTTCAATGGTAAAGAATATAAATATGATCCCCATCTGTCTTGGTTTGCTACTGCTGTCAGAAATGCAATATACTAGAAACGGCTTGGCTTTTATAAAGGGAATTTATTAAGCTACAAGTTTACAGTTCTAAGGCCATATAAATGTTCGACTAAGGCATCCAGAGAAAGATACCTTGACTCAAGAAAGGCCCATCTGGGAAGGTATGTGGTTGGTGTCTGCTAGTGTCAAACAGCTTCCCCAGTGGCATTTTCTTTCTGCATCTCCAAGTGTCTCTCTTTGTGTCAGCTCTGAAGATTTTTCCAAAATGACTCCCTCTTGAAGGACTCCAGTAAGTGGGTACAACCCACTTTGAATGGGCAGACACACATCTCCATGGAAACCACCTTACCAAAAGGTCCCACCCACACATCTCCATGGAAACAACTTAATTAAAAAGATTCCACGCAATAATATTGAATCAGGATTAAAGAACACGGCTTTTCTGGGGTATACAACAGTTGAAAATTGGTATACCACCAAATAAATTTCTTCCAAAATGAGCAAGAAAGGGTCACTCTCATCCACTCACTACCTAAGTGAGAATCACTCAGCATGAAACAAGGTCTTGGCCAGGAGATGACATGGTCTTAGGCATCCTCACTCCTCCTTCTTCCTTTGCTCCTTTGTGACCTATTTCTTCAGAGCTTTAATCCCCTCTGTGAGATTAGTAACAATACTAGTACTATTCACACGTTTCAGTTTCCCTAAGATGACCAATTTTGGGAGAGAGTTCAAAATTATTCAGAAAATTTACAAACCAAAATAAGAATGATGTTGGGATGCTTCTGAGAATTAAAAGGCTAGTGGCACTGCTTTTAACTCATTTAATTAGCAGATGACACTGTGAGGTGGGCTCCATTATAATCCCTAATTTACAGAGAAGACAACTGAGTCCATGGAGGTTAAAGAACTTATTCAAGATGGCACACTACTAAATAGTTCAATGATTTAAATTCAGTTCATTCTGGCTCCAAATCCTAGGCTCTATCCATTCTCTTATTCTGACAGAGAAGGAAGAGTCACCCTAGTGACTCTCCTGAGAATCACTGAGGTCTTTTCAGGGACCCCTTAATGTTTTTTATAAATTCCAGGACCATATCTAGCAAAAAAATTGGTCCTGCTGCTGTGTGTTTCTAGATATTGTTCAGACATTTCCTTCAGAGAACAGAATGCAATGTAGAGATTTGTTCATTGCAAAATAACAAGCATTAGGTGAATTTGCTTTTAAATAAGGATCTCTGTTCAGATGGCTCAAATAACCCTAGAGTGATATCTCCACTATTTTAAACAATAAGCCTGAATACAATGGTTTCAGGCCTCCAGTTGTGGACTGTTTAAAGGTGCATAGTGAAAGCAAAGCCCACTTGTCAACCACAGTAGGTTGAATAATTTCTGCTGACCTACAAGGCAGAGTGATTCATACCAGGTTCCAGGTTCAAAACTAGGCAGAAAGTGAAATCTGACCTCTGGGTCAGATTTGCATCCTGGAGTGCATAAAGAGGGATGATGAATGTGTGTGTGTGCATGTATATGTGTGTGCCCGTGTGTGCATGGGTAAGTGTTGTGCATGTGGTGTATGTATATGTATGTGTGTGCATACATGTGGTATGTGTGTGTGGTGTGTGCATGTGGTATACATTTGTGTGAGGCATGTGCCTGTGATGTGTGTACATGTGTGTGCATGTAGTGTGTGCGTTGTGTATGTAGACACATTTGTATGTCTGTGGCATGAGGAAATAGAAGCAGATCCAGAAAAACAGCCTTAACATCAGGAAGACAGATGGTCTACGGAGGAGGTCATATAATACCTACCCAGCCAGATGGCCCAGGAGGGGCCCAGGTAGTGGGCCTGCCACACCTGTCCAGGTGAGGGTCATTATAGCCAGGATGAAAATGGAATGGAGAGAAAAATGGACAGCTATTTGGAGGTCACATAGAAATAATCCAAAGTGGAGGCTTAGGGGAAAACCCAAGATCAGGGAAGGGAAACATGAAATTAAACTTTCTCTGTCTCTTTCCTGGTGAGGATTATAGTAAAATGCAATCACATGCAATATCATATGTCTTAGCTGATCTTCCCTGGATTAGAGCTGCAATTTCTCCTTTGAAAGCCTCTTTCTATGCCTTATGGGTCTGGCGTTTCAATTTATCTTACAGTAACTGTTCATATTTTCATCTGTTCATCATCTTTAAATATTTTTCTCTTTTCCTTAACCTCTTAAACTCATTGTCTCTCAAATGACAACAGGACACATACAAAAGGAATGCCTGACTTAATAGTCAAATTTGGCTTATTTTGTTAATTGTGCTCTGTAGCCATATTTATGAATCCCAAAGTTCTTAGTAAAATTGGGTTCCATTAAGATTAGAAGAGGAAATATTCATGTCTCTCACATAAGTAATGTAAAGTGCAATGTACAAAGGCTGCCTGATGGAGCCCATTTCTTTTCTTATTTCATTTAAAACAAAGGATCACAGTATTCACTTCACCCCAGGGTCCACACCAGGGACCCTGGAATCTCAAGAAGAAAAAAAAAAAGAAACCTTGAAGCCAAAGACCCTGAAATAGATGGCAAGAGGGTGCAATTCAGAGTCCAGACTAAAAACGATAGGGTGCAAAGACGGCCCAGCTCACGGGGCGCCCCCCCATCCTCACTGCCCCCTTTGCTTCCCCATCTGTAAAATGGGTCAATAGCAACGATGGTTGGCACAGACTCAACATTCAGTGAGGCTGCGTGTATTAAATGAGTGTCCACAAGGACATCGTAATGACCTTCACATTTATAAGATGTTTAACTATTTATCATGTCTAACAGAGAACATATCAATTCTTCCACCAATACTGTAAAGTATTTACTTCAGTTGCAAAAATGAGGAAATTAACTCACAGAGAGCTTTAATAATGCAGTTTGCTGCAAGAGAATCAGAGAGTGACCAAGTAGGAGGGACAAACCCAGTCCTTCTGATTCCATGTTTTCCTTCCACATAGATCGTGTTCTAAAATACGTCAAGGACTGTCATGTGGAAAAACTTATCTGAGTCAATGATATGTACTCACTGGGCCCCCAAATGCCCTTCTGGCTTATCCTGATTCTTAAGAGCAGCAGAGCCCAAAACAATTGAAAACTGGGGCTCAAACAAGTACATGTACAATATATTGACAGCAGCCAACTGTTCCCAGTAGCCAAAGGTGAGAACAGCCCAAATGTCCATCAACCGATGAAGGGATAAACAAATTATGGTAGATACACACCATGGAATATTATTCAGCCATCAAAAGGAATAAAGTTCTGATATATGCTACCACATGGATGACCCTTGAAAACGTTATGCTGCATGAAAAGTGGCATGAAAGCCTACATAAGATGCTATTTATTTGAAATATCAAGAAGAGATAAATCCATAGGGACAGAAAGAAGATTGTTTGTTTTCAGGGATTGGCGAAGAACTGCTTAGTGGGTATGGGGTTTTACTTTGGAGTGGTAGAAATGTCTTGGCATCAGATAGAGGTGGCGGCTGCACAACATTGTGACTGTACTAAATGTCACTGAATTATTCACTTTAAAATGGTTAATTTTACATCACATGAATTTCACCTCAATAAATTATTTTATCAAGAACTGCAAAGGTGTCCTTTAAAAAAAATACACCCAGTCATTGGAACAAGGATGGAAAAAACACTCCCTGCCTGGGCTGCATCCACCTGCTCACTTGGTCACCTCCACGGCAAGTGCAGAGCTCCCTGTATCTGTTGGGGAAATGTGACTGTCGTTGGCCACAAAGTTGGATCAATAGTTGAATTCTCAGTGCCACACTGTTTCAGCAATAACTTAGAAACAGACTGAGCTGTATAGAGAAATTCTTGGATAAATAAGGACGGCCTTGTCTGGAAGGCTTTTGGAGGACAACAGAAATGAATAACTTGCAATCGTACTCATCCTCTTTACTGATTGCATGTGCTGCAAATAAATATTGATTTATCCATTTTTCTCCAACCAGTAAATTTCTGAGAAAAGTATTTCTCACTCAGTTACCATGGACTGAAATATTGGCATTCCCTTAAAGGCTAAAAAAAAATCTTTAAACGCTCACATTATGTAGTTCTGGAAGACCACGTTGAATGTTCTCCCAGCCCTTGTCCAGATACACACAAGGCTCACAGATTATTCTCGTCTGATTATTCAGTTTTTGGTGCCATTACGGTAAGTCCATTTCCCAAGTGCTAAGAAACATTTTAGTGGAAAGGCTAAACTAATTTTTTGTATCTGCACACATACGACACTACTCCCAGGACAGATTGTATACGTAGAAACAACATATTGGACTAAGTGTTGGGATATTTTTAGACTACCAATTTTCTTAAGCAGTGATGTGGATTCTGCATGTATTTCTGAATGACAGCTGGTTTTCCAATAAGATTTTGAGCTCTTCAAGGAAAAGAATCAGGACTTGAAGGACCTGCGGATGTTAAACTCTAAAAGCAGAAGACTTGTGTAGGTGTGTCCTGGGCATGGGGTTAGGATGAGGGCTAGGGGTTGGGGAATGCAGATCGTGGCTGCCTGAAGATACGGGAAGAGCTACCAGGTGGCAGGGATATTAACTAACTCTACACAGAGTCAAGCTTTCATTGCCAGGAAAGCAGATTTGGTTAAACCTAGGGAAGAGTGTTCTAGCAATTCATGCAACCACAAAATGGAATGGATTATTACCTAAGGCATTGAGTCTCCTATTCCTGGAAGTGTCTAAACCGAGGCTAGATGTCTGTTTTGGTGATCTGCAGTGGTGCCACACGGAACACCAGACATGGCTTGAACAACCACTATTTTATTTATTTGCTCATGATTCTTCAAGTTGGCCAGATCTTGGCATGGACAGTTCATCTCTGTTCTGTGCAACATCATCTAGGTGGCTCGGCTGGAGCAAAAGGATCCACTTTCAAAATGGTCCCACTTGCTGGCAAGTTGTGCTGGCTGTCATCCAGTAGTCCAACTGGGACTGTTGGCCAGAAGCGTTGGTTCTCTCCATGTGGCCTCTACATTTGCCAGGTTGGCTTCTTATGGCAGGGTGGTCAGAGGGTAATCAGGCTTCTTACACTGGGGCTGGCCTCAATGAGACAAAAGCAGAAGTTACTTAGGCTCCGACCTGGCATAGCATCACTTTCTCCACATTCCATCCTGCTCCTAGGGCCAGAGCAAATCCAAGTGGAAGGAACAACTGGCAGAAGCAGATACATCACGACACAAAAAAGAAAAGACCCAAAAAACAAAAAACAACAACAAAAAGAAAAGACCCAGAGACAACTACATTTAATATAGGTTTTAAAATATTTGAAATTGTACATGTCATGTCAATACAGATGAGCTTAATATACTTATTATTTTGCTTAACTTCAACATAGCATATTTTTTGGTACTAATTTTTTTTTTTTTTTTACATGGGCAGGCACCAGGAATCGAGCCTGGGTCTCCGGCATGGCAGGCAAGAACTCTGCCTGCTGAGCCACTGTGTCCTCCCCGGTACTAAAAATTTTTATAACAAAATAATGCATTTTGTATTACAATATTACAACAATATCGCTAAGACATTTGCAAGTAGATGACTATACACAATTCTGCCATATTTTATTTCACTATTCTTCTAATCTTGTTTAAAAGTTTATAAACACCTTACTATTAGGATTACTTTTGTTCATAAAAGATTTCTTTATTTAGAAATGTATCCTTGAAATACGTTTCAAGTAGATTCTTTAACATTCACTTGCTTCCTTCCACAAACATCGATTGAGCATCTACTAGGCTAGTAAAAATACCTAAATAAGGATAGCGCATTGCCTCATCTTTATCAAGTGTTATTCCCGGTGCATCCTGTGAATGCTGATCCTCATGCCTGCCCTATTGGGGTTAATCATTCCTGGGCTTTGAAAAGCCCATTATGTTTTCTAGAGTCACACAGGGAGGGAGCCATGGCTCTAGTGTTTGAAGTGGGAGCTCTGCTCTCCCCTTAGCTCAGGGTCAGGGGCTGACGGGGTCCAGGTGCCCACAGCGAATGGCCGGTAGTGTGAGGAGGAGAAAGAGCCCCTTGCCCTGGGGGTTGCAATGACCCCGTGCCTCGTTTTCCTCCTTCATGCAAAGCGAAGGGTCTGGCAGAGCCTTGAAGGGAGATGGCAGGGGTGGGGGAGGGGCTAAAGGGGCCCCTTGATGTTCTGGGTGGGAGCCCAGGAGTCCCTGTCAGGTGTTCAGAAGTAGCTGCAGCTGTGCTCGGAGTCTGGCTGTGCAGGAGTGAGGGCTTCTGGGGTCCTCAGAGTGACCCACCGGCCCAAGAGGTGCCGAGGTGGGTGTCGGCAGAGAGAGGCGCGTTCAGGAACGAGACAGCCCTTTCTTAATGGGCTTTGCACCCCCTGATGAGGGCTAAGGGTCAGGCTTAAACAGAGCATCACTGGAGCCTCTCTTAGCTTCATCATTTCCCCTTTCACATTCTGAATGAGTGGCTCTAAATTTGGAACTGACAAAAGTTGCCTGAAGATTTCCTCTCAGGAAATAATGGGCTTTATGGGCCTTTTATTGAACTGTTTTCCATTTCTTTCCATGTACCTCTTTGTTTCCAGCAATTGGATCTGAGCTGAAACGAGGAGTCTCTGTGAAGTGAGTTTCCTGTGAATATCAGGTCTCAGCCTTCTGATAGGAAGCAGTGGTGTCAGGAAGCTGTTTGGTTTAAGGAATCTAATATCGAAAAGGCAGTGTTCCCATAGGGTTCAAAAAGGTAGAATTATGGCACGCAGGAGTCATGTGAAGGGAGCCTGATACTGCAAGGGGGTGGAGCAAAACTGGTCCTTTGCTCCTTCTAACATCTCCCTGGTGCCTCCTTCTTTAGGATGTGGCACAAGACCTTTTGAAGCCTGTGTCCTTGACATCTGCTGCTTCTTCCCTGCGAAACGCATTGGTGCAATGTCTATTCTCTTTTCAAGAAAGAAGAGAACTGCGTTTTAGTAGAACACTTTAAACTTTTTCATCTAAAATGTTGGACAGAGCATACACGTTTAACAAGTCTTCCCCCATCCTCCCAATTTCAACAAACTAATTCAAAATAACAAAAAAAAGAGAGAGAGAGAGAGAGAAGAAAATGCATTAGCACTGGGAACCAGCTATTTCTAACAACATGTCAGAAACCTCAGGAAAATGCTGCCAGACATCCTGCCATGGAAATCAGACTGCATCCCCGGGCCATGCTGACGGGCGCATGTGCCCAGACTTCTTGGGACTGGTGCAGGGGGGCCTTGGGGCCTCAGCCGGCAGCCTGTGGCGGGTGCGGCAGGGACAATGCAAAGGCACCGGGGCAGTGACAGGGGCTGCTGTCCCTCGTGGCTGTGCCCTTCAGAGCAGGTACCTTGGAGACCCTCGTTGTGATCCCAACACTGGGGACACTGCCACTTCCAGCTGGGAATGAGAGGCTCCATTGCAGCTAGAGAAGTGGCAGCAGCTTAGCATTCTACAGAAAAGAAACCCTTCCGTGTGGCTACGAAACCCCTGGAGAGAAGGCAACCTCTGAACTGCCCAAGTAGAACATGTGCTAAATCAGGGCTTTTCCATTCGCTCTTACCTGGACTTAGAGGCTGCAATGGATTGAACCATGGGCCCCAAAAGACATGTTCAAGTCCTAACCCCTAGCCCTGTGAGTGTGACCTTCTTTGATGATGTGATTTGTTAAAAGGACACCAAATTGGTTTACGATGGCCCCTAATCCAATGACTGGCATCCTATAAGGAGGAGAAATTGGGGCAGACAAGGACTGAGTTCTGCGGCCACAAGCCAAGGAACCTGTGGATGCCAGCCATGCCCAGAGGCCCAGGGAGAAGCGTACAGCGGATTCAACCTTTAAGAGGAAGCGTGGCCCTGACCACACCTGGATTCCAGACTCCTGACCTCTGGTACCAAGTGACAATAAGCTCCTTTTGTTGAAGACAACTGCTGTGTGTACTTGGTTACAGCAGCCCTGACCAACAAGGCAGAGACTTCATCAGGGTCCTGTTCAATATTTCACCATCACTAACAGAACCCAACTCTGCTACCAGTACTACAGACTTAAGTCAGAATCTCTCTGACCCATCTAGGGACTCAGAGAAAATACCATTCCCAAGAGCACTTGTTACGGCATGCACCGCACTTCCCATGCCCGACCCGCAGATGCAAAGGAGAAACGTGCCTCGCAGGGGGAAGGCGATTTATTGCAAGAACAATTTGCAAGGAATTAGAGGAATCTTCCCTAAACCAATTCAAAGTGGGATTGTGAGTTAGGGCTTTTATAGGTAAAGGGAAAGGAGGAGGGGTCAAAAACCCAGTAATGACCACATGGTGCATACTTGTCAGATCAGCCATGACTTTGGAACTTTGTGAGGAGGGCACAGGCAGATGTCTCTTCCTGGGCTCTCGTAAGCACGTCTTCTCGTTCCAGCTTCGATGGTTAGTTATTGATGTTGGTGTGCAAGCTCTCACTTGCAGGGTCTTCATGAAGCTTTTCTTAGCTGATCCTCAGGAATGTCAGGCTTTTGTCTTTTGGAGGTGGAAGTCACTGATTCCCTGGACCACACCGGTTCCTGATGCCTTCTGTTATCTTATTCCTGTAAGCAGAACTGAGGGGGTCTGGCTAATGTCCTGGGAACCAAGCACAAGCAGTAGATTGCTAAGCTCAGCTGGGGCAAGCCTATTGTCCAGCTAACAATTCCCCTCTTGCATTTTCTTTTAGGTTTTTTGTTTTGTTTTACATGGGCTGGCACCAGAAAAAGAACCCCCCTTACATTTTGATTGTAGTTTTTTGTATGCTGTATGGCAGGGGTCACATCTCATTCTTTTCCCATGTGAGTAGCCTGTTATTGCAGCACCATTTGTTGAATCTTTGTTTGTTTTTTGTCTGTTTGCTTGCTTGTTTGTTTTGTTTTGGGGAAGTTCATGGGCTGGGACTCCCCTGCATTTTACTCCTTGTATTCTTAAGAAGACATAGTCTTCATATACATATATGGAAAATGGGCAAAGGTCTCATTTTTCTGTATTTACTTCCTGCTGGTCATGGATGAAGAAAATTTTCATATTATTTTGGAGGGTGCTCTAAACATAAACTTATGAGGACAATGGAGGCAACAACAAGGCAAACATATGGCAAGCAAAATAAAAACAGCACTTTAGAGAGCAATTTTCCATTTCATAGGTAAGTTCATTAACTACTTAAAAAATGAGTTAAGTATGCTGAGATTTTTAACATGCTCAGTATTACTTTGCATGTGATCTAGCATAGAGGAGATAGTATAGTTGTAGGTAGAGCACTTAGTACCAATCAACGTACAAGTTCTTCCTTGAGCTGCAGTGGGTGTTGGACTTATTATACTATAAATGCTGTCCCCTCATAGGAGCAGAATCTAGTGCTAGTTGTGTCTGTTCAGGTTCTAACTACAACACTCTGGCAATCAGCTCCAGGTGATATGTTCTTTGTACAGGTGCTGTAACACAGCATCGTTGGTCCTTTGGGGAGCAGGACAGCAGACTCTGGGGTTCTATCAGCCTGTTTTAGAACAGTCTGGAAGCAGTGTCCTCTGAAGAACTGAAGCTACTGAGCTTTTCCAGCAGGCACAGCTCCAAATGTCCTTGGTAGCAAGGTGTTTTCATAACAGCAGGTTCTTATCTACTTCTGGAGCATGTCCAGGCAATGTGTCTGGTACTTAAATAGTTTTGGGGACTGCAGAAACAAGTCTAACCAATAACTCAAATGGGCAGACAACATGTACAGTACTAGGAGCCAGGTTTAAACATGCAAGAAATTTAATTAAAGAGAGGGTCAATTTTTTCTTTACATTTTTTTCTAGGACACAGAAGACTAGGACAAGCAGCATTATTCTGTTGTCTAATATCATGCAGATCAGCTATTAACAGAAGGTTAGAATTTTTAAAAATCTTTATAATATTTCTTAAACCCTTCTCATGTGACTTAAAACATATCAATTGAAATTAAATAATTTTTAGCATTTCATTTCTACAAAGTGGAAGAACACATTTTTGCAACTGTTTGGAATAAAAAGCTATCCTTTAGAATTGACCTTGAGGAAGAAAAATGTTAAAAATTGTCAGGTTTGAAACAATATTTGGTTCCTTATTTAATTAAAGCTAAAGAAAAGACTTGGCTCTTTTTAAAAGTGGGACAACCTGTTTTTCTTAACCAAGGACATGAGAAAGCCAGCATAAAGTATAAGAAGCTATTTTGATGAAACACAGACTTTTTGCTTTTTACACTGATTACTCAGAAAAGACTTTTTATAACTTTTCACTAAGATAGACTACTAATCAAAGAAAACCTTGTCACTTTAACAGAGAGAGAACTAAATTTTAATTTTGTATCAATATGTTCTTTGACACTAAAGCTTAAAACATTTTTTTAGATAGACCCATCAAATTTTTCCCAACTTTGGCCATACTTTTCTTTTCCACCAACATTCTATGACTTGTTATAGACATTCAGGTTCTGTCTACTTTTTCTTCATTCTGCAACAACCATTTATTTTATCTCAGGACAAAACTATCCTCTTCCCTTTTAACAAAAACACATCCTTTATATCCTTCATACTTAAGTTACCAAAATGATTTTGGAAACTGTCTTCAAGCAAACATCTCACCAAAACAACATTACCATCAAAATCAAACTTGTCAAAATAATGTCAAATAGTTAAAACACTTTAGTCAACGCATTTTTTTGGCAATGCATTTTTGAAACAGTAATTTTGCAATTTTTTAACAAGAATTTTCACTTTTTCAAAGCTTTTTTTATCATTATATAATTTTTTAAAAGCTTGAACATAAGATGCCTCACCTCATTTGTGATTCCTTTTACAAAACAAATCTAATTGCAAGATGGTATTGAATTTAAAGACCCAATTTTAGGCTACTTTTCATTTGTGTCCAATTTATAACATGGCCAGGCATTATTATAAGAGAAAGTAAATTTCTTTTTTTGTTTGTTTTAAGGGGGTCCCCTCCAAATTTAAACTAATTATTCAAATGCAGTCCCAAGGAGATATAGGATATCCTGAAAATTTCATGCGGTAAGGTAACACTAACAGATATTATGAAGACAAACATTAAGACAGAAAGTTTATAAAATCAATAGATGTTTAAACTTAAAAGCAAAAAGAAAAACCATGAAGATGAAACATGCAAACAAGTTGCTCCTCAATACCATGCGGCTTCCCCAATTCACAAATACAAAATACTGAACCATCATGGAGCTTCAAAATATGCAAACCATCAGGGAGCCTCAAACTATGCTAACCAGGAGTTCCTCAAAGTCATCAGTTTCTTCTACTTAAAAGTAAAGAAAAACTAAAAGACAAGTAAACACAGCATGAGCAGACTGGCAAAGTGAAAGCAAACACAGATGAGAAGAGCCCATATACAACATTGACCCAGCACAGGGAAAGCCTTAAGTTAAAATCACCATCACACAAGTGCTCCTGGTGTCTGCTTATAGCAGAAGACTTGCCCAGAACCTCCAGCCTCAGTCCTTGAGGGAAATCCCCAGGCAGCTGCTAGGCATGGAGCTGTGGGATCCCGGGAGCCCCCACGACCGACTGGTGCACGGATCTGGGCTGCATCTCAGAGCAGCATGGTGGTCCCGGCGGAGTCACCAAATTGTTACCATAAGCACTGCACTTCCCATAGAGGGGCCTGCTCAACCCGCAGCCACAAAGTAAAGAGTCTCGCAGTGGACAGGTGATTTACTGCAAATACACTTTGCAAGGAACTGAAGGAATCTTCCCTAAATCAGTTCAAAGTGGGGATGAGGATTAGCGTTTTTATAGGTAAAGGGAAGGGGTAGGGGTCTAAAACTGAGTAATGTCCACACGGCGCATACTTGTCAGATCGGCCATGACGTTGGAGCTTTTGAGGAGGGCACAAGCAGATGTCTCCTCCTGGGCTGTCGTAAGCACGTCTTGTTGTTCCAGCTTCGATGATTAGATAGTGATGATGACATGCAGGGTCTTACATGCAGGGTCTTTATGACACTTTTCTTAGCAGATCCTCAGGAATGTCAGACTTTTGTCTCTTGAGGAGGATGTCACTGATTCCTTGGGCCACAGGGGTTCTTGATGCCTTCTGCTATCTTATTCCTGTAAACCGAACTGAGGGGGTCTGGCTAATGTCCTGGGAGCTAAGCACAAACAGTCGATTACTGAGCTCAGCTGGGGCAAGCCTATTTTCCAGCTAACAGACCCCTAACCCTTGGGTGTGCAATAAACTTATTGAACCAGGAAGTCAGCTTTGAGGACTTGCCAGTTTCATGTTCTCCATGGATAAAAGATGATAGGAGAGCAGGAAAGAACATTTTCTGGTGACAAGTACAATTCCTGAACTAAAAGGAAAAAGTCAGTGGAAGCAGAGAAGTTGAGATTAGATGCTCCAAAAGCCTTTGGAGATTAAGGGGAAAAGCAAAATTAAATAGATAAGTAAATGAGTGTCATATAGAGATTAATAATAAGTACAATAGAGGAAAACTTTAGGAGATTCAATACCTCTTTCATCAGAATGGAAATAGTAGCGAAAGTCAGAGCACTAATAGAAGGATTTCCCTGTAATGCTTGACATTTCATTCTTTCACACTTCTAAAATCTTTTCCATAAATGTGTTTCTGAATCCTTTTATATTTGAATGTTCTGTATTTGGGCTTTGTATTATTAGGATTCTCTAGAGAAAGAGAACCAACAAGAGATATTTGTAAATATGAGATTTTTTTAATATGCTGTATGGCAGGAGTCACATTTCATTCTTTTTTCCATGTGAGTATCCCATTATTGCAACACTTTGTTGAATTTTTATTTGTTTGCTTTTTTTGTTTGTTTGTTTTGGGAAGTGCATGGACCGGAGTCGAACCCAGGTCTCCTGCATGGCGGGCAAAAATTCTACCACTAAACTACCCTTGCACTCCCCTGTATATATAAGATTTTATAAAAGGGTCTCATGCAGTTGAGGGGATGCATGAGTCCAAATTCCATAAGGCAGGCCACAAGCTGACAACTCCAATACAGGTTGCTGATGATCAATCTGGGGAAGCTGGTTGAAGAAAAAAAGTGAAAGTTCTCTGTTTTCTCTTAAAAATCTTTGGCTGATTGAATTAAATCTAATTAATTGGATTCCTTCATTGCAGAAGACACTTCCTTAGTTGATTGTAGATCTAATCATCCATAGATGCAATCAGCTGATGATTTAATAAACCAGCCTTTTGATTTACTAACTAGCCACAAAATGTACTTGCAGTAATGATTAGGGCAGTGCTACCTGGCCAGACAACTGGATAGCATCACCTGGTCAAGTCAACATCTGAACCCAACCATCACAGCTTACTCTCCTTTTATTTTGATTAGCTAATTTCAGGGGTTCCTAAATTGCCTTCTTATAAGAATCATTTGAAATGGCTTGCTAAGAATACAGAGTCTCACCCCAAATGTTCTGGATCTGAATTTGGGGGGACCTGAAAATGTAATTCTAGTGAGCAGTTGAGATGGTCTTATAATCATGTAGTTTGGGAAGCTGATATCATCTTTTCAAATAATTAGTTTTTGGATTTATTTAATAATTTTGTTGGTTTTTCATAATTCATGAATTTTGGGTTTTATCTTCCATGCTGGGTTGAATAATGTTCCCTCAAAATTCATGTCTACCCAGAATCTCGGCAGGTGACCTTCTCTGGAAATAGGGTCTTTGCAGATGTCAATAGGTAAGGATCAGGGTGAGATCATACCAGGTTGGGATGGGCCCTAACTCCAATGAAAGCATCTCTCTAAGATGTGGCAAAGGACATAAAAACACAGGAAAGAAGGCCATGTGGATTGGAGTGATGTAGCCACAAGCCAAGGGAAGACAGGAGCCATCAGAAGCTCAAAGAGGCTGGGAAGGGTTTTCCCCTAGAGCTTTTGGGGGTGCATGTGGCCCCGTCAGTTCCAGTCTTCTGGCTCTGAGACTTGTGAGAGAGTAAATGACTGCTGTTCGAGGCCATTCCATTTGTGATAATTTGTTACAGCAGCCCTAGGAAATGAAAACATCTTCATTATATTTGCCCACAGTTTTTTTTTTCCTTTCCTAGATTCTTTTTTTTTTCTGCTTTCCTAGGTACTTAAGATATAGCCTTACTTTGATGATTATCACCACATTTTTTGCCAAGTAATATAAGCTCATAAAACATAGAATTTTCCCCTGGGTACAGTTTTGTCCAAATCCTATAGTTTTTGATAAGCAGTATGTGTATGGATATTATTTTCCAGATAGATTGTAACTACAAGTTGGTTCCTTTTATTAACCAAATTATCATTTTAAAAAATTCACTTGGATTTTGTTGGACTTATTATTATTATTTTTTAATTTCAGTACCAGGTAAGTCTATAACCAATCAGAAGTCAGAGGCAAAAATATGGTCAACTTTAACATCTAATCAAAATGATGAAAATATTAGTATAGTTGTACAAATTTGGAGAATAAAACAAGTTGCTGGATGGGCAACAGTGGCTCAGTGGCAGAGTTCTTGCCTGCCATGCCGGAGACCTGGGTTTGATTCCCAGAGCCTGCCCATGTGAAAAAAAAAAAAAAAGAAAAGAAATTGATAAATAGAGTGAACATTTAAATATGATCAATTTGGAGCAGTGTTTCTCAAACTTGACATTATCGACAGTTTAGCGTGGATGAGTCTGTGTTTTGTGGGACTGCCCTGTGCATTGCAGCCTGTGCAGCAGCAGCCCTGCCCCCCACCAACTGGGTGCCACCAACACCCACCCACCCTCTGACCCCAGTCCTCATGACCACCTGTCTCCTCTGGGGCCAAAATCCACCCCTGCCCCCAGACGAGAATCACTGAGTTAGAGAGAAAGACTTCCACCATTGCTCAGGTACGAGTTTGAAAACCTGAAGTTCTTAAACTCACCATTTTGCCCCTTCCAGAGTCCTTTTGCTGGAGTAGATTAAGTCTCCTGGGCTCTGGAGGGAAGCAGGGAAGAGGAAGGAGGTTATTTTGAAAAGGACACATTCATGTGCTTTAGTCAATTTATTGATTCTTTCTTCTGTGCAGAGAAGCTCACAGCCCATCTTCCTCTTCATCCTTGGCCATGGTTTCTTACACTAATGTTATTAAACTGTCCACAGAAGAGCTGGAACAACTCCTGGCAGACAGTAGGCCCTTAATACATGCAAACAGACCTCTCTAAAAATATTTATTTTACAGAACTGCAAGGTGGGCATTTTAATCTCTATTTTGGAGTCAATACATTGAGACTCAGCGTGTAAGTAAATGACATGAAGTTACGTACTTCAGAAATGGTGGAGCTGGAAATAGGTCTTCCAGGCAGCCTGAGTCCCTGTGCATTTATGGGGGCCAGCAATGGTGTCTTATTTGCCCCTCTCCCAAATTCTCATAAAATTTCCCATAAAGGTCAGAAAGCACTCGGGTAAAAAAACCACACCACTCCGTAAAATAATATCATTCAATCAATTGTTAGACCATGTGTGGAAGAGTTTTCTAGCTCTTGTTTTATCTTATCCTTCACTTTATTTCATAACATTCATGTGTTGCTGTATGAAAGATAAGACAAAATACATCAAAAAGGAGCTCCAGAAATGGTTTATGCCATTTGATCCATTAATTCTGTTACTAGTGATCAATCCCAAAGAAATGCAAGTCAAGATATTTTACAGTAAAATATTCATCATACTGTTATTTAAAACAGCAGAACCTTGGAAAAATATAAACATCCAAGATAGTGTAATGGGCGACTTATTATGAGTCAACCAATAAATGGATTATTGTAGAAATATTTTAAATTATTCTTATAAAGCTATTTTCTAGCATTTGTGCTTTGTTAAGATGCATTTTAATTGTAAAAATTAATTAGCAGTGTGGACAGGTACAGACATCATGTGAGAACGATGTAACTATTTCAACACACAGTATTGAATATTGAACACTTAGTTCAACACTCAGTCATTAGGGGTGCTTGTAGATTTGCTGATCCTCTGTCTTTCTGGACACAGTAGGATTGAAGGTTCCCATCCCCTTCAAGCCAGATGTGGCATGTGAATTGCTTTAGTTAATAAAATGTGAGCAGAGATGAAGATACCATTTCCCAACCCCCTTGTCAGCTCTGGATCCCATCAGTATACCAACCATTGACCATGTTATAGCAGTAAATACTTGCATTTATTTAGTTGCCTTTCTTTGATTATCAATGATGTTGAACCATTTCACACATTTTCCTGGTAGTTATTCTTTTGTGAACTTCCACCTTCAGTTATTTAACGAATTTTTCTTGTAAGTCTTCTTTGCATCTGAACCCATTGTCTGCTATATAACTTGCAAATGTTTTATTGCTCTTTGTCATTTTTCTGTTAACTTTGTGGTTACTTTTCACAAGGAAGGTAATATTTTTATAGCAAAATTTTATCTTTTATTTAAATGTTTGGGTCCTGTAACATGCTTAGAAAATACTTTCCCTCTTCAAGATTATAAGAATTCATCTAAAGCTGCATTCTAGTAGTTTTATATTTTTGTTTTTTAAAAAACTTAACATTTATTATGGAGTAAGGAGAGAGCTAGTGATGAAATTTTATTTTCGTTTTCAATTGGTTATTAAATCATCTCAACACCATGTATTAAGCCATTTATTGTACCTTCATTGATTTGAAGTTTTTGATGGCCTAGAAACATACTTACCACACTGTATGTGAAAAGACCTGAGTGAAACAAAATTGTAACAGAAAGAATAAGCCCTCTATCTAAAGTGAATGTATTTACAGAAAAATTCTGGAAGGAATCATGTAATGCTGTTTTTGTGGAGATATTTTTTCTTTTAATATTTTTATGTATCTTCGTAAAGTCTTACAATTCATCACATTATTTTATAATCAGAAAAAGCATATTTCATTTTAAACTATTGTGTTCTTGAATGAAGTAAGGAGAGAGGCCTATAAATTCAGCTTATTTTACCCATGAAATTAATTTTCCTTGCCTTAGTTATATTTTTGAAAGTTCCTTAAATTCTACCAAAAGGGCTAGTTAATTTTCTCCTTTATAATGCTTCCATATCTCAAATTCATCACCCCATAAACTTTCCAAGCAGAGGGGATAAGCGCAAATTTTCCCAAGTGATGAATCACAGTGAATCTTCAGTGAAAAAGTAAAAATCCAAGAATATAACTGACACACAAAGTGAAATAAAGTGGTGATTTGTGGTGATAAAACACAACTCACCGTCTTGCTATTCAGTGGTTTTCCCCTTTGTTTTGCTTCCAGCTCTAATAGATTTGGAGATCACAAGGGCTTGAGATCACAGTGGCTTTTCTTCTTATGCTTTGAGAAGTCAAGCCACTTTCTTATAAGGTCATCATGATAAATACCATTCCTTAAATTTCACCATGGGATTCTATATAGCAATGAGAGTGAATTTGCAAGATCTACCCCTTATCCATACAGTTGGCTTTTGTAACACTAATTTGAGTGAATATCGCATCGGCAAGATGTCACTTTTACTATTTTATCATGCAAAGGAAGGTGGCACTTTCTTGCAATCCTTTCTCCTTCCATTCTGGGCTCTGCAAGGCTGATCTCTATGGACTGCACAGCCTGCCCTGTAGCCTCTGGTTGGGGTTGGGCTCTGAGAGGCTGTCTCTTGCAGTGGCAGCTACAGCTCTCTGCAGGGGCCTGGATACATGCTTATCCCTGCAGTCAGCCGTGTCTTGGCTCCCTGAGGTAACCGCTGCAGGAGTGCTTCACTGAACCCTGTGGGTTTTCTTCAACCGTGCCCACATGTCAGAAGATGGCACCTTCATTAAACTGTCTTCAACTACCCATTTGGAATGAGACAGTCTGTTCCTTGCAGGTTTCCTTACTAATGTAGGATACTATGAGCAACTATATGCTAAAAAGCTAGACAATGTAGACAAAATTCATGATTTTCTTGAAATGCATGAACAGCATTAGTTATTCATGCATAGAAATAGACAACCTCAACAAACCAATCACAAATAAAGAGACTGAATCAGTCATCAACAAGAAAAAAACGTCCAGGATCAGATGGCTTCACATGTGAATTCTACCAAACATTCAAGAAAGAATTAGTACCAATCCTGCTCAAACTCTTCAAAAAAATTGAGGAGGAGGGAAAGCTACCTAACTCATTCTATGAAGCCAATATCCCCCCAATACCAAAGCCACACAAAGATACTACAAGAAAAGAAAATTACAGACCAATCTCTTTAATGAATATAGGTGCAAAAATCCTCAACCAAATACTCACCAATTGAACCCAGCAACATGTTAAAAGAATTATACACCATGACCAAGTGGGATTTTTTTACAGTTATGCAAGTCTGGTCCAATACAAGAAAATCAATTAATGTAACGTACCACATCAGTAAATCAAAGCAGAAAAACGGCATGATCATCTCAATTGATGCAGAAAAGGCATATGACAAAATTCAACATCCTTTCTTGGTGAAAACACTTCAAAGGATAGGAATAGAAAAGAACTTCCTCAACATTGTAAAGGAAATATGTGAAAAAATCCTCAGCTAATATCATACTCAATGGGGAGAGACTGAAATTTTTCCCACCAAGAACAAGACAAGGATGTCCGCTGTCACCATTGTTATTCAGCATTGCACTGGATGTTCTTGCTAGAGCAATTAGACAAGAAAAATAAATAAAAGGCATCCAAATTGGAAAGGAAGAAGTAAAACTTTCATTGTTTGCAGATAATGTGATACAATGTCAAATATCCTGAAGAACTACAGCAAATCTACTAGAGCTAATAAATGAATTCAGCAAAGTGGCAGGGTACAAGGTCAACATGCAAAAATCAGTAGCATTTCTATACACTAGTAATGAGTAGTCTGAGGAGGAAACCAAGAAAAAAATCCATTTGCAATAGAAACCAAAATGATAAAATATTTAGGAATAAATTTATCCAAGGCCACAAAAGATTTATACGCAGAAAACTGCAAGAAATTTCTAAAAGAAATCAAAGAAGACCTAAATAAATGGAAGGACATATCATGCATAGGTGTTGGAAGACTAAATATAACTAAGATGTTAATTCTACTCAAATGGATTTATAGATTCAATGCAACACCAATTAAAATGCCAACAACTTACTTTGCAGAAATAGAAAATCCAGTAACCAAATTTATTTTGAAAGGCAGAGTGCCCGAGTAGCTAAAAAGTATCTTAAGAGGAATAAAATACCTGACTTTAAAGCATATTACAAAGCTACAGTGATTAAGGCAGCATAGTGCTGGTATAAAGATAGATGTATTGACCAATGGAATCAAAGTGAGTGTTCAGACATAGACCCGCTCATCTATGGGCAATTGATCTTTGAAAAGGTCATCAAGCCGACTCAATTGGAACAGAGAAATCTCTTCAATAAATGGTATTTGGAGAACTGCATATCCATATTCAAAAGAATGAAAGAGAACCCAATCTCATACCTTATACAAAACTTAACTCAAAATGGATTAAAAATCTAAACATTACAATTCAGAACATAAAACTTTTAGAAGAAAATGTAGGGAAATATCTTAAGTATCTCATGGTAGGAGGTGGTTTCCTGGACCCTACACTCGAAGTCTGAGCAATGAAAGAAGAAATAGATAAATGGAATCTCCTCAAAATTAAACTCTTTTGTGCATCAAATGATATTGTCAGAAAAGTAAAAAGGCAACTTACCCAATGGGAAACAATATTTGAAAACCAAATATCAAACAATGGTTTAATATCCAGAATATATAAAGATTTCCTACAACTTAACAACAAAAGACAAACAACCCAATTTAAAAATGAGCAGAAGACATGAACAGATACTTTTCAGCAGAGGCAATACAAATTATTTTAAAATGCATAAAAAGATATTCAACCTCTTTGGCTATTAGGGAATTGTAAATGAAAACTACTATGGGATATCATCTCGTACCTGCTAGAATGGCCATTATAAAACAAACAAAACAAAACAAAACAGAAAACAACAAGTGCTAGAGAGGATGTGGAGAAAGAGGCACACTAATTCACTATTGGTAGGAATGTAGAATGGTGCAACCACTTTGGAAGACAGTTTGGTTGTTCCTCAGGAAGCTAAGTATAGAATTGCCATATGGTCCAACAATCCAATTACTAGGTATATATTCAGAGGAACTGATGGCATGGACACAAACAGACATTTGCCCAGTGATGTTTATAGGATCATTATTCACAATTGCCAAGCAATGGAAATAGCCCAAATGTCCATCAAATGATGATTAACTAAACCAGCTGTGGTGTATACATACAATACGGCTGTAAGACTGAATAAAGTCATGAAGCATGTATCAATGTGGATGAACCTTGAGGACATTATGCTGCATGAAACTAGGCAGAAACAAAAAGGCAAATACCTCATGCTCTTTCTAATATGAACTAAAATTAATGAGTGAACTTTGAGAGTTAAAGTTAAAAATACAGAGTTAAATATAAGAATACAGGTTATCACGAGATAGAAAGAGGGTAGAGATTGGGCATTAGATACTGAAGGAGTGTAGATTCAGATACTGATTATAAAGATTCAGAAATGGATAGCACAATACTATCTGATAGTAGCACAATATTGTAAGTACACTGGACAAAGCTGAGTTTGAGTATGGTTGAGGAAGGAGGCATGTATGACACCAGAAGGAAAGACAGAGGATAGGGGCTGGGACGGTATAACTTAGTGATGCCTACAGTGGACAATGATGGTGATTAAATGTACAAATATAAGAATATTTTAGCATAAGGAAGAAAAAATGAATGTCAACTTTGCAAGATGTTGAAAATGGGATGGTATACAGTAGAAAGTATAATCAATGCAAACCAGGGTCTATAGTCAACAGTAACATTGGAATACGCTTACATTGAATGTAACAGAGGCAATATGCCAAAGCTAAATGTCAATAAGTGAGGAATATTGGAGATGGGTAGAGGGTTCTTTGTGGAAGAAATGGAAATATCCTTATACAGATTTTGGTAGTGAAGGTGTGGCTATGTGATTATACCAGGAACCGTTGATTATTTTACTTAGATTTGATTATATGATGTGTGAATATAAATGTTCAAAAATGAACAGAGAGAAACAAGTGTTAGAGAAAATGTGGAGAAAGGGATGTACCCATTCACTGTTGGTAGGGAAGCTGAGTGGTATAGCTGAGTGGTACAGCTTTTATAATGGAGATTTATTTAATTACAAATTTACAGTTCTTCAGAGGAAAGACAACTGCCTTTCCTCTGTTTTCTCTGTCACATGGGAAGGCACATGACGACGTCTGTTGGCCTCTCTCCCGGCTTGTGGGTTCAGATGGCTTTCCCCGGGGCATGTCCTTTCTGCTTCTCCAAACCTTTGGGCCTGAGCTGCTCTGAGTGCTGAACTGAGGTGTGCTGAGCTCTCCTCTTAAGCCTCTGGCTATTTAAATTAAGCATCACTCCTTGTGGAAGGCACCCCCCTTCCCCGACCGCAGATGTGATCAGCCATAGATGAGATTCACATGCTGACGGTCTAACTAAGTCCACAGCAACGAACCACGGGGCACCAGCACCTGGCCAAGCTGACACCTGAACCTGACTACTACATAAGGTATTTGAGTATGTAATGCAGCGCAATAAAATTGCATTTAAAGTAACAAAACAAAAAAATTAAATAAAACTAAAAACTCCGTTCCTCATTTACTACTTTCAAGTGCTAGCAGTTACTGTAAAGGACAACGGCATTCTAGAACAGTCCATATCTGCCCCAAACTCCATGACTGCTCTTTTGCATTCATGGCTGAGGGTTTCTGCACAACAGATTTCCAGAACAGGGACTTTAGGGTCAAGTGAAAGCAGATATTCTTATTGTAAACTATTAAAACAGACCAGAAGTACGCATAGGCAAACGGTGAGGTTTTCCTCCCCACGCCCTGTCTCATCATCATCTCCCAAGGATAACAACCATAATTGGTTTGGTGTGTACCCTTTTTGATCAGACTCTAGAGTACTTTACAATCCTTGTGTGTGTGTGTGTGTGTGTGTGTGTGTGTGTGTGTGAGTGTGTGTAGTCTATTGTGGGTTTTAAAACTCTTATGGAGGGATCATGGCTCTCTTATTGTTCAAAAACTTTGTTTTCATTTAACAATACGTCTTAAAGACCTTTTTCTTGCAGCAATAGCAATAGCTAGTGTTTATTGAATGCTTACTATGTGCAAGGAATAAATCTAAAACTCTCCCTCATGTGCTGGTTTTTGCTTGATGTTTTTGAAGAGGAATCAAATTTGGGCAACCTCCCACAGGTTGTGCCCAGGTCTCCAGAGGCCTCGGAGGATTTTGTTCTAAAAGAAGCCCCAGTCTTTCTCATCTCATGAGCAATTACTGTGTCTAACCACTTCAAATTTGAGCAAGCTCTGAGACCTCAAAAGGGGCCTAGCAAGGGTCTCCTGGTGACCTTTTATCCAAATCTCCCTCCATCCCATGCTTCTCCAAATCAGGATGGTTGGTGTGTATCTGTTGGAGACTCTCTGCCCTATTTCGATCTTTCTTTGAAAGGACTTATCAGAGAGAATGCTTTGATTTATGAATTAAAGGAAATACACTCAAATTGACTCACACAATCAAAGGAACCATTTTGGCTGTATAATCACAAAGCCCAGCAATAGGTGGGAATCCAGTCTGGTTTGATCAAATCTCTACCGCTATTTCTCTGATTCTCTTGGCTTTTTCTTCTTTAAATCTTGTTCATCATCAGGCAGACTTCCCTTATGTTAGGCAAATGGCTTTAGCAGTTCTCTGCTTCATCCTTACACCTTATGAACCAGAGAGAGAGAGAAATCTTTCTCATTCCTCAACAATCAAATACAAATTCTGGCTTTCCTTTTGTTCTGGTTTGCTAGTTGCCAGAATGCAATATACCAGAAATGGAATGGCATTTTAAAAGGGGAATTTATTAAGTTGCAAGTTTATAGTTCTAAGGCTGCAAAAAATGTCCAAATTAAAGCAAGCATATAGAAATGTCTAATCTAAGGCATCCAGGGAATGATACCTTGGTTCAAGAAGGCCGATGATGTTCAAGGTTTCTCTTTCAACTGGAGAGATGCATGCCGAACATGGCAGCGTCTGCTAGTTTTATCTTCTGTCTTCTTGTTTCATGAAGTTCTCTCTCCGGGATGTTCTCCTTCCTCATCTCCAAAGGTCTCTGGTTGCGTGGACTCGGGACCTGATGGCCCTCATCATTCTTTTTCATCAGCTCTCTCAGATCTCCAGCCTTTTTCAAAATACTTCCTCTTTTTTAGGATTCCAGTAAAGTAATCAAGACCCACCTGGAATGTGTGGAGTCACGTCTGCACCTAATCAAGTTTAATACCCACAAGTGTGTGAGTCACTTCTCTGTGGAGATGATCTAATTAAGTTTCCAGCCTACATTACTGAACAGAGATTTAAAAAAAATGGCTGCTCTCGATTGGTTAGGATTAAAACATGGATTTTCTAGGGTACATAAATCCTTTCAAACCAGCACACCTTTCAAGGACTAATTTGGGCCACTCATCCCTCCCTGAACCAACCACCATTAGTGATTAGTAACAGGGGAATATTATTTACTGATTCCTGAACCCATGATGACAGCAAGGAGGATGGGATTATACCCATCGCCTATGCCAATAACAGGGTAGATGTGGGGCCAGAACCACGAAAGCAGATGGCTCCTTCCCAGGGCAGAGTGTTGTGATGTGAAGAGCAGTTCTGTGTTCTGACAAACACCCCAGTTTTCCCACATCTGGATGCATCCATCCTTGATCTCCAATGAGTCTGAACATCTGCCCCAATTTTCACTTCCTGGTGCTATTTGCATGGACGCTTCAAATTGGAGAGGATGGAGCTGGCAGATTTTGATCCCCCCATTGTTCATTTCTGTGAATCTTTTTGTTCCAGGAAAGTCCATTAAATTAAAAGAGAACATGGACAGAAAATGCTTACCGACATTTTCACTGGATGGATTCCTTTCCACTTGAAATTGTGATGTGAATATGGGTGTGTCTGTGTACATGTTGTTACATGAATGTGTGAGGAAGGGAGATGTTAGAGGCAGAAGAGAAGAGTAAGGAAAATCATTGAGAAAGGGGAAAATAAAAGCAGAATAGGAAGGCATTTTATCTGAAGCAATTCATTTATTGATAATAAGATGTCTGTCGGTACCATTCCAATCAGTTCAACAGCTTTGTGGCCCTTTTCTGTATTGTTTAGAAGACAGATTTAGCCATCTTTCCCTCACATACGCCTAATTTATGTCAGATGTAACTAAATAAACTCTTAAGCCATTTTTCTTTTCACCAGGGGCAGGGAAAGTCAGGTTTTCCTTCAAAGTTTTTAACAAACAGGCTGCTTTAGTTTTAAGCTAATACAAAATTTGTCAACTGCCCAAGGGACTTCACAACAGCAGGTTGTAAACATCAGATATATATTTCTTACAAATATCAGACATATAGTCTTACAAGGAAATATAGATCTTTTTCAATTGATTTTTCACTGGACTATAAGTACAAGTGTCAACATGGTACTTTTTTGTGATTTCCAGCTAGCTTTATATATAATTCCACTAAACCAGTGAATCAGTGACCACTGGAAACCTCCTGATGGCCATATGGGGGTGGGAGAGTAATGAGGTGCGATGGTTTGAAGGTATTATTGACCTCGAAGATCGTGTCCTTAAAGCTAACCCATTCCTGTGGGTGTGGAACTAGGTAGGTGGGATTAGGTTATTTCAGCTTAATCCTCTTGATGGAGTCCTCTCCAGAAGATGAGAACAGAGAGACAGAGAAGCTGAGAGAGAAAAGAACACAGAAGCTGAGAGAGAAGGACACACACCGAAGCTCAGAAAGGAAGCCACAGATCGGACAGCCAGAAGCTGAAAACCACGAAACCCTGGCAAGCAGGACCAGCAGATGCCATGTGTCTCGTCATGTGCTCAGCAGTCCAGGTGTCATCTGATGGTGCCTTGATTTGGACATTTTCACGGCCTCAGAATTGTAAGCCTGTAAACTAGGAAATGCCCATCGTTAAAAGTCAGACCACTTCTGGTATATTGCTTTTCAGCAACATTAGCAAACTGAAACTAAAGGGTTGATCCAAATTAAGGATTATATTAATTAAGTAAGGGTTCTATTTCACACTGATCATAGAGGCTAAGGCATGGAATGCCTTGACTTTCCAAAGAAGGGGAAAAAATAGCTCTATTGTTAAATATAGAAAATTCACAATCCACCGGGCAGAGGAATTCTAACTAACTCTTTAAATACGCTCCAATTATAAAGGCAAGGGCAGGTCATTAACTGACACTTGAGATATTGCTGAGAATAAGCTTTTCACAGTGGGAATACGGTGCTGCGGTCCCTGAGAGCAGGGGGACGACACCATGTCTGCACAGTGCAACACCCGGCACCTAGCACTGTCCCTGCTGCACAACAGATGCCCAATAAGCATTCATTCAATTAATAGACTCATGCTAATTTGGGGAAAATGGTGATTATGTATTGGATTTTCTATTTGGCAGGACACCTTGTGAATGTGAACTCAGCATTTTCACAGTTCCCATTCAATCAGGAAATCTTCGTGGAGCCCCTATTTTAGGGAAGTCCCTGTGATGGGTACTGCCATGTAAAAGCGAAAGAAAACACACGTCCTGTCTTCATGGGGTTTGCAGTTTGATAGGGAGAGGGGCATCATCATATCATTGCACAAGCGAATGTGCAATGAATGGACAAGGAGAGAGACACGATGCCCAGATGCCCACCTTGTGGGGTATGGCCTGCTCAGAGGTTCTGGAGAGGCTTCCTGGAAGGGACGCCCACCCCCACAGCAGGAGCCAACAGGAGAATGAAGTGGGATCATGAAAGAGTGAGTGTGAGAGGAACCGAGGAGGCTGATCCCAGGGAGCACAGGTGGGCAGGGGTAAGACTTCAATCATCTTGGTTACACGCTCTTGTGCACTGGCTGAGAAGCTCCCAGCCTGGCATTTAAAAAACACCTCCTTCTCCTTTGCATTTCCAGTAAAATTCTAGTCAGTTTAGTAGGTCTCCCTCATTTTCATAGCTCATCCAAGGGTTAGTATTTGTACTTCTTATTTTGAGCATAAGTTTCTTTTATTTTAAAATAAAGTTTCTGCTTATTAGTTTTCTGATTCAAGGAATAATAGGTGTCACTGACATCCACTCTGACCTTTCACCACCACCTCCCATCTCTGTGGCTGCCCTCCTGAGCCCAGCTGCCTCCCCCAGGTGCTCTGGGGGAGCATTTATCAGAGCACTTATCCTGCCCTTTGTTTTCCTGTTTATTAATTTGCATCTTTATTGACAGTTTCTCCCCACTGGGACATAAGCTCAATGAAGACAGGCCTTGTCTGTCTGGCCTATTGTTGCATCCCAGGGACAGAAAGCGGGTACTTAGCAGGTACCCAAAATATTTATGATATGAAGCAAAGAAGGAAAGTGGTACTTTCTCTACCAACAAGGTAATTTAGCAACATTTCTTTTACTGCATGGAAGCTGCTTTTGGAGACAGCATGCCCGTGCCCCATCTCACATCCCCATCCCAACCCTACTGCACCCACAAAACCAGATACTGGGAAGCAGGGGTGGACTCTTGATGGCACACTGCCGCTTGTGGGGTGGGGCCCAAGGACCCAGAATATCAAAGTCACGGTGAGGCGGTAAAAGATTAACACTGCAGAGGGAGGGGGGAGGGATCTGATTTGTGGCATTTGCCAATTTCTCTGGTGTAAGCTCTCCCACCACCCCTGATTTCAAGCTACAGCATGAATTAACAGAATAAGGAGGTGGGAAGAAATGTGCACTGTAGGATCTCCAAAGTCTGCACAAGCTCTTCCAGAAAATCCCTGGAAAGGCCCCGGTGTGGCACTCTCACATGCTCAGGATTCCGGGAGGTCTGCGCCTTCATAGGGGGCACGGCTCTCTTCCCGATGCATGGGTATGTTACATAAGGTACCCCCATTTCTAATAGAAGCTCAACTTTGCCAGGCCGGTGGAAACGTTCAAATTGGCCCTTCCTGTGGATTCCATCCCCCATCTCGGGATCTCATCCAGGCTGTCACGTGGTCCTGAGTGACCTCGGTGAGGAGATGCCCTTGCCCTCGGTCATCAGTCCATGCAGACTGTCAAGGAAGCAGGCCTGGACCCCACACTCTTGGCAGCTTCCTGCTATGTGTCCTGTCAGCTCAGATGGAACTTCTTGCTACTCTTGATATCCACTTAAAGTAAGAACTGTGCTGTTCTGTTCTAGCACTTGCTAATAATAGCCAGGTCCTGTGTGGCTGTGATGTGAGAATCGTTGAAGAAAAAGTGCTTTTCTTCTCCTGCTACAAAAAGCACAGATGCATGGAACAACATAATGACCATTTTCAGTGCCAGAAAGCAAGAGTAGTGATTGCATCTTCAAAACTCATCATCATGGGTCTGAATCTTTGGACGTTTTTCAGATGAAAATGCTCAATAAACCACCAAGTGGCAGCTTTTCTGTGATGAGCATGCAATTCCTTTATAAGCAGGGCAAAATAAACTTAAATGTCATTATGTATAATTTTGAATGTACTGCATGATCATAATAACTATAAGACAAAAAAAAAAGAATAGAAAAAAAGATTGGAAGGGAATGAACCCAACTATTAACTGTTCAGCTCTTTAGAGATGAAAGCAATTGCAATATTTTTTCTTTATTCTACTTTTCTTACTTTTCAACTTTGTAAATGACCAAGCATTGTTTTGGTAATGGAGACACATAATTTATTTTATAGGAAAAAAAAGAAACAACAAGAAAACAAGCAAAGGGATAACTGTGTTTCCATCATGACCCATGAACCCAAGACAAACCTGGAGGAGACTGGATGCTGCCTTGAACTAGTGTCTGGAAGCTGGAGGAAGTCTCAGCATGGGGAGCAAGGTCGTCAGAGGCAGCAGTGAGAAGACAGGTTAGAGAACAGCTTTTTAAGTTCTGCTCACTGTTGGCACAGTCATTGTTGACAACTTCAGTACAGAAATTGGCAGCAGCTACCTAGGCCACTGGTTCCCATACTTTCACAGTACCACTGGACAAGGCAAAAGGCCTGCAGGGTGGAGAGCTGATGAGAACAGGTGGAGACCATCCATCTTCTCTCTGGGGGTCACGTCTCTGCCTCCTCCTCTAGGCCACTGGGGCTGGTGGATTCCAACCCCAGGTGCTGACTCTCCTGGTGCTGCTTCCCCCTGAGCAGGGCTGTGGGGCCAGAAGGAGACCAATGGTCCACGGTGCTCAGAACTCTGCCCTGGGCTCAGTCTTCTTCCCTCTCTGAGCTCATCAGGTCCATATACATGGACCGGGCCTTTGGCCTTTGCAAACGATGTTGTCTACAAGAGACTCTTAAAAGAAAAGGAATATAGGCTTGAACATTAAAGATAAACTGGTTAAATAGAAATCAGAAGGAAGCTGAGGTAGAAACTTCAGTATCTGACAAAGTAGAACTTAATGCAAAAAATATCATAAGAGGCAAAGAAAGACCTTTATAAGTGTACACATAAGGCACAGTAGAAAGAAAAGAAATATCTCTCAGAAACCTACATGCATTTGACAGTGCAACCTCAACATCTAAGGTGCAATGATTGACAGAATGGCAGAGAAATAGGCAAATCAACAACTGTATTGGAAAATTGAACACACCTTCCCCTCAAAGTGGTAGATCGAGTGAGCAAAATTTCCAAAAATAATCATACACAGAGATACCAAAGACTTTCACAGCACCATTAACGAGCCTGAGCTATTGGGTTTACGTAGAACTCAATAGACAATAAAACAAAAGTGAATGCTCTTTTCAACCAACTCTAAAGCACTTATAAAAAATATAAAGCATTAGATCATAAAGGAAGTTTTAAGAAATTAAGGGTATTTAATTATTAATTTATAAGAATAAGGCAACACAATTAGAAATTAATAATAAAAGGCTTGCTTTAAAAGCTTATATCTTTGGAAATTAATAAGCATAATATTGAAAAAAACATGAGTTAAAAAGGAAATCGTAAAGTAAATTAAGATATATTTAAAAACAAATGGTTGTGAGAAACAACAGAAGTTATATATATATAAGGGGATATTCATAGCTTTTAATGCACTTACCAGGAAACAAAGAAGAAAAATTTAAAAATAAGTTAGACAAGTATTCAACTTAAGAAGCTCAACAGAAAAATACAAAGGAACAAGATAGAAGGCAATGACAGAGATAAGATCAGAAATAATCAAAAGAAGAATAACAGCAGCAGCATCAAAGCAATAAAGAAGACTAACAGAACCAAGAGTTGGTTCTTTGAAAGGGTTATTAAGATGCTCCAATCTCCAGCAAGATTTATCTAGGAGAAAAAATGGAGAGAGAGAAGATGCAAAATAATTTTAAAAATGAGTGAAGAAGCAGCTACAGTCTGACAGGGTTTAAAAGTAATAAAAAGCATATTGTGAGCATATACACAATGGATGCTTTCCCAGAAGACAAGTAAAACTTCAAAGTGGAGAAAGAACTGCAACATGAATTGACCAATATTATTAAAGAAGCTGAAGTTGCCATTAAATACCTTCCCTCTCCCCCAAGACTGAAATCCAGACAATTTCACAGGTGAGTTCTAGCAAACTTCCAAGGCACATTTCATTTCTATACTTTTCAAATGGGTCCAGAAAGCAGAAGGAGAAATAGGTTAACACTCATTTTTATAAGGTTTCTGTAATCTTGATTCTACAACTAGATAAGTATGACACCAGAAATGAAAAGGCATAGGCCCATTTCACTTTTGAATATATGGGCCAAAAGAACAAATAAAATGTTAGCTAAGCAAATCCAACAGTACATTAACAATAATTCATCACAGTAAAGAAGAATTTACCTCTGGATAGAAAGACATTTCAAATTAGAAAATGAATCAGTGTAAATCCCCACATTCATAGACTCAAGGAGGAAAATCAAACCATTATATCCATCTGAGTTGAAAAATTATTTGATAAAATCTAACCTCTAGCAAACCTGGTAGAGAGAAAGGAATTCCCTTACCTGGGCAAAGGTTAACATCTAAAACCTTTAGCAAATATCATGCTTAGCAGCAAGTGTTGGCTTCATTCTCTTTAAGTTTGGCAGCAAGACAAGAATGTCCATTATCAGTGCAAATGTTTGTCACAATACTGGGAATCCTGACCCAAACTGAAGAAAGAGAAATAAGAGATTCGTACTTGAGACATAAAACCATCATTCTTTATAGATGATGTCATCCTCTACCTAGAAAATAAAACAACAAACTCAACAGGTAAACTATCAGAATTCATAAGATAGTTCTATAGATGTGCCAATTTGAAAGCATGTATGTGCCAATTTGAAAGCATGTATGTGCCGTAGAAGAGCCATGTTTTAATCCTAATCCCATTTTGTAAAGGCAGCTGTTTCTTCTAATCCCTATTCAGTACTGTATGCTGGAAATTTTAATTAGATTATCTCCGTGGAGATGTGACTCAATCAAGAGTGGTTGTTAAACTGGATTAGGTGGAGATGTGTCTCCACCCATTTCAGGTGGGTCTTGATTAGTTTGCTGGAACCCTATAAAAGAAACATTTTGGAGACTGGGAGATTCAGAGCAGAGAACGACGGAGCCACGAGAAAGCCACAACAGAGAATGCCGCAGAACCACAATGCAGTGTCCACCAGCCAGCGACTTTTGAATATGAAGGAAAATGTCTCCCGGGGAGCTAGAGAGGAAGCTAGCAAATGATGCTGTGTTCACCATGTGCCCTTCCAGCCAAGAGAGAGAAACCCTGAACTTCATCGGCCTTCTTGAATCAAGGTATCTTTCCCTGGATGCGTTAGAGTGAACATTTCTATAGACTTGCTTTAATTGAGACATTTCCATGGCCTAAAAACTGTTAATTTGCAACTTATTAAATTCCCCTTTTTAAAAGCCACTCCATTTCTGGTATATTGCATTCTGGCATCTAGCAAACTAGAATAATAGATATGCCATATTAGAGAATAGTCCGAAAAATTAATACAATTTATCAACACCAGCAATAACCAGCTAGAACATGTAATAAGAAATAAGAAAACATGCACAAAAACATCAAAAGTTTATTAGTATTTAGGAATGAATTTAATGAAGAATATTCTAGAATATTTCTAAGGAGAAAACTTTAATAAAAGGTATAGAAAATAATCTGGGTAAGTGGAGAGAAATTCCCTACTCTTGGATGCAATGACTTAATGTTTGATTATAATATATCATCAACCATCTCTTAAGTCAATGCAATCCCAAGTAAAATTGTAGGTGGATTTTTCCAACATATAAACCTTCTCTAAAAATATGTGTTGGGGAGAATAAAGGTATACAAATAGCCAAGTCATCTTTTAAAATATATATATATATATAAAGAAGCCCTTGCCCTATCACCTACTAATATATATCTCAAACACAGAATAATGATAGACTGAGTATTTATCCAGAAAACAGACAAATGAGCTAAAGGAGGGCAGAAAGGAGCTTAAAGACTAATCTATTATAGATGGAACTTAATATACTGATAAAAATCAAGGGATAAGAAGGGGTCATTTAGAAACTGACTCATTATAGGAGGGAAATAAAGCAGGGATCTTCCCTCACACCACATATGAAGAAGACTCTAGGAGTGGTAAAGGAATGGCTCCACGCTGGCACCCAGTGAGCGCTCATGCTTCTGCTCAAGCAATGCTTTGAACTGCAGCTGAATCTGTACCTTGGCGAAATGCCTTGTGACCCTCTCTGAAAGGAAAGCTTGGGGATGCTGCTGGAAGCTACTACAGACCTTACCTGCTCCCTTTCCAATCCCTCCCGGGAGGCTGTCATAGGATGCTTCTCATCGCCTCCTGAATTCTGGTAGGTTATAGGGTTTTCTGCCTCAACACCCTCAAATCAAAGTTGCAGAATCCAAGACCACTTAGCTGCAGTCTAGATTTTGCTCCTAAGTAACAGAATACCAAAAACTCACGTTGCAGTCGTTCTTTCTCATGTGCACAGATATCGTTCTTTATGGTGTTTGGGACAAGGCCCCCTGGGTGCTGGCACTTACTCTCCTTTCCACGGTTTATGTAAGTAATGAACACTCTGAGTCTAAAAGTGGCTCATTGTTGCTTTACTTGTCTTTGTATGTGACCTTAGCAGAAGGAATGTAACTTAAATATGAAAATAAAGTTATAAAGTTAATTGGTGAAAATACGGGAGAAGATCCTTCATGACCTAGCAGTGAGGAAAAACTTAAAACAAAAAAAAAACTCCACAAGCAAAACCAAAAGGCCAAATACAATTAATTCTATTACATTAGCATTGATGATTTCCATTCATAGAAGAACAACATGACAAAACCATCCACAGATAAGAGAATGGTAGATGATTCTTGTCATGGGGAATTGCAATCTAGAATGCAAAGATCACGTGCAAGTCAATAAGGAAATGATGGCAACCCCCATAGTAAATATGGGCAAAAGATAATCTTGAACAGGCATGTTGGAGAAGAAAGTCCCAAGAGTCAGAAGAAATGCTCAATATCGTTAGTGATCAGATCAGTGAAAATTTCCACCACAATGAGATGTCATTTTACACTTCTAGAATGGTGAGCTCACTCTTGCAAGCTCCCTTGAGAATCTGGTGCTGCTTATTTTAAGAAATACATTATCATTAGTAATGGGAAGAGTGGGGAGAGCTCATCTGAGAGGGGCTCATGAAAGATGTTGTAAAGGTGGCATTATCTTCATAAAAATCTGCCTAGATTTATGTCTTCATGCCAGCTTGGATGTTTTATTACCAATTCCTGTTAAAATCTCCCAAGAATCTGCAAGCCAGAAGGAACTTTTGTTGCAGAAACCTTCATTCTAGAAGCCATGGTCATTATGAGGGTTCTAAAAGTGAAACAAATAATTTTATTTGAAGCAAACAAAAATGTTTAACTTGCAGTAATTGTGCAATTCTTGTCATGCGGTAGTTCAAAACTGCATGATGCACGAATGAGTCGATTACTCAGGAAGCTTGTGGGAACAAAGGAACACAGGGGCTAACTGCGAAATGAAGTCATATGATGTTTGATCCAATTTTAAAGGATGCATAATAGTTAACATGTTTCTTGTGCTTTCATGCATGTTGTCTCATTTAGCCCACCACTTTACAAAGCGCTGTGAGGTAAATTTTACAGATGAAGAAACTGAAGCAAAGCAAAGTGAAGTTAAGTGATTGATTAAAGATCACACGGGAAGTAAGTGGTAGAAAGAGGATTCAAATCCAGAAAGTCTGTCTCCAAGGTCTGCATTTGTGACTAGCATGCTCTGAGACCAAAATAGGATTTTCTAGGCAAAATTAACAGAAGGGCAAATGTCTGGGGTCAGTAAAGTAGCTGGACTGTTCTGGAAGCGGTGAGAAGTTTAATGTGACTGGAGTAGATCAGGGATGATGGGAAAAGAGTCTGGAGAGTTTGACCTCACCTTTGTGGGTAATGGTAAGCCAGAAAGCTTCTAAGGAAAGAAATAGCCTGATGGGATTTGTTACTGAGGCAGAAAACCCTGGCAGTGGCATGAAAAGAGGAGAGATGGGAGGAGTAAGGCTATTGAAGAGGGGCAGGCTGAAAAACGTAATATTCTACCATTTTAGCCTGTGAGAAAGACAAATGTGTAAACAGGTATTCTGTCGAAAGGAACATGGTGCCAGGGTTGAAGAGGCCAAGCAATGATGAGGAAGGCAAAGTCACCTTCCTGGACCTTCCTGGACACTTCCTCACTAGTGAGATAAGAACTCCAGGTTCCTTAAAGTCTGACATTGCTAGACTCTGGGATTCATCTTTTCCCCCTCCTCCCCACCCCTGCCTGCCCCCAGCTTCCCTCTGAACCACTGCTCTTGCCCCCTAGCCTGGCCACTTTCTTTTCCTCTAACCCTGTCCTTTTTCCAAGGATGATTGAATTTAGAGCTTAAGTGTCACCTTGGGTCACTTAGAATCTCATGGTTGTTTAAAGGGACAAATTGCTTGAGGGGCCAATCCAAAGAGAAAAAGGCAGGAAGTAACTCTGATCTTGGCTCCCATCTTTGCCACCTCCTTCATTGGCTGCTCAGTTCTATCACCAATGGTCTTTCTGTTAGCTGTGTCCTCAGTGTCATTTGTTACATTGGGGGCATTGGGGAAGGGGACGAAGCTTCAGTTAGTCGACTCATCACATTTCATGCTGATGAAACTCTTTTGTGAAGTTCCTTGTTTTCCATTTGCAAAGAGCTGGAATAACTCATGGGCTTCCATTGTTTTAATCCTTGCTGAGGATGACTTGACTTCAGACTAGGGTAGAATTGGTGAGTTTAGTTCTACATTAGAGTGACTTTGGGTATTAGCTTGGGAATGCGCCTAATTCTTGCTTCCCTCCATTGCTTTCCCCAACCAGGATTAATAGTACCATTCATCAGACATTCCTGTTTGTATTCATTCTGCAAACATTGATGGCATGTGCTATTGGCCAGGGATTGTGCTAATCAGGAAAATAAAGAATTCAAACTCCATGAGGGGAGCTAGCATGTAGACAAAAAATCATGATAAATTGAAATAAATGCTAGTATAAGGGCAAAGAGGAGGAAACCTGGCAAAATGAGAAAAAGCTGTACTGATGCAAGGCTTAGTGAGGATGAGGGGAACTTATGAGTAAGGAAGGAAGGGAATAGAAATTTGGACAGTAGGATTAGAGCATGTAGAGGCACAAAGGTATAAAAGAATGTGTGTATTTGAGGAGCAGCACAGATTTAAGGGTGTCTGTAGTGTCTGCAAACAGCAAGAGACCAGTCCGGAAAGGTTACCATAGATGACAGGACAGACAGGAGCAGATATTTCAGTATATAGATGATATGAAAGAATTTAATCAAGGGGATAACAAAATTATGTTTGAGATTTATAAAATGTGCCTGGGGAGCAATGCGGAAGATGATCGAAGGGGAAGTGTCGTGAGATTGGAAGAACAAGGAACAGTGTTTTCAAGTTAGCCCAGATAAGAGTGGATGGCGGCATGATCTCAGGTGATGGCATTGGAGGTAGAAAGAAGGGGTGGAGTGTGGAGATTCAGAAGTTAACACTCATGAGGTTGCAGGTAGGAGGGGGAGAGAGACAAGGTTCAAGCCAAACGCCTGGTGTTTTTGTTTGTTAAAGCTGTCGGAATGTAACATAGAGGGAAGAGGGATGGTTTTTTAAAGGGGCTTTCATTAAGTCACAAATTTATAGTTTTAAGTCTAAAAAGATGTCCAAACTGAGGCATCCAAGGAAAGATACCTTGACTCAAGAAAGGCCGATGGGTCCAGAACACCTCTGCCAGTTGGGCAGGCTCAGGGCAACATCTGCTAGCTTTCTCTCCTGGCTTCTCATTTCATAAAGACACTCCAGGGGCATCTTCCTTCTGCATCTTCAAAGTTCTCTTGTCTGTATCAGCTCTGAAGCTTTATCCCAAATAGTTTCCATTTAAAGGACTCCAGTAGGCACATAAAGACCCACCTTGAATGGGTGAAAGCACATCTCCACAGAAACCACCTACTCAAAAGTACCACCCACAACTGGAAATACACCTCCATGGAAACAATAAAAAAGACCCCATCCAATAATATTGAATATGGTTTTTCTGGGGTACACAAAAGCTTCAAGCTAGCACACCTGGTGTCTAGTGACCCCAGATAGGTAGCAGATCCACTGATGAAGGCAGCAAACATAAATGAAAGAGGTTTAGGGGAGGATGGCAGAGGCGATGACTTCGAATTTGTAATAGGATATCCCTTGATGAATTGGAGATGCTCAAGTGGACAATTGATTGAAATAGTTCAGAAACAGCACAAAAATAGGCGGCAAAAAGTACAGATTTGAGCATCATTTGCTTTTGGACATCATTGTGGATATGACCAGAGTGTGCAGAATTAAAATGAAAAAAGAAACAGTGGAAGCGTGGAGAACGCAGCACAGGCAACCCAGAGGAGAAGAAGCAGGTAAAGTCCTGGAACTAAGGTCAGTGCTGGAGTAGAAGGACCAAGAATTGGGGACATGGCAGATGATTCGTTCTTGATGCAGAAACTATGGGGAGGTGAAATAGATGGGCATTTCAGATGCAGCCCATGTGCTGATAAGAAGGGTTTCTAAGACAAGGATTTCATTTGTGTACAAAGTTAGTATTTTGGTGCTGCTTGTTAAGAATATATATCTACTCTAATGTCAGGAATAGTTTAAAACATTTCAACATTCCTTTGAAAGTATTTTTGCTGAAAGAAATTTACTGCAGCACATGCATTCAGTAGATGAGAGAAAGAGGAAATGAAGCTGTTTTGTTGTTCTATAAGCCAGCGCCACCCTACTTTGCCATAAAGTGATTTCCTACGATGCATTTGATCAACAGTCGGGAGAGACCCTGGTGATATTAACAACTGGAAATATTGCATTCAAGCACACACACACAAGTTTTAAAAATGAATGAGCAAGCCGTTCTTAGTATTTTTTTCTTCTCTTCCCTCCTCTCCCCTTCCCTACCTCCTCCCCACCCCTCCCCTCTCCCTCCTTCCCTCTCTCTTCCCTTCCTGCATTCCTTCCTGTCTGCTCTCCTTTAAAACAGCAAACTTGCACGGCACCTAGAGATAGTTACCTGATTTGGCACACTTGGGGCATCAGGAAACAGGGATGATAGCTAGGAAGTGGGGGTTCACCTAATTTAGCTATCTATAGGGAACATCACCTAAGGATGTTCTTTAACTTTGGACTTCTTTATGAAGGTAAGACCCTTTTTGTTTTTTTAAAGAATAACAGAACCCATGCTAAGATGACAACCACATAGCATTTATCGCCCAATGTATAGACAAGGACTCAGAAAGAATCTAGGGCACCTGCAGGCACAGCACAGGCTCTGTCACACTGAGGGAGGGGGGCATTGCCTCGCCAGTGCAGTTAAGAGCACAGCCATGTAGATGGATGACTCTCTCGGCTCTGGATTTCTCTTCCATGGCATCCAGCTTTCTCTGGGCCACTCTGTCAGTGCCAGGATGGCTGTGTTTGCTGATTGCTTCCAACTTCTTTCTGTTAGGATTTCCTCTCTGCTTGTGCACTTGTCCAAACTTCAGGCTCCATGGTCTGAGTCTTTATCAGTTGGCTTATTTGAAAGAGTTGAACATTAGTTCCAGGCCTTTTTAGTGAACGGAACAGGATGGTAGTTGCTCTCTGCCTAGAGCTGGAGCCCCATACCTGCAGCCTTTCACAGCCCTGGTCTCCCTGTGTTTCCTTGGGAAGACTGCGTCATCTCCTGCCAAGTGTGTAACAAAAACAGCCATGGTGCAGCACTCTGCACTAAAGACAGTGCACCCTCCAAAGTGAGGACAAAGGGGCACTACTGCTAGCTTACTTCTTTTTCAAGGCTGCAGATATTTAAGAAAAGGCAGTCATTTTAGCTGGCATGGCATAGAGTTCACAGCAGCTTTACCTTTAGATAGTCTATGAATTGCACCTGATTATACTCCAAAGGTTTCCTAAGTCACGGCCCAAGGGGATTCATTGCCAGATGTGCAGAGAGGCAATGCCGTGCCACTAGGGTTTCGAGAAAACAGTTTATTGAAGGGCTGCCCAGCAAGGAGACAGGAGGCAAGCCTCAGATCTGTCTCTCAGGGCTGAGGGGGCTTGAGGCATTTCTGCATTTTTGGGTGGGTGAGTCCAAGGGAGCGGTTTAGGATAAGGCGAGGTGATGGGGGTTAAAGGGTAGGCTTGTGTGGAGCGTGCACAGTTCCAAATCATGTTACTTCGTGCATTGCATGTTCAAAACCGGCGTCTTAGCATGATCAGTGGGTGTGACTTTTACTATATAATTAGGCAAAAGTGACTTCAGGTCAGGGCTTCTCCCTACTACACAAGTTCTGGTGGCTAGAACCGGTCAGAGCCAGCCCTGACAGGTGCTACAAAGGGTGACCAAAACCAGGAAACTGTCTCGCAGTGAAGCAAGCTTCTTAAAAATAAATGTGAGGAGGTGGGTGTGCAAAAAAAAAAAAGGAAAAGGAAACTTCTGCAAACCAGTAAGGGAGGGGCTGTTTTAGAGCAAAATGGATTAGTAGGCAGTAGTTTCAAGTGCTTACTGTGTTATTTTTCTTACACATCTTTTGTCGTGGAACCCTCACTTTCCGCTTCTCCCTGAACCCACATCTCGGCTTATCGCTTGAAACTGTAGTCTTCGTCAGCAAGCAGTCCTCCTGCACGGAGCTCCTTTGCAAGGGCCTCTGCTTCCTGGGAGGCGTGGTGAGATGCTGCTGTTGGGAGCATTTCTTAGCAACAGCGGATGGTGTGTCTTGCTGCCTGGTGATTCTCCACTCGCTGCTCTCAGCTTCTTTTTTTCCCAAACTGTCCATTGGGAAGAAGTGCTGCTGATGAGCTGAAACCGATGCCCGCCCCACTCCCAGAAAAATAACTAAAGGAAAGTCTTGTAGGACTCCCCTAGTTACACTACTGATTCATAGGATTCAACAGTTGTGTTTAACATTATACCAAACTCTAAACAGCCTTGTTTCAGCAAGTGCTTGGAACAAATAAAATTATATATATACATAGACACACATGTGTCTATGTATAGCTATATAGATATACAGATGTATATATGCCCATATCAGTGTCAGCGTCTTATATGTATATGTATATGTGCATGTGTATATGTGTGTATATATGTGCATGTGTGTGTATATGCATATGTGTGTATGTGTATATGTGTGTGTATATGTATACATATGTGGATATACACAGAGAGATACAAGTCCTATTAATTCTTCAAAGCTCAGGTCACATATTTCCCATCTGGGACACGTTTCTTGGCACATTGGTAGTAAATCCACTCTCCTTTCAAGATAAACCAGGGAATCTGAGGCACCCCTCATTATCACGATGAAAATCCAGGCCTTCCGAGAAGGGCTGCTTTCCTGAGTTTGAAGAAGCAGGGAGGGGTACAAGCAGCAGAATTTAACCAGAAATTCCCACTAGCCCACATGTCAGGATGCTGGGCTGGATTCTGAGGAAATGCAGACTTAGGTCCCCACCTTCAAAGACTTACAGTCTGATGGAAAACTTGGAGATTTAGTCATTCCTTCACTCATTCACTCACTTATTCAACATACATTTATTTATTGAGTTCCTATTCTGCGCCAGGCAGTTAGCTGGGAATTGGAAATACAATTGTGAGCCATAGAGTCACGATTCCTGTCTTCTGGAGTTAACAGTCTGGTAGAAGGTAATTTTAAAAATCCAAATACAATAGATAATTACAAATAGAACTAAGTGTGAGGAAGGAAAACTCTACAACACTATGAGAGTGGAAATATGAGGACACCATATGCTCTGGAAGACATGAGAGGCTCCTCTGGCAATGGGAGATGTGAGTTTAAGTAGATGTGATCAGTAGCAGTAGAGGACAATGAGAAAAGAAGGGACATTCACGGGCATCTGGTACCAGGAACAGCAGATACAGGGCATCTGAACAAGAGAGGTATATGAGAAAGATAAGAATAAATCGGAATGCACTGTTGGTGGAGATGGGGTACAGTAGATTTCAACACCTTTCCAGTATCCACACCTGTGCCAGGTAACTTCAGTGTCCCCCTGTTGGCACAGGACAACTTGCCTTCAGCTGGGTTGAGTCATGTGGTTTGCTTTGGCCAAAGGGATGTCAGCAGACGTAACACGGAAGCTGTGCAATGGGCACACGTGCTTCTGCTTGTGCCTCTGTGCATCTGCTGCTCAGGGGCGGAGAGGACATCTGTGCAGGCTGGCCTGCTGTTCCTGGGTGGAGGATGAGGGTCATGGAGCAGAGCCACCCAGCCAAGCTCAGCCTAAAGTAGCTGATGCCCTGTGGACCCACAGACTCAGGGGCTAAGTAAACACTTACAGTTGCAAACCTCAGTTGTTTGTTATTCAGATTTTTTTTTTTTTTTTTTTTTTTTTAAAGGAAAGACAGAGAGAAGGAAGGAAGGATAGAAGGAAGGAAGGAAGGAAGAAAGGGAAACATTTTTAAACATTTTCTTGTTTTATTGTATTCTGTTTCTCCGTTTTTGTTACATGGGGTGGGGCCGGGAATCGAACCGAGGTCCTCCGGCATAGCAGGCAAGCACTTTGCCCGCTGAGCCACCGCGGCCTATCTGCTGCATGGCAAAGCTGGGCTTGAGCAGGTCCAACATTCATCTCCAGGGCCCTACAAGCCACATCTGCAGGAGTATTTATTGTATCAACTGCCACAGAGAGTTTCAATATTGGAGAAAAGGTTTGTACACTGGCTTGGGGCAAAGGGGCACAAGCCCAGTGGGTCCCAGGGAAGAAACCACTGGAGAGTTATAGACTTGTCATTGGGATCCAGTCAAATGGAATGAGAATCAAGGAAAACATCTTAATAAAGAAACCGAGGAGTAAATCCAGGAACTACCTGGGGAACTCATGACATCAACTGAAAAAATACATAGGGCACTGGAGGAAAGTTGGAGCTCCAGGGCCCTTGCCGGCCCCTAGGAGAGTCTGACACCTTGCGGGGAGTCTTGCTCATAGAAGCAGTGTTGGTTCAGAGCATAGCACCTTCTGGGACAGCCGTATTCCAGCACTGCTAAGGGTGAGCTGGGCCTTCGTAGGGTTCAGCCTGCAAATGAAAGCTGCACTCTAGACCAGTTAGGAAACAATCATAATCATGGGTACAGTATCACGACATAAATCATCTCCATTCTCCTAAGCATCCTGGAAGTAGGAACTAAGATCTTTATGTTATAGGTCAGGAAACTGAGCGTTACATAGAGCAGGTGATTTACTCAGGACCTACCACCAGAAAGTAGCAGCATCAAGGTCCAGACCCATCACTTCTGAGTTTGCCCTCTTTGGGAGAACCTGACCCACACCATCAGTCTCTTGGTTCTGCCCTCACCCCTGGCTGCTGGGTTTTGTTCTAGTCATTGAGAACATCCAGCCCGTGAGTTCCTTTCATTTTTGGTTCCAGGCTCACAAAGGAATGTTTTGTTTATATTTTGCGTTCTTATGTAGACTCATCCATAGAATGACCACAAATTTATTCCACTGTACGAGGTTCATTCCATGTTGCTCATTGTAAATTCTTAAGTTGCCACTGACAAACATTTACCAGATTTCGCTGAATTTAGTTAGGATGAGTTTGTTTCTAATAGACTGAGCAATTCTGGGTATTCTGACCAGCCAAAATTCTGGACACAGAGTGGACCCTTGATTATGGAGACCCTACCAAGTGCTTCTGCTCAGCAAGACTTTGGGGGTGACATTTCTGGGGGGCTTCAGGACCTCCAGTTGAAGATCACAGCAGCAGGACCGAGCTGGAAGCTTGTGGAGGGGTGTTCTCTGCTCCCACCTTGTCTTCTTTTCAGGTTAATAGAGCTGTGCTTATATAGCATGTTAATAACTATTTTTTGCTTAATCAGCTACCCAACACTAAGGGTAAAAATCAAACTATAGGACACTAAAAGAGTTTAAAATATGTACTACAATTATGAATCTCAGTCCTGAGATTCCTGGATTTATATTTGTGACAGCCAGGACATGGGGGGGTGTCACACTGCACAGTCTGAAATAGCCTTAGAACCCTCAAGGACAAACATAGGCAAAAGTCCTGCTCCAGGCAACAGGATGACACACTTGTTTTGTCTGGAACACACATCAGAGGTATGAATTCTCTGTCTAAAAACATGTTTTAATAGGTTTTGTTTTACTTTCTTGGCTACCGATTCAAGCACTTGTATGCTTTAATAGTCAGTGATTAATTTCAGGTTCCTATTAATGTGGGAATTACTCAAAGCTCCTCTCAAAACTAAGCTGCATTAATTGATGTGACTCATCTTTACTCAGTGCCAGAGCTAATCACTGGGATTCTGCAGCTGGCACTTCAGGAAATGAGTGAGAGTGAAGTAAGCTGACAAGCGACTTCAATTTCTCTTTTGAGTTTGAAATGAAAGTTTTCATGTAAAAGTTTTTTCTTCCTACCTGGAACTATTCTTTCTCTTTCTTTTTTAAAGAACTTTTAACTGAAGTGTGACATATGGAAAACACTGTAGATAGTAAGGATATAGCTTGAAGGATTTTCAAAAGTGAGCTCCCTTGGATAATCAATGCTCAGAACAAGAATCAAACTTTATCAGCCCCTCCTGCTCCCCCTGACTCCTAAAACCATGGATGTGTTTTGCCTGTCCTTGAAGTTTATACAAAGGAAATCATAGGTTATGTACTATTTTGTCTATTTTTTTCCCCTTTTAAAATTTATGATTAAGTGTGCAAATTTCATCCATAAGCAATTGCTTGTTATCTTTAGTGCTGTATAGTTATTCTGTAACTAACCACAGTTTATCTCTTCAACTGTTAAAAATCATTTGAATGGACTCCAGCTTTTGGCTGTTGCGAACATTCTCGGCTTGCCATTGGGTGAGAATATGCAGATTTCCATTTCAGGCGGACAAGTAGGAGTGGGATGGTAAGGGGACAGGCTACGTCTCTGTTCAGATTTAGCACACACTGTTCAGCGGTTTTCCGAGGTCCTCTTATCAGTCTACATCCCCACATGCGGCATATGAGTTTCGGTTGCTGTACATTCTTCCTGTTACTTAGTGTTTTCTTTCCTGCTCATTTTTAGAGAATCTAATGCGGTAGCGGCATCAAATTGTGGTTTTATCATGCATGTTTATTGTTAGGCTAGGAAGAGGATCCTTTCATATTTACTGATCATGTATTCAATAACATTTGCCCATTTTTCTATTAGGTCTTCTTTCTTTTTCTTTTTGATTAGTAGAAGTGTTTTAAATCTATTCTAGATATGAGTCCTTTGGTGTGTAGATAGATATAGATACAGAGATAGATAGATAATCATACTGGGTGGGGAGATTTTACATTTGATATCCTGTTCCCCAATAAACATTCACCCAAATTCTTGTCTGAAAAAAAAATTACCATGGAGCTGCAAAAGGGTGATTTTCTAACTCTAGTATGCTTACTACATTTATTCACTGGCATTCTACCATAAAAAAAAAATGTTTTTCTTCTCTACTTATTTATTCATTTGTCGTTTTAGAATCATCATGGGCTCATGTGTTCTTTTTATATTCAATGTGTTAAGATCCATTATGGTCATTATTATTTTTGAGGATCAAATTTAGCCTGCGGTAGGTCCTTAGTGCCGACTTGGGCATGTCACCCTGGGAATTGATTTTTCAACATTTCCTTGCTCAGTGGCGCAATATACTCCAGGCTCATTAATGGAGTCTTTTGTTGAACAGAATTTCTGATGTAATCCAATTTATCAGCATTTCCTTTAAGCTTATCACTTTTTGTTTCTGATCAAGAAATTCTTACCTAATCCAAGGTCATAAAATCATTCCCCTATGTCTTCTACAGACTTTGTTTTACCCGCCATGTTTCGATATACAATCCTGTGGGACTGTTTCCTGTGGAGAGGCTTACAGCAGTCTCTATCCGCACCCATAGGCTTTATGTTGCAGGTTTTACAGGTCCAGCTTCTACCCACGACATCTTCATCTCTTCACCCGAGGGCTTACCCCACCCATAGGCAAGGCTGGCCCGAAGGGTTGAAGAAGTCCTGCATGAGTGAAGGGAGTTGGCCTATAATAGCCCAGCTCCCTCATCCTTTGGGTGGGATAACTCTGGAGTAGTCGTATATTGATTTGTCTTTAAATTTCTCAGTGATTTGGGTGCTTTCATATAAACCCATGCTATTAATCTGTAGGCTTACTGCATTGCGGCAAAAAAAAAAAAAAAGTGTTTGGTACAATTCCAACTTTGGGGAATAGAAGAGAACTACATGGATAAGCAGATGATCATTTTTCTAAATTTTCATGAATATTTAAAATAAGAACAAAAGCTGATCAATCCATAGGACTAGTTGTTAGTACAACCTGTCTAAATTTTTCCTTACTAATTATATTTATCAAATAGCCTACATTCTTATTTCTTTTCATCCATTCCATCTTGCTTAGACTGACAATGTTGTTTTAAAATCTTACCACTGTTTGTCTTTTAAATGTCCTTTGCAATTATAAAAATTTTTGCTTTCTTTACTTTGAGCCAGCATATAAAGCTCTAATATCATTATTTTCTCACTTGGATGGGGTTTTGTGCTCTATTTGCCCCTATTTACTTAGAATTCAAGTTTCCTGCAATTTTATTTCTGTTTCTCTTTTGTATGTGCTAACATTTGCATGCTGTGTACTTGCTCCTCCTTTTATTTTGAATCTCTCTGTTTTGCCCTTTGGGTACAGCTTTGTAAGTGCAATGTCACCAAGAGTCTTTGGATTTTAATAAATGGATTTAATCCATTTGTTGTCCTGCTCTATGTCATGTTTTCTGCTCTTGGCTTTAATTCTCTTTGCTGCTCCCTTTTCCTTCTGCTCTTGACCTTAGAGGAATATATGTCATCTGCTCTTCTGTTCTGAAATGGTTTTGAACTTTAACATTTTAAATTGAATTCTATTAGAGCTGTGCTTTCCAGAGTGGATTTGTCAGAGCACACATCCCATGAGATGTTCTGTGGAGGAAAGATCTGTAGTCATATGTTGCAGAGAAATTGTGGACTTGCAAAGTCTTAAAGCAAAGATACAGTGAAGGCTCTGAGAAGGCCTGCAGTGGGAGAAGGGGAGCCTGTTATTTTGTTTGCTTCCCTGAGTTATTCTTAGGAAGGCTTCTCTCACCATTGTAGCTAGAAGTTCACTGGAAAATGCCTTCCAAAATACTAGTCGAATATGAATTTTTGCTGGTGTAATGGAAAAAATTCCTGTACCAATGAACTGTTTCTTCCCCCATACCCATCTGCCCTCAAGACTAAGCTCTGGGGTTAATGCCCCAAGGAGAAAAAGGGTGAGCACCTTAGAGCAAAGAGGTTCATAGGGTAGGAGGAGGAAGCACTTGACACAGAAGAGGTTTCCTTGGAACATGAAGGTGAGGGAGAAGCCTTCCCACCTGGGAGAGCAAAGAGGTGGATGCAGAGTCCTGGATGGGCATGTAAAAGGACAGAGACTCTGGAAAAAGATAACGGTAGGTTGAAAGCTGGAGAACTTTGCTCCACTTCCCCTTTGGGGCCCTGGTAGGAGACTAGCTCGCCATGTCACCAGAGTATGGGGCATATCTTGGCAGAAGAGATCCAGTTGAAGGAAGCTCAGAGTTCTGGAAGGTCAGGACACTTAGGTTCCGTAGTGGGGCCTGGGCTGACTCCATGGCTCAGGCTGATGTATGGGCAGGCATCTTTGACTGAGTCACTGATGGCCTGCAGTCCTGTGAGAACCCATGTGGGACTCATGGGGACCACCTAGCTATGCCTGGGGAGCACCTGACTATGCTGAAGAAAGACCTGACTGTGCTGATGGTGCACCTGGTCATGCCTAGAGAGCATCAGGCTACGCTGAGGGAGCACTTGGCCATGCCTGGGGAGCACCTAGTTATTCTGACAGAACCACCTGCCAACAGGTTGTGTGATGGAGCCAACAACCTCAGGCTTTAGCAGCAGGGACAAGAAGGACACAGGTGGAATCAGGAAATCGCCTAGAGACCTGAGGAGACTCCAGAGCCATGGTCAGAAACCTGAGTAAGGACACACTCAAGCTAGGATCCATGGGGTCAAGGTGTCTAGAAGAACTATTTCCAAAAGTATGACAGTGGGTAAGGACAGCAGAGGGGAAGGTGCAGTGTCATAGGCCAGGAGAGGGAGTAGTTCCTGGAACCCAAAGATGGAGAGGACTGCCTCCTGGGAGATGAGCTCTTTGGTCAAAGGAGCAGGCAGCCCCGATGACCCAGTGTCATGGTTAGGGACAGATGTCAACTTGGCTAAGTTGTGGTACCTGTTCATCTGATTGGGCAAGCGCTGGCCTGTCTGTTGCAATGAGGACATTTCATAGGATTCGGTCATGATCACGTCAGCTACATCCACAGCTGATTCCATTTGTAATCAGCCAAAGGGGAGTGTCTTCTGCAATTAGTGATGCTAAATCCAATCATGGGAAGCCTTTTAAGGAGGACTCAGAGGAGACAGGTTGCATTCCTGCTTTGGCTGGTGAGCCTCTCCTGTGGAGTTCGTCCAGGCCATCCATTGGAGTCATCGGCTTCACAGCCTGCCCTGTGGATTTTGGACTCTGCGTTCCTACGGTCACGTGAGACACTTTCATAAATTTTATATTTGCAAGTGTTCCCTGTTGGTTCTGTTTCTCTAGAACCAGCAAGGATGGAGCCAGGGAAATACATGCCCTCGCCTTACCCACCCCATTCCCTCTGACTCCCTGCTGATGCCTATTCACCAAACCCAGCCAGTGGCCACAGGGCAAAGTGACCAGGGTGTGGTCAGTATAGGCCAGTCTCCCAGGTGCCAGAGTAGAGGCCGGGAAGGCACCTGCGGGCTCAGCAAGGACATTGGCACACCCAAGGACAGACAAGGACCAGATCAAGGGCTCAAGCCCCTTCTCTTCCCTATGCCTGGAGGCTGCGTACACTTTCCTCTCCACCAGATGTCTGGGAGAAGGGGGTGAGCATTGCTGAAAGACTGTCCCAGGGAAACAGTCTTTTTCCCAGGAAAAAGTTTATGTGGCTAATTGCCACTCCCTTGTCCTTTCCACTCATCAGCTGCCATGGAGGGCTTCAGATCAATGTGGAAATGGCAGATGAGAAATAACATTACATATTTTTGCACATCTGAGTGAAGTGTATTACTGTTAACCCGGATATACAAGTACATGAACATTTAGCAAGAATCTCAGTTACTAAATATTTATTTTAGTGGTGGCAAGTGATTCTGATGAAAAGCCTTCTTTCCTTAGGTTAATGCCTCAAAATGATTCCCATTTCCTTGGCATGACTCAATATTAGTTATTTGCAATCCGTGTGTTGTCAAACAATGGTCTTTGCATTTACCTCCTTTAATTTAATTATTTCATGATTTGGAAACTTATGTGAGTGGCCTTCACCAGGCCCAACTGACTGAAAGTTTCAGGTAGACCCTCCAAAGAAGCTCTATTTTGTTGTAGGAGATAGTCTGAGTTTTTCTCGATTTAGCATGTCAGCAGTAGGAGTCAGGCCGGCTGAATTTGTCACTGCTGTCTCCACCTGGACTTCAATAGGTTAGGAAAAACATACATTCCAAGTGCCTCTATGTTCATTTCCATCCTTCGCACATAGCTCCATTATCTAGGCCTGCCAGAAAGTGTGATGTTGGACCAATGTATTTTGCTGGTCAAGGTCAGAGGGTCTGCTCCATAAGCTTCCCAGAAAGTAGATGGTCCAGGTGGGAGTATCTGTTAATCACAGGGAGAACAGATTGATAACGGTGCTTCTGGAACTATCTCTAAGACCTCCTGGTGGTATATTTTCAACCAGCCCTTTTGGGAGCTGTCTTAGTTTGCCGGGGCTGCGATGACAAATATCGCCCAAGGGGTTTGCTTAAACCACAGGAATGTTTTGGCTCATCATTTCAGAGACTAGGAGTCCAACAGCAAAGTATTGGCAGGGTTTGCTTTCTCCTGGACTCTGCAGTCATATGGTTTGCTCTTTCTTCTTGCTACTCTGGTTTCCACTGATTTCTGGCTTCTGCATTGAGTTTTCTTATCTTGTAAGGACCCCAGTCATATGGATTCATTTGGCCTCAATTTGGCCTCATCCAAATAGGACCTTTGAAAATCCTATTCACAAATGAGTCTTCATCTCAACTAATAGTAACGTCTTCAAAGGCCTTACTTACAAATAGGTTCATACAACAGGACCAGGGGGTAGGGCTTGAAATGTTTTTGCAGGGATATGATTCAATCTCCAGTAGCGATCATATATTTGCACTGCCCCATTCACGAAATTGCCCTGAAGCTTCTGTGTGGGTAGACTCCAGCTTGACCTGGGATTTTCAATCCTGGATGGCTTTAAAATGCTGATGCCTAGTTTCTACCCTAGGCCATTGGATCAGAATCTTGGTTGGGCATCTGTGTTTTTAAAGAGACCCAGGTGATTCTAATGTGCAGGTAGGATTAAGCTAGATTCACTTCCTTTGTCTTCACTATCACTCACCTCTCACTTGAGGAGTAAGGACCCTGTTGTTTGATTTTAACTGTAGCTGTTGGAGATTGAATCATCTGCCCCAGAAAAGATATGTTCAGGTCCCAGCCCCTGGTCCTCTGGCCAGAAACCCATTTGTAACTAGGACGTTTGATGATATCATTAGTTAAAGTGGGCCCAGAAGGAGAAGCAACAGGGTGCAGCCAGAAACTGGAAGTCAATGGAACTGGAAGAGAAAAGATAGAAGCCTCTATATACATTGTGATATGAAGGGAAAGCCAAGGAACCCCAAAGATTGCTGGCAGCCAGCCAGAAGATACCTACCCCAGCAGGAAGTCAGCCTTCTAGCCTCTGAAACTGCGAGCCAATAAACCCTCGTTAAGTCAAACCTATGTCTTCAGTAGCCAAGAAAACTGAAACAGTGGGAGAGTGACCCAAGTGTTCTCAACCTAGCCCTTTCTTGCCCCTTTCTTGAGCCCTCCTGCCTGCAGAGAGCATAAGTTCTGGCCTGGGGTCTGCCCTGCAGCCAGAGTGTGCCTCTAAGGGTCTGGGGTTTACTGGTTATGCCCGTGACCCAGTGGGTGGCTGTCTAATTCAGTGGTGAAGTATTACCGAGCCCACCTGGCCAAGATCTCAAGCTTTGTCTCCAGTGCTCTTTGATCAACCATAGAGCTGATATTTCAAGTCTTGTCCAGCTCCTGTGTCTATATCTCATTAATTCAGAACACAGGTGGGGAGGGGCGGGGTGGACCCTCCTCCAGACTAACTCCCTCAGACTGGCACATACGCCTTCCATTATGGGGTAAAATTGTATGGACTACTTTGTGCATCAAGAATGGCTGTATTTATAAAGGGTGAATTATCAGGAAATTGAAGCAAATCAAATTCATCCTCATTATAATGAATGCTTGCTTATTTATTCCTTTGTGCTTTTTTCCAGTTTCTAAATTAGCCCTCTGGAGATGAGAAACAAATGCATATTTTGGGGGGGATGGTTAAAAGGGGAATATTGGATTAGAGCCCGGGATTTTGATGCTATCCTGGCATGTGAATCAGCCCTGACATGGGCCATTGAGATTTGGTCTGAGAGCCTGGCAGGGCCCCCACCCCCCTCCCTTGTTCAGGAACTATCTGCCTAAGTGTCCTCCTTCTTGTAGAGGGGGTCTGTGGTAGTTAGATTCAGTTGTCAACTTGGCCAGGTGAAAGCACCTAGTTCTGTTGCTGTGGACATAAGCCAATGGTAGGTGAATCTCATCTGTTGCTAATTACATCCGCAGTCGGCTAGGAGGCGTGTCTGCTGCAATGAGTGACGTTTAACTTAATTGGCTTGTGCTTAAATGAGAGAACGCAATGTAGCACAGCCTAGCAGCTCAGCATTCCTCATCTCAGCACTTGCAGCTCAGCCCAGGCCTTTGGAGAAGTCACCCCGGGGAAAGTTGTTGGAACCCAGGGGCCTGGAGAGAAGACCAGCAGAGACCATCCTGTGCCTTCCACGTAAGAAAAGAGCCTCAGTGGAAAGTTAGCTGCCTTTCCTCTGAAGAACCAACAAAATAAATCCCCTTTTATTAAAAGCCAATCTGTCTCTGGTGTGTTGCATTCCGGCAGCTAGCAAACTAGAACAGGGTCCTACCCTCTCCTTCACCAGGACCCAGAGCACACAGCTTTTCCTGGGGTGCAGCACTTACCCTAAACCACCACAGACACCTACTGAAGCAAAGGGCTGTGCACTTTAGGGGGGCTTTTCTCTTCATATGGAAGCAATGCCTTTTCAGGGAAAGTTGTACCAAATTTGATTCCCAGCACAAATATTTGGACTTTCTCAAGCCAGACTTGACTGACCCTGAATATTATTCTTTTTTCATTTTTTAATCTTGGAGATGAAAAATGAAGTCACATGGTTATTTTAACCTTCATTTTGCTGATCAATGCTGAAATCAAACTTTTTCACATTTTTGTTCTTTCTTGAATTTTATCTTCTTTACTTTCCTCTTAAAGCATTTTTTTTCTTATTGACTTTTAAGAGCTCTCTCTATAGTAAAGCTCATGTAAGTTGAAAATATTTTCCACAGAGTGTCATTTACCTAGTTTGGGTTTTGGCAGTAATTTTTCTGTTTTTCATCAAAACTTTAATAATCTCTTGTAATCCTTTATAGCCTTCCTTTTCTGCTTTTTCCAAATATCACTTTTCTGCTTTTGGTATCATGCTTGGAAACACATTTTCTTACCTCAATATTATATGAAGATTTGCTTACATTTTCTTTACTTGTATTTTATTATCTTATTTTTTATATTTAAATATTTATTAAATTTCCAACATTTTTGGGCTAGATGATCTAGGAACTGACTTTTTTTTTTCATAAGTTTAGACTGTAGTCCCAATAACATTTAATATACAAAGAATACAAACCAATTCTAAGAAAATAAGTGTAAAGGTATAACAATAGAATAGGACTTGGTTATTTCAAGAAAGAATAATTCTCATGGTCAATCAGTATATGAACAAAGGTTCATACTTATAATAACTGGAAGCTGAATCCATGTGACAAAATCCAATTGGAAGGTTTAAATAATTATATTTCTTGTTCATGATAATTTAACCCCATGTTCTCAACTCCCTCCTCCCCAGTATTTACTGGAAGTGAATTAAGAATGATTAAAACGGGAAAAATATCTTTTGGCAGTGAAATCTAAGAAGGGTTGATACCCGCAGGCTCAGAGGATGGAGACTTAGAGAGGTTTCTACCAAATTCAACATAGACCAGACCAGAAATTGATGAGGAGCTCACCAATTTGCCAGGAACCTGATGTGAAGACAAATTATGCTTGGGAAATAAGAGGGGGCTCTCCAGTGGGGTTCCCAACACCCAAAGCTTGGGGTGTTGGGGTTGAGAAGACAGGAGACTCTGGGGGCAAAGCTGGGAGGAAATCACGGCTTCACAATCAGCACACAGAACCCAAGCAGAGGCCTGGAGAGGCAGCCTCGGCGTTTCTGCCAGATCACACCAGGCCTGGGTCATGGCATCTGAGTGGGTCAGGATGTTCAGACCCACCAAGGTAGAGACTGCCACCACGTCGACATTGCAAAGCCTCCTCAGTACTCCAGGATGATTCCAGGCAAGCAACAGCTTCTGATTATACCCTTCTCTCTATTTCTTGTGGGCAACTGGGCCCCCAATATGATAAAAAAAAAACAAAACTGGAAGCAACAAGCTTTCCTTTTCTCTTTGTTTCATACTGAAATATTTTTATATGTCCTCACATAATCTCTAGCAGAAGCCATCTCCACTTCAAATACTGAGCAAACCATGATATTCTGAAAGAATGTGTCCAGCCTGTTAGAATTACCATTGTTACAACTCAGCAACAAAGAGAAAAACAACTCAATTAAAAAATGGGTGGATAGACACTTTTCCAAAGAGGAAATATAAATGGCTCAAAAGCATGTGAATGTATATGTAGAATGGAATGATTTCTAAATGTTGTGTTAGTTAATTTTTTTTAATTAATAAAAAAAAAAAGCATGTGAAAAGATGCTCAACTTCACTAACTATTAGGGAAATCAAAACCACAGTAAGATACCATTTCACACCTAGTAGATGGCTATTATAAAAAAAAACAAACCTAAAAAACAACCAGAAAACTATAAGTATTGGAGAAGATGTGGAGAAATAGTTACACTTTTTCACTGTTGTTGGAAATATAGAATAGTGTAACCACTCTGGAAGGCAGCTTAATTATTCCTCAGGAAGCTAAGTCTAAAGTTGCCCCATTAGTACTAGGGTCATATACTTAGAAGAACTAAAAGCAGGGGCGAGAATAGACACTCACACACCAATCTTCATAGTGGCATTATTCACGATTGTCAATAGATGGGAACAGCCCAAATGTCCACCAACTGAGAAGTGGATAAACAGACTGAGGTATACACATATGGTGGAATATTATGCAACTATAAGAAAAAAGGAAGTCATGACACATGCAACAATGTGGATGAACCTTGAGGACATTATGTTGAGGGAAAGAAGCCATAAATAAAAGTACAAATATTTTATGGTCTCCCTAAGATGAGCTAACTATAATGAGTAAACTCTGAGAATTAAATTTGAGAGCCTAGGTTATCAGGAGATAGACAGAGGGTAGAGACTGGGCAATTGATGTTAAAGGGGTCCAGAATGTTTAATAAAGTTGATTGTAAATGTTTGGAGATGGAAAGCACAACACTGCGCGATGGTAGCACAATACTATAGTCTAATTAAAAAGCTGAGTGTGAGTGTGGTTAAAAGAGGAAGGCTAGGATTATGTACGTCACCAGAAGGAAAGCTAGAGGATAAAAACTGGGCCTGCATAACTTAGCAGAACCCAGAGTAGACGATGTCGGTGGTTAATTGCACAAATACAAGAATGCTCTTATGTGACCTAGAACAAATGCGTGTCACTATTACAAGGCATTAGTAACAGGGTAGTATATGGGAAAACGTAATTAATGCAAACTAAGGTCTATAGTTAACAGTAACTTTGTAATATTCTTTCTTTGATTGTAACAAAGGCACTATACCAAAGCTAAATATCAATAATAAAGAACTATAGGAGGTATGGGATTTGTACGCTTAGGATGGACTGTATGGGATATGAATATAACTTCTAAAAACACACACAAAAGAAAACTACAAGTGCTGGATAGGATATGGAGAAACAGGTAATAAAATATATATTTATATATATCCATTGTGCAAGCAAAGACCCAGGAGATGAAAGAGGGGAAATATTGTGCAGAATTAGAAAAAATCTCTCTCCTTATGAAATAAATCCACTGTAAGAAACCAAAAGGCTAAAGTACCAACAAATTTCAGAAGAACATTGCACCTCTCAAGAGGGATCCTCTCTCAGATCAGAAAAGAGAGATTTCAGATGAAAAATACAATTCCAATATGTTGGATTCTAACAGGGATGGTGATCATTGCAGAAAAATGAGTCAGTGAAGTAGACCATTACAAGAACTTGGAGTTGAAAAATAATGAGAATGAAGTTCATTTGCTCATCTAGCCATTATTTTAGTGCCTCCCATATGCTCAGCAATATTTTGGAGCTGGGAATAAAGCAGTAAATAAAGCAAAGCCCAAGACATTGTGGATGATATCTCCCGCTGGTGATAGATAGGCAATAAAACAAAGGCACCCTTATTTTAATGAGTGGTAAGAGATGCTACATGTCTTGAAGAAAAATAAAGCAGAGTAAAGGAAAAAGGGTCTCCATCAGAGCAGGGGTGTCTTTTTCTAGGTAGGATGCTCAGAGGAGGCTTTTCTGGGCAGGTAACAGTTGAGAAGAGGCACGAGTGAAAGTCAGCAAACAAGAGGGCGGCTGTAGGGAGATGAGTCAGGAGAAGGAAGAGCAAGTGTCAAGGCCCTGGGGTGGGAACATCACAGCATTCCAAGGGACAACTGTTTGGTTTGCCTCAGCAGTTTGGTGAGTACATATAGATCTCTCTCTTAATTTTTCCAGAAAATCGCCCAATTTTCATATGCCCATAACACAAGGAGATCTAATATCTCCCGCCTGAAGCCCCAAACTCCTCTGTCATCACCACGCAACGTAAGAAGCTTGGAGGCATATTCAGTCTGAGGAACTCTGTCCTGCCTTTCATTGCTGGGTGGTGGGAAAAAACGGAGAATCTGGGCAGTAGGCAGCCTCAGCGATTCTGAAGCCACCACACGGGGTCACATGTAAAGACTGGTCCTGCCCATTCTAATGGGCTATTGGTAGGAGGGGTGGGCTTGTGGGGGCTGGCATGTGTTCCAGGAGACCCCGAACACTTCCTCATAGGAGTTCATGTGGGTGAGGAGGCATTGTGAGTGGGTGATGGCAGGTCCTGCAATAAAGAGTCTCGAGTGTGGAAAGCAGATCTCATGAGCAAGAAGCTCAAGCGACGGCTGGATTTCCCTGGGGGGTAGCAGAAGGAGCAAGAGCCCACCTGGTATCTGCCCATACCGTGGACACAATAGATAAGAAATCCTCAGGCATGGGAGGAGCATGTCTCCAAAGAACCTACACATCCCCCAAGAAAAAGAGTCAGGGTAAACATTTACTGGTCAAACTGGAAGACTTCACTCAAATTACCACTGTCCTTTTAACAATAAAGCTCCGGTAAATGGGTGGGAGGTGGGGGTGATGGGAGCTGGGGGAATTAGAAGGAGGATAAGTATCAGGAGGGAAATAAAGAGGAAGCAGTCACATCCCCACCCCAGAAAGGCTTTTGTGACATTCATGGAAGAACTGGATGCTCATTTTTCCTAATTAACAGGTTTCAAGGTCATGCTCCTTTCTCTTCCACTAATGCATATTCCTTTTAAAAGTCATTAAAATATATTCCTTGCAAAGAAGTTTGATCAAAAACACTGCACTCCTGCATCAAGGTATCATCATCATGACAAGTGGTTCTAACAGCAGTTTGAACACCAGTGTTTGCATGTTTTATTTTCAGTCCCAAGACTAGATTTCCCCTATAATATTGCCACCATCACTCATTGGCTTTCTGTAAGCTTGTAAGTTGATCAGAGAAGGTGGAATCAAGGGTAGGCCTGGGTCACCTGGAAAGGATTTTGTATTTAATCACCATCCATCATTTGTCTTGTAATGGGAGAAAAAAAGGTAAAGAACCATTATTCCAGATGCACAAAAAGTGATCATGGTGTTGAAGTGAACACTGAAACTTGCAGTTTCGAATCAGAATAGAGGTATAGAGGCAACGAAACGGATTCCCGTCAATTCCTTGGAACATAATCTCAACCAGAGGGGATCACATATGGGAAAAGGAGGACAAATTACTCCTCCTTAGAGAAAAGAACCACCAAGAATCCCCTTTGTCATACATAAAATGCTCGTTTTGTTAAAAGGTACTGATGATGATAAATTGGTCTTGGAGTAAAGGGTTTATCAGCAGGGGTAATTTTATTGATTTAGGCCTGGCTGGTCTCTTGAAGGTACCGTGTTATTTTCAGTAAATCGATCGTGTCTGGTCTGGGAAAGCTTTGCACTGCATTTGTTTTAAACTCGATTTAAATAATTGATCACAATTTTTATTTGTTAATGACCTTTAACTGAACTGTCACTTACCTGTGTTGGGACCACAGAGGTCGATTTTGTGGGTGGCTCATTAGTCTTGGTGACTTTTCTAAAGCGTCTAGTGTTTTCCTACATTTGTGTCCTCTATTAGGTGTTTATTTAATGTATTTTGTAAATTAAAATTGAATTTTGGAGAGGAGAAGGATGACTGACTATGTTCATAGCTATGACAAGGTCATACATATACACATAATTCTGTCCCTATGAGGTCACATATTGAAACTCTAGGACAGGAGAGAAAAGTTAACACCATGGATCCAATAGGGAACCCATTCCCTTTCCTCTCAAATTCAGTCCTCTGCTTTGAGTAAGGATGTCTGTTATGATTGCATTTCCTCCCGCTTGCCCAGAAGGAAGTCCTCAGTGCCATCTTGGTATCTATCTCTTTATTTTCTGCCCATACCCTGTCCTCAACACATCCATTGTTTGCAAAAATTCTCTCCACTCTTCTGTACCATCCTTCATCTCTTTCTCCCACTCAGGCACCCCATTGCCGCTGCTCTGCTTCAGACTCTGGAAGGAAAGGAGGGGGGTGTAATGAATGGCAATGTATCCATTGGCATCTTGAGAACCTTAAATCAGAGAGCAGTATGCTCTGTCTTAAGTTCTTAGGGAACTGGACATCAAATCTGGAAGCCCAATTATGCCCTAACCAACACAGGCAGTACAGCTACTACTCGGTAGCCACTGCCTAGTCCAGGGTTTCCCAACTGGAGACCACAGAGCACCAGAACTCTCTGGATGTGAACAGTCTCTGGTGGACAGAGATCCAGGTCCCCATTCTCTTTCAGTCAGACCTAAGAGGCTTCAGCCCTTTGAAACAGTTTACCAGCATCTCTTTCTTCCATGTAGAGACATGGCAGAAGTCGTCACAGGGCTGAATGACTCTTCTGCTTGGAAAATCCTTCCAAGAGGGCCAGGCTATGGAACATAAACGTGAAACTATTTTGCTCTACAAGGTGAAGTAGCAGAATATTTGGGTGTTTTTTAGACATCTCCTTGGGCAGGGATGAAGACCTTGAATCTCCATGATGAGGGAAAATGGAAGAAAATGCTCAAGGGTTTGAAGTCCAGAGGCTAGAGTCTCAGTAAAGGAAGCCCTTTGGCGGAGAATGGCCAGAGAATGAATAGGAATAATATAGTCTGAGATTAAACTGAGGTATTTCTGATTCTACTCTATAATCATAAATCCTTCAACAAGGAACTGTCGTATACAACAGTTTAATGCAGAAGAAGCTTGGGGGAATGAAGAAGCGATGTGCCCATATTTTGGATGAAGAGAGAGCATATGTTCTATCATGTAACTATTTATCTGTTAATTGTTGGTTCTTTCACCAGATTATAAGGAGAGTTGTCACCAAAGCAAGAGTTTTGTCTTGGCCATCACATAGAGCTGTGCTGAGAACTAGGAGGAACTCAATAAACACTTGCTGAATGAATAAAGGAGTGAGGAACACCCAGCAGCTGCAGGAGAAGGGACAGTATTTTGGGGTTGAGAGTTGGGTTGGTATCATACATTTACAATGATTACTACTCATTACAATGAGTAGTAATAGACTATTTCCTGCTGTTCACTTATCAATCCCCAAAACCTGGGGTGGTGGGGGTTAGGAGAAGACTGGGCTTGCACAGTGGCTCAAAGAGTTTCATTTGAACATTAATAGAAAGGTGACAGTACAGTAGAAGATTCATATTCCCATTTCCAGTTTCACTAGAAAATGACTGCTATATTCCCGGGTAATATAAATAATAATGCATTCTCTTCCTAGTAAGAAGGGCACTGGTTTGCTGGAAGGTTTTATTGTTGCTCTGAAACTCCCTTATCTGCATTCTCACATTAAATAAAAAATCATGTCTCCAGAAGGAATGGGCTCAGGTCATGCAGAGTATCAATGGAAAGACTGAGTGCTACACTAGTGGTGTTTGTATGTATTTGATCAGTCTTTTTATCATCTACAGTTCCTAGGTTTTCAGCCACATAGAACACATAGCTAGATCTGATTTTACTTGCCTTCTAAAGTGGTAATCTGTTGGCATTTTGAGTAAATTATTCTAATATTAAGCTTTTAATACATCTGTATTGTTTGATAACACAGAATAGTGAGTTGAACAGTGGCCTCAAAGAGATATGTCCAAATTTTAATTCCCAGTACCTGAGAATGTGACCTTATTTGGAAATACGGTCTTTGCAGATGGAGTTAAGGACCTCAAGGTGCGATTGTCCCAGACTTAAGGAGGGCCCTAAATCCAATGACAAGTGCCCTTTATAAGACAGAAAAAGAAAAGGTGCAGAGACCCATGGAGGAGAGATGGCCACTTGAAGTCAGGCAGAGGTTGGTGCGATGCCAGCATAGACCAGAAGCTGGGGGACAAGCAGGGAATGATGCTCCTTCAGAGTCTCCAGAGGGAACCAACGCTTCCAACACCTTGAGTTTGCACTTCTGAGCTCCAGAACAGTGCGAGAATACATTTCTGTGGTTTTAAACCAACCAGTTCATGGTAATCCGTTATGGTAAATTAGTCAGCAGAAGATACCCAGCTAGGGATTATATTGTCTCATTGTTGTGCAGAATTTTGAGAAAGCATTCCCTGAACAAATCAATTAATATATGAAGCAATATTTAGGAGAAAGGGAGCTCTACCTATGTGAAACAAAACAAGCAGTAACAAACAGAAATAGCTATTAAATCCCTTTTATAGTGGACCATGGATAGCTATCTATTAATTATAGCTAGAATGGATTTCATCAGAAGCCATGTTACACATTTTTAGCTGAGTTCAATTATATATACTTGTATATACTTGGATGGGGATCAAGGAATTTTTACAGTGAAAGACCTTAATGATAGGAGGACCATAGGTCCCGATTTGCACAGGATGGTCCATGCTTGCAACTGTTGTTCTGACCTCCTGCCCATTCAACCCTAGTTAGATCTCTGAAATGTCCCTTGTTTTACAGACACAAAAACCGAGGAGACCCATAACTCCATATGATCCTGAGATAAACATCAGACATGTTCCAGTAGAGGGGCAGCCTATGAAATCCCTGACCAGTACTCCTTGAATCTGTGAAGCTCATCAAAAACAAGGAAGTTTGAGAAACCCGTCACAGCCATGTGGCGCCTAAGGGACATGACAACTAGATGTTGGGATCCTGGAACATAAAAAGACATTAGAGGAAAACTATGGAAATCTGAATAGATTATGGACTTTAGTTAATAATAATGTATTGATATTGGTTCACTAACTGTGACAATGTACCATACTAAGTGTAAAATGTTAATAATAGGGGAAACTGGGTATGGGGTATGTGGGAATTCTGTTCTATCATCTCAAATGTTCTGCAAATTAAAACTGCTCTAAAAAATGAAGTTTACTTTTTAAAAAGTTGAGGTGCAGAAATGGATGTGTCAATGACCCAGAAGTGATTCAAGGCTTACAAGCTGAGTCTCCAGTTTGCTTCTAGGAACTTTTCTACCATATTGCACAGCCTGTAACAACACATTGTCTCATGTATTATAATAAAACTGCACTTTTACCAAAGTATTTTTATAATTTACAGTCTTCAAAGCTTTGTAATAGTTCACTGTTTAAATGAAACCACTTAAGTAAATCTCTTTGGCTTATAAGATTTTATTTCATAACATTATAATAAAATTATTTACCAAAACAAAATCTCCCTTGTTGGAGATTGGATCATGTGTTCCATGATGTTTGTGTGCTCAACAAAAGACATGCTCAAGACTTAATGCATATTTCTGTGGGTGCGAACCCATTTGTAAATAGAACCTTTGGAGATACTATTATTAGTTAAGGTGTGGACTCATTTGTGAAGAGGATCTTCAAAGATTCTATCTAGGTGCGGCCAAATAGAATCTGAGTGGATCTTAATCCATAGGACTGGAGTCCTTATAAGCAAAGGAAATTTAGATAACCATCAGTCAGAAGAAGCCAGCAGCCAGCAGAAACCAGAAGTTGGAAGGTGCCAGAGAATGAGACAGACTGCAATGTGACAGAGTGTGATGGTTTAAGTCCACAAAATGGGCTTATGACCATGAAATGGACTTGTGTCCCACAAAATGCTCACCAGAGGGTGACTTCAGTGAGGAGAATTGTAATAACCGAGTCAATAAGATGACCTGTCCTATGGATACCAGTTTGTTTCTTTCCCTAGCCACTCCTGCCATTGCCCAATGGGCTCATGAACAAAGTGCCATGGTGATGGGGATGGAGGTTATGCATGGGCTCAGTAGCATGGACTTTTCCTCACCAAAGCTGAACTGGCTACAACCACTGCTGAGTGTCCTATCTGCCAGCGGCAGAGACCCACTCTCAGTTCCCAGCATGGCACCATTCCCTGAGGAAACATGGTGACACATGATTACACTGGACCCCTTCCATGGAAGCATTGTGCTCTAACTGGAATAAATACATACTCCAAATAGGGGTTTGCCCTCCTTGTATGCAATACTTCTGCCCAAGCTACAGAAAGCCTTATCCACCATCATGGTATTCCACACAGCATTGCTTCTGATCAAGGAAACCATTTCATAGCAAATGAATTGTGGAAAATAATACATGCTCAGGGCGGGCCACAGTGGCTCAGCAGGCAAGAATACTCGCCTGCCATGCCAGAGAACCCGGGTTCAGTTCCCGGTGCCTGCCCGTGTTAAAGTAATAATAATAATAATAATAATAATAATAATAATAATAATAATAATAATAATACATGCTCATGTACTTTACTGGTCTTTTCATGCTCCCCATCATCCTGAGGTAGGTGGATTGATAGAATGGTGGAATGGCCTTTTGAAGACTCAGTTATGGTACAAACTAGTAATAATACCTTGCAGGGCTGGGGCAATGTCCTCCAAGAGGCTGTGTATGCTCTAAATCAGTGTTCACTCTATGGTGCTGTTCATCCTATAGCCAGGATTCATGGATCCAGGAATCAAGGGGTGGAAATGGGAGTGGCACCCCTCACTATTACCTCTAGTATTCCACTAGGAAAAGTTCTGCTTCCTGACCCTGAAATCTTAAGCATTGCTGGTCTCTTTTAGTTCTAAAAGGAGTGAACCAGAAGTTAAGACTGCTACTGGCCACTTTTGGATCCTCATGCCTCTTAGCCAACAGCCAAAGGAGGGAATTACTGTACCGCCTGATCTGAATGATCCCAGGGAAGTAGGACTGCAATTACCCAACCCAAGTAATGGAGTTTTCCTTGGAATACAGAAGATCTGCTAGGGCATCTCTTAGTGCTACCATGCCCTGTGATTAATGTTCATAGAAAACTGTAAAACTCAATCCAGGCAGGACTACCAATGGCCCAGAAACTTCAGGAAGGAAAGTTTGGGTCACCCCACCAGGCAAAGAACTATGGCCAGCTGAGGTGCTTGCTGAGGGTACAGAGAATATTGAATACATATTGGAAGAAGGTAGTTAAAAATATAATCTGTGACCATGTGACCAGTTATAGAAATTAGGACTGTGATGGTTATAAATGCATCTTCCTTGTTTTGTTATGAGTATGTTTGTATATATACATACTTAAAGCAAATATCTTTATTTTCTTCCCTATCTTGTCCTTTTATTGTATGATGTAGATTGTATTAGCTTCATGTTGGAGTATTTGAATTATGGAATATCAAGTTTAAGAGCAAATCTTACCCAAGGGCTTGCACCCTATTCTGGGGAAACTTAGTCCATTTCTGGTTGTATGCAGGATAGTTGAATATTGTTAGGAGAAAATGTGACTGTTACTGTTTTTATTGAGAGATTAAGCAATAGTTTAGGAGATGTGTACGGGTGCCAAGTTGACAAGGGGTGGACTGTGATGGTTAAGTTCTTGTGTCAAACTGGCCATGGTTTGGCATCCAGTTGTTTGGTCAAGAAAGCAATGACCTGATTGTTACTGTGAGAACATTTCATGTACTTAAATTATCAGTATGTTGATTGCATCTATGACTGATTACATCTACAATCAACTGATTGATGAATAGAAGTCTCATCCAATCCATTGAAGGCTGTAGAAGGAGAAGAGAGGGTGCCAATAATCAGAAGAAAGGATTTCCATCTTTACTTTCATCAGAGTCCCTGGCTTGCTGTCTGCCCTATGGAATTTGGCCTTGTGCATCCCCACAGTTGTGTGAGACAATTCTTATAAAAATATGACATTTACAGCTATCATCTTTCACTTCCGTTTTCCTAAAGAATTCTTACTAATACACAGAGGAACTCCAAGGATTATGGCAGCCTGCGAACAGAATGCTACAGACTTTGGAGAAAACATGGCCTGTTAAGTCCTTGATTTGGATATCTAGCCTCCTGCCATGGTTAGGGACATGTGTCAACTCGGTCAAGTTGTGGTAGCTGTTTATCTGATTGGGCAAGTGCTGGCCTGTCTGTTGCAATGAGGACATTTCATAGGATTAGGTCATGATCATGTCAGCTGCATTCACAGCTGATTCCATTTGTAATCAGCCAAAGGGGAGTGTCTTCTACAATTAGTGATGCTAAATCTAATCACGGGAAGCCTTTCAAGGAGGACTCAGAGGAGACAGGCCCCATTCCTGCTTCGGCTGGTGAGCCTCTCCTGCGGAGTTCATCCAGACCCTCCATTGGAGTCGTCAGCTTCGCAGCCTGCCCTGTGGATTTGGACTCTGCATTCCTGCGGTCACGTGAGACACTTTTACAAATTTTATATTTGCAAGTGTTCCCTGTTGATTCTGTTTATCTAGAGAATCCTGACTAATACACCTCCAAAACTCTGGTCAAATAAATCTCTATTGTTTAAGCCAACCCAGTATTTGGTATTTGTTCTAGCAGCCCTGACAAACCAAGAAACCCTTGAATCTCAAATTTAGCATATGACAACTTGACTACTTCCAAGAGTTCTTTGTGAAAATAGACACAAGCAATGGAAAGCATGCCCCAAGCAGTATCTGCACTTTCACTGACATAACCCCATGTTGGAGATTATTTAACTTCATCTTCATGGTCATTGCAAAGACTAAGGAGCAAAGATGAAAGTCAAATTTTACAGATCATATCTTAAATTATTCATTGTACAAGGAGAGAAGAAACAAGCTTCCTTGCTTCAGATTAGAAATACCTGAGCTGAGATCTCCCATTTATAGAATCTTTACAATTTGGGGGAACTGAAAATTAGTAGCCTCAAAGAGATGGGTAACAGTTGTATGAGAGCAAACTTTCTCTTACTAGGTGCACAGTCAGTATTTGTTGAATTGAAATTGATAACGTGAAGAGGATGTTTATGAGGCATAGAAAAGAGGAAGATGCAATGTCTGAGGCTCGAAATTCTGCAGAAGCTGAGATTCCAATATACCAGTTAAACCTCAGACCCAGGATCGCCTTGACATTCATAGTGAATAGCCCAGAATTCCCCTTTATGATCTTCATCATTTGTAGTCTGCCCAGGGAGCTGAATATAAGATGCAGATTGATACCACAACATTTACATCTTGACCCAGTGACATTTGCACAGTGCTGTACTAGAATTCCTCATCATAGCTGCTATGGCACTGCAAGGCACTGCAATGTGGTTGGGAAGGAGCACAGCCATCAAACATATGATCCTGGCCCATGGGTTGAACTTTCAATCTGCTCCCAATCTGTTGATTCACAGGGGATACTAAGAAATACTGGAACTATTTGAGGAAAGAATGTCTATCCCTGCATAAGACTAATGGGAAAGAACAGAGAATCAGGTATTGGATTTGAATTCTAACTTCACCACTGACTCTATGATCTTGAACCAACTTGCCTCACTAATCGGCAAGGTTATTTTGAGGATTAAATGAAAAATACATATAAATGCACCTTAAAATTTGAGTATATTGGGATCCTTTAAATGAAATACTAGAAACACTTCCCTCTTGCAAACAGCATACCTTAAATTTGGGAGCTAGTCAAAACTTACTTCTCAAAAACTTACATACTCAGTCAAAACTTACTTCTGTTGATGAGGGTTCTCTACTTGTGAGCAATATCTGATTCATCTTGATTAAGCCTAAAGAGTCAGAGTCATCATTTGGCCCTCCTCTAGGAACCCATCCTTGATGCTCAGATTTTTTATCTGGTAAATGGCTGCGTTATATTTATACCTGAGAGGTAGTCAGTCTTTGGATGGACATTAGTCCTTATTTCCAACCAGGGAAGACCTCCAAGGACTTCTTGTGTGGGCATCTGAAGGACCTGATGATAAATAATCATCTATGGCCTACGCCATGTTGATCACTGGGAAGATAGGACATGACTCTTCAAGCCATATGGGGCTTTTGTCTTTGGACCATGTAGACGTCTTCTGCACATCCAGGTCTACGCTAAGTTTGGATGATCCCTGAGGGAAGGGACCATGTTTCCTCCTCTGACTTGGACATCCCTGGTGTTTTAGTTGGTGTGGGGCTTACCACAATAGATGCTCTTTTCTCAGTCACATAGTAGTCCTGGCCATGTGTTTCAGGGACTCTGCCTGAAGGAGACTCTACATCCTCAATACATGGCTTCCAAAGGTACCATGCATGTTTCCATTCTAACCAGTAAAAGGGAAAAAGAGCATGGAGGAGTACAGTTAGGAAGTTCTTATGGACCATGTTTGGAGGAAAGTTACATTTATCTCCACATTCCATTGGTTAGAACTCAGACACATAGTGTGCTGGTTTGAGCCTGTTGTATACCCCAGAAAGGTCATGTCCTTTAATCGTTCAATATTGCTGGGTGGTATCTTGTTTATTGTTTCCATGGAGATGTGACCCACCTAATTATGGATGGCAACTTTTGATTAGATTGTTTCCATGGAGATGTGTCTCCACCCATTCAAGGTGGGGTTGCTTACTGGAGCCCTTTAAGAGGGAACCATTTTGGAGAAATTACAAAACAAATAGAGCTGCCAGAATCAACACAGCCCATGCAGCCAGAGACCTTTGGAAGATGAAGAAGGAAAATGTCCCCGTGGAAGTTTAATGAAACAAGAAGCCAGGAGAGAAAGCTAGCAAACATCATCAGGTGCCCTCCCAGCTGAAAGAGAAGCCCCAAACTTCATTGGCCTTTCTTGAGTGAAGGGAACCTCTTCTTGGTGCCTTAATTTGGACATTTTCATGGTCTTAGAACTGTAAAGTTGCAACTTAATAAATTCCCATTTTCAAAAGCCATTCTGTTTTTTGGTATATTGCATTCTGGCAGCTTGCAAACTAAAACACATGGCCATGATAACAACAAAGGGGTTCTGTAAATGCCATTTGGGATTTTGGCAGGAAGAGGAGAAAAAGGATTTTGGTGAATACCTATTTGCATATGCAAGGACAGGGTTCAGTGGAGAGTAAGCGACCTACAAATGCATGCTGAAAGAATGGGTTCATTTCCGAGTTGAAGAAGGCTGTGTAATATAAGTGTTTTGGTTTGCTAAAACTGCCAGAGTGCAATATACCAGAAATGGATTGGCTTTTATAAAGGGAATTTATTAAGTTATAAGTTACAATTGTAAGGCCATGAAAATGTCCCAATTAAGTTACCAAGAAGAGTATACTTCCTGGAGGAAAGGCAGCATCTGGGTTCCTCTGTCACATGGGAAGGCACATGGTGATGTCTGTAGGGCTTTTGCTCCCGGGTTTCATTGCTTTCCACTCCTGGTTCCAGTGGCCTCCTCTCTCAAAGCCTCTGTGGGACCTTTCTAAGCTTCTCCAAGACAATCTCTGAATTTCATTTCTTAGCATTTCCAAAGGTCTGTGTCTGTGTTACAAGGACTCTTGTAACCCATCTTGAATGGCGGGGTCACATCTCCATTTGATCAAAAGGTCACACCCGCAAATGGGTGGGTCACATCTCCATGGAAACAACCTAATCAAAAGATCCCACCCTACTATAGGTCTGACCCCACAAGATTGGATTAGGATTAAAAGAACATGGCTTTTCTGGGATGCATAACAGTCTCAAACCAGCACAATGGACTAACGTGGATATGGTCTTTAGGGAACATGTCAAAAGGTATTGATTTTCTGCCCATGGTTTCTATGTATCTTGGTAGGCACATAAACATGAATTCATTTAACCATCACTGTGCTCTCCCTGGGTCCTGGGAAGTGAGCTCTATGCCAGGGATCCCCGCTACATAACACCAGTTTCCTGCTTTCAAGGTGCTTACAGTCTGTTTTCCTAAGGGTGTCAGTTGTCTTCAGGTTAAACTAGCTGCATTTGCAGGAAGAGTCAGATGCTATTATCTGCATAACCAAACCCCGAGGATTGCAACATCCTCGATTGTTTATCTCAAATCCTTTCAACACAGAAGGCTGTATTGAAACTCTGATGGTATATTAATCACAATTTTTTCCCTAGACTCTCGAGCCTTTATTGAAAATGCATCTGTATAAGTAGGCTTTTTAGGAAAATCGCATATCTTACGTTGAAGCAAGTAATCAAGTCTTTCCCAAACTTTCACAATGGAAAAGCAGAGCTGTCAGCTTATCCAAATGGAAAAATAGGATGATTTTATTCTAAAGAGAATGCGGAGCTAGATGAAGTACGCAAAGTTACTAAGGTTTTTTTTTCTATTTTGATATATCATTATATAAAACTATCTTAAGGCCTTCTTCCTTCCTTGAGAGTGTCAGAAATGTCTCTTCTTGTACTTACATATAATCATGAGTTTATCTTCATGGTATCAGTTTTCACCTTAAAAAGGAATATCTACTCATTGGAACAGTAAAGAAGTGAAATCTGAGTCATGAGAAGAATTGCTACTCAGAGGTGGCAACTCAGCTGACATCAGGGAAAATCTAGGATGAGTTTTCATCTACCACATCTCTCTGCACAGTCACCTCTTCAGGTTAACAACATGAAGCTTAATTTAGCCAAAGACTTGAAGAATGATGGAAGAGAATTCTGGAACTTCTGCTACTCTTACTTAGCTTTAGTAAGAATAAAGTTGGTTCACATTTGCATCTTTCCTTAGTGTCCATCCTAGAAGATACAGCTGCCCAGCTAACTGGTCAGCTGTAGAAACTTGTGTAATACTTTGCGCTATTAACTTGGCTAGTACATGGCAAGGTAAGACTGGGCACACACCTGAAATCCTTGGATCTGCCTCTTGCTGGAATAGATTTATTTTTTCTTTTTCTTTTAAATCCAGGGAACCAATTTAATTTTGTCCAAGGATAAGGTAGCACCCCTCATTTTCATAATGAGGTCCCCTTCTTGGCTAGAGGTAAAGGACAGGTAAGGAAGAAGGAGTATTTCAGGCATAAACTGCCTAAGATTCTACCATCAGCAACATATAAAGACCAGGTATAATAAACTAGGAAGCCGGTTGTAATAAACTAGAAAAAGAAAACTGAATACACTGACCAAGCTCAAGTGGCCAGAACCAGATAACAGACATGTGCATTCATCATTAAAAATTATAAACTAAAAATACAAGTGCATAGCAACAGGTGAGAATAAACTGGGGCTGCAATTACCTGAGGTAGGGATTGTTTTCCCTAGCAGCTCTGATTTGTTGAGTATCTTATGGTTCATGGGAGGGTTGGCTTGATTTACACGGCCAGAGATGGGGCCGACAACACCTGCCTACCTCTTGGCTCCTCCATGTCTCCTAAGATCCTGTTTAGACCTTAAGAAGTCCCATCTGACTTTTTTTTTTTTTTTTGCATGGGCAGGCACCGGGAATCAAACTTGGGTCTCCAGCATGGCAGGCGAGAACTCTGCCTGCTGAGCCACTGTGGCCCTCCCATCTGATTTTCCTTGCCCTCCTGTGCCATGAGGAGAATGCACCCTACCGAGCCTGATGGTCCAAGGAGAATGAGGAACAGATGGATCAGAGCCAGATGCAACTTGCAGTGTTGAGCTGCCCAGCCTATCGTCTTTCTAGTTCAGTTGTCCCTTAAACATTTGTAAGATCCAGGGCAAGAGATGCAAGTAAGCTCTCTTATCTTTCAGATTCCTCCTTTGCCTTGTCCATGCACATTTTCCGGCAAAATCACAATAACAGACATTTATTTATCCACTTGGACCACTTATTTATTTTCATGGTTCCCATGCACTCTTTAAAGAAAGGCACAATTTTAGAAAGCCTGGCAAATAGGGAGCCCTGAGTAAAGGGTTGTTGAGTGACTGATTTGAAGATTTTTGATGATTGAAATAATTTTTCCTCAGTAGTCTGGAAAAACATTTCTAAGACATTCAGAATTCCACGTTCTTTATGAAAAGGCAATAGCAGCATTTTACATGTTTTCCCCTGATGTCCCCAAGTGTTTAAGCATTGATAAAAGGTTTTATTCATCAGGGTTCACTTATACATTTAAATTATTTCCATGGAAGCAATTGAGTTGGATATTGAAGTTCTCCATGCAAGAAACTCATCACTTCTACTTTGAAATTTAAAAACAAACCTTTGTAATAATATCAGTGTAAGTTATTTTCAGGTGAATTACTATGCATTTTCTGCCATTTCATTTTCTTAAAGAGTCAACCTTTTACACATAGAATTGAGCTTGACAAAATGTATTCCTTTCCTTTCCCATTTTCAGAAATAGCTAGGTATAGAAAGCGTGGTCTTTACTTCACTATCATTACCATTCCAAGATATGAAATCAAGGTCGGCAAGTATATACATGTAGACAATTAATTCTTTACTTTATATATGAATTGGTGTCATTGTTTTACTCTGCATACCTTTGAGAATCACATAAATTATGTGAAATATAAAATTCATATCCTTTAATTGGAAATATTCCTAAAGTAGGCCTATCCATTGAGTAAGATTTAAATGTGTTTGAACACTTTGCCTATCCATTGAGTAAGATTTGGAAATAATATCCAGGTTGGTGAAGATGCAGGGAAGAGAGTATTTTCACATACTGTTTGGGACTGTACATTATTATAGATGTTCAGAGGGCGATTTTCCTTTATGCATAAAATGTTTGAAACATGTAAAGTTTTGAAAAATTCTACTTCTACAAATTTAATGTGTAAGTTAGTGTTACTAAATGTCACAATGTTACTAATGCTACTAAAATGTTACACGCTAAATGTGTAAGCATGATTGTGCACTAAGGTTTAGATGGGCTGTTCAAAATAGTCAAAAACAAAAACCACAAAAATATTAATGGAAGGGAGTTAAGTTAAACAAGTTATAATAATCCACATAATGGGGAAATGCATCAACCAATAAATATAGCATACACAATCCCATGGAATAGTTTCATGAAATATTCAGTGAAAAAAATGGATTTCCAACAGTGGGAAACTAGTTTTGGAAAAAAACTATATAAAGACACAAGATACTCATTAAAATGTTAACAGTAGTTGATTTTGTAGGATTCTGAGGGATTTTGATTTCTTATATTGGCTTTTCTGGATTTCCTACATAAATGATTATTACCCATGTAATTCAAAGAAATCACAATTAAATAATTGTACTAAAAATCTACATTATCATGGAAACAGTAGAGCTGGTTGAAAGATAATAGTTTAGGGCAGATTGCAAGTGGGAAAGGTCCTGGAGGCAAGAAAGGTCAGTAGAAGAGAGTGGGTTGGAGACTCTTAAATGTTTTAAACTTTGAATCTGTAAATATGGATCTGTTGTGCCCATTTGAAGTCAAATGTTGTTGATGAAATATATTACCTAATTTTTGGAGGAGACAGTGTGTGTGAATATGTGTGTGTGTGTGTACAAGTCCAGAGTTAGATTTAATATTTTAATTATGTGAGGAATTAACTTATTTTAAATGTATTTTCTGCCCTTGGCAGGTGCTGGCTAAGCATCGGCTAATTCATTTAAAGACTCTTTGTTTCCCCAGAGGAGTGACAGGCTTGCATTTTCACGGGTGGAAACTTTCACCTACAGAGATTCAAAAAAAAATCATAGGCAATTGGAATGTCAAATGCTATTATGATTTAGAATTTATCTAAAAAAATTTGTTTTGATTGATCTTTTTTTTTTTTTTTTTTTTTGCATGGGCAGGCACCAGAAATCAAACCTGGGTCTCCAGCATGGCAGGTGAGAAATCCGCCACCGTCACACCACCCTAAAAACATTTATTTTGCATCTCAACTTTAAGGGATTCACACCTCCCCCCATTTTTCTTGTTGATGATCAGTGAGCAAAAAACACCCTCAAAATATACTTGAAAGGGAGAGAGAAGAGTGTAACTTATTTGCTACCAATCTTTCAAACTCAGAGAGAGAAGGGGCTTTGCTGTCTGGGGATGTAACAAGGGCAGATGCCGCCCTTCCATCAGTGGTGGTACACGCCACTAACCTGGTGCCAAGGCCATGCATATGGGTGTATGCTGTCTGCCCACACTCACATCATCCTCCCAGTGCCAGAGCTGGCTCTGGGAGTCCCCTGGATTTGCAATAGTTAAGCAAGAATAAAGAATCAGCATATACGAAGGCGTGTGCTTAGGGCTTCTGAAAGGGAGTGAAGATGTAGTGAAAGCAGGGCTGCAGGTCATCACTGTGAGGTGAGAAAGCATGGGGGAAGCTGCACAGCCTGCTGCTGGCTGTCCAGGCAGGATGCCAGCCACCTGGAGACAAAATATAATTGCTGGTACAAAGATGCTCATTTGAAATTCTGACATATGTTGCTAATTTACCTTGTGGATAGTTTGAGCCAATTAAGATCCCTCACACCAATAAATTTTCATTCATCTTTCAACATTTAGCTTTGGGCATACCGATACTTTGGACCTACAGAAATTATTTTGTTATTTAAATGCTTATGTCTTCAGATATATCTGTGTTTTCCCTTTATGGCTTCTGGCTTGGGGGTCGTACTTAGAGTTTCATCTCCACTCTAAAATGATAGAATTATTCACTTAATTTCACCTACTACTTTCCTGGTTTCATTTTGTATATTTAAATCTTAGTTGTGCAGGGGCAGAAAGTATGAGTTAGGACCTAACCTTTTTTTTTTTTCAATTTCAAATGATTCCTAGTTTTCCTAACAACATGTATTGGATTTCTTTCCCATTAATCTAAGTTCTTATGTATGTTTGGGCCCATTCACAGCTTTTCTATCTGCCTATTCTGCTGTAAATAGCATGGTAGCTCTACAATGTACTTTGGAGATTATTAGGGAATATTCCAATCCTGGACCCCCAAAGATGTCCACATTCTAATCTCTGCAACTGGTGACTATGTTATTCCAGATTAGATTAAGAATTTTGCCATGGTGGAGAGATTACCCGGGATTATCCAATTGGATCTGATGTAATCTCCAAGGTCCTCATAAGAGGGAGGCAGGAGGGTGAGAGTCAGAGAGGTTGGAAGAAGCTACGCTGCCAGCTTTGAAGTTGGAAGAAGGGGCCATGAGCCAAGGACTATGGGCGGCCTCTAGAAGCTGAAAAAGGCAAGGGAACAGAGACTCACCTAGTGCCTCCAGAAGGAGCACAGCTCCGCCAACATCATGATATCAGGGTCTCTGGCCTTCAGAACTGTAAGAGAACAAACTTGTATTTTTAAACCATTTAAGTCTGTGGTAACCTTTAATAGCAGCAATAGAAAACAAATACATTATACTTTCTAAGGTGCCTTATACTTGAACATTTATTTCTGTCACTCTCGCACATAAATAATAGTTTGATAAATTATAGAATTATTGGGTTATGCTAACTTTGCCTTGCAAGTATAGATATAGTCCTTTGTTGTTTTCACTACTTTGCATTGTAGAAAATAAGTATAAGGTCAGCCTGCTGTGTGTTCTCCTTTTGAAGCAAATTTTAAAATGCTTTTAATAAAGAAATTTCCTTTATTCCTAAAAAAATCATGCCTGGTTATAGGTCTCCTTCCATTCATTTCTCCTGATGTTGGAGTTTCTTTCAGTTTGAAGACTATGTCTGTCTTCAGTTAAGGGAAGGTCTCTCATATATTTCTGTGATTACTGCTACTTTGCCACATTCTTTGCTTCTAGAGATACTTCTTATATTTGGAGTCAATCTCTTGGCTCTGTAGTCTACATCTCATGTTTTTCAATGAACTCCTTTAATGCAACATTTTGTTGTAGTTTAAATAATGCTTACATGTACCATACCTCCCAGGATAAACAAAACAAAACAAGCAAACAAACACCATAGGAATAAAAAGCACTCAGATTATAGCTCCGAGTCCACAGTATTCACACTACAATCTAAGAGATGTTCGGTTATTCCCTTACTTTTTACCATATAAAATCCACTTCATATGGATTTCTTTCCATGTGAGTTTATTTCTTATATTTAAGCCATGTGACTATTAGCAAGCTGATTTCACAAGTAAGATGTTCATAGCTCAATGAAAGCAAAATTATACGCAAAGAGGCTGACTGAGCTCATTTTATGCTTACTACATCAGAAGCTTTCACCCAAAAGCATTTATAATAAATCATGCATTCAAATACACACCCAATGGTAGAGAAATCATGAAAAAGGTAGACTGATGAAAGTATCTGGCCTTCCCAGGAAATGACTCAGAATAGAGTCTTTTTGTGACAGATCTATGAGGTATTAACCATTCTATGACTAAGTTTGTTCTAAATCAGCAGCAACACTTATATTTATCTGGGAATTCTGGATCAACCGAGAAGTGAATTGACTCTCTCCAAAGATAGTTCTTCATGGGAAATTATGTGGCAAATATCATTATATGCATTATGTGGTAAATGTCTCCAAGAAAATGACACCCACGTTTATTTGGAGAATATAAGAGTCATCTCTTTAACAGCCCCAAGAATGCTCTGTTCTGGGGCAGGATTATTTGAGGCTTGGATGATGAAATATATCTCTTACAAAAATCCAAACCAAATAAATTCTATCAGTGGGCATAAATACTACAGAGATTGTAGACTAACATTTTGTTGAATTTTGAAATGTGTTTTAGTTTATTAATGCTGCCAGAATGCAATATACCAGAAATGGAATGGCTTTATAAAGGGGATTTATTAAATTGCAAGTTTATGGTTCTAAGGCCTTGAAAATGTCCAAACTAAGGCATCCAGAGAAAGATACCTTGACTCTGAAGAAAGAGCTGGCTATAGATTTAGACAACAGAGCCAAGAGATAGACTCTAAACACAAGAAGAATCTCCAAGTGTTCCCTCTGTCACATGGGAAGGAACATGGCCAGCACCTGCTAGTCCTTTTTTAGCTTTTATGGGGCAAACACTGGATTTCTTCTCTTAGCTTCTTGACTCCAAAAAAGGCCAAATGGTGTCCGGTGTCCTCTGTCACATGGCAACGCACATGTCCAGCACCTGTTGGTCCTTTCTTAGCGTGCCAGTTTGAAAATAGCATGTGCCCCAGAAAAGCCGTGTTTTAATCCTGATCCAATCTTGTTAGGACACACCTAATGTTTAGGGTTGGAAACTTTGATTGGATTGTTTCCATAGACATGTGACACACCCAATTTTGGGTGTGACCTTTTGGTTAGATGGAGATATGACTCTACCCATTCAAGGTGATTCTTGATTAGTTTACCGGAATCTGTTAAAAGGGGAAACATTTGGAAAAGGCTCAGATGCAAACACTTGGAGAACAGTTACTTCAGAGCTGATAGAGACATGGATGTTTGGAGATGCTTGGAGTGCCAACAGAGAGAGCAGATACCCAGACATAGGCAGAGCCCAGCAGATGTTGCCATGTGTTTTCCCATGAGATGCTAAGCAAGCCAGAATCCAGAGTTGTGTCCCAGAGGAGCTAAGTGAAAGTCCACAAGATGCTTAGAGAGGAAAATATTGGCATCAGAAGTTGCAAGTGACAGAACTTGGAAAAAGGACTGGCAGATGCCAGCCATGTGCCTTCCTATGTAACAGACATTGTTCTTTTTTCAATCAAGGGATCTCTTCCTGGATGCCTTAGTTTGTACATTTTCTGGCCTTAGAGCTGTAAACTTGTAACGTAATAAATTCTCTTTATAAAAGCCGTTTCATTTCTGGTATCTTGCATTCCAGCACTTTAGCAAGCCAAAACACTTAGCTTCTCTACAGCAACTCTAAATTTCTTCTCCTTAGCTTCCCTTGGCTCTCTCCAGGTTCTGGCTTGCTTGGAATCTCATGGAAAGGCACATGGCAATGCCTGCTGGGCTCTGGTTTCTGTCTAGCTTCTGTCAGCTCTCTGAGCTCCTGGCATCTCCTGGGGCTTCTGCATTTCCACACATCTGCATCTCAGCTTTCTCTGTATTGGCTCTCCAAGCATCTCTGTTTCTGCACCAGGCAGATTAGGATTGAAAGAATGTGGCATTTTGGGGGCTACATAACAATTTCAAACTAGCACAAAATGAGTTGTTTCCTTTCTCTTTCTCTTACATAGACTTCCTAGAAATTCTCAACTATTGTAGCATTTAGATAATTTTAGATGAATGGGAACATATTTAGTATACTTCTAAGTGTGCAGTCTAATGCAGTCCATTTAGCTCTAGGTGCATTCCCAACAGTGGTTACAGGTGGAAGTTATGCGGAGACTGGATGTTAGAGTTGGGCTGGGGGGTGAAGACCAGAAAGCCTCCTCTAAGACTTCTATTGAGTCATGCTACGAGAGTCAAAATCTTAGGAACTTAACTCCTTGTCTCCGAATGAAATCACCACTGCTGTCATCAACCACACAGCCAGAAACCTGACGCTCTGCCTTAACTAGATGCTCTCTTATCTTCATGCCATTCAGTTAGTTTTCCCTCCTAAACACCTCATGAATATATATTCTCCTCTTTATCACCACGGGACTACCTCAGCTCAGTTCTTCATTATTTCTCGCTTAGTTTACGATGAGAGGCCATAGTGTTAAAAATGGGCAAAACATTTGAACAGAGACTTCACAAAATAAGATATTCAAATAACCCACAAGAAAAGATGCTCAGCATCATCAGTCATCAGGAAAATGAAAGTGATAACCACAAGATACCATTTCAGAACCAAATTAAATTTAAAAAACTCAATGCCAAATATCGGCCATGATTTGGAGCAAATTTAGAATACATGCACACTGCCAGTAAGAGTATGAAATGACACAACTTTGTAAAACTGTTTAGGAGTTTCTTGTAAACTTGAACTTCAACTTGCCCTATGTCTCAGCAATTCCCTTCCTAGGTCATCACCCAAAATAAATGAAAACATATGTCTATAAGAAGTCTTGCACAAAAATATTCATAGCAACTGTATTTATTATAGCCAAAACCTGGAAACAATCCAATTGTTTGTCAGCAAAAGAAATGTCAGATTGGAATTAGTCTCTGTCTTGTTTGGAATGTCAAAACTCATAGAACAAACAAGTAGGATCTGTTCCTTTTCTTCTATTTAATTAAAAAACAGTTTATACAGGACACATACTTTGTTTAAAGGTTTTCAATAATTTTGCTCAATATTTAATGAAATTTTCAAGGTCCTGTATCAGGTTTTTCTTAAATATGGAAATTTTATTTTATCATATGTTACTGCTTGTTTCCCACTGATGATGTTTTCTTCTATAGAAATTCCAATCACTTTTATTTTTCACGTTCTCCATTTTGTCCTTTTCATTTGCATCCAGAGAGAATGTCTCAAGAGTGTTCTCCATATCACAGATTCCATTCTCGTTTTTTTTTCCCAACTGATTGTTCTTATCATTTCCACATGTAGATTTTAATCCTGCTATTTCATCTAAACTGTAGCATTCTCTCAGTGTTTGCACTCCCTTTCCCTTTCTCCTGACCTTGTGACAATAAGGACTCTGACTTAGGAACGAGATAGAATTTGTCAACTAGAGGCTCCTGCCCTTCCTGTGTGACCATGAGCGAGTTCATTTAATAAGCCTTTTGTCCTCATGTGTAAAATGAGGATATTAGCTGTAACAACTTCATGGTGTTGTAACGATTTCATAAGACAACACTTGTACAATGCACAGCACAGCCTTGGCACAAAGCTCTGAACAAGTATTGTCATCAGCACCAACTTCTTCACCATTGAGCTTGCCTTCCTCTCGACAACCACAATTTAGTTTCAAACTATTCGCTACTCCCCTGCTATGGAACCTACCCACTAGCTGACACATGGCAGGCATCCAATTAATATCTGTCAAAGAAATAGAAAATTGTGTTCCTTCATTTTACCATGCGCTGCTGTTTTACTATAGCATCCCTATGTGTAGGCCGTCAGTGAAATGCAGCCAGTTCATGTAAAATCTTTTCTTGCAACATTTTTAAAGGTAATGAATCAATTACTCTACCTAGAAAAACACTGTTAACTTGACAGAACGTGAGCAATTAACACATCGGGAAGGGAAAACCAACTCCCTGTTAAAATTTTATTCAGCAAAACATTATAATATGACCACATTAGAATTAATTTTCATGGAATAGGAATTTGGGGGGAAAGTTGTGTTATTAAAATTGGATTTATTTCTTAAAGGTTTTTAAACTTATTTTTCTAACTCCTGTTCTTTTTCTTTCATTACATCTTAGAATAAATGACTGGAGAGATGATAAAAAAGGTCTCTCTCACCTGGTTACCTTGAAGTTTAAGTAAAACTCAACCCCAAAAGGACAGGTATATCTCAAACTTTAATTTTCAAATCCTAATCCAAAAATGTCCCAAACTGACCTTTTCATTCTCTGTGGGCAGGAGTAATTGAGAACTTCCATCTCAGATTTTTAATCCATCAGGGAGAATGTTTTCCAAACGCCTACCTCCCTCAACCCCTGTCATTAATGAGCCAGCTCCTTTTCATACCCTGAATGGTTCTTGTCTTTGTACTGTCACTGCTAATGTCCAGCCCTTGGTCTCCTTGGCTTGGTCTTCTAAAGATGAGACTTTAGCTGCCCATTGGAGGTGTCCTGTTCCCCTCTGTACCCACGGCCCCTGTCAGCAGCAGAGCAGAGCTGCAGTGGTTCTGGGGTCTCCCCATGCCCTTCTCACCCCAGCATTTCTCTTCTATAGCATAAAGACAAGCATCATTGACCCTTTGCCAGTACCCCTTTCATCACCAGTACTTTTTCAACCCCACTGCTGTGCTCCACCATCAGGTTTCCTCCTCTCCTCTCGTCTCCCTTAAGCAGAGAGCTAAACCAGGAGCTCTTTACATGTTTACTTGCTTCTCTGGTCATGACACACGTGGCTCCCACTATCCACAATGCATTTACTTATTTGTTCAGTTCTAGAAGACTCATTAAGTATGTTCAGGATTTCTAGCAGAAGCTTACGTGAAAAAAAAAAGTAACCAGAATTCAATATCTATTTATCATCATTAGCATCTTTAGCCTGAGAATAGATAGTCCAAATTCTTGGGTCAATTTTCACCTTTAGTTTGATTATGGTATTCATTTGAAATATAATTAAGTTCATTCACTTCAGTTTATAGTTCACTTTGGATTTCTTTTCATCCCCAATTGTGTTGAGTTTTTATTTTTGAGTATTTGAGAGATAACCTACATGGAGAAAATAACATATACACAAAACTCTGCACAAAGTTGTACTCAGGAGAAGGTATTTCTCCACCCCATCCTTTTTGGCCCAATCTCGTCCCCTTTCCTTTACACACTGTTACAACCCACTCCTTCTACATAACCAATTTCATTTGTCTCAGGTTTATCCTCCTTACCTTTCTTTTTGTACTAATAAGCCAATGCATGTATATTTTATGTCTCCTTAAAAAAAAAAAGCTGGTTTATTGTAGATACTCCTTTGTACTTTGCTCTTTCCAGTTAACAATATATCCCTTTCAATTAATAGAACTTTTCCGATCTTTTCTTCAGCTGCTTATGTTCCTTTGTGTGAATATATCACAGTTTATTTAACCACCCTGACCTTTTGTTGTACATAACTTACACTTCCAGAGCAAGTTTCCATTCTCACTAGCCTTCCAGCCATAGGGACTCCCTTTTCCCCATCAGTCCAACACCATCTTAGCTGGGTTGGATGGATACAGGTGATCTGAGATGACCTGGTCATGTCTTCCCTATCCCCTGAACAGTTCCACCCATTGGATGTATCAGTTTTCCATTGCTACGTAACAAATTACTGCAAAACCTAGCACTTTAAAACGACAAGCATTCATTAACTCACACACGGTTTCTGAGGGTCTGAAACTCAAGAACGACTTGACTGGATGATTCTGGCTCAGTCACACTGTCGATAGGGACTACCGCTGCCAAACATACGACCTGAGCTGGAGGCTACACTTACAAGTTTATTTACATGGCTACTGCAGGATATTTCAGTTCTTTACCTAGTGGACTCTCCACAGGGCTGCTCACACTTATCCGCAGAATAAGTGACCCAAGAGAAAGGAACAGTGCTCACCTAGGGCAGGAGCTGCAGAGTCTTTTCTAACCACCCCTCAGAAGTGATATCCTTTCTGATCTGCCATCTTCTATTCATTAGAACCCTCTCATTACGTCCAGCTCAGGCTCCAGGGAAGAGAAATTAAGCTCCATCTCTTAGAGGGAGGAGTATCAAGGATTTGGGGACATAGTTTAAAAATCAGCACACTGGGTTACCATACGTATCTTCTTAGGTGGGTGAAAATACTGTCAGCTTGTTTCATAGTCTAGGATGAAAGATTCATCAAGAAAGCAGCCACTCCCAGCTCAGTCCCGCTGACCCAGTCTGGCTGCTTGCTAACTAGTGGACCCATGGCACAGGCGGGTGGTACAGGAAGAAGTGAGCGATTGTTTCAATGCAAAGAGGAGAGCATAGGAGAAAGACTGGGAAAGGGGCAGAAATGGCTGATTGCTCCGGCAGCGTGTTGAATTAGCTCTTCACCCACAATGATTCATTGCGCTGTGCTCATCCAAATAGGAATTCAGGTCTCTTTGGCCGTCTTGAGAGTGCAGCTTTTTGGACCAAAGTCAGACCCAAGAGAGTCACAGCTGTCTTGACAAGCAGATTTAGGAATTTTACGGTGTGTCTCAGAGCTGTGCCCTGGGCTACAGAGCAACGCAAATGTCTTTGAAAAATGAGGATAATTTAATAACACAAATATTCCTGTCTTCTCCTGCCTTCTTCAAGCCAAAGCAATCCTTTCCTGTTCTCCCTTGCGGTGCGCAGTGTAAGGTTTCATCTCACCCCCTCTTCGGGAGCACCAGCTCATGCTTTTACTGAATTTCCTAGTGGGAGATGTGACATTCAGCCTTCCAGTTGCCAAGAAGGGTTAAGTGGGGTCAATAACAATAAACAGGCTTGCAGGAAGCATGCTCTGGGGGTGTTGTGGAGAAGTTCCCCAAAGAATATCCATCCCAGAGAACACCAGCCCTGTGAGTTACTGCAAAAAAAATAAAAAATAAAAAAAAGCAGTAAAATAAATATACAAACACAGCATAAAACATCTTCACTTGTAGATTTATGATACACGTTAGCATATGAAGGCATATAAGAACTCCTGCAATAAACAAATATATATTATGTTCCTGGATAACTTTTTTTCCACGGAGCACATTGTTTATGGAACACATAGGACTTTAAAATTGTTTAAATATATATGCAAAAATGTCTTTCTAGCTAATTTAATGTGATCGGTCAGATCTGTCTAGTACCTGGTCCATTGGTGTAAATATTTTATTTGTGCCTGAGAAGAATGTGTATTCTCCCATTGTTGAATGCTGGGGAATCTGCATGTCCTTTAAATTGAGTTTGTTAACTTGTGTTGGATAAATCTTCCCTGCCTGTGTCCGGTGGAGAGAAGTATGCTGAAATCTCCCACCTTGTGACGGATGTGCCAGTTTCTTCCTGTAGTCCTATCGATTTTTGCTTTATTTATTTTGAAGTTATTTAGGCTCATAGAAATTTGAAATTGCTACATCAATATGTCCAGGGTAAGGACAGATGACTAAAGAAATAAAGACAAAAAATAAATAAATTATAGGGGTAGGAAAAGGAAAAAAATTAGATAGATGGAAATACTAGTGGTCAACGAGAGGGAGGAATAAGGGGTATACTGTATGAGTTTTTTCTTCTTTATTTTCATTTCTTTTTCTGGAGTGATGCAGATGGTCTAAAAATGATCATGGTGATGAATGAGCAACTATGTGATGATATCGTGAGCTTTGGTTTGATGGGCTGTATGTGTATGAAGATTTCTCAATAAAAATGTAGTTTTTAAAATATGTAGCTAACATTATTATCCCTAATCAGGTTTTATTTTATGGGATATTTTTATAGCTTCTCCAGTTTTCTATAATATTTGCCTTCTATCTTTAATTCTTTTACTTATGGCTTCTAGCATCGTATGTTTTAGATGTTCCATTTAAACAAAGCATTGCTGGATTTTTTTTCTTTCCTCAATTGTAATTGATCATATGTATTTTGATTGGCAAGTGTAGCCTATGTTAATCTATTGTAATTATCAGTTATTAAGGTTTGTTTTTCTTTCCTACTTTATGTTTTATATTTGTCCTGCTTATACTCTATTTTTCCTTCTTTTTTAATGGGTTGGTTGAGTTTTTGTTCTTCTTATTGTCTCTATTATGCATTCATGTTTTTAATGGTTACAAATGACATTTGACTACTCCTGAACAACTTCTTCACCTCCAAATTACCTGCTATTGTTTTCAATATTATATTATTTTACATTATTATTATTATTATATTCATATTTTCTATTGGCTTTTAAAATACATCAAGTTGTTTGAAAACTATTTTTTCACTCCTTCTTCAACATCAGATCTTCCATCCAGGATCAATTCCTTCTTCCCAGGGTACAAACAGTAGCAAAATGAATTTTGTTTATGAAATTCTCTTCAATTTTCCATTGCTTTAAAAAATTCGCTTGCTGGGTTGACAATTCTAGGTCTGCCTTTTAAGGGTATCATTCTACATTCTTCTAACTTCCACTGCAACTGTTCTAGCTTGCTAGCTGCTGGAATGCAATATACCAGAAATGAATGACTTTTTTTTTTATTAATTAAAGAAAAAAAAAGAAATTAACACAACATTTAGAAATCATTCCATTCTACATACGCAATCAGTAATTCTTAACATCATCACATAGATGTATGATCATCATTTCTTAGTACATTTGCATCGATTTAGGAAAAGAACTAGCAAAACAACAGAAAAAGATATAGAATGTTAATATAGAGAAAAAAATAAAAATAATAATAATAGTTAAAAAAAAAGACAAACAAACAAACAGACAAACAAAAAAAAACTATAGCTCAGATGCAGCTTCATTCAGTGTTTTAACATGATTACTTTACAATTAGGTATTATTGTGCTGTCCATTTTTGAGTTTTTGTATCTAGTCCTGTTGCACAGTCTGTATCTCTTCAGCTCCAATTACCCATTATCTTACCCTGTTTCTAATTCCTGCTGGTCTCTGTTACCAATGACATGTTCCAAGTTTATTCTCGAATGTCGGTTCACATCAGTGGGACCATACAGTATTTGTCCTTTAGTTTTTGGCTAGACTCACTCAACGTAATGTTCTCTAGGTCCATCCATGTTATTACATGCTTCATAAGTTTATTCTGTCTTAAAGCTGCATAATATTCCATCGTATGTATATACCACAGTTTGTTTAGCCACTCGTCTGTTGATGGACATTTTGGCTGTTTCCATCTCTTTGCAATTGTAAATAATGCTGCTATAAACATTGGTGTGCAAATGTCCATTTGTGTCTTTGCCCTTAAGTCCTTTGAGTAGATACCTAGCAATGGTATTGCTGGGTCGTATGGCAATTCTATATTCAGTTTTGTGAGGAACCGCCAAACTGCCTTCCACAGTGGTTGCACCATTTGACATTCCCACCAACAGTGGATAAGCGTGCCTCTTTCTCCACATCCTCTCCAGCACTTGTCATTTTCTGTTTTGTTGATAATGGCCATTCTGGTGGGTATGAGATGATATCTCATTGTGGTTTTGATTTGCATTTCTCTAATGGCCAGGGACATTGAGCATCTCTTCATGTGCCTTTTGGCCATTTGTATTTCCTCTTCTCAGAGGTATCTGTTCAAGTCTTTTTCCCATTTTGTAATTGGGTTGGCTGTCTTTTTGTTGTTGAGTTGGACAATCTCTTTATAAATTCTGGATACTAGACCTTTATCTGATGTGTCGTTTCCAAATATTGTCTCCCATTGTGTAGGCTGTCTTTCTACTTTCTTGATGAAATTCTTTGATGCACAAAAGTGTTTAATTTTGAGGAGCTCCCATTTATTTATTTCTTTCTTCAGTGCTCTTGCTTTAAGTTTAGGGTCCATAAAACCGCCTCCAATTGTAAGTTTCATAAGATATCTCCCTACATTTTCCTCTAACTGTTTCATGGTCTTAGGCCTAATGTTTAGATCTTTGATCCATTTTGAGTTAAACTTTTGTATAGGGTGTGAGATACGGGTCTTCTTTCATTCTTTTGCATATGGATATCCAATAAACCAATCAAGACCGACCCAAATGGGCGGAGACATGTTGTCCCTTAATCCAGTTTAACAACCACTCTTGACTAAATCACATCATCCAGGGAGATGATCTGATTACAGTTTCAAACATACAGTATTGAATAGAGATTATTCTACCTTTATGAAATGATATTTTGATTAAAACATGGCTTTTCTAGGGGGCATACTTCCTTTCAAACCAGCACAGCAACTAATAAAAATTCTGCTGTAAATTTAATTTTCACCTGTTAATGATCTATTTCTTCCTTTGAACTGCTTATAAGGCCTTTCCTTTTCCATTGGATTTTCTGTAATTTCACCATAATGTGACAAGGTAAGAATTTCTTTTTATTTAACCAGCTTAGGATTCATCATGTTTTTAATAACTGGAGATTCATGTTTTTATTAGTTCTGGAAAGTTCTGAGTCATTTTATTTACAGATATTTTTCCCCTTCCATTCTTCCTAGTCTAAGAGTCTGATTTGATACGCATTATACTTTCTCACTCTCTGCTTTGTATTTCTTCTCCTCTCTTTTATATTCTCTATCATCTTACTTCTCTGCATTCAATTTAAGTAATTTCTTCAAATGTTCCTTACAGGTCTTTCTTTAGTTGCATTTAATCTGCATTAACCCATCTATTATGCTTTTCATTTTTTTAATTATAGTTTTCATTTCTAAAATTTGATTCTTTTAAAATTTGGATAGTCTCTTGCTTTGGGTTATTTTTTATTCCATCTTTCACTCCTTCAAACACAAATCTTTCTTTCGTAGTCTATGATAGGTGGTTCCAATAATTGAAGTCCTTGGAGAAATGAATTCTGCTCTTAGCGATCGAGTTGAATTTTGCGCTTGAGTTGACTTTCACTCTTAGTGCCATTTCTTTGCGTGTTCTCACATTGGTTTGGGATTCATATTTGTCTGTACATAATCTGAGGCCATCTCAAGGATGTATATTGAGGGTGCTTTTATCCACAGAGGACTTGCTTCTGCAAGGAGTCCTTCTCCTTGAGAGCTCCAGACTTGCTGAGCTTTCTTGTGCTCTCTCCTCCCTCCCGTCCACCTTGTAGAATGTGTTTCATGAAAAAAGGAGCCAGCTGGTCTTAGAACCCATTCCCCAGAGCCTCTGATGGTTGTTAGCAGGCCTTCCAGGACTTCGCTTCAGCCAGTGTTCTGGATGATTTGAGTCTTGGCTAAGACAGCAAACAATGACTGTTTTCTCAAGAAAAATGACCCTTTTAGAATGAGGCTGAAAGAAATTTAAAAAAAGCAACAAAAAACCCACATGTGTGGTGAAACAATACACACAAAAACATTCTTTATATATGAGATATATTAATGGAATGACTCATAAACTACTCTGTTTCCAGCAATATTACTGAAAGAAGCCACTCCCCAGAGGATAGTCTGAAAAGCTTCAGCAGTTGAGTTTAAGACTCTAACCACTCAAGAGGATCTCAAAAAATTATAAATCATTCTAATCAAGGAGAGTGGTATGCTCAATGCATATTTAATCTGATGACATTAGATCCAACAATAGGGCAAGAAATAAAAAACCTAATGTGATTTTGTTTATGCTGACTGGCTTGATAAAATGAACTATTTAGTTTTCCTATTTGAATAATAGACACCATCAATAGTAGAGATGGGGAATTTTCATAACAACTGTTCTTTGTAAAATGAAATGTGAGTTTCTTAATGAGGAAAGTCAAGGATATAATAACTCCAAAATCAAATCTACGCTGGCTAATTGAAATCCGTGTGTTGCTCTGAAACCTGCCACAGACTTCTTATGTGACTGGATCCTAGTTTGCTAAAATATAAGGAAAGTTTTTTCTAGGGTTTCTTCTAGTTCTAGAATTCCAAGATTTCTATGATAAATATTTATCTCCACTGATGGTTGCAATGCAACAGGCTCTGAAGTTTGGTCTAAAATGTTTAATTTTGTAACTGAAGTAATTCAGACTTCAAAAGTTTTGGAACATGACTTGCTTAACTTACTCAACTATTTGCTAACCAAGTCATGAAGGGGTCAAAGCTATTTTGTTTAAACATAAAGAAAGAAAAAGAAAAAGGAGTAATTTTATAAAGCTGACCTTCAGATCATGTGGTAGGAAGCAAAGGACTTCAACCATGATTAGCAGCTATATATTTATAAGTATGTGAAACAATCCAAGTCCTCAGAAGGGGGGGGGGCTCTTCTTGAGTTCAATGACTTACATAATACAAATTTCTTTAATTTCTATTTTAAAAATGCATTAAGAAAACCTGTAAGGCCATATTGAAATAGGAGATATGCAGTTCTTTTGGATGTAGGTGGTTTTAAATGATATTGGGCGCCCAGTATCATTTGAGGGTGATACAACATTACAGAATTTTTTGAGAAAGCTTGATCTGGAGAAAAGGAGAGAAAATCAAGAAATGAAGAGAGGATTTTATAAAAGTAAACTCATTCAGAGAAGAGACAAAGGGAGTAGCAAAGAGGGCAAGGAATGGAAATTCTACATAGATGACTTTGTCTCAAGATACAGCTCTTTCCACTTCAGAATATTTGTTTCTTTCTTTGCACTTCCACAATGTTTTCTCTCTTTACTTTTTTCCACTTGCTTTTGAAAATTCTTGATATTCCATTTACTAAAATTTGGCTCCTTCCTACTAATGCCTGCCCATATCGTTAGATCAATTATTCAAAACATCTACAAAACCTTCACGTTTCTTTCTATGAAATTGGCTTTGGAAAAGAAATGTTAGAGGTTTTAACACAGCACATTTATATGTGGGGCAGATGTCTGTTTGCCTCTTCTCCCATCCTGACAGCTTCTATTGAGAATGGCAAAGTGTTTGTTCATCCTCTCTTCTTCCTTTGCAGCTAAGGGTGTCCTCTCAACACAATTCTAGCTGCAAGATGTAAGTGAAAGTTCCAGGGAGGGCTTACCTTTGTAATAAATAATGCTTTGTGAGGTAGAGTCCCTTTTCTCTCCATCCTGCCTGGAATGCAGCTGCAACGACTAGAGAGGCCCAGCAGCCACTTTGCAACCATGAAGTTGAAAGGCACAAGTTAACAATGGCAAGGCAGAAAAATAAGTGTAGCCTGGATCCCCAATGATTTTGTGGAGCTTCCATAATATCTTCAGACTTCCTACTTTCCATGTTCTCATGGTCTGAGGCAAATACACTCTCCTAAGCTAGTTGAACTCTCCTAAGCTAGGTTTCTATTACTTGTACATGAATAGACTTTCTAAATGATCTGAAAAGCCTGCCTAGTCTAGACAGATGCTAAGTGTTTTAACAATCACTGCGCATGGTCTGTTAATGGAAAGTAATGGCTGGGAGAAAATTGGCATTGTTATGGTAGTATGAATAAATAGCTTCAACATATTTTATAGTATATGACTCCTCTTAGCACTTTACCAAGGAAGTAATCTTTATCATAGAGGAAGTATATGCATAAATGCTTATTACAAAATTGCATGTTACGAAATGATTGGAGAAAACTTAAATGTACAACAATAGGTTAACAGATTAGGACAATTTTGTGACTTGATAGTATGGAATAGTACACAGCCACTAAAAATTGTGGTTTCAGAGAGATTTTTAAAAACAAAGAAAAATATAGCATGACTTTATGATGTAAGGAAAATATGCAAGATGCAAAAGTATAGATTTAGTAGGATACCAACTACGTTAAAACTCATTGGGCAAAAACCAGAAAGTATATAATTCATTGTCATCAATTGCTAAAGATATACATGCCTTGTATTTCTTCTGAATGTTTTTGTGTGTTTTTTTCCAAATTTTCTCCAATGAGAAAAAGCAGAAGGAAAAAATGGTTTCTTAATGTTTTTTCTTTCCCTTTCACTTTTCCTCAAACATTCATCTTCAACAGCAGCCCTCTGGGCCAGCCTTAACTGGGGCAAAATAGTCTATTTTACAACAAATTTGAGCCTTCGTAAGGGCACAAACTCAGCTATAGGGGCTAGTCAAAGACATATAAAATGTGCAATAACCAGCCTTACCCAAATTAGGATGTATTTTACTAGAGATCACACCCAATTCAAGTGTCTTCAACCCTGGCCTTCGCCGTTTGCTCCTTGGGAAGTCAGAACTCTAGCCTGTTCCTTCTACATACATCTCCCTCCCTAAACTTCTGGTGGTCGGCAAGGCAGAGCATCCAGGGGTCTCCTGGGGGCTTTGGCTCCTGTTTCTCCCAGCTCTAAAGGTGGTAGAGTTCTCTCACCCTCTCACCTTGCCTTTGGTCAACTGCCTCAAGTTACTCCAGCTCCTCTCTCCTCCAAGGAACCTCCTCCTCCCTCCTGGGGCATATGCTGGCTGCTTCGTATGGGGTCCACCAGGACAGGATGTTTGGTTCTTCCAGTGACCATCTTTAGAAAGTCAGTTAACAGCAGACCACAGCCTCGATGGGATGTCACAGGAGGTGGGGAAAGCCGGGGAGAGCTTATTGAAGAGCAGACCTAAGCCTGGAGCATTTTGAGAAGAATTTTGCCTTATTGTGTCAAGAGCTTCCATGGACCACACCACCCCCTCTTCAAAGTGTGCTCATGGAATGCACTGAGGTTTCCTCTCCTCTGTCAACCTCATTAGAAACAAGAGATTGGTTTATACTTAAGAATGGGAAGGCAACAGGACTTTGACTCATTAAGCATTTTTTTTTAACTGACAACTCATCCTTCAGCTATTTGTAGAAAAGTGCACCGTCCTAACAAGTGAAAGGTATTTGACAATGGGAAACATTTCTAATACTCACAGGGAAGAGAATCCAAATCACTTACTGAAGCCCTGGGGCCAGTTGATTCTGGAAGCCTTAGAAACAGGTTTGACTTCTTTTCTCACTTTCCTCATTCTTGGTCTTCAGCATGCAAACTCTAGCTCCTGCTCTTCAGGCTGACAGGTCTGCTTTCCGCCTGGCTTTACATCTATTATCCTGCCAAAGCCAGCCCTAAAGGGGATGCTTTCTGAAGCTGTGTTCACGAGTAAAACATATTTTGAAATGAGGAAGAGAAGACTAGAATCGCATGGTTCTGGGTGGATTCCGGTCATTGGCTGACTGATAATTATTCTATCAGCTGTCCGAACACTGGCTGATTTCGACATTTATCGAATCAGCAGATTTGGTCGATACACCTATTCTCAACATTTCCAAAAAAAAGGAAGCTATGCAAACAGATCCAGCTACCCCACCCCTGTTTTCCTGGTATAGTTCATTGATTTGAAAAGGCTAAGGGCGATGAGATTTTTTCAGGGTGAGTAAGTTGGGCTGTGAAAATGCCGTGAGATTGTAGAATCGAAGTGATAGAAAAAAGCTCAGCCAATCTCCTACAAGGAGTTGTGCCCTTTTCTTTTAACCTTCTGTGCCTCATGACATCAAGGTCTTCCCGAGAACCCCTCTTCTGATCTAAGGCTGAGCACATGTCTGCATGCCAGAAAATTGTGGCAGAATAATTCAACCACACTGAAGGAAGTCCTTGTATCTGTCAATTATATATACAGAAATTATGTAGAGCATGACCCCATTTTTGCTTAAGAACTGTAGAGAGATGAATGACAGACAGAAAACACTAAGCATCAAAATCCTTAGGCAGTGATTTATATGAGATTTTACAAAGAATCTTTCTTTTCTTTTGTAGGTGCAATAAGCACGCACTTACATAATAAACGACATTGTTTTTATAAAAGGAGAAAATTGAAACAGATAAAGGGTTCCAAGTCCCCACCAGGAGCCTCCTGGGGAACGCACAGTCCACGCCCCTGAGGCTTGCAAGTACCCCGCAGTCCCAGAATTGCAACATTTGTGCCAAAGGACAAAGGCGGGCCTAATCCAATGACCACAAGATCAGTCTGGGCTCCTGTTCCACTTAAGGGCAAGACTGGGGAAGCAGAAACCCACCACTACCAGGAGACAAAAGAGAGAGCTCAGGTCCTGGAAAAGCCCAGCCACCCTCCCAGATGCCCCTAAATTGTCCCAGAGCATTGAGGGCTCCTGGCCATGGTCTAGAAGGTCACGGCAGCCCCACAGGGAGCCCTGCAGGGAGGGTGTGGGTGTGCAACCCTGACACGACCTGCTCCCGGATGCGGAGAAGTGCACATGGCGAGGAGGCATTCCCTGGGGTATGGAGCTCCCAGCCTTGGCTCTGGTTCCGGCTGTCCCGCAGGCCCCCCAGCTTGCCGGGCTGTGGCCTGGTTGCCACCCCACTGCTTTGGAGGCTGCCCCCACTCCCTGCCTTCCTGGGACTGGACCTGGAATTCCCCTTGTGAAAGCGTTTGGCAGCCTCTACACCAGTGTCTGGCAAAGTCTAGCCGACTGCCCACAGGCCTGTCAATCAGCATCGATCAAGCACAAGGCTTGCTCTGATCAGCTGAATAAAGAATACAGAGCCCTCAAACCCATGACAATTTGGCATCACACCATTAAAAAGGAACCGGGAGATTGTGGCAGACTCAAAATGCCCAACTTCCTTTGAAATAAATCTTCTCCAGGAAAGAGGATAAACTTTGAGAAAATATCTGATTCATGTACTCAAAAATAACCAAGCAAGTATAACACTTACTAAATTGCAAGGAAACTCTCTTAAATGCTAAAATACAAAGCAAGAATGCAAAGCATCTGCAGGTGTCAGCATGGCGGCAGTAGTCACTGCGCCCGCACTGTATCCCTGTGAGAGCTGTGCCCTTGAAGCAGTGGGGCTGATTTTGTGCACACGGGTATCATCTTATTTCTTTGCAATAACACATCATACATGAATCCCTGTTCGCTTTTGGAAAGGGATTGCTGTTTGGAGGGCTGAGAACTCCGAGTTCTGCCACTGATGAGCAAAGCAGCGTCTCTATGGTTGTTCCTAAATGCAACCCATCACCTCCTGGCTTGCACCCCTCGACAAATACCTCTTCCAGGATACCTTAAATGTATTGACTATGCTATTTCATTCTATTCTTTCTTTCTTTGTTTTCTTTCTGCCCGACTGGAATGTGAACTTGCCAAGGACAGAGATCTTTTCCGTCTGTTTCACTTTTCATGGCTCTACCTGGCATTCGGCGTGTCCCTGGGAGAGTCTGAGTCAGTAAATAGTCGTGGACTGAATGAATCAATTGCTCCTTCTGCCCATTCCATTTCCAAAGGCATCGCTCAGGTGACTGTCAACGTCTTTTCAATATCAGTTCGCCCTTGATGCTCGTGTTAAACTGGATTTCCTTGAACACCCCGGTTTGTGTCGGGGAAGGAGAAATGGATGAGGCAGTAGATCTTATAAGTGCATGTTTATAGATGTGAAGTGAACTTGCAACAAAATCTGTACCCCAAGGGATGATCGGGTCTGGAAAGAGAAAGGGGCCCAGTCATAGCGGTGGGGGAGCCAGACAAGGCCTTCTGCCATCTTGCTTACTCTCAGCACTGGGCAACCAACTCCAGCAATGAAAAAAAGTCCAATTGTTTTATTCTAGTCTCATTCTTGGCAGACAGCTATGTGAAAAGAAACGTGTCAGTCATTTCCATGATTTCCAGGGTGGCTGCCAATAAACCAGCAGGGCCACTGACGTGGTAAGGATGCACCTGCTATTTTCCCATTAACGCTGTGCTGTTTGGAGACTACAGTTCTGCCAAACTGTTGGAAGATTTTATCCATTTATAATGTAATGCATGAATTCTACTTTTTGTTGTGCAAAACTGAAAAAAAAAAGCAGCAGATGAGCCCCATCTTGATTATATTATCTTGGTTTTCTTTTGAAAATGCATCTGTGTTAGGCTGGACAGTGCTAAGGTCACTAGCTCACTTTGGCCCCACAGTTCACATCTGTTCTTGTCACTTTTCACCACAATCAACACCAGTTTCACCCAACCCAATATTCGTCCTTCTCTCCTGCTCCTGGGTATTTGGATCAGGTTTCTTGAATACAAATTTCAAAAAAAATTAGCATAGAGTTATTTATTGAGTACTCATTTGTTCATTCACTCAAAAAAAACTTTTTTTTTGCATTCCTACTGTCTTAGTTTCTAGGTCCACCATAATAAAGCACCACAAACAGGTCAGCTTAAAACAACAGAAATCTATTATCTCACAGTTCTGGAGGCCAAAAGTCCAAAATCCAGGTGTGAGCAGGGTCAAGCTCCATTGAACCCTATTAGGCAGAGTCCTTTCTGGCCTCTTCTAGCTTCTGGTGTTTGTGGGCCATCTCCAGTGTTGCTCGGCTTTTTTCATCCCACTAGTCTCTGCCTCCTCCACTGCCCCATGGCCTTGTCCCCTGGGCCTGTGTCCAATTTCCCCCTTATAAGGAAGTGAGTTACACTGGATGAGAGCCCATCCTAGTCCAATTTGGCATCATCTTAACTAATCACATCTTCAAAGACCCTATTTCCCAGTAAGGTTGCTGTCATGATCAGGTCCATGTCTCAACTTGGCTGGGCGGTGGTGCCCAGTTGTCTGGTCGGGCAAGTGCTGGCCTGTCTGTTGCTATAAGGACATTTCATGGACTTAAATCATGACCATTAGCAGCATCCACAGCTGACTGCATTTGTAATCAGCTAAGGGGAGTGTCTTCTGCGTGACACAATCTAATCTCTGGAAGGCTCTTAAGGAAGACTCAGAAGAGAATCACTTTTCCTGCTTCAGCCAGCCAGCCTCTCCTGAGAGTTCAGTAAGGATTTTCACTGGAGCTGCCAGCTCATGGCCTACCCTACACAACTTGAACCCTTATATCTCCATGGTTGCCCAGCCAGCCTCTCCTGAGAGCCTGCTGAGGATCTTCATTAGAGTTGCCAGCTCACGGCCTGCTCTGCCTTGGACTCTACATCCCCACAGTTATGAGAGACACTTTTTAATTTTTTTTTTTTTGCATGGGCAGGTACCAGGCATCGAATCCAGGTCTACTGGCATGGCAGGTGAGAACTCTGTCTGCCAAGCCACCATGGCCCGCCGTATGAGATACTTTTATAAGTTTTGTATTTACAGATATCTCCAGCTGATTCTGTGTCTCTAGAGAAGCCTAGCTAATACAACTGCATTCACTGGATATGGATTAAGGACTTTAAAATATCATTTTGGGAACACAATTCAATCCATCACACCTAACTAGATGCCAAGTAGGCCCAGAGCTGGGGGAAACAGAGATGAGCCAGACAGCCCAGTTTGGGCTCTGTGGGAAGGTTTGCCCCATGGCATTTTTTGTAATTAAATTACAAAGAAGGAAATAAAGGAGCTGGATAATTTTAGAGAGTAATGAAGAAAACAAAATCAGGGTGGTGGGGAGGGGAGGTCAATTTGCCCCACTGGCCAGACAACACCTCAGTGAGGAGAGGGTATTTGTGCTGAGACCTGAATGGCAAGAAGGCAGGAACAGGCAGGCCAAATCTGTCCAGGCAGAGAGGATAGCAAAGGCAAAGAAGGGTCTTAAGATCCTGGAAATGGCCTTGGCATGTGTATTAGCCAGTGTTCTCCAGACAAGCAGAACTGACAGGATATCTACGTAAATGTGAGATCTTTTATAGGAATTGACATGTGTGCCCATGGGGATGGGCAAGTCTGAATTGTGTTGGACAGGAGGCAAGTTGGAAAGCCAATGAAGGTTTCTCTGCATTCCCCAGGAGAAGCTGGCTGGCTGAAGTAGAGGTAGGAATTCTCTTTTGACTGCTGAAATCATCAGTTCTCCCCTTTCAGGCCTTCAAAGATTGAATGAGACTCCTTTAATTGCTGAAGGCAGTGTCTTTTGTTGACTGTAGATGGAATAAGCCGTGGGTGCAATCAATTGACTGATTATTTAAAGCCACAAAATACCCTCACAGGACCCAGCAGGCCAGTGCTTGACACCATAACCTGACCCAGCTGGCACATGAGCTTTTGTCCCGGCATGTGCGATTGTCCGATAGAAGGCTAAGGTGGCAGCAGCAGGGAGAGTAAGAGGAGAAGTGTTATGTGGGAGGTGGGGTTGGAGAGAGACAGGGAGCTGCCCCAGAGCTCTGGAAACCACACCGGGGTGACTTTTTTCTTTGTGCAGTGGGAAAGCTATTGGAAAGGTAGGTATGTGCATGTATGACAGAGAGGGAGGTGGGCTTAGCTGAAAAAGAGTCATTTCTGGGCAAGTGGGGGTGAAGTGAGAGTGTGAAGACCAGTCTGGAGGCAATCTAGGGGAACCTGGCCAGAGACATTGGTATCTTGAATGTGGCAGTGGCAGCGGAGAGGCTGAGTAGAAAGTTCTGGACCCAGGATACATTTGGAGGTCAAGGCTTGCCCCCAGATTTGACTTGCAGGAAGAGCGAAACGGAAGAATCAAGAATGACTTGCAGACTTTTGTCTTGGGCAAGTGGGAGGATGAAAGGCCTTTGCCTAAAATGGGCAAAACGGGGCTAAGGGCCTGTTCTAGTTTGCTAGCTGCTGGAATGCAACACACCAGAGATGGATTGACTTTTAATAAAAGGAGATTTATTTCATTAGTTCTTCAGAGGAAAGGCAGCTAACTTTCATCTGAGGTTCTTTCTTGTGTGGGAAGGCTCAGGGTGATCTCTGCTGACCTTCTCTCCAGGCCTCTGGGTTCCAACAACTTTTCCCAGGGTGATTTCTTTCTGCATCTCTAAAGGCCTGGGCTGAGTGCGAGTGCTGAGATGAGGTATGCTGAGCTGCTTGGGCTGTGCTACGTTGCATTCTCTCATTTAAGCACCAGCCAATTAAGTCAAACATCATTAATTGCACCCGGCATGCCTCCCAGCCAACTGCAGATATAAACAGCAACAGATGAGGTTCATGTACTATTCATTCATGTCCACAGCAACAGAACTAGGCACATTCACCTGGCCAAGTTGACAACTGAATCTAACTACCACAGGGCCTTCAGGACAGGTTTTGGTGGGAGGGAAATCGCAGGGTCTGCTCGGCCGTGCAAGCTTGCAGGATTCTACTGGATGATCGAGAGGTGGTGAGGAGCATGCCAGGGCTGGGGCCGAACAGTGCGGGAGCTGTCGGCACCAACAGGGGACAAGGAGGTCGCTGGGGCGGGAGGGCAGCTACAGGAGGGGTAGGCCTGGAGGGTCCCAGGCACCATGCCTGGAGAGGAGGGGGCTACTCTAGGGCACTTCAGAAACAAACCTCATCTCATGAATCCCCTGATGGGTGCGAACCACAACTGCATCTCTCATGTGAGGAATGTAAGGCTGGGATCCTGCCCCTGTTGCTGCACTTTCTTCTGCTGAATCACACGATGGGCCTGGCCAGCAGCATCACCATGCTTCCGGAACCTTCCTCTGTTTCTGCCTTCCTCGTTCAAGCTCCATAAACCAACATAAATTCAGGAATCCTACAAGCAGCCCCCAAACAATGTCTTTTTTGATCTCTTTAGAAACACAAGACAGGTATTATCTAAAGGTTACTTTCCCTCTCACTTACGGAAAAGCCAGTCCAGAAGGACATACATCTTCTGAGACCTCAGAGCTTGGGATTTATTTGGGGGGTGAGGGGGACTGAGGGATTTTTTCGCAGATCCTATTTTTTTGCAGAGAGAAGCATGTTTGCCAGCCCAGGGAGACGGATCTAGTGAATCAGTGCTTCGTACTTTATTGGGGGCAAGGCCTGTTCCAAACACTTTCCTAATGTTAATTTACTGAATCCATCAATAAAATGATCAGGTTTCATTACAACAGCCCCATTTTGCCGCTGAGGAAAATGCAGTCCAGGGAGGCTGAGGGATGCCTGGGGTGTTGTAGCTTGAAGCGGTGGTTCCTGGCCAGGCAGCCTGTTTCAGGGACTGAACTGTGAACCTGGGGAACTGGCTGGGAAAGCGCATGTGTCAATCCTTGGGGAGGGAGGGTTTAGCAAAATAATAATTTAAAAATACAGATGACCACTTAATGAGAATTTGAGATAAATGAAGAATAATGGTTTAGGATGAGTAGGTTCCCTGGAGTATACGGGATGTATGTTACTCAAAAAAATAATTTGTTGTCTATCTGATGTGCAAATTTAACTGGACATACTATGTTTCATCTGGCAACCCCCAATAAGAGAAGCACGGGTGGCTTGGGTGGCCTGGGGAGGGCGGTGGGGGTCAGCGAAGATACATGGGTTGCTGGGGTCAGCCGAGAGCTGAGTCTCAGCCTCATCTGCCGCCTGAGATCCTGGCAGAGATGCTGAAGGGGGCTCCAGGGAAACGGTGCACATCTTTCACCTACATGCACACACACACACACACACACACATGCCCACACACACATCCATGCATTAACACTGACATATGCATACTTATGCATGCACTCACATGTACACACTCAAAAGCACACATGTGCACGAGCACTGACAAACACCCATGCACACCTACACCTGTGTACTCATATGTACATGCTCTCATACATTCAAGTACACACATACACCCCCACCAACACTGATACACATATGCTCACACACACCCATGCACATGCTCATATGCACAGACATACCCACACACACACCCCATATACAGACACTGACACCCACCCACACACAGGCACACAGGCACAGGGACACAACACACACACTTGCACACTTAGATGCACACTCACATGCACACACAGGCACACACTCACATGTACACACTAACACACATACATATGTACAGATGTACACTGACATGCATGCACATACACATATACACACTCTCTCACACACACGCACATGCACAGACCTCTAAGCAGTGTGGCCTGCCTGCAGACCCCATTTACCAAGAACACATGCTGTTAACTCAGAAGGTGCTCTGAGCCTTGGTAGGGACCCGGCCCAGCTTTCTTCCCTGCCATCCTTGTCTCTGGGTGTGGTGTGCGTCTCACCAAGCAGTGGTTAGTTCTGCCCAGCCCTGTCAGTGTTGTATCTGCAGACATTCATCACAGATTCTGCAGCAGGGTTAATTTTTAATTTCATGTTGCAGAGAAGATACATATTTTCTCCATTTTATGTTTTTAGCTGTATATATAGCTATGGAGAAGATAAAGACAGATGAAGATAAAGATATATACTGTTTCAAAAGTGATCTGAGGTGATTTGCAGTGAGGTTATTTAAAATGGGGAGGGGGGACAGACCCCAGGCCCCCATGATGAGCTGTCATCTTGCTCAGAAACCTGTCCTCTGTGTCATCAACTAGTTGTGTGCCCTGGAGCGCAAGGGCAGGTTTTAGTTGTTGAATACCCCCCACACACTCCAGCATATGCCTCGGATCAAGCCCTGCACATATTAATTTCTTTTTCCATTACATAATTTGTAAAATCTGGTTAATCAAATATTATTTGGTCCAAATAACTTACATTGCCATAGGCAGCATCAATTCCTCAGCCAATTAATTAGATGATTGATAATTTTAGCACATAATTGAATTCAATATTCATTTTTGCCATCCCGCAAACTAATGAGGTCTTACTGTTTATAGTTATTGGTGGAAAAATTGAATTACCCTGACCAAGCAAAAATGGGTACAGATGACGTTGAAGTTTTACCTTGGAAAAGGGGCCCGCCTTACACGCTCACTGCGTGCTGATTGGCCTTTTGTGGGGGGAGGGGAGAAGAGCTATTTATCAAATCGTTCAAATAAATATCAGCTGTTCTAGTTTGCTAGCTGCTGGAATGCAATATACCAGAAACAGAACGGCTTTTTAAAAGAGGAAATTTATTAAGTTGCAGGTTTACAGTTTTAAGGCTGTGAGAATGTCCAAATTAAGACAAGGATATGAAAATGTCCAAGTAAGGCACCAACAAGAGGTCACCTTCCTTCAGGAAAGGCCGATGAAGTTCAGGGTTTCTCTCTCAGCTGGAAAGGCACATGGTGAACATGACAATGTCTGCTAGCTTCCTCTCCAGGCTTCTTGGTTCATGAAGCTCCTCCAGAGGTATTCTCCTTCTTCATCTCCAAATGAACTGCACGGGCTCTCTCGGCTTTTCTTAAAGGATTCCAGTAAGCAACCCCACCTTGAATGGGTGGAGACACATCTCCATGGAAACTGCCTAATCAAAAGGTCCCACCCACAATTGGGTGGGTCACATCTCCATGGAAGCAATCAAAAAGCTCCCACCCTGCAATATTCAATGAGGATGAAATAACCTGGTTTTTCTGGAGTACACGACAGATTCTAACTGGCACATTCAGCCCTTTGGACCCCCAAAAGACATGCTCTTTCCAAATGCAAAATACATTCATTCCATAACAATATCAGAAATCCTTAAACCATTTCAGTAGCAATTCATACAAAGCCAGAAATAGTACAAAATCTGATCAAAGTCAGCTACAGGAATGGTCTGTCCTAAGGCAAAATTTTCCTCTGTCTCTGGACCTGTAAAACTCAGAACAAGTTATTTGCTGCCAACATACAAAGGAGGGACAGTCATAGGATAAATATTCCCATTTCCATAGGGAGAAATTGGAAGGAAGACAGGGGTCAATGGACCCAAGCAGTTTTGAAAACCTGCAGGGCAAACTCCATTAGATTTCAAAGTCTGAGAGTCATTTATCGTTTGGGCATTAGAAAGGAGCAGTCCCACCCTTTCCAAGGGCCTATGTAGTGGCTGCCTCTCTCTGAATGCAGCCTTGGGGGACATTGGGGAGATTGCCTTTTTCTCTGCTCCACCCTCTCCAAACATGGGGCCACACCCAGGCTCTCTGCCATCTCCAGGGCACATGCTTAACCCTTCCATGTGGTGGCAGCCAGGCTCTCCCCAAACCCCAGGGAACATGCTCCACCTTCTCCAAGGCCTGAGACAGCACACAACTTTCACTGCAACAAAGTGGGAGGCCCACCCTCTGCCTTCAGGGCAAATGCACCCTCTCCAAGGGCTTGGGTGGGTCTGCTCTCTTGGCCACCCATGGTTTCTTGACTTCAGACCTTAGATTCCATAGCTCTACCTCTGAAATTATTTTACTTTCATTTCGTCCCTTTTCTGAGACTTTTAGTCCAGACTGGCAGCAGTTGCATTTATTGAGACCCCACAGCACTCTTGTTGGCTTTCTATGCAGTAGACTTGAATCATACCCATCAGACATGAGGAGTTTTCACAAATCCTTCCTGGATAACTCTGTCTCCAATCCTGGCTTTTTCCAAATTGGCTGTCTAATTCCACAATTGGTTTAATCCTCACATGAGGCACTATTGTCTGGGGTCTCCCTTTCTGGAAGCCCAGAATTTTCTAGAACATCAATTTCTGGTTTCCTTATACCCAAGAGTTCAGTTCTCAACCTTTCTCTTTCTTCTCGCATTTTACTATAAGATTGTTACCCAATTGTGGGTGGTAACTTTTGATTAGATGGTTTCCATGGAGATACGTCTCCACTCATTCAAGGTGGGGTTGCTTATTGGAACCCTTTAAATGGGAACCATTTTGGAAAAAAGTCAGAGCAGCCAGAGACAACAGAACAGACAGAGCCTATTGAAGAGAAAGCTAACAGATCTTGCCATGTGCCTTCCTAGCTGAGAGAGAAACCCTGAATGTCATCAGCCTTCCTGAACCAAGGCATCTGTCCCTGGACTCCTTAGATTAGACATTTTTATAAACTTGCTTTAATTTGAACATTGTCATGGTCTTAGAACTGTAAACTTGCAACTAAATAAATTCCCCTTTTAAAAAGTTGTTCTGTTTCTGGTATATTGCATTCTGGCAGCTTGCAAACTAGAATAGTAATAAATGCACAACTGTGTTATGATATTATAAGCCATTGATTATATACTATGGATGGACTGTATGAAGATTTCTCAAAAAGATATTTTAAAAACATACATGCTGTGAAAGAAAGATTAGGATTCTCAGGCAGCTTCCAAAATCAAAGTCATTGGATTTCTTAGAAACTGTACAATCCACCGAAACTGTGTACACATACAGGTAGAAAAAGAGAGTCTTCATAGCTGGAGCTCTGGACCTCTCAGGTGAGCCAGTAAATGCTGATATTTAAAATGCAGATTTTAAGACCAAGAAACCAGACTTGCTCACTCAAAATAAAATATATGTGTGGCTCACATTAGAAATACTATAGACCCACTGACCCTCAGGTGGTCAAAGTGGAAAATTAGGTTCACACAGTTGATAGCAGAATATAAACAAGAGTGGCCGTTACAGAATCACATAGATACAGACTTTCTAAGCCAAACTATTTGAACATTAAAACACCTGGGAAACCCCTGAGGTTTCCTATTAATGTGTAGCAATTCTAAAAGCTAAGCAGATGTCTGTGGAAGATGAGGAAGTTTGTTTTAAGGGCCTGGTATTTTATTTTTCTAGCCTGGCCAAATTTAGTTACATTGAACAAAGGACCCCAGGTTCAGTAGGAGTGTTTGTGTAATATTTTATATAAATAGTTTTCATCTTCAATAAAATTCATTTTTTAAAAAGTCATGCTATCTAAGTTGAACTTAGAAGTGAAAGGCTGCCATTCCAGGTTGGTGGACCTTAGGGAGAGCAGGGTACTTGTCTAGGGCAGGGGACAGTGCAGGACACAGCCATCCTTCCCCAGGTGCCAGCAGCGGCCACTGAGGAGTGCATGGCCCCTGAAACAGCTGCAGCAGCCCTGGGGGAGGGGACCAGTGTGTGTTCTTGTCAAGGTGAGGCTGACCCTGCCCTCCAGATGAGCACACCTCACATAAATGCCACCTGCAGGGTCCTGGCCATGGCCCTGTCTACCTCAAGAGATTGTGGGTCTCTCTGTGAGACAGCATGTGACATCCTCTTTGGCTTGTCCAGTGTCACATCTGTTTGTCATTGCTGTCAAAGTCTTGGGAATCTTGATGTGATCTCCCTGCATTCCTCTCAGCTAAAATTTTTTAAAAAGCCACTTCCGCCAGGTTTTTCATATGGGGAGGTTAATGTCAGCTGTTGACAGGTACTTAGGGATGGCTATAGACTCCACAGCCAGGAGGACCTGGGTTCAAATCCTGCCATGAGAAACTGGAAAAATGACTTAACCTCTAAGTCTTGGTTTCCTCATTTATAAAGATGCAGTTGATAACAGCACCAACATTATAGGATTTCTCCAGGTAAGATGGGATGACCTCATATAAAGTGTCTGGCAGGAAAAAGGCATCATTGTTATTAACATGGAGTGAGTAATACGGGTGAATCATGGTGCCAACAGAAGAGGCTCTGTTTCCTTTCAGAGCTCATAATAATTTTGAAAGGCAGTCAATAAAACATATATGCGCCGAGCCCTTGCCACATGCCAAGCACAATTCTAGGAGGTGAGCCAGACAGAGAGGGTCCCTGCTCTTAAGAAAACAAAGCTTACATTCTAATGCAAAAGAGAGAAGAAGAGAAAGAAACAAGAAAATGCAACTCATGCAGAAGTGCAAACACACATTATGAGGGCAATGAATTTTCTAGTCCACTGTTTTAGTTTGTTAGCACTACTAGATTGCAATATATCATAAAAAGAATAGCTTTTAAAAGGGAATTTATTAACTTACAAGTTTACAGTCCTAAGGACACAGAAATGTCCAAACTAAGGCATCCAGAAAAAGATACCTTAATTCCAAAGAAAGGGGCTGATGACATTCAGGGTTTCTCTCTCAGCTGGTAAGGCACATGGCAATGTCAGCCAGCTTTTTCTACCAGGTTCTCCTTCAAAGAACTTCCCCAGGGGCATTTTCCTGGGGAAAGATTTTTCCATCTTCAATGGTCTCTGGTTGTGTGGGCTCTCGGCTCTAAAGCTTTTTCCAAAATGATTCCCTCTTAAAGGACTCCAGTAAGCAACACCACCTTGAGTGGGTGGAGACACATCTCCATGGAAACCATCTAATCAAAAGTTACCACCCACAATTGGGTGGGTCACATCTACATGGAAACAAACAAAAAGCTCCCACCCAGCAATACTGAATGAGAATAAAAGGACATGGCTTTTCTAGGGTACATGACAGTTTCAAACTGGTACATCAACTTGAGAAACCAAGCTTCAGGCTTGTTGGAGATCACCCGGCTTGTGAGCTTATATCTAATTCCTCACGGTGATGCTAGGAAAGTGGAGATGGTCCATTTGGACCTTACCACATGGAAAGGCTGGGAAGGGCATGCTTGTGTTTGAGGAATACTTCAACCAGAGTGGTTTGCCTTTAAGAAATCCCGGCTGCCTTAAGCTAAGAGGTTGGGTGGGAAAATGTCACTCGTTCAGGAAGGAGAATAAACTCAGAGACAGTGTTTTTGAAGTCTGCTTGGATTTTATTGAGACTTCAAATACATGATACTTTCTCAAAGTGGAGAGGTTAAAAATTGCAGTTTTCCCCACCACTTGCTCCAGCATGTTTGAGAGAACATGTGTGCGAACCTCCAATAAAGAGATACATACCTGCTTAGGGATCTTTGTGACTCAGAGAGCAAGTTCAGTGAGACACAGGATGTGAGACGGGGGTGGGGGAGGGGAGGAGAGATGGTGGCAGGGTTTGGGGGCTCTGGGAATACCAGAGTCTTCAGCCAAAGAGTCAGGGGTTGCGATCTTTCTTTTTAACTTACTCAAGGCATTACCCGGTGAGTGGCTTGGTTACCAGGTGGGTCTCTCTAGAGCTCATGAAGCACTAGGTCCTTTGAATGGAGGAATCTTTAGACAACGAGATGGAAATTCAACTAACAGCATACATTTCAATTTGCTGTTTATAGATAGCAGTAGTTGTTTGGGGCCTTCAAATAATCTAAGGGTAACAAAATGGTTATGTACTCGAAAGGCTGTAGTTTGCAGTGAAAGAAAAAGGGTTATTTGGCAAAAACATTTCTCATTACCAAAAAAAGAAAGAAATTCACCTAGAGTCGCTTTTTACTAGCATACAGCAAAACATGCCAAAATGAGCCTTGGACTAGAAGTAAAAACATGTAGATGTTGGAGCAATAGAAATAAGTCACTTCACATCCTGGAGGCTCAGCTGTTATTACCTCCCTGTCCACCAGGGAGAACCAGCTGAACAGGGCGCTTTGAAGTCTGCAGAACGCTACTGGAGAATGAATTTTTACAGCATCCATTGACAATACATTTGGTACAGATACCCAGAGAACACCATATGCAGAGACCTAAGCGGCTTCTGAACTGAATTGGGGGCAGAGCTATACATAAAAAAGTAAAACCATACCTTTTGATCAAAATAAAATTAATCTGTTCAACCCATATTCACATGTTTTGCACACACTTCACACAGGGCCTATGCCATATTCTCTGGGGAAGCCAAAACTAATCAGAAGCAGATCCCATTGCCAAGTAAAGAACATAAGGTCCGTGTCCATGTGCCTATAGCACGCATCCTGCGGATTCTCCTTGAGATCCTCCATGGTCCTTCTCTCTGGCTCAGCTCTCGGGTGTTGTTTCCATAGCAGCTTTGCTTTCAAGGCCCGGAGAAGAGGCTGCCATAGAGTAAATCTGTTACTCTGGCCCATCAACTTCTCCTCCTTCTACTCCCCTCTGAATAGGACCCTCGTTTGTTATGGGAAATTTCTCCCTCCTGTTATAACCAGATCATTAGGATAGACTGCTAATTTTCATTCTCCATTCCTCTCACCTCTTTGATTAGTCTGTAGCTAATCAATGTAAGTAGGGTAAGTACGGGGTGGGCACAGGAGCCCTTAAAAACCAAACCTAGCCTCTTATATCCTGAAGTGTGAAGCAGACGGTTCTCTTTGGGGTCACTTAACTGGAAGCATGTTCTCTGAGCCAACTATGGCCATGTCTCCTACTGCAGTTGGAGTGAACAATCTCAGTGCAGAGAAGGAAGAAAGAGAAGGGAAAGACATGGCTAATGATGCCATTTGCACACTGGGAATCAGCTTTCCACAAGGCCAACTCCACCTCTGGCCTTCCTAGATGTGTGAACCAATAAATCCTCCATTCAGCTCACGCGGATTCAAGTTCATTCTTCGTATGCTCCTGTGGTTCCTGCTGTTGCTCTTGGTCGGGAAGTGCCCACTGGAGCTGCCAATCCTGCTGCCCAGATCTCTAAGGTCTGCACCTGGGCCTCAGGGCTGCTCCTCACTCAGAAAGTCAGGTCTGATGCAGCTGTAAATGTCTTATGGATTCTGATGGACAGACATCTGGCCCCCAACCCATAGTCATTCCCCTCTAGGTGGGTTTAAATCTCTTCCCTCAGGATGAGTTCTTGCCTAAGAGGTTCCGTGGTCTCTCAGGTGGATAGACTTGGTAGATTCATTCTATGAATCCTGTAGACTTGTCCAGGCTGGGCTGAGTTCCAAGACAGGGTGGTTTAGGCTCAAGATGGAAATCCTGTTTCAGAACGAGAGTATAGATGAAGCTCTATGGCAGTTAGAGGATATAAGGATGCTTCAGAGGGTGATGGGAATTGAGTTGCTTTGTACTTCATGGAGGAGCTGGAATTTTCAAAAAGTTTAAAGAAGAGATAGGATTCTAATACTTAGGATATAATCAAAGGTAAGTGGACAATATATTATAGCAAGCTCGAGAAAGATATAATGGGAGATAAAGAAGCATCTAATTACTGCTACATTGTAGGATATCTTGAATGCACTTGGAAGGGTTTGGATGTGGTGTATGGTGTTGGAAGCCATCAAAGTCTTGATTAGGAAACATGGGAAGGTGAGGTTATCGGAGCTGTGGTTCAAAAAGGTTTATGTGGCTTCCAGTTGCAATTCATACTGAGTCAGTCTCTGACTGGACCCCTCTTGTCCACTGTTGGACAACTCATCCAAGCCAACAGGCTCAGCTCAAGCCCAGATCCAAGGAGCAATCTGGCAAAGATGGAAGCTTTGCATGTTGGGACTTAGCACTGTACAGCTTTCTCCCAAAGGACCAGGGTGAATCCATACCACTTGCCAGCTTTATCAGGGTAATGGGGGATGAGCAAACACAGAGGTATGTAGAGGGACCTAGAGGTAGGCTGAAGAGCAGGGATGTTTCTTGAGGCAGCCAAAGCAACATGGCCAGTGTGACTCCTGGTTCTGGAAGAGTCATGGAATGGTGCACAGAATCCCTTCCACCTTTTCTCCCTCAGGATTTTGCTCTACCAGTATTTCTTCCTATTTTTTGTATCAACAATGTTTCCTCTCACTAGCTTTTTCCAATTAGCAGTTAAATGTGCTTGATTCTTTTTGTAAATTTTTATTTAATTTGTGGAGGTGAAATTCACATAATGCGATTAACCATTTTAAGTGAACAATTCAGTGACACTTGATATAGTTACAATGTTGCAAAACTACATCTATCTAGTTCCAAAACATCACCTCAAAAAGAAACCCTGTTACCCTTTAACCTCTTATTCCTTTTCACCTTCCCCCTTGCCCCCGGAAACCATCAAATCTGTTTCTGTCCCTATAGATTTACCTATTCTGGGTATTTCATAGAAGTGGGATCATAAGATACAGATGGACAAGAAACACGTGAAAAGATGTTCAGCATCTTTAGTTACTAGGTAAATGCAAATCAAAACACTTGGAGATACAACTTCATGCCTAACTACACTGAAAAAGAAAATTAAGAAATTACCAACAAACAATAAAAATCTAACACTTAGAGAGGGGACAAAAAAGCCTCCCTACTGCAGAGAGAAATCACAATTTAGGTGAAAAGTATTTTATCACAGTAATAGGAACACTATATATCGAAGTTGCTCCCAGAGATAATTTAATAGACTCCAGCATGTTCATTAAATTGAAAATGCACCCTAAACTAACATTCCACTTTAGAAGTGAAAAAACAACAAAACAAAATAGAGGATGAATTAATACGGAAAATGGAAAAGCAGTAGAATTGGTGAATAAATCTAACAGGTGGATTAAAAAAATTGATGGAAAAAAATTATTCATTCTATCAAAGGGTAAATGAAAAAAGAAAACCTATTAATTGTTGAGTTCCTTGTCATTCTTAACTACTCCCAAAAGTAGTGACCATGTTTTCCGTGATGCTTCTTAACCAAAAACAGAATTAATTTTTACTTAAAGAATTCCTCGACTCATTTCTTTATTGCATCCAGTATCAAGAATACTGCCTGGTATATAGTTGGAGCTCAACAATCAAGATTTCAAGCAAATGAACACTGTGGGCTCCTACCTAGGGTAATTAAGTCTCAGACAAGGACAGTTTACTTGAACAGGGCAAGTATTGAGAAGGAGAGAGCCTGCCAATGGCAGAATGACCACCACCATGGGATCTGAGACATCTGGTCTACCTAGTGGGTTGGGCTAGACAGAAGTGTATAGTACCTGGGGCCCAACTGAAGGGTTTGGCTGAGGCTGGAGTCTAAGGGCATAATTGCCATTGTATTGAGACAAAGATTAGTGCCTTTGACATTTCAATAGACTACAAAATCATTTTCTCATGCACATCAATTTATACTTCAGTCAAGAGTGTATAAAAATACCCACTATTAGGTATTTACCCCAAAGGATTGAAAGCAGGGACTTGAACAGATATTTGCACACTAATGTTCATAGCAGCATTATTCACAATTGCCAAAAGATGGACACAACCCAGGTGTCCCTCGTGTGATAGGTAAACGAAATGTGGTATATACATGCAATGGAATATTACTCAGCCATAAAAAGGAACAAAGTCCTGATACATGTGACAGCATGGATGCAACTTGAAGACATCATGTTGAGTGAAATAAGCCAGACACAAAAGGACAAAGATTGCATGATCTCACTGATTAGAAATAATTAGAATAAGCATACTCAAAGAATCGAAATCTAGACTTTAGGTTACCAGGGGGTGAGGCAGAGATAGGGAATGAATGGTAAGTTAAGGCTTAAAATTACAGGGTTCCTATTGGGCATGATGGAAATGTAAAAATAAATAAATAAATGCCCATTTTTGCAACCTTTCACCACTGTTATCAGTCATTTATTTTTCTCAAACCATATCTTGCTTCTCTTTTAATTCTTATTTTCCTCATGAGCAATGTTGGGCATCTTTTTATATATCTTGGCTATTTGTATAATTTCTTATGTAATTTGGTCACATTCTTTCTGTACTGGGTTATTTATCCTTGTCTTATAGGGGTTTTATTTTTTGGGTGCACTAACCCTTTGCTATTATATAAGCAGAAATAATCAGTTTGTCATTTACCTTGGACCTTGCATATTTATGTGTGCATATTGAGCATGCATGTACATATATATGTGTATCTTTTGATATGCACAGGACTAATTTCCACAAAATCAAATAGGTTCATTTTATTTTGTATTACTCATGAAACTCCTCTTTGCCTAGGTCTGCTTCCAACCCCTATTTCCAATCTGACACTCCTCCTTGATTAAAAATGTCTTCCACATTTTTAAAAACATTTATACGGTTATCGTTATAGTATTTAGATTTTTAATTCACATGGAAATTGATTTTTATATTGCCCGAGGAGGGATCTAACTATATATTTTCAAATAGTTAATTATAACGATGATATTTACTTAATTATTTATCCTTCCTCCAATGTTTAGAAATGCCATAAATTTTTCCAATATTAAATTCCTGGGTGCACGGGTGTTCAGTGATAAAATGCTCGCCTTTCATGTGGGAGACCACCCATGGAAGGACAATGCACCCCCCCCAAAAAATATTCCCACATGTTAGACTTACTTGTATACTCTCTTCTCCTTACTGTCTGATCTTAGGAGATCATCACACTGTTTTGAACAGAGCAGCTTCATGCTGTACCTTTTGGCCCTATAATCAAACTCCCCCAATCCAAACTACAGGAGTAACAGTACAAATATATCCCCGGATGCTCAGTATTGTAAGTATTGCTAGTACGGGGAGGAAGAAAACTGGGAAAGCACCTACCTTTCTAACAGAGGAAAGTGTGTGAATAAATTACTGAATAGTCAAATAAGGCAAAGTTACAAAGCCGTTAAAAATGAGGTAGAGCAACACACACCACACAGCTTGGGAAATATGTCCATGCCGTATTATTAAGTAAAACACCCACACAATGGTTATGTTTTCCACAAATGCGTCTGCTTACGGGTATAAATAGACATGAATGAATGTAGAAGGAATTCAGAAAGGCTACCCACCAACTGTCAATAGTAGCTGCGTACCAGGCAGCAGATTGGAAGTGCTAAGTGGATTTCCTTTCCTTTCCTATTTTCTATAATTAAATGTGAAAACAAGAAGAGGAAGTAGGAGTGATTTTTAAAGTAAAAGAACAGAACAGAAATCAGTGAAGTGGGGGTCAGGATGGACGAAGAAGGCAGAAAGGGGAGCTGGCCTTCCAACCAGGGGGCGGGGTGCCTTCGCTCCACCCTGCTTCCCGGGTGGTGAGGACCAAGGTGACAGCACACCCCCGGCTCCCCGCCCTGTACTCCCGGGAGCCAGGCCTTGTCCCTTCGCTGATCCAAAAGATGTGACACTGCAGACCCTTTGTCAAAACCGGATCATGTACGATCCCAGTGGGCATCACGAGTGCAAGCCACGCAAGCAGGGCACAAACTTGTCACCTACCTGAGCTGATGGGGAATCTCCTGTCCTCCAAAGTCCTGCAAGCAACTCCGTTCTATGAGTGTCTCCAAGGAGCTTTGAACAGTGAGCAGAGGCGGCCTAGCAATAATTACTGTAGTCCCCCAAACCACGGGCGTGCAGGGCCTTTCTGTGGAGAAAGTCAAAAAGACTGACAAGAAGACTCTTGCTTTTTTTTCTTCTCTGCTTTCATGCCACATCTTGTCACATGAAAACCCTCGAGTTTTCAACACCAGAAGGTTCTTTCTTGGAATTATTTTTCCCCCTCAAAGATTATCTTAAAATATCTCTTAGCAGCACAAAACAGAAAAATAAACCCACACACTCAGCAACCAAGGAATCTGCAAAGCCATGTCTCCCCAGCACTGCCCGAGTGGGAGGCTGTGCATGGGGATGTGGGGGCTGCACCCTTTGCTTTGGAAGGGATCGTGGTCAGCCATGGCTGGTGAGCTGGAAGTGCGGGCGGGGCAGGGACCGTGTCTGTCCCATGTGCCACTGAAGCCCCAGCCTCCTGGATAGGCACCTGATCATCACACCCCCCAATTAGAAGAGATTCAGCAAGGGGGACACAGTGCCAAGATGCATAGTTGACAAGCTATTGGGCTCTGGCAGTTAGCTGGTGGTACTTTGAGAAGAACACATGATCACTTTTCCAACGTTTGGGTGCACAGTCTTCATTTTATTTCCAATATGAGCTTGTAGCATGTGCAGGGAGGGTACCTTTATCTTAGAGAATCTAAGTAACCAGTAGAAAGTCTCGCAAGTAGCAAAAAACACAACCAAGCTAGAAGCCAGATTCTGTGACACCCAGTAACACATTATTTCCACAGCTGCTATCACCCCAAGCACGGACCCCAGCACTGGCCTGTACCTGACACTGTGACCAAATCCCACTTCTACAAATGCAAATAGACCCAAATCCACCTGTTCTTTAAAGCCCACTAAGGCCTTCACAGCGTGGCACATGACGCTCTGCCTGTCCTGCCCTCATGCCCTTCTCCCAGAGGCCAACCGCACTGTGCTCCCTGCCTCCCCTCTACCTGGGACCACCTGTGCTGTGCTCCCTGCCTCCCCTCTCCCTGAGGCCAACTGCACCGTGCTCCTTCCCTCCCCCTCCCCGGGGTCACCTGCACACTGTCCCCTGCTTCCCTCCCCCTCCCTGGGGTCACCTGCACCCTGTCTCTTGCTGACACCCCTCCCCAGGGTCACCTGCACCCTGTCCCCTGCTGCCCCCCCTTCCGCAGGGTCACCTGCACCCTGTTCCCTGCTGCCCCCCTCCCCGGGGTCACCTGCACCCTGTCCCCTGCTGCCCCCCCTTCCGCAGGGTCACCTGCACCCTGTTCCCTGCTGCCCCCCTCCCCGGGGTCACCTGCACCATGTCCCCTGCTTCCCTCCCCCCCCCGGGGTCACCTGCACCATGTCCCCTGCTGCCCCCCTCCCTGGGGTCACCTGCACCCTGACCCCTGCTGCCCCCCCTCCCCAGGGTCACCTGCACCCTGACCCCTGCTCTCACTGCCCCGGCTGCTCTGGCCTTGTGTCAGCCCCCCTTTCTTCACATGCTCCTCCCTGCCCCTGGGCCTTTACACACCTAATTCCATTTTCCTGTAATTCTTAGTCCCCCGTCTCGTCCTGGTTCCCTACCCCTCACCCTTCATGTCTCAGCTCAGATGACTTTTTCTGCAGAAAACCTTCCTTGGAGATGGCGATGACAAGGCCAATGAGAATGGCCAGAGTAACAACGAATGCTCACTCAGTGGCGCCGAGCACCAAGCTCTCCTCCAGATGCGGGAGAGACAGAGCAGTCAAAACATACCCGCTTCGGGCTGAACTGGGGAAACGTTCTGGTGGGAGAGAAAGACAAGGAACAAAGAACACCTGAAGTCCTGCGTAGAGATCGGTCCCAAGGGACAGTGAATAAACGAATGGGTAGATGAGCAAACAGGAGGACCAAACGGGGGCAGGGATGCTCTCTTAGATGGTGGGGCAGGCGAGGGGAGGAGCAGGGACGGCGTCTCTAGGCAGATGATAGAGAAACCTGTTGGGGAGGAGAGTGGGCAGAGGAGAGAAGCTTCCCCAGGCGGCAGGGCCGGAGGTGCCAAGGGGCTACTGGGCAGGCCGTGGGGAGAGCAGGGCAGAGGCCACGCTCCCGAAGGGCAGTGAGCGCAGGGGAGGCCGTTGGGGATTCTATTCCCAAGCAATAGGGAGCTACCAACAGGTTTTAAGCAGAGAAGTGGCATGACTGATTACACTTTAAAGTTAGACTATAATCTTCAAAGCACATCCAAATCCCCTCTCTGTGAGCCTTTGTAGCAGGAATGCTTTACATGTGTAGCTGCCGTACAGCTCTAATTTTGTGTTTGTTTGTCTGATCATTTCAAGAGCCATCATAGAAAAAAATGAGACATTAGGTTTTGTAGATTTCTCTCTCTCGGCCTTGGTTTTGATGGTTTCTCTTGCCCTGTCCTCAAATACACGAATCGTCCTTTTGCAGTGTCTAGATTCACTTCATGAAGCCCGTTCCATATATGTTTGGTTTCAGACTTTTTTTTTTACAGATCTGTATTTTTATTTGGTTCCTGTTTTAGAATTACCATTGAAATGCCCCCATATCCTCACATATCAAATCCTTTGCCTAAATATGATGTGCAAAAGTTTAATACTTACAAACTAATAATTTTTTTGAACTTTATAAAGCACCAGGTTTAATATCTTTCTATTATTTTACCTCATTGGCTTTATACTTCACATCTGAAGTTTTTTTGTCACTGAAGGATGACAGTTGTTCAGAGCCAGGCTGAGTCTTCCACTCGGTTGTGATTTTTGATGGAATAATGGGTTTTAGTTTTCTGAATTTTCATACTATGTCCCTCAGTGCATTCACCTCTTTTGTATTGTTGCGTAGCCATAGATAGTTATTTTATCTTTGTTTGCAATGAAGTCCTGCTTCGTGTTTTCTACCTAAAACTCTTGTTCTAATATTAATTTTGCAGTCCCTCTTTCTGTTGTGCTTGTTTTGGGTTCAGAGTGTTATGTTTAAACATCTATTTCTCTGGAAGTACATTTCTTATAGAGAGCTAGTTATTGAGATTTTAAAAATATATAATCCAAATCGAGCTTTTCAATGAAATAATTTTAACAACTTACTTTTATTGTCATATTTTGTTAGATCTTTTCTAATCTTTTAGATCATATTTTCTTATTTCCCTTTCCTGCTTTTCCTTTTTGTTATCAGCACTGTGTTTTACTTGCTTTTATTTCTTCAGTAATTTTGCAATTAAAAATCTGATTTTAGTTTTACCAGTATTTACCTTATAGCTTTTCACAACCTCTTGAACCTATGTTTATATATTTTCATGAAAAAAAAAAAAAGCCAAAACAAGCAATGTTTTACTTCTTTCATGTTAAAGGAGGGCTATCAGGATTTTACTTATTATTTCAACCCCACCCCATCTTCTACAATCTTATCTGAGATTGTAAACCACATCAAACCACATCTTTATTAGAGCCATCAGGACTTCAAGTTCATGTGCAAACTTAAAACAGCTATTACGATTTAACTCTGTGTTTAGCTCATTTTCATCCTTTTCGCCTATCCAATTTCTTTGAAGCACGCTTCCTCATTTTGAAATATGATTCTGTGTGTCTGAAATTTAAGAACACTTATAAGTAACTATTTTGGAAAGGGAATCATAGTGTATTACAAGAGAGCTTATCTATTAAGAATGTTTTTCAATTCCTGCTTACATGCATCAATTACAAATTCTCCGGACCAAAAAAAAATATCAAAGATCACATCTTGCTTTTTTCAAAGCAAACTAATTTTCTTCAGGTTGTAATTGCAAAGGAGTCTGTGGCCAATGTGAGTTTTATTTCTTTGAAGGTAACACATGTGCTGGACTATTTTCCCTTGAATATCTGCAAAATCATTTCCTGGCATTCAGATTTTTTTAAATGTTGCTCAATTAGTCTAGGTGTGACTATCCTTTAATTTTGTTACGAATGCAATTGACCAGCTTGTTCCCCCAATCAAGTCTAATTAGATCAGAAAAGTATTTTTTTTAATTCTCTTTTATTCGATTACTGTTTCTACTTCATTTATTCTGTGTTCTCTTGGGAATACTGTGAGCCTGGTTCTCTGTTAAAATTCTTTCCCATCTGTTATCCATCATCTCCTCATTTCTTTATCTTTTAGTTCTGTATTGAGATTGTTTCTCAAGATGTCCTCTACCTGAACGGATGTGATTTTCTGTAGGATATAAATTTTCATCTAGCTACTGTCTTTTGATGCAAACTCTGGCCCTTATTACCTTCTTTTCCCCATCAGACTGCCTCATTAATATGAAAGTGAAATTTTCTTGAAATTTAGCTTTTACATTGCATTAAATTTGTATTTAGAGGTTGTCCTTGTCTCAGAAAAGCTTCAGGCTTGCTGCATAATCATGATGACTCAGCTTTTATAAGCCCCTGATTCGAACTGTCCCGCCCCCCCTATTAATACCCAGCCAGACATCCACATTCTACCGTCATCACCGAAATTGGTGGAGTAATTGCAGAGTTCTCAGTTCCGTGATTTTCAAGTTAATCTTTAAAGTGGAGGTTTCACAGATTGTTTCTACCTCGCTAGCTATTTTTATTCTTATTTGCTTCTGCACAGATGAAGAGAATGCTAAAATGTTGGACTGTGGAGCGACGTGAATTTGCAATCTGATTCGATATGTTTCTTTATGGCATCCCCTCGAAATGAGGAGGTGGGCAAGATACTTCCTTCTTCTTGCCCTCACCTTCTTTTTCTCATCAGTCATTTTTCCTAGTTTGCAAGCGTGATCAAACAACTCACGTGTCCCAGCTGCCACCCCGAGGGTTAAACACCCTGTCCCTTGGGCAATTATCCCGGATCAGTGAAAACCTATATTCACACAAAATGTGTGCATGGATATTCACAGCAACTTTGTTCAGAAAAGCCTCAAATGGGTGAATCATTAAATAAGCCATGGTGCAACGCATACCACGGAATGCTCCTCAGCAATTAAAAGGAACGAACGGTTGATAAACAATTTGGATAAATCTCGAGAATTATGCTGGGTGAAAAAAAGCCAATCACAAAATGGTACATGCTGTGTGATTCCACTTATGCAGCATTCTCATAATAATAAATTATAGGCATGAAGAGCAGATTAGTGGTCACCAGGGGCTCAGCACAACAACCCTTCCAGTGAGACTGTATTTCAACTGCATCAATGTCAATATCTTGCTGTGATTTTGTACTATACTTTTTGTCCTATAGGAAAATGATACCTTTGGAGGGAGTGGATAAAAGTACACAGGCTCTCTCTGTATTATTTCCTTCAACTGCATGTGAAGCTACAATAATCTAAAGTAAGAAGGTTAATTAGAAACAGACAAACACAACTTTTGCCTGATGCCTTTTGGAGGTTTGGCTTCTTGGAATTTTTAGTCCCCACTTTCATTGCCGTTCTCCAAATAGAATTCCTGACCAAAATCAACATAATTCTGAGGTTTGATCTACTGTGGTCCATGCTATTAACTTTAACTTCGAACATTGTTATTCCTTTTTTTTTCATGGCAAGATACTGCTTTAGGGGCTGTGCAAGATACAAAGTGCTACAGTGTAGTTTCGGTCCCCAGAAACTCATTTTCAATGATAGACCCTGCACAGATGAAAACAGGACTTTCCAAATTGTCCCCATACTCAAGAGGGTGGCCAACCTTGGAGGCCCCAACCCAGCTTTAAAACTCAATCAACTGCAATATGCTGCAGGGCAGGGTTTGGGGGCGAGGGTGAGAGTGGGGGGTCCTCTGGAATAATGGACTTATTAAATTCCCTGTTTTAAAAGCCATTCCAATCCTGCTATATTACATTCCAGTAGCTAGCAAACTAGAATACCAAGCAAGGGCAGAAGCCACCAGGCCCAGGCAAATCACAACTGAATCCAAGAAAGAGCTGAGAAGCCACCCCCACCCCCATCACCAGGAGACCCTTATGTAGCCTCGTCTATGCCTCCCTTACCTTCCTGCTCAAACAGAGAAGGAAGAAGTTACCAGTACCAGACCACGCCCTGCCCTCTGCCTGCCCACATACTGGAGGGGAACCCACCCCAGGTCTGGGCAGCAACAAGCCAGGTAGGTGGCTAAACTGGATATCATACTGGACTTTTAATATCCAAAGAGACAGGGGAAGGCATAGAGTCTGTCCACGATGATAACATAAGACAGGAAACAAGTTTTGTGTCCCTGGCCACACTGCCCTGGCCCTGCTCATTGAGTGGTTACACACGTCCACGTGCTGCAGAGAGGAGCAAGGGGCCAGTTTGGGGTGGGGAGGATCTGGGAGGCTTCATGGCATTTGAGTTGAGCTCCTCGTCCAGGACAAGGAGACGTGGAGCCAGGGGTGGGGTGGGGGCGCGGTCAATACAATATTGGGGGAGTGTGTCTGTGATTGGTCCCTCGTGGCTGAAATGCAGAGGTGTGGTTGCCAGGGGAGCAGCGTGCCCTGCTGACCACACTGCACACCTCTCCTTGGATGCTGGGAACTCATGGAGAGACACACACAACCCTTCCCAACTGGGCCTGTCCCTCGGGACACAGGTGGGATTGAAGATTCCTGCTTAACCTCGGGGAGGGAGCACTGGTGGTTATCAAGGAGGAATTCCTTGGGAAGAGGCAAGCCATGCAGCTAACTGAGATGAGAACGTTTATAGAAACTAAAATGTCCATCTCTGGATTCCAATTTTGCTCCCTAATCCCTGGCATTGGCATATCTGGGCACAATCCTTTCCCCACCGTGCCTTCTCTGGATTGTTTTTTATTTCCTTTTTCTTTTCTCATTCATCTAATTAACAATTTACTGAGCACCTAAGTTGAGAATATGAGAGTGTGTGTACTGGGAGCCGTTTTCTGCTCACCATCTTACCCTGGGGATGCAGCTGCCTGGCACACAGTAGATTTTCAGTAATCGTTTGTTGAATGAATGCCACAAAACACAATGTTAGTTGCACACTCGCCCATCTGGGAAGCCTGTGCCCAGGAGGGGAGGCCTGGGAGAGGCCCAGGCTACCGGCCTGCGGGGTCAGGGACAGCACAGGTGTCACCTTGCCAGCCACACTTCTGCGGGAGTGGATCGTCCCACGTGTGGTCCCACCAGGTGTGGCCAGCTGGGCTGATGCCCACCTTCCCTGTGGGAGAAAGTGGCCCCTGTTAGAGGTCAGGAGGGAAGAGTGGCAAGGAGTGCAGTGGGTGGCCGGGGCGACCCGCGGGGGGCCTCAGGACGAGGAGTGCTTCCCTGCGGGCTCCTTTCTCTCTTACCGCGAGTGAGGCTGGGATCGGGAGCACAGCCCGTGCGGCTACCCGTGCCCGACCTGGGGATCAAGGTCTTTAAGGAAGAGTAACGAGGCTCACATGGGCCACTGCTGCCTGTGCAGCCACCCCGGGAGGGGAGGTGCAGGGTCGATGTAAAGGTGAAATCAAAGCCAGCCTGCGAGGGAGTCACGACTGGACGCTAAAGAAGAGGAGTCCTTACATCTCAGAAATTATTTTTATGAAAGGAAAGGAGGCAGAAGGACTAAAGACTGAGGAGGCTGAATTTGCTAAGAGGATAGATCTGAGAAGGTTGTTAAGCCTGGAAGGGATGAAAAAGGGAGGAGATGCGGCTGATGCTGGGTTGAGAAGACAGAGAGGGGGAGGGACCCGACCCGGTGCTGCAGGCAGGTGGGGGGTGCACTGGGGGTGCAGGCGGGAGGAGTCCCTCTGCAGAGGTGCACTGTCCCGGCTTCCACAGGGCCCCCGAGGGGTGCAGTGCACAGCCTGGGCCTTTACAGCACCCCTGCAGCTCCCTCTGCATCTGGAGGGGGCAAGAGAGGATGGCAAAGGCAGAGAAGAAAGCTTTGAGGTGTGACAGAAAAGAGGGAGTCAGCAGGCTGCACGAGTGGCCAAGAGCTCTGGAGTCCCACCTGGGTGCATGCCTAAGCGCTGCCACCGAGGAGCTTGTCCTTGGGCAGGTTATTGATTTGTCTGTCTGTATCTATCTATCTCTATCTATCTATCTATCTATCTATCTATCTATCTATCTATCTATCTATCTATCTATCTATCTATTTACTTATCTAATCCATGTACTTTATCATCTATCTATTACTGGACCTCAGTTTCCTCATTTGGGAAATGGGGCTAATCCTTCCCATAGCCCAGCTGAGCAGAAACTCCAACGAGATAATGGGGTAACGGGTGGCTTGCGGCCGTTGAGCCTCGGGGAACCCCCTGAAGTGGAAGGCGACAGCTCTGATCGCTGCCTGGGGACTCGGCCAACAGGAGAGCGCATCCCGCACCCCCGCCAGCCCCCGCGCAGCCCCCGGCCCTGCCATCCCAAGCGCTGCGCTGAGGCCGCCCGCCCCTGCTTTCCTCTGCTCAAATCAGTTGTTTCCTTCAGTCCTTGGAGCTGCTTACATCCCAGGTACCACGTCGTCAGACTTAAAAGTCCCTGGGGAAATAAGGGAACGAGGGAGAGAGAGGCGCAAGAAAATTTAAAAAACCGGAAAGTCTCCAGACCAAGCCTGCCCCCTGCCTGCTGCCTCCCCGGAGCCTCTGCTTGGCCCCGGCTGTGGGGGGTGGGGGGAGCCGGGGTGGGAGGTGGGGGCCGAGGTGGGGGCCGTGCCGACTGCCTGGGAGTACTGTGAGATGGTGGGGGGAGGCTTCTCGAGCACCAGCGGGATTTACATGTCAGGGGTGCGGTCTCCATGGAGACACCCCCACCCCAGGACTCAGGCCCAGCCAGCCAGGGGGCTACCATGGAAGGCTCCCTGGGTTCTGAACGTTGAGCAAACCGCACAAAAAGAAGTCCAAAGAGATTGGGACTCTGTCAGATTACTCTGCCTGAAGGTGAGGGAAAAGAAGGCTGAGGTCTGCCCCACCCCCACCCCACCCCCAGCCAGCGCGGTGCCCTGCAGGTTCCCCATCACCCTCGGTGTGCCAGTTTGACTCTGTGGTGAACCCCAGAAACACCACATCCTTAAATTTTCATTCAATATTGCTGGGTGGGAGCATTTTGATTGTGTCCATGGAGGTGTGTCTCCACCCACTGAAGGTGGAGCTGCTTACTGGAATCCTTTAAAAGAGGAAGCATTTTGGAGAGAGTCCCTTTTGCAGAGCCATGAGAAAGCCAGCAGACGCTGCCATGTTCGCCATGTGCCCTTCCAGCTGAGAGAAAATTGAACTTCATCCACCTTCTCGAAACAAGGTATCTTTCCCCAGATCCCTTAAATTGGACATTTCTATAGACTTGTTTTAACTGGGACATTTTCTCAGCCTTAGAACTGTAAACTTGTAACTTATTAAATCCCCCTTTTTAAAAGCTATTTGGTTTCTGGTATATTGCATTCCCGCAGCTGGCAAACTAGAACAGTCGGTCAAAGGGTAGAACTTGCCTTTTTGTTGGTGGTGTCGCAGCTGCTGGAGGAGGCGCTGTGGCCTGACTGTCTCTCGGGCTTTGCCCCCCATTTTTGAATGTTTTTGTGAATGCTACATGAGGGGAGCTGCAAGCAGGAGGATGGAGGCCTGGTCGGGGTTGCTCTTCATTCTGAAGCGCCTGGACTCCCCAGGGACTCTTTAAGTAAGGAAGATCATGGGGCTGGGGACAGGCACTCCAGGCCTTCACCCCACCTGCCCCAGAGCCTACCCCAGGAACGCTTTCTCTGCTCAGCTCGGGATCTTGCACTGAAGATGGCTTGATGCTAAAGCTGAGGCTGTCTTTTCTGATAGCCTAATGCGCACCTGTGTTAATTTGGCCTTACTAGACAGTGGCCATCTGATGGGGAGGGAGGTGTCAGGGGGTCGCCCTCATGCTGGTGGAACCCAGGCCGAGGATTCCTGTGCCTGGGGTGGGGTGAGGTGGGGGGGGGGGGTCAGGCCCTCTATCCCTGCAGGGAAGTGGGGAGGGGCCTTGGAACCACCAGCCTTTTGATGCTGAGAGGAGGTGGGGCTGCACTGAGATGCTCTTTGGCCATGTGGCAATAGTCCTCATTCCCTTCATACCCCTTCTCCTTCATTTGCAAAACTTTATGCCCCCTCTCCTTCATCTGCACATCCTCCCTGTCCAGTTGCTAATGACAGCACAAAAGCTCCCCAAATTCCGGCCCCCCAGCTTTGCTTTTACTGATCAAATACCTGCACACACACACACACACACACACACACACACACACACACACACACCCCTGGACAAATGGGGTCCCCTTATGTCTGTTTAGCATCTTAGTGAGGAGAGGCCTCTGGAGTCAGGATACCCCAGTTTTCTATCCAGATCTTGAACCAGGCAGGCGAGAAGCCTTAGAGGAACACCTGCCAGGCAGTTCTGGTATGAGATTCTTCCTGCCCTTCTTACTAGTTCGGTTTTAGAACACAAGGAAATAATGTGAATGTCCTTTAAAGCATCAGGGTGGGGTTCTGCATATGCGAAAGATTTTTACCTTTATTGTCACCTTACCAGCATAAGGAATATAGGAGAGAAAGTAACTTAAGGGCTGATGTGGTGGTTCAGAGCTGTTACGTACCCCAGAAAAGACCATGTTTTTCCATCTAGTCCTGTGGATGTAGGCCTACTGTGGGTAGGACCTTTTGATTGGGTTCTTTCAGTGCAGCTATGACCCGCTTCATTCTGAGTCTGAATCCTCTTACTGGAGTCCTTTATAAAAGGGTAAAGGACATACAGTAAAAGCCCAGAGAGCTCAGAGAAACCAAGAGAGGAAGTTAAGAGAAGCTCCTAGAGAAGCCCTAGAGAAGCTAAGATAGGACCCACAGAAACTCAGAGAGAAAACCGCTACAACCAGAAGCTCAAAGCAGTGAAACCCTGGAGCAGAGGACCAGCAGATGCCGCCATGTGCCTTCCCATGTGACAGAGGCGTCCCAGATGCCAGCAACCTGTCCTCAGAGTCCAAGTATTATCCTATGGATGCCTTCAGTTGGATATTTCCATGGCCTAAGAACTGTAATTTGTAAGTTAATAGACACCCATTCTAAAAGCCAACCCATTTTTGGTATATTGCATTCCAACAGCTTTAGCAAACCAAAACAGCTGAGTTCTAAAATGAGAATTAAAATTCGACCTTTTCTCCCAAGACAACACCACCAGAGGGTACAGGGGGTTAGACTGGGGCTGGGATCTTTACTGGCTAGGACTTTCCCGGCAGGGCCCAGGAGGTCACCCTCCTTTCCTCTGCTGCAGCCCCTTTCCCTAGCCTCTCACACCTGAATGTGCCCTTCCCTCTGCTGGGTAGAGTCAGCTCACAGGCTATCTGCGCCCTGCTGTCCAGAACGTTTCCAGGCCTTCTCCAGCTCCATTTGCGAAACTTCCAATTTCTAATCTCCACAGGCCTTCTCCAGCTCCATCTGTGAAACTTCCAATTTCTAATCTCCATAGACCAGTACTGATTTTATTTTTAAAAAAGGAATGTTCATTGGGCCTGTGAACACTCTCTCTCTCTCAGGCATCTGAAAGATATTTCTTTTATGTGTCAGGATCTCCTTGGCCATTATTTTATTTGGCTCCTTGTTAAGGAATAACTGCCCAGGAACCTCCTGGGAGCCCAAAGTCTTTGCATCTCGTGGGGCCTCTCGGCACCCCTGTGCCTGGCAAGACCTTCTTTGATATCAGGTCTGGGACTAGAGTGAAGTGGGTGAAATGCCAGGGAAACACTCACCTTCTTGACCCTAAGGGGACCACCTTCTTCAACATGGCACCCAAACACCGCACTGGCCTCAGCCTAGTCCCAGCCCATTGACCTTCCCCCGCCTAAGTCATCCTCCCTGCACTGCCCTCCCACCCCTTTCTACTGAGCTCTCAAGGGCACCACCTCGACAGGCCTCACTCACCCCTGATGCCTCGGTGAAAGACTGTATTTTCCAAAAACATCTGCAACTTGCTGTCCATGTGGTTTGCTAGAACCTTGCCAACCCTCCATCAGCAAGTGGAATATAATTTCCCCCATCCCCTTGAATTTGGACAGGTTTGTGATTTGCTTGTAAACAATAGGCCAAAAGTGGTGCTGCACTGAATGTAACAAAGACATTATGCCAAAAGTAAATGTCAGCAAGCAGAGGGCATGGGGGAGGGGGAGGGATTCTATGCAGAAGAAAAGGAAATGTCTTCATATAGATTATGATGGCGAGGGTATGTCTATTCACTTAGGTTGGATTGTACGATGTGCGAATAAAATTGTTTAAAAATGAAAAAAAAAAAGTGGTACTGCATAGCTTGGGAGGTAAGATCACAAACAGAAATGCACAACTTCCACCCTTCTTGCTGGCCAAGGTGGCCGAGGTCTGGACAGACAGTGCCTCCACAGGAAGGTGGGTGCCTCCTCGGGAGACTGAGGAATCGCTCACAGATGCTTCCTGCTTCTGCTGGGAAGGTGGCCAGAGTTAAAACATCCTATCCACTCACAGAGGGCTCAATATGCTTTGAGGAATGAATGCATGATTTTTTAGCTTTATAATTTATGTTAATATCTGATGAGAAGCATATACCTTGCATATATTTTTTTCTTTTTCAGAAATGTCCTGGTTAGACCCTGAGTAGTTTTTTCTTATAGATGAAACCTAAAATTATTGGGTCAAGTTTCAAAAATTCCCCTGGACTATTGATAAGATGGGATCTAACAGAAATGAGTGTGAGAATAATTAACACTCCCAATCTTTATCTTCTTCTAGCAGATTTTTCTTTTAAAATCTGTTCTAATTTGCTAGCTGCTAGAATGCAGTGTACCCGAAACGGAACAGCTTTTAAAAAGGGGAATTAAGTAAATCGCAAGTTTAAAGTTCTAAGGCCTTGAAAATGTCCCAGTTAAAGCAACTCTATAAAAATGTCCAAGTTAAGATTTTCAACACTTGGAACTAAGTGTGTGCCTAATGGTCCATTTCTTTTTAAAAAATGATTTTATCCATTTACTTAACTAAAATTTTACCTATTTTTTTCCTGTTAGCAGGAACAATAACTTCTTTAGTTTATTTCATCATACTTCTTATGGGCCCAAAGTATATCTTTTTTTAAATTAGAGCAGTTGTAGGTTTACAGAAACATTACTCAGAAAGTACAAAGTTCCCCTATACCACTTCTCACAGGTAGTTTTCCCTACTATTTTGCATTCATGTGACACCTTTGTTACAACTGATGAAACGATACTATAATTATGCTATTAGCTTTAGCCCACTGTTTGCATTAGGGTTCACTATTTGCATCGTACAGTTCTATGAAAGGTATGTGTGTATAATTTATACACAACTTAAAATTTCCCTTTTTATCCCTTTTAGAATTACAGTTCAGTGGTATTAATTACCTACACAAAGTCATGCCTCCACCATCATCCATTGCAAAAGTTTTTCCATCACCCCAAACCAAAGCTCTGTTTACCAATTAAACATTGACTCCCCACTCAGCCTCTGATAACTTGTATTCTGATTTCCGACATATGAATACACCTACTATGCTTATTTTATATAAATGTGATTATAAAGTAAAAAAAAAAATGTCCAAATTAAGGCAGCAACAAGAGGTTACTTTCACTCAGGAAAGGCCAATGAAGTTCAGGGTTTCTCTTAACTGGAAAGGCACAAGGTAGACGCGGCAGCACCTACCAGCTTCCTCTCCAGGCCTGTTTCTTGAAGCTCCCCTGGGGACATTTTCCAAAGTCTCTAGCTGCGTGGGCTCTCATGGTTCTTGTGGTTGTAAAAGGGGACTCTCTCCAAAATGTCTCTTCCTTTAAAGGATTCCAGTAAATTGAACAAGACCCACCTGGAATGGATGGAGTCACGTCTAATCAAAAGTCAATACCCACAACTGGGTGGGTCACATCTCCATGGAGATAATCTAATCAAAAGATTCCAGTTCCCATTATTGAATAGGGATTAAAAGAAACACTTGCTCCAACAAGACTGGATCAGGATTAAAACAGTATGCATAATCCTTTCAAACTAGCACAACATCCGTTAGTAGTCAGGTAGTTTTCTTCATATAAGTTTTATGCATTTGCGATTCTGTTTTGGTTGTTACTGAGAATTTCACTTTCATCTTAACATTTTCTTCCTGTATTTTGAGCTCAGTAATAAGCCATTAGCTCTTGAGCCTATAGTCCTCAGCACAGATAGGGGCTGTTATCCCTGCACTTAGGAAGTCCTTACTCCATCTAGAGACCAAGGGGTCATTCTCACCTATTTGCTTCTATTTGTTAAAACAATTGACCCCTGATTAATCTGGCATGAGGCCAAGTGACTAGTGGCTATCCACCCACCCTCGATGTCTTGCCAGTTACCCTGCCCTCATTCTTTGAGAGCTCTTTCATTTTCCCATTAATAAGTGAAACTGCAGTTAACATTTGTTAAATACTGATCTGAGTCTGGCTGTTCCCTGTTCATTATCTGTTCGTTTCTTCTTGTAACATCCAGAATCCCTTATTTTAGATTTACCACCTGGTATAAAAATCTGCTAGAGCAGGCTCTCCTTCATTTCTCCCCGTGCAGAATGTTTCCTTGGGTGTTTCCAACTAGCCACTCTTCCAGGGTCATTTGGGAGATAACTCTTTAAAACATCAAGCTTTCCCTTCTGACACACAGTTGCTATGTTTGAAAAAGAATATTTCTATTATGTTTTTCCACTTAGTTTTTTATTGTATCTGTTTGGGTTCTTATATTCCTTAAGAAAACTCATAGGTATTTTATTTTGCGGGCACTACTACAATAGGGTTCATTTCCCTTACATTTTTTAAAACTGGTGTAATGCTGCTAAACAGAAAACCTACTTCAGGGCACTTGGAGTGGACTCAGTTACTTTACTCCTTTTCAGGGGGGCGCTGAGGGGCAGGAGAGGAAAGTGGTATAAGAGAATCTGTGCTGTCTCCCGGGACCTCCTCCCGGGGCCCCTCGACCTGGGTGGAGGCTTCTCCATGGCGGGTGGCCACTTGTATCTAGAAAGTGGGCCTGCCCTCAGCTCCTGCTGCTGGGGTCCCTCTGACCCTCTAGAGGCCCCTTCAAACAGGATTCATGCTGGCTGTCCTTCACACCCACCTGGGGTCACCTCTGATCCACAGACATGCCTGCATTTTCTTGGCTGCTCTGAAATCTTGGCCTGAGAGCTGGCCCATAGCTGCAGCAACTCTTAGATTCTCAGCCAGAGCCCCAAGCCAGCCTGCCTCTTGCCATTGAGCTCAGACCACATCCTCTATGTCCCCCAACTACGGGCCTCAAACTAGGGCCCCGGGGGAAGGAAGGAGGCTCGCAGTAGAACTTTCTCTAAAAGCCTCCTTCACATATCTAAACATCCCCCTCCATGCTCAAATGTAGGTTTCAGAGTCCTGGAGCCAGTTCTCATATCTTGAATGTGCCTGAATAAGCCAGCATTTTCTTCTGTGCTCCAGTCTATACTATATCTGGTTCAGTACAGCCTCCAATTTTCATATCCTTTTTAACGTATTTGTTTTAAATTTTGCATTTTTTATAGGTTCCCATCATAGGTATAGGCTTGGAAGGAAGAAATTAGGTGCCTGTTCTAGTCTGCCAGCTGCTGGAATATGATACATCAGAAACGGAATGGCTTTTAAAAGGGGGAATTTATTAAGTTGCTAGTTTACAGTTCTAAGTCTGTGAAAAGATCCAAATTAAAGCGAGGCGATAGAAATGTCCAGTCTAAGGCATCCAGGGAAAGATACCTTGGTTCAAAAAGGCTGATGAAGTTCAGGGTTTCTCTCTCAACTGGAAAGCACATGGTGAACATGATCACATCTGCTGACTTTCTCTCTAAACTTCTGTTTCATGAAGCTCCCCTGGGGGCATTTTTCTTTTCCATCTCCAAAGGTTTCTGGCTGCCTGGGCTCTTGTGGATCTGGGGCTCTCTCTTTCTCCAAAATAATGCTCCCTCTTTTAAAGGATTCCAGTAAACTAATCACAATCCACCTGGAGTGGGTGGAGTCACAACTCTACGGAAGCCATATAATCAAAAGTTACCACCCACAATTGGGCGAGTCACATCTCGGTGGAGTTAATCTAATCAAGTCTCCAACCTAAAGTGCCGAATAGGGATTAAAAGTAAAGGTCACCCCCACAAGGTTGGATCAGAATTAAAACATGGCTTTTGCAGGGTGTATAATCCTTTCAAACCAGTACGGTGCCAGAAATACTAATTTGACTTTCAGAACTCAAATGGATCAAAATGTGGAGCATTTGTGTCCATATTGGAAAGGTATGCTATAGTCTCAAGAAAGCCTGTACTAAAATCTGCATTGTTCTGGTTCCTGCTATCAGAAGCAAGGTGGCAGATGTTCACACATCTCAATTTTGATATCAGAAGGCTAAAGGGAATGCTGGAGAACTCTAATTGGGAATAAACAGAATCAAAGCACACAGAGGAACTGGAAGAAAATGCTTGTAAGGCATATGGAAGACAAAGAGTTAACAGCCCATAGAGGGGGAAAATGCTTAAAAGCTGAATACAAAAAGATACATAATTCTGAAAACTGGGCAAAATATATAACTAAAATATTAGGTAGGGTGCAATCAGTAAATTAGAAAAATTTTTAGGTATTTCTAAAAGTGAGAATTTAACACAGGATTGTAAAAGTTTTGGAAGTGCTTGAAGATCAAAGAGGAGAAAGGGTGTGGGGCAGAGAAGATACAGAAGAAAAGAGAAATGGAGTGGTACTCAGAGAACAGAGGTTGTTAACACATGTTGCTGGAGCCTATAAGCCTGCACTCATTCCAGGGTTATTTGAAGAAACCGGGACCCTGTGGGTTGTGAGTCACCAAGTGTGCTGAATGGATCAAGGCTGCACCTGCCTGTAAGGTGCTGTCCCTGCCTGTGCTGCTGGAGTCTGGAATCAACCTATCTGGTTTTTTCGTTTGTTTGTTTTCACATGGGCAGGCACTGGGAATACAACCCGGGTCTCCAGCATGGCAGGCAAGAACTCTGCCCAACCTCTCTGTTTTTGTTTGCTAAGGCTGCCAGAATGCAATTCACCATAAATGGGCTGGCTTTAATAAAGGAAATTTATTCAGTTACAAATGCCCACTTCAGAGCAAAGGCAGCTGGCTTTCCTCTGGCTTTCACGGTCACATGCAAAGGCACATGGGGATGTCTGCTGGGCTTCTCTCCTGGCTTCTGGGTTCAAACGGCTTTCCCCAGGGCAGTTTCTTTCTGTTTCTCCAACCATCAGGTCAGAGCTGATCTGAGGGCTGAGCTCAGGTGTGCTGGACTGCTGCGCTCCTTCTCTCTCTTCTGACCTCTCCCTTTAAGCCTCTCTGATTATGGAAGGCACTTCCCTTAGCCAACTGTAGATGTAATTAGACATAGATGAAATTCACATGCTGATGATTTAAGTCCACAGCAAAGAACAACTGGGAGCCATCACCTGGCCAAGTTGACACCTGAACCTAACTACTACACCATCCTTGCTGCAGACTCAGCAGCCCCCAGCACCTGCCAGCTGTAGGTATAGCACAGTAGCCAGTCACAGGAAGCTTTTCTCCTCCTCCTGCCTTCTCATTTGCTCTTAGACTCTCCATTGGTCAATCCAACAGAAAGCCAGTTGACAGGAAGCTGGTGAAATAGACTTTATAGAATCTCAGCCCCAGTGATTCAGGGCAGAAGGTAGGAGAGCAAGTTAAGGCTAGTTCGGCAAGTTTCCAGTGGGTCTCTTGCTACCTGGGAGGGGTTGTCACTTCTTCCTGCTTTCTCTGCTGTTTGTCCTTCAGCTCCTGGTTTCAGGACCCTCAGGTGCTGGAGCGTGTAGCAGAAAAAGAAAATGCAAATGAGCAATAAACATGAAAAATTGTTCAAATTTGCTCTTACTCAGGGAAATGCAAATATAAACAATAATGAGATCCTAGTTTTCAACAATCAGATTTTCAGAAATTAAAAATATTGATAACATCCAATGCTGATGAAAGCATAAGGAGAATAAGTCACCTTTAAATACTACTGGCGAGGAGGGGTATGCAAGGGTAGTTCAAGGTGGAAGTCTTGCCTGCCATGTGGGAGACCCAGGTTTGATTCCCAGTCCATGTACTTCCCAAACAAACAAGCAAGCAAACAAACAAACAAATGAAAAAAATCAAAACAAATAAAAATTCAACAAATGCTGCTGCAATAAGGGGATACTCACATGGGAAAAGAATGAAATGTGACCCCCACCATACAGCATACAAAGAAAACAAACAAACAAAAATAAATAAATAAATACTACTGGTGGGACTGTGCAATTTCTAATTAAGTAAATGACAGTATATATTAACAATTTAATTTTTATCTTTATTTGGCTCTCAGTTGCACAGATTTGGATTAAGTGTAATCCTTGGCTCTTGAGACATTTTCATCTTTGGATATACATATCCCACTTGTTTTAATTTAATTAATTAAATATTTATTTAATGTCTCATCTTCTTTTTCTTGTTTTATTGTACTGGCTATGAACTCAAATATGAGATCAAATACGTAGTGATAGCATATCCTTGATTCATTTTTATTTGAAAAGCAATGCTTCTAACAATTCCCTACTTAAAAAAGATGTTTATTCTATAATTTTTATAGATACACTTCATCAGATTAAGAAAATCGTCTCTTTCTAATTAGAGGTTAACATTTAAAAATCAAGATTGTATACTTGTTTTATCAAATGCTTTTTCTGAACTGATTGATGTTACATATTATTTTACTCATCTAGTAAATTATATTTATGGCTGTTACAATGTCAAACCATCCTTGCATAACTGGGATAAACTAAGTTGATTATGGTACATCATCTTTTACATATATTGTTGGGTTAGACTTCCCAATATTTGTATATACATGCATGGATTAAATAGGCCCAAATATTTCTTTTCTTCATATTTTTGACTTGTATTGATACCACGATCATGATGACTTCATAGAATAAGTTTGGAAGCAATCTCTCTTTTTATATTGTCTGGAAGAATTTTATAAAATTAAAATGATTTTTCCTAAAAACTTGGTAGAATTAGCTTGTGACCATATGGGGAATGATGTACAAAAATTCAAATTTGCAAGTCTTTTGGTATAGTGGTCCAATTCTTAATCATCTATTCTATTAACATAAAAAGCACACATAAAAAACACTTATGTACCTAAGGATGTCTGCTTCACCATTATTTTCAAGAGAAGACCAATGGAAACAACCTAAATGGCTGACTAGTGAACTGGTTAAATACAGTATATTCAATCACAGACTATAAGGTAACTATTGCAAAAGATTCACTTAATTCTCTGTTTATATTTGGAAAGATCCCAGTATATTGTAAAGTAAAACAAGTAGTTTTGCTATAAAGAAAAAATTAAAAAAGGAAAGAAACGAAGGGTGAGCCACATATGCTCATCCATGTCTGCATATGTGCATTTAAGCAAAGAATTTGAATATAAACATAATTATTCTCCACAACAATTAGCAGAGCAGAGAGGTTAAGAGCTTGGGCTCTGGAGTCAGATATTTATGTTGAAACTTTGGCTCTGACTCATCCTAACCATGGGACCTTAGTCAACTTAGCTTCTCTGTGCCTCAGTTTCCTCAGCTGTAAAATAGGAATAAGAATATTATCTGCGAGGAGGCAAGGCAAGATGGCTGCATAGTGAGGTGTGGAATTTAGTTCGTCCCCCAGAACAGCTGATAAATAGCCAGGAGTGGTTCCGAACAATCGCTGGGGGAACATCAGTGACTGGACATGCAGTGTTCACCAGTCTGGACCAGGTAGAATGGCTGAGATCCCACACAGAACTGTAAACTCCCCAATTCATGGAGCCTGATGCCCCTCCTTGTGAGCATGGCAGGTGGTTCCCCAAGGGGAAAGGAAACAGACTTTACTAGTAGCAAGGGCTTAGCTCCACCAAGCTCCAATTGTGGAATTAATAAACAAATTCTGACTACTGGAAACAGGTCTCCAGCATAAATAAACCTGGAATAAGCACTAAAGGAACTGGGTGTTTTTGTCCCAGCAGAGAGGGGGCAGGGCTGATGGAAATTTAAACACACACACGCACAAAAGAGAGGCTTTTTTAGTTGGACAGTACAAAATATTGGAAAAGGGCTGAACCCCAAGACAAGGGGGCACATAGAGCCTGGAAATACATAGAGCCACATACCAACTCAAGCTCGTGATTGGCCAACCCGAGAAGTGGGGCTCTGGCTCTGAAAAGGCTTTTTTGCTTTTATTTTTACCTCTTTAACAGCTCATTTGATAGAGCTCCAAGCATGTTCAGGCTCCAGCACTGCCCCAGGCAAGGGCGTAACTAAAGCATGTCCGAGAGACAAAGTAACTAGTCAGAAGAAAGGCGTTAATTCCCTAACAGGCATTTCTTCCCCAAGAAAAGAAGGGCAGGGCCCAGCTCAAGTGGCATCACTCCCAGGAACTCAGGCCCCAGGGACTGATCAAAGCCTGCCTACTACCTCACCTCTGTCTCAGCCTTGCCCTTGGCAAGGAGAGTCTGCTGAAATTAAAGGTGCCAGAACACTTTAAGCTTGTGGGAAGCCTCCGGCAGAAAAGCACCACATGCTGGGCAGGATAAGACAAGCAGAGTGTAGAGGCTTCATAGGAAAGTCTGACAATTTGCTGGGTCTCACCCTCAGAGAAAATGGATGCTTGCTACTCTCTCTTCCTGAGACCTGGGCCTATCTGGTCAGGGGAAATCTGACCGAGGTCTATAATATCTGAGGAAACCCTCCTCAAAAAAAAAAGATCCATAAAGGCAGAGCAAGAAACAGAAAAACAAGAACTGAAAAATTTTGATCTGTTAAAAAGAATCTATGTTAAAAGCCTATAAAAAGTTGAACTGACTGTCAAAGAAAAGATAACAAAGAAAGCCATCCAGCATGAAATATCTAGACAAAAGAGAGAAAATAACCTCCAGAATAAACTAATCAAGGAAATCAAATGCCTAGATGCCACTAAAAATACCAATATTTCAAATGAGATACAGCTGAAGTGACTAATTCAGAATGTTCAAACAGACATGCAAAATCTCATCAAAAGTCCAGTCAATGAGTTGAGGAAGGATATAAAGAAGACACTGGGCAAACATAAAGAAGAACTCAAAAGTTTGAAAAAAAAACAAATCACAGAACTTATGGGAATGAAAGACCCCATAGAAGAGATGGAAAAACAAGGGAAACCTACAACAATAGATTTGAAGAGGCAGAAGAAAGGATTAGTGAACTAGAGGACTAGACATCTGAAATCCAACATGCAGAAAAATACATAGGGAAAAGAATGGAAAAATATTTGCAAGGTCTCAAGGAATTGAATGACAACATGAAGCACACGATTTATGTGTTGTGGGTATCCCAGAAGGAAAAGAGAAGGGAGAAGGAGGAGAGAGACTAACAGAAGAAATAACCACTGAAAATTTCCCATTATGAAAAACATAAAATTACAGATCTAAGGAGCATAGTATACCCCAAACAGAATAGATCCAAATAGACATCCTCCAAAGTACTTATTAATCAGATTGTCAAATGTCAAAGACAAAGAGAGGATTTTGAAAGGCACACGAGAAAGCAATCTATCACACATAAGGGAAGCTCAATAAGGCTACGTGTGGACTATAGTCAATAAGACTATATCTCTGAAGGTCGCTGGCTGATGGACTCTGCTTCTCGTGGCTATGTTGTCCTGCTATGCTCTCTCTGAATCTCTTTCATTCTCCTAAGTGTTTCCTCTTTTATAGGACTCCAGAAACTAATCAAGGCCTACCCAAATGGGTGGAGACACTCCTCCATCTAATCCAGCTTAACAACTACTCTTGATTAAATCACATTCTTCTCTGCTCTCTCTGAATCTCCAATCTCCAAAATGTTTTCTCTTTTATAGGATTTCAGAAAGTAATCAAGACCCACCCAAATGGGTGGAGACATGTTGTCGTCTAATCCAGTTTAACAACCACTCTCGATTGCATCACATCTCCATGGAGATGATCTAATTACAGTTTCAAACATATAATGCTGAATAGGGATTAGAAGAAATGGCTAACTTTACATGGGATTAGGATTAAAACATGGCTTTTCTAGGGTACATACATCCTTTCAAACCAGCACAGATTTATATATAATCCAAAAGACAAAACGGTAGAAGAAAGTACTGCCTTTACAGTAATAACATTAATGTTAATGAATTAAACTCCCCAATCAAAAGACATAGACTGGCAAAATGGATCAAAAACAGGACCCATCTATATGCTGTCTACAGGAGACTCACTTTAGAGCCAAGGACAAAAATGGGTTGAAAGTGAAAGGTTGCAAAAAGATATTTCATTCAAACAACAACCAGAAAGAGTAGCTATACTAATATCTGACAAATTAAACTTCAAATTTGAAACCATTAAAAGAGACAAAGAAGGATATTATGTAGTAATAAAAGGAACAATTCAATAAAAAGACATAACAATCATAAATATTTATGCACCAAGCTTAAGTGCTCCAAAATACATGAGGCAAAAACTGACAACATTGAAGGGAGAAGTAGACATTTTTACCATAATTATTGGAGACTTCAACTCCCCACTCTCATCAATGGATAGAACATCTAGCAGAGGATCAATAAGGAAACAGATTTTGAATAATGTGATAAATGAACTAGACTTAACAGACATTTACAGAACATTACACCCCACAAGAGCAAGATACACATTTTTCTCAAGTGCTCACGGATCATTTTCAAGGGTAGACCATATGCTGGATCACAAAACAAGTCTCAATACATTTAAGAAGATTGAAATCATATAAAACACTTTCTGGGATCATAATGGAATGAAGTTGGAAATCAATAACAGGGAGAAGGCCAGAAAATTCTCAAATACATGGAGGCTAAATAACACACTCTTAAACAACCAGGGGTCAAGGAAGAAATTACAAGAGAAATACTAAGTATCTTGAGGCAAATGAAAATGAAACATAACATATCAAAATTTATGGGATGCAGTAAAGGCAGTGCTGAGAAAGAAATTTATTGCCTTAAAAGCCTACATTAAAAGAAGAAAGAGGAAAACTCAAAGAATTAACTGTTCACTTGGAAAAACTAAAGAACAGCAGACTAACCCCAAAGTAAACAAAAGGAAAGAAATAATGAAGATTAGAGCAGAAATAAATGAAATTGAGAATATGAAAATGATCAAGAAAATCAACAAAACCAGAAGTTGGTTCTTTGAGAAAATCAATAAAATCGATGGACCCTTACTTAGGCTGACCAAAAAAAAAAGAGAGAGAGAGAGAGAGAGAGAGCATGCAAATAAATGAGAAATGGAAGAGGAGACATAACCACTTACCCAACAGAAATAAAGGAGGTAATGAGAGGACACTGTAAGCAAGTACATGCTAATAAACTAGACAATGTGGATGAAACGGACAACTTCCTAGAAAGGCATGAACAACCAACATTGACTCAAGAAGAACTAGATCACCTCAGGACTGATTGCAAAAATTCAGAAATGGGACAGTGTGACAGTGGCTCAATGGCAGAATTCTCGCCTGCCAAGCTGGAGACCTGGGTTCAATTCCCAGTGCCTGACCGTGCGAAAAAAAAATTCAGAGATGGATAGCACAATTCTGCCTGAGAGTAGCACAATAATATAAGTACACTAAATGCAACTGAATGTGAGTATGGTTGAGAGAGAAGGGACATGTATGACACCAGAAGGAAAGACAGAGGATGAATACTGGAACAATGTAACTTAGAAATGCCTGGAGTGGACAATGATGGTGATTAAATGTACAAATCTAAAAAACGTTTTTGCATGAGGGAGAACAAATGGATGTCAGCATTGCAAGAGATTGAAAATCAATGGTATACAAGAAAAGGTAAAATCAATACAAGCTAGGTTCTATAGTCAACAGTAACATTGTAAAATGCTCCCACTGAATGTAATGAAGACGGTATGCCAAAACTAAATGTCAACAAGGGGGGTGGGTGGCACCGGGGAGGCATATGGATTCTTTGTGGAAGAAAAGGAAATGTTTTCATATAGATTATGCTGGCAAAGACATGCCTATTTACTTAGTGTGCTGGTTTGAAAGGATGTATGTCCCCTAGAAAAGCCATGTTTTAATCTAAATCCTATTTCATAAAGGCAGAATAACCCCTAGTCAATACTGTATGTTTGAAATTGTAATCAGATCATCTCCCTGGAGATGTGATTTAATCAACAGTGGTTGTTAAGCTGGATTAGGTGATGACATGTCTCCACCCATTTGGGTGGATCTTGATAAATTTCTGGAGTCCTATAATAGAGGAAACATTTTGGAGAAAGAAAGAGATTCAGAGAGAGCAATGGAGAACGACATAGCCATGAGAAGCAGAGACCCCACAAGCCAGTGACCTTTGGAGATGAAAAAGGAAATGCCTCCCGGGGAACTTCATGAAGCAGGAAGCCAGGTGAGAAAGTAGCAGATGATGCCTTGCTCACCATGTGCCCTTCCAGCTGAGAGAGAAACTCTGACCGTGTTCACCATGTGCTTTTCCAGATGAGAGAAAAACCCTGAACATCATCGGCCTTCATGAACCAAGGTATCTTTCCCTGGATGCTTTTGATTGGACATTTCTATACACTTGTTTTAATTGGACATTTTCTCGGCCTTAGAACTGTAAAGTAGCAGCTTATTAAATTCCCCTTTTAAAAGCCATTCTGTTTCTGGTATATTGCATTCCAGCAGCTAGCAAACTAGAACACCTAGGTTGGACTATGTGATGTGCAGATAAAACTGTTAAAAAATGAAAAGAGAAACAAATGCTAGAGAAAATGTGGAGAAAGAGATGTACCTATTCACTGTAGGGAAGCTGAGAGGTGCAGACCCTTGGAGGGCAGAGTGGTGGTTCCACAGGAGGCTGGGGGTGGGGTTGCCATAAGATCCTGCAACCCCGTTGTTGGTATATACTTGGAGAACTGAGTGTGGGGACTCCAGTGGACATTTGCACACTGGTGTTCAGAGTGGCAGTGTTTGAGATTCACCGTGGATGGAGGTGGCCTAAAATACGACAGAGGAATGGAAGAGGGAACTGTGATGTATACATACAATGGACTACCGAGTGGGTGAATGAACCTTGAGGACAGTATGTTGAATAAAATGTCAGAAACAAAAGGAAAAACAAAAAAGAATAGTGTCTAACTCACAGTGTTGTTTTGAGGATTAAATGAGGTAAGATCTGCTCCTGGCATGCAGTAAGTGCTCCATAATCGGAGGTTCTGTTTTTTAGTTAATAATCTTGGGGGTTGGATGGCAGGAGGGAGAGACTATTAAGTATTTTTAAAATATATTACTATGATTTTTGAACTATTTCAACAAGTAAAATTTATTTATTTTTATTTTTTTCACATGGGCAGGCACCGGGAATCAAATTCAGGCGAGAACTCTGCCTGCTGAGCCACCATGGCCAGCCCTACACTTTATTTTTGTAACTGAAAAAAGAAATTATTTTGTAACTGAGAAAAATGGGGGAAAAAAAGGGCCATCCACTGGATTAAGTATGAAAATTTGATTCTGGGAACAGCTGAGTCTCCAGACAGATGGATAAACGTGTAGTCGCTTTGATGGCTCTCAAAATGGAGAGCTAGAATGAGTCAGAGCCTTTCCCGTAGGTTTTCATCATTTTTAAGTTGGAATCTGTGTCATTCCCACAAAAAATTCTCGCAATAACAGGCACGCTTCCTGGCATAGTAATTAGAAACCCAAATAAGTGAGTGTTTTCATTTCCCGAGAGCTTGGCTCTGCCATGTGAGCTTAGAACTGGTCTTCTTGGTTGCAGAGTGGCCGGTGGCCAGGGACACAGCAGGCAGAGGCTGACCTCGCTGACCTTTGCATGCATTATTGACAACTCATTGCACCTCACAAAACCTCAGTTTCCATACTCGCTCCTTCTTCCTGGGGGTTACTTTGGGGATTTAATGAGACAATCCATGTGCAGGTCTTAGCAGAATGTTTGGCTCAGAAAACCCACTCAAACATGATGAAGAAGATGATGATGGTGGCTGATTTGCAGGACTGAAATGCATGCAAAAGAAATGGTAAATTTGGCTAAAAAAAAAAAAACTTAAAACCTTCGTAGTTCAAAAACATTGTGTATAAAAATTACTCTTAATGAAGCATTTTGCATGTCCATCCCAATAGGAAATGTGCAAAAGAAACACTAATGGAAGAAAAATACAATTGGTTGAAAAAAGCGATAGCAAAGTGCCTCACCCCCACTCTCCAAACAGCTTTACTGGGGAATTGTTCCCAGACTTTTTGGCCTGTCTGAGGCTTCTTCCTAAGCCTCCTCTGAAAGCAGCTAACCATTCTGACTGGTATGTTTGGTAAAAGCAAACTAGGGGTGCTCAGCTCACTTGCCTCTTTTAACTTTTGGGAGCCAGGTATCTGCAGCGGGGGTTCTCCTCTGTTCCCCAGTGCTGAGACTCTCAGTGGGCAGCGCCTGTGCCTGGCAAGAGCCACCCCTGCCGTCCATCTGTCTGGCACTGCCTGCTGTTAGGTGTGGGGGAGGCTGCCAAATTCCTAATTCCATTTTTGGCTCTCATATGAAGCTGCATCCTCCACCTTCATCTTTGTCTTCTGTCCGTCTTCTGTCTTATTTCTGGAATTGTTGGACCCGAGGACAGGGAAAAGAATTGTATTCACTGGGCTCCTCAAAGACCTCAGCCACACACGCCGGAGAAGACACTTTATTAACCATCAAACAAACGCTCGTAGACAGAAATGAAAGTCTATATATCTACTTGTGCAGGGTAGAGTGGGAGAAGGGGGTCCATAGTCTGCTGGTGGGGGTGGACCTGTCACTATCTGTCCAGGGGGCAGTCGGGCCGTGAGTGTCAGGAGCTATAAAATAGTTCAGAACCTTGGACCCAGAAGTTTCAATACTAGGGACTCTCTCCCATAAGATGTATGCCCAAGCTATTCCTTATAGCATAGTTTATAATGGTAAATGCAAAAACAATCGAAATGCACAAAAAGGAGGGAATGGCTGGATATGTTATGGACCAGTCTCAGGGTGGAATGTTATATAGCCATTCAAAAGTGTTTGTGAAACATTTCGTTACCTGCCTGTAATGTGATGTCAAGCAACACAATGGAATATAACACTATTTACAAAGTATAAACCCAATTATACATTTTAAGATTTGGAAGGAGATGCATTTAAACTGCAATGAGAGTTACATGTAGTGGTTGGTTTTTATTTCTGCTCCTGTGTTTTTCTACATTGCCCGCAATGTGATCATACTACACTAATAAAAAGAAAAACCACGAAACAGTCTAAAATGAATACAACATGATAATTGGGAGAATACAGTGTTGAAGAACCAGAAGATTGAGCAACTGGCTGGAGTCTGTTGCTAGGGCTTGCTGGGGGAAGGGGGTTGAAGAGTAAAGGGCTCACCTGTTGGAAAAAGAGAGGAAAAGCATTCCAGAGGAGGAACTGGCAAGCAGGACACACTTAGAATGCACCAGGGGAGGGGAGGGCAGCTGTGCAGAAGGGAGATTCTGCCCTTCTTTGTGGCAGAATTTTGTCACCAGACTTAAACACAAAATTATCTCTCCTTGGTCAGGGTCCACCTGCTTCAAGCTCCTGTTGGAAGTGAGACACTTTGCCCCACTTACCTTGTTCCCCTCTGGTCAAGAACCCTCAAAGACGGCTGGGTCTAAGGTCAGCAGTTCCCTCCACGACCGGGAGAGGGCGCTGTGGTGCAGAAGCGAACAGCCAAAGATGCCAAAGACTTACGTTCTAGTTCTGTGTGTATTCAGGTGAACTGTGAAATTCACGGGTCACCTGGGGAGGATAGCACCCTCATCACGGGATGCCTGTGGCGCTCCAATAAAACCATGGGGACGACTGGCTTGCAACCTGGAAACCGATGTGTGAATATGCGGGGTTAACACTTACTTCTATACTTGCTTTATTCAGTGTCTCACTTCCAACAGATACATTGTTCGCTTCTCCCAAACTCCTGCCTTCCAAGGAGCTTGGAGTCTGCCTGCTCTGGGCTGTGACCACCTGCCCCATGGCCTCCAGGGCTTGCTCACTTAAAGCCCTGCTGGACTCTCTGGTACAGACAGCTGGACCTCCCGCGGGGCTTGGGCCACTGAACAGCACCCTCAGCCCGGGGCCAGGTGACAAGGGCCTTCTCAGGATTAAACGCCAAGCTAAACTGTGATCCTGGGAGCAGTTCTGGTCTTCCCCAGACCCAAGTCTCCTCCAGAGCAGAGGAAGAGAGGTCTTACCCTCTCTTTCCAAATTCCAACCTCCTGCCCTAAATCCCATGTCCACGAATGGGGACCCGTCATCGACGGTGGCTCCAGACCACCCTCCAGCATTCCTGTCCTCTGCAGATCGGCCTTCGTGGTGGCCCCTCTGTCACTATCAGGCTTTGCCCTGACTCTGTCCAGCGAGTCTCTGTACAGTTGTGCAGATTGTGCACTGCACACCGGCTGCGGCCTGTGCGGTGCAAGGCCAGGCCTGACCTCCACGAGCAGCAGCCCTTCCCCCGGCTTGACTCTCAAGTCCAGGCACCCTGGTACCATTCAGGAAAAGTCCCAGATTTGAGCTCTGGCTTGGCCTCTTCTCACAGTGTGATGGGGAAGGTCTCAGGTTGCTCCGAACCTCGATTTCCTCAACTGGGAAGTGAGGGGCTAGATTGGCTGGTTTTTAAGCTCAGCTACCTAGACAGTAACCTGGTTCAGTCCACCTGGTCCAGTGGAGTCCAGGTAATGTCCTTTTCTGTCCTCAGCCTTGGGGTCCCAGCGCCTTCCTTCCCAAAGGCAGCCTTAAACTCCTGCTGACCTTGACCCTGTTCTAGCATCCCCCTTCAACCATCGCAGGAAGCGCTGACCAAAGGCCCTAAAAACAGGTCTTTACACCCCAAGGGCTCGTGACCCGCTGCCCCTCTGGAGGTGAGCACAGCCTCCTCCCAGGCAGAGAGGGGCAGGGAGAGCGAGGAGGTGGTAGGGGAAGTTCCAGAGAGCCACACCTGCCTGGAAGGAGGTCACAGAGAGGTCAGGGGACAGCCAGGCTGCAGCCCTCTTGGGCCAAGGCAATTCCAGGTTCGGTAGGTCAGCAGGTGAGGGCCCTTTGGGTGGGGGGCCTTTGAGTGCCCCGTGGTCACACAGGTCATCCCACCTCCCCCACCCACCCCACTTGTGACTGCACAAGGTCAATTGTGGAGCCAGGCAGGCTGACCCCTGACCCAAGGAGGGCATGGAGCTAGAGGGAGGCATGGTCCCAAGCCTGACTTGCCCCTGCTTCAGAGCCTCTGGGCTCCAAGGTGCCTTGGGCTGTCCCGCCGCCCCCCGAGGGAACTGACCTGCTTGTGCGGCGTCCCTACAGCTGGGCTGTGGCCTGCAGAAGGCAGTGCATGAGGCTGGGCAGGTCAGGGGGCCACGTGCGCCTCATTTCCATTTTATCCTGAGGCATTTGGGGTCACTGCAGACATTAAGCAATGGAGAAATGTAGTCGGAGGTGGGCTTTTGGGAGGTCACTCCGGCTGCCTGTGGACAACGGACTGGAGAAGGGCCAGGAGGAGCCAGGCAGGAGGCTGTGCAGCCATTCTGCACCAGGAGGGGACAGCGGCAGGGGAGACAGGCGATGTGAGGTCAGGGAGACGGACACCACATCTGTCCAGCCCGCCTGTGTCCAGCGTCCCCCATGGGGCAGGCACTGAGCATCCACCAAGCCTGGCCACTGAACAATGCCCAAGGGAACGGAGCTGGGGTTGGGAGATGGTGGGCTGGAGGCCCCGGGACAACTGCAGGATGCCCTGAGATCAGACACAAGCTGGCAGAGCCCCAAGAGGAGCGTGGGGGAGGGTAAGAAACACAGGTGAGACTTCTCACTGTGCTGCCTGAGCCCCACCCCACCACCTCATCCTCCCACCCCGCTAAAGTAAGATGAGAGGTACATACGGGGTCCCATACCCATCCCCAGCCAGCACCGCGCAGCTACCATCGTCTAACATCAGAGAGTCATGTCAACTCCGGAAATCATCTCTGCTTCCATCACTTACCAACCCTCTTTTCCACTGAAGTGGACCTTCCCCTACTGGCTTGAAAAAGCGTCCATTTCTTTCGTTGGAGCTCCCACCTCCTCGTGTTTATTCAGAAGAAACCTGCTCCGCTGCAAGGAAAGTTACTGTTCCTTCCCCTCAGCAGCACCTGCTAAGGCCCACTCTGACTTCTAGCCACCCAGCCTGCTAAGCCGCCGTTTTTAAGACTAAGTCTGATTTGCAGCACAGCGCAAAGCACAGCCCTTCCGCCTGTCTTCCCCCAACTGGGTGAGGCCGCCTCATCTCACCCCATCCCTAGCCACTCCCTTAGCCCACCATCCCCAGGCACTATAACACCCCAGACTCTGGCTTGCTGGTGGAGACGACCCGCTGCTTTCCCTGCAGACTCCGTGCTGGTCGACTACACGATAAATTCTTTCTTTTCTCAACATCCTGGTGACTCAGTACTGGCTGAACCTGTCAGAAGAATCCACTTTGGGCAGCAACTCATGCCCGAAACCTTTCCACCCAGTTTGGACTGAAATTAAATAAAGGTAGAAAGCATCCTGGCGTCTTGGTGCGCAGAGCAATCCGAAATGGTTCTTTTTTTGTTCCTTTGAAATCACCACAAACTAACTACGGGCAGAACAAACCACATCCAGAAGGGAAGTGATGAAGCTTAGAGAACCCGGAGAAGAGCTGCGGGGACTTGCTGACGGTTCGGAGGCGGTAAATAAGAGACGTGCTTGCTTTGGGACGCCAAAGGAAAAAGGAAGGCTGCAGTAGCAGCGGCAGCTTAGCAATCATCTTTGTCCTGGGCTCATCAATGAAGAAAACATAGAAAATGAACCATTTCCCAGGTGCTGTGTGCACCTTTTGACACTCCATTTTAAAAGATCCTCAAGGAGGAAGAGAAATCATTTTGGATTTTTTTTTTCCGCATGGGCAGGCACCGGGAATTGAACACGGGTCTCCGGCAGGCGAGAACTCTGCCTGCTGAGCTACCGTGGTCCACCCTTTTATTACCTTTTTATCTTGAGATAATTGTAGATTGGCATGCAGTTGTAAGGAAGAAAATCGAAAGACGCCATAAACCTTTCACCCAGTTTCCCCCCACCAATGGAAATATTTTGTATAACTATAGTAGGATATCGCAACCAGGAAACTGACATTGTTACAATAGCTTTGTCTTGAAGCCAGGGAAGAACTCACAAAGAGACACATAGATGCTTTTGAAAAGATGATAATGCAAAGGCTCTTCACATAAAAGGAAATCTAAAATTAAATGACAAGGTAACCAGACAGGGAGAAAATGCTTTTGTGTTAATTCTGGGAAGAACTTTGTGTCCATATGATGAATATGTCCACATTTATAAGAAAAACATTATTAGGTGGCTCTTGAGAATGTTTTGATGGCATCCAGAATTATAACCCAAGCGCCTAAAATACAGTAATATCTAAACAATTCCGTAAAGCAACATTAGATGGGTCCACTTATTGAGATAAGGCTGTTTTGAGGTATTATTATTTGATTGTGGCCTATCTAGAGTCCTTCACCATTACCTCCTATGTCCAGGAACTCACCAGTTTCTTTTAGAATAACTTCCTAAGCATCTTGTGTCTTTTTTTTTTTTTTTTTTTTTTTTTTTTTTTTTTTTTAAAGGAAAGACAGAGAGAAGGAAGGAAGGATAGAAGGAAGGAAGGAAGGAAGAAAGGGAAACATTTTTAAACATTTTCTTGTTTTATTGTATTCTGTTTCTCCGTTTTTTTGTTACATGGGCTGGGGCCGGGAATCGAACCGAGGTCCTCCGGCATAGCAGGCAAGCACTTTGCCCGCTGAGCCACCGCGGCCCGCCCCATCTTGTGTCTTTTAACTGACTCATTCATTTGAGACATTTGTACTGATCACCCACTATCCGTCAGGTAATTTTGATGGTGTTGGAAAAACGTGAGTGACCAGTAACTGTCCTTTTAGGAGCTGACATTCTAATCCCAACCCCCCACCCTCACCCCATCATCATCTCTTTAAATGCCCTTTTCAGGTTTCCAGGATCTTCCTGCAAAGCCCCTCCATAAGGACCCTTACAGAGCTTCCATATCTGTCACCTCTGAGCACTTTCCCTCCTCCCGGGTTTGCTCCTCACTGCTTACTCTTCCGAAGGACAAATCTGAGTGTGTCCCTTTCATGCTCAAAATCCTCCCGCTGCTTCCATCGCTCCCCCTCTCTGCAGGACCTGCTCTGAACGCCTCTGCAGCTCTGATGGCCTTGCCCCCAGCTTCCTGGGCATCTCCTCTTCGGCCACCTTCCTCCCAGCCCAGCCTCCAGCTTCCTATCTTTGCACAGATCCTTCTCCGTGGGTCCCCTCTAGTCTTTCTACCTGAAAACTCCCTTCTGCTAACCTTTTAGTCTAAACATGCTGTGAATGAGCCTGAATTCACACGCAGTTTCCCCCAGGGGCAAACCTAGAAAATGACTTGGCCAGTAGCCAGTGATCAGGAAATATTTGTTCAATGAACAAATTGGTAAAAAAGGCGCAAGATATTCAGATATTTAGAATGCAATACTAGGAAATTCCAGTTAGTGGGAGATCAAGTAACTCTTATCGATTGAATTAATGTGATGACATTATTTATTATGAACCGAGAGATGTGTTTGTCTGTTTCAGCATTATTTTTATCCTAAGGCCCTTGATCTTGCTACCGTTTGGTAACACTGTCTCCTTTGAGGGGCTGCACAGAACATTATTTGGAACTCATTTTTTTGTTTTGTTTTTTTAATTGTTTGCTGAAAGTAAAAGTCATATATGCTCATTATAAAAATTTGGAAAATTAGAAAAGAGTATAAAGGAGAGAACACCAAATATTCAGAGGGTATCATTGCAAAGTTTTGGTGCATTTTCATTTTCCCCAGTAATTTTATTTACTTTGCAATGATTATACATTTATTGCATATATATGTGTATATATAAACATTTGCTTATAAAAATGTGTGCACATATATGTGCCTATATAAATGTGTACATATATAAATGCATATGTATGTGTGTATATATGTACATATAAATTATTGACACAAACTGCTAAAATGATTTTTTTAAATATTGCAAAAATTTACTCTCCCATCTTTAGAACAACAATGCATGGATTGCCACACATTCTCTAATTTTTATAATAACTACTAGTTCCAGAGGTAAAAATTGATCTTTTGTAATTTTGTTTTTCTTTGATTCCTGGTAATATTGAGTATATTTGTACTTGTTTTTAAGGTATTTGCATTTCATATTTCTAAGTGTTCTAAACTTTTCCTTTCCCCATTTATTTGATGAAAGATTCCAGTTTTTCTCATTGATTTGAATGCACGATTTGTCAATATTTTTATGTTGTTGCTAAATAATGTTGGGGAAATTTTATATTTTATGTTACTAGAATAATTTGTTTTTAAGCCAGGGAACACAAACAGTGAACCCTAAATTAATCCATGAACTATAGCTTACAGTACAATTATAAAAATGTGCTTTCACCAATTGTAACAAATATTCCACCCCAATGCAAGGTGTCAGTATTAGGATGTAAGTGGGAGCCCTGTTTTGCATGCCTGATTGTTCTCTACACCTACAGCTTCTCTAAAAAAAGAAAAAATAGGTTAGGAGTGGCTATCTCCCCATCAGATATCTTGCCAGTTATCCTGTCATCATTCATTAAGAACACTTTCATTTCCCCATTAATTTCTGACACCGCATTTAACCGATGTTAAATACTGATCTGAGTCTGGTTGTTCCCTGGTCATTGATCTGCTCATTTCTTCTTGTAACATCCAGAATCCCTTATTTCAGATTTACCACCTGGTATAAAATCTGGCAGAGCAGGCTCTCCTTCATTTCTCCTCTTGTAGAATGTTTCCTTGGTGTTTCCAAACTAGTCACTCCTCCAGGGTCATTTGGAGAAGTTACTAACTCTAAAACATTGAATTTTCCATTCTGATAGAGCTGATCTGTCTGAAAAAAAAAAAGCCCTTAAAAATATTTTCCAACTTAATTCTTAGTTTTATTTATTTGGCCTCATGATTATTATCAAGGATTTTCTTAGCCATTTTATTTTGTGGATGCTGACATAAAACAGATTCGTATTTCATTTATTTTTAACTGGTTTAATGTTTCTAAACAGAAGTGTTACTTTGCAGTTATGTAGTGAATGTACTTTACTAACTTCTTCTTTAACTTTTGGGTGGATTGCTTGAATTTCTGGGTGCACTGCTAAGGGAGGAGTGCTTGCTTCCACCTGCGCCAAGCGTCAAGCATTCCATTGATAGACAGTTCAGTCCAGGTAAAGTGGTGGTGGTTACACTTCATGTGGGCGTGTTCAGTGTGCAAAAGCTCATGGAGCTGTCCACTTAGGATTTGTGTTTTTTTCTACATTTGCAAAACTTCAATAAAAATTCTTGCTCCCTCCCACTTCCTGCACATTGCTTCAACGAGTCTCTCCACTTGAGCTTCTGCAAACTGACGCTCCCCCGCTTTGTCCTGGTTGGTGGAGTTCGGAGTCTCTGTTCACCACCTCAGACAGCACAAGCCAAAGCATGCCAGGTGGGAAAGGAATAGGTGTTTTGTTAAACCCAAACTTCAAAGTTTAATGAACAATTTATTCAAGCCAATATTCCCTAAGGAGATGCTAAGTCCCTGCCTCTGACTCCAAATCCTCCCTGGCCACTTCTCACCCCACTCATCTGGGAGCCAGCACACCATGTGTGGGCAAGGGTCAGCAGGCGTCCACCATTTACACGGTGGCAGCACCCTCCCCCCCCACCACAGTCACATACAGGGAGGGGCTGGCATCTCTAGGGGATGGAGTTCTCCACCAGTAAATGATGACCAAAGCTCCATGAACATCCAGTTACCCATTTAAAGGCCAACCATGACTGAGCTGAGATCAGAACACCTGAAGCTCAGAGGGCCAGCAGCCAGGTCAGCTCAGGGAGGGCACGTTCAAAAGGGGTCCCAAAGAGGTCCTTGCTGTGTCCCTCTCACATGTGCTGGGGACAGATAAGAAAGGGATAATGACACTGGGATTTTCATTTATGTTTCGACCTAGTCAATGCTCTCACTCTCCTGATACAAATAACAAGTCTTGCTTAAGATACAGGATTAGAGTGAGTTCCTGAGCTTGGTGATGACCAGCATCCAGAGAGAATTTCATAAAAGGTCTCATAATTTTGTAAGAAGCTCACAATGTCAAAAAAAAAAAAAAAGACTAAAAAAATGTGCATTTTGGAGGTTGCTCTGCTTTCGTATCTTTGGATGATAGGACCCTCAGAAACCAGCAGATTTCCCAAACCCTTGAAAATGCACAAAAAATTTCAGGGTCCATGAGTGTCTTAAAGTCTACCCACAGAGATAGCTCAGGATTTATGGGTCCCAGTTTTCTGATCTAAAATTCATGCTCAGAGAAATACGTCCAAAGGGTACTGCCGAGGAAATATAAAAATAAGTTGTTGTTTTTTTCCCCTTTCAATATTGTGTGTATAATGACCTTTCAATATCTGGAAAGAGTGACATGGAAGGTCTCAAGGATTTCTTTTACCTTTTATTTAATAAGCTTCTAAACTGAATTTACATGTGAATTTTGTATTGATAGATTTCAAAAAAAAACTTTTTTTTTCTTTTTTTTTATTAATTAAAAAAAGAATTAACAAAACAATTAGAAATCATTCCAATCTACATGTACAATCAGTAATTCTTAATAACATCACATAGTTGCATATTCATCATTTCTTAGTGCATTTGCATCGATTTAGAAAAAGAAATAAAAAGACAACAGAATAAGAATTAAAACAATAATAGAAAGAAAAAAACAAAAAAAACAAACACAAAAAACCTATACCTCACATGCAGCTTCATTCAGTGTTTTAACATAATTGCATTACAATTGGGTAGTATTGTGCTGTCCATTTCTGAGTTTTTATATCCAGTCCCGTTGTACAGTCTGTATCCCTTCAGCTCCAATTATCCCTTCTCTTTTTTTTTTTTTTTTAATTAACGGAAAAAAAGAAATTAACCCAACATTTAGAGATCATACCATTCTACATATGCAATCATTAATTCTTAACATCATCACATAGATGCATGATCATCATTTCTTAGTACATTTGCATTGGTTTAGAAGAACTAGCAACATAACCGAAAAAGATATAGAATGTTAATATAGAGAAAAAAATAAAAGTAATAATAGTAAAATCAAAACAAAACAAAACAAAACAAAACAAAAACCTATAGCTCAGATGCAGCTTCATTCAGTGTTTTAACATGATTACTTTACAATTAGGTATTATTGTGCTGTCCATTTTTGAGTTTTTGTATCTAGTCCTGTTGCAGTCTGTATCCCTTCAGCTTCAATTACCCATTGTCTTACCCTGTTTCTAACTCCTGCTGAACTCTGTTACCAATGACATATTTCAAGTTTATTCTCGAATGTCCGTTCACATCAGTGGGACCATACAGTATTTGTCCTTTAGTTTTTGGCTGGATTCACTCAGCATAATATTCTCTAGGTCCATCCATGTTATTACATGGTTCATAAGTTTATCTTGTCTTAAAGCTGCATAATATTCCATCGTATGTATATACCACAGTTTGTTTAGCCACTCTTCTGTTGATGGAGATTTTGGCTGTTTCCATCTCTTTGCAATTGTAAATAATGCTGCTATAAACATTGGTGTGCAAATTTCCGTTTGTGTCTTTGCCCTTAAGTCCTTTGAGTAGATACCTAGCAATGGTATTGCTGGGTCGTATGGCAATTCTATATTCAGCTTTTTGAGGAACCGCCAAACTGCCTTCCACAGTGGTTGCACCCTTTGACATTCCCACCAACAGTGGATAAGTGTGCCTCTTTCTCCACATCCTCTCCAGCGCTTGTCATTTTCTGTTTTGTTGATAATGGCCATTCTGGTGGGTGTGAGATGATATCTCATTGTGGTTTTGATTTGCATTTCTCTAATGGCCAGGGACATTGAGCATCTCTTCATGTGCCTCTTGGCCATCCGTATTTCCTCTTCTGAGAGGTATCTGTTCAAGTCTTTTTCCCATTTTGTAATTGGGTTGGCTGTCTTTTTGTTGTTGAGATGAACAATCTCTTTATAAATTCTGGATACTAGACCTTTATCTGATATATCATTTCCAAATATTGTCTCCCATTGTGAAGGCTGTCTTTCTACTTTCTTGATGAAGTTCTTTGATGCACAAAAGTGTTTAATTTTGAGGAGTTCCCATTTATTTATTTCCTTCTTCAGTGCTCTTGCTTTAGGTTTAAGGTCCATAAAACCGCCTCCAGTTGTAAGATCCATAAGATATCTCCCAACATTTTCCTCTAACTGTTTTATGGTCTTAGACCTAATGTTTAGATCTTTGATCCATTTTGAGTTAACTTTTGTATAGGGTGTGAGAGATGGGTCTTCTTTCATTCTTTTGCATATGGATATCCAGTTCTCTAGGCACCATTTATTGAAGAGACTGCTCTGTCCCAGGTGAGTTGGCTTGACTGCCTTATCAAAGATCAAATGTCCATAGATGAGAGGGTCTATATCTGAGCACTCTATTCGATTCCATTGGTCGATATATCTATCTTTATGCCAATACCATGCTGTTTTGACCACTGTGGCTTCATAATATGCCTTAAAGTCAGGCAGCGCGAGACCTCCAGCTTCGTTTTTTTTCCTCAAGATGTTTTTAGCAATTCGGGGCACCCTGCCCTTCCAGATAAATTTGCTTATTGGTTTTTCTATTTCTGAAAAATAAGTTGTTGGGATTTTGATTGGTATTGCATTGAATCTGTAAATCAATTTAGGTAGGATTGACATCTTAACTATATTTAGTCTTCCAATCCATGAACACGGTATGCCCTTCCATCTATTTAGGTCTTCTGTGATTTCTTTTAGCAGTTTTTTGTAGTTTTCTTTATATAGGTTTTTTGTCTCTTTAGTTAAATTTATTCCTAGGTATTTTATTCTTTTAGTTGCAATTGTAAATGGGATTCGTTTCTTGATTTCCCCCTCAGCTTGTTCATTACTAGTGTATAGAAATGCTACAGATTTTTGAATGTTGATCTTGTAACCTGCTACTTTGCTGTACTCATTTATTAGCTCTAGTAGTTTTGTTGTGGATTTTTCCGGGTTTTCGACGTATAGTATCATATCGTCTGCAAACAGTGATAGTTTTACTTCTTCCTTTCCAATTTTGATGCCTTGTATTTCTTTTTCTTGTCTAATTGCTCTGGCTAGAACCTCCAACACAATGTTGAATAATAGTGGTGATAGTGGACATCCTTGTCTTGTTCCTGATCTTAGGGGGAAAGTTTTCAATTTTTCCCCATTGAGGATGATATTAGCTGTGGGTTTTTCATATATTCCCTCTATCATTTTAAGGAAGTTCCCTTGTATTCCTATCTTTTGAAGTGTTTTCAACAGGAAAGGATGTTGAATCTTGTCGAATGCCTTCTCTGCATCAATTGAGATGATCATGTGATTTTTCTGCTTTGATTTGTTGATATGGTGTATTACATTAATTGATTTTCTTATGTTGAACCATCCTTGCATACCTGGGATGAATCCTACTTGGTCATGATGTATAATTCTTTTAATGTGTTGTTGGATACGATTTGCTAGAATTTTATTGAGGATTTTTGCATCTGTATTCATTAGAGAGATTGGTCTGTAGTTTTCTTTTTTTGTAATATCTTTGCCTGGTTTTGGTATGAGGGTGATGTTGGCTTCATAGAATGAATTAGGTAGTTTTCCCTCCACTTCGATTTTTTTGAAGAGTTTGAGGAGAATTGGTACTAATTCTTTCTGGAACGTTTGGTAGAATTCACATGTGAAGCCATCTGGTCCTGGACTTTTCTTTTTAGGAAGCTTTTGAATGACTAATTCAATTTCTTTACTTGTGATTGGTTTGTTGAGGTCATCTATGTCTTCTTGAGTCAAAGTTGGTTGTTCATGTCTTTCCAGGAACCCGTCCATTTCCTCTAAATTGTTGTATTTATTAGCGTAAAGTTGTTCATAGTATCCTGTTATTACCTCCTATATTTCTGTGAGGTCAGTAGTTATGTCTCCTCTTCCATTTCTGATCTTATTTATTTGCATCCTCTCTCTTCTTCTTTTTGTCAATCTTGATAGGGGCCCATCAATCTTATTGATTTTCTCATAGAACCAACTTCTGGTCTTATTGATTTTCTCTACTGTTTTCATATTTTCAATTTCATTTATTTCTGCTCTGATCTTTGTTATTCCTTTCCTTTTGCTTGCTTTGGGATTAGTTTGCTGTTCTTTCTCCAGTTCTTCCAATTGAACAGTTAATTCCTGCATTTTTGCCTTTTCTTCTTTTCTGATAAAGGCATTTAGGGCAATAAATTTCCCTCTTAGCACTGCCTTTGCTGCATCCCATAAGTTTTGATATGTTGTGTTTTCATTTTCATTTGCCTCGAGGTATTTACTAATTTCTCTTGCAATTTCTTCTTTGACCCACTCGTTGTTTAAGAGTGTGTTGTTGAGCCTCCAGGTATTTGTGAATTTTCTGGCATTCTGCCTGTTATTGATTTCCAACTTCATTCCTTTATGATCCGAGAAAGTGTTGTGTATGATTTCAATCTTTTTAAATTTGTTAAGACTTGCTTTGTGACCCAGCATATGGTCTATCTTTGAGAATGATCCATGAGCACTTGAGAAAAAGGTGTATCCTGCTGTTGTGGGATGTAATGTCCTATAAATGTCTGTTAAGTCTAGCTCATTTATGGTAATATTCAGATTCTCTATTTCTTTATTGATCCTCTGTCTAGATGTTCTGTCCATTGATGAGAGTGGGGAATTGAAGTCTCCAACTATTATGGTATTTGTGTCTATTTCCCTTTTCAGTGTTTGCAGTGTATTCCTCACGTATTTTGGGGCATTCTGGTTCGGTGCATAAATATTTATGATTGTTATGTCTTCTTGTTTAATTGTTCCTTTTATTAGTATATAGTGTCCTTCTTTGTCTCTTTTAACTGTTTTACATTTGAAGTCTAACTTGTTGGATATTAGTATAGCCACTCCTGCTATTTTCTGGTTGTTATTTGCATGAAATATCTTTTCCCAACCTTTCACTTTCAACCTATGTTTATCTTTGGGTCTAAGATGTGTTTCCTGTAGACAGCATATAGAAGGATCCTGTTTTTTAATCCATTCTGCCAATCTATGTCTTTTGATTGGGGAATTCAGTCCATTAACATTTAGTGTTATTACTGTTTGGATAATATTTTCCTCTGCCATTTTGCCTTTTGTATTATATATATATCATATCTGACTTTCCTTCTTTCTACACTCTTCTCCATACCTCTCTCTTCTGTCTTTTTGGTTCTGACTCTAGTGCTCCCTTTAGTATTTCTTGCAGAGCTGGTCTCTTGGTCACAAATTCTCTCAGTGACTTTTTGTCTGAGAATGTTTTAATTTCTCCCTCATTTTTGAAGGACAATTTTGCTGGATATAGGAGTCTTGGTTGGCAGTTTTTCTCTTTTAGTAATTTAAATATATCATCCCACTGTCTTCTAGCCTCCATGGTTTCTGCTGAGAAATCTACACATAGTCTTATTGGGTTTCCCTTGTATGTGATGGATTGTTTTTCTCTTGCTGCTTTCAAGATCCTCTCTTTCTCTTTGACCTCTGACATTCTAACTAGTAAGTGTCTTGGAGAATGCCTATTTGGGTCTAATCTCTTTGGGGTGCGCTGCACTTCTTGGATCTGTAATTTTAGGTCTTTCATAAGAGTTGGGAAATTTTCAGTGAAAATTTCTTCCATTAGTTTTTCTCCTCCTTTTCCCTTCTCTTCTCCTTCTGGGACACCCACAACACGTATATTTGTGCGGTTCATATTGTCCTTGAGTTCCCTGATACCCTGTTCAAATTTTTCCATTCTTTTCCCGATAGTTTCTGTTTCTTTTTGGAATTCAGATGTTCCATCCTCCAAATCACTAATTCTATCTTCTGTCTCTTTGAACCTATCATTGTAGGTATCCATTGTTTTTTCTATCTTTTCTACTTTGTCCTTCACTTCCATAAGTTCTGTGATTTGCTTTTTCAGTTTTTCTATTTCTTCTTTATGTTCAACCCATGTCTTCTTCATGTCCTCCCTCAATTTATCGATTTCGTTTTTGAAGAGGTTTTCCATTTCTGTTCGTATATTTAGCATTAGTTGTCTCAGCTCCTGTATCTCATTTGAACTATTGGTTTGTTCCTTTGACTGGGCCATATTTTCAATTATTTGAGCATGATCCGTTATCTTCTGTTGGCGTCTGCGCATTTAGACAGATTTCCCTGGGTATTGGATCCAAAAGTTTGGAAGATTTTTCTGTGAAATCTCTGGGTTCTGTTTTTCTTATCCTGCCCAGTAGGTGGCGCTCGTGGCACACGTTTGTCTGCGGGTCCCACCAGTAAAAGGTGCTGTGGGACCTTAAACTTTGGAAAACTCTCGCCGTCCTGGGGGTTCGCTAGCCGAAGCGGCTTGAGCCGGCCCGGGGTCCGAATGCAGGGAGGGTTGCTGGTCGCCGCAGCCAGGGAAAGAGCCCGTCCGAATTTCCTAGTTGGCCCTGGGCAACAAGCGTGGCGGGAGGGCGCCAGCGGCAGCGGCCCGCCCGAGAGAGTGCACGTTCCCCGGGAGTCACGGGTTTGGAAGGGGCCTCCCCCACCCGTCACCGTTCTCCGCGGCCTGGGGGTTTCTGATCCAATTCTCTCAGTTGGTCCGGGGGCTGCGCGTGGTGTGGGCGCCAGCCGTCTTTGTTTCAGGGGACCGCCTCTCCAATTCTCCCAGCCGGCCCGGGAAGGGGGAAGGGAGTAACTCCGGCCGCTTGCCACCCCGCCCGGTAAGGCCCGCGCGCCTCGGCGATCTCACCCGAGCTGCTTCTCTCAGCCAGCCAGCCGTTCCAGGATGGGGTACGCTGTCTTTTTTATCTCTGTTGTGGCTTTGGGCGCTTTCTGTATCGTTTCTACTCCCCTAGTAGGTGTCCTGGAGAAGAAACTAAGATCCGCGCGTCTTACTAAGCCGCCATCTTCCAGGAAGTCCCTCCAAAAAAAAACTTTTTAAAAGAAACAGTAACTGTATTTCCAACAAACCAAATCTGGGTGCTACTATTACACTTCTGATTATATAAAGCAGTGTCCTTTGTGTTCACCCCACTCACCCTGGACCCTTACCGGCTGTCAGGCATCTGTCCACCTGTAATCACCTCTGGGCTCTCAGCTCATCTGCTAAGGAACTGCATCCTCTCCGCCGGCTATTGCTTGGCAAATGGCACTCATGCCGATGCCACCAAAGGTGTCCAAATGCCATGTTGTCTCAGCCTCACTGAACTAGGATTCTGCTTGGCCTCTCTGCAGTCCTGTCCCACCACCAAGACCCTGAATTTCTCAGCAGCAAAATCCCTGCCCGCTCTAGAAGGCTTATTAATCCATATGTTATTTATTCTTTCAGGCATTCACTCACAAATATTTATCGAGCACCTAATGTGTATATGTGTGTGTGTTGGGGGGGGGGGGATTCTGTAGACACAGGGAAATTAGGGGTCAAAGTTAAATAGAAAGGCCATCCAGCTGGAAATTCAGATAGCACACTGCTAACAGTTACTAGGCTAACAATCCTAGGGAAAGGGATGTTTCTCACCAGAAGAAAGAGAAATGCAAATAAAGTAACAATATGCCCATTATTAAAATGAAATTCTAAAACTCAGTGCTGGTGATGATATGACAGTTGGGTAATATTCGAGGGAGACCCCATCCCGTGTAAGGGCCGCCTGACTAGATCAGGCCCACCAGGGTCATTTTCCTCTCTTGAGGGCGACAGATTTGGGACCTCACATCAGCAACCCCCCTTCACAACAGCACCTCCATTAGTGTTTGATTGAATACATGGGGGGAAGGTGTGCATACCCAGAGGCCAGGAATCTTGGGGCTATCTCAAAATTCTGTCTACCCCACAGGACCTTGTGTTTTTTTTGCTTCAGGAGGAATTTATGGCACAGAAAGCATAAGTGTCCTGCAGACAGCCTCCCTTACCGGCTTTTGTTTCCCCAGTTAAGCTCCTTGGAAGGTTGACGTTTGGAGAGACCAAGTAGAGGAGAGTCCCAGTGATAAAGGAATTCTGAATCAGATTTAACAGATTTAATTTGGTAAAAAGTTAAAAAAAAATTAAAAAGTAATAGGTTCTTTTTTTTTGCACACTTGACTTGTGCAATAAAATTCGTATTGGCCTCAAAGATTACCTCTGGCTATGGTTCATCTTTACCTTCTTAAATCTTTTTTGTAGTCTTTTGTTTTCTACAATGAGCAGGGACAGTTTCTTTGATTACGTAAAACTTGTTTTCTGTTTTAAGGCATTGCAGTGCCTTCTGCTGCTCCAGTGACCATGGTTTATAGCCCAGCCCTTATACTCTGCGGCCCGGGACCCCACATGCTCCTTGTCACTTTTCCTTGGGCTGAGCCTGCCTCTCTGCAGCTGTACCCTCCAGCCCCAGAGAAATGCATTTAGGAGCACGGGGAAGGCTCCCGGTGGGCTGGGGGGGGGGGGGGGGACTTCTGCCTCCTTTACCCAGAGCTTGGCCGCCAATCAGCTGCCCCGAGGCCAGGCTGGACCCCTCGGAGGCCTAGTCTGGCTCTGCCCTGGTCTGTGTCACACACACTCACACTTACATGCTCACATGCAGCCCAACAGCCCGGGCTTACCCAGGCTCAGTCAGCATGTGGACCACACCCTACCGTGGGCAGTTCACGCCCCTGACTCCTGTAATGGCTTTAGGATGAGGCTGGCTCTAAGTTTATGCTCCCATCCGCATTCTTTCTTTTCCCTATTCTTTCCCCGGTTCCTAGAGTGCTCATTCTTCAAGCCAGCACGCCCCCTTATTCCCCCCCAAAAATCACAGAAATCCTCCAGTTCAACCCGAAGGCTGTGCCTTCACTCTGGGTGCCCACAGGCCACTGTCTGGACTCCCCCATATCACCTGCCCCTGAGATCTTGTCTGCCCACCCCCAGCCCAAGGCCTCACGTCGAATTCGACCTGCAAATGACTCAAAAGCCAGACAAATAATTTATTCATTGACAGATCTCATGGAAGAAAGCATAGCACGAACTACCGATAGGCAAAGAATTACGGCTTTTACCGAGTGCGTTAATCAGAAAGTGTCCTGTGCGCTCTATACATACCCGACACACCCAACACACACACCCAACATACACACACACAGTGCACATACAACACACACCCAATACACACACACGTGGGCTCCTTGCTCAGGTCCTGTTAACTCTAGTGAACCGGTAAGCGGAATAATCAATGCCGACAGGAAGAAATGAAAGAGTTTGTAAACATTGTCATTTTAATGAGTAGCCCAATACAATTCCATTTGCCTGGGTCTCATACAGAGGATGTGGGAACGAGCGTGTTCCTGGATCCTGCATGTGACAGGCGCTCCATGAATCTTCAGGTTGGATTGAATTTACAGGAGGCAGATGAACTCCAGTTCTCATCTCTCCACACACAAACCCCCACCCCCACCCCACTGCTGACCCACAGACCCAGACGGGCCTCCCCCCACCACCGCCCCTGAGGGGCTCTCCACCTGGCCTCATCCTCCCCACGAAATGTGCTCGACGTATTTTCAGAAACAAGCAAAACAAAACCTTTTATATCCAAAAGAACAGTGAACAGCGACCCCCCTCCTGTGGGTGCAGAGAAAGCCCTGGGATTTTCCGCCCGGTGGAGCTGTCTGGTGGGCTTCCGGCTGGGGGGCTGGCACGTGTCTTGAGACTGCATTGGTGGGGGAGGTGAACCCATCGCGATGACTTAGAATGCGCGTTTTTCCAGGGTGGCCGGGGAAAAGCAGGAGATGAGAAATATCGGGGCAGGAGGTTTTAGCCCCCACTCCAAGCCGTTCCTTTGTGCATTGTGCAGAGAAATCAGAAAATCAGACCCCAAATGCTATAACCGAGATGCTTAGTGTCAGGAAGCTCTGGGAAGGGCTCATGCATCTGGGATGGGGCAGGGATGGAAGGAGGCTGCAAAGCAACATCAGATACATCTGAGCTCCGAGGCGAGCTTGCAGACCATGTGAGTATGGCAGAAAAGGCTTGAAGGGAGAGGTACTACCAGCGCCTCCTACTCTGTGGCCTTGAGAAAGTCATTTAACAGTTCTGAGCTCAGTCTCCACATCAGGCAAAAGTGGGTGTCTGACTGGATGCTTTCTGAGGGCTGTCACAATGCCAGGAGTTCAGGAGCCCGTGACCATGTGCTCATCATTACCGGAGCCCTCACGCACTCTGCACGAGGCCGGCATGCAAGCCAGTTGGCAGTAACCTCAGAAACGATGCTCCTGATTTTGTTGATTAATGTGATGGGAATCTCTCTCCAGGTTGGGGGAGGATAGATGGAGCAGGGGGTGAGAGGAGTGTAGTGAGGGACAAATCAACTCCCACCCGACACTCACACTGGCCCTGCAGACACTGGAGAAATTCTCCTTTGCACATGGCCGGCTGCCTGCAGGCAGTGAGATCACTGTTCCAAATCTTGACTCCTTCCCCGGTGAGGGGCACATCCAGGGCCTTGCCCAGGTGGACCCGTGCCCTCCCTGCCCCGCCCCTGCCCTCTGGATTCAATCCTGCTGCTCGCTTTGGCCCACGGGACGTCACATGGGAAGCAAAACAGACTTGGAAAGCATTTTGGCCATCAGATCCGTCTTTGGCGCTTCTGCCAACGCCAGCAAAATCTGCCTGGGCTTGTTGTGGGTCCCGGCAGGGAATGGAGGTCACGTGGGACCAAGCCACACCACCCTGGCCAAGCCGCCCTGGATCAGCTGACCACCAGCTGGTTCCTGTTTTGCGTCTTTCTAACTTTTTATTTTGAAATAACGTGAGATTGATGGAAAAGCGGCAAAGGTAGTGCAAAGAGCTTCCCGTGTGACCCTCACCCAGCTTCCTCTAATGTCAGCCTCATCGCACATCAGCAGGGAACGTGGGAAAGCTAAGAAACTCACATTGGCACGTGCTCTCCACTGCATTACCGTCTTTGGACTGCCCCAGTTTTCCCACCACGTCCCCTTTGCACTCCAGGGTCTGCTTGAGGAGAGCACGCAGCAGTGAGCCACCACCTCTCCTCAGTCTTGTCGGGTTTGTGACAGTTTCTTGGCCATAATTTTCCATGACCTTGACTGATGGTTGTTTTAAATGTGGACCACAAATAAAATAATTGAATAAAATAAAGAAATTGTAGAGGAAGTCAAATAAAACACTAAGTTTTGGCATGACTTTGGCACGCTATTTTTGTGGCAACAGAGAATGGATCCATGGACCTTCGTGTGACTAAAACAAGATCGCTGGGCCCGAAAACTCTGGCTCCAAATAAGAGATTGGCAAAGGTGGTGGCAGGAGGATTTTTACTGGGGATGGTTGTTGTTTCTTCCTCTTTCTCCTTGTCTCTTAAAGGTTAATCTCATTTGTGTCTCTTGATTTCTCCCCCTTCTACACACACACACACACACACACACACACACACACACACACACTCACCCTTGCCCTGACAGAGAAACAAGCACTGGCAATCTGGCTAGCAGCAGTCGAAAGGTTTCTAATCCTTTCTTTAAGTCACGGAAGCCCTGTCCTGTGCCGTGCCACCAAACCAGAGGCTTGGCGTATCTTTGCTTGCGGTAGCTGGAGAACTTAAACTCTTACATCACAAAGACGCAGGGGCGGTGGCGAAAAGGAGAAGTCTGGGAGGGGCACCTCAGAGCCACGGGGCGGTGGCACTGGAGCATCAGAAGATCAGGGCTAAAGAGCCGCCGCTCCTTCCGGCTTCCTCGCGGGGGCAAGGAGCACGCTGTCACGTGACGCTGGGGTGATACTGCGGTTTTCAGCAAATGTCACAGCAAGGAAGCTGAGGAATTTTTATTTCAGAATTTAGACATCCTCCTCTTGAGAGCATATGACTGTAATTCCCAGCTCGAACATCAACTTTTTTTTCCTTCCGTGATTCTATTTCAGGTTCTTTTTTTGCTTCTGACCCCGTATATGCATGAACCCACCCCACAGAGACACAGATGTGCACCCACGCACACATACAAGTGAGCTCACATAAACGTATGCTGACTTACACACACTTATAGTCAGACAAGCCCCAGGTACAAAAATACGTAGATGCTTGCACAAACATCCTTACCAAGCACTCACAGGCAGACACACTCAGATACAGATAAGCATGCACACATATGGGTACACACACTGATAAAAATGTGTGCACACCTACTCTAAGCACCAAGGCACCCACACTCACATACACACAGAGGCTCAAATGCGTGCACCACGCACACATGCACACCTCCGTAGCAGAAATTCCAGCCCATAAAGTTCTGCCAGCCACGCATGTGGATTGTATTTCCCAATTATTTGCCGGCCCTCCCCCCTGTTTTTCTCTGGAGTTGGGTCATTAGAATCCTGAACAAGTGCAAACTGCCAAACAGCCACAGTAAATCATGCCTGGGGCCAGGAAATTAAAATGCTGGCTCCTGGCGGGGCCTGGGGTGGACGGACTCTGTGCTGACACCACTGCTGGGTTTAGATAATAAGCCCCTCTCCTGGCTTCACTCTATTTCCTTCCTCGCATTCCCTCTCAGGCCCCCTCCCTCCCCGCCCGGCTCCTTGCTGGTACCCATGGAGACAGAACTCCGTGCACCAGCACAGCCCACCCCGTCCTCATGCCTGAACTCCCGGCCCGGCTGCCCTTCACAGGTTCAGAACCGCTCGGTCCCGCACCCGCCACCTCCTGTCCGAGGAGCTTCTCTTGCAGCCGGGTTTCCCCTCCATTTGGCCCAAATCCCGCAGCTCTGCAGCTGCTTGGGTCCCGACGTCCAACTTCTCAGCAGCAGGAAAGCATCATTGAAGGATTGAACTGATCGTCTTTGCCCCAACTTGATGCAACTTCCCTTGGATTTGGGAAATTTAAAAACCTGTGGTATACCAAATTTCCCTTTATAAACACAAGAATAAATGGGCTAAGTACCCCTACCCTTGTGGGGGACTCAGTTTAGGTTTGCCTCAACCGTGGTAAATCAGCTGGCCCCTCCAAAATCTGTGTCTGCCTGAGCAAAGTCCGCCAGGGGGCAGTTGTGGGTTTTGGGGTCTGGCACTCTGATAACTGACTTTGTGGATGTAATGTCAGGGTTTTACTTGTGCTGATGATGGCGCACCCACTAGGGAAGCCCTCTTTTCTCCCACGGCTGCATGATGAGCTATGTGGCCCCCTCTCTTGCCTCCCAGGCTCTCCATTGCCCTCACTCCGCAGCCCCCTCCTCACATCTCACATCCCAGGTGCCTCACTTGCCTCACCCTGGCCCCTGCCCGGGAGCTGCTCAGTTCCTCGTCCTCATTAGGGGAGTCTTAGGATGAGGAGTTTGATGTGGACCCTAAACTTTTATCTTTTCCATTTACAAAAGAAGTCACACAGTTTCTCATACCACAAAATGTGCAACGACTATACAATCCAGCAATTGTGCCCTTGGGGATTTATCTCCGAGAAATGAAAACACACACACACACCCTGGAATACCACTCAGCAATGAAAAGGAGTGAACCGCTGACCCGCCCGACAGCTCAGATGGAACCTCAGGGGATGGTGCTGAGTGACAAGAGCCAATCCCCGAAGTTCACAGAGTCTGTGACTCCATGTACATGGACTCCTTAAAATGACAAAATAGGGTGGGCCGTGGTGGCTCAGCAGGCTGAGTTCTTGCCTGCTGTGCTGGAGACCCGGCTTTGCTTCCTGGTGCCTGCCCATGCCAAAAAAAAAAAAAAAACGACAAGATAACAGAGATGGAGAACAGATTGGGGTTGCCGAGGGCCAAGGCGTTGTGGTCAGAAGCCAGGCACATGTGGGGTCCCTGGGGTGTGGTGCCCGTCAGCACCCCAATAACACTACATGTGTGATTGGATTCTGTAGAACTAAATACACCCCAGAATGAATGTAAGTAGAAGTGGGGAAATCTAAATGAATAAATGTATCAAATCCATGCCAATATCCCTGCTGGGATCTTGTACTATTGGTCTGTCAAATGTTATGATTGTGGGAAACTGGTGGGCTTCCTGGAAGAGGTGATTGAGAGTAAACTGTATCAAAGGAAGCTGCCAGCCTCACATTCACGTGAGGTGCTGAACTCACCCTTACCTTCCTGCTTCGTGGCACCTTTGGAATGAGGGGGACCCCACCCACCCTCAACCCTGCAAGTGGGATCAATCAGTAAAACAGCATTAAGTGTCATGTGACCTGACATGTCTTATTCTAGAGTTCAGCACACTTAGTGTCGGAAATAATGCAACTGAGAATAACCACGAAAAGGAATAAATGAGAGCTTGTAACCTAGGAAAGAACTAGGGAGAAGTGAGAAATATTAGGCCTGCTTTAAAAACATAAACCTGCTCAGTGTCCACTAAACGTAAACACAAACATTAATGACAATAGAAACTCAACCTCCAAAATTCATTTATAAATTCATTCCCCACCTCCTCCTTTTCTGACTCTGCAGAATTGGGAGCTGGGAGAGGGTCACTCAATGCATTGTTGGTATTTTTTAATCTGCCTCTCACAAAAGGCCTACGGTCACAAACTGCAAGCAAGACAGTGCACCAGAAAGTACCCTATAAACCATGAAATGCTGTGGATTTGCTAGCTGTTACTTGCTTCAAATTGCTTCAAATACTTTTTGATGTATTTAAGACCAACTTTATTTCACCGGTCCCACTTACCAACAGAGCAATTATTAGTAGACTAGTGATGACTTGAAAACTTCTACATCAGTGGTTCACAAACTTAAATCTGCATCAGAATCTCCTGCAGGGCCTGTTAAAGCCCAGGCTGCTGGCCTCCTTCCCAGAGTCTCTGATTCAGTAGATGTGGGTGGGGCTCAAGTGCACATCGATGCTGATGAGCTGGGACCACACTTTGAGAACCAATGTTCTAGGCAATTCCTAAGGGCACAGGGGACCCAACTTCAACAGTCTCCCTTGAGGAGATCAGAACAGTCAAATTCAGTCATATTAGTGCAAAAGGGATCAAGCGATTCCTTAAATCATACCTTCATCAACATGTGATTCATCCCTCTGATGATGTCATCCCTGGACTCTAGAACTGGCTTGCTGGTTGATTTCACAAAAGTAACACACAGTCTTTACGTTACTTTTGGTCTTCTGTATTGAAGATGTTGCAATTGCATAACAGTGCTATTAGGACAAAAAGATAAAAAGAACAGAGATGTCTGAAAATGCAGGGTTTATTCTTATTTTGTTTCTGCTCTGCTATCATGTCGTACAAGAAGACAGAGCATTAGAAAATTTTACTGCTTCGAACGTCAACACTTCCCCTGGGGGTCAGGGAGGGTGTGGGCAAAAGAGGAATCCAAGTGCACACAATGAGAGGAAGCCCTGGTTCATGGACAGAACCCACATTCACAGGCTTTGGTCACAGACATCAGCGACACCCGATGAGGAACAATGGGTCTATCTGGGTGGTAAGTGGGGCATAGTAGAGGGACCTCAGAGCAGGGTGCATGGTGTGCTCCAGGCAGGCAGTAGCAGGGAGACTTCTCAGTCTGCAGAGCACATGCCCAGCACAGGCATCTCATCCCTGGACTCTGCGAGTTTCTCCTGCCCATTTCCAATCCGGGTGCCAGACAGGTACCGGGCAGTAAGTCGGGCACTGTGGAGCAAGCCTGGTCTCCACGGCAGGCAGGCGCTGAGTTTCCATCACTTGCAGACCACGTTAGAATGTGAGGGGGACCAAATGTGCGTGGTACTTGGGCACCAAGCTAGGAATCCTTCAATCCCTTCTGACCGAGAACAGAGCTGGGCCCAACCTTGTTAAAGATGGGGTCTATTGGCCACAATCCTTAGCCCCTCCTTGTTTCATCTTTGGACACATGGCTTTGCAGGACCCCTCCCTCCCCCTGCACAGGCAGCATCTGTTTCTCTAACCCTTGAGTGTGGATTTGATCATGTGCACTGCCTTGTCCAACAGAACGAGGTGGAAGAGACAGAGAACCAGTTCTGAGCCTACATCTCAGGGGCCTGGAATGATTCTCTCTGCCCTTTTGCTCTTCTGGCATCACCATGTGAAGGATGCGCCAAGACTGGCCTGTTGGTCCTGGGAAGGGATTAGAGACACACAAGGCGGAGCTGGCCCAGCAGTTTTCCCTCAGACAAGCCCAGTGAAGAGCAGAGCCCCAGATAACCCACAGATGCATGAGTCATGGTAATAGGGGGTTGTTCTTTTAAACCACTGAGTTTCGGGATATTTTGTTATAAGGCATAGCTAACTGATACAAGTGCAATGAGTTGAGCTAAGCAATGTGAGAGGAACTTAACAGGTGCAATAAAAGGAACTTTGCTAGAAGAATCTAGACACACAAGGGCTTAAATCTGCCTTGCAGACTTCAGCAAAGGCTTCTCCAAAATAAGAATGAGGGGAAGGCAGCTGGGAAGCTCTGAGCAGGCCCTATGTTGCTTGACAAGAGGCAGATTGCTTATCAGCAGCTCAGGGAGCAACTAAGGCCAAATCCAAAGTTTGACTTGTATATGAACAAATTATCCATCATCTTACTAGACTCCAGGGCCACAGAAAGCAGCCTTCAGCTCAATCAGATACTTTATGAGCAAAATACATGATTCTTGTAAAGCCGTCCTTGGATCAGTCCATGTCCTGGCAGGATTACTCTGGCTGTTGCCAAGGACCCAATCTTAGTCCCTGAGCAGGTGTTAGCAATGGAATCAAATCCCCCAAAAAAGACATGCTTAAATGCTAATACCTATCCCGTGAATGTGACCTTATTTGGAAACAGGGTCTTTGAAGATGTGATGAGCTAAGAAAAGTCCAGACACGGTTAGGGTGGGTCCTCTCCAACATGACTGCTGTCCCTGCAAGAAGAGGAGATGTGTACACAGACCCAGACAGACCAGGCAAGAAGGCTGCGTTGGGGTGGAGGCAGAGCTTGAAGTGCTGAAAGATAAGTATTATCAGCAAACACCAGAAGTGAGAAGAGGCAAGACGGCTTCTCCCCTACAGGCTCCAGAGGGAGCCTGGCCCTGCTGATGCCTTGATTTCAGATTCGGGTCTCCAGAGCTGTGAAAGAACACCTTTCTGTTGTTTTAAACCGCCTAGTCTGTGCTACTTTGTTCAAGGTAGAAGGTATCTCCTTGTCCCAAGACCACGAACTGACACCACCAGACCCACCTACCACTATAAGAGCAAAGGAAGCTTTCTCCAGATAACATTTGATCTAGTTTTCCAATAGTTCTTAAAAAGAAAGAAAAAGCCTTTGTAATTCTTGATGGTGTATCATTTCTAAGATTCTTTGCTTGCCAACAACAATATTTAGTGCAGTGGTGGTGGATGGAAGCAAAGAAGAGTAGAAGAGACTGTGATTTCTCAGTAATTGATAGCCTCCTTTCTGAAAATTTATTTGAGTTTAGAAAATAGAGAATTGTAGGAAGCCTAGAAGCAACTGACGGCTGGCAGTAAAGCCGAGCCACTGCTGGGCTCAGCTCTACATCTTGGGAAGCAGCCAGCTGTGTGGGATGCATTTTCATTGTCCCAACCCCTTCCCTGGCAAACAAGGCTTTCTCAACCAGTGGGATTTGGATTGATAGGTCAGGATTGTGGAATCACGGACATGCCCATCTGTCCTTGGCCACTGGCTAGTCTCTCAATCTGAAGGCACCTTGATAGGTTCTCCCCAAAGAGCTCTCATTGTTTTTCTAGACTTTTCAGGAGGAGAGAGAGCACAACACTTCATTTTATGTCATTGATTCTCAGGCTGTAACCATAGGTCACAAAAAGGGGACATGACTCAGAGAATAGCCACTCTCCCGTTTAAAATATGCTGAGACCTCAACAAAGAGAAATGAGGCTGTTTCCCCTGAATCACGTGGAAAGATCTACATCAACCTCCAAGTAGCTGAGACAGCTCACCCCGGCTCAGACTCACGAGGCAGAAATGATAATCTCCGAGCCACAAAACCCAAATGCAGCGTCAAAACCCCACGTGTAAGCAGGGAAACTCTTTCAAGGCTGAAAGAGTCGTGGTCACAGTAGAGAGAATGTCACCAAAGTCATGGGGTTTATGGGATCACAGAGAACAGGGGTGTGTTGTCAGTTGAAAAGCAAATAAAACAAAAGCATGCATCAAACAGCCAAGTGTGCAGTCTTTTGTTTCAATGTCTGAAAATTTTAATTGTAAATGAACAATCAGAATAAGGTTACCAGATGTCTTTCCTAGAGGATTTCTAAATTACAGCTAGGTTTAATGGGGCAAACTCTATACATCTTGGCTGCCAGTTTGAAGGGGAAAAGGTGAGAGTGGTTGGATTCTGAGATACAGACTGGTCTGATTTGCACATAGGTTTCCATGCAGGTTATAAGAGAATCAGAGAAGGCAAGGAGAATGCCAAGATGGTGGGTGGAGCCTCCTCTTCCCTCTGCTTCCAGGAGTGTAGGAATGGGTTTGCCCTCCTGCCTCCAACTTTCTGGTGCTACTGCTGAATCCTTTGTCCAAGCATCCCCGTCCAAAAGCATTGTTCCCCTCTTTCAAAAGGGATCTTCTTCCCTCCAAACCAGAGAAAAAGGGCAATTTTGACTTTTCACACTGGACACTCTGGCTTCACACTTAGTGTGGATTACTCCTGTGGGGTCACAACCCTTGTGGGTCTCCATGGGGTGAGTCAAGAGCCAGCCCTGCAACATCCAGGAACGGGACCTCAGATGGTGATGGCCCTGCAGATGGTGATGGCCCCACAGATGGTGATGACCCTGAAAATGGTGATGATGCCACAGATGCTGGATGACCCTGCAGATGATGATGGACCCACGGATGCTGATGACCCTGAAGATGGTGATGGCCCTGAAGATGGTAGATGACCCTGAAGTTGGCCCTGAAGATGATGGATGACCCTGAAGATGGTGGATGACCCTGCAGATGTGGATGACCCTGCAGATGGTGATGGCCCTACAGATGGTGGATGACCCTGCAGATGGTGATGAACCCACAGGTGCTGGATGACCCTAAGGATGGTGATGGCCCTGCAGATGGTGGATGGCCCTGCAGATGATGGATGACCCTGCAGATGGTGATGGCCCTGCAGATGGTGATGGCCCTGTATTTGGTGGATGATCCTGCAGATGGCAATGGCCCTGCAGATGGTGATGACCCCACAGGTGCTGGATGACCCCACAGATGGTGACGGCCCTGCAGATGGTGGATGGCCCTGCAGATGGTGATGACCCTGCAGATGGTGATGGCCCTGCAGATGGTGGATGGCCCTGCAGATGGTGATGAACCCACAGGTGCTGGATGACCCCACAGATGGTGACGGCCCTGCAGATGGTGGATGGCCCTGCAGATGGTGATGACCCTGCAGATGGTGATGGCCCTGCAGATGGTGATGGCCCTGTAGATGGTGGCCACCCTATGACTGCTTGGGGGACAGGAGACAGCTGCAAGAGGCTTGCACCCAGGTAGCATGGGGCAGGGGTGGTCGGGTTTTCCAGACTTTTTAAAATCTTGGCCCACAGGGAGAGACAAATATGCTCACCTGAAACTGCCATGTCCCAACACAGCCCAGACCTTCTCAACAGGTGGAGAACTCTCATCCCTTCCATTTAGCTTCTTCATTAAAATCCACCAAATGGACCACTTTCTCCTCTAGTGGTTCATGACCCATGGTTTTGAAAATCACTCTTTTAGACAGCATTAGGCAAGAAGAGACTATTTTCCCCAAAATTAAGGAAGTGGCCACACACCTTTTAAGCAGCTGTGTTCCAAATGGCGTGCTGAGGGCAGTGGGTGCACCCTTGGGAGACACCCACCTCCCCAAGGGATTATACTGGTCTGGAGATTTGCAAGGAAAAAAAAATAATAAAAGCACCAGGAAAATTTTTCTGGAATTTTCTCCTGCTGAGCCCGAGGGGACCATCTTTCAGGTTCAAGACAACACCCCTAGGTCTTTGTGAGCCAAAAAACTCAGGTGGGGCTCCACCAGCCCTCTCCTCTGAGCAAGACCCTGTCCTGATGCTGCCTCATTTTGGGAGTCCTGGGCAACAGCCCTTAGCCTCTCTCTCTCTCTCTTTCTCTCCCCTTCCCTTCCTCCTTCTTTCCTTCCCTCCTTCTCTCTCCTCCTCCTCCTCCTAAGAGATAATTACTGTGGAGACCTAGACAGAGCAAACAGCTCAGAATATTCCCAAGTTCATACTGTTTTGGTCCAATCTCACTGTAAAGAGGCAACTCCAGGCTGCTTTTTCCAGTGGCCACTTCCATTACTGAGGGTCCAGTAAGGTCTCCTTCTCAGCTGGGGTCATTCAGTCACTTGCCACCAATATCATTGATGAACTTAATTTAGGCTGTTTTGCAAAACTGAAGCTGATTGTATTTTGTGACTATAGATTTTTATGCAGACTCTTAATCCTTAATGGACTCTCCTAATAATTTGAATAGTTTTAAACTTGTGAACCTTGAGTATTCTAGGCACCAATCGTATTGTAGGTGAATAAAATTTTTTCTTCTTCAAATAAGTTATATCATTTATTTCCGTTTATGGACTCATTTAATTACCCAGAACTTCTAAAGCAATGTTAGATGATAGGTGCTTGGTTTGCTAAAACTGCTGGAATACAATATACCAGAAATTGATTGGCTTTTAAAAAAGTGGTTTATTAAGTTACAAGTTACAATTCTAAGGCTGTGAAAATGTCCAAATTAAGGCACCAGCAAAAGGATACCTTCCTGGAGGAAAGACAGCATCTGGATTCCTCTGTCACATGGTGTGCACTGGTTTGAAAGGATTGTGTACCCTAGAAGAGCCCTGTTTCAATCCTGATCCAATCCTGAGGGAGCAACCATTTTTTTTTAATCCCTGCTCAATAATTAGGTTGGAATCTTTTGATTTAGATTATTTCCATGGAGATGTGATAGGCCCAATTGTGAGTTTTAACTTTTTGATTAGTTGAAGATGTGTCTCCACCCATTCCAGGTGGGTCTTGATTAGTTGACTGGAATCCTTTAAAAGAGGAAGCATTTTGGAGAGAGCTTGAGCGTGACAAGAGAACCATGAGAACCACAAGAGCCCACATAGCCAGAGACCTTTGGAGATGTAGGAGGAAAAAGCCCCTGGTAGAGCTTCATGAAACAAGAAGCCTGGAGAGAAAACTAGCAGACGTCACCATGTTCTCCATGCACCTTTCCAGTTGAGGGAGAAATTCCGAACTTCATTGGCCTTTCTTAAGTGAAGGTAACCTCTTGCTAAGGTGCCTTAATTTGGACATTTTTATAGACTTGCTTTAATTGGGACATTTTCAAAGCCTTAGAACTGTAAACTTGTAATTCATTAAATTTCCCTTTTTAAAAGCTGTTCTGTTTCTGGTATATTGCATTCAGCAGCTAGCAAACTAGAACACATGAGAAGGCACATGGCAGCATCTGCTGGCCCTTTGCTCCCGGGCATCATTCCTTTCAGTTCCCAGTTCCAGTGGCCTCCTATCTCTAAGTGTCTGTGGGTCCTTTTCCTGGGGCAAACTCTGGATTTCATTTCCTACTTTAGCATTTCCTAATGTGTGTTTCTGTGTTGGCTCTCCAAGCAGCTGAATTCTCTGCTTTCTGCACCATCTTTTTTAAGGACTCTAGTGAACTAATTAAGACCCACCTTGAATGGGCAGAGTCACATCTCCATGTAACCAAAAAGTCACACCCACAATTGGGTGGCTTACATCTCCATGGGAACAACCTAATCCAAAGAGTTCACCCTACGGTAGGTCTGCCCCCACATGATCAGATCAGAATTAAAAGAACATGCTTTTCTGGGGTGCATCATAGTTTCAAACCAGCACTGTAGGGAATGGCAGGATTCAATTCCTAATTTTATTGGAAATGCTTTTAACATTTCATTCTGAAAGTGTGATATTGGCTATTGAGTTTAAGATAGAGTCTTGTGAGACTAAGTTACCTTAAGAGTTTTTAGTAAATATTTCAGTAAAAATGATTGTCGACCTTCATTAGATACCTCTTTAGCATCTATTGTTATTTTTTCCTGGTTTTATCTTTTAAGTTGAAGTATTCATTAATAGATTTCTTAGCCTTATATTACCCCTGTCTCCCTAGAATAAACCTTCACTGACATAATGGAATATTGTAATATCTATGTGTGCATTTATATTTTACTTAGGATATTTGCAACTCTGTAAATAGCATGAATCTTTGCCAAAGGTACTGATATTTAAAAATATGTTATTTACATAAAACAAATAGTTTAGTTTAATATCTTTGGGAGAATTTATAAAGAATGGGTAGTCTCATCTCTTTTCCTTGAAGATTTTAACAAATTTCCCAGGGAAATTTTCTAGGTAGGTATGTGGAGGGGAGGCGATACTTCATTTTTATTTTCTATTGTTTTAAATTTTTTTATTGCTATAAATCCATTCAGTTTGCTACTGCTATAATATTTTGAAAAAAAATTTATTTTGTGTATTTAAAATACGGTCAGGAAAAAAGTCCTTTTATCGGTATTTTAAAGTTTGTTGACACATTATTGCATCTAGTCTTGTAGTTTGATAACCGTGAGGTTTCATAAGATTTACTAGAAATGTCTTCCACCAGCCCTCAAAGAACCAGCTTTGGAGTTTATGATTTAACTCTCTTTTCTGCTCTTTATCTTCCTTTAAAGAATATTGCATAGAAAATACATGTAAAATATGTTAGAATTCAGAAGCATTCAGATAAAGAAAGGGGGCCCTCTCCTCTGAGGACTCCCACCCCCTCAGTCTGGTCCCACCCTTCTCCAAGGGTAATCACAGGCAGAAGTTGGGGTGCCTCCCTCTGGCCTCTTTCTAGGCACTTCTATGCAAAGTATGTATATTTGCATATATATGACCCTAATACAATTGGCCAACGCTGTGTGCTTTGCTCTGGTTTGCTCCTTTCACATAACAATACGTTTCAGAGATTCATTCACTTAACCTGTCAGTATTTATTAAGGGATAATATTGTTGCTTCAGTTCCAGGATCTTGAGATATATCAGTGATTAGAACACAGATTCCCACTATCATGGGGTTTTCATTCCAGCTCCTTCCACATCAGAAGAGATGTCACCTAATTCTCTTCCATGGTTGCATAAGCTATTTACACATACCCCGATTGGAGACATCGAGATCTTTCCCCAAGTTTTTCTATTGCAATTAAGGCTGCGATGAATATACTTTATATACGTCTTATGCTGGAGCAACTATTTCTACAGGACAGTCTCCAAGAAACAGATTAATTGGATAAAGGATTGGCACGTTGTAAATTTTGAGAAAGATGAACAAATTGTTGTTAGGAGAGTTTGCTTTTTTCTTCGTTGTTTTGGTTGTTTTTTTTCTCTTCAAATTCCCAAACAGTTGGAATAGTTTAATATAAAATGTCATGATTATTTTATTCTATTGTTTTAACGCACTGGGGTAAAGAAGCTTGCCTTTACAATTTCTTCGTCAATTTGCTGGCCTTAAGTGGCACGTCTTAAGGGTGTGATCTGTGCAATGCAATAAGGAGGCCGTTGTGCCCTGAGGGAGACTCCACCAAACCCAGTCAATATCTCTTTGCTTTCAGATGTGGAGAGTTTATGTTCTGCAGCTGCTTTTAATTCTCTGGATGCTCTCGGCCGAACCTTCGCGCTGGTGGCCGTTCGAGGAGGCGCTCTTCTTTCTCCCCACGTGTGACGTTTCCGTTCTGTCCTGATGACGCCTGCGTGTTGCTTCTTGGGCAGTTTCTCTGCGTTAGACCCAGGGCCGTTGCCGTGCTCACCAGGTCCATTATATGCCATACTGGACTCCTCTTAACTTCTTTCCCTCTGCACTGGAGACGCCTCAGGCAAGTGGCTCAGGTCAGACTAGGACAAACCACTTCCCTTCACAACCCGAATAGGATGGGGCCAGCAGCTCTTTCTCTCCCTTACAGCAGTGGGATCCTGGGAGGCCCACGAATCTCTGCCATTTGCATCTGTCTAAGGGCACGAGACAACCCATTTTCCTTTGTCCTGCTGTTGTTATCTACTGGCTAGCTTGTGTTTGGGTCTTACTAGTACTGAAAACCTAACAAAGAGATGTGTTTGTCTTTTTCAAACTTGCAGCCCATGGCATTTTCTGGTGAGTTTTGAAACCAGTGAGTGGATTTTGACTGAGTCGTGTTTTCTTCTGGTGGTATATGAAGTTGTCATTTCTAAATGCCGTGAAATAATTTCCCATTTCACTACTGTTAAGTTTATGACATGATCTTGTGGGCTCATTGTGATCTGTTAATTCCGTGGGCTCATTGTGATCTGTTAATGCTTCTACATGAGTGTAATTTTTTCCATAATGTAGCCTATGTTTTGCTTTAAGTACATGGATGATATGTGGCTTGGTACATGGGACCTTACAACTGGCAAATACCAGGATCTCTGGGGTCACGTTACTTTCTGAGTCCAGTCCCCACTACTGAGTGAGCTTGACTTAATTCAGTACTCATCGGCTATTTGTGGAGTGTCCACCGTGAGGCAGGCCTTGTTCTAGGTACTGAAGCTAGAACAGCAAACAGAGCATACATGCCTCCCCACCTCTCTGGAGCTCACATGGGAGAAAGGGGCTATAGCAGGAAAAGAGAGACCAAAATCCCAGCCAAAGTTGTAGTAAGTCAAATGCTGACAATTCCAGGGGAAAGCAGAGTAAAGGGGAAATAGGTAGGGAGTTCCAATTTTATACAGAGTGGTCAGGGTGATATTTGAGCAAAGATCTGGAGGAAGTGAGGTTATCCAGCCATGTGATGGCTTGGAGAAGGGGCTTCAGGCAATGAGAGCACCAAATACAAAGTCATGCTTCTCTTAGGCTCAATGGAACAATATGGAATCAGGAAAATATGGAGTTTAGCATGATCAGATTGCCATATTTAAAAGACCAAATTTTCATTACCTTGAGATAAATTGGAAGATCTGAAAAAACATCTGAGAGACAGAGCAGTGTTGGTGAGAGATGAGCCAGGGTGGACTGAGGATGAAGAGACTTGGGCGGGTTTGAGGTATATTTTAGAGGTAGGCCTGACTGTGTGCTCCTGTGCAGGACAGCGTCCTGAAGAAGAGTGCACCGGTTTGAATCTATTGTATACTCCAGAAAAGCCTTGTCCTTCAATCCTTATTCAATATTGTTGGCTGGGAGCTTTCGATTGTTCCCATGGAGATGTGACCCACCCGACTGTGGGTGGTAACTTTTGATTAGATGGTTTCCATGGAGATGTGTCTCCACCCATTCAAGGTGGAGTTGCTTACCGGAGCCCTTTAAGAGGGAACAATTTTGGAAAAAGCTTTAGAGCCCATACAGCCAGAGACCTTTGGGGATGAAGAAGGAAAACGCCTATGAAATAAGAAGCCTGGAGAGAAAACTAGCAGATGTCACCATGTTCGCCATGTGCCTTTCCAGTTGAGAGAGAAACCCTGAAAGTCATTGGCCTTCTTGAACCAAGGTATCTTTCTCTGGATGCCTTAGATTGGAAAAAGAAGGAGCTGAAAAGAAAACCTTTCCCAGGTTTCTGTCTTGAGAAACTGGGTAGATGGAGGTGCCATTGAAAAAGAACCCCTGGAAAACAATGCAGAGCCCCTGGTTGCCAGTGGACTTTTAGACCCCAGGCCCAGGGAGGTGACTCATTCCACTCTTTTCTCAATAAGACAAGGCAGATGTGATTAAGCAGTTTGGTATACTTCCTGCTACCTATTCGGACCTGGGGCAAGACGTTTCTATAGGAAGAAAGTACTGCAGTCTCAGTTATGCAGTTGGTGATAACAGAGACATAAAGGAATCAAGGCAGGGGCTTTTGATGAGTGAGTTTCTCAGCCTATCTCTTTACAAGTAGGTGCCAATTTTACTTTAAGAATTAATTGCACTGAATATCCACATGCAAAAGAATGAAAAGGATACATGTCTCACACCCTATAGAAAAACTAACTCAAAATGGATCAAAGACCTAAACATTAGATCTAAGATGATAAAACTTTTAGAAAAAAATATAGGGAAATATTTTATAAATCATATAATAGGAGGCAGTTTCCTAGACCTTACACCCAAAGCATGAGCATTGAAGAAAGAAATAAGTAAATGGGAACTCCTCAAAATTAAACGCTTTTGTACATCAAAGAACTTTGTCAAGAAAGTAAAAAGACAGCCTATACAATGGGAGACAATATTTGGAAACAATATATCAGATAAAGGTCTAGTATCCAGAATATATAAAGAGATTGTTCAACTCAACAGCAAAAATTCAGACAACCCAATTACAAAATGGGCAAAAGACATGAACAGACTCTTCTCAGAAGAGGAAATGCAAATGGCCAAAAGGCACATGAAAAGATGCTCAACTTCCCTGGCTATTAGGGAAATGCAAATCAAAACCACAATGAGATATCATCTCACACCCAGGAGAATGGCCATCATCAATAAAACAAAAAATGACAAGTGCTGGAGAGAATGTGGAGAAAGAGGCACACTTATCCACTGTTGGTGGGAATGTCAAATGATACAACTGCTGTGGAAGGCAGTTTGGCAGTTCCTCAGGAAGCTAAGTATAGATTTGCCATATGACCCAGCAATACCATTGCTAGGTATCTACTCAGAAGACATGAGGGCAAGGACACAAACAGACATTTGGACACCAATGTTTATAGCAGCATTATTTACAATTGCCAAGAGATGGAAACAGCTCAAATGTCCATCAACAGATGAGTGGCTAAACAAGCTGTGGTACATATATATGATGGAATATTATGCAGCTGTAAGACAGAATAAAGTTATGAAGTATGTAACAATGTGGATGGACCTTAAAGACATTATGCTGAGTGAAATTAGCTGGAAACAAAAGGACAAATATTGTATGGTCTCACTGATATGAACTGACATTAGTGAATGAACTTGGAGAATTTCAGTTGGTAACAGAGACCATCAGGAGACAGAAAAAGGGCAGATACTGGGTAATTGGAGCTGAAAGGATACAAATTGTACAACGGGACTGATTGTAAAAATTCAGAAATAGCACAATACTATTTAACTGTAATACAATAATGTTGGAACACTGAATGAAGCTGAATGTGAGAATGATGGAGGAAGGAGGCCTGGGGGCACAACTGAAATCAGAAGGAAAGAGAGATGATAAAGACTGAGATGGTATAATCTAGGAATGCCTAGAGTGTATAATGGTAGTGACTAAATGTACAAATTTAAAAATGTTTTTGCATGAGGAAGAACAAAGGAATGTCAATAATGCAGGGTGCTGAAAATAGATGGTAATCCATATTTTAAAACTTTAATTTATGTGTGAAACTAAAGCAAAAAATGTTTATTTGGCACAAAATTTATATTTTGACTAGTGCATTTCCTAATATAACTTATGTGGACAGCTTAATTGAATCCCACAGTACATGGAACCTTGAGTAGGGCATAAGATTTTGCAGGTTTGTCCAGAGTAATGCCCCGATAAATCCCAGAGTGATTTGAACAGTGAATAAAAAAGTATTTGCAAAGTCCCCTTGGCAGAATGGTGAGAAAGGGGAAAAATTCAACTTCCCCAAGTGGAGAATTCTTGATATTCTCACAAGCAGTGGGGACAAACCCCCGCCCCCCCCCCAAAAGACTTAATTGCAGGGCTGGTGGGGAAAAGGCAAATAAACTGCAGGGAAAGAATGCTGTGCAGTTCAGAAGGTCAAGGGCCTCTAAGGAGGATGGGCTGGGCTGCAAGCCCCCAGGATGGGCAGAGCAGCTGGGGCGGAGCGTGGATGGGCAGGTGGGAGAGGGAGTGGAGCAGAGTCAAGTGCTCTGTACAAATGGGGGAGAGGAATTTGTGGGGCTTCCAATCCACACTGGAGTGAAGGGAGAGGAAGGGAGAGGGGAGGAAAAGAAAAGGAGGAAGAGCCAGAGAGAGGCCAGGTATTAGGTGCTGCATAAAGTACTTCTGAGGCAGTTACGAGCTTAACCTCAGTATTTTTGTATAACTTTATGAATTTATGTACATTCATATGTATCACCTTATGAATTTATGTATGAAATTATGTACTCCTAAAGAATGTGAAAAGCAGGGAGTAAAACAAAACGTCCGAGGCATCTGTCTGCCCCTGGTCGCGTCTGCAGACCCTGCCTCAGGTCACGTCCGTCCGCAGAACAGGGTCCTCTGAGCATGTCCCAGCTCAGACGAAAGAAACTCTGTCCCTTTCCAGTGCTTACCTCCCGTTCCCACAGTGACTCCTGCCTTGCTTACTAGCTTATACAGTCTGGAAACCAAGAGTATACGGGGCTCAGACTTTGGACAAAGAATCTCTGGGTCTGCTGGCAATGAAGTTTTGGCCACTTCTCAGAGGCTCAGGTGCTTTCTTGGGCAAACAGAGTTTTCACTACTTCATTTCCTCCCTGAATCCCCTCTCCACATACATCTTCCTGAAAATCCACGTGCTCAGGAGTGTTCAAGAGAGTTGACAAGGCTGAGCAGGAAGTGAGTGGCCAGGTTTCAAGTCTCGGTGTCTCATAAGAGACGGGAGGTCTGGAGGTGGTGAGGTCCTCAAAACTGTAAAAATGCCAGGCCAGCTGTGACATTTTCACAGGAGTGGGGTGACTTAGGCCTGAGCCAATATCTCCAGGTCTTCACCAGGCAGCTGGGCTCTGGGCAGACAGCTGCGCTAAATAAGACTTTTTCCTCCCTGCCAGGTATGCTCTTCCTTCATTCCTGGTCTCTTTCTAGTTTGTCTTTTTATTCACTGCTGCTGGCACATTCATTTGGCAGCAAGACTCCTAATCTGTCTCCAGGTAGTAAAATATTCTCTTCTGGAAAGAGCAAAACTGACCTGCTCAGGTTCAGTCAATGGCTCAGAACTGCACTGCGAGCTGTCGCTTCAGAGCTGGACGTTGGAGGTGATGTAACTCAGTCCTCCCGCATGATGTCAGCCACTGAAATAGCCTCTTCTGTTTCATCAGTTGATTCTGCCACAATCTTTTCAAAGCAATATTTGATCTAAGAACATCTGCTGCTGTCTGGGACACATCACGCCCCCCTCGTACTTGACTTTGCACTTCCTATAGCTGTCAGATATGCGTTTGTCTTACAGAGTCTGAGACATAGCTTGATATTACTGAACAAACATCAATTATGCTTAGGGCTGAAATTGTGTCAATCTGAATTTGAAATGTGCCAGCTGCCTTCCTGGTTAAGAGACTCTTCAATTACACTTGCCTGAAATGATGCTGATACTGCAAGTGAGATTGTTGACGATTGCCTTAGAGATTGCAGTGAGATCACTAGGTGGTGTCTAGGCTTTTTTTGTTGGGCAGCCTTTGCAGATTCAAAACATCAACTGCATGGATTCTGAGCTGCTCTGCCACGCAATTCTTCATCTCCCTGCAGCTTAGTGATCTCTTTCATCATAAAGGTCCCTGCTATGGAAGTAGAGTTCCAGAGGCGTACTGGAGCGACTTCATCCCAAATGATCATTGTGACCAAAGCGTCTTTGGTGTTTCCCTCTCCAAATTTCTATATTCCTACTGCTTAAAGCCTCTCAGCCTATTGACTTCTGAAAATTCTATTGATCTTCCTGGTCTTCCTGATTAGTATCATTCCTCTGAAAGCCAACATGCCTCTCTTTTTCTCCTGCTGTCTCTTTTTTTCTCTCTCTAAAAAAGGTGCAATTTGAGGTCCTATATGCTTATTCCTAAAAATTAATCCTTAAGGAAAATTTCAAAAAAATAATTTCTCTGCACAAAAAGCCTCCTGGAAAATTCTTTTTAAGTAACAATTTAAAATATTCTCTAAATTCAGAGAATTTGCTTGTTTATAATAGCCCCACCCCACCCCCAGAGTCCCACAGACTGTCCCTGTCCTTACTCTACTTTGTTTCCTGTGACCCACACCACTCCCCAGCGAATGAGGGGGTAGGTGTTTCTCCTACATATCATGTCTGGCATTACCCATTACTGGGCATGGGGTACTCCAGGATATTTAATGACAAATGAGACAGCACACACATTTCACATTAAACACTCTGTCTCTCTGCCGGCCAAGAATTCCATGTCCATCACCTCTTTGCCAGCACTGGGAATTTGCCATCACCTCTTTTCCTCCACTGAACCCCAAAGTGTGGCCCACCCATATCTGCTATTCACTGATTGGGGCCTGTACCCGCCCAGCCTGTTGGGAACACACAGGTCTGCCTTTGTGGGCCCCTTCTATGACCAGGACTGGTCCAAGAAGAGGGTGAGCTCGTGTGGTCCCAGGGCTGGCCCTGCATAGAGCAGCTGCATCAGCCAAGAGGAGGGCAGGGGAAAGGATGCTTTCAAATGCACCCCAGGCACCTTTCTCTTTCTCCTTCCTCTCCTCTGCTCTCTGCTTTCTCTCCTCCAGAGACCCACAGCAATATCAAACATAAGATTAGAAAAGAGGGTAGAGAGCAGGGAGTTAAGGCTTAAAATGGAGAGAGTTTATATTTGGGATGATGAAAGAGTTTTGGTAATAGATGGTGGTAAGGGCAGTACAATATTGGGAATGTAATAAAGAGCACAGAATTATATTTGGATGTGGTTAAAAGGGGAAATTTTAGGCTGTATATGTGTTACTAGAAAAAAATTTTAAATAATCCATAGAACTGCACAACACCAACACTGAACCTTAAGTTAAACCATGGACTGTCTATCATTAATAGCACCAAAAAAAAAAAAATGAGCAGGGGAAAAATGTCAACCTTGACCAGACCCCCCTTACCAATAGAGCCAATGGATTGAGCAATTGCTACAAAATGGCCAAATCATGAGGACTGTAGTCAAAAAAGTGAAATAGGGTTGTTCTATCAAAAATGATGATTTTGAAGACTCTAGCAATGTGACAATTGTTTCAGTATAGCTTCAGGCGATAAAAAGTGGAATGTGAAGTTAGATGTGTAATGTATTCACATCATGCATACATATCATATACGCATACAAATGGTGACAATGAAATTAGTGCATTATTTTAGTGTTATCATGACTTTCTCCTTTTATGTCACTATTCAGAATAAAAGAAGAAACTATTTCCTGATGTATTCTGGGGAATTCTTAGGAAGGTTTCATAATCAAAGAAAATACTTTCATATTTTCGCACATCTCTCATTCCAAATGGCAGGAGTCATTATTCTTAAGAACATCTCTAACCCAACAGCCAGCACAAAGGGTGGACTTCATAGGGCTCGGATGAGGGCAAACCAACCACAAAAAGATTTTTTTTTTTAGAAAATTGGTAATATTTACTTACAGAATGAGTATTAGATGACTTCAAAAATAATTGTTAATTTTTAAGGTGTGATAATGGCACGCTGGGTATGTCTTTTTTAAAAGTCCATATTTAACTGAGATATATTTACAAGAAAAAATACCACGATGTGTATGATTTGCTTTAACAAGAATGTCATGTAGAGCAAGATGAGACAAGATTAGGAAAATGATGATAATTGTTGAAACTGAAGCTGAGTGAAGGATGTAGGGAGGTTTATGATGTATTTTTAAATTTTGGGGTGTGTTTAAAATTTTCCATGATAAAAAGGAACAATAAAGGAATAACTCCAACTGGCTACAATTATGGAAATGGAAATTAATCACTATCAGAATAATCTTGGAGCTCAAAGCATTAAATCAGAATAACTCCAGATTTTGTTGACACAAAAAAATGGGATTTACTGGATTCCTTTTCTCTAGTAGCATTATGGTCTGGGCTGTTGATTCATATGTCCGCATGTGTGATGCTCTGAAGCTGTGTGTACCTCAGAGAATGATGTTAATTAAAGCTAACCCACTCCTGTGAGTGTAGACCTATTGTGGGTAGGACCTTTTGATCAGGTTATTTCAGTGGAGGAGTGCCCCAGGTGGGTTTTAATCCTCTTACTGGCTTCTTCATAAGAGGATGAAAGACAGAGAGCAGATACAGAAACTGAGAGAGAAAGACACAGAAACAGAGAGGAAGCTACTGAAGGCAGAAGAGAGGGGAGAGCCCAGCCGGCGCCACATGCCTTGCTGTGTGCAGAGGAGCCCAGGTTTCATCTGATGATGACTCAATTTGGATGTTTTCACAGCCTTAGAATTGTAGGTTCGTAAACTAATTAATCTCCAGTGTTAAAAGCCAGCCCATTTCTGCTCTATGGCATTTCAGCAGCTTTAGCGAACTCAAACGCCATGCTAAGGGCATGTTTTCAGTGGTTGTCCTGGTTACTAAAATATTTTGCTTTGTTTCCTTTCTACGAAGTTTTTTTTTAACTTATTGCTCCTTAACTGACTGATCAATGCATTAAGATAATCTATGTCCTACTTAGTTCTATAAGGATTCTAGACAGTATAAAAATAACCATTATATAAAACAGGAGAATTAAGGATTTAAAAAATCTGAGATCTTACACAGAGAAAGTTGATGTTTCCTGGTAACTTTGAGAAAGGGAAAACATATTTGTTTCAGAATTGTCTGAATGAGGGCCAAAAGAAAAACCTGGATTATACTCAATACCTGAAAAGAGAAATCAGACACATTTATCTGTAATGAAACTGCATTCATTTGTAACGAAACTATACTTATGGTGAAATGCAGCTGTATGATTATACTTGGGTATTCAGTAATATTAAAAGACAGCATCTTCAACTGCTGTTCTATACAGGACATGGAGGTATGATTTATATGAAAGCTACTTGAAAAATTCTCTGTGAAGTTTAAACTTCTATTGTTAATTATAAATCAGTGACACTGATTCTATGGGAAGTTAATAAAATATTCTTGGAGCATTTTCTTTCTGAAGATCTAGCTAATATGAAGAATCTAGAAGAATCAACAGGCCCTGTGTACTTTAGTTAGTCTCGCAAACACAGATCTTTGGAGAAACTTGGGCAGGGGCTGGAGAGACAAGCCTGCATTCATCTCCAACCCTCTCACGCTCACACTCTTTGGCCATCAATCTCTGCCCCATGTTCTGGGAAAACACCAGTTCTAGCTGACAATCCCAGGGGCCCTACACCAAAAAGTTTCAAAGTCAAATGTTAAGATGTGCTGGCCTAAATGAAGTTAAACCAATTTCATCGCAGATGCACCAAGCACCATTTAAAATACCATTAGAAGCATTTTAAATGTCCAAGAGGCATAGAGTGCACTGTTTCTCCAGCTTGGTTGACCATCTCCTCCTCCTCCCCACCTGCCTTTTTTATTTTCAATGTGGTGTGTTTTACTATCTCTTCCTTAACACATAGTTTGGGAAACGCTGATATCAGCTGAAGTGAAGGCTACAAGCTTTATATAACAAAATATACATAACAAAGTTGGAAGCAGCATGGTTATCTTCCTGTCATTCAGAGCCAAACTTGCAGATGCCTAGATTTATGTGGTGGCTCACAGCAGGTGCCTGATTGCCTGATTCTTCCTCCCCCAGCCTCCCATTAAAATACCCATGAATGCACATGCAAAATTGCAAAACTGCAACTGCACCAAAGCTAAGAATATCCGTTAATGTTTGGCCAGTCTGGGAGGGATTTCTGCCTACGCAGTGCAGATGAGGACAGACTGAGAAATCTGCATTAGTTGATGGACAACGTGGCCTCTGAGACAGAGGGCCAAGGTGAAACAAGGGAAAAACAAGCCCAACTCAGAGACGCCCAGCAAGTTCCAAGGAAAAGCTGGGCCCCAAGCAACATGGAAATCACATCTTGAGGTGAAGGCCTCCCTGTCTCTCCAAACACTAATAGTCCTATTAAGCTAGATTCCTCACAAGGGAGCACCCGCCTACCTGTGAAGCAACCTGCAATTCCTGGTCAGCAGAAGTGGTCTTCTCTTCCAGGCAGGAAAAGCAAGAGGAGACTCCAACTAGCCGAAGGCCTAGTAGACCCAAAGATGTGGCTAATGCCCCACCTACCCCCTACAGCTCTGAGAACAGAATTCATCAGTGCCAGGGTGGACAGTGAGGGAGCATGGGCTCATGCTTGATGCTTCTAGAGACCAACTCTAAGGTGCTATTACTCTCCTTCAATTTCCAGCTCCAAATTCAGTGCTAGGGATATATCATTTTAGGAGACAGGCAGTCAGAAAACAGATGTTGGATTTTGGACAGAGGGTAAAATACACTAAAGCTTAGCAATAGCCATTCATAGAATTAAGAATAAAATCTCTATCTTCCAAATTACAGGAAGAAAAGAAAATATAGTACATAAAGAAAAATAAAGAAAAGAAAGGAAAACGTTTCTTTATGCAAGGATGCATAAAAAGGACACAAAGCATAGCAACCAGATGGCAAAAGTAAGGGCAAACATGAGATGATAAACAAATAAAGTCTCCTTTTTAGAGACTATTAGACTGGCTCAAAATCAAAATCTAGATGTGTGTTGTTGATAGAAGACTCACCCAAAACTAAAGAACAAGATAGATTTTAAAAATATATATATATATATTTGGCACTGTGGTAGGTTGAATTATGTACCCCAGAAAAGCATGTTCTTAACCTTAAGATGTTATTTTGTTAAGCTATGGCTGACTAAAACAGAATGGGTCTTAATCCAGATAACTGTAGTCCTTTATAAGCAGAAGAAATTCAATAAAAGAGAGAAAATCAAGTGGAGGAGCCAAAGCAGGAAGTCAGCGGAAGCTGGAAGAGAAAGGAGAGGACATGGCCATGCCGCGGCAAAGACAGGCAGCCAGGCAGTTACGGTCGCCAGGGAGAAGCAAGCCTTCTACCCTGTGACACTGTGAGCCAGTCAGTTCCTGTCTCTAAGCCATTTGTTTTAGCAGCTGGGAAAGGAAGACAGGCACACCCAAATAAAACAAAGCAGAATTCTGAAAAACCGTATCACACAAAATAGTATTTAAGGGAAAAGAGTTAAGCAATAAAGATTTTAAAGTACAACGATACAGTCATGAAATTATAATGACCATGAATTTTTATCTGCCAAATAATACGGTATTGAAGTGATTAAAGCAAAGACACTTAATAATCTAAGAAGAAGTTCACACATGCAAAGAATTTGTAGTAGAAAATTTCGATTTTCAAATTTCAAACTGTCCTATCTTTACAGGACAAGAAATAAATCAAAACATTTAGGAGACAAGAAAATTTAAGTAATAAAATGATGTACCTGATTAAAGGATCGATAATATAATTTATACCCTCAAAACAAAGAATATACTTTCTTTTCAAGCATCTATAGAATATTTACAAAAGGGCATGTATCATATTTCAATAAGGAAACTGTACTGAATTACAAAAGGGACTACAGTAGATAAGACATATGAACATTGCAGTTAAACTTGAAATTAGCCTCTGTATTAGTTAGGGTTCTCCAGAGAAACAGAATCAACAGGGAACACTAGCAAATATAAAATTTATAAAAGTGTCTCACGTGACTGTGGGAACGCAGAGTCCAAAATCCGCAGGGCAGGCTGTGAAGCTGACGACTCTGATGGAGAGTCTGGACGAACTCCACAGGAGAGGCTCGCCAGCTGAAGCAGGAAGAGCCTGTCTCTTCTGAATCCTCCTTAAAAGGCTTCCAGAGATCAGATTAAGCATCACTCATTACAGAAGACACTCCCCCTGGCTGATTACAAATGGAATCAGCTGTAGATGCAGCCGATGTGATCATGATTTAATTCTATGGCATGTCCTCATCACAACACACAGGCCAACACTTGCCCAACCACACAAACAGGTACCACCACTTGGCCAAGTTGACACATGAACCTTACCGTGACAGCCAGTAAACTTTAAGCAAAAACAAACCAACAAAAAAAAAAAGGAAAAACCTTAAATACACCTGTAAACACCTTTGATCAGGAGAAGGTGTAATACCTTACAAATGCCGAGAGCTCTAAATTTCTGTCAGTGGTTTTAATGCAGTGAGACCATCCATTGCCATCCACAAGCTAAGACACTACATTCATGAAATCACATGAATTTCAAAGGGAAATGGCTAAACGATAACATTAAGTGCGAAATGAGGTTGTAGTACAATAAGGAGCATATGCTCCTAATTTTTTAAATAAAAGTTTAGAAAAGAGGAAATGAGACAATTACCAACAGCGACTACGTGAGGCAAAATTATAGGGAGTTTTAATTTTCTTCTTTCTATTTTCTGAGTCGCAAGTTTTGTCCAATGAATATACAGTTATACAATAAACAAAAAGCAAACTTTTTTTTTAAAGAAAAGTGTTGAGAATAACCGTCAAATCTAGGATGTGCTCGCTCTAACAGGCATTCCAAGGACACTCGGCTCTGCCTGGTGGGTACAAACCCCAAGATTCAACTCAGTCCCCCCACAGCCTGCCAGGCCCGCTATGTCCTATTTTTCCTTTGTGCGTCCACCTCCTACTCACAAGCCACCAGCTACTTCATCAGTCTATAGTTTTGAAGGTTCCCCTCTATTCAGCAAGTCAGACAAAACGAACGTTTCTCTTTTTCCAAAAGCATATCTGAACTGAAACCAAATTAACCAGAAAAGTGGGAACCCCCTCCTGGTCAACTTTTGGAAACTTCTGAGGCTACTTGTTTGGAAAACTCTACCTTCTCCATCTGCTTCCCCTTTTGCCTGCAGTGATTCAAATGACGGGAGTGTTTCCTAAGAGGTAGGAAGGGCTCTGGGTTCAGGGGTGGGGGAATAAGTAAGAAGTTGGGGAAATTGAAGCACAATCTCCATCCCACACTGAAGTGGGGAGAAAGGAGTTTCCAGATAAAGGAAGGGCCCAGAAAGCCAAGAGGTTTTGAAACCCAGAGGCCTTATGGCTGAAGCTTTCAAGGCACGGGGCCAGGTGAGGTGGGGGCTGAGATGTGTGGGACATGTGGATGATGTGGAGTTTTGTCTTAAAGGACAGCAAAAACCTATTGGAATATTTCCAGCAAAGGGTGTCATGCTCAGACTTAAGCCCAGGAAACGTCACCCTGGCTGCAGTAGGGAGACTAAAATGTCCAGGAACTAGACCAGAAAAGTAGACACCAGACAGGAGACACCACAGTGGCCAGAACTGGCCTGGGAAAGGGGAAGATAGAGAAAAGTGGACAGATCAGGGCATAAAATGAATATGGAGCTCTCAATGAGGGACGATTTCACTGCCTGAGGGTCATTTGACAAAGTCTTGGTAGCTTTTTGGTCCAGCTCAGCATCCCCCAATACACAGGATGCCCCTACAACAAAGAATTATCCAGCTAGACTGTCAACGGGATTGAGGAAGGATGGGGTGCCAGGGCCCCTCCCCTCCCCCACCTGGGTCCTGACCATGTGCGGGGGTCTAGGGTGAGGTCATGACCTCTGAGGAAGATCAGGGAGCTGGGGTCTCCCATGCTGCAACTCTCCACTGCTCTGGTGACCCCGACGACCTTCTCTGGTCCAAACCTGCGCTTGCTGTGCCTTTCTTGGCTCCATCCCCCACTGTCATTATGGACTCTACGATTATGTGCATGCTTACCATTTTGGTAAGTGCTCACATTTGGGCAGAGAGAAGGACCGCAAGGATTAGGTCCATCAAAGGGCTCTACCTTTACTTATGCTGTTGAGTTGGATTTTTTAAAACATGCATTTATTCCTTTCTTAATGAACAAATCAGCATAGCAAATGAAAAGATAAAGGCATTGTATTCTGGCTCCAGGTGTACCTCCAAAATTTAGAGACAACTCAGAAATGGCCTCCGGCATGAGAATTTAGGAGAGGTGCATTGGAGGGAACTGGGAGAGATGTGTGCAGAGCTGGATTACCAGGGAAACTTGCACTTAGGCCACCAGCATGGCAGGATGGTGGGGTTGGAAGATTTTGATAACTGATTCTTCAGTAAAAGCATTGAAGCCATCATGACGAGAAAGATATATATATATATATAGGGAGACAACTGAATAAGACTTCCTTACACTGGTTATAGGCTTGGTGCTAGATGTATTTTAAGGATGGGCTGGGATCACGGTTTATTTAAGACCTCCAAAGCGCTGGACTGGGCCTGGCCCCAGAAGAGAAAAGGCCGGGGGTTCTGGGAGCTCCCCTGGAAAGGCTTGGCAGGGGCTGTCTGCACAAAGGACTGAGGACACCTTGGGAAAGCCTGGGGGTCCAGACCTTCCCCCTTGTTCCAGGGTCCAGAGGGAAGGTCAGCGTTGAGCCCTCGGCTCTCCTCAGCCCAGGCCCCATGAACCCGGGAGAAGAGGGGTGATGGCACCACTGAGCTCTTTCACTGGCCTCCCTATAGGCACAGAGGCTTCACTAGACGCTGGGGCCTGGCCTTCGCTTCTCGGTGAGAAGGACCTTCCCTCCCCAGGCTCCCCTCCAGAGACCCTCGGGCCCCAAAGCTGACGTGGACACTCCCTCTGCTTGTGTCTATCAACACACCGATGGCACCGTGCTGGAACTGCCAGTTGGCCGCCGGCCACATGGTCCCCTTGAGGACACATCCCTTGAGCATGAGGCCGGGTATGACCCATACTAAGGAACTGGGAGCTGAGCCTGGGCACACCCACAGAAGACCTGAGCCTGGCAGACAGCAGCCCGCCTCGCAGGCCACCTGCAGCTTCTGGTCCTGCAGCCTCTGCGACAGCTCCCAGCGTGGGACGAGCCAACCCCGGGTGACCTTGAGCCACCTTGTTCTTGACCTCCAACAAGATAGTCCTCTAGAAATGCTTAGGAGAGGAAACTTCTAGAAGAAGGAAACAGTGAGTATAGACCGTGCCCTGGGCAGGCTGTATATGGTCATTATCTTGTCCGGAGACTTCCCCACAGTCACAGGGCTGGGAAAACCTGGAGACACCAGTTACCCGAGTCACTTTTCTGGGAAATAATCCCCCATGAGATAAACTGCAGCCCGGTGCTCATAAGATTGAGATACTTCCCAGACTTTGACAAAAAAATCAAGTGTGGATGAATGAAAGGCATTCATTTACTCATTCAGTTTATGGTCAATAATTTTTTTTTTTCCATTTTAACCCTTGGACAAATTTTTTTTTTTTGCTGTTGTGTTATTTTGCAAATTTACGTTGCAGTTTTGCGGCAGAATCTGCCCCAGAAGTTGAGACCCAAGAGAAGGCCGGGAACGCCTGCTGGGTGGGATTCAGAGTGCGGGACCTGTGGGCTCCCCACGGCTTCTGATAATGTCTCGCGGGGGCGGGGGGGGGGGGGTTGTGGAAGGGAGGGAAAGAGCGGGCTTGGCGTGGGAGGGGCTTTACTTGGTGCAAATAAATCAGCGCTGGGCCTCATCACCCCGAGACTTGACGGGACTTTCCAACCACGATGCCTTCATCACACCGGAGCCCCTCCCTGGCGTGTGTGTAACTTCTTATCAAAACCCCACCCATCTGCGGCCGTTTCTCCAGGAAGCCGACTGGGGAGAGGGATTTGGGGGACAAGAAGTTTATCGGGAGCCTTCCTGGGGTACGCATTGTGGGGGATGGGGGCCGGCAGATGAAGGAGCTGGGCTGCCGCACAATCTCCACGTCCCTGGGCAGACCCCCGGGGAACTCTCAAATGGGGTGACCTCGGAATAAGCCACTTCAGGAGGGGGCACACTTGCTGTGCGGAGTTAACTGATGGAGAGAAAAGCTGCAGAGACAGAAGGCGGCAAAGGGAAACAGAAGCTCATTCCAAGGAAATGAACTCCCTTGGGGCTTCGGTCAGGCAGGTTTGGAGGAAGCAGCCTCCTTTGTCTTGAGCAATTCACAGAACTCTGCGTTTTCTCTCTGACATCAGTCCCGCCCCCATTTTCTCCAGCTCACTTTCTGTTCCCACACTTGACCTGGTCAGCCATCCGAAGAACCAACAGCTCCTTTTCTCCTCCCCGTATCCATCCATTGCAGCAGCAAATCCTTCTGCCTCTCATTCCAGAATATTTTGCTTTTAAAAAAATAAGGAGTGTCTATTATTTTAAAACGCGCGCACTCATTTCCTCTTCAATTTTGTCCGTGAAATAGGAATGAGCATCCCAGAGCATCCCAGAATCTACGGCTCGGATGAGTCTCGTGACTGTGCCCAGCTCAGGAGAGTAACGGACAGAGCCCAGGTGCATGGGGGGGGGGGGCTGGGGAAGGGGCTGCCTGCTGCCCACCCGTGATCTCTTTCCACCACGGGGCACAATGGCGTGACGCTACCACAGCTCACTGAATCGTGACTTCCCCATTTCAAAGAAAACTGCGATAAGCCTGCTCTCGATGAACTGAATTAGCTCATCTTTAGTCCCACGCCCATTTACTCTGGGTTACAGACAATCCCCCGCTTCCTGTTTGACATTCATCAAATGCAGAACCTGACCTACTGACTCCTCTCTTTCACCACGTGGAGGTGCCCCCTTTGCCAAGCACTGAAAATAGAAGCCTCTATTAATTAATTCGCCATTGGGGAGGATGAAGCATTCTGAACTAGGGGTATGGCCATCTTCTGGCCCCGTGTGCGTTTGTGCCTTTTCCACCTACTCCCCACTCTGTTACCCACATGCCAGCGAAGCTAACCCAATGCATTGCCTTGTCATGATATTCAAGCTAAAAGGCAGAGGCTTGAAAGCCCCTGAGAAATCCTGCTGAAAGCCCCTTACATCCCCAGGTTTCCTGGTTGCTACATCATCCTGCAGCAAGCCAAAGAGCTGTTATTGCCTCCTGCAAAAATTACCTCCTGGGGCTCCCTACTGCCAGCTTCCGCAGGCCTGTAGGCAGGAAGTCTCAGGGTCACCCAAGGTTAAATTGACATCCGGACAAGGGGAAGAAGAAACGTCAGGGAAGTTCAGAAAGGTTTAGGAAAAATGCATTGGGCAAAGTGAGCCCATAAGCAAGAGCAAGCTACTGAAACTGGGAAATATCTTCATGTCTGAAAAATGAGCCCTAAAGACTCTCTGCTAGCTTTATTCCCTATCTCTCTCCATGAAAACTAGGGCACGTGTCTTTTTTGTAAGGACACACTGATGAAGAAAGAATACGTTGCTTTCCAGCTCAATGATGGTGCTTCTTAATTGCCGTGGATGATTTGCAGTACAGTGTAAGGAAAAATATGCTTTACATAGGATTAGAATTTGACACAAAGGTTGGTCACTCTTAACAACTTGATCTGCCTGACTTCCCATGAGATGCCCATTTTCTGTAACACCTTGGACTCCAAGATTATTTGTGATGGATTAATTTTTAAGCAGAGAGTGAATCATGCATCTCACCACAATGGGACCCTGTTTCCCTCCAGGAACCAAGATCCTCCAAGATCCCAGAGAACCTCAGAGGAGGAAGAGCCAAGTTGCTTCACAGCAACTCAGGGAAGCACGTTGACCTGAAGGCGTTGTCCAACTCTGGGTTCCGGTGTGGAGCCCTGATACAGGCTGATTTTTAGGAAGCAAGATTTTCATCTGCATTTTAGGAACCACAATTTCATAATACCTCCCTCACACTTTATATACAATTAGTTTAACAGTAGAGAGATAAATCAAAGAAAAATTTTAACAGTTAAAAATATATGGCCACTCATGGGACATGACTTCCAGGGGCGAAAGTCTCCCTGATAGCGTGGGAGATGACTACCAGGCATGAGCCTGGCCCTGGCACCGTAGGATCAACAATGCCATCCTGACCAAAAGGGGAAAGAGAAATGTAACAAATAAGATATCAGTGGCTGAGAGCATTCACGTAGAGTCGAGAGGCTACTCTGGAGGTCACTATTATGTAAGCTTCAGTTAAACATTGCTAACTACCATAACTTGCCAAACCCTAACCAAAACCATTCCTGCAAATCCTGAAGAACACCTAAGGCATTATATAAGATTCTACAAAGGTTCCATGCACTCGGGTAACTTTCCAGAAACCTACAACCTCCAGATGGGTCCCTGGACCAGACAAGTTCTGAAATGCAGAGGGGTCAGCCTGCCCAGAACATCAACTAGTTCCATCCCTCTATCCCATATTATCAATAGCCCTTTCCAACATGAAAAAGCTAAAATGGGCATATCCCAAATATCCCTAAAGAATGGGAGAAAGATCAACATTGATGGTGGAGTTATATAGAGAAGGTAGGGTTTAACAAACCTAACAAATTATACAAGTATGATTGCTGAATCATTATATTGACACTTCTATTGTCTCCAATATCTTAGAGCAGCTGTAAGTAAAAAACTAAAATTGTGGAATTGTAACCCATACCAAACTCTGAAATCTGCCCTACAAACAATTGTTGTGATGTGCTTTGGAATTTATTGCTTTTTTTGTACATATGTTACCTTTCACAAAAGAAGAAAGAAAACAACAAAAAAGAATTGCATTCTCTAGGATGTTGGCTTGAAGATTGATTTCAAGATCTTTTTTTGTAATTTAAATATATAAAGTGTGCAGGAAATGTTTTCGTTAAGAAAAGAATGCTTTTTCCTCTTAAGTAAAAAACTGATCGTTGTAGAATGAGAAACAAGAACATGTTGGACAAAGAGAGGGTGGATATAGAAAGTTGTCGAAATCTTGTTGGAAGTGATTTTTATTGGGTTGTGATTAAAGTTAGTTAAGATTTTACAGTTTTACAAGATTTTTAATAGTTTTCTTATCAGATGTATCTTCATGCAAAACAAAAATTTGGTTTTTACTCTGTTAAAATGGCAATGTTTTCTTGGATTATTTGTTTGCTCTTAGTGAGAAGCTATAAAAGGTTTTTAACCCTATGAGTCATCTGTCTAGATGACAAAGATTCCATGTCTTATCAGACCAGTGTACTTATTGGTATGTCTGTTGACCATTTCCTTCCTTTCTGTTTTAGACAACGCCTCCTCGCTTTAAAAAAAAAAAGTCTTTTTAAAATCATGTTAACTCTATTTACTTTTAAACTTTTATGCCACATAAAGAACCAAATAGATATATTCGGTTAAGTTTCCATACTTGCTCATGTTTAGGTCACCCTTTAGAAGATCCAAGGTTTTCTAAATTTTGTACATCAGGAGAGTTGCAGCCTAAGCAGGAAAACCCAAAATTTCCTTAGCGAAAAGGTGTGGGAATGTAGTCGAGGCCTTCTGTGCATGTGGACATCAGGGAGATAAAGTGGAAAGTTGCTATTCCATTGCTTGGCCAGTTAAGGCTCTTTCCCCTTGAGGAGATACTGCTAAATCCCTAGTTAAGACCCAAAGGAAAATGGGAAATGGTCCTGATATCCTTTCCAGTTCTAGTTCAATATTAGAATATTCTCTTGTAATCAGGTTTGATTGACATCAGACCTCTAAGTGGATCCACTCCATCATGCTGACTTGCAACAAGTTTCATTCCTGTGGAAACCTTCTCTCTTCTAAAGACCCAGGCATTTCAAAAACAGCTATTAATGTGGAATTCTGCAGTGTTCCCCCTTAAATTACCAGGAAGCCAGAGCACATGAAAGCTTCATGGATTTCTTCCTTCGTGTCAATCTCTCCCTGCCTTCCCCCTCAAGAAGTGCGTTCCTGCTGCCAGATGCCATTGCTAAAGCTTACAGGTTGCTCTGCACCCCAGGGCGGACCTGGACACCTTAGCATCATCGGCTTTTACAGGGTCATGTCCTAGATGCTGCACAAGTGTCTGCTGAGTCGCTGGCTGTTTGGATAAAGGCAGGGCCGGAAGGCAGAGGGATGCGTGGTGGTCTGCTGTGAGTTGTGCACGCAGCAGAACACGTCAGCGGTGACACGCTGTGCCTTCCCCTGCTGAAACCACAAACACCACTTCTCCTGCAACATCACACAAGACATTTCCGCAGAGCTTCGACTTTCAGCGGCAGCTGAACAGCTGCTTGAAACGAGAGAGCTGAACATTATAGGGGTTATATATGCAACAGCAGCTGCCAATACTGGGGGCAGGAGCCATCCCACTATCCCACTCTTAGTATCTTCATTTAAAGATGAGGGCAACTTAAAGAAAAAGAGTCTCTTGAGCAAAATTACGCAGCCAGGATGTACCATCCAGCAATGTGACAGCAGAGCCTCATTCTTTGTCACTCTCATGTTCTGATGGCCAGTAGCTTTCCTCTATCAGGAGCCAGCACATTCCCTGCTGAAGATGCTCCTATCTCTGGCCCCTTAATTCAATTAGAGAAAGGGAGGAGCCTATATTCAGGTGTGGTGGGTGTGGGCACTGTGTCCCCCAAAAAGATATGACCAAGTCCTAACCCCCCCTTACCTGTGAATGTGATCCCATCTGGGAAAAGGGTCTTGGCAGATGTAGTTTTGGTTAAGGACCTCGGCATGAGACCATCCTGGATTAAGGTGAGCCCTGAGTCCACTGAGGGGTGTTCTTATAAGAGACAGAGAAGGAGAAGATGTAGAGGGGCAGAAGATCATGTAAAGACAGAGGCAGAGACTGGAGGACCATGTCCTCACACTGAGTGTGGAGAGAATGGCCAGCAAACACCAGGAGCTGGGAGAGAGGCAAGGAACAGATTCTCCCCAGAGTCTCCAGAAGGAGCCAACCCTGTTCACACCCTGACTTTAGACTTAGGGCCTCCAGAACTGAGAGGACACATTTCTGTTGTTCTAACTCACTAGTCTGGCAATTTGCTGAAGCCCATGTTGGGCCACCAGGGAAGCGGGTGGTATGGAGCTGCTGGCCTCCTGCCTTTCCTTTTCTTCATATCTTGCATTCTGGTGCCTTTTGTTCTCCGCCTAATTCTGTGCCATGAAGAAGGGATGCAGTTTCAGTGGAGATCCAGGGGAGCCAGGGACCAACCAAGAAGGAAGGTGGGAACCTGCAAGTATCTTCAGTGTTTCCCTCTGTGGATTTATTGGCCATCTGGTCTGTCAGAAAGTGTGTTTAACTAAGGATATAATGTGTTGCACGTGAATTACCAGGAGGGACCTTCAAAGTACATGTCGGATTAACCTGATTTAAGCAAGAGTGATAAAATCATGAACCTGAGGAATGTGTCATTTCTTCATGGGAAAGAAGCAGAGTCCCTTGGAGGAGATGGTGAGATGAAGATACAGACTGAAGCAGGATTCCAGGGAGGGAAATTCACACTAGGAGAAGCTGCTTCTTCACCCATATTTCCAGGAGGGTGGTAGCCAAAGCGCTGGGAACCACAGCCTGCCAAAGCAAGGCTGGACAGCCATTTTAGCAGGACACTCAAGGAGACATTTCCTGGGTGGGGTCAACACAGCTTGCAACTGTTGTCAGATGTCCAGTCAGGTCCTCAGTCAATGAGGAAATTCTGGACAAGTCCTCTCCTGGGACTCACTAGCACTGGCTGAACTCACTGAAGTGTGTATAAAACAGATACACTCTTTGGAGAATAGCAATAAAGCAAGCACCTGTGCTCCCATCAGGAGGTTATAGAGTAAGTGTTGTCCATATCACAGAGTTCTAGGGGTGCCTCCCCCATTTGCAACTTTCTTCCTTCTCTCACTTCCAAATAAAGCATACCATCACTTTTCTTTATAATTTTACCACCCATGTATGGATTCCTTAACAGCATATTATTTAGTTTAGGAAATCTGAGTAACAAGCACAAATTAATTGTGTAAGACTCTATGGCTGTAAGTAAATGAAGCTCCCAGTAGAGTAAGTGGAACAAGAGCCTGGGTTTCCTGAGAGTTTATGAGGGCCCCTTCATGGGGAGCCAATAGGCAAGATCTTGAGTGAATTCTGGAACCACAGGGGCCACCCCAGTTGGGGCAAGTGACAGATGGTAGAAGGATTGAGTTGTGGATTACCAGCAGAAGTTTGGACAGAGAGAATGAGATGGTCAGTATTTTTTGCTTCTAACACTGGCCAACCTGCTGCTGTCAAACATCTGAAAACTCTTATAAGGTTTTCAAGTGGATCAGGTATCAGGAAACTGACAGAAAAGCAGGAATTTCATCAGCATATAACAGTACAATCTAACTGTAGGCCAGGCTGATGAGGCCTTCTGCTGGCAGGTGAAAGGGTCAAACAAAGGTAACCACAGAGTAAAGACCCCTAACCTGTCTCAAGAGTCAGGTGGTTCCAATCTGGAAATGTTGCTTTCTATATCAGCGTACATGGTGATTCTGTGCTCTTTCTTCACTCTCTTCCTGGGGACTCCATTTGCCTCCTGTGTTAGATCCCCTTTCTATTCTGTGTCTTCTTCTTCCTAGGCTTCCTTTCTCATTTTGCTGGAGCACATCCTCAAGTAATTTCTTGAGAAAGGATACATAGCAGATCATTTATTGAGAATTTACATATCCTAAAATTATCTTTATTCTATTCTCATACTTTACAAATGGTTTGTTGGCTAAATAACTTTAGTTGAAAATCATTTTACTTTCAAGTTTTGAAGTCATTGTTCCATTATTCAAGTTTCCAGGTTTGTTGCTGAGAAGCCAAGGCCATTCTGTTCCTTAATTCTTTGATCCTTCTGTGCTCCCCTTAGAAAACTTTGTCCCTAGTGTTTGGAACATTCTGTCACAATCCTATGCTCCTTGGCGTAAGTCTGTTATCATCTACTGTGCTAGGCACAATGGTTATATTCTGTCAATTCTTGTCCTTGTGTCTGGATAGTTTTTTGAATTATTTTGTGATGACTTCTTTCCCTCCATTTTTTCTCCTAAAAAGCTCCTTTCTAAAATTCCTTTTATGTGGATGTTGGGCCTCTCTTTCTGTGTTTCTAATTTCCTTATCTCTTCTCTCCCATCTTTACATGTCTTTGTTTTTTTGCCCTCTTGCCTGGGAGATTTCTTCAAATTTATCTTCTAAACTTTCTATAGACTTTTCCATGTCAATCATTTTTTAAAACTTTCTAAGATAAGTTTAGTTTGCCAAATGGTCTTTTTATCACATATTGTTCTGTTGCATATGCAGTATACTCATCTCTCCAAGGACATTAATGTTAGACTTTTGAACTTTTCTTTTCTCCTCATAGTCTCTATTTTTTTATGTTACATTTTATTTGTTTCCATCTCCATCTTCCAAGCTAGAGGTTTTCCTTTGGTTTCTGGTAATGCTTTATTATCTGTTTATGATTAAGAAGTGGGAGAGAAAGAGTTGATTGGAAGTTCTGAATATATTGTTGGGGTTTGTTGACATTGAGTTTTCCTTTAGGGTGAGTTGTAGGGGCCGGTTTTGGGGAACTCCCAATCCCAGAATCATGTGTGTTTCTCTTTCGAGTGGTTTGGAATCTCCAGGGAAGAGTCTTCTAAGTCCCTGTCTAGAGGCTAAGTTTTGGCTGCTGCTATCTGGGAAACAGGAATATGAAGAAGGCTGGAAGTCCCTCAGTTCAGCATTTACCACAGTCTCTTAATCCCTCAATTGAAAAAAATGGTACTTACCCTTAGCTGCTGCCTTGGGTGTCCAGAAACCCTCTTGGTTCCACCCTCCAGAAAACTCCCAGGGTGGGCTGGGAACTGGGGGTAGAAGAGGAAAAGGCAGAAGGTAGAGCTCTGATTCTTGCAGAATATACACTCAGCCTTCATTTACCCTCCTTTTACCCCAGTTCCTGAGGTACCAAGAGCTGCTTTTTAAAATTAAGTTTTCAACTTTTTCCCGCCAGCCAGAGAGTCAGCATTCTAGGGTGAGTATAAGCCAGTAATCCTCGTTCCTGCCATCTGCTCCTCTGCTCTTCCTCTTGGTCTCTCTCTCTCTCTCTCTCCCTCTCTCTCTCCCTCTCCCTCTCCCTCCTTCTCTTTTTGAATTGCTTTAGCAAAGTTTAAGTGGATGTTCCAGAGGGAACAACATTAGACGCATGTAGCTGGCCTGCTGTCCCCAGGCTGGAGCTGCCCTCTGCTCTTGCTTTTTGATTGTGGCTTCAGGAGGCAAGCAGCTCTCTTGATAATCGTCTCCAGCCTGGCGCCCACAGATCCCGAGGAGGGAGGGAGGTTTGCAGTGGGGACCAGGCACACAGAGCTTAGGAGTCACTTTTCAGAGTGTCTGTGTCTCACCTGGTCTTCTGTGAGAATGCTCCTGAGGCGGACACTCATTCCCCTTTCCTTCCCAGGTCCCTTTTCACAACCATTCCTCACCCACCTCCAAAGGAAGCCTTCTCAGCCAGCCTCAGGGCTCCTGACAAAGGGGCATTTCAATGCTGTCCTTTGTCTTGAGAAAGTGGGAGGCTCTAATGACAGGGCAACAAATCCTTTTACCAGCCAGGTGGTTTCTAAATGCTTGCTTTCAAACAATTTGCCAGTTTATAGATCAGTAACTTTTTTTTTTTTTTTAAAGAGCGCTGCATGTTTTTGCCACATAACCCAGAAAGAGTATGTGGGTTTGAATGACGCTGATTGATAAAACATATTTAAAAAAAAGAAAAAACTTATATTCACAGCTGCATACTTACATGTACAAGGTCAAAATAGAAATCGCATTCGTATTAAATTCCAATTCATTCTAGAGGTGGTAGTGTTTATACTCAGACACGTGAAGAATTGAAAACTAAAGCAGCCCTGTCCGTGTCGCGAAGAGATAAATTTCCAAAACCATTTTTTCTTCATGTTTATCATCTACCCATCAAAATGGGGAGGCTATTTGTGTGTTTTGATCAGTTGTATATTCCTAATAATTATAACGCTAATCAAATCCAGAGGAAGCTTTTAGCATCTAGATTCTTATGGTCACAGAATATTTGAAACATCGCCGTTCCTATTCATATACATGTTTGTTTTTGACACAGAGGAGTATAATCGATAAAATACTTTCAAGCATACGATGCTTTATAGCAGACAAAATTCTGTGCGAATAGAAACGTGAATTCAGAGTAAAAAGGAGAAACGTAAAAGTTCCAGCTGTTAAGGAAGTCTGGTTGTGGTTAGGTACTGGTGGTGGTTTTTTAACGGATGATAATGTGTATCAAATCGATTAGAGTCTATTGGATTGCTTAAAAGAGTGATACTAGCATTTTACTGTTAAATATTAATAATTAAAATCCGTGGGAAATTTCGTCCTCTGCAACTATTTAAACTTATGGGGAAAAAAAATTAGGTAACTTAAAAATAAGCATCACTCCATCCTCTAGGAAGCTCGGCATGAGCGTTTGATCAGGGACTCGCTGTCCATAAAAGCCAAACATGGGCCACTCGTTAGATATTGGAACCAGAGGCCCATCCAAACCCTTCCCCACAGTCAGGTGTGTGTTTTGGGCATAAACTTATAGGTGCCTCGCAAATTGCTGCCGTCTTGTCAGGTCTAGGTTGCCGGTTGGTCTCCAAGATGACAGTGACACGGGGTCTAGCAGGAATCTGAGGGGCCACCCCTCCCCCGTTGTCCTGCCTCAGGAGAGCTCTCTCTGGGGTCACCCTAGGAGCTTTCTCTGCATCCCACATTTGACTCCGTTCTTTACGGCTTATCTCCTGGACATCAGCACAGAGGGGGATGGTGGTTGTTTCCCAAACCTTTTCCTTCTAGGTGCATTTTAGATTCCCTTTCTGTCTTATTGATTGCGATTGGTGCTTCCCCAGCATGTCACCCTCCTCCATCTTCCCAAGGGCAAAGAGGGTATGTGTACATATATATATTTCTATATATGCATATTTACTTATATAAAGTTTATATATAAAGTGTGTGCATAGATCGATAGATTCTTTCTGTTTGTCACCAGAGTTGAAACTTGGAAGCATGTAATTAACAGTATTGAATGGACGTTAGGGAGACATGGATCTGGAGTACAGAATTATCTCCACATTGAACAAGTTACTCTCCCTGAGAGTCAGTTTTCTTCTCTGTAAAATAGGGTTAATATACAAGACTATGTCCTAGGATTGCTTAACATTCTATATGAGCTAGTGCTTGCCTCATGGGAGACAGGTGTTCCCAGATGTGACGTCCCTTCTTTGTCCTGGAACTCAAGATTCAACCCCATTGTTTGATGGTTTGGTTGGTTTGTTGGGATTTTAATATACCTTGGGTGAATAAATTCATATTAATCACAAATCTTGGCACATGATACAGTATCATTGATCTATGATCTCTTTTGGCTAATTCTTACGTATGTTGTGTGTATGCTTAAATGAACTTACTGCCCCGTCAAAAAGTGCACTATCAATTTTAAGTTAGGTCTGCTAATGGGCATCGTCCATATTCCACTGTCCCCCAGGCTATCCTCTGGAGTGACTACCAACTGGAATTTTATATTGATCAGAGCCCTCCTTTGTGTCCTAGATACCGTGCTAATCCATTGGATGACCTCTGGTCCTCTCCTCTCACAGAGCTTCCTCCTACAACCCCTCTTTTTTTTTTTTTAACATGGGCAGGCACCGGGAATTGAACCCGGGTCCTCTGGCATCGCAGGCAAGCATTCCTGCCTGCTGAGCCACTGTAGCCCGCCCCCCCCTTTTTTTTTTCTACAACCCCTCTTGAATGGGTTAAGGGTGTTGCTTCCCTGCCCCCTAGCACCATCTAGGACCAACACCTGATTAAAGACCAACCTGATTTCCTCTCCTGGGAGTTTAGGATTGCTACCTGGAGACTCCGTGTAATCTCTGCAGAGCACTTAAGTAGGGAGTTCATGCAAAACTGTGCCTGGAGTGGCCATATTCTGCCATGTGCAAGTAGAACAGAAAAAGCTGATCCTTAAAGAGAAGGAGAAACAAAGAAGATATGCACAGAGTGATCAGAGAACAGCCAGAGAGAGTGGTCTCCTGGTCCCTGCTGACTCTCAGTGCCAGGCTGTGTACAGCCTTCCTCTGGTTCTGTGAGGTGTCCCCATTCTTTGCTCTAGTTGCCGTGAGTGTGTTGCTCTACCTGGCATCCTGACTATGCTGTGTGCATACATGGAACAAAGCTATGCCTATATCTTGTATTCAAGCATCAGTTTGTCAGTGAATCTACAACCTTCTTAGCTAAAATAATAGAGATAGTGTGGAATGAATGCTGCATGACCTATTTCTGCTCCAAGGACCTGCTTACCTTCTCTTTGATTATGATGGACCAAAATAGCAGTAGTGACTGCCTCCTTGACAGTAAAACAAGAGAAGGTTTATTATAGTTGACCAGATGGGCACTGTGCAGTGAAGGCAAACCTTATGTCAGCCACAGCCTAACAACTCCCAGCGCCACGCCACCAACGGCCAGGGTGACACCAGAAGTCAGACAGTAATTTTTCTTCCTGTGAAATCGGACATCCAATCTCCTTCCAACTACAACCAGCAGGACCAGATACATAACTGACAGGGTCCCACTGAAAATGAAAATATAGGGGAATTTCAGGATGGTGGCAACAGAGAATTAAGACATTGGGTCCTCCCTGAGCGTGGCACCCTCCTAAGCACAGGTCCTGGGCAGAGCCTGTGGAGGTGGCCCTGACCACTCTGCTGCCCAGGAAACACATCTGTCTCAGTCATCCTGCAAGAAAGTCTTCTCCAGCCCTCTAATACAGTTTCTGCACTGCTGGGAGCTGCGATCCAACATGGATTGGAGAAATGACTGGACCACAGCATGAGCTCATGGCTGATATGGACATGGCATGCAATTGTTTCTCTAAACAGCAGCATGAAGGGAGGATCGAGAAAGAAAAGCTGGACCATCACTGGGAAAAGAAGCGTTGAAAGCGTTGGATAAATCCTGGAACAATCCCCTAGGGTATAAATTCTGGCTTCCTTAAATATTTCCCCCATGAAATCTTGAACTCATTCTCTACTTTGTTCTGCAAGTGGCAGAGGACAAATATGGGATTGGGAGAGGGCAGCCATTTTCAGTCATTTGCTAACTGGCCTGACCCACTGCCTCTCAGTCTAAGTTTTATCATCTTGGAAATGAGATATACAATATTGGAAAGACTTTGTGCAGCATAAATATGCTGACATATATGTATATGACTGCCAGTTTGACTAAGCTGTAGTCGGGGTTCTCCTATAGAAAGGGCAGGACGTTCTAGCCTTGACTTTGCCATCTGAGAGCGATGATGATGCATAATCTCTTCATCTCTAAACCTCAGGATACTCATCCAGCCTAGGGGTTAGTGTGCACCCAATACTTTCCAAAGTCCGTCTCTAACACGGAAAGGACGTGGATCAGAACTCAGCAGAACCAGGCTCACATCAGCCTCCAATTAGCTCTTGGCTTTTGAATAAGTTTCTTAGCTTGCCTGAGCTTTGAGCTCTTTGTTTTTCATTTTTGAAATTTTGAAAGGGGATAATAACTTCTTCTAAACTCAGTGCGAAGAGATTTTGGAATAAAATGTGGAATTTGAGGGTCAATAACTATGAGCATTTTTAAGTCTTTTCACGCGTCTTGTCAAATTACTACAAAAATTTGTTCAGATTTATACTCCAGGCCACACTGTGTGCTGTTTAGAGCTCTCCGGGTCTACATTGAGTATTAGCTCTTATTTTCATGTTTGGAAGTTTGGTGGTGGTTAAGTTAATATTTCCTATGTCCCTCATGGTGTTGACATCTAAAAATACATATTTGTAATCCGTTTGCATTTCTTCTGTCAATTTGCATATCCTTTTAGTGAGATAATGTGCAGAAAGAACTGAGCATGAGCAGTATACTAAGGAGTCAGTAACTGTTCGCTGCTGCTGCTGTGTCCTGTCTCTGATGTTCTATTCGCTGGGCCATTTTCACTGATTTATTAATTATTGTTATTAACCCTTGTCAACCTTATGTGCTGCTAATATTTTTCCTGAGTTTGTTGCTTCACTTTGATCATCCGTTATGGCATTTCTTGACACATAAAAAACACTTTTAATTTTATGGTTGTCAAAATTTTTAAGCCTTGGGATATGAAACCAAGTGTATTTATACTATCATAAATACGTACTTAATCACTTTTAGAGCACTGTTTTCCCTTCCTTTCCCACTCCCCTCAATTTTTTTTAAAAAATGTGCTTTGGAAGCAGTTTATATACCCCATGTCGGTTTTTCAAAATTTTAAAATAATAGTCACAGATTGAACTTGATTCTTATTTGGAGGTAGTTTAAACAGGTTTGCCAAGGTTAGTTTAGAATTTTTTTTTTTTTTTTTGGCTGACTGCATGTTGATGATGTTATTTTTCATTTCAAAAATGCTTTTAAATTTGAAGAAATGTTTAATTTTAAATAATTTTCTGGCATGTGATCTCCATATTTTTCTTCTTAATTTTGCACAATTCTATTTTCTTTCATTTTTTCATCATATTTGCAAGTTACATATCTATTTTCATTCCTTCTAAAGTTCTTTATTGATGGCTTACTGAATTCTGTTTTAAGGGACAAGGATCCAGTGGCGAACAAAATGTGATCCAAATATAGTCTAGTGTTACCTATTTTGTTCATTGTTTCTCAAAGAAAGATTTAACTGTGCTACTTTCTCCCTAATTTATTAATATTTGCATTTATATTCATTTTTTCCTTTCTACTATTTTCACACATTTGTTTCCTTGAATTTTTATCTAACATCCTTATCTAAATGCTTGCTGTTTTTTGTTAATTTGTGTTCTATTTAGCAAAAAAAAAAAAAAAGACTATGAATTTGATCCTGGATTTAACATTAGTTTCAAGCATTCTCATTTTTTAATCTTACATTTATATTTTTCTGATTATGAAAATATTGATCTTTAAAAAAAGTACTGATCTTTAAATATGTGAATACTTGAATATCTTCTATGCCTAGAAAGTCTCTCCTAACTGAAAATAAAGGGATTATTGCAAGTTTTAATTTTCATTTTTAAATCTTTGACTTGTTACTCAAAAGTTGATTATAGATTTTATCAGTAAGGATGGAACTTCAATTTCTATTTTTATGCAGTTAATCATGATCTCAGCACATTTATTAAATAATTATTTCCCACTAATTGATGATATTATTGTTTTCATGTTAAGTTCCTATGTATCTTCTGTCTGTAACTGATCAGTCTTCTTTATTTAGATCTTTTTGTAAAATGTATTTAGATGTTTATATTTTAATTACTTTAAATATATAATGTTTTAAGGGCTGCTTCATTATTCTTCTTTTGAAAAAATTATTAGCCCTTCCACTCATATTTTCAGATTATCTTTAGAATCATTTTGCCAATAAAAAAATCCCATAAAAATGTTATTGGACTTGCCTTGAACCTGTAGTTAATTTGGGGTAAAAATGACATCTTTACATCCCTGATGAATTTTCCCATCCAGGAACATGATAAAATTCTCCAGGCCTCTCCAGTTATTTATCTTTAGGTGTCTTTCATGGTTTTGTTTTCTTGAATGAGATTTTACAGTTTTTGTAAATTTATTCCTGGATATATGGTACTGCATATTTATTTGTACATGTATACATAATATATGTGGACATACCCCCCCCCACACACACAAACACACATGTACGATGCATCTTTCCTGTATTAGGTGTTGCTATTAAGAAGGAAAGTACTGATTTGTTCACATTTATTTGGTTACATCTCATGAAGTACTGAGTTCTTTGTTTTAGTTCTAATTCTAATTTCTGTTGGTTACCTTGTGGCTTCAGATAGGAAATTATACAGTCTCCTGACAATAAGCATTTTCTCTCCATTTTTTTTTTTTTTTTGTATGCTGTATAGCGGGGTCACATTTCATTCTTTTTCCATGTGGGTATCCCGTTATGGCAGCACCATTTGTTGACTTTTTTTCGTTTAGTTTTCTGTTTGTCTGTTTGCTTGTTTGTTTTGGGGGGGAGTGCATGGGCCATTTTCTCTCCTTTTTTAAACTGCTCTGTCACATTTTCTTGCACTGGCTATAAGTTCTAGAACAGTATCAAATAGTAGTGCTGGTATGTGCATTTTTCTGCTTGCTTTTAATAGGTCTTCCTCCCGCTAATGCTAATCTTTAGACTTTGAGGTTGGTTTCCTTTTAAGAAAGTAGCCTTTCTACCAGTCAGTAAAATATTATTCCATATTTCAGACATGCCAGTTGTTGAATACCTGCTATGTGCCAATCTTATAAGTTATCGTGTTAGAGAAGAAAACAGGCTTTGCAAAGTTATTTTGTCTATTGTTAAGCAGGATCTAATATGCTCATCTCCTGGAACAAGGAAGCCTGCATCTTCCTTTTTTCTCTATATTTAAAGTAATCATGCAATAATTCTGCCTTTGATAGGCTGTCTTCTCTCATTTTCTCTTTCACTTAAATTGTCAGGTAATAATGTCTACTTACAAAGTTTATTGACTAGGTTTTTGAGGTCGCCAAATCCTTTGCTTATAAAGAGGAATGAAAAAACAGAAAAGGAAAGAAAAAAAAAAAGGAGATGTTCCTTTTTGTTTTCATCCTCAGCTCCCGCCTCTGGTCTCACTGGAATCCCCAAGGGGCTGTTTTTGGGGGTGAAGAGTTGCTGTTTGCTTGTTCTGGGGAGCGACCCCCTTACTCTCTGGGACCATTCACTGCGGTGTTACCCTGATTTCCAGAGGCTCAGTTCCGTAGAAAGGGAAAAAGTCACAGAAGGTCACTGTGTTTATTTTCTCTTTTGGTGAGATTTGCCATTTATTGAAAAGGGGTATTTTTTCCTGTGGTTCTGTCATTTCTTCCTGTAATTTGTAGACTACAAAAACCAGTCAGGCTGGTTGTTATTTTGAGACTTGAAGACATACAATAGCCAGATTTCTTTTCTACATGATGTGTTGTGTGCCATATGTATGCACAAATAAAACATTTCTTTAAATGTTTTATTATGTATAATAGCAGCTTGCAGATTTTTGATCAGCCTTCTATCTCCTGCTGTACAAATACAAATACAAACAGCTTTCCTACCTTCTTCTTTCTACAGGGGTCATGAGCTGTGAAGAGGAGAGTCAACCCTCGAATCACGTGGTTCAGCATTTCCCAGAACATGCCCGAGAGACCCTCATTTTGAAAGACAACCTT